>NC_092513.1:22292000-23608000 GCF_047511675.1 Marmota flaviventris | reverse complement strand
CAGCACCTCCCGGAAAGGTCCTATGGGAGGCAGAGTCTCCACTGGGAGCTCCCTGTGGTGTGGTTCCAGGGTTGGAAGTGGGAGCGCTATTCTTTAGTCTGGCACTACACATTCCTCCTGCTCTCCTGAATCTGCCGCTGCTGACAACCGGAAATGGACTCAAGGCTGTTGTTGTCTGAAGGTGTTCCCCCAAAATTAATTTTTGGAACCTGCCCCCAAGGCAATGTATTAAGAGCTGGGTCCTTTGGGGTGTCATTAGGTCACAAGTGGAACTTATGCTTCTTATAAAAGAGGCCTAAGGGAGCTTGTTCACCCTTTCCATATGATGGAAACAGCCAGAAGGCATCACCTATGAGGAGCACAACCCTCAGAAGACACTGAATATGCCTGCACCTTGATCTTGGACTTCCCAGACTCTAGAACTATGAGCGATTGATTCCTGTTGCTTAGAAGTTATTCCGTCTAAGCTCATTTGGTTTGGGATCCCAAATGGACTAGACACAGTATTATCTACTTGTAGGACTCAGCCCAGTACTTACTAGGTTCTGCAGGGGTTATGAGCTGTCGCAAATTCTTTTTATTTTTTTTAAATTGATTTTATTTTTAAAATGCATGAAAGCAAAATGCATAACAATTCTTTTTTTTTTTTTTAGAATTTTAATATTTATTTATTTTTTAGTTTTCGGCGGACACAACATCTTTGTTTGTATGTGGTGCTGAGGATCGAACCCGGGCCGCACCCACACCAGGCGAGCGCGCTACCGCTTGAGCCACATCCCCAGCCCTACAATTCTTATTACACATATACAGCACAATTTTCCAAATCTCTGGTTGTATATAAAGTATGTTCACACCAATTCATGTCTTTACACATGTACTTTGGATAAAGATGTCTATTCCACCATTATTGTTAACCCCCTGTCCCCTCTCTTCTCCTTTTCTGCCCTATCTAGAGTTCTTCTACCATGCTCCCCCTCCTTACCCCACTATGAGTCAATCACCTTCTATCAAAGAAAACATTCGGCATTTGTTTTTTGGGGATTGGCTTACTTAGCATTATCTTCTCCAACTCCATCCATTTACCTATAAATGCCATGATTTTATTCTCTTTTATTGCTGAGTAATATTCCATTGTGTATACATGCCACATTTTTTAATCCATTCCTCTACTGAAGGGCATCTAGGTTGGTTCCACAGTTTAGCTATAGTGAATTGTGCTGCTATAAACATTGATGTGACTGTGTCCCTGTAGTATGCTGTTTTTAAGTTTTTTGGGTATAGACTGAGAAGAGGGATAGCTAGGTCAAATGGTGGTTCCATTCCCGGTTTTCCAAGGAATCTCCATACTGCTTTCCATATTGGCTGCACCAATTTACAGTCCTACCAGCAGTGTATGAGTGTACCTTTTTCCCCCACATCCTTGTCAACTCTTATTGTTGTTTGTCTTCATAATAGCTGCCATTCTGACTGGAGTGAGATGAAATTATAGAGTAGTTTTTATTTGCATTTCTCTAATTGCTAGAGATGTTGAACATTTTTGCAAATTCTTTCACTGCTGAGGCGCCTCTTCTGCTGTCTAGGATAACTCACACACATTCCTATGGGCTGCAAGAGTCAGAATGTGGCACTACAAGATGACATTCAGTTCACCCTTCAGTTTCAATTTTACCCACAAAACACCATCCCCAAGGAATTTTACTCTGCTCAAACAGCATCTCAAGTTTTTGAAATAGGAGAACAAATATTCATCTCTTTCACCTTGGGAAATACCACAAAGTCATAACCACTCGTGGTGGGGCTGCACTGTAGAGGGCACCTCACACCATTGACTCTCTGAGCCCCTGGGTCCCTTCTTGTGCAGAAGATTTAGTGAACAGGAGAGTAACCAATACATCAGCAACACCCTAACCACCAGTCAGCTGCGAGGGTGATTGCAAGGGGTAGACAGGCTTCCAGGTGCAATAGTAGCATCATAAGCCACTTGATTGATACATTCACAATACCCTAACAATAGCTATAAATTCACATAACTACATTTATTTTGTTATTTACGGTGTTAATACAGTTCCAGAACTTTCACTTGGTTTAGCAACTTTTAGATATCACTTATTAACATAACATATTATATACTATATAAAACTATGAGACCTAATACCAAATCCTTTTCTGCTCCTTCTAGCCCAAGGAAGTTATGATTTTTGAATTAAGTCCATATTTAGAATGCATTACTCCACATTTATTGATGAGCTAAGTAGTGTTATCATTACATCTCGTTTCTTATATTTTGTTTTTCCTGGAGTTAATCATTCTCTTGTTAAAATTCAATCATTTTCTTAAATTTATAGCTCTAAGTCTTCTGACAACCTCTAAGAGCTCTATAAAACAGTTCTCCATCAAAATGTGTATACTGTCACCCTGCCAGATAATCTGTCAGTTCCATTTTCCTCTGGGGGATTCCTCCCAGAGCTGCCTATTCTCTGGCTCCACTCTGAGCCAAGGCTTCTGACACTCAAGACTGGCTGCTCAGCTGATACCCTCAGCTCCAGCCTTTGTCTCTTGAGTTGGACCCCAGTTTTGCTGGATTACATGTGCTTTGTTTAACTTGATCATTTTGATGAGCACATTCTCCAGTGGTTTCCTGATAAAGAACATGGGGAAGTATATCAGTCGGGATGGGCTGGGCTACGTTGCAGTTAACACATAGCCTCAAAACCTTAGAGACTTAAGCACTATCGGTGTATTCCTTGCTCCATGACATGATCATCAGGGACCACCAATGTTTTACACCTCCTTACTGCAGAATCCTAGCTACTGGAAGAGTCACCATCACAAGCATTGTAGATCACTGGGATCGATGGAAGTAAATTGCACAGTGAAGCTTCCATTTGAAGCTTCCAAGTGACATTTATCATTTCCCCTTGTTTGATTTGGCTACACCAACTCAAAGGGAAAAGAGAATTCCCAAAAGAAGAGTGGAAGTATTTGTTGAGTAGCATTAATAACTATAGCAAGTAGGTAATTTAAAAAAAAAAATGATCTGTATGTCTTCGAATGTCTTTCTCACATCTCATACTTAGTGAAGTCTGGGAATCAAATTCAAGATTGGAACCACTTTTTCCCAGTATTTTGAGCAGAAAGTCTCCTGTGCCCTTTAGCTTCAGTGTTGCTGAGACACCTCACTATTTCCTGATGCTCCACAACTGACTTTTTGCCTCCATTGTTATTGATGCATATTTTCTCTTTCTCTCCCTTGTAGCTCTCAGGATTATCTTTTTATCCCTGCTGTAATAATATTATGCAATGACAAGCCTTGATATGGATTTTTTTCCTGTTTATTGTGCTGGGCACTTTTAAAAAAATTTTTTCAATTTGTTTTAGCTAGTTATACATGACAGTAGAACGCACTTTGATACATCATAAAATGCGCTTTTAATCTTATTTACTCCCATTCTGCTCAACATTCTTGTATTATTTGATAAACCCCTACTTACTGTATTCTCTCTTCTTTCTGGAGTGGCTTTTAGAATGTCAGCCTCCTGGAACAATCATTTATCTTTACTTCCCACTATTTTTTTTTTAGTGTTCTTTGGGGGACATTTTTAAATTTTTTCATCCCATCATTTTACATGGCTTACGTAGTTTCACTTTTAATTTCAGGAGTTTTCTCCTAAGTCACTCTCCCTGTCCTGTTGCACTCCATGCCTTTCTCCATGGGCACCTTTCCTTGGCCACTCTTTTCTGTCTGGAACCTCACTTCCCAGGGGCACACCTACTTGTGATCTTGCCATGTCTCTCCATTGTGTTCCTAAGGATTTAGCACCTGGATGTTAAACCAGGATATTAAACTGTTATACACCCCCACCCCAGCTCTTCCCAATTAGGATGATGTTGCAGCCAAATCTCTCACAACTCCTGTGTTCCATTTCCCGGTATTTCAGGCCGATCCACATTCAAGAAAAATTTGGAACAAGAGGCACACTCAGCCCAAAGCCATAATCACCGTAAGGGGAAACCGACCTAAGTGAGAACACAATTCTTTAAAATGCACATTTTCTTTCCTCACCTATGTTGGAAAAATTCAAAGTTCCTGACTTTCAATTGAATCATACAAGAGTTTATTGGACATCCAATCCAGTTTGGGATACTGAGGACACAGCAAGGAAAAGGACCCTGATGATCCCTGCTCTCTGTTGCAGTCAGAAGAGTCAGATGTGCA
This sequence comes from Marmota flaviventris, assembly GCF_047511675.1. Classification (NCBI taxonomy): domain Eukaryota; kingdom Metazoa; phylum Chordata; class Mammalia; order Rodentia; family Sciuridae; genus Marmota; species Marmota flaviventris. The sequence continues at coordinate 23,603,784 of NC_092513.1, read as the reverse complement.
GAGTGTCCCGGCAGAATATTAGACAAAAATAAAGAAGGCGGCTAGGCTAGCAGTGCCAGCAGCTGGAGGTGGGAAGTATGTTTCATTTAAGATGGTCTGTGTGACCAGGTCTCTGCTCAAATGTCACCTGGAGGAAGAAAAGAAGCAAGCCCTGTGCATAGGGAGGGAAGATTATTCCAGGCAGAGAGGACAGCAAGAAAAGAATGCCTGGGGCAGAGGGTGGCAAACAGTCAAGGCACATGGGGGGTCTGTAAGCACAGCGACAGGCCCAGCATCTGGAAAGCCACTCCGAATTATCTGACACTGTGAAGAATCCCGTTCTAGTCTCAATAATTATGAATGTGATGGTGCAAAATATTTTCTTATGACATCTGTTGAGCTACCTATCAGTCCAAAGAGATGACCTCAGACCTGAGAGAGAAGACTAGGAGAGATTTAAGGTAGGGCCCTGACCCGAGTTTTATGAAGATTCAAGTTTTAGGAAACTTGAAGACCCACTGTGAAGATAAGGTTCTGAGATACAGCAAGGAAAAAAAAAACAAAAAAAACAACCACTGACAATCCATGCTCCTAAAGCCTGTGATGCTATGTGTGTGTGTGTGTGGGGCGGGGGGGGGGGGGGTGTAGAGACAAGTGACACATTTTTGTCACCAATCTCCAACAATCCAAGTGGAAGGTATTACCTCTCAATTCTGGACTCAGACCCCCTCCAGGTTGTTCCCATTGAAGGTAAAACCTACTATCTCACTCTAAGTAGCAAATCCTACCTTTAGTATTCTCCAATGGTGTTCTGACCAATCCCTGGCTTCTTGGCCCCTGCAAGGCCCTGCCTGCCTCAGCTGACTCCCACAGACTTGACTGCTTTCTTATAAAACATGCCTGAGCCAGGCTCAGTGACACATGTCTATAACCCCAGCAACTCAGGAAGCTAAGGTAGAAGGATCACAAGTTCAAGGCCAGCCTCAGCAACCAGGCCCTAAGTAACTTAGTAAGACCCTGTCTTAAAAATTAAATTAAATTAAAACAGCTGGTGATATGTCTCAGTGGTAAAGCTATTCTGGTTCAATTCCTAGTACCAAAAAAATTTTTAATTAAAAAAATAAAACCACAGGCCTTGCCCCTCCAGCCTTATGGTCTTCTATAACTTGGTCTTTCCTTCCAGATTGGTTGTATTGGTCAGGCCTCTTTTATTAGTTTTTGTTTTGTTTTGTTTTCTTGTTTTAGCTTTTATATTTCTTGTATTAGTTTAGAGGCTTTCTTTTATGAATAATGGAAAATGCAATGCCAACTCTCTTAGCCTCTGGGGAAATGTAAAAGCTCATGTAACTGGAAAATGCCAAAGTACAAGGATTTAAGACATGGTTTCACAGATAGCCTCCAGTTATCTGTGATTCTCTCAGCCGTGCTCCCTTTGCTGTGTCAGTCTCTGTCTGAGGCTGGCTTCTCATATGGAAACAAGATGGCGCTTGGAAATAAGTCCACTATTTGGGGCTTCATGGTTGTATACCACATTCCCTAAAGTAATAAGGTTAACCTGTGTCTAGGGTTCCTGTGTTAGTTCACTTTCTATCATTGTGACCAAATACCTGGGATGCTAACATATAAGGAAGCAAGGTTTATTATGGCTCATGGTTTCAGAGGTTTCCATCTATGGTTTGTTGGGCTCTAGTAAGGCAATACATCAAAGAGGGAGAGTGTCACAGAACAAAAATGCTCATCTCCGGGTGGCCAGGAAGAACACACAGAAAAAAAGAGGCTAGGGTCCCAACATCCCCTTCATGAACACACCCTTGATTCCCTAACTTTCTTCCTCTAGGCCTCACCTCCTAAAGATTTGACCCCCTCCCAATAGCACCACACGCTGAGGACTGATGCTTAAACATGTGGCTTTGGGGGCCACATTCAAACTCCAAACTCTATAGCAATTCTCCACGAAAGTCCTGTGGAGCCTTCTAATTAAAGTGGCTTAGATCACATGGCCACTCAAAACCAGCTCCTCTGACCGGAGAGAAGGAAAGCCCAGAGCTCAGCACAATCCCACCTGGATCTCAGGGGAAGTTAGCATCATTGGGGATCGAAAAAGAGGAAATGGAGGCCGAGGAGACACACAGGAAGTGTCTAAGATAGCCCACCCATTGGCCACTTGATATCCACGTGTATCCTTCTTCCCTTAAGTCCACCTTGCAGAAAAACTCTGGCCATATGCTGTATGCTCATCTGTCCCTCACCAAAAGAGTGCCTAAACATTCAGTCAGTTGCTGATTCGATTATGAAATCCAGGATCTCCGCAAGATGAGCAAGTCCCTGCTGGGCCTTGAGAGAGGACGGCAGTGATCAAAGACTGAAGAATAAGGAATGCATCCAGCAAGCCTGAAACACAATGGCGGGAAAACAGGAGAATAACAATACAAACCCCCACTGGGAAAAAAAGGAGAATGGGAAGTCAAACATGGTGGTCACTGGGGTAGAAATAGCCAGGACTATTTCTGAGGATGGTCTGAAAGTGTCTCCCCAAATTCATGTGTTGGAAACTTCCTCCCCAGTGCAACAGTGTTGGGAGGTGGCATCTTTCAGGGAGGGTTTGGACACTGCCCTTATGAATGCTGCTGTCAAAAGGGCTGTCAGAAACAGTTTCACTCTCTTCTGCTATTCTGCCATTTGAGGGCACAGAGCCTGTTCTTTTTGCCCTTCCACCTATTGCCATGTGAGGTCAACAAGAAGGCCTTCACTAGACACCAGATGCTAGAACATTGATCTTGACTTCCTAGCCTCTGAAACTGTGAGAAATCGCTTCTGTTCTTTATAAATCATCTAGCCTCAGGCATCTCGTTACAGCAGCACAAATGACTAAGACTACTCTCAACTTCCACAGCCACTTCCCAGGTGAACATGGAGAAGAGTGGGCTTTTGTAGGGATCCTACAGGTTTAATAGCCCCTTGTCTGTAAGCAACTTAAGGACTGGCCTAGGAGTTGTCTATTAGCTCTGTAATTTCTCTGGTAATAAAGTTTCCTTAAAATATAATAGGATTCAAGTCTATTTCTAGTAGATGTCATGGGATGCTACCTCAAACCCAGAATTCTTGACTAGTTTTAATCTTGTGGTTTAGCACTGGGCCTAGAAATTTCAGTTTTCTAACAGTTTACCTTGGCTTTGGTGTTCTAGCCTCATCCCTGGCCCTCAGTTTAACAGCCTCCCATTTTTAGACATGTCAAACCTGCAAGCTGTGATGAACAGGCTATGAAATTTTGATTCTTACCCACAGGCTGTGTCTCAGCTCTATCTCCATGATGAAAAAGACGGTGTCTTTTGTCTGATGGAGGATCATTAACAGGATTTGTTTACTTGAGATCCATGTAGTTAAAGGATATCGGTTGCTATTTTAGAAAGGGAAACATGAGCTCCCATCTATGGGTCTCTTTAAAATGGGATAAGCTTTTCATCAAAAAAAGAAATTGAAACAAATCATTTGGGATCTGACAGTGCTTTGTTATTTAGTATCTTAAGTCCCTTCTGGAAAAGGAGTTAGAAGATTAAAAAAAAAAAAAAATTTACAACTCAGGGAGACAAATGAAAAAACAAAACAAAAAACAATTTCCTTGCTAATCAGATTGATACAAGGTCTCAAGAAAGACAATTTAATTATGTTTTATTTAAAAGACACATTCCTTTGTTTTTCTGCAATTCAAATTAAAAAGATAAGAACTTGCTGGTTTCATTCCAGAACCACTATTTACCCGTCTGAAGCACAAGGTCTAATATCTGTGTTAATGTTAGCATTTGTTAAACACAATTTAGGTAATTCAGGAAAATGAAAACATGACTCATGCAGGGGGTAGTGTGTTCATTTTCAATAATATGTAAAAAATTATCCCAAACTTAGTATTTATTATTTCATGATTTCTAGAGGCCAGGAGTCCAAGGACAGTTTGGGTGCTCTGCTCAATGTCACAGGCTGCAATCAATATGTCACCTGGACTGCATTCTCATCTGGAGGCTTGAAGAAGAAGAATCCACTTCCAAGTTCATTCTCGTTGTTGTGGGTAGAATTCATTTCCTTGAATTTTTTGACTGAAGTTCTGGTGTGATTTTTTGCCATCTGCTGGAGGCCACCAGCAGATCTTAGAGACCCCTGTAGTTCCTAGAGATGACCTGCAGCCCTTTGCCTCTGTCATGGATACTAACTCCATCAAGTAGCAGTGAGCATTTCACCAATGCCATTGTCATATCCTTTTGGTTAAACGCAAGTCACGTGGTCTGCTCACATTCAAGTATAGTACAGGTTAGACTGAAAGACTGGCATGTTAGGAGTTGGGAAAAACAGGTTTGAACTCCAACTATATCGCTTTCTAAGCTGTATATTCTTGGGCAAGTAACTAATGTCTTCTAACCTCAATTTATCTATGCATCAAATGAGCTGATTATATTCATGTGTTAATTAGGATGTTTCCAACTGCAGGCCAATGAAGACCAATTGAAAGCAATAAACAATGGGAGACATATTTTTTTTACAAGGAGTCTAGAGATGGAGCAGTTTAGGGATCATTAATCCAAATTTTCAATGTCAGGATTTTGCAGTTGTTTTGCGGTGCTTAATTCTGCTTCTGTGGTGATAGAGTTTGTTCCCTGCTCCGTGATTTAGTGCTTGCAGTTTGAATACAGCAATTCACAGCACTCTACTTGGGGGGGGGGGGGGCGGTGAACAGCATTGAAAGCAGAGACGGCTGACTCTGACCTTGATCTCACTCCATGTCTCTACTTCTTGCCTTCTGATGAAGTTTGAAACATTTTAAATTAATAGACTGTATTTCTTAAAACAGTTTTGGGTCTAGAGAAGAACTGAACAAAAATTTGGGTCTAGAGAAGAACTGAACAAAAATTCCAGAGTTCCCAGTACTCCCTACCTCTGTCTCTTCACTTTCCCCTATAATTAACATCTTGTACTGGTGGGATACATTTGTTACAGTTCATGAACCAATATTGATATATTATCATTAACTAAAGCCCAGCAGCTCCGGAGGCTGAAGCAGGAGGATGGTGGGTTCAACAACCTAGTGAGGCCCTAAACAACTCAGCAAGACCCTGTCTCTAAATAAAATATTTAAAAGGGCTGGGAATGTGGCGCAGTGGTTAAGCACTCCTGGTTTCAATACCTGGTACCAAAATAAAATAAAATAAAGTCCATGCTTTACATTAGAGTTCATTCTTCATATAGCTCATGTTTTTCTCTCATGGAATAATGTTTCATTGTGTGACTGTACCACAATTCATTTATCCATTCACTTATTTGAAGGATAGGTGAAATTTGGGCAGTTATGAATAAAACTGTTATAAACACTTGCCTGTCAGTTTCTGGGTAGAGCTAAAATTTCAACTCATTTGGGTAAACACCTAGTAGTGTAATTGCTGGGTCAGATGGTAAGGCTATGCTTAGCTAAGAAATCACCAAGCTACCCCAAAATGCCCACCTCACCTCGCTTTCCACCAACAAAGAATGAGCATTCCAGTTGCTCCCCACCCTCTCCAGCATTTTGTGTTGTCAGTGTTTTGGAGTTTAGTCACCCTGATGGGTGTGAAGTGGTTTCTCTTTGTTTTAATTCATGGTTTCCTAATGCTATAGGAGGTGATGGTTGGGGCCTGGGATTTCTGAAACTGACTCTGGAGAGTGGAATCATTGGTGGTGTCAAGGTCAAAGGAATAGTCAGTGAAAGAGGGTGGCTGTCATGGGGTAGAGAAAGGTTCCTAAGGACAGGAGGCTAAGAACTAAGGGATCAAATGTCAATCAAAATAATTTCCACAAATTGGGTTACAAGGACAATTAGCAATTCACGAACCAGGCCCCATTCAATTTGAAAAATTCAAAGGAATTCTATGAGCTAAACAGAGTGGTTGTGTTTTATAGGCAGAAGAAAGCAGGAATATGGAATTCCTTATACCATGGTCATTTCAAGGTTGCTCTCCTCATTAAGATGTAAGTGAAATTTTGTTGGCTTAATGAGATTTTTTGACTAACTTATGATTTCTCAGATCAGATGTTATAAATAAACAAGTTAGGTGTCAGTGTAATGACATGGAATTTCAGCATAAGTGACTTCATTTAGGGCCTGCTGTCTTTTCTGTATGATTCCAATTATATGAAATATACAAGATGGATGAATCTATAGAGGCAGAAAGCAGGTTTGTGATTGGGGAAAAAGGAAGGGGAAGTGACTGATTAAAGTGCATGGAATTTCCTTTTGGGTGCTAAAAATGTTTGGAACTAGAAAGGGCAATGGATACACAACATTATGGATGTATTCAATGCCACTGAAATGCACTTTAATAGCTAAAATTATAAATTTTATGTCATGAGAAAACATGGAGAAGCACTTCCCTTGGGGCAGCCCAGGTCAGTGTGAGCGGGCTGGGCAGGGGAACCTCCGAGTCCAAAGATGCATCTGCGGCCAGAGCTGTAGGAGCAGGGTACTGATCCCCCATAACAAGTGCCCTAGGGATTAGCAGCAAAGCATGACAAAAACCTTCGTCAGATACCTTTCAAAGGCTGAAGACATGAATGAAAGAAATTTCATGCCTTTCGAGGGAAGCGGGACACCCTCTCCTCCACAAGCAGCAGCTGAACAAAGGCTTTCTTGCCCTGACAATTCCAAGGGTGATCTGGAAATTCTAAAACATTCTGTGTTGAAAGAATGGCTCTTTGAAAGGTGAAAGGCAGATGCACCAGGCCCTGGGTTCGATCTCCAGCAGTGCAAAAGGAAAAAAAGAAGAAGGGAGGGAAGGAAGGAAGGAACGAGGGAGGGAGAGAGGGAGGAAGGAAGGAAGGAAGGAAAAAGGGAAGGAAGGAGAGGAAGGCAGGGACATTGCTGCCCTCCCCTGGTCACTGAGCAGCTTTGGTCCCATTGGCTAGTGAAGTGGAGGCTGGCCGGGCAGCTGCCCTTGCAGCATGTGCGGGGCAGGGTCTGGAGACGGCTGGAGCTGAGATACCGAGGCCATGATAGCAGCTGGCCCTTTGCTGTCCCTGACCTCTCCACACACACACTGGCCTCCTGTGCCCTCTGTCCTCCCATGCAGCCAGCTCCTGGGACCCATATGACCCTGCAGACACCCACTCACCTCTTTGCTTGCTACTGAATAGACAAGTTCATGGCTGTCTATAAAAGTTTCTTGCTATCCCCCACCGGTCGGTCCGTTTTCCATCTCTGAATGTGACCACTCTAGAAATCTTATAAAAGTGGAATTCTACATATTTGTCCTTTGGGGTCTGGCCTATTTCTCTTGGTATGATGTCTTCATCCACACCCTTTTAAATCTTTTTAAAGCAGCTGAGGGCTTTTAACTACTTTTCTTTGTAGTAGTTTTTGTTGTTTTTAAAGGTCTCCAGCAAGCTAGGCAAGCACTCTACCACTGAGCTACACCCCAGTACATCTTTTTTTTTTTTTTTTAATTTTTTATTGTGGGTTGTTCAAAACATTACAAATTTCTTGACATATCATATTCCACACTTTGATTCAAGTGGGTTATGAACTCCCACCTTCACCGCATCCCAGCACATCTTAATTTGGACTAAGAACTCAGCAGTCACCTGTGGCTGGTGGCTACCATTTTGAAGAGCACAGACTCGAAAGCCAAGGTACAATACAAATATCTCCCAGAAGGGTACTGCACAATCACTGCTCACATGTGATGATCCAACCACTCTGTTTCCTTGAAGGTCAGAAGGAGTGGGCCCCTTGGGAAATAGGACATGGAATTATTCATTCTAAAGTATGTCAGAGAACAGTCAAGGCCAGGTCAAGAAGAGCAGGTTTACATGGGGTCACTGCCATCATCTGAGTCTGAACAGGGACCCCCATTAGCAGCTTTTTGCCTGTTCATGGCCTAATGCATTAGGCTAAGGGACTATGGCTAAGGGACTATGGGGAGTACATGTAAGAATTAAGACCTCTCATGAGTGACCAGAACTTTCAAAAGAAGGAAGCACGAATGAGTGTCACAGGACTGGACAGAGAAGTGAGGAGTGTCTCTTATGCCTCCATCACCATCCAACTGAGGCCTCAAAGCTAACATCACCATCGGCCATGACTGCTCACAGAGCACCTCTCTTCCAAGGAACGTTCCATAGCAATCAAAGGAGAGATGTTAGCTCGTGTCAGTTCAGCTGAGTCAGCAGAATCATTCAAGCAATTCTTCCAAAGTGAGGGTCCCAGAACAAGATCAGCAGTTCTCAATATAGAACACCTTCTCAAATAGATGGAAAAAAATACAAAGGGCCTGATCTGAAGAATCCCATCTTCTTCAGAGGCTAAATACCTCGAGTTCAAAAGTTAGTTATCAAATTGCAAGCACCCCTAAAAGAGAAAGTAAAGAGAAGACTAAAAAGGAACCCCATCTAAATCTGGCTGTTATGGTGGGGTGGAAGTTGTTTGATTAAGCACTCTTTGAAATACACACTACTTGAAAAGTAGAGTGCACTTGGAAGTCTCTTCTTCGCAGAAGCAGCACTCAAACATACCCTATACATACATACATATACACACGGATAAATATATATATATATTCCCCAGATTACATACAACTCACTATGTTGAAGTCAGAAAAATATGTTTACATTTGGGAAGAAATGATAATGTGATGGTGAGAGGCAGTGTACAGTAATCCTGATGGGCCACGCTTGCCTTCCTTGCAGTTTCTGAGCCTGTGTTAATACAACTCATGCTACTGAATTGTTCAGAAAGGGCAAGGCAGCAGGAGGTGTGTGGAGTTCTTTCTGCAACCCGCAAACCTGCTGCAGCAGGCTCTGGGCTGAGATAATCACCAGCAGAAGAGCATGAAGGCTAAACTGGGTAATCAATGTACACCTAACAGCTGACCTCCAGGGAGAGGCTACACTAGAAAGAACCAAGAAAATGTGCCCAGTAGGCTCTGGTGGGTGACCGTTTATGATGGGGAAGGAGGCACTAAGTTTCAAGGGGAGAACTCTCTACTACCTCACCACATGTGCCCTGCCAGAATGCCATCCTAGCCAAGCTTTTCCTTAGTAAAAACACCAGTAATGTTTTTCCCCTTTCTGCAAGACCTCACATACTGCAAGACCTCACATACTACATCAAGCTGTCTATATTCTTCCCAGGGGAGCCAGGGCACATCCAGAAAGGGGAAAGTAGAGGTGAGAAGGAGAGAAGAGGCAAGGGATTTGTCAGTTTGTTGCTTGCTTTTAGTGATTGTTTTATGCCCACCCATTTAAAAAAATTGACTGTTCTTTCATTAGTTAAGAGATCACCATGAACCACTTGAACTTTGAAAGTGAAAAAAGCCCTCAAGCCAACCCTCTGCACAGGCTGCCTTCGGTGCACCACACCACTGGGTTCCAGCTCTAGGAACACCTACAGGCACAAAGGGCAGGACCTGGATGCTCCTTAAAGAGAGGATGACCCAGCCTGGTTCCCTCATTTACCCCCACTTCACCCCCACACACACACCCATCACCCTCTTCAACCTGACTCCACAGCCTGAGATGTGAAGTCACAGCCTACTGGGGAGACTTGCATCAGTGCTGGCAACACCCAAAGTTTCAGGGGTTGATTTCTCAGGCAGACCTTGTTTATTGACATGCAAGTCTATATCATATGTCATAAAAAGCCTTGTAAAATCCAAAATGCTGGACCAGCCATGACTTTTCTTGGGAAAGGCTCAAGAGGTTAATCTATATAGTTAGGTCCAGGCATAAACCCAGAGGCAGGAAGGACAAAGGTCTTTTAAAATTAAACAGGCTTAACTGTGCCCATTTCACTACCTTCATAAAATCCTCTTTGTTTACTGATAGTTAATGAGAGGAAGCAAGACATAAATAAAATAGTCTAACCATCTAAACAAGTAAACTGTGTTTAATACAGGAAATTGTGTTTGTTCTCTTAAGTCATAAAATTTTTTATTTAGGAAATTGGATTTGCTCACTTAAGTTGTAAAATGAGGTTGGCAGCTTTGAATGCATTTAATCCAACATTCTGCACATTGCATAGTTTTCTTGCCCGTCAGAAAAATTAAAGATCCCTGGGTTTGCTCTTCTCAGATTTGTGAAGGGCTAGTAAATGAACTGTCCCTGTAGCGGATTTAAATCCAAACATATTAAATTTTTCTTTTTTCCCCAATGGGAAAATGAGGAAATAATTTTTGAGTTAAACTTGATTCTAATAGTAGAGTAATCCAAAGACAGAATTGCAGTTTTCCCACAATTTCTGAATGTCACTTTTCTATCATACTGAAAAAGTTTGAGCGTAACTAAATTGTACAAAATAGACACGTTAATTTTTAAAATAATTTTTTAAAATTTCATTTAAAATTTTTTTTTAGTTGTCAGTGTATCTTTATTTTACTTGTATGTGGTGCTGAGAATCAAACCCAGTGCCTCACACATGCTAGGCAAGCGCTCTACCACTGAACTACAACCCTAGCCCTGTAAACTAAATTTCACAGGTAATGGGGGTATTTGTCATCTGGAAAGCATTTTTAGGTACAACAATGTATTAGATTTAATTTTAATGTTTATATTTTAAGGCTTTAAAAAATACTGATTAGTTGTTGCTTTTAAATTGCAATGGATGTTAATATTCTATTTCATTCTTTCCACCTTTCCCTTCTGATAAATAGTGGCTACCATGTAAATAAGGACTCTTTCTTGTGGGCTAACATTTCAGTTTTCACAGGTTGGCATCTGATCCTCACTGTATCTTGTGGGATGGGTTGTAGCCCCATTCTACAAATGAAGATACTGAGGCTCTGCAAGCTTACATGACTTGCTCAAGAGCAAAGCCAGGTCTTTGAACATGTAGCCTATTGTCCTTGCAGCACACACAAGTCACACTGGAGAACTGAGTGTCCTCCCTTCCCAGCAGGTGTCTGCTGATGCACTCAGGCAGGCTCATGGAAAATTTGCTTTGGATCTCTCATCGCATTTTTGCCAGGACAGAAGCATGTGCCTCTAGCAGTGTGGCTTAGGAAATGACATTTTAACTGTTTGATCTACATTCTCAAAGACATTTTCTTCTTGCAGGGAGACCTTTGGGTCATTAGCTGGTTAACATTGGCAAACTGCTGTAAGAAATTCATTAGCTTGAAAAGAACACGAATACAGCAGACACATCCAGAAACAGAAGGCGGGGCATTAATTATTAACAAGAGATTGCCTAACAGAAACAATACAGAATTATTAATGGAGCTGTTGGGAATATTAGAGGGGGGACGAACAGAGCCCATTGAGACCATTTCCAGAGCATAAAACAGCATTGTGCCTGCTCTGAGCATTCATGACACCCAACAAGGGCCCATGGGAAAGAAAAATTTGCTGTTCACATTCCTTTGCAATTCACATTTTTACTAAAATTCCAAAACCTGTCAGGTGGTAGTCTCATGTTTGGTTAAGGCACCAGTGTTTGTAGTTCGATAAATTCAATCAATCTCTACTGAATGTCTATGTCAGACCAGGCTCAAAGCTACATTTTTGGAGAACTGGTGGGGAGTAGGGTGCAGAAGCTGTCCTAAGGGCCAGAGGACCAAGATAACACTCAGATTACCGCAAGTCACTCCAGAACAGACCTCCCTGAAGACCAAAATAATCCACATTTCCAGAACTAAGCACTTCTTCATGCCTAGCACTGTACCAAGTGCTCCAGTGGAATCTTTGTGGCCCAGCAACTCTATGAGCTGGATTATTATCTCCATTTCACACATCAGCAAACTGAGGCTTGGTGCACTGACCTGCCACAGTCAGTCTCATGGGTAAGAGGCAGAGCCCAGCCCCATCCTCCCAGTTTCTCTGTTCTACCACTGAAGAAGGGATATGTGGAATCAGTCCAGGGAATAATGGATAGAAACAAGGAATGGGAGAGCCAAGTGTTCCATCCAAGCAGTAGGAATTGAGGAAGATCCTTGGGAAATTATAAGTTGGTGTCTACTGTGAAGAATCTTAAACCTCTGACTTGGGAGTCTGTACTTAATGTAGTAAATAATAGAGGCATTTGCCTATCAAATCATCTCTCCTTGGTAAATGGGGCTATGTCAGGTTTATCTAGAACCCAAGGTTTTTCTAAGAACATTAAACACATAAATACAGAAACAAAAGACTAATTGTACAATGATCAGACTCAAATAATGTAAATTCAGTAACACAAAGTGATAACCAGCCATAAGCCATTATGTCATCAACAAGTTATGGCATCGACAGGTCATTATCATGACAGGTTACAACAAATTGGCACATAAGGGCAAAGGCTCTTGAGAATGAACAAAAATGACCATCCCAGGCCTTCCAAAGCATGTCATTCACCCTGAGGGACATTTAATTTTTTCTTTTTTAAAAGGCATTTTACATATGTTTTATGATTATAAAAGTAACACATGCTCATATAGAAAACTTGGAAAATTCAGGAAAGCACAATGTGTATCTGACTTATTTACATCACTTATTGCTCACTATCCTACACAGCTCGTTTCCTACTAAACAGTATTTTTTTTACAATGAGTGAAGTCTTTCTTCAATTAATTGCCTTATGGACTAGAATAAAGCTTTCTGTTTACACTAATTATCAGAGATAGTCACACCCATTAGATTCTCAGACTTCCTCTGGTCTTGCCCCTTCTTTTAAGAAAGACTCATCTCTTGCCATATCTGTAATCCCAGCAGCTTGGGAGGCTGAAGCAGGAGGATCACAGGTTTGAGGCCAGCCCCAACAACTTAGGAATATCCTATCTCAAAATAAAAAAAAAATTAAAAAGAGCTGGGATGTAGATCAGTGGTAGAACATTCCTGGGTTCAATCCCCAGTACAGGGGGAAAAAAGGTGGGGGGAGAAAGAAAGGCTCATCTCACAAGGCTCATCTCTTCCCCTGAAAGAATTTTATGTATAGCTCTACCCTGAGCACTTAGCACAGTAACACAGGAACATCCCTTTTTCTTTTATTCAACTGTCCCATGTCTAATGTTAAAAAGTAAGAAATGCCGAAGCATTTCCCTTAGATTTACATTTAATTAATAGGCTTCTTATGATGAAGGGAAATGTTAAATAAGCATAAAGGTAATCTGTGGATCAATTACAAGAAGCTAGTGAAATAACAACCCTTACTTGTCAGAATGGGGTCCTCCCAAGAAGCAGTAATAGCTCTAGTTAACTTTTTGACTTTTGCCTCCCTGGTCAGCATTCATTTACTGAGCACCTACTGTGTACCTTTGCGATCACAAGAGAGATACAAGACAGCTTCTATCTATGAGGGAAAAAAGGACATTTCGGTGGAAAATCCTCAGATGAGAATAAGACAGTTTAAGTGACACGAGACTGCTAGAATCTCCTGGGAATTCAGAGTTTCGAGCTCTTTCCTGACTGAGGGGATCTGGTGTTGGACCTATCTTACTTACTTGTGAAATCGTGTGTGCATGCGAGTGCAGGGTCCAGGGTGGGGGTTGCATTTGAAATAGCTGAAAAGAAAGAGTGTGAACCCACAGTTGAAAGAGCAGAATAGCAGAGTAGACACTGACTTTATTCCCTCTATGATTTGGAACCATTAATCAGTCAGCGAATGTTTCTTGATCAAATCTGCTCCGTGGTTGGGTCTGTGACAGATACGGCGAGATGCAAAAGAAAAACAAAGCATAGTCCCTTGCATGCCCCTTGCATAATCACATAGCTTTCTAGATGGAATTTAAATTCAAAGAGGATTTATTAAGAGCAAAATAAAACCAGCTACAATGACAAAATTCATGAGGGGGAATTTTGGGGTTACTTATTGCTGGGTGACAAACTATCCCAAAGGTTAAATGACTTAAAACAGTAATTATTACTTATTATTAATTCTGCACTTGGCGGTGTGTGTGATGGGAACAGCAGCTCTTTCTCAGGCCATGTCAGCTGGAGCAGTTTGAATGACAGGGCCTGGCTGGACCAGCCCACCTGCTCCAAGGCTCTGGGCCTCAGAGTTTGTTGTGGGCTGGGTTCCTCCTTCACACAGGGATCTCAGACATTCTCCTTTGTTCCTGGTGATTTGGCTTCTTATGTGGTGGTTGGCTTCCCCCAGAGCGCAAGAGGAAGCAGCCCAGCATGGTGGCCCTTTCTTCACATTCTAAGGGGTAAAGCAGTCACAGGACTGACCTGAGTTCAGGGGAGAGGACTGCACAGGGGCATGAATATTAGGAGATTTGGTTCACTGCAAGGGAAAAAATGGCTGCCATGGAATCTTGAAGTCAAATCATCCAACAGCAAATTAAATCAACTAAAGGACACTAACTGCATAGATTTTTCAACTTGAGAATAGGTAAGTCCATCCACCTCCCCCCACCCCCACCTTTTTGAGTGCCAGCAAATTCAGATGTGTCTCATGCCACTTACTGATCGCTTCAGAGAACCACATCAGATTTTTAAACCAACGTGGCAAGGTAGTTTAAATATGCCAACATCTGGGGAAGGAGAGGGATCACAGCTTAGGCCCTTCCCACCTGCTCCGGAGCCTCACTCCTCCTAAGGTCCTGCTGTCACTCCAGTTTCAAAACAGGAAGAAAGAAGCTCCACTGATAGTTGGCACTTGCTGCCCTGTCTGCTATCTCCACATCCTGTCTCCCAGAATGCTTCAGTGCACCCTCAACTCTCAGAGCCCGGGACCTGGGAGAAAGGGCCAGAAACTGAGTTCCTGGTTCTCAGAGTGCCACTTTAGATCCTTCTGTAGTTTTTATGACCTTCTCATGATTTCCCTCTTGGTGATCTTTCAATTTCCAAAACTGAACACAGTGTTCCGGGAATGACCAGTACTGCGTTCAGTGGTGGTATCAGAATTACCATAGGGGAAGCTTGGGAACCAGTCGAGTTGGTGGAAAGCAAAGAAACTAAGCATTTTTCCCCTCTGAAATTATGTTGCCCAAATTAAAAAAAAAGAAAAAGAAAATGAAAAAAAAAAATCATGTTGCCCAGGCTGGTCCTGAACTCAGTTGTTCAAATGATCTTCTTGCCTCAGCCTCCCAAATTGCTGGGACTACAGGTTTGCACCACCAAACCCAACTGAAACTTTTTATAAGAGTGATGTGATCTCTCAGATAACTAGGATTGGTCACCAAACCATTGGCATTTCAGTCAAGAAGTGATTAGTGATGAGCACTTAGCTCATTTAAATGATTAAAAATGTAAATCAGGTATCACAGCAGTTAACTGTATTTAATAGAGGAGCTGAGATGAGGGTTTTTATTTTATTTTTGTCTGTTTGTTTTGTTTTGTTTTGTTTTAATTTATTAATTTGTTCTATTCAGTTATACTTGACAGCAGAATGCTCTTCAATTCATTGTACACAAATGGAGCACAATGTTTGACTTCTCTGGTTGTAAGGTCACACCATTCATACAATTATACATGTACCTAGGGTAATGATGTTCATCTCATTCCACCATCTTTCCTACCCCCATGTCCTTTCCCCCCTCTCCTTTACCTCATCCAAAGTTTGTCCACTCATCCCTTGCCCCCTGCCCCATTATGGATCAGCATCCACTTATCAGAGAGAACACTCCAGCCTTTGGTTTTTTGGGATTGGCTTACTTTGCTTAGCATAATATTCTCTAACTCCATCCACTTACCTGCAAATGCCATAATTTTATTCTCTTTTATTGCTGAGTAATATTCCATTATGTATATATGCCACAGTTTCATTATCCATTCATCTATTGAAGGGCATCTAGGTTGGTTCCACAGTTTGGCTATTGTGAATTGTGCTGCTATGAACATTGATGTGGCTGTGTCACTGTAGTATGCTGATTTTAAGTCCTTTGGGTATAGACCAAGGAGTGGGATAGCTGGGTCAAATAGTGGTTCCATTCCCAGTTTTCTAAGGAATCTCCATACTGCTTTTCAGATTGGCTGCACCAATTTGCAGTCCCACCAGCAATGTATGAGCGTGCCTTTTCCCCCCACACCTTCGCCAACATTTATTGTTGTTTGTATTCTTAATAACTGCCATTCTGACTGGAGTGAGATGAAATCTTAGAGTAATCTTTATTTATATTTCTCTAATTACTAGAAATGTTGACCATTTTTTTCATATATTTGTTGATCGATTGTATATCTTCTTCTGAGAAGTGTCCGTTCAGCTCCTTAGCCCATTTATTGATTGTATTGTTTTATTTTTTGGAGTTAAGGTTTTTGAGTTCTTTATATATTCTGGAGATTAGTGCTCTATCTGACATGCATGTGACAAAAATTTGCTCCCAAAATGTAGGCTCTCTGTTCACTTCATTGATCATTTCTTTTGCTGAGAAGAAGCTTTTTAGTTTGAATCCATTGTTTTATTTTTGGTACTAAGGATTGAACCCCGGGGCACTTAACCACTGAGCTACATCCACAGCCCTTTTTCTATTTTATTTAGAGATGGGGTTTCACTAAGTTGCTTAGGACCTTGCTGAGTTGCTGAGGCTGGCTTTGAACTCATGATCCTTCTGCCTCAGCCTCTCAAGCTGCTTGGATTACAGGAGTATGCTGAGATTTTTCTTGTTTGTTCTGCCTTTCACCATCAAAGTTTCCCTGAAGAGTAACTGCACACAGCTCCAGAAATCAGACTATATGAATTTGAATTCTGACTCCACCGTTTGTCTTGGGCAAGTTTACTTACTTTTCCCATGCCTTAGTTTTCTCATTATAAGCTGAAAACAATAATAGTACCTATCTCATAGGGGTTTTATAAATATTAAATAATAATTGAAAAAAGTTCTTAGTGTCGGATGAATTGTAAACACTCCCAATAAATGTTACTGTTTTATTCCATAAGTTATCAGCCTAAGGATTTTCAACATATACTTCATAGATTTTTTTTCTCTTCACTAGTTCTTTTTAAAGATATCTTAAAGGCCATGCCATGAAAAGACCGTGAAAAACTAAAGATACCCCTGCAAGCTATTTTCTTGGTATCTTGGCCAATTTTAAATAAGTCTTGACAAGAAAAGGCATCAATAGCAAATAGTGAAATATCAATATTTTTTAAAAACTTTTAAGGTAACCATTTTTCCGCTAAGCTCAGAAGTTTCATAAGAGATACAAGATATTTGGCAGCAACGAACTTAAGAAGGAAATAGCTGAGAAATAAGCACTAAACGAAACTGCATATACTTTATGTGTTTTTAGGAAAATATTTTCTCATTAAATTTGTTTGGGAGAAAATGAGATATGTGAAAGCAATTTAGAATTTTTAATTTGGGTATAATTATGCAATTCCACGGTATTACTTTTGCCCCCATCTGTTCTCCTGACATCCTCTTTTCTAGCAGAAGAGGCATCCAATGAGACAAAACAGAGGGAACACAAGGGCCCCCGCAGGACACTCATGTGGGACCATTCTCCTGCCTCTCCCGCTTACAGAATTTTATTTGCGTAGAAGAACTGCAGGAGCTCTGGATGATAGTGACTCTGAAAGAAATTAGCAAAGGTACATGTGAGGGAGGAACTCAGTAAACCTCCTAGATATAACTAGTGGACAGCTGCAGATTCAGGGCACTGGGATAGGCAACAGGAGAGTAGGCAGCATCGCCTGCACTTAGCTAATGACCTGAATTGGAACTGCCCTGACACCGTGTGCCTAACTCCCAGGAGTTCACCACTTACATACACAGCATCATGGGTCAATCACAATTGAATAATTGGTCTGAGACATTTTATGGGTGGATAACTCCCTCATGTGCTTGGCCACCTTTGTCTTAAACACTGGGAGAGCAGGGACTGAGGAGAATTTTCTCCTGCCCTGGCTCGCTCACCAGCTGCCTGGAGAGTTTGGGATTCCTTTGATCTTCTTCTGTCCGGAAGCTGTTTTCGTTTCTCAGTTTCAGATACGGAGAACAGGCTCGAAAAGTTGTTTTGCAAGCCTGAGGGGGAAAAATATGACCATCCTATTGGCAAAAACATCAGAATTCTAGAATCCCAAGCAGGGAAGGGTATCCCAAAGAAGTGGACCCAATCTATGGTCAGGGCCACTACACTACAATGTGAAAGTGACTTTACAGGTAGTTTACAGACTTGAACTTACAGGAAGTATGCTTGTGAAATGCCATGCCTATAATCAGGGGGCTGGTGGGGAGGGGACGGCATTGCTTGGGAGTTTACACAGCACTTGTCATGGGAACCCTGAATGCTGAATTCAATCTCTCCCCCCACCCAACACAAATGGTTTCAAAACTCTTTGCTCCCAGTTTTGAAACATTCACCCAGGCCTGAGGTTGATCCAACCTTGTTAGGGCACATTTTCTCCAAGAGCAAAACAGTTCTACAGGGAATCTTTAACAGGTGCAGTGACAATCACTAATTGTGTGAATAGATATGTGAATAGATATCCTCATTACATGAACCTAAACCTGCACCCTCTGCCCACCCACCCTGAACCTGGGCTCATCTGGCCTTGACAGGCACTAACATGGGCAGGTGGGGCAGGAAAACAACATCTTTGTTCTGGAAAGGATGACATGTTGGGGAGGCAAGTTCTTCAGGATTCCTGGGGACACGCTGCTAGTTTCATAAGGGCATTGACAAGAACATGGAGAATCGTGGTCTTACCGTGGCAACCTGTGGGTTTCTGTCCTGTAAATGGATCAGGAGGGAATCTCGTGTCTGCTTAACCTGACGGGCGAAAAACTTCTTCCATTTCCACCCAGCAAAGGCCGCCAGTTGCCCGAGCAAGACAAAGGCCAAGTATCTCATGCTGTCGTTCTCCTGCGGGTTCCCATCAACAAAACAACAGAGGCAGGTCACCATCAAGAGACAAAAGTGTCAGAGCACATGGCTCCCACCACAGCCATCGTTCTTGCATGGACATCACGGGGTGGGCCTCCAGACACAGAGCTCTTCCCCTCTCTTTTACATAAACGGACAGACACCAACTGGTGTCATGCACCTTGGTTTTACTACCAATCTTTGTAGGAGCTCTTTCCACCTAAACACATAAAGGAATTTTCATACTTTTTCTCTTTTCTCTCTTTTCTTTTGCTTTATTGTATCATGATTTGCTTGATCAGTCTCCTGTTACTTCTAGCAGGTCAGCTCTCAGTCTTTCTCTCTCCTTTTTTTTTGGTACTGAGAATTGAACTCAGGGGTGCTTAACCACTGAGCCACATCCCCAGCCCTTTTAACTTTTTGTTTTTTGAGATAAGTTCTCATTAAGTTGCTTACAGCCTCGCTAAATTGCCAAGGCTAGCTTTGAACTTGAGATTCTCCTGCCTCAGCCTCCTAAATGGGCTGAGATTATAGGCATGTGCCACTGCACCCACGTAGGTCACCTCTCTCTACTTTTGGTCTGAGTTCCTTCTACCTGTAGTGGAAATAAGGATTCTGTTTCCCGCACCACAACCACCACTCTCTTCTTTTACTCTGATGAGTTGGCTCCTCCCTGAGCACAGGTGAGTGGACTCAGCCCTCCCTTTATCTCCTTTGTGAGCTGTTTGCCCCATGTGTCTCTCTTTCCAGATGAGAAGTCCAGGGCCCAGGGCATTTCAGTGACTTTCCCAGAGTCACACTGTCAGGTAACAGAACCAGCATAGGATGCCAATCATTCAACTTTAGTGCACAGATTTTTATATCAGTGCTTCATGGTTCTGTTCAGCTCCAAATAAACCAGAAACAACAAGGCCAGTGTGGGCCACTCCAGGAAGCAAGGAGAAAAATATCAGAATTCTAGAATAATTGGTCTAAGTCATTTGATGGGTGGATAACTCCCTCATGTGCTTGGCCACCTTTGTCTTAAGCACTGGGAGGGCAGGGACTGAGGAGAATTCTCTCCTGCCCTGGCTCACTCACCAGAACTGGGGTCACAAAGACTCAGCAAGACGACCACTGATTGTTTTGTGAAGTATTTAAATATATATTTTATATGTTTTAATATACAAATATACTTATATATTCTTCATATATTTTAACATATATGTACATTTCTATATTACAATAAATATAAATTATGTATTTAAAAATATACATTTAGTGCTGGGTACAGTGGTATACACCTGTGGCTCAGAAGGCTGAGGCAGGAGGATCACAAGTTGTAAGCCAGCCTCAGAAACTTAGAGAGCCTTAAGCAACTTAGAGAGACCCTAACACTAAATAAAATATTATAAAAGGGCTGGGGATGTAGTTCAGTGGTTAAGCAACCCTGGGCTCAATCCCCAGTACCAAAAATAAATAAATAAATAAATTTTAAAAATATATATTCAGCATATGTGACATATACAGAATTACCTCAAGGTTGCTATTTTGTTCACAGCCCTATCGGTGGGTGAATGCACCCCATCCAAAGCCCTCCCCTATTGCTGAGATAGACAGGAAAGCATAAGACAGGTGCATGTCGCCCAGCAGTCTGCCAATCATCCAATGGGGGCACAGGCACTAACATAAAGCAGGCAGCAAAGAACGCCAACTGTGACAGAGATATAAACTGTCAGCAAGGAACTCAGCAAGAGAATTTCCTCAGGATACATTGCCAAGGATTTCTCACCAAAAATCACGGGCAAGGTGGGTTTTAAAAAGCTGCTCAATCCAAAATAAGCCTTGGGTTGTGGTTGTGACTCAGTGGTAGAGTGCTTGCCTAGCACGTGTGAGGCCCTGAGTTTGATCCTCAGCACCATATAAAAAAAGATAAATAAATAAAAAAGGTATTGTGTCCATCTAAAAAAAAAAAAGAAGAAAGGAAGGAAGGGAGGAAGAGAGGGAGGGAGGGAGGGAGGGAGGGAAGGAAAGTAAGCCTGAAGTTCAGATGACTCCTCTAGAGAGATTTAATGCCACATTTGCTGGCATTGCAGGGTGGTGAGGTAAAGACCCTCCTCTCCCTTCCTCAGGGAGGTCTGGTGTATATTCAAGAGCAAAAATCTGTCTCTCTCTGAAAGAAGGTGGGACAACTACGCCAGCAGCTTCTATATAAGCTGCAAGCTTCATAATCTCACGGTCTCTCTTGCTCTCATGTGGGGCTGGCACCCCTGCTTGCTCTGTGTGGCTTCCTGGGGAACTAGGGTGTGACAAACTGATGCTAGTGGCTCTGGGAGCAAATAAAAGGCCTGTTCCCCATTCAACAGGTCTTGCCTTTCAGAGAGGTGAGAATAACTGCAGCAGGCTGACTCACTAGCTGGAAAACTCTTGGACTTCTTTCCCATGGTTCAGACTAAATGCTGTCCCAGCACAATTCTTGCTTGGCCGTCTTTTCATCTGGTAGTTACCAGTCAGTGCAGGCGCTGCAGCCAGAGAGCTTGCTCTGCAAACCTTGGGCAGGTTCCAACCTTTCTGTGCCTTGGCTTCCTCATCCATAAAGTGAGGATAGTTACAGTGCCTCCCTCACAGGATGACTGCAAAGGTTATAGAAGATGCTCCATGTAAATGGCCTTGCACTGTATGTGGCACACGGGAAGGGCTCACTAGGTGTGACTATTGTCATTCTTACATGTATGAGGGAGTGCTGACTACACACTGCTCACTGTCATCAGCATACAATATTCACTCCTCTATTAAGATGAAAACTCCTTAAGGAGAAGTGATGGAATTCTACACATCTTTTATGGCTTTCTTAATCCACACACAGTACCGTACTAGTCTCTGAACAAGATTCATTAAAAATGTTATGGTTTGGATCTGAAGCATCCCTAAAGGCTCATGTGTTGAAGGCTTGGCCCCCAAAGTAGCAGTGTTTAGAGATGGGACTTTGGAGCCCTGATCTCATCAATGGATTAATCCATGAAGGGATTCATAGCTGGATGGCATTACTGGAAAGTGGTGGAAACTGAAAGAAGTGGGGTCTAATTGGAAGAAGCAGGCCACTAGAAGCATGACCTGGAAGGATGTATCTTGTCCCCAGTCCTTTTCTTGCTCTCTTTCTCTCTCCTTCCCATGCATCCCAGCTGCCATGGGTGAGCACTTTTCCTTCACCATGTCCTTCCACCATGATGGTTCACCCTACCTCAGGTCCAAAGCAATGGAGCCAGCCAACCATGGACTGGAACTTCTAAAAGTGTGAGCCACAATGAATTTTTCCTCCTTTAAGTTGTTTATGTCAGGTATTTTGTTCACAGCAATGAAAAGTGACTAGTATCTGAGCAACAAACTACCCAGGGCTGTCACTGCTAATCTCACTTTGATTTTAATACCCCCAAATTTTTATGAGTTGTGTCACTTACATCATCCAATAAAGTCCTGATCTGAAGCGTGATGTCTACGAAGAAGGAGCCCAAACCTTTGCCCTGAATCTTGCCCAGGATGATGGTCAGTGTCTTCATACTCTCGTGGATGACTTCAGAACTCACAGGGTCATACAATCCATGCACCAGCAGATCTAGCATAATTTTCTTGTGTTTTCTCACCTGTTATCGAGGTTTGAAAACATTACTAAGCACGGAAATTGCTCTCTGTAAATCCCAAAACAACTCCACTTCTAATCTTCCAGTAACCTAAGACTTGGAATGAGAGACTCCGGTTTTCTTCAGAGTTTGCTGCAACTCTCATCAAAATGCCAGGGCTTCTATTAGCCCAACCCAGGAGCCCAACTCAGTCTTGGAAGGACAGAAAGAGAAAGCTGCAGGTGGCGTCTGGGTAGGTGAGACGAGTAGGATACTTCAGGAGGGTGGTGGACCAGGGTGACTTAGAGGTCTGAGGAGGGTTATGTACCTTTATGAAGAGGAGGACTTGAAATTGCCACTGAAGTTGACACATACCAAAGAAATAGGAGTGAAGGGAGCTTTTACTTAAAAAAAAAAAAATCACGAGGAAATCACTGGAATTCCCAAGGAGGATGATGTTGGCATATAACGGTCCTGCCTGCAACTACTGCCCGCGGTTGGAGATGCTGAAATGACCCTGAATGAGCCATGCCCTTGAACAATCTGCTCTTCCCAGGTGTGGAAGGGAACTGTGACTTGTCAATGTTAACAGAATGTGACAAAGGTAACAGGATGACACGCACATGGCTACTTTACATTATGCGACACTCCACTGTAGCAGACAGGAGTGAGTGATACCCTCCTGCTGGCCTTGAAGAATAAAGCTGCCACCTGTGAGAAGGTGGCCTCAGGGCACTGGGACTGGCCCCCAGAGGACAGCCAGCCAGAGGACAGAAATCTCAGTCCTAGAATTGGAAAAGCCAAATTGTGCCAAAACCACATAAGCTTGGAAGAGGACCCTGAGCTTCAGAAGGACACAGTCCAGCCTGTGGGGTCCCGGCCTTGCAAGACCCTGAATGGAGGACCCAGGTGAGCTGTCCCCAGACCCCTGGTCCACAGACACTATGAATAACTATCACATGTTGCTTTATGCTGCTAAGTCTGGTGGTTTGTTAGAGGGAAATGGTACTAGTCCAGGGGGTACCCCACCCAAGCCTGGGCGCCACCCATGAGGGCTGGAGGGTTTGGGGAGATTGACTCAGCTCCACATCCTTCCTCACCTGGTCAGGGGCTTCACAAGCCATGGTGCCCAGGCCTCTCATTGCCAGGTGGCGCTTTTTGGCATTGGGGTCCCGAGCTCTTTCTGCCAAGATGAAAAACACATTCTTTGAAGACTCCTGCTTCTGGAACTTGAATTTCCAAGAGACCTGAGAGGTAGATCAAAAGTGTGTTCATTGGGAGTGTTTGGAGTCGTGCTCTGAACCCAGCCCCATTCCCTCCCTCTAAAGAAAATTCTCCTGTCATTGCCTGCTTGGTTTTGCTCTTCTTTATCCAACTAAAGATGTTGGTGTGTGTGTGTGTGTGTGTGTGTGTGTGTGTGTGTTTTACCAGGGATCAAACCCAGGGCTTCATCTATGCTAAGCATATATTGTACCACTGAGCTGCACCCCAGCCCCTATAAATGTCTGATTTTTGTTGGAAAATACATTAGTTTGATCTATATAATGAAGAAATTAAAGGGGGGAATTTGGAGGGGGAAGTAAACTAATGCAGGCTGGTGTTGAGCTGTGTTTTTTGGGGGGAATTATGGAGAGAGATGCTCATAGCTGTGAGGAGGGTGACAAGTTGAAAAGAAAGGGACTTTAGAAGGGTTGATGTGGGCTGAGAATACACATCCCTTTCAAAGTACATATTGGTATTTCACTCACTTTGAAGAGTTCCCTAACCCTCTCCCTCCAGCCCCTCCCCATCTTTCTGCTCCACTTTGTAACTTAACACCTCCAATGACATGTCTCTATGGTGCGTGCTTCCCTGCTTCCTCTCCTATTCTGTTCTGAACACTCAGCAATTGGGCTGATGTTCCCCCCTCTCCATCCCTCCACGTGGCTCATTCCAAGGGTCCATTCTCAGCAGTCACCTTAAGCTCGTAATAGCATGTGACACAACTGGCAAAGCACATCCACAAAAATCTGTTACACATCTACAAACATTTCAGGGTACTTGAAGGCTGTCCCAACTCTGGAATGCATGTATCTGAGCAATTAAGATTGGAACAGGAATGCATGAATAACGCAAATTGGGGAACACTGTGTCTGATGCAGAAAATGACTTCAAAGCCCTAACTCTAAGTGACTGCAGGGCAAGAGATGGGCTGCCCCCTGTAGTGAGCAGTTGAACTCTGTTGCCAGGAAGGCCCTGCTGTTCTTTAGAATGCAGAACAGACAGTATTAAAGTCAGAATCCAGACAATGAAAGATCCAGATAAAATCAATGACAAAAGCCACTGCGCTCCCTCCACCCCCACCGTGTGTGTGTGTGTGTGTGTGTGTGTGTGTGTGTGTGTGTGTGTGTTTGGAGGGAGGGCTTGGATTCAGGTCTCTTTCCATAGTGCTATTGATGAGATTTAGTAATATGCAAGCTTCATGGTTATTTCTGAATATTAATCATGGTTTATTCTATATTTTTACTATTGGGTTAGCAGCAAGTTAAATCCCTCTCAACTTATCTTCTTGTCTTCCCATAAATATTCTACCCATATTAAAAGAATTCATATCCAATTTTTTTTTCCAGAAAGAACTTCAAAATGGCTTTTGGGAGGGAACATTTAAATGTACATGATATTTGGGATCAGACCTTGGAAAAGAAAGCTATCATTGATGTCATTTTCCTCTTGGGCTGGGAAGGAGGTACAGAAGAAGGCTGGTCCGGGATACTCTGTGTTTGGTCCATGGAACTAAAAGAAGAAGAAAAGCCAAGATCATCACATGAGCCACAAACCCCTCCAAAGCTTCATGATTGACAAACACTGCAAAGTGCTTTTCCAGGGAGGATAGGAAAAGGTGACAACCCCAGGCCTGTCCTTAGGAACCTTTACCTTGGTGAGGAAACAGAGTCACATAAAAAGTGAAAGAGCAATTCCAGGCAGCCCAAGAGGAGTAGAAGCTTGGGGCTCAGGGCCCACCCCCTGGCTCCCCATTCCATCCTGCAGACTTCTTGTCTCACAATCACCCAAGAAATAAAATTCAGATTCCTGAGCTCCACCCACAGAATCCTTGAGAGTTGAAGTCAAGATTGACCCCAAAAATGTCAATAGGTACTTTTTTTTTGGAAGGGATCTTGATACTCTTTACTGTTTTAAAATAGACTACTCTTTTGCTCAGCAATTCTTTATTCTTACAGAATTAGCACATCACATAAAGGACAGCCAACATAGCACTGTAACAAACAAAAATGTGTCCTTCCATGATTATAATTTAAGTAAACTACATCTATATTACACCTGTACAACTCTTTGATGACTACTATGTATGCAGTCATTTAAACGAATATTGGGCAGATCTACATGTGCCAAAATTCTCTCCAAAACAGGTTGTTGAGTGAAAAGTGAAAATCAATGTGTACAGTATGTTACCATCTGTGTAAAATCAAATTGAAGGAAATACTTATTACATTGTGTTTGCATCTGCATTAAACAGAAGACCCAGGAAACCTAACAAAGATCGCCACTGCGGTGGAAATTCACTCCCTAATCTCCAGTCCCACTTTCTCCATCCATCATCTCTGGTCGATGGGCCTGTCTGCAACCATTGTGATAGGAACCCAGATAAAAACCTAGAAAATTATACCACCACCACCACTCCAGACAGAAAGGTCTTCTCTTTTCATCAGGTAGCTGGCTGAACTAAGATTCTCTTTGTCAGAGTTAAAGGCATTCCCGTAGGCCTTTGTTAAACAGTGGTTCTCACATTTGAGCATGCATAAGAAATCACCTAGCAGATGTGCTAAACATGCATTCCCAGGCCAGATCCCCAGAGTCTCTGACTGTGCACCTGGAGCAGGCAGCTAAAATATATGATTTCTAGCAGACTCCTGGGTGAGACTGATACCAGGATGCAGCTAGCTTGGGTACCACACTTGAGAGCCACTGAATTAAGAGAAAGAAACCAAAGCAGCACAGGGTCACTTCCCCCTAGAATAAAGGGTTATAAACTTATATTGAGGCAGAAAGAAAGGAAAACCCCACAACAATAAAGAAAAACATGTTTGATTTTTTTCTTTCTGGGGTTTTCTTTGACCTTATGTTCCAGTAGAACTTGCCACCTCTCAAAAGGAATGCTCTGAATCAGATGCCTGACAATGAGTATGTTCAGTTTAAAAGAAGCCCAAGTCCTGCAGGCTGGGGGCCTGCTCACTGAGAAGGGCATCAGCCTCATTGTAAACCAGCTGGTGTCGGTGTTCCACGGCACAAGAAACCAGGCCTGGAGCTCCTCCCCATTGGGAAGGACA
Source organism: Marmota flaviventris (assembly GCF_047511675.1). Lineage (NCBI taxonomy): Eukaryota > Metazoa > Chordata > Mammalia > Rodentia > Sciuridae > Marmota > Marmota flaviventris. The sequence goes on along the minus strand of NC_092513.1, from coordinate 23,577,152 downwards.
ACAACCTGCTCCTTCATTTTTTATGCTTGACTTTTCTTGCAAGTTAGCAAAGCAGTTAAGGGTTCTAGCCAGCCGGGGCCGGAGCGGAGTGGGGGTGGGGGGTCCCAGGCCTAAAAAAACAAGCAGCCAGTCTGGCCTTAATAGTCAGGTCTAGAGTTCAAGAATGTGGAAGGCTCTCAATCAGGGCAAAGGGAGGGACAGCTGAGCTTCATGGAAGTTTCAGGATATGTGGTCAGAGAGACACACACAGGCTCCATTTCCAGCTCACACCTGTCCTGGCAAAACCTTCCTCACCTGCCCACCTCCCTATCACAAAACAATTGTGCTCTCATTTAACCTCACAGTTGTCTCCCAGAGCTCATCTTGATCTCTGGTGAAAAATCAAAACGATTTCTTGCAGTGTTGAGGGAATCTCCTCTGTCAGAATTCCGTGGTACATGTTATAAACTGCAAGACTTCCCCAGAATTACTGGACAGAATCTTGGTGTGCATTGGGCCAGAGCTTTGCACTGTTTGCACAAAGTTACATATGCTGGTATATAAAAACCTCTGAACTGGAAAATAATCCCAGGATTGGCATCCCCATAAAGCCACATATCATGAGAGAGCCCAGAAGTCCCAGGAGGAGCAGGAGTAAGAGAGAAGCACATCGATGTCTTTGCAAAGAACCAAGGATTGATAGGACAGCATTCTTGTGAGGCAATGAATTTCACTGTTGCTATAGTTGGAATACAGTTTGTCCCTTCCAAAACTCATGTTGAAATTTAATCCTCATTATGAGAGAGTAAGAGGTGGGATCTTTAATGGGTGATTAAGGCTCTGCCCTCCTGAGATTAACCCACTCATGTAATTAAAGGATTAATAGGTTATCTCCAGAATGGGTCTGCTATGACATTTAGTTTGGCTTGGTCTCTTCCGTTCACCTTGTCTCACTATGGGTTGTCCTACATCAGCTCGGGACTCTGTCAGCAAGGACGCCATCATTTGATGTGATCCCTTAACCTTGGACCAGAGCTGTGAGCCAAAATAAGCCTCTTTGCTTTATAATGTACCCAATCTATGGTACTGTGTAATTAGCAACAGAAAATTGACTAAGATGACTGTCAAAATAAAATTAAAAGCATAGCAGGGGCTGGGGGTGCAGCTTAGTGGTGGCGTACAAGCTTAGCAGGCGTGAGGCACTGGGTTCCATCCCCAGCACCACCACCAACAAAAACACAGGGAGATGTGCAACCATGATTTGTACTTTGCTAGAATGTTATTCTTAAATTTTCTTAAAAAAAAAAAAAAAACTAGAAGGTAAATGAGAGTCACAAAGACCTTGCCTGGAGCTTGGTGTTTTCAGACTTGCAGTTTTTAAAAGAACACTCATCACCCACACACACCCCTACTGCCTGCAGTGTCTTTGCCTTTCAACCAGTTGCATCCTTTACAGCCAATCCAACCAAAACAAAAGGATCATTCCCATCTGTTGCAACACAGGATCAGAGAGAGGATTGTTTAAACACACACAAAAATGAACACAGTACACAGATTCCAAGATTCCTTAGGCATTCTGACTCTTTCTAGAAGCCCACTTGCCCCTTAGCAGTGGTTCTTCCTATTAGAAAGAGGCTTTTCTGTTGGGTTTCCATGGCAGCCACAGGTGCAGAGCCTACTGTGACCAAAACTTTGTTCATCCCTGTGTACATTGTTCAACTAATCCTTCTTCCTCTGGGAGACATTCCCTGTGTGTACTATGCCCAGACCCCTGGTTTTTACCACCCGGGAGGCCCTGGGGCTTGTCTTCATCACCATGCCATGGTCCTACCTGGTCTTACTGAAAAGACATAGATTTGAAGTACCATAGAAGACTGCTTTATGCTTTATACCAACTCCCAGATGCCTTTGCAAACTTAAATCCTTCTGAATCAAAATATTAGGTTTATGATCAATAATCCTTTTACTTATTGAAGCCAAAAGGTATATGTTGAAGGCAAAATTTTAAACACTTGGATCTTTTCTCATCTATAAAATTTTGAAGAAAAGAAACAGATTTCTAGCCATCCTTGAATCTCTGAGCTTATTAATAACAATAGGAATAAGTTACCAGCTATTAGACACTTTCACATGCAAGGCACTAGGTTAAACACTTTATATAGGTAGAGTGCAGGAGAAGCTGATTTAGCTGATCTTTACTGAACCAACCCGGAGGGCTAACTGTGATTCTCCAGGCTGCCTGGGAACTATACCAACCATTGCTGCTATGGCCCCACAGTAGTTTCATGTTTATCAAGAATTAGTTAATAACAACGTACTTGTTACTGTCACTGTGAAATTTTATTTGTCTGTTTGTTTGTGTTTTTTTTTTTTTTTTTTTTTTTTTTTTTTTTTTGCAGTGCTGGGGATGGAACCCAGGGCCCTGTGCATACTGGTCAAGCACTCCACCACTGAGCTACATCCCCAGCCTTGCAGCTTGAAATTTAATTAAATATAAACTAACAAAATATGAGTACACAAGAAAAGGAAGTTGTTTCTCTGAATGCAAGGTTGAATGTTTTAGGAGGATTTCATAACGGGAAGCTGCTAAAATATTGTTGTCTAATTAGGTATGTGAAGAGTAAAAGTTTTGGAAGTATATAATCATTTGGTATGATTTTTGGAACTGACATGATTCTGTAGAAAGAGACTTTACAAGTGCCTTCCCAGGTGTATAAATTCTTGCTACATTTAAAGAAACTAAAGCTAGAACTCACAGATAAAGTATTACGCATATAGTTTATGCAAGAAAGACAATGCAGAAATGCCAACTATATTCAAAGAAAAGACCATGGCCTGTATTAAAAATAAATTTTACATTTTAAGGTAAAACACGTGAACTATTTACCATCTTTTATGATTCTCTTCTTTAATCAACTTCTTAATTAATTCTGTGAAATCCAGTCCCAATATCTCAAATAAGAGAACTTTTCTTTTCTTTCTTTCTTTCCTTCCTTCCTTCCCTCCTTCCTTCTTTCCTTCCTTTCTTCCTTCTTTCTTTGGGTACTGGAGACTGAACTCTGTACCACTGAGTTACATCCCCAGTCTCTTTTATTCTGAAACAGGATCTTGTGAAGATGCCCAGGCTGGCCTGGAACTTGTCACACTCGTGCCTCAGCTACCCATTAACTGGGATTTATAAGTTGTGCATCACCATGCTCGTCTATAAATGAGAGATCTTTTATGATATTTCATTTAATCCTCTCAATCCTTGAAAATTGTGTATAATTATTTATTTTAGAGAAGAAACGGGCTTAGAATAACATTAAACAACTCACCCAAAGTCAAATATAGCAGAGTTCAAGACTTCAAAATCTATACTGTTTTTCCCTTTCTGTATGACAAAATCTATACTTCTGTTTTAAGTCTGTATTCGGCTCCTAGACAACCTGTGCGCTGACCACCTAAGTGTGTAGACCCTTCAATTTGAAGCATTGACGCCTTCCACCAGTCCCTCCCACTCTAATGCTCTTTGTTGACAATAATCTATAATTTGTGAAAAGAGAAAAACAAATCTGTTTCATTCACTTGGGTTTTCCAAAGAGAACATCCCAGATAGCTACTTCCTTAGGATTCAACTCCCTCTGACACGGTAACCGGAGTGGCATTCCAGGAAGGGTTTGGGATCCAAGCGCGCAGGGGACTTCTCCTGCAGTTCGGGAGGCCTGAGGCTGCAGTCCTCTTACCTGCGCTCCTGGGGTGGCTGTCACGTGACGAACTGCTGCGGTGGAGCTGGAGGTCGGTCCTTGGCCACTCCGGAGGGCTGCTATTCCGGGGTGGAGCCAAATGTGATGACTCGGCTAAATCTTCCCAGTCCCGAATTTCTAACACACAAAAAGGGAAATTAAAAGGTGAAGCAGTATCTGTTCAGGATAACGGGGCAGCACAGAGCGTGGGAAAGTGAGATTCAAATGGGGGTGGGGGGAATCAAAGTGTGTAAGATCGCGAGGTGGGGGCGGGAATTGCCCCGAATGACACCGACGACGTGGTGGGTTATGTCCTTTCGGTCCCCACACTGTGATGAGGTGTTTCTTCTTCCCTCTTGCTGTGCTTTCCCTTTATTCTTTCCTCTTGTCCAGTCTCATCCCCACTTTGTCCAGAAAGGACGGTAATTCTGAGGACCTTCCCCTGCACCAAATGACACCGCGCTGCCCAGCGACGTTCCCTCGTGCTGCCACTAGATGGCGCCATCACTCAATGCGCGGCTTCCCCGCGCTGTGGCGGCTGCCTTCCCCACACAATCCCGTTAGAGCCGCGTTTAATTTAAGAATGGGACGCTGTGTTCCACGCCAAGAACACCACTGTGACTGACAACTAAGGCTTTAACCGCTGACGCCCTTCCTGCTCCTAGAACACCATACATCTCATTTAAACTCTCAGTAATTTAAATGGCTTATTGGTAAAAACATAAAAACGTGGGTCCTACAACCCCAGCAGACCTTAGGAGCCCTCTGCTATCATCATTCCACCTTCCCTGAGCTTTTTCACCACTGCATAAATCTATGTGTCAATAATTATTTATTATCTGGTTACATCATGTTGGTGAATGCGAGCAATATGTCCTAAAAGAAAAAGTTCTGTTTTCAAAGAACAAGGAGCTTATTGTTAGGCTAATGGGTAACACTAAAGAATACTCTCATGGTCCAAATCTTGATGCAAATATTACAAGGACTGTCCCATTTGATTCTTGCAACAAATCAAGGTAAGAACTCTCCCTACCATCCCCATTTTAAAACTGGTGAAACTGAGGCACAGAGAGATAACCTTGTCCAAGGTCATGCAGTTCATTAGTGGCAGAGTTAGAATTCAACCACAGGCACAGTGATCCCAGACTTGGACTTAGCCAGGGTGCTAAGCAGTGGACCAGTTTGGAAAATTCATTTAGGAAATAAGGGAACAAAAATAAACCAGAGAAATACATCAGAGTAAGGTAAAGAAACTCAGTGCTCCTGAAAAAATAAGAATAATGAGGCTAAAACAAAACCCTTTTTGGAATGGGCTCCAAGGGCACCACTGTTGACTTTAAAGCATGCAATTTCAATAGAGTGACGGAAAAGGGAAGCTACACTGCCAAACCAAGGGGCCACAAGGAAAGAGGAAATTGAGATGTCTCCCTGCAAAAGGAAAGCAATAAATAGACTAGAAGAGACTGCAAGGTCAAGGAAAGGCATTCTGATTTTCTCGTGTGCTTTAAAAATAGAATAAAGCCTGGGCATGTTTGAGATCAGTGGCAGGAGAGCCCTAAAATGTGCCAAGTGGTGACAGTGTAATAGGAAAATATGGAGGGAGGTGTGAAGGGTACCGGGGAAAGGGTTAGCTCTGGGCAGGAGGAAGAGAGAACAAGCCACAGAAACAAGGATGCATCAACATGAAAATGAGAGTTCACATGGAGTTACAAGTTCAGTTTTTCCAAATTAGCCTTGATCTTTTTGGTATAACCAAAAAACAAGAGTTTTTTGGGTTCTGCAAGAGTGGGAAAAAGACATAATCCCAGCTGGGGACATAGTTCAATGGTAGAGTGCTTGCCCAGCATGAGACCCTGGGCTCAATTCCCAGACTGGAAAAAAAAAAGACATAATTCATGTGCTGAATCGATCCATGTAGTGCTTAAAATCAAACCAGGAACAGAGGAGGCTAGAGAAGGGACATCCACTCTGTGACTGTGAAGATTCTCTGTGAAATCTCACACCCATACATGAGCAGAAACACACTTCCCCCCCCCCCCCCTAGTGCTGTGAATCAAATCCAGGGCCTTGAACATGCCAGGCAAGCACTCTACCACTGAGTTATACCCCAGCTCCTACAGGAACGCTGTTAATACCCCCTTCTTTCTAATATTACTTTGTATTTAACTTTGAAGACATTTGACACAGAAATCAGAGAAACAGTGTCTTCTCTACTGATAAATGGGAAATCCAAGGGGGAGAGTTTCCTAGTTTGGCTTAAAGCCATGAAGGAAATCAGGGCCAGAACTAGAATTGGTCTCCAGGAGCCCTCCTGGTGCTTATAGTGGCCTCATTTCAGCCCTCTCACAACCTTCTCATGAGTGACATGGGTAGAACTGAAATGGCCCCAGAGTGTTCCAGACACTGTACCAACCTGAGGAGAATCTGAAACCAGGACACAAGGCCCAAGAGAACCCAAGATTCTCCTTACGTGGCCTTAGGCTGTAGCACAGTTCTTCTGGGAATAAGAGAGAAAGTTTCTTGAATAATTTGATTGCCACATATTGTTGTACTGATGACATGATGTCCTTAAAAGTAACACATCATAGTTATTTGATTTAATTGTTTAATGGTTTTCTTTCATCCTTTTGAAGGATTCCTCTTTGTCAGAGGTACCCCAGGGCTGATGCCACTGCAAAAAAATCAAAAGGGTAATTACTGAGCCTGCATCCTGACAAAAAGGGTAATAGGCAGAACTAAATCCATCAACAATCCACTTGCCATCTAAACCTGGGAAATAGGGTCAAGTGACAGTCACCAATCAAAGACATTTCTCTTCAGTTCCACGACTGTCAAAAGCACCTCCTTGTGTGAGTGTGCTTTGTTTGCTCTGGAAACTTGTCTAAAAGTGAGAGGTTTGTCTCCTCCTTCTCATTTTCTCTCAACAGATATCCCCAAGTTAGGCCAAACCTTGTCTTGATTTTCATTTCTAAAAAGAAGTCAAGTCAGGGGCTGGGGTTGCAGCTCAGTGGTAGAACGCTTGCCTAGCATGTGCAAGGCCTTGGGTTTGATCCTCAGCAACAAACACACACACACACACATACACATCAGCTGCCTCCTCGGCCAAAGATTGGGAATGCCAACTTCCATCCATTCATCCTCCAAATGTTCATTGAGATCCTACTTCTATCAACAGCATGCTCAGCAGGTGGGATCAAAGCTCAAGGGTCCCCCAAAGAGAACTGACCAGGAGAGGACTTCACACTGGACCTTATCACAGGATAGTGGCAAGTGTCACAGAGAGTGCTGATAAACAGCCATGAGAGTCAAAGGGCAGTCACTCAGGAGAATCTTCACGGGAAATGCACATCTGTACCTGGGCTGAACAGAAATAGTTTGGCACCAAGAGACAGAGGAGAAAAGCATGGAGGGGAAGGTGGAATGTGGAGGCCATCTAAGCACCCGCTGTCTAGTTAACCCTGATAAGCCCCAGAACCTGCTGGTTCCCTGACTCTGCCTGGGCAAATGGACATCCCTAGCAGGCTCTTCTTGAACTTTGTGCAACTTTCAATTCCCACTGCTCCATGTGTGGCTCATTTTGTTTTTTGCAGTGCTTAGAATCGAACCCAGGGCCTCACACATGCTAGGTAAGCACTCTGCCATTAGGCCATGCCCCCGCCCATGAATATATTTTAAATAAAACAATGGTATTCTTTGCTTCAAATTTTTAAATAAAATACATGTCACAGGAAAAAGTACTGGGCTTGCCTCTCAATTTTAAATATGCCCTGGCAGGGGAAAGCAGAAGTCCCCATGGCCCTGGTCTCCTCCCCTGCAAATACAGTGCAACAAACTCTAGGAACAGAAAGCTGCTCTCAGTTGTTTCCTTGCCCCCCGCCCCCATGTGGCTGCTGTGCCGTGTTTTCTGACCTCATTATGTGACAGTCACTCTTAATAATGGAATGCAAGAATGATTCCAAGCTCTTCCTGTGACCTCTTGACTTGAGGTGATCTCTGAAAATGATTCGCTGCTTACTTGGCCCAGAAAAGCCCACAAAATCATGCAATCAAGAGGTTCAAATCTTCAAGTCCCCTGAAAAACACCCAGAAAACTTCCCACCCAGGCCATTACATTTCTAAAAAGACCACTAAGTAGGGCTGGGGTTGTAGCACAGTGACAGAGAACTCACCTAGCATGTTGGAGGTCCTGGGTTTGATTCCCAGCACAGTAAAAAATAGATAGATAGATAGATAGATAGATAGATAGATAGATAGGAGTTAAAAAATTTAAAAACCACCAAGTAACTGAAAGCAGTCACTTCACAAAAGCAGTGGGTGCCCCTCTGTCACTCATTATGATGGTAGAGTTGAGAGGTGTACCCAGGCCAGAAAGCAGAGCTGGCACAGGATCTCAGTGACCCAGAGAGAGTGCTGAATTTTTGCTGCACATGCTTAAAACTCACAGGAATAATGGCCTTACTGGTTAACTGTAGATTCTTTGATTCCTGAGCACATCCAGGTGAAGCAAGCCCCTCCCCCCAAGGTGTACACCGTATATACAGAGGGCACTGTCAGATCCATCCACCCAGGAGCTTCCTCTGCCGTGTTGGCATGATCTTCACTGAAAAGAACAAACCTCCTCAGTCAGGAGATTGCACAAAAGAAACAAAAGTGCCTCCCTCCCCTGGGCTGGGGAAAGATATCCCAGAAGAAACTTATGGCCCAGGAATAAATCTAGTATAAAATAAACGTAAAGGATAGTTGCTTTTTAAAGAAAAGAAGTTCAAGCTTAAATACATTTTTACACTAATTATCCCCATAGCTTCACCAGTATTCCTAATTCCAAAGAGTAATCATGGACTTATGTAGACATTTTTCAACCTGACTGATTCAATCTATAGCCATCGATCAACTGTGTGGCACAGGAGTGTTTAGCAGAAGGGGTGAGATCCAGAAAATGTTCTGTGCCGTCTTACCTGAGCTAGGCGACGAGTTGCTTAGTGTGCCTGGCTTGTCCGTCTGTGCTCACCCTGATGGAAAGCAAATGTAACTAATGCCAGGAACATCACTGGGCTTTAATAAAAGAAGCTCATGGTGCATTGTAAGCTACGTTTTGTCCTTGAAGATGAAACATCGAACAGATTAGAGTTCAAACACATAATGAGACCATTTTAGGCAATCCGCCCCCTGATAATTACTAGAGAAACATAATATGTCTTGGAGTTTTGCAAACTTATGCTTCTCACAGCACATTTCCTGTTTCCTTCAGGGTCCACGGAAGCCATGGGAGTCTGGTGGTGGACGAGAGCTGGACGAGGACACAGAGCAAGAGAAGGCAAATGGCCCCTCAGCCATGACTGCCTGCACTCTCATCTCTGCTTTTGATATCCCAGAGCATTGTTGTGCTGTGTGTCGTTTGTCCTCCCAGACTTGGGAAGGGGATCCTTCTCATGCTGTAACGTAATCCAAGCCTGGATACGAAATAAACTAAGAACACTGTTGTGAGAATTAGGGGAGAGTTCCTCTCCCCTTTCTAGTCCATCTTCAGAGAACTTGATTAGCACCATCCACTCCCATCTTTTGGAATGTAAATGACTTCCCCCAGGATTATTTAGACTAGGAATTTTGTGACACTAGATAGCCTGTAAAGGTTGTAGAAAACTGGCTCTCAGAATCTGGAGTCTGATCTCTGGGCCCACCGGTTAAAATAAAGTTTGGAGTTCTCCTCCTTTCCCAGGGCTGCTTGCTGCTTCTCCACCAGTCTGCTTCCTGCAATAATGCTTCTTGGAGAAGCAGGGTAACTGAGGGGCTGACTGGGAAGGGAACTCGCCCAGAGTCTCAAACCTAGTTAAGGGAACACCATTCCACTTGCTCTCCCCCTTGACCAGCCGTTCACTGCTAAGGTCATTTTCCGATTCTCATTACTCTCCTTCATCCCACCCTGTTACCTTTCCCCAACAGGTTTTCTTCTCCACCCCTTCCCCCACCTTCCTGGTCTCTAAGTTTGTTTTGAACATGACTTACTATGTTCCTCCTCTTAAAAATAGTCATCCTCTCTAAGGAGTAGTAGCTCAACGGTAGAGTACTTGCCTAGCACGTGTGAGGCACTGGGTTCGATCCTCAGCACTGCATAAAAACAAATAAATAAAATAAAGGTACTGTCCATCTACAACTAAAAAATAAATATATTAAATAAGCATTCTCTCAAGATTCCCTTTGCTCTCCCTTCCCCTTCACATTTATTGTGGAATCCAGTAGAATCCCTAGGAGAGACAGACATGCAGGCTTCTCAGGATGATGAGAGTAATGTCAACCATAATTGGACCAATAGAACAATAAATAAACCCATGTCCAGAAGGACCTTACGATAGGTGCGGCTATCACTTTCAGGGTCACTGGGACGGTGGACCCTTCCTCGATAGTGGAACATTCTTCTATCTACCCCTAAATAGATGCCCCACGATGACCCCATCTGTAATCCCATAACACCAGCCTCTCAAAACAACTCCACCACAGGACTCTGCACCTTTCCCAATACTGGTCATGTAATTCCTCCAAAAAAGAGCAAAAGAGGACATCGTTATCAACATTTCATGTTTAAGAACCAACTATGCAGGTCTTAGGTGCCCTAGGACTAACACAGGGTCCTTTGCGGTTGGTGTCCATTGCTTCTGAGGACTGCACATTAGGTCATTCCCAGAACTGAAGGGAAAGTTAGCAGGAGGTGTACTCATGACTTGGGGGTGTGGGGGCTGAAGCAGGGAGATTACAAGACTGAGGTCAGCCTGGGCTACTTAGAGAGACCCTGCCTCAAAATAAAAGGAGCTAGGGATGTGGTAGAGGGCTGGTCTACCATGTGCAAGGTCCTGAATTCAATCCCCAGTGCCACCAAAAAAAAAAAAAAAAGGAGAGAAAGACCATTATTCCCATTGGGAATTATCTTTTTCTTTTTCTTTCTTTTTTTTTTTTTTAAGATTTCAACTATTCTGTTCTTACCTTTTTTTCTTTCTTTCTTTCTTTTAGTAATACTGGGAATTGAACCCAGGGCCTTGCATGTGGTAAGCAAATGCAACACCACTGAGCCACATCCCCAGCTCTTATTTTCCTATCACTTCCAGTAAGTAGAAGTTGACTATAATTGAAAATGACATAGTAAGTTTTAGATTTTTTTAAATCAAGCACTAAATCTGTCAAAATTGAGCAAAAGAGGCAGGAGGATCACTGAGTTCAAAGCCAGCCTCAGCAAAAGCAAGGCACCAAGTAACTCAGTGAGACCCTCTCTGTAAATAAAATACAAAAACAATAGGGCTGGAGATGTGGCTCAGTGGTGGATTGCCCCTGAGTTCAACCCTGGTACCCCCCGCCACACACACACAAAAAAAGTTTATTCAACTTTTGGAGGGACAGTTGATAATATCTATCAAATACCCTTTGATTCAGTAGTTCTGTGGATAGTTACTCAGGGCCATGGTGATTTTGTGCAAATTATTAAAAAAAGAGTGCCTTCATCAAACCATTTTATATCTACCTGCCAGAAAATTATCATAAATCTTTGAAGTTCTGATATCTACAGAGTGAATGGGGCCCACAGAGATGAGACACTTAGGGCACTGTCTGTGAATATTGGCCTGTGAATATTGGCCCCAGTTAACATATAAATACATAGGATATGGAGGATATTCATTGTAATAGCAAAAAAATGTTGCAAAAGACTACAAGAAAGGGTCTGTTTAAATAACTAGATTAGAGTACAATGGAATGCCAGGGAAAATTATAAAAAATATGGTAGATCTATGTGTGTTAATACAAGGAAATATTCAAGGTATATTATGAAGTGAAAAAAGCAAGGTGCACAAGACAATATATTATAAGTAAATAATGGGCATCTTTTTAAAAAATATATGCTAGCATATCACCTTTTTTGTAAAAAAAAATACACTTAAGAAACCATTAACGAGTCTCCTAGGAGTAGAGTCATTGGGTGAGGAAGGAAGCTTTTAGTTCAAACATACTTCTTTATATTATTTGAATTTTCTTTTTTTAGAATTTGGTTTTTTTTCATTTTTTATTGTTGGTTGTTCAAAATATTACACAGTTCTTGATATATCATATTTCACACTTTGATTCAAGTGGGTTATGAACTCCCATTTTTACCCCGTATACAGATTGCAGAATCACATCAGTTACACATCCATTGATTTACATATTGCCATACTAGTGTCTGTTGTGTTCTGCTGCCTTTCCTATCCTCTACTATCCCCCTCCCCTCCCCTCCCCTCCCCTCTTCCCTCTCTACCCCCTCTACTGTCATTCATTTCTCCCCCTTGTATTATTTTCCCCTTTCCCCTCACTTCCTCTTGTATGAAATTTTGTATAACCCTGAGGGTCTCCTTCCATTTCCATGCAATTTCCCTTCTCTCTCCCTTTCCCTCCCACCTCTCATCCCAGTTTAATGTTAATCTTCTTCTCATGCTCTTCGTCCCTACTCTGTTCTTAGTTACTCTCCTTATATCAAAGAAGACATTTGGCATTTGTTTTTTAGGGATTGGCTAGCTTCACTTAGCATAATCTACTCTAATGCCATCCATTTCCCTGCAAATTCTATGATTTTGTCATTTTTTAATGCAGAGTAATACTCCATTGTGTATAAATGCCACATTTTTTTTTATCCATTCGTCTATTGAAGGGCATCTAGGTTGGTTCCAGAGTCTTGCTATTGTGAATTGTGCTGCTATGAACATCAATGTAGCAGTGTCCCTGAAGCATGCTCTTTTTAGGTCTTTAGGGAATAGACCAAGAAGGGGAATAGCTGGGTCAAATGGTGGCTCCATTCCCAGCTTTCCAAGAAATCTCCATACTGCTTTCCAAATTGGCTGCACCAATTTTCAGTCCCACCAGCAATGTACAAGTGTACCCTTTTCCCCACATCCTCGCCAGCACTTGTTGTTGTTTGACTTCATAATGGCTGCCAATCTAACTGGAGTGAGATGGTATCTTAGGGTGGTTTTGATTTGCATTTCTCTGACTGCTAGAGATGGTGAGCATTTTTTCATGTACTTGTTGATTGATTGTATGTCCTCCTCTGAGAAGTGTCTGTTCAGGTCCTTGGCCCATTTGTTGATTGGGTTGTTTGTTCTCTTATTGTCTAATTTTTTGAGTTCTTTGTATACTCTGGATATTAGGGCTCTATCTGAAGTGTGAGGAGTAAAGATTTGTTCCCAGGATGTAGGCTTTCTATTTACCTCTCTTATTGTTTCTTTTGCTGAGAAAAAACTTTTTAGTTTGAGTAAGTCCCATTTGTTGATTCTAGTTATTAACATTTGTGCTATGGGTGTCCTATTGAGGAATTTGGAGCCCGACCCCACAGTATGTAGATCGTAGCCAACTTTTTCTTCTATCAGACGGCGTGTCTCTGATTTGATATCAAGCTCCTTGATCCATTTTGAATTAACTTTTGTGCATGGTGAGAGAAAGGGATTCAGTTTCATTTTGTTGCATATGGATTTCCAGTTTTCCCAGCACCATTTGTTGAAGATGCTATCCTTCCTCCATTGCATGCTTTTAGCCCCTTTATCAAATATAAGGTAGTTGTAGTTTTGTGGATTGGTTTCTGTGTCCTCTATTCTGTACCATTGGTCCACCCGCCTGTTTTGGTACCAGTACCATGCTGTTTTTGTTACTATTGCTCTGTAGTATAGTTTGAAGTCTGGTATCGCTATACCGCCTGATTCACACTTCCTGCTTAGCATTGTTTTTGCTATTCTGGGTCGTTTATTTTTCCATATGAATTTCATGATTGCTTTCTCTATTTCTACAAGAAATGCCATTGGGATTTTGATTGGCATTGCATTAAACCTATAGAGAACTTTTGGTAATATCGCCATTTTGATGATGTTAGTTCTGCCTATCCATGAACAGGGTATATTTTTCCATCTTCTAAGATCTTCTTCTATTTCTCTCTTTAGGGTTCTGTAGTTTTCATTGTATAAGTCTTTCACCTCTTTTGTTAGGTTGATTCCCAAGTATTTTATTTTTTTGAAGATATTGTGAATGGAGTGGTTGTCCTCATTTCCATTTCAGAGGATTTGTCGCTGATATACAGGAATGCCTTTGATTTATGCGTGTTGATTTTATATCCTGCCACTTTGCTGAATTCATTTATTAGCTCTAATAGTTTCTTTGTAGACCCTTTTGGGTCTGCTAGGTATATAATCATGTCATCTGCAAATAGTGATAATTTAAGTTCTTCTTTTCCTATTTTTGTGCCTTTAATTTCTTTCGTCTGTCTAAATGCTCTGGCCAGTGTTTCGAGAAATATGTTGAACAGAAGTGGTGAGAGAGGGCATCCCTGTCTTGTTCCAGATTTTAGAGGGAATGCCTTCAATTTTTCTCCATTCAGAATGATGCTAGACTGAGGCTTAGCATAGATTGCTTTTACAATATTGAGGTATGTTCCTGTTATCCCTAGTTTTTCTAGAGTTTTGAACATAAAGGGATGCTGTACTTTGTCGAATGCTTTTTCGGCATCTATCGAGATGATCATATGGTTCTTATTTTTAAGTCTATTGATGTGGTGAATAACATTTATTGATTTCTGTATATTGAACCAGCCTTGCATCCCAGGGATGAATCCTACTTGATCATGGTGCACAATTTTTTTGATATGTTTTTGTATCCGATTCGCCAGAATTTTATTGAGGATTTTTGCATCTAGGTTCATTAGAGATATTGGTCTGTAGTTTTCTTTCTTTGAAATGTCTTTGTCTGGTTTAGGAATCAGGGTGATGTTGGCCTCGTAGAATGAATTTGGAAGTTCTCCCTCTTTTTCTATTTCCTGAAGTAGCTTGAAAAGTATTGGTATTAGTTCCTCTTTAAAGGTTTTGTAAAACTCTGCTGTATACCCATCCGGTCCTGGGCTTTTCTTAGTTGGTAGTCTTTTGATGGTTTCTTCTATTTCCTCAATTGATATTGGTCTGTTAAGTTGTCTATATCCTCCTGACTCAATCTGGGCAGATCATATGACTTAAGAAATTTATCGATGCCTTCACTATCTTCTAATTTATTGGAGTATAAGGATTCAAAATAATTTCTGATTATCTTCTGTATTTCTGAAGTGTCTGTTGTGATATTGCCTTTTTCATCCCGTATGCTAGTAATTTGAGTTCTCTCTCTTCTTCTCTTCGTTAGCATGGCTAAGGGTCTGTCGATTTTATTTATTTTTTCAAAGAACCAACTTTTAGTTTTGTCAATTTTTTCAATTGTTTCTTTTGTTTCGATTTCATTAATTTCAGCTCTGATTTTAATTATTTCTTGCCTTCTACTTCTTTTGTTGTTGTTTTGCTCTTCTTTTTCTAGGATTTTGAGATGAAGTATGAGATCATTTATTTGTTGGTTTTTTCTTTTTTTAAGGAATGAACTCCAAGCAATGAATTTTCCTCTTAGAACTGCTTTCAATGTGTCCCATAGATTCTGATATGTTGTGTCTGTGTTTTCATTTATCTCTAAGAATTTTTTAATTTCCTCCTTGATGTCTTCTATAACCCATTGATCATTCAGTAACCTATTGTTCATTCTCCAAGTGTTGCATGCTTTTTCCTTCCTTCTTTTATCGTTGATTTTCAGTTTCATTCCATTATGATCAGATAAGATGCATGGTATTATCTCTACTCCTTTATATTGTCTAAGAGTTGCCCTGTGACATAATATATGATCTATTTTTGAGAAGGATCCATGTGCTGCTGAGAAAAAAGTGTAACTGCTTGATGTTGGGTAGTATATTCTATATATGTCAATTAAGTCTAGGTTATTAATTGTGTTATTGAGTTCTATAGTTTCCTTATTCAACTTTTGGTTGGAAGATCTGTCCAGTGGTGAGAGAGGTGTGTTGAAGTCTCCCATGATTACTGCATGGTGGTCTATTAGACTCTTGAACTTGAGAAGAATTTGTTTGATGAACATAGCTGCACCATTGTTTGGGGCATATATATTTATGATTGTTATGTCTTGTTGGTGTATGATTCCCTTGAGCAGTATGTAGTGTCCCTCTTTATCCCTTTTGATTAACTTTGGCTTGAAATCTATTTTATTTGATATGAGTATGGACACTCCTGCTTGTTTCCGAAGTCCATATGAGTGATATGATTTTTCCCAACCTTTCACCTTCAGCCTATGTATGTCTTTTCCTATCAAATGCATCTCCTGTAGGCAGCATATTTTTGGGTCTTGTTTTGTGATCCATTCTACTAGCCTGTGTCTCTTAATTGGTGAGTTTAAGCCATTAACATTTAGGGTCATTATTGAGATATGGGTTGTTCTTCCAGCCATATTTGTTTATTTATGTTACTAAACATGGTTTGTTTTCCTCTTTGATTATTTCCCCCCCCTTTACTGTCCTACCTCCCACTGTTGGTTTTCATTGTTATTTTCCATTTCCTCCTCCTGTAATGTTTTGCCAAGGATGTTTTGAAGAGATGGTTTTCTAGCTGCAAATTCTTTTAACTTTTGTTTATCGTGGAAGGTTTTAATTTCATCTTCCATCCTGAAGCTTAATTTCGCTGGATACACGATTCTTGGTTGGAACCCATTTTCTTTCAGTGTTTGAAATATGTTATTCCAGGATCTTGTAGCTTTCAGAGTCTGTGTTGAAAGATCAGCTGTTATCCTGATTGGCTTACCCCTAAATGTGATCTGCTTCCTTTCTCTTGTAGCTTTTAAAATTCTCTCCTTATTCTGTATGTTGGGCATCTTCATTATAATGTGTCTAGGTGGGGATCTCTTATGATTTTGCACATTCGGCGTCCTGTAGGCTTCTAGGATTTGGGATTCTGTCTCATTCTTCAAGTCTGGGAAGTTTTCTCACATTATTTCATTGAATAGATTGCTCATTCCTTTGGTTTGAACCTCTATCCCTTCCTGTATCCCAATGACTCTTAAGTTTGGTCTCTTTATGTTATCCCATATTTCTTGGATGTTCTGCTCATGGTTTCTTAACAGTCTTGCTGAGCTGTCTATGTTCTTTTCAAGTTGAAATACTTTATCTTCATTGTCTGATGTTCTATCTTCTAAGTGTTCTACTCTGCTGGTAGTATTCTCAATTGAGTTTTTAAGTTGGTTTATTGCTTCCTGCATTTCTAGGATTTCTGTTTGTTTGTTTTTTATAACCTCTATTTCCCTGTATAGTTGATCTTTTGCTTCTTGGATTTGTTTATGTAATTCATTGTTGAAGTGATCTTTCATTGTCTGATTTTGCTGTCTGATGTCTTCCTTGAGACTCCAGATCATCTGAAGCATGTATATCCTGAATTCTTTATCTGACATTCCATCAGCTGCAGCTATTACCTCTTCTAAAGTTGAGTTGACCTGCAATGCTTGTGGTCCTTTCTTTCCTTGTCTCTTCATACTGTTCGCGTTCCTTTCTTCTTGGTGAAACTGTTGTGCTATTGAATTTTCCCCCTATATATTTATATTGGTCTTGTATAGTTGCAAAGTCTCCCTCGCAGGCACGGGCGGCGGCTCTGCCCCTCCGCCAATTGGGGCAATGTGCCTACCACGCCGGCAGGCCGCTGGGCCTGCTCTGCCAGTCGGTAGCAGGTCCGCCGTCCTTGCAGGCGCGGGCGGCGGCTCTGTCCCTCTGCGGGCCGCTAGGCTTGTTCTGTCGGTGGTCGCCGTTCTGCCTACTTTGCAGGCGCAGGCAGCGGCACTGCCCCTCTGCAGGCCTCTGGGGCTGTACTGCCAGTGGGTCGCAGGTCCGCCTACTTTGCAGGCGTGGGGGGGGGGCGGCTCTACCCTTCCTCAGGCCACTGGGCCTGTTCTGTCTCTCGGTTGCAGGTCTGACCTGTTCTGATGGTGGTCTCAGTTCCGATTACCTTGCAGGCGCGGGGGGGAAGGGGCGGCTCTGCCTCTCAGCAGGCCGCTGCTCCTCTTCTGCCGGTGGATCGCAGGCCCGCCTACCTTGCAGGAGTGATTGGAAGCTCTGTCCCGCCGCGGGCCACTGGGCCTTTTCTGTCTGTGGTCACCCTTCCCCTACCTGGCAGGCGAGTGGGGTGGGGGGGCGGCTCTGCCCCTCAGCAGGCCGCTGGGCCTGCTCTGTGTTTGGTCCCAGTTCCCTCTACTATGCCGGCGCAGGGGGAGGGGGCGGCTCAGCCTCTCAGCAGGCGGCTGCTCCTCTTCTGCCGGTGGGTCGCAGGCCCGCCTACCTTGCAGGAGTGATTGGAAGCTCTGTCCCGCCGCGGGCCACTGGGCCTTTTCTGTCTGTGGTCACCCTTCCCCTACCTGGCAGGCGAGGGGGGTGGGGGGCGGCTCTGCCCCTCAGCAGGCCGCTGGGCCCGCTCTGTGTTTGGTCCCAGTTCCCTCTACTATGCCGGCGCAGGGGGACTGGGCGGCTCAGCCTCTCAGCAGGCGGCTGCTCCTCTTCTGCCGGTGGGTCGCAGGCCCGCCTACCTTGCAGGAGTGATTGGAAGCTCTGTCCCGCCGCGGGCCACTGGGCCTTTTCTGTCGGTGGTCACCCTTCCCCTACCTGGCAGGCGAGGGGGGTGGGGGGCGGCTCTGCCCCTCAGCAGGCCGCTGGGCCTGCTCTGTGATTGGTCCCAGTTCCGTCTACTATGTCAGCGCAGGGGGAGGGGGCGGCTCAGCCTCTCAGCAGGCGGCTGCTCCTCTTCTGCCAGTGGGTCGCAGGCCCGCCTACCTTGCAGGAGTGATTGGAAGCTCTGTCCCGCCCTGGGCCACTGGGCCTTTTCTGTCGGTGGTCACCCTTCCCCTACCTGGCAGGCGAGGGGGGTGGGGGGCGGCTCTGCCCCTCAGCAGGCCGCTGGGCCTGCTCTGTCTTTGGTCCCAGTTCCCTCTACTATGCCGGCGCAGGGGGAGGGGGCGGCTCAGCCTCTCAGCAGGCGACTGCTCCTCTTCTGCAGGTGGGTCGCAGGCCCGCCTACCTTGCAGGAGTGATTGGAAGCTCTGTCCCGCCCTGGGCCACTGGGCCTTTTCTGTCGGTGGTCACCCTTCCCCTACCTGGCAGGCGAGGGGGGTGGGGGGCGGCTCTGCCCCTCAGCAGGCTGCTGGGCCTGCTCTGTCTTTGGCCCCAGTTCCCTCTACTATGCTGGCGCAGGGGGAGGGGGCGGCTCAGCCTCTCAGCAGGCGGCTGCTCCTCTTCTGCCGGTGGGTCGCAGGCCCGCCTACCTTGCAGGAGTGATTGGAAGCTCTGTCCCGCCCTGGGCCACTGGGCCTTTTCTGTCGGTGGTCACCCTTCCCCTACCTGGCAGGCGAGGGGGGTGGGGGGCGGCTCTGCCCCTCAGCAGGCTGCTGGGCCTGCTCTGTGTTTGGTCCCAGTTCTCTCTACTATGCCGGCGCAGGGGGCTTGTTTAGCCATCTTGAACCAGAATTCACTGTTCCTCTTGTTTTTGTACTCTTTGTAGTAAAAGCCCATGATGTCTTTCTGCAATTCTGAAATCTTAAAACTCCGAAATCTCAGAGCTTTTTTCTGAATTCATTTTGGTGACAGATTTAATTGATCTGAATTTATCTGGTAGCAAAACCTGACCTGAACTTAGGAGAGGCTATTTATAGACTTAAACTTTCTGCTTCACAAAAAGGGGAGCAAATATGGGGGAATATAGAGATATGTAGTTCAATTTTAGATTGCTTGCCTCAAATGTGCAAGGTCTTGGGTTTGATCTCCAGCACTGCAAGAAGTAAATAAAGAAATACACCTTTTTACTTGATGTGACTGGTTAAGTTTGTTCCATTGTAGAGTGCCCATTTGTCAGGGAATATTCATAATACTTGTTAGAATGCCAAATTGCATTCCTAAATATGAGAAGTTCTTAATTCCAAAACTCAGCTTGCTAAGATAAAGGGTTGTAGGCCTTTGTGCCATATTCAATTTTGGTATACTTCATAGAATAAATGAGTTTTTGAAAGAGACTAGAAAGTTTCTGAGCGTAATGGAATTTGATATATATTCGGACACTGTGAAGTTGGAAATGAAATAAATGAGTTAAGAAGAAAAGTAAATGAAAAGACATTTCTATTGTAGAAATAATATGTATGTAACTCATAAAATGTTGTCTTCTGTTAATCTTCATTATGCACTCACTAAAAACTACTGTATTTTATCAAAAAATTTAGGGGCGGAGTGCTAAAATAGATAGTAATCAGGAACCATTTGCTCACCCAGCTCCAGAAAGCACACCTGATACTTTTGAAGATGCAGTAAATATAATTAAGCCTTCAACTATAATTGGTAAGTAAAGTTGTTGATAAATCATTCTATTACTTAACTGTTACCAGTTGTAACTACTCTGTAAGATTACTAAGAATGAATTAACATTTCTGCCTAGCTTTTAACATATACAGTTATCCCTTGGCCTTTTGGGGGGATTGGTTCCAGGATCCTCATGGATACCAAAATCTGATACTTAAGTCTCTTATATTAAAAGGTGTGGTATTTGCATATAACCTATGCATATTCTCCTATATATTTTAAAGTATCTCTAGATTACTTATAATACCTAATACATTATAAATAGTTGTTATACTGTATTATTTATGGAATAAGGACAAGGAAAAGTCTGTACATGCTAGTTAGTGTAGGCACAGTTTTTTCCTTAAGTATTTTCTGTTTGCAGTTGGTTGAATTCACATATGTAGAACCCCACAAATACAGAGAGTTGATTCACATTTTCTGAGACAGCTTTTTGGTCATGATGCTTGAGCATTTAGTTAAAAGATGTTTCTTATACTTTTAAATGCTGTGTGCTCTGCAATTGATTATACTTTGCTTGTATCCTCTCCTTCACCTCCTTCCCTAAGGGATTGCTGTTCTTTGGGTTTTTTTTTTAAGCACAGGGTTTCACTATGTTGCCCAGGCTGGTCTTAATCTCCTAGGCTCAGCCTTCTTGGTAGCTAGATTATAGGCATGTGTGTGCATGCCCACCCTGCTCCTTATTGTGCTTTGTTTTTATAGTTAGGGTGGTCATGCTCAAAACTTAAAAAGATGTAGTTCATTTGACAGACTATTTGGGATAATCCAATGCAGCATTTCATTAGCAACAAAGTTGAAATCTTTCAAGTGTTTTGAGTCAAGCTTTGCACAACTGACATAAGTTGCCAACATAGCACTGAATTCTCAGCAGAGAAATTAAGTCTTTAAAAAAGGAGTATTTGCCGGGGCATGGTGATGCATACTTGTAGTCCCAGTTATTGGAGAGGCTGAGACAGGAGGATGGAAAGTTCTAAGCCAGCTGGGCAACTGAGCAAGATCTTGTCTCAAAAGTTTTACAAAGTGGCTAGGGTGGTAATGACTGAGTATGTAGCTCAACTGCAGAGCACACAAGCACTTAAAAGTATAAGAAACAAATCTTTTAACTAAATGCTCAACAACTCTTTTAATTTTTTATAGTGAGAAGAAAGCTTAAAGACTCTATTTTCGGGCAGGGGATGTGGCTCAAGTGGTAGCACGCTTGCCTGGCATGCATGCGGCCCGGGTTCGATCCTCAGCACCACATACAAACAAAGATGTTGTGTCCGCCGAAAACTAAAAAAAAAAAAAAAAAAAAATATTAAAAATTCTCTCTCTCTCTCTGGACTCTCTCTTAAAAAAAAAAAAAAAAGACTCTATTTTCATTCCCCCCAAAACTCAATATGGGCTGGGCTGGGCTGGGCTGGGCACGGTGGCACATGCCTGTAATCCCAGTGGCTTGGGAGGCTGAAACGGGCGGATTTCAAGTTCAAAGCCAGCCTTATTCATTGTGAGGCACTGAGCAGCTCAGTGAGACCCTGGCTCTAAATAAAATACAAAATAGGGCTGGGGATGTGGCTCAGTGGTTGAATGCCCCTGAGTTGAATCCCCAGTACAAAAAAAAAAAAAAAGATATATATATTTTTTTAATTTTTAATGTTGGTTGTTCAAAACATTACATAGTTCTTGATATATCATATTTCACACTTTGATTCAAGTGGGTTATGAATTCCCATTTTTACCCCGTACACAGATTGCAGAATCACATCAGTTACACATCCATTGATTTACATATTGCCATACTAGTGTCTGTTGTATTCTGCTGCCTTTCCTATCCTCTACTATCCCCCCTCCCCTCCCCTCCCCTCCCCTCTTCTCTCTCTACCCCCTCTACTGTCATTCATTTCTCCCCCTTGTATTATTTTTCCCTTTCCCCTCACTTCCTCTTGTATGTAATTTTGTATAACCCTGAGGGTCTCCTTCCATTTCCATGCAATTTCCATTCTCTCTCCTTTCCCTCCCACTTCTCATCCCTGTTTAATGTTAATCTTCTTCTCATGCTCTTCGTCCCTACTCTGTTCTTAGTTACTCTCCTTATATCAAAGAAGACATTTGGCATTTGTTTTTTAGGGATTGGCTAGCTTCACTTAGCATAATCTGCTCTAATGCCAACCATTTCCCTGCAAACTCTATGATTTTGTCATTTTTTAATGCAGAATAATACTCCATTGTGTATAAATGCCACATTTTTTTAATCCATTCGTCTATTGAAGGGCATCTAGGTTGGTTCCACAGTCTTGCTATTGTGAATTGTGCTGCTATGAACATCAATGTAGCAGTGTCCCTGAAGCATGCTCTTTTTAGGTCTTTAGGGAATAGACCAAGAAGGGGAATAGCTGGGTCAAATGGTGGCTCCATTCCCAGCTTTCCAAGAAATCTCCATACTGCTTTCCAAATTGGCTGCACCAATTTTCAGTCCCACCAGCAATGTACAAGTGTACCCTTTTCCCCACATCCTCGCCAGCACTTGTTGTTGTTTGACTTCATAATGGCTGCCAATCTAACTGGAGTGAGATGGTATCTTAGGGTGGTTTTGATTTGCATTTCTCTGACTGCTAGAGATGGTGAGCATTTTTTCATGTACTTGTTGATTGATTGTATGTCCTCCTCTGAGAAGTGTCTGTTCAGGTCCTTGGCCCATTTGTTGATTGGGTTGTTTGTTCTCTTATTGTCTAATTTTTTGAGTTCTTTGTATACTCTGGATATTAGGGCTCTATCTGAAGTGTGAGGAGTAAAGATTTGTTCCCAGGATGTAGGCTTTCTATTTACCTCTCTTATTGTTTCTTTTGCTGAGAAAAAACTTTTTAGTTTGAGTAAGTCCCATTTGTTGATTCTAGTTATTAACATTTGTGCTATGGGTGTCCTATTGAGGAATTTGGAGCCCGACCCCACAGTATGTAGATCGTAGCCAACTTTTTCTTCTATCAGACGGCGTGTCTCTGATTTGATATCAAGCTCCTTGATCCATTTTGAATTAACTTTTGTGCATGGTGAGAGAAAGGGATTCAGTTTCATTTTGTTGCATATGGATTTCCAGTTTTCCCAGCACCATTTGTTGAAGATGCTATCCTTCCTCCATTGCATGCTTTTAGCCCCTTTATCAAATATAAGGTAGTTGTAGTTTTGTGGATTGGTTTCTGTGTCCTCTATTCTGTACCATTGGTCCACCCGCCTGTTTTGGTACCAGTACCATGCTGTTTTTGTTACTATTGCTCTGTAGTATAGTTTGAAGTCTGGTATCGCTATACCGCCTGATTCACACTTCCTGCTTAGCATTGTTTTTGCTATTCTGGGTCGTTTATTTTTCCATATGAATTTCATGATTGCTTTCTCTATTTCTACAAGAAATGCCATTGGGATTTTGATTGGCATTGCATTAAACCTATAGAGAACTTTTGGTAATATCGCCATTTTGATGATGTTAGTTCTGCCTATCCATGAACAGGGTATATTTTTCCATCTTCTAAGATCTTCTTCTATTTCTCTCTTTAGGGTTCTGTAGTTTTCATTGTATAAGTCTTTCACCTCTTTTGTTAGGTTGATTCCCAAGTATTTTATTTTTTTGAAGATATTGTGAATGGAGTGGTTGTCCTCATTTCCATTTCAGAGGATTTGTCGCTGATATACAGGAATGCCTTTGATTTATGCGTGTTGATTTTATATCCTGCCACTTTGCTGAATTCATTTATTAGCTCTAATAGTTTCTTTGTAGACCCTTTTGGGTCTGCTAGGTATATAATCATGTCATCTGCAAATAGTGATAATTTAAGTTCTTCTTTTCCTATTTTTGTGCCTTTAATTTCTTTCGTCTGTCTAAATGCTCTGGCCAGTGTTTCGAGAAATATGTTGAACAGAAGTGGTGAGAGAGGGCATCCCTGTCTTGTTCCAGATTTTAGAGGGAATGCCTTCAATTTTTCTCCATTCAGAATGATGCTAGACTGAGGCTTAGCATAGATTGCTTTTACAATATTGAGGTATGTTCCTGTTATCCCTAGTTTTTCTAGAGTTTTGAACATAAAGGGATGCTGTACTTTGTCGAATGCTTTTTCGGCATCTATCGAGATGATCATATGGTTCTTATTTTTAAGTCTATTGATGTGGTGAATAACATTTATTGATTTCTGTATATTGAACCAGCCTTGCATCCCAGGGATGAATCCTACTTGATCATGGTGCACAATTTTTTTGATATGTTTTTGTATCCGATTCGCCAGAATTTTATTGAGGATTTTTGCATCTAGGTTCATTAGAGATATTGGTCTGTAGTTTTCTTTCTTTGAAATGTCTTTGTCTGGTTTAGGAATCAGGGTGATGTTGGCCTCGTAGAATGAATTTGGAAGTTCTCCCTCTTTTTCTATTTCCTGAAGTAGCTTGAAAAGTATTGGTATTAGTTCCTCTTTAAAGGTTTTGTAAAACTCTGCTGTATACCCATCCGGTCCTGGGCTTTTCTTAGTTGGTAGTCTTTTGATGGTTTCTTCTATTTCCTCAATTGATATTGGTCTGTTAAGTTGTCTATATCCTCCTGACTCAATCTGGGCAGATCATATGACTTAAGAAATTTATCGATGCCTTCACTATCTTCTAATTTATTGGAGTATAAGGATTCAAAATAATTTCTGATTATCTTCTGTATTTCTGAAGTGTCTGTTGTGATATTGCCTTTTTCATCCCGTATGCTAGTAATTTGAGTTCTCTCTCTTCTTCTCTTCGTTAGCATGGCTAAGGGTCTGTCGATTTTATTTATTTTTTCAAAGAACCAACTTTTAGTTTTGTCAATTTTTTCAATTGTTTCTTTTGTTTCGATTTCATTAATTTCAGCTCTGATTTTAATTATTTCTTGCCTTCTACTTCTTTTGTTGTTGTTTTGCTCTTCTTTTTCTAGGATTTTGAGATGAAGTATGAGATCATTTATTTGTTGGTTTTTTCTTTTTTTAAGGAATGAACTCCAAGCAATGAATTTTCCTCTTAGAACTGCTTTCAATGTGTCCCATAGATTCTGATATGTTGTGTCTGTGTTTTCATTTATCTCTAAGAATTTTTTAATTTCCTCCTTGATGTCTTCTATAACCCATTGATCATTCAGTAACCTATTGTTCATTCTCCAAGTGTTGCATGCTTTTTCCTTCCTTCTTTTATCGTTGATTTTCAGTTTCATTCCATTATGATCAGATAAGATGCATGGTATTATCTCTACTCCTTTATATTGTCTAAGAGTTGCCCTGTGACATAATATATGATCTATTTTTGAGAAGGATCCATGTGCTGCTGAGAAAAAAGTGTAACTGCTTGATGTTGGGTAGTATATTCTATATATGTCAATTAAGTCTAGGTTATTAATTGTGTTATTGAGTTCTATAGTTTCCTTATTCAACTTTTGTTTGGAAGATCTGTCCAGTGGTGAGAGAGGTGTGTTGAAGTCTCCCATGATTACTGCATGGTGGTCTATTAGACTCTTGAACTTGAGAAGAATTTGTTTGATGAACATAGCTGCACCATTGTTTGGGGCATATATATTTATGATTGTTATGTCTTGTTGGTGTATGATTCCCTTGAGCAGTATGTAGTGTCCCTCTTTATCCCTTTTGATTAACTTTGGCTTGAAATCTATTTTATTTGATATGAGTATGGACACTCCTGCTTGTTTCCGAAGTCCATATGAGTGATATGATTTTTCCCAACCTTTCACCTTCAGCCTATGTATGTCTTTTCCTATCAAATGCATCTCCTGTAGGCAGCATATTTTTGGGTCTTGTTTTGTGATCCATTCTACTAGCCTGTGTCTCTTAATTGGTGAGTTTAAGCCATTAACATTTAGGGTCATTATTGAGATATGGGTTGTTCTTCCAGCCATATTTGTTTATTTATGTTACTAAACATGGTTTGTTTTCCTCTTTGATTATTTCCCCCCCCTTTACTGTCCTACCTCCCACTGTTGGTTTTCATTGTTATTTTCCATTTCCTCCTCCTGTAATGTTTTGCCAAGGATGTTTTGAAGAGATGGTTTTCTAGCTGCAAATTCTTTTAACTTTTGTTTATCGTGGAAGGTTTTAATTTCATCTTCCATCCTGAAGCTTAATTTCGCTGGATACACGATTCTTGGTTGGAACCCATTTTCTTTCAGTGTTTGAAATATGTTATTCCAGGATCTTGTAGCTTTCAGAGTCTGTGTTGAAAGATCAGCTGTTATCCTGATTGGCTTACCCCTAAATGTGATCTGCTTCCTTTCTCTTGTAGCTTTTAAAATTCTCTCCTTATTCTGTATGTTGGGCATCTTCATTATAATGTGTCTAGGTGGGGATCTCTTATGATTTTGCACATTCGGCGTCCTGTAGGCTTCTAGGATTTGGGATTCTGTCTCATTCTTCAAGTCTGGGAAGTTTTCTCACATTATTTCATTGAATAGATTGCTCATTCCTTTGGTTTGAACCTCTATCCCTTCCTGTATCCCAATGACTCTTAAGTTTGGTCTCTTTATGTTATCACATATTTCTTGGATGTTCTGCTCATGGTTTCTTAACAGTCTTGCTGAGCTGTCTATGTTCTTTTCAAGTTGAAATACTTTATCTTCATTGTCTGATGTTCTATCTTCTAAGTGTTCTACTCTGCTGGTAGTATTCTCAATTGAGTTTTTAAGTTGGTTTATTGCTTCCTGCATTTCTAGGATTTCTGTTTGTTTGTTTTTTATAACCTCTATCTCCCTGTATAGTTGATCTTTTGCTTTTTGGATTTGTTTATGTAATTCATTGTTGAAGTGATCTTTCATTGTCTGATTTTGCTGTCTGATGTCTTCCTTGAGACTCCAGATCATCTGAAGCATGTATATCCTGAATTCTTTATCTGACATTCCATCTGCTGCAGATATTACCTCTTCTAACGTTGAGTTGACCTGCATTGCTTGTGGTCCTTTCTTTCCTTGTCTCTTCATACTGTTCGCATTTCTTTCTGCTTGGTGAAACTGTTGTGCTATTGAATTTTCCCCCTATATATTTATATTGCTCTTGTATAGTTGCAAAGTCTCCCTCGCAGGCGCGGTCGGCGGCCCTGCCCCTCCTCCAATTGGGGCAATGTGCCTACCATGCCGGCAGGCCACTGGGCCTGTTCTACCGGTCGGTAGCAGGTCCGCCTACCTTGCAGGCACGGGCGGCGCCTCTGCCCCTCTGCAGGCCGCTGGGCCTGTTCTGCCGGTGGGTCGCAGGTCTGCCTACCTTGCAGGAGGGGGGGGGGAGGCTCTACCCTTCCGCAGGCCGCTGGGCCTGGTCTGTCTGTCGGTTGTAGGTCTGGCCTGTTCTGTTGGTGGTCGCAGGTCCGCCTACCTTGCAGGCATGGGGGGCGGCTCTGCCCCTCCGCGGGCCACTGGGCCTGTTCTGTTGGTGGTCACAGTTCCACCTACCTTGCAGGCATGGGGGGAGGGGGTGGCTCTGCCCCTCAGCAGGCCGCTGGGCCTGTTCTGCCTGTGGTCACAGTTCCACCTTAGAATTTGTTTTTAATATTTATTTTTTTTTAGTTTTTCGGTGGACACTACATCTTTGTTTGTATGTGGTGCTGAGGATCGAACCCGGGCCGCACTCATGCCAGGCGAGCCACATCCCCAGCCCTGAATTTTCTTACTAAAAGCATTTATGATTTTCAATTTGAAAATCAACGAGGATTATGACAGATTAGATAGATAAAAAGATGATAGATCTTTCTTTTCCTCATATCTTTTAGCATTAAAAAATCAGAGATATTTTGTTATTGCTATGTACATCCCCCAATAGAATACCTTAAAAAAAAAAGACTGCAGGATTTTCATTGCAAGGAGAGCTAAGAAGGGGCAGGAAGAAACAGTTTATTCAACTTTTGGAGGGACAGTTGATAATATCTATCAAATACCCTTTGATTCAGTAGTTCTATGGATAGTTACTCAGGGCCATGGTGATTTTGTGATTTCTGCTGGTGAATGGGGTTGCTGAGGAACCCAGATCACCTCTTCCTCTGTTCTCTAAGGGCATTTCAGTTCGCGTTTCTGAAAACAAATATTCCATTCACTTACCTATTAGATAATTCTTTTCTTTCTTTCTTTCTTTCTTTCTCTTTCTTTCTTTCTTTCTCTCTTTCTTTCTTTCTTTTTCAGTAGTGAGGATTTAACCCAGGTACATTTTACCACTGGGCCATATCTCCAATCCCTTTTATTTTTTAGTTTGACACAGGGTCTCATTAAGTTGCTGAGGGTCTCACTAGTTGCTGAGGCTGGCCTCAAACTTGCCATCCTCCTGCCTCAGTCTCTCAAGTCACAGGGATTACAGGTATGGACCACTGCGCCCAGTAACAGTTCATCTATTTAATCATAGAAAAAGAATATCATTAAGTACATTTTCTTTTCTTTTGATTCCATCTTTTTTTTAAAGCATGCTTTTATTAATTCAGTTCTAATTGAGCATAAGCTGAGCGCATACAGAGTTGCCCATCGTTGAAAAACCCCAGGACCTATCAGAGAGCCCCTGATCGCCTACTTCCTTCATCTTACAGTACTAAGTAGGCATGGAAGAATGAAATTCTCTTTCTCCCTTAGGTCTTGGGCCCTAGGGAAAGGAAATTATAGCTTTCTATTTGTTCCTAAATTTAGAACCACTGTTATCATAACAGGAAAGTCAAATTCATTATTATAAATCCTATGCTAAGAATTCACCTACCCATGAATATTTATTTAGGTAACACATACATTATTCAAAAAAAAAAGTGTGAATAAGTAACACAGTAATCCCAAATCTAAAAATGCAGTTACATTTATTTTTTTTCTTAAGAGAAAGTATTTGTATTAAATGACATCTTTAAAAAATTCCCTTCAAGAATGAATGTCAGAGGAATGTACTTTGAAATGTCATAAATTTTACAAAACGTTTTTCTACTTTGGATTTTTTGCACTGTGTATTTGCTCCAATGTCAAAGGATGAGACCTTGATTTTGAGTACAAGTTATAAACATCTTTATTCAAAGCTACAAATTCTATTCTTCTACACATTGGAAAAGAGACTTTACTGACCTTGTCCCAGAGCAAGGCCTTCTCTTGACACATTAATGCAACAAATACTCTTACACCTTGCTGAATTTCTGTTTGGAGACTGATTTTTTACAGCCCCAGTATTTATTTGCTTATTATATTTGCTTAGCTGTTCTATGTCATTACACAAATATTTGTTCATTCTTTAAACATTTATTGGGAATATTCTACGTCCCTGGATCTCTGCCCAGCACTAAAGAATACAAAGATACATATAAAATTAAAAACAATATGGTTCCTGCCCTTTAAGAAGTCACAGACTGGTAGGCCATGGGTTCTTCGGTCCAATGTCCATTATAATGTTTGTTCCATACAATCAGGGCTAGGATAAGGTGAAGCAAGAGCCGCCTAAGGCATTCGCTCTCAGGGTGTGCAGTGTGAGCACCTGATAGTGAAGAACCCAATCCAACTCGGGCTCTAGGCCTCTAGCTTCACCCTGTTCTGGCCCCAAATGCATTAGTCCTCACTGACAGGCAAAGCAAGAGCATTTAGTGTCATTTCACATGTGACAAACAGACTCAGAGAGTTTGGATAACTTCAAATAGGACTACCTAGATAGTAAGTGGCAGAAATGGGACCTAAGCCCACAACACTGGCTCCTGTCTCTTGAGTGATGGTATGTTTATTAGTGTTCTACCAAGAAAGAGGACCACTAGAATGTGTATACAGACAGTCATGCTCACTATCCAAAAAAAGTCTGTGCATGATGAGCACAGACACAATTTTTCCCCCAATACTTTAAATCCACAGTTGATTGAATCTATGATGTGGAGCCCATGGATATGGAGAGTGGACCATATATATAAATGGAGAGAAAGAGAGAGAGAGAGAGAGATTAATTTTAAGGAGTTGGCCCATGCAATTGGAAAGCAAGCCCCAAATCTGATGGGGTAGCCAACAGGCTGGCAACTCAAGGAAAATTTAGAGTCCAAAGGTCATCTGCTGGGAGAATGCCTTCTTGCTCATTGCCAGGTCAGTCTTTGTTCTGTTCAGGCCCTCACCTGATTGGTTGAGGCCCATCCACATTAAGGAGGGTCACCTGCTTGACTCAAAATCCGTGAATTTAAATATCAACCCCATCCTTAAATACCTACCCTTGAAACATCCAGAAAAATGATTGACCAAACCTCTGGCCACCATGGCTCAGCCCAATTGACACATGAAATTTACCATCACAGTATATAATGCAAGAATACCTGTGTCATATTTATTTAAGGACAATCATTTTTAATTGTTCCACTTGGCTTTTTCACTTCCACTCCTCTGTTGTGATTTAAGTCTTTTCTCCTCCCTACCGATGCTGCTCTGGTTAAAGGCCCTTCCAAGATCCCTGTAGAAGTTTCCTAACCTATTTCCTGTCCTCTCTCCCCAATCCATCCAACATGTTAACTTCCAGTGTCATCTTTCAGGAGCCTAAAACCATGCTATGGCTTCAGTGGCTCCTCATCCCTAACGGAATAACTATACTTCAGGTTGGCAACCAAGCCTGCCAGAATTCTAGCCTGATGTTATGGTTAAGATGTGAGGCGTCCTCCAAAAGCTCTTATGTGAGAATGCAAGAAGGTTTAGAGGAGAAATGAGTGGGTTAGGATAGCCTTAACCCAATCAGTGAATTAAGCCTCTGCTGGGATGAACTGGGTGGTAACTGAAGGCAGGTAGAGTGTGGCTGCAGGAGGTGGGTCATTGGGGGCGTTTCTTTGGGGTATACATTTGGTATCTGGTGAGTGGAGTCCTTCTCTGCTTCCTGATCATCATGGGAGCTGCTTCCCTCTGCCACATTCTTCTGCCATGATGTTCGGCCTCACCTCAAGACCCAAGGAATGGAACCAGTTGTCCATGGACTGAGACCTCTGAAATTGTGGACCCCTACATAAACTCTTCCTCCCCATGTGGTCAAGTCTTTTAGTCACAGCAGTGAAAAAACTGACTAAAACACCTGAGAACATGGCTGCCTGGTCACCCCACACAGTCTGCTCTGCTCTTCTGCCATCAGCCCAGCTCACAAAGGTACTCAGACTTTCTTTAGAGGCAGCTCCTTTTACTTCCCTGATAATGTCTACACTCCCATCTATTTTTCATGTCTAGGACCAGGCAACCTCCTCCTAACCACCCACAATTACTGTTCCTTGCAGGCTTGTCCTCACCCTGCTGAAAGGCCTCCCTACTTCTAACTGCCTGATCAATCTGTCCCTGAGCACTTTGCTCTCCCACAAAGGCCTTTATCACTAGCCCATTTGTGTACCAGTTGTTACATGGACTCTACCCAGCCCCATGCTGGATTGTGAGCACGTGGAAAGCATGGCCTCTGTTCCAGCCTTCGTGGGTCTCCACCCAAGCCCGTGGCCCCAGCTGAGTGCTTGGCACATGATGCCTTTTTCAGCAGATGATTCCCGTTTATCTGAATCATTATGCTCTTCTCCTGCTAAAAGTGTTTTTCCACTTTAACAAAAGCAAGTATAGGTTTGAGGCATTCACTACCCTTGAATTTAATTCTACAGAAGCAAGATAGGAGTTATAATAAGTTAGTCTGCCAAAAAAAAAATGCATTTTATTTCCCAGCAGCTAATTAAAGGCAATAGCAGCTTAAGTAAATGGGTATTTTGTTTAGGACTAATATCATAGGGGGCAGAGATATTAACTTGTTTATGACAATAGATTTTTCTCTTTGTTGAATAAAAGATGGACAGTAAGCCAGGCATGGTGGCATATGCCTGTAATCCCAGTGGCTTGGGAGGCTGAGGCAGGAGAACTTCAAGTTCAAAGCCAGCCTCAGCAATTTAGCAAGGCCTTAAGTAACTTAGCAAGACCCTGTCTCAAAATGAAAAATAAAAAGGGATTGGGATGTGGCTCAGTGGTTGAGCACCCTGGGTTCAAGCTCTGGTACAAAAAAAAAAAAAAAAAGCCCAGTCACTGGGCAGAATCTCCACAGCCACTGCTATGGCTGGGCAGAATCTCCACAGCCACTGCTATGGCATGCCTTTTGATGAATTGTACTACAGACCCTATTCCAATTGGGCAGCTAATAACAACAGCAGGATCTTCTCTTTCCTGTGCCCTGTCCAACACTGAGGTACACCACTTCATCCAGGTAGGAACTTACAATCCACCACACCACTTGACATGTGTGTCCAAGTGTAGAGTTAGGGTGCTGCTGGAGTATTCTGGAAGAGTTAATGATTGGAGATTCCCAGCATAATCTTACTAATGGCATTTTTCTGGACACTTGGCCATGAAAGGAATTGATCTATCACTATTATTCCTGTAGCCACTCCACTCTGGGCATTTGTGAAATTCATCCAGAATTAACTTAATGGCCAAAGCTTGAATTTGACCAATCATTGGAAGAAGTGGGTAGCCCACCATTTCCCTTCCCCTTGCTGTTTTCCTGCGAGGACCTCCTATACGAAATGTCCTCATGGTGTGATTTGATAATACAACTTAGTTACAGCAATTTTGCTAAAATACTTTAGGTAAGTAAATCTCAAATATGCACTGAATGGAAAGCCCTTATCTTTCCAGAAAAATCTTAGCTAAAGGCCTTTGCGATTTGTTTTTCCTTCTTCCTTCCTGCATCATTCCTCTTCTACCTAAAATGTGTCATATTAAAACCATCTGCTTAAAGTGGGAGTTTTCTTGTCCATGGTAACTTTACTGCTGCAATCAAAATAGGCATGGTTAACCAGGACAGGTTCCAAACTTGGAAGATCCTGCACACATCCCCTCCAGGAGTTGTGCCTTGAAGGGCAGGTAGGTTGTGGCCAGGGGGTAAGTAAAGGGATAAATGAAGAGAAACAGGGTTCGGTAAACACCTGCTGGAAAGAAGTTGGGTAAAGACTGACACGCTGTGAAGTCAAAATATAAAACTAAGTAATTGGGAGTTGTTATGTTTTAAAACAAATATAAATGGAGAATCATCTTCTTCTATTTTTATTTGCTTTCCAATTTTGAGTTTGTAGTTTTCCAAAAGTAGCTCATCAGTTCAATGTGGGGTCCTTGGCCTACAGATCTGAACAAAGAAAATGATGAGAGGTCATTTCAGTGCCAGCTGCTTGGGGCCACATCATACATTTGAATTGGTAATGGAGAGAAGAAGAACGTCTTACTCTCAGTTTTTCACATTGTTGTGAATTAGAAAGAAGTTTTGCAAAAGTTCCAGAGTTCAGTTGCTTCAACCTTGAGCATGTGTTTCTTTGTAATACTGTCACCTCCTTGTTTGGGGTTGGGTAAGCAATTACGGAAAATATTTTCTAAATGCATATCATGGCTATATATAGTGTGATTTATACACAAAGGATACAAATGAAGAGATGAAAGATGAGCCCTATATCCTTGAGAAGCTTATAGAGTAATTAAAAAATCAACATCAGATTTCCTTAATTTCATTCTGTGTGTATTTCACACCATCCCACAACATGAAATCCAGCTAATTTCTCCAATACATTTGCTTAGTTTATCTTCCTGTTATTGATCATAAAACATCACCACAATGCCACTGGTTAAGAAAGCCCTTATGTAAGTGATGGTTCTCAAAAATGGAAGACTATTTTAAAGTTCTCTTCTGGTGGCTTGGGCTAGCTTCCATCTCTTTACTTCAGATAGGCCCATCTTTATCCAAATAATAATCTTTTATATGTAGTAGAACCTAATTGATTCTTATAATTTGGAATTCTCAGGTGAGGATTCATTTGAAGTTTGACTTTTAAAACTGACAAATACCAGCAACTATTAGATAAGCAAATCCCATGAAGGATTTTTAAATATCTATTAAAAAAGTAAAAAAAAAAAAAAAAAAAAAAAAATCTTCCTGTATTTTAGGAATACTATTTTTAAAAAATAAAAAGAGTACACTAATACAAACAAATCCTACCTGCTTATTAAAGTAAGACTCATGTAAGTAATCTGTTAAAATTTTATGAACTAAATTAAGATACTGAAAATATATCAAAATAATCAAACTGCTTTTCCTTTACATATTACATTATTTAACTTTTTCACTAATTCATGTTACCTTTAATTTCATGCAAATGAATAAAATTTTATTCATTTAAACATCATTAAAATATTCTGTGTGCCTAATTCCTGCCTCTAAGATTTACTGTGTGATTTCGGACAATTTATTTTATCATCTCTAAGGCTCAATTATATTTTATGTAAGATGGAAAATAACTTGGAAAATTTGTGAAAATATAAAGACACCAGCTCAGTGGTAGAGCACTTGCCTGGCACATGCGAGGCACTGGGTTGGATCCTCAGCACCACATAAAAAATAAATAAATGAAAGAATCGTCCCTATCTGTAATATATATATATATATATATATATATATATATATATATATATATATACACACACACACACATACACACACATACGTACACATATGTAAATATATATAATAAAATTAATAATAATAATAATATATAATATGAAAGAATTCCCCACGCAAAGACACTTCGCCGGGAGAATTCCAATTTTATTGCAAAAAGCAGTGTGCTTATATAGAACAAAGGGGAGATGGTAGGGTTTAGATAAATGGCAGGCAACCCGTTTATTGGCAAGTTCTTTCAGATATCAGCTCTGGAGCCCAGGAATTGGTTCTCATTGGGGCTAAGGTTCCCCGCCAGCGAGATTTGAAATTGGCGCCGGCGGGAGAGTTCACACGGGCGGGAACTTTTCGCGCCACTGCAGAAAAGAAGAAGGTAGGAAGAAGAGGTGCTTAGGCGCCATGTTGGGGTTTTTTCTCTGGGGTATGGCTGCCGTTTATACTTTTCCCAACATTCCTCCCATTTTGTTTTCTTAGGAAGTGGGACGTCGTTGGTCAGATCCGGCTGCTTCCTGCTGTGTGGGGGCGCTGTGGGGCCTAGAAAGGGAAGTGGAGGAATGTCTGGGGATATCATGGCAGCCAGAAATAAAACCCAGTGGCTATAAACAGCTACTTCCATAGGGGTGAAGTCTGTGAAAGTTCCCTGAAGCCACAAGTTGTTGATGGCATCGAACCAGTCCTGGATGGAGGAGATTGTTGGTATCAGCCACTGGTCCTGTAACAGAGACTCTAGGAAATACTGGAAGCGTTGCCTGGACATGGCGTCACCAGCACCTGAAGAAGATCAGAGCGAATAAAAACAGAATGAAGATAAAAATTAAAGCAAAGGTCAATTTTTGGCAGAAGTTCCATGTTGGGGGACTGACAGAGAAGAGGCCAAGGGCCATGAGGAAGCTTAGAAGGACATAAAGACTCATGAATCCAGGATGGCAGATTAAGAGGTTCTCCGAGCTGTCTGATGTCCGTTGCATTCCATCGTGCCTGGTAGTGAGCTTCAGCACTGAGTGAACTGTTCTCTTGGAGATGTTGGGGGTTCATCAGTCATCAGAGGCTGGTAGTGCCTAAGCAGAAGCTGGTTGAAAGTTTGATTAGAAATTTTTTGCAATTGGGTTTGAAGGAACTTCATTATACAGGGCAAGAGAGCACAAAAAAGGAGCATCCCAATAAGGGGCCCCAAGATAGGTCATAAGTACGTGGCAAGAGAGGATTGGAAGAACCCCGTTATGGGATTAGAGGAGGTGGGTTTGAGCAGTTGGGTCGATAATTCCTACAATTTAACAACATTTTTTTCTATTAGCCCAGACTCATTAACATAGTAGCAACATTCCTCTCTGAGGAACAGGCATGTACCCCCTTTTTCTGCAGTGAGAAGATCAATCGCCCTTCGGTTTTGTAAAGCCACTTGTGCCAATGAAGTAACCTGCCACTGTAAGGAGCCCAGAGACTCAGCAGTGGTATCGAGTGCTTCCTGCAGTTTTTGTTGCAGGTCATTGGATGCCCACAGAGCATGACCTATAGCTCCACCAGAGAGTCCGAGACTTGCCACTGAGGTTGTTAAAGTGAGGCCTACCAGAACCGGCAGAAAGACTGCCCTACGGGTGCGGGAAGGTAGGGCCAGCTGCCGGAATTCGGTGGGAGTATACAAAGACAGCTGAGGAACTACAGTAACCAAGAAACAGGTGCCAGAGACATTGATTGTTGAGGTACTTAAAGACCCGTTACACCAGAGGAAATGTCCAGGTTGCATAAACGCAGGGCTCAATGGGGTGCTATAGCTCAAGGAACAAATGGGTAAAGGATTCATTGTTGGCAGGTGGAAACAGATGAAAGGAAATGAAGTATTGGTGGAATAACTTTCCCACAGTGGGATACGTGTCACATGTAGGGGTTGTCCTTTCTTAGAGAAATTGTAGGTTTTTGCTGAAATATTTCCTGCCGCTAATGGGACTGCTGCTAGAAGTGGACGACTAAGTGAAGCACAGAGAAAGCACTGAGAAGTAGGCACAGAAAGAGGGGTGGAGTTTAATAATCGAAGAGTTTGGTGTAGCAAATTGAGCCATGTGGGAGGGGGGCCTAAGGGTGTTGAAGGCTCTGAATCTTCTTTGGATGGGCTATGGATAAGATCTCGAAGTTTTGATTCTGACTCCTTGATGTGTTCGACTACCTGGATGGTTGCTTTAGGTGGCGTAATCAGGGTGCGGCCAACAGTCATCCACCCTGTGGGTCTGGCTGAGGTTGTCCGAGCATAGACAGCAAACTCAACATAGTCCCAACGTTTGGCCTTGGGGTCAGGTATATCTAAAGTATACCATCCATTGTTATCGGATGAAGAGCCTTTATGCCACTTTAGGTAACTAGAAGTCCACCCTTCAGGGTAACCAAGTGAGTGGTAAGAATAGCTACCATGTTCATCATGGAACCTGCATGACCAATAGGGGCACCCATTATATATCTCAGGCCACCAATGACAATAGTCTTTGGTTTGATCAAAAAGGAAGCAAATGAAAGGCCAGTTCCAGCTACCAGGGACGAAGGTCCTTGAAGGTGACAATTTTAGGGAAATAGAGGTGCAGTTGTGGATGAAGCAAGTAGTTGCATCCACTGCGCGGACCTTCTGCATGCCATGTTCTGAGTATCGTTCCCGAAGAGTGAATAAATACATGGTAGGAGAGGAGGGTAAAGGCCAGTCCCGACAGAGCACAGAAAATAAGCAGAGCACAAAAAACAAGCAGAGAGAGAAGACTAGGGTGTTGGGAGAGCTCATTGTGCCTTCTTTAAGAGGAATTGGGCTGAGGAGAACACCGTGTGAGTCGCAACTTAAAGGGGTGAGATGGGTGTGGAGAGCAGGAGTAAAGGGGAGGTTCAGGAGGTGATTCTTGGAGTTCCTCTGGGGTGGTCCTGTCTTCAGCAGGTGGGGCCTCCTGGTGATATGGCTTCAACCTAGAAATGTGAATCCAGGGAGTGAGATGGTTGTCTGGTAAGGAGAGTTTGGCGGCCGTGGGGGTACAGAGAATGACAGGATAGGGGCCTTCCCATTTTGGGGCAAGAGGCCCTTTCTCCTCTGGGGTGTTATAATAGACTAGACTCCTAGGTGTTAAGGGAGGAGTGTTTGGAGAGGAGACTGGGTCCGGAAGAAGCCAGTCCTGATATTTCCAGAGTTCCAAGCGGAGATGAAACAAGAGAGGCAAAGACAAATCTCGGGTGAGAGGTCCTTGTGAAACGACCAGCCCAGGGGGTATAAGAGGTCTTCCATACATTATCTCAAAGGGAGACAGTAAGGATGGTTTCTTAGGGAGAGCTCTGATTCGAAGCAAAGCCAAGGGAAGGAGTTTGACCCAGTCTAAGTTTAATTCCATTGTCAATTTGGTAAGGACTTCCTTTAGAGTATGATTTACCCTTTCCACTTTCCCTGAAGCCTGGGGGCGATATGGACAGTGGAAATGCCACTTGAAGGAGAGGGCTTGAGAGACCTTTTGTGTGATCCTAGAAATAAACTCAGGGCCATTGTCAGATTGTAAGGAAGTGGGCATACCAAACCTGGGGATGATGTCTGTCAGTAAGATTGAAGCTACAGTGGAAGCCTTTTTATTGGAAGTGGGAAATGCCTCAACCCAACCAGAGAAAGTGTCCACAAAGACAAGGAGGTATTTAGTGTGCCGTACTGTGGGCATGTTGGTGAAGTCTACCTGCCAGTCAGCAGCGGGAATGTGTCCCCGGGCTTGGTGGGAAGGGAAAGGTTTGGGCCTTAAAGGAGTATGAGGGTTGGTCCGCTGACAGATCTGACAATTAGAGGCTATATTTTGGAGCATGGCTTTGTCAGAGGGGGTGAGGGAGAAGAAGCTCTGTAAAAAGAGGGTTAAAGACTGAGAATTGGAATGGAATAGAGTATGAAGGAACTTGAAAAGATCCTTGTTCTTACTGGAAGAAGTAGGGGCTTCAGATGAGCTGTCTAAAGTGGCCATTATATGTCCTCCAGGGAGGCCATAATTGGAAGTGGTAGCAGCTATTCGTGCCGCCTGGTCAGCTTTGGCATTGCCCTCAGTGATGAGAGAGCCGTCCTTCTGATGGGACCTACAATGAACAACTCCCAACTGGGTGGGTAAGTGGGAGGCCTCTATCAGATTGGTTATAAGAGCCGAATTAGTGATCGCATTACCTTTGGTGGTAAGTAGGCCTCGCTCCTTCCATATTGCAGCATGGGATAATAAGATATGGAAGACATATTTTGAGTCAGTATAAAGGGTGAGGGATTTGCCTTGTGCTAGAAGGCAGGCACGAGTGGCTGCTATAAGTTCAGCCTGCTGGTTGGTAGTTCCTGAAGGCAGAGCTTTGGCCTCTATAATCTCAGTAGCTGAAACTACAGCATATCCAGAGTAATGAGTGCCGTTCTGCCTAAAGGAACTGCCGTCAGTGAACCAGATAAGGTCAGGCTTGGTGAGTGGTCCCTCAGAAATGGAAGAATGACAGGGGAGGAAATCATCTAAGGTTTCCAAGCAATTATGAGTTGGTGTGTTAGACGTGGGAGTCATTGGGAGCAGTGAGGCAGGGTTCAGTGCAGAGCAGGGGAGGAAAGTAATATTAGGGTTTTCCAGAAAGGAAGTGAGGAGCGACAGAACTCTGGATGGAGGAAGGGTTTGAAGGCCCTTATAAGCTAAAAGATCCTTCAAGTGATGTGGGGAGTAGATAGTTAAAGGGGCCCCAAAAGTCAGCTTAGAGGCTTCTTTGTGTAAAATTTGTCCAGCAGCCAGAGCTCCTAAGCAAGGGGCCCACCCACGGATGGTAGGGTCTAGTTGTTTGGACAAATATGCCACAGGTGCAAATGTAGGCCCATAGTTTTGACCTAAGACCCCAAGTGCTTGTCCCCCTTTTTCATGGACATATAGATGAAATGGTCTTGAAAGATCAGGAAGGTGAAGGGTGGGTGTCTTTAGGAGGAGTTGCTGAAGCCTGCGGAAGTGGTAGTTGGGAGAGGAGGCAAGAGATTCACTAGGGGGTCCCTTTGCTAGGTCATACAGGGGTTTGGCTAGAAGAGAATAATTTGGGATCCAGGCCCTAAAATAACCTGTTAGTCCTAGGAATGATAGTATTTCGGCTTTCGTATGGGGCACTGGAAGATTAGAGAGGAGTTGCCTCCTATCTAGTGTTATTTCCTTTTTCTCAGGTGTAAGACGAAAACCAAGATAGGTGACAGAAGACTGGGAAACCTGGGCCTTGTGGGGAGACACCCTATATCCCTTATCTGCTAGGAAATTGAGAAGCTGGGCGGTGTGGGATTGAGAGTGTTCCCAAGAGGGACTACATAGAAGAAGGTCATCGACATATTGAAGGAGAGTAGAGTCAGGACAGGTGGGGTGAAAGGATGTGAGGTCCTGGGCAAGAACTTGGCCAAAGAGATGGGGGCTATCCCTGAATCCCTGTGGGAGGACAGTCCAGGTAAGCTGACGAGAATGGCGGGTGTGAGGGTCAGTCCACGTAAAAGCAAAGATATCCTGAGATTCTGAGGACAAGGGAATAGAAAAGAATGCATCTTTTAAATCTAGGACCGAGAAGTGGGTAGTAGTGGCAGGGATCTGAGAGAGGAGGGTGTAAGGGTTGGGCACTAGCGGGTGGATGGGGACCACAGAGGAGTTGACAAGGCGAAGGTCTTGAACCAGCCTGTAGGACCCGTTAGGTTTCTTAACTGCCAGAATGGGGGTGTTGAAAGGAGAGTGTGTAGGCCTAAGATACCCCTTTCGTAATAAATCCTGGATGATGGGTTCTAATCTGAGGAGGGCTGTGGTTGTGAGTGGATATTGTGGTTGACTAATATATCTTAAAGGGTCCCGTAAGACAATATGAATAGGACTGCATTTAGCCATAGAGGGTGTAGTTGTGTCCCAAACCTCAGGGTTAACTGGTTTAGATAGTTGTGGAAGAGTGCGTGAAGGAGGTGTATCTGCCCCTAGGAACATCATGAGGAAATGAGAGGTAGGAGAGGTGTGGGGTGATATGTGAATGGTGACTTTCAATAGTGAGAGTATGTCCCTTCCCAGAAGGGGAATGGGGCAATGGCTCATAACGAGAAAGGAGTGTGTGAAGGACAAAAGGGATCCCTGCATATAACATGATAAGGGGGGGGGGGTTTCGAGGGAAAATCTGTTTACCTCCTACCCCGACAATAGGAGTTTTTGAGGGTGTGGTAGGACCCCAATACTCCCTCAGGACCGAAAAAGCAGCACCAGTATCCAAGAGGAAGGTAATGAAGCATCCATCCACCAGGAAGGTGACCCTAGGCTCTTGCTTTTTGATGGTAATAGTCGGGAGGGAAGGCCCAGGGCTCCGTCAATCCTCCTCTGCCAAGCCCAGGAGAGGCTGGGGTTGCCGGGCAGCTGACCAACCTCCCTTCCGGGTTGTTGGGCAATCTGCCCCCCAGTGTCCCCTTTGATGGCATTTTGGGCAGGGGTTGGAGGGTGTCCTTGGCGAAGGACAATCCCTGGCCCAATGTCCCTCCTTACCACATTTGAAGCAAGCTCCAGGGGGTGTCTTACTAAGACGGCGTGGTGATGACCTTCTCTGAATGACCTGGGCCAACATTTGGAATTTGGCATTTTCAGCCCTCTGCCTACGGCGTTCACTTTCATCTTCTCTACCATGAAAGACCTTGAAAGCGACAGCGAGGATTTCGGTCTGAGGAGTAGCAGGGCCCTGTTCAAGATTTTTAAGCTTGGCTTTAATGTCAGGGTAGCTTTGGGCCAGAAAATATGTCATTAAGACATGACGGCCATCAGGGGTTTCTGGGTCAAGGTTTGTGTACTGTTGAAGGGCCTTGGTTAGTCTATCCAGGAATTCTGAAGGTGTTTCCTCCTTCCTTTGAATGACCTCCTGCACCTTTTGAAAGTTAACAGCCTTGCGGGTGGCCTTTTTTAGGCCCGCCAAGAGGCAGGATGTAAAAAGGTCACGAGACTGTAAGCCTTCAGGGGTGTTGTAATCCCACAGGGGATCCTGCTCTGGGACAGCATGAGGGCCCGTGGGGTGGTTAGGATTGGTCCTATGATTTTCATCAGCATGGGCTTGGGCTAGCTCCCAGACCCGTCGCCTTTCCTCGGGGAGAAGTGTATTGGCCAAGAGCATGTAGATGTCATGATGAGTGAGGCTATATGCTTGTAGGACCCATTGAAACTCCCGAATGTAAGTGGTGGGGTCAGTGGTGAATGAGCCTAACTTCCTCTCTAGCTGAGTAATGTCCGATATGGAGAAGGGCAGGTGGACTCTGATGACACCCTCGGGACCAGCTACCTCATGAAGGGGTGCGATTGTCTTGGGGGTGGGAAGGAGTCCCTTAGACCTGGTAACAGGAGGACTGAAAGAGGCAGGCGGCGGACAGGAAGGAGAGGGAGGGGAAGGGAGTGTCTCTGTGGAGGAGGAGGAGGTGGAGCAGGCAGAATAGGGCGGAGAGGAGGGGGATGAAACGGAAGGCTGAGGATCTGTGGAATCAGGCAGAGGAAGAGGAGGGTATAGTGGGAGAGAAGGGGCAGATGGGGCTGGGGGATAAGGTGGGGGTTCATCTGCTGGGACAAATGAGGAAGAATCTGCGAAGTCAGGAGTAGAAGTAGGGGAAGAGAGGGGTTTGCAAGCAAGAAGGACCTGAGAGGGAGGGCAGGAGGAGCAGAGAGCAGGGTGCTGTGCGAGAAGGCTAAAACCTTCAACGCAGGGAATATCCTTCCACTTTTTCAGACGCTGGCAATAGTTAAAAAGGTCCCGGAGGAGGTTTGGATCTAAGGAGCCTTCTGGAGGCCAATGATTGCCATTATCCAGTGGATATGTAGGCCAATCTTGGGTACAGAATTTGATTAGAAGTTTGGGCTTGATGTCTGGTGTAAGGGAGAGTGTGGCCAGATTTTTTATTAAACATTTGAGAGGTGAGGCTTCAGGTATAGACGAAGAGGTGCCCATAGTCACAGGGAAAGATGGGAGAGAGAGAGAGAGAGAGAATAAGAGTAAGCAAGAGAGACAAAGAGAAAACCCGGGCTGGACCGGCTTCCAGGAAGCCCAGGGCGAACGGGGGTCAGGTGGGCGTCCCCAAAATGACCAGCCGTCACGAGGAAATACAGAGGGCACTACCTGGTCGTCACCAGTGAAGTGCGATCTGTGAGACCCAATGGGGTCGGAGCCACGGGCAACCTGACGTCAGGAAAGTTTTCGACCGCAGTGGAAGAAGTCAGTAATGAAAACAGAACTCCCGCTCCGGCAGAACGCAGTTCCAGGCTGGGAGTTCAGTTTTCCCGAGCAGAGAGGCAGCTTCAGCCAGACACAGCAGCCCCGCAGGAAACAGCAACTCTTAGCCGGCAGCGGCAGCGGCAGCGGAGGAGGGAAAAACCACAGAGCCTCTCGTGTAAACTCAGAAGTCTCACGCCCCAAAGGGAAATGGATCACCAGAGGGTCCACTTCAACCAGTAAAGGTCTTAGTGGGGTGGATTCCCTCTCCCCCACCAGGCATCTGGAGTGTGCCGGACGATCACGGTCACAAATCCAGCAATAGCCCGAAGGGAGTTGGCGAGCCGGGGTCAGGGGATCCTTACCACGCCAGATCAGTGTGTTGAGTGCAGGCAGCCGGAGTCTGAAAAGAGCGGACCAGGGCAGAGTGTCTCGGCGGAGCAGGGACGGGGCTCTTGTTGGAAAGAGCTCACCCGTATCCGAGTCACGGCACCAGAATGAAAGAATTCCCCACGCAAAGACACTTCGCCGTGAGAATTCCAATTTTATTGCAAAAAGCAGTGTGCTTATATAGAACTAAGGGGGAGATGGTAGGGTTTAGATAAATGGCAGGCAACCCGTTTATTGGCAAGTTCTTTCAGATATCAGCTCTGGAGCCCAGGAATTAGTTCTCATTGGGGCTAAGGTTCCCTGCCAGCGAGATTTGAAATTGGCGCCGGCGGGAGAGTTCACACGGGCGGGAACTTTTCGCGCCACTGCAGAAAAGAAGAAGGTAGGAA
The DNA here is from genome assembly GCF_047511675.1 of Marmota flaviventris. Lineage (NCBI taxonomy): Eukaryota > Metazoa > Chordata > Mammalia > Rodentia > Sciuridae > Marmota > Marmota flaviventris. Next base: position 23,533,843 of record NC_092513.1, on the reverse strand, counting down.
GAAGAGGTGCTTAGGCACCATGTTGGGGTTTTTTCTCTGGGGTATGGCTGCCGTTTATACTTTTCCCAACATAATAAAAATTAAAAAGACACCTGGTAAAGAGCCCAGGTAGTGCAGACACTCATAAACAGCCATTTCTTTGTCTTTATCTTCTTTTTCAGTGATTCTCAAAGGATAGTCCGTGCATATCTCCATTGATCACTCATTACTGTACAGTCATCCCTCTATCTGCCCATTCCACTGTAGATGGAAAACATTTTTAAAAATCTGCATCTGTACTGAATGTGTACATATTTTTTTTATTGCCTGTATTTCCTAAGTAATACAGCATAACAACTATTTACACAGCATTTACATTGTATTAGTTGTTATAAGTAATCTAAAGATGATTTGAGGCCCAGGAGACAATGTGCAAATATGACATCATTCTATACCAGGGACTTGAGCATCCATGGGGTCCCAGAACCAATCACCCACGGACACGGAGGAACAACTATATTTTCATTTGAATATGAATTAATTCTTTTGTAAAACTAAACTGGCAATTTATTAAAATAAACCAAATGTTTTCCATTAGTTCTAGTAAATTCTTTTAATAGAATTGAGAACATCTGGTCATTGATGGATCCCTGTTGGCTTTATCCTTTAGGAATCCTTTTAACTTTGCAAGCATCAAGACACAAATTCATAGAGTCTGAAACAAAGAAAAAATTTGCTTTTTTTTTTTTTTTTACTCTAACACAAAAACTCAGAGATAGGAGTTATTAGCACTGGTGTTGCTGCTCAGGGGGGGCCACCGAGAGTCTCAGAGCTTTTCATCTTCTTACTCTGCAGTGGCCATTATACCAATACTTTCTTCTGCTATCTGAGATTGTTGCCACATCTCTAGGTTTCATTCTAGATCTAAAGTTGGATGATCAGAAAAGGGAAACACCAGCCACATCTTTCCCCCTTTTAGCAGAAAAGCAAAGTCCTTCTGAGAAGTCCTTTGGCACTTTCTCTTGTATGTTTTTGGCCAGGATGCGCCACAAGGATGCTTCCTTCCCACTTGCAAGATAAGCAGGGAAATAAAGTATCTGTTGAAGGGAAGATGGATGAGCATAATTTTATTAAACTAACAATGAGTGATCAACTAGACCAAGGTACATTACCACCCAGAAAAAAATCCAGAAAACTTTAGCAATAAAGAAGTAATAGTGTGGCAATGGCATTGGAAACAGTCTGATCTATGGACTTTCCACTCAAGGTATCTGTAATCTCTCAGGTTAAAGCACTGCTCCCTGCCTGTGTCTGTCACTACAGCTTTCACAGACTGTGGTCCTCTCAGATGCATTACATTGATTAAGAGTAAACTTGTATGAATCTTCAATATTTTGGTTCTTGGCTTCATCTTTCCTTACCAAAAAAAAAAGTCTCTTTAAAAGCAGGAAAGCCAGCCAGGCACAGTGACTACGCACACCTGTAATCCCAATGTCTCTGGAGGCTGAGACTGAAGGATGGTGAGTTTGAAGCCAGCCAGCCTCAGCAACTTAGCAAGGCCCTAAGCAACTCAGTGAGATCCTGTCTAAATAAAATACAAAAAAAGGGCTGGGATGTGGCTCAATGGTTGAGTGTCCCTGGATTCAATCCCCAGTACTTCCCCCCGCCAAAAAAAGGCTGGAAAGCCAAGTGTAATTTCAGCAACAGAGCCTGAGGTTCTACCTAGATCACATATTGGAGGCCAATTTCAGCAACGTTTGTGAGACTGTGTCCCAAAATAAAAAAATAAAAAGGACTTGGGATGTAGCTCAGTGCCCCTGGGTTCAATCCCAGTGACAAAAAAATAAAAAATGAAAGCAGAAAGCTGGATTGGATAATTTCATAAGATTTCTCATAGGTCCAAGCCCTATTGTACAAAATTCAGCAAGTGCACTATATGTACATCTTACATTAAGGGTAAGAATATCCGTACTGTACCTTTATCCGGACCTTATGTAAACTTTGATCTATCTTAGTCTGTCTCTCAGAAACCCACTTTCTCTTTTTGCAGCTTAGTTTTTCTTAATAAGTAAACTTGTCTCCACTCTGCCCTGTTAGCACCTTTCTAACCAATTTGAACCAGTATCACTGAGTCATTCTACAAATGTTTGTGCCTAGTGCTAGGAATACAGAGATAGAGAAGAAACAATTCTTGGTCGACAGAATTGGGAAGAAGACTGATTTACCAGGCAGTAATGTACAAACCATAGGATGTCATAGGCACTCTGATACTTACTAGCCACTTTGACAAAGGCACGAGTGGTCAGGCCTTGGTGGGGTACATTCACAGTTCTGAAAGTCTGACTTGTTCATATCAGAGAGCTTCCCCCAGAATTAACATTTTCTGGAATGCTCCCGAAGTGTCTGCTCTAACATGACAAGGATCTGCTTTCCTCTAATGTTGTAAATGAGGTGTTCAGTTAGGAATTTAAATGTATTTGGGGGTTCATTCAGATGTGTTTTTCCTTGGTTAACATTTACATATGTTCTACATTCTCATGTTAAAGATGAGCTAGGCAATTACTACCACTGCTACCCCAGCCCTCTTGGCTTTAAGTGAAAAAAGAGTCACTCATCACTGCCCAGGAGGATGATCTCAAGGCTGTGGGAAGATAGCAAAAGAAAAATAGTGGCTTCCTGGTTTCTCTGCAGGCTCAATAGAAATCGCTTTTTTGCCCCGTGGTCACTTGGATTCTGATGACAAACGCATTTGTACATGATACTTCTGGATTCACCCGATTTTTAGCTAAGGGAAGATGAGATCAGAAATTTAGTAACTTTCCAGCACTGCCAAAAAAAAAAAGGTGGGGGGAGAGAGAAAGAAAAGAAACTCAGGCTTCATGTATCAGTGCCTTCTGAACTACAGATCGTGGCTCATTAAAGCATTGTGAAATCACATCAGTGGGTCTTAGACTTTTTTGTTTTTAAGAAGTAGAACAGAAAAAACAAAACAAACAAAAAAAAAGAGTAGAATAGAAAATATCTGCTAGGCATGGTGGTGCATAGCCCTAGCTACTCAGGAAACTGAAGAAGGAGGATCACTTGAGTCCAGGAGTTCAAGGCCAGCCTGGGCAAATAGCAAGACACTGTCTCTTAAGAAAGAAAAGAAAATATCAGAACGCATTTCAGCTCATTTGGTAAAAGTTGTTTCATAAACATTTGTTGTCAGTGTGCCTTTATATTTATTGAGTCACAATAAATACAATGTAAAATATATTTCTTACTGACTCACAGAAAAAAATTAAGTCACTTATTGAAACATCGTGATACCCCACAAAGGCATACAATTTTTATAGGTCAATTAAAAATATTAAAAATTAAGCCACTGAACCAGCCATGAAGGCACTTATTAGCTATCTGGCAAATATTTGTTGGATTGAATAGATGTGTTTGTGTGCTTATAGATTCACTCAACAAACACTAAGACAACATTAACTGTTGCAATCTCTCTTTTAAATTTACTGAAAATGTAGGACACCAGCAGTCTACGAAAGGTTAATCAGATTCAGTGAGTGTCCTTTTGGAGGGATAAAGCTTCCCTTTTATCAGGACTGCTTCATAATCTTTAATCTGGCTTAAACCACCCCTGCCCCCCCCCACCTTCTGTACAAAATAGATCCTGAGGTCTCTAATCAGATATCTAAAAATATAGCCTTATGAAAGCAAGTCGGCCCTGGGTCCTATGTCCCAACATAGGCAATGTCATAAGTCTTGGTGCCCAGTGTTCCTTCTCCAGGCCTGGCATACTGAACAGTTAACTTTTTGTCATACCTTTTCCAAATCCAGCATCATTGTCAGTCATGGCTTTGCCATCCCAAAAGGCCACTTTCTCGCTGCCCCTTGGTATGCACAGCTTCTATTGCCCAGAGTTATCACAGTTCTTAGTGTCCAAGTTGTGCCCCAGGGATCTTATGCTGTACCCAGAAAACTGCAACTTGCTGGCCCCAGGCCAAGCTCTGCTCCATCTGCTCTTCTACCTCCCTTTCCTGCAGAGTTCATTGCCTGCCTTGGGTGAGTGGGCCAAGGTCGGGTGGTGGCATCAGCTGAAGAATGTGGGCATGACGAAGCCTCACCTCTGACTTGCTGGTAGCCTGGTACCCAGGATGCTCCTCAGATATATCTGGAGGGCAGGCAAAACTCTCTGAGGCCCCTTCTTCTCACCCTCCTTTTCCAAAAGAGAAGGCACATCCTTCTCCATTAGCAAAGAACCTAAGCTGGGCCCTACAGCTTATACCTATGGTAGAGGTATCTACAACCTCTACCATACCTTGCCAGTGTTTCCTGGAGCAGATGCCTGTCACATCACTGTCCCCTCTCCTGAAGACCAGGCATTATTCCTACTATCTAAGTTCTGCAGCCTCTGAGCTACCTATGTGGAAGTCCAGCTGGGGCCAGTCATGTCTAGTGACTGCCACTGCATTTATGCACTCTCTTTATCCCCAGAAAACAGGCAAAGGGTGAACACTCACACAGGAAGAATCAACATTCTTAACGTCACTTCTTCCTCTGTCTTCAATTGAATCTAACTTATGTTGAAGGTTATTAGATCTGCAGGGGATTCTCAGCCTTGTTCCCAGTCAAACCCGTCACCGTGGGCATGTTCTCCCTCTTCTTCTGTGTCTAGACTTCCCCAGGATCTGGCAGCACCAAGGACCATGGCTGAAAACAGGCTGCCTCTGTTGTCTGCTGGCTCCTGTGAGCTCGTTCCTGTCCTAGAGTGAGGAAAAGAGTGTCACATCCACAGCAAACAGGGCTGAACTGACTAAGGAAAGAGCTGCTCTTGTCTTGCGTCCCTCACAAATTCTCTCCAGTGGTTTGTCGTCATGGAGGCTGTCTTTCTTGTTGAGTGGAAAGTCTAGACCTTCAAGGGGCCTTGACTTTTATGGGGAGAGACAGAAAGGAGTGAGGTGAGTAGCTTCAGTGGGATGGAACACCAGAGCCTGCCACCCAGACAGAATCTGTGAAGAGCTCCATATCAGTACCCTTGGTCCCACACCCAACGTCCTGCCTGCAGGGTCTGTCTCTCAGAGCAACTCAGAGTTCTAGAACCTCAGTGTAGAAAACTTGTGAATGGAGCAACACAGCAGTATTCTAGATGAAACAGAATCCCTCAAACTCCCTACGAAGACCCTCTTCAGAAACTGAAGAACAAAATCTTGTCATTTATTGTGACCTGGAAGATTGGTTACTATCTAGATTTTCTTCTAATTTAGAACACCTAGCACCAGCTGGCACAGTGGCACACACCTGTAATCCCAGCCGCTCAGGAGGCTGAGGCAGGAGAATTTCAAGTTCAAAGCCAGCCTTAGCAAAAGCAAGACACTAATCTCTGAATAAGAGACCCTATCTCTGAATAAGATACAAAATAGAGCTGGGGATGTGGCTCAGTGGCTGAGTGCCCCTGAGTTCAATCCCCATTACCCAAAACAAAACAAAAAACTTGCTCTTGGAATTAGATTTGGGACCAAATCCCAGGTTTGCCACTTAACAGCATATAACTTAATAATCCAAGCTTCACTGTCCCCTGCTATACAATATGGACAATAAATACCACAGCCTTCCTCATCAGGATGCTATGAGGAACAATCAAGAGAACTAGGCACCAAGAACCTGGTGGCAAACTCAGTAAATGATAACTATGTTATTAACAATTATGAAAATTAGTGGAAGAGTATGGTAAGATAATTAAGACAAATTGCAGGGCATTTGTAGATCTAGGTCCTTATTTAAAGTAAAAATTAAGTTGATGATATTTCAGCATATCCTACTTGTTTGCTTGTCCATTTGACAATGCATTAGACACGTTACACAGTACGTGGAAAGAACATGGGCTTTGCATTGGGCCTTGTGCTTAAATCTCTTTCCTCTTGTTGAATGATTTAGGCAAATTATTTCAGCCCTTTGAGACTCAGTTCACTCATATACAAAGTGGGAATGACAATAATTTACTTGCAGAGTTGCCCTGAGGACTAAAGCCTCTATCCCACCCCATCTCTCTGGGCTGCAGCCCTTCCACTGTGCACAAACTACAGGAACACGTTGTAACATTTTGTCTCTCACACTTGAGTGAATGCTTCTTAATTGCCTATCTTTTGATGTCTGGCATCTAGTGCAGCCCTTGGACATAGCAAGTGCTCAGTAAAAGCTTGGAGCAGAGTGAATGAAATAACTTACGATGGCTGAAAATACAGTTGGTAGAAGAAATTATTTTCCTTTGTTACACATGGATATGGTTTGAATATGAAGTGTTTCCCAAAAGCTCCTGTTGGTTCTGGAATATTTAGATGTGAGGTGATTGAATTGTGAGAGTTGTAAACTAATCAGTCCATCCTAGTTTGTATGGACTGACTGGGTGGTAACTGCAGGCAGGTGAGATATTGCTGGAGGAGGCGGGTCACTGGGGTAGTGCCCTAAAAGGGTGCGTCTGGCCTGTTCCTGATCCCCACATGAGCTGAGCAGCTTCCCTCTGCTGGGCCCTTCCCCATGATGTGCTCTGGGTTCACTGTGGACCCAGAACAATGGAGTTAGCCATCTAGAGACTGACACCTCTGAAACCATGAACCCTAAATAAAGTTTACTTCTTCTAAGTTGCTCTTGTCTGGTATTTTGGTCACAAGGGTTGCAAAAGCAGACGAAAACATACACATTCTAGGAAACATTGTTAGTAGCCATATTATAACTGTATTCTATACTGAAAGTTTTCCCCACTGTCACAGATGTCATTTGATTAGCATGCCATCGAATCTTTGTAATAAGTGGTATTAACAACGCATCCTATCATATCCTCTTGTCCCCTGGGCTCATGTTATCCAAACTTGCTTCTAAACATTCCCCTGAGTGGAAAACTTTTCTTAAATTATCATTAAATAAAAATTGAAAAATGAAAAGGACTGGGATGTGACTTCATGGTAAAGCACCTGGGTTCAGTCTCCAGTTACAAATCATCAATCCATCAATCAATCAATGATCATTACACAAAGAGCACATGGTCACAAAAACCACAAGTACAGATAAGCTAAACTAAAAATAAACCTAAACAAATTCTACCGTCAAATAATTACTGTTAACATCTTAAATATTGTCTTTTAAAAGGAAACAGGCCCATTGAGATGTAATCCACATACTATAAGTTGGTTAGGGCTATCTATGTATTAGAATTATTTGGAGAAACATCAAAGGAAACATATACATACAAATAGTGTCCTTGTCTCTTTTCTGTTGGTAAGAATGCAATGCCACAGACCAGGCAAGTAGAATAGAAAAGGTCACAGATCAAGAGGCCACTATCAACATAACACCCAGTTATACCACTACTTGGTATTTACCCTAAAGAATTAAAGTCATCATACCATAGCAATACATGCATATCCATGTTTATAGCAGCCTAAGACACAATAGCCAAACTGTGGAACAAGTCTAGGTGTCCATGAACGGATGAATGGATAAAGAAAATGGGATGGGCTGGGGCTGTAGCTCAGTGGTAGAGTGTTTGCCTTGCATGTGTGAGGCACTGGGTTCGAGCCTCAGCACCACATTAAAAAAATTAATAAACAAAAATATTTTGTGTCCATCAACAACTAAAAAATATTTAAAGAAAATAGGAGATTATAATATATATAAATTTTATTCAGCCATAAAGAAAAATGAAATTATGTCATTTGCAGGAAAATGGATGGAACTAGGGCTGGGATTGTGGCTCAATGGTAGAGTGCTCTCCTAGCATGCATGAGGCCCTGGGTTTGAACCTCAGCACCACATAAATGTAAAATAAAGATATTGTGTCCACCGAAAAAACTAAAAAATAAATTTAAAAAAAGAAAATGGATGGAACTAGAGATCATTATGTTAAGCAAAATAAGCCAAACTCAGAAGGTAAAGGTCATATGTTTTCACTCATATGTGGAAGCTAGAGAGGAAAAAGGAAAAGTGTGTGTGGGGAGGTCTCATGAAAATCAAAGAGAAGTAGAGAAGAGGGACCAGGGGGTGGGAGGAAGCGGGGTGGGGGGACATGCTGGAAAGTGATATTGGCAAATTATCTCTTTCTCTAGTGTGCATGTATGAATATATAACAACAAATTTTATCATTATGTGCAAGTATAGTACACCAATAAAAATGTGGAAAAAATAACAATAAGATCAAGGGGCTACTAATGATGGCTTCTTGCTGGCAGAGTCCTTGGTGGCACAGAGCTCCATGTGATGAGAGACTGAGAGCTGGAGTGTGACTGGGTGCATGTACATATTTTTTCTTATAAAGTCACCAGCATTTAATCATGGGGCTCCTCCCTGGTGACCTTATCTAACTCTAATCCTAATGATCCCAAAGGCCCCATTCCTACACACTGTGTTCAGATTACTATTCCACCCTTTTAATACTTCATGATGGAGATGAAATTTCAACATGAGTTTTGGAGAGTACAAACCATATTCATAGGAGAGAGAGAAATTGATTGGTTTTAAGCAAATGGTGCACCTAATTGTGAATATGCAAGTTCAGAATCTGCAGAGTGGGCTGGCAGGTTGGAGACCCAGGGAAGAGCTGCAGTCCAAGTCCTAAACCAGTTTGCCCAATTTCTTCTTGCTCAGGAGAGGTCAGTCTTTATTCTACTCAGCATTTCAACTGATAATTGGATGAGTCCCACCCACATTGTGGAGGGTCATGCTGTACTCAAAGTCCACTGATTAAATATTAATCTCTTCCAAATCAAAAATCAAAAAAACATACACATGTACACTCACAGAAACACCCAGAATAATGTTTGACTAAGTATCTGGACACTTAGCCCAGTCAAGTAGACATATAAAATTAGCCAACACAAGCCAGGTGCGGTGATGCACTTCTGTAATCCCAGTGACACAGGAGGACCATGAGTTCATACCCAGCCTCAGCAAATTATCAAGGCCCTAAGCAACTCAGCAAGACCCTGTCTTTATATCACAACAACCCTAACTTTTATGGTTGCAGAATTATGTAGTAAACTCAGAATGGTCTGTGGTTTGGAGGCTGAATATAGCCCCATTACCAGGGTCAAACACCTCTCCATGAGAAAGTTCTGTAGCCATACTTTGACTTTGCTTTGTGGTGCAAGGAATTTTCCAGGCCCAAAATATAGAAACAGGCCTGATGCTTCTTGAATCAAAGGTCAGGGCCCTGTCAAAGTTATATCCTATTCCATTGATACCCTTCTGGCTTGACATGCCAGTCTACACCCAGATTTCCTCCTCTTCAGGCCCAAGAATAGAACCAGAGATATGAACTAGAGCCTCTTTCTAGAAAAATACATGGACATTACAAAGGTACATATCTCTGCCCAGTTTGTACACCACTCCTGCCTCCCAAAACAGAAGCATAAACCTTGACACATAGTCAACTATAAAGAACAATCCAGAGGTCGGACCAGAAGATGGCGGCGAATGGAGTGCATCACCCCCATGTACCACGTCACTGCGCGGGCGAATGGCGAGTTAGAACGGCCAAAAGCTATCTTGTTAGGAATTTCCAGCAAAATTGGGGTGCATTGAAATCTAGAGGAAGGATTTCCATCTCCCGAGGATCAGTTCCTGGGGCTCAACCACAAGTGAACTGTCCACCCGGAGATTGAAGCTGTTTATTCAGCGGCCTGCCCCACTGCTAGAGACTGCGGCGCACGCTGGGAAAAGGCGTCCCTAGAAATGGCGAGCTAGCAACGCAGAGAAACGGCGCTGCAGATTCTGTGGGCTCCTGCCGGCTGTGCCCTCACGGAGCGCCGGGCTAAGTTCTGGGCTTGAGACGGGGGAAGGAAGCAGTCCAGTTCTGTCCTCCACACCGGTCAGCCCACCGAGGAAGCCAGCGGCCACCATCTTGGAGAGCTGACGTCACCATCGCCAGTTTTCGACAGATTGCAGCTCATTCAGCTATAGAACAGGTCGGTGTCATTTAGACCATCTCCCATACAGCGGGAAAATCACATAAAATCTCTCCCTGGCTTTCTGGGGGCGTGATTAACAGAGTGAACGCGAATAGACACGTGGGGAAAGGTAAAGGCACCTGACCTCCAACTCCCCCCTCCCACCAGGGGTGAAAACGAAACTGTCTCGCCAGCTCTCGGAGGAGGGGCTAGCGGAGGGAATCAAAACAATAAGGTGCCAGTTTCCAAAAGCCACGCTCCACGTCCAGGAAACTGCAGGCACAGAGTGTAGCTTGATCTGCTGAGAGGTATCACACTGGGAAAGGTCTGGCTGACAGGAGAAACCAGGGGACTAGAAACCAGGAATAAACCTAAGCTAACAGGTTTTGAGGGGGGGGGGGGGGGAGGGGCCTCACACAGATTGTTTCCTACAGCCGGAGGGCAAAATCTTGGCCCGGAAGGCACAGCACCACCTACTGGAAGCGAAGAAAATAGAAGCCTAACAGTGTCCCTTTTTTCTTTTTTTAATTGTTTTTTAAATTTTTAAATTTTAATTTTTTTCTTTTCTATAATTATATTATTATTTTTTAATGTAATTTTTATTTTACTGCATTTTATTTTTTTATTATCATTTCTTTTTCTTTTCTATTCTTTTCTCTTTCTTTCCTCTCTCCCTCTCTCTTTCTTGGTTTGCTTCCTTATTTTCCCCATCTTTCCTCTTAAGCATGACCACCCAGATTATGTACAACTTACTAAATGCAAATAGATGAATACTACGAATCGGTCCATAGTCCGCCTAAGCCCTTAACTACTCCCAAGTACGCCTGTCTATTCTCTGGTTAATATCCGCCTGCATTTGAGCAACCCCCCAAAGAAGCTAACATATACTAACCTCCATACCATCAAATCGCCCGACCTCAACATAAAATCCTAAGTTCAAACCTCAATTCTATACATGCCATCAAATTCTGTAGGCCTTTAATGAAACTAATGAATTTACCTTAAATCACAATTAAATCCAACATCTCTAAACATTGTCTCGCAACACAAAGGAGAGATATTGGAACTATAAAAACCAAAATTTTTTTAAAGAATAAAACAGAAACACAGCAGTCAAACAGAGTTGGAAAGTAACATGAGCACCATGAAAAAACAAGGGAAAAAAGGATTACAAACAATGCAGGACAACATAAATTCACAGGAGAACCTAGAGGCATCAGAAAAATGGAAGAGAAAGAACTCAAGGCATACCTAACTCAGATGGAACGGAATCTTAGAGAAGACATTAGACAGCAAGTCCAAACAATGAAAGTATACTTTGAAAACAAATTAAATAGGCAAATTCAAATGGCAAAGAACGAGCTCTACCAGGAGATAGAGATCTTAAAAAAAATCAAACAGTAATCCTAGAAATGCAGGAAACCATAAACCAAATTAAAAACTCAAACGAGAATATTACAAATAGACTAGATCAAATAGAAGTCAGAACATCAGATAATGAAGACAAAATTTATCAACTTGAAAAATATATAGTCAACACAGAAAGGATGCTAAGAAATCACCAGCAATCTATCCAAGAGATATGGGATGTCATTAAAAAAAACAAACTTGAGAGTCATCGGGATAGAAGAAGGTATAGAGGTTCAAACCAAAGGAATGAACAATCTATTGAATGAAATAATCCTAGAAAACTTCCCAGATATGAAAGATGGAATGGATTGCCAAATCCTGGAAGCCTACAGGACCCCAAACATACAAAACCGTAATAGACCAACTCCAAGACACATAATTATGACGATATCCAATATACAGAACAAGGAGAGAATATTAAAAGCTACAAGAGAAAGAAGGCAGATTACATTCAGGGGTAAACCAATTAGGTTAACGGCTGATTTTTTATCACAGACGTTGAAAGCAAGAAGATCCTGGAACAATGTATTTGAAACGCTGAAAATTAATGGATTCCAACCAAGAATACTGTATCCAGCAAAATTAAGCTTCAGATTTGACAATGAAATTAAAATATTTCATGATAAACAAAAGTTAAAAGAATTCGCAGCCAGAAAACCAGCACTGCAAGGCATTTTGAGCAAAACACTACAAGAAGAGGAATTGAAAAACAGCACCCAAAACTAACAGTGGGAGGTAACTCAGTAAAGGGAAGAAAAAAAATAACCAAAAAGGAAAAACGAGCGATATTAAAATAAATAAGCATGACTGGAAGTACAAACAATATATCAATAGTAACCTTAAACGTTAATGGCTTAAATTCACCAATCAGGAGACAAAGGCTAGTAACCTGGATTAAAGAAACAAAACCAACAATATGCTGCCTTCAGGAGACTCATATGATAGAAAAAGACATACACAGATTGAAAGTCAAAGGTTGGGAAAAATCATACCACTCACATGGTCCTCAGAAGCAAGCAGGAGTGGCCATACTCATATCGAATAAAATCAACTTCAAACCTAAGTTAATCAAAAGGGATAAAGAAGGACACTATATACTGTTAAAAGGAACGATCCACCAACAAGACATAACAATTATCAATATGTATGCACCAAACAATGGTGCTGCAACGTTCATAAAACAAACTCTCCTCAAGTTCAAGAGTCAAATAGACCACAACACAATAATTATGGGTGACTTCAACACACCGCTCTCTCCATTGGACAGATCCACCAGACAAAAGCTGAATAAAGAAACTATAGAACTCAATAACCTAGACTTAACCAACATATATATACTATATCAACCATCATCAAGTGGATACACGTTCTTCTCAGCAGCACATGGATCCTTCTCAAAGATAGACCATATATTATGCCATAGGGCAACTCTTAGTAAATATAAAGGTGTGGAGTTAATACCATGCATCTTATCTGATCATAATGGAATGAAACTGGAAATCAATGATAAAAGAAGGAAGGAAAAATCCTGCAACACCTGGAAAAAGAACAATATGTTACTGAATGATCAATGGGTTACAGAAGACATAAAGGAGGAAATCAAAAAATTCTTAGAGATAAATGAAAATACAGACACAATATATCGGAATCTATGGGACACAATGAAAGCAGTTTTAAGAGGGTAATTCATTGCCTGGAGTTCATTCCTCAATAAAAGAAAAAACCAACAAATAAATAAACTCACACTTCATCTCAAAACCCTAGAAAAGGAAGAGCAAAACAACAGCAAATGTAGTAGAAGGCAAGAAATAATTAAAATCAGAGAGGAAATCAACAAAATTGAAACAAAAAAAAAACCACTGAAAAAATTGATAAAACTAAAAGTTGGTTCTTTGAAAAAATAAATAAGATCAACAGACCCTTAGCCATGCTAACGAAGAGAAGAAGAGAGAGAACTCAAATTACTAACATACGGGATGAAAAAGGCAATATCACAAGGGACACTACAGAAATACAGAAGATAATTAGGAATTATTTTGAAAGCCTATATTCCAATAAAATAGAAGATAGTGAAGATATCGATAAATTTCTTAAGTCATATGATTTGCCCAGATTGAGTCAGGAAGATACACACAATTTAAACAGACCAATAACAAAGGAGGAAATAGAAGAAGCCATCAAAAGACTACCAACCAAGAAAAGCCCTGGACCGGATGGATATACAGCGGAGTTTTACAAAACCTTCCAAGAAGAATTAAAACCAATACTTTTCAAGTTATTTCAGGAAATAGAAAAGGAGAATTTGGAAGGAGCTCTTCCAAATTCATTCTATGAGGCCAACATCACCCTGATCCCGAAACCAGACAAAGACACTTCAAAGAAAGAAAACTATAGACCAATATCTCTAATGAACTTAGATGCAAAAATCCTCAATAAAATCCTGGTGAATCGAATACAAAAGCATATCAAAAAAATTGTGCACCATGATCAAGTAGGATTCATCCCTGGGATGCAAGGCTGGTTCAATATATGGAAATCAATAAATGTTATTCACCACATCAATAGACTTAAAGATAAGAACCACATGATCATCTTGATAGATGAAGAAAAAGCATTTGACAAAGTACAGCATCCCTTTATGTTCAAAACGCTAGAAAAACTAGGGATAACAGGAACTTACCTCAACATTGTTAAAGCTATATATGCTAAGCCTCAGGCTAGCATCATCCTGAATAGAGAAAAACTGAAGGCATTCCCTCTAAAAACTGGAACAAGACAGGGATGCCCTCTCTCACCACTTCTATTCAATTTAGTTCTTGAAATACTAGCCAGAGCAATTAGACAGACAAAAGAAATTAAAGGCATCAAAATAGGAAAAGAAGAACTTAAATTATCACTCTTTTCGGATGATATGATACTATATCTAACAGACCCAAAAGGGTCTACAAAGAAACTACTAGAGCTAATAAATGAATTCAGCAAAGTGGCAGGATATAAAATCAACACGCATAAATCAAAGGCATTCCTGTATATCAGTGATAAATCTTCTGAAATGGAAATGAGGACAACCACCCCATTCACAATATCTTCAAAAAAAATAAAATACTTGGGAATCAACCTAACAAAAGAGGTGAAAGATCTATACAATGAAAACTACAGAACCCTAAAGAGAGAAATAGAAGAAGATCTTAGAAGATGGAAAAATATACCCTGTTCATGGATAGGAAGAACTAACATCATCAAAATGGCGATATTACCCAAAGTTCCCTAAAGGTTTAATGCAATGCCAATCAAAATCCCAAGGGCATTTCTTGTAGAAATAGATAAAGGAATTATGAAATTCATATGGAAAAACAAAAGACCCAGAATAGCAAAAGCAATTCTAAGCAGGAACTGTGAGTCAGGCGGTATAGCGATACCAGATTTCAAACTACACTACAGAGCAATAGTAACAAAATCAGCATGGTACTGGTACCAAAACAGACAGGTGGACCAATGGTACAGAATAGAGGACACAGAGACCAATCCACAAAATTACAACTTTCTTATATTTGATAAAGGGGCTAAAAGCATGCAATGGAGGAAGGATAGCATCTTCAACAAATGGTGCTGGGAAAACTGGAAATCCATATGCAACAAAATGAAACTGAATCCCTTTCTCTCACCATGCACAAAAGTTAACTCAAAATGGATCAAAGAGCTTGATATCAAATCAGAGACTCTGCGCCTGATAGAAGAAAAAGTTGGCTCCGATCTACATATTGTTGGGTCGGGCTCCAAATTCCTTAATAGGACGCCCATAGCACAAGAGTTAATAACTAGAATCAACAAATGGGACTTACTCAAACTAAAAAGTTTTTTCTCAGCAAGAGAAACAATAAGAGAGGTAAATAGGGAGCCTACATCCTGGGAACAAATTTTTACTCTTCACACTTCAGATAGAGCCCTAATATCCAGAGTATACAAAGAACTCAAAAAATTAAACAATAAGAAAACAAATAACCCAATCAACAAATGGGCAAAGACCTGAACAGACACTTCTCAGAGGAGGGCATACAATCAATCAACAAGTACATGAAAAAATGCTCACCATCTCTAGCAGTCAGAGAAATGCAAATCAAAACCACCCTAAGATACCATCTCACTCCAGTAATATTGGAAGCCATTATGAAGTCAAACAACAACAAGTGTTGGTGAAGATGTGGGGAAAAGGGTACTCTTGTACATTGCTGGTGGGACTGCAAATTGGTGCGGCCAATTTGGAAAGCAGTATGGAGATTCCTGGGAAAGCTGGGAATGGAACCACCATTTGACCCAGCTATTGCCCTTCTCAGACTATTCCCTGAAGACCTTAAAAGAGCGTACTACAGGGATACTGCTACATCGATGTTCATAGCAGCACAATTCACAATTGCCAGACTGTGGAACCAACCCAGATGCCCTTCAATAGATGAATGGATAAAAAAAATGTGGCATTTATACACAATGAAGTATTATACAGCACTAAAAAATGACAAAATCATGGAATTTGCAGGGAAATGGATGGCACTAGAGCAGATTATGCTTAGTGAAGCTAACCAATCCCTAAAAATCAAATACCAAATGTCTTCTTTGATATAATGAGAGCAACTAAGAACAGAGCAGGGAGGAAGAGCAGGAGGAAAAGATTAACATTAAACAGAGACATGAGGTCAGAGGGAAAGGGAGAGAAAAGGGAAATTGCATAGAAATGGAAGGAGACCCTCATTGTTATACAAAATTACATATAAGAGGTTGTGAGGGGAATGGGAAAAAAAAACAAGGAGAGAAATGAATTACAGTAGATGAGGTAGAGAGAGAAGATGGGAGGGGAAGTGGGGGGTAGTAGAGGATAGGAAAGGTAGCAGAATACAACAGTCACTAATATGGCATCATGTAAAAATGTGGACGTGTAACCGATGTGATTCTGCAATCTGTATTTGGGATAAAAATGGGAGTTCATAACCCACTTGAATCTAATGTATGAAATATGATATGTCAAGAGCTTTATAATGTTTTGAACAACCAATAAAAAAAGAGAACAATCTAGACCTATTACAAATTGAATTTTTTTTTTGCTTCTCTATGGTATAATTATCTATTAATAATAAAATAAGACACTACTTGTATTAATTAGAATTATCCAGAGAAAGGGAACCAATAGGAGATACAGCTATCCCTCCTATTGTCCTCCTTCCTTTCTTTCTATCTATCTATCTATCTAAATAAAACAAGGTATGGCTCACGTGGTTATGAGGCTGAGAGGTCCTTAGAGACCCAGAAAAGTTGATGGTATCATTTGAAGGTCTTGGAGTCTGAAAGCTGATGGTCTCGATTTCAGTCCTGTCTGGGAAGCTGTGGAACCCAGGGGCATTAAGGGCAGCTCAAGCAAACAAGCAGGGAGTGACTCCAGCCTTCTTCTCCCTTTTTGTTCAGTTCAGGTTCCCAAAGAATTAGATGTCCAATCACTATGGGGAGGGCCATCTGTTTTACTCAGTCCCCTAATTCAAATATTAATCTTCCAGAAATGTTCTCCACAGATACCCAGAAATGTTTAATTAGTTGTCTGGGCACCCAGTGACCCAGTCAAGTTGATGTGTAATATTAGCCCTCAACCACCATTAACAAGATTAATTGGTTTTCAGATGAAACCACTGAAATGCAGAATCCTGCAGGTACAGGACAGATTCATATCAACAAAGTTAAGGGAGAAGTACTCCAACCCAGTTTCTTCCCTCAATTTAGGGTTCAGATTTCCTTCCCAATTCCCATCTTTGTCTAATGCTATCACCAATTTCTTAATCACCCAAGCTTATGAACTGCAAAACATGGAGTCATATTCGACTCACTCTTTTCATCATATTCGACTCACACACTAATCATAGCATCTTATGTGGGGCTCCTCCTCTCCATTCCATTTACCTGGCATATCTTTGCCAGATATGCTGAAAGACCATCTTCATTGACTCATTCCTCAGCTCAAACCCTGAAAGGCAGTCCTCTGGCACCTCTACATGAGTCTATAGTCACTACCAGGCTGTCAGGGTCCTTCCTCAGGAGCTTTCTCCTGGAGACTTTCACCTCCCAGATGGAAAGTCTAGTCTTGCTGACCTTCTGGTGTAAGTCTACACACCGTATAACTCAAGTTGGCAGTGAGTAAATTCCAACCAAATGAGCTAATAAATCTCAAAGCCCAAGGGGCAGATCGTGTCAGCCATCAGATTATCATAACTGAGGAGGAATGGTTAACGAGCAGTGTGGATGTTTTGCTTTTGTGCAGGCTGAAAGCACAGCAAGGACATTTTTGACAGGCCAGTGCTGTGCATGATCTGGTGAATCCTTGATATCCTTCTTGGGTACAGAATAATGAAACCCAATTGTTTCATGAGTACTTATAAATAATAACAGATGCAGAGGAAGTGATGTCAGAAATTTCTTAAAGTACATTATACATAATTTAAGTTTATGATAAATATCCTGAGTGGCAAGATTTCATTTCAAATTTTTGTAGCTACACTTACATAGGATCACTTGAAAGCATGAAAATAAAGGACAAGTGACTTTGGACGAGCCACTTAACACTTCTGGGCCTCAGATTCTTCCCTTAAAATGAGAAGGTTGGGCTGGGCTTGGTGGGGCACGCCTGTAATCCCAGTGGCTCAGGAGGCTGAGGCAGGAGGATCGCAAGTTCAAAGCCAGCCTCAGCAAAAGTGAGGTGCTAAGCAAGTCAATGAGACCCTGTTTCTATATAAAATACAAAATAGGACTAAAGATATGGCTCCATGGTTGAGTGCCCCTGAGTTCAATACCTGATACTCCCCTAAAAAAAGAGAAATTTGCACAACCCAGATAATCTGTTTCCTTCAGTTCTGACACCATTTGGTTCCATATGCAAAAATGATTTCCCCCTGTCTCTTAAATCAGCAAGTCTTTTTTTCAGGGAGTGGGGTACTGGGGATTGAACTCAGGGGCACTCAACCACAGAGCCATATCCCCAGCCTTATTTTGTATTTTATTTAGAGACAGGATCTCACTGAGTTGCTTAGCGCCTTACTTTTGCTGAGGCTGGCTTTGAACTCACAATCCTCCTGCCTCAGCCTCCCAGGCCACTGGGATTATAGGCATGCACCACCCTCCTGGCTGTTCTTTGTTTTTTAATTTTTTAGTGGTAGATGGACATAATACCTTTATTTTATTTATTTACTTTTATGTGGTGCTGAGGATCGAACCCAGTACCTCACAAGGTCTAGGCAAGCACATACCACTGAGTCACACCCCCAGTCCTGGGCATTTGGTTTTAGGACTTCATATACCAGTAAAGATCCCTCACCTCCAGTTTTTTCCTATGGGATCCTCAAAGGATCAGAAGTCTTTTATTTCAGAAAGAAGTTTGTTATTTTTAGTACCACTAGCCCATCAACCATTACCATCATGTCATTTTAAGATCAGAATTTTAATCTCTGAATAAAAGATAATCTTTGTGTTTAAAACATTTAAGTTGATGAAAAAACTCACTGTGTTCTCTTTATTTTTCTCCTTTTGTCACAGACTAGTGAATATATTGTCATGGGTTGGTATCTGCTGTCCCTCTGATTTGTTTCCCTTTCTGTAGCCTAATATGAATTCAATCCAGCTTCCCAGCCAGGCATTGTAGCACAGGCCTGTAATCCCAGCAGCTTGAGAGGCTGAGGCAGGAGGATCACTAGTTCAAAGCCAGCCTAAGGCTCTCAGCAACTTGGAGAGACTCTGCCTCTAGAAAAATATTTTTAAAAGGGCTGGGAATGGGCTCATTGCACCTCTAGGTACAATCCCTGGTACAAAAAAAAAAAAAAAAAAGCCCAGTATTTTATCAGCCACAAATATAAAATCTCAAACTTCAGGAGACCATGATGGCAATAGCACTGAGACTCCCAGAAGTGATGGCTCAGAGAACACAGCCAAAGATCTGATGCCCCTATCTTAGGTGGCAAATAATAAAAAATCCCAGCCAGCAGAGCATATGTTTTTATCATTTAGGAAATTAAAATCACCATTTGCAGTTTTCGAGAGTATTTTGGAAACTAGTAAAGGGGACAAGGTCCTTTTTCCAGCTCCCACAGGCCTATGGAAACAGCTGTCCAAGAGTGGATTCTCCTGAGAAAAGGTAGCATCAAGTCACCGTGAACATTCCTTTTAACTTATGTCTTTTAAAAAAGGACTAACTTCCAAAAGTATGTCTGGGAACAGTTTCCATTAGCAGTTACAGTCAATGTAAAATGAGGATCACTAGATAAATCAGTTGACTGTAAAAGCATTTTTCATAAAATCAGCCAGTTGATAAGTAATGGCAATTTCACTGTAGATGAAAAAAATTTTAAGAACAAAAGACACTTCTGTTCAGAGAGTTAAATCTGTAATAAGAACTCATTTTGTCCCTGATTCTCATGTATTATTCAGAATGTTCTTTTACAGGTGAATTTGTACATCACTTGTGTGCAAGTTTGCTCTTCTGGAGGAGTGTATTTACTGCTTCAACTTAAAAGCAGTTCTACACCCTGGGGTCTCGTTCTTTGTCTGATGAAGTTTGTAGCTAAAGGAAACTTAAAAATCCTTATTTTGAGCTCCAACAACCTTAACAAGGCTGTCACCTGTCTGTGCTTGTCTCTTTCCTCATTTGTTTCACAACTATTTTTTTTTTTTTTTTTTGGTACCGGGGATTGAACTCAGGGCCACTCGACCACTGAGCCACATCTCCAGACCTAATTTGTGTTTTATTTAGAAACAGGGGCTCACTGAGTTGCTTAGCACCTTGCTTTTGCTGAAGCTGGCTTTGAACTCGAAATCCTCCTGCCTCAGCCTTCCCAGCCCCTGGGAGTACAGGTGTGCACCACTGTGCCCGGCTTGTTTCACATCTTGATCAGAAGTATATGCATATAATCTTACAAAATACTTATTTCACATGAAAGGAAAGCTTTATTGTGAGTACATGTTGAACATTTATTAGAGATATTTGACTGAAAATTTGAATGTGATCATATTTTAAAATATGCCACTTTGTGAACATACTCAATCTATGGCATGCTATAAATTACTTGTAAAAAGTTATTATGAAGAGCCTGGGGCTGTACTTAGTGGCAGACTGCTTACCTAGCTTGCATGAGGCACTAGGTTCGATCCTCAGCACCACATAAAAACAAATAAAATAAAGGCATTCTGTCCATCTACAACTACCTAAAAAAAAACCTTTTTAAATTATTATGAATCACTTATTTGTCAGGACAATGGTTTGTGTCTGGGGAGCACTTCTGGATTTTTATGCTTGTATGTTTTTCAATAGATGGATTATCTCATCTGAGATTCTGAAATTTCTCATTTAGGTATCTGTTCATAATTTCTTATCTCTTATTTAGAAAGTTTAGGTGAAAAGCGAAGGTAAGACTTATAAAAAAAATAGAGGATACTAAAAATTGTCTTCCGACTCACAGGATCTTGAAATTCATTTGTTAGATCTTTGTGACTTAACAAACATTTTCCTCTGAATTTCATTAATTTGATTTAGTACCTATTTATTTCTTTATTTCATGTCTGTTTTTTCTCAATATATTTAAAAATTCATGTTAGTCAAGCAAGGTGGTGCATGCCTATAATCCCAGTGGCTTGGGAGGCTGAGTCAGAAGGATCGCAAGTTCAAAGCCAGTCTCAGCAACTTAGCAAGGCCCTAAGCAACTCACTGAGACCTTGTCTAAATAAAAAAAAATTTAAAGGGTTGGGGATGTTTCTCAGTGGTTAAGCACCCCTGGATTCAATCTCTGGTACCAAAAAAAAATTCATGTTCGTAGTTGATCTGATATAATTTAAATGTGTCTGTAAAGTGTGGATTGCTGGCACTTCAATCATTCATTAATCATCATTTTAAAAGAAAGGCATTTTTTTCTTTTTGATACTAGGGATTTAACTCAGGGGAACTCAACCACTGAGCCATATCCCCAGCCTTATTTTGTATTTTATTTAGAGACAGGGTCTCACTGACTTGCTTAGCACCTCACTTTTGCTGAGGCTGGCTTTGAACCTGTGATCCTCCTGCCTCAGCCTCCCAAGCTGCTGGGATTACAGTCATAAGCCCTGCAAGAAAGCTATTTTCTTTAATTACATTTTTGTTATCTCAAAACAAAGCCATTTTACCTACTAAGTTTCTGAAGTCCCTCTAACCTGTAAAATGACATGTGATAAACTGCTTTGTCTAGGAGAGACTTTTGTGCCTGATTCCTTGGACCACATTTTTTCCTGGGGCCATGCAAAAGCAGTTAAATAAGTGCTCTTTTCTTGAAGATTTGGAAAGGAGTGAGCTTTTTATATTAAAATAAATCTATGCTTTGAAGTAAAAAAACAAAATCTACAATTTCAGCATTGGGAAATATATGGAGTGAAAGGAATGGTAAATGTGTCCATCTGTCCCTGAATAACATATCTGCATTCTGTCTACTTTGCTACCACTGGATAGCCATCAAACCTGCTGACCACTGGGTAGTTCTCTGATTCTGAAGGTGGGGGAAGAAGCAATAACAGCCAGTGATGTTTGAAAATGCTTCCTTACCACAAGCTTCCCTTTCCCAAACTTCACATTGGTGATTTGTACACTCTGATGTGAGCTAAGAAGCATGAGCATAGTTAAGTATATACATTTGATATAATGTGGTTAAAATATCTCATATCTGCACATTTAAATTGCCCCCCCTTTCTCTCTCTCCCCCCCCCCCCGCTGGAAATGGAACCCAGGGCCTCCCACATGCAAACCACACACTCCACTACCAAGCTAAACCTGCAGCCCAACTTCATTTTGCTCAGCGCAAATGTTTCCTCCCCCAGAAGTCTTCCTTATATCTCCAATCAGAAGCAATCTGGTCTCTTTTGAACTCCTTCAGTATTATTTAACCCTGTATCATGGCACTTTCTAGTTTCTTCCACCTTCGTACTGTGGCGAGATATTTGAAAACCTTAGTTGCCTCTCTAGGCTGTAAAGTCCTTGGTGTTAGGGGCTATGTCTTCCGACATCATGTCTGTTAGCCTGTTAACATAACTATGATGATTTAGAAAGTTAAGGCAAGCTGACTCCATTCTGCCCAGACACCTCACCCTGATGTCTCTCCCCTTCCCCTTCCTGCAAGAGCCCACTCACATGGAGACTGACACCTCCACCCGCCTGTACCCTGAGCACAATGCTAACACTCAATAGCCTACTTCTGAGTATACATAGTGAAAGAATTCCCCACGCAAAGACACTTCGCCGGGAGAATTCCAATTTTATTGCAAAAAGCAGTGTGCTTATATAGAACTAAGGGGGAGATGGTAGGGTTTAGATAAATGGCAGGCAACCCGTTTATTGGCAAGTTCTTTCAGATATCAGCTCTGGAGCCCAGGAATTAGTTCTCATTGGGGCTAAGGTTCCCCGCCAGCGAGATTTGAAATTGGCGCCGGCGGGAGAGTTCACACGGGCGGGAACTTTTCGCGCCACTGCAGAAAAGAAGAAGGTAGGAAGAAGAGGTGCTTAGGCGCCATGTTGGGGTTTTTTCTCTGGGGTATGGCTGCCGTTTATACTTTTCCCAACACATAGGGGCTTCCAGTTCTAAGAACAGATGGCAATGTGCCTGCTCCTCCTGTCCCCTCCCCTTTGTGTTTCCTGAGGTTTTGAAACTTGCTCTCTACAATAGCAAGGACTAAACCCACCCCCAATGCATAACCCAGACTCTGATTTATAAAACTTTGGTTCAGAGGAAATCGCTGCTGCTCTCTCTGCGCAGAGGCAGCCTCTTAGATTTCCTGACAATAAACTTGCTTCTGCTTAGCTTCAGTGTGTTCGAGTGATTCAGTCCTGCGCCAGTTTCCTAACAATGTCCAACATCTTTGGACATCATGTCCACAGACACATTCAGCAGAGTATCCAACAGGAGGATTCCAGTAAATCAAGAAAGAAATGAAGCAAGGGAAGAAGGAAAAAAAGGGGAAAGGGCCGAAGGGAGGGAGCTGGAGAACTGACGGGGTTGAAAGCCAGTCGATTAATGTCTAAAAACAACCAGGAGTAGATAGAGACGAGGGCCCTGGAAATATGTTGTCTAGAAGGGTAATGTTTGTCCTGGTGGCCTGAGCTTTCTCTCATCTTTCACCTGTTGTTTTCTTTTTTAGGTGGGGGGAACTCAGGGGCACTCAACCACTGAGCCACATCCCCAACCCTATTTTGTATTTTATTTAGAGACAGGGTCTCACTGAGTTGCTTAGCACATCACTGCTACTGAAGCTGGCTTTGAACTTGCAATCCTCCTGCCTTACCTGTTGCTTTTTAAGTCCACTCGCTGGGTGGGTTTACTTGCCACCTTCCATCCTTAAAGAAGTCAGAGCCAGCAGGGTTAAACTCAAGGAAGCCAGGCCAGTTCCTTCCCTGGAATGACAAGTGCTACCAACCCACACTGTTAGAAACTCCCCCCTGGTCACCAATGAGCAGATCTGTTTTTACAGCTAAGTGTTTGGAACATCTTGTCCAGTCTAATCATTTCTTCTTTAAGGAAACCTAGGCTAGTGCTGTTGATGGCAGCCTGTTTGTCCCTGACAGGAGACATGGTGGCACATGACTGTGTTAATACAGAAACTCAGCCTGAGTCAGTAAGGGCCTTGGACAGAACCCTCTTTCTCTGATTGGATTCGAGCTCAGATCTTCCTTTCATTTGAAACTCCCTTTATTTTAAACCAATATCCCCATCAATTCAAGTCTGGGTCCCTGTCTGACTTCACAGAGCCAGCGTTTCAACTTCAGCCTGTCCAACATAGAACCCTTCCACACACCAGGGATGCTTTCTTCCTGGTGTTCGATTCTTGAAGAGCACAGTTTGCAGGTTAGGAAGCCTCACAGGACTTCACAGTCTTTCCATTTCCCAGTCCAAAGCCTCTTTCTTTCCTGGGCTGGCTCAGCTCCAGGGGATCCTCCCATCTTCCAGTAACCCCAGGGATAAAGGCAGGGTTCTCCGCCTCACCCAAGGTTACCACCAAAGCCAAAGAGAAATCAAAGAGTTACCATCTGTTTTTTCTAAGAAGTGCTAAAACACTGTAAACAGCCACTTCCATGGCACAGGGAAAAGGTGCTGAACTATAAACAAACTGGTAGTTGACAGTGTGTGAAAGATAAGAGTATGAAGGGCTTCTACCTTCTGTTTCCCAGAGGAAGCTCACCAAAGACCCAGCGTCACCTTCCTTCTGGCCTGACCCTCAGCACTGGACAGTGCAAGGCTTACAGAACCCTTAACCTGCCCATTCCCAGGGAGACTGTTTGCATTTCTAAGACTCTCCCAATTCTGGGATTCTTTTTTTTCTTTTTGCAGTACCAGGGATTCAACCCAGGGCCAGGACCAGGGGTGCTCTACTATTAAGCTACATCCCCAGCCTTTTTATTTTTTATTTTGAGACAGGATCTTGCTAAATTTTCAAGGCTGAACTTCAACTTGCAATCTTCCCACCTCAGCCTCCTAAACAGCTGGGATTACAGGTAGGAGCCACCGTGGCCAACAAGGAATTGAATTTTATATCCCTATCAATGCCTAGCATATTTTCTTATATAAACTTGCTCAATAAAAGTATTTGTTAAATCCATTAATCTTCTGGGGGTGAACTAGCCAATAATTTGAGTTTATATTTAAATAGCTTCAACTTCAAACTTTTAAAATTTGGATACAATTGATCCAGAAACTATGTTAATAATTTCTTATACAATTGTACTTTCAGTCCAGAGGTTAATCTATCCACAGATGAGCTTTAATTATAAACCCAAGTGAATTATATTCAAGATAACTGTGTAGTACCTACCTGGCACTTCAAATATGAACTGATTCTTTTGTGTTCCTTGGGAGTTGGGGGAGGAAGGGTAAGGAACATATTCAAGGTTCCAGCAAATGAAGATATAGATTAGATTAAAGGCCAAGGAAAGGTTTGTACTGGTTATCAGAGCAGTTGGTAAGTCATCCACCAAGGTGTGCTAGTAGATAAACAATGAGATTTAAGTGACATCCCACCATGATACTAAAGACAAGTACTTTGCAGACAGGTGATTGCCTTGTCATTGTGGCAGTTGAGAAGGGTGAGTTGAGCTCTTGCTCTCTATGAGTGCTGAAGGAACTCGGGCACTTAGAGAACCATAAGGCCCTCTCCAATTTTTAAGCTGAGGTCAGGAGGAATTCTGTCAGTAGGTGAAAATTTCTAAGTGACTGCCTTTGCTACATTGCTGAGATGTCCACAGGAGCCTAAGCACAACTGCAGAAGGCAAAATTAGCACACCAGAAGTGGGAGGATAGAATGGGGTGGAAATAAAATGGGGTGCACTCATGGAGAGTCAGGCTGTGAAATATGACCCATGGAAGGCAGCTGGGTGGGGAAAGGGGTGGTGAAAAGGAGGAGAAACAATAAACTTCAGACTTACAACAAAACATCCTTCATCTCACCTGAGCCTCACTCTGGGCTAAGAATTGTGTCAAGTATGGGGACAGCAAGGAGGTTCAATCCAATTGGTGAAGGAAATATTTTAGACATCTAAGGAAATGTTCCACCTACCTATCTTAAGGGAGGATTAATTCTAAGTCCCCCTGTGAACCTGCAATAATTTGCACTGACTTCTCTCCCAGTCCAGTAATTTATACTGATTTTGAAATGCACCTCCCCAGACTCCGGAAAGACGAAGAATCTGAAATGAGAGAAATAAAATGTTTGTTTTGTTTTCAGTTTGAAATTGAGTTCCTCTTTCCACTAACCTGCCATGGGGGCATGACATAATAAGTGCTGTTTTTGAAAGGAAAGTTAGGCCTTAGCCCTTGCTAAGGGCTAAGATGTGTAAGATGGACAAGCATTGGAAGGGGGAAGGAGATGGACCAACTAGAAGGTGCTGCAATCAATGAGTGCTGGGAAAGGCAATGTAAAAATCAAGAAGCAGATCTTGGTGATAAATGCATTCCAGGGGGTGAAGAAAAAATCATTTTCACATTCCACTGATGTCTATTGAGACTGATTATATTTCTTGTTATACAATTAGGTGCTTTCCCATGCCCATTTAATTTGTTCTTTAGGAAAACTCTACAGAGATAAATAAGCTTTATGTTGAGAGAAATGTCATGGTCCTCAGCTAGTAGAACACAATTTGTTTCCAAGTGTCCTGGCTCCCAGTCTGATGTTGTCTTTATGACATTATGGATCCAGATAAGTGGCATTTACACATTTTCAAAAATGGCACAGTTCAGGGGGAAATACAAGGGGGGGGGTGATTTGCGACATGTGGATGTGAGCTGAGATGGGACCTCTGATTGGAGATGTTCTGTGCCAGTTCGGCTCACAGTCTTGCTTCCCATCCTGGTATGTATAAAAAGCCAGGGACTTTTCACCACCTGCCCCCTCACCCCCCAATCACACTGGCTCTTCATATCAGGTCACTGCTCCACCCAATACTCCACTTTGTCTAAACTCTACAATCTTTCAGATTTCCAGTTCTCTCATTCCCATTACAAATTCTTTTGACTTTTTGGAAACATCAGCCCTTTGATCTTTTTTATTGTTTCCTAGTCTTATGCTTCTGGGGTTTTTTTTGTTTGTTTGTTTGATTGGTTGGCTGGTTTTGTTCATGTGTGTGTGTGTGTGTGTGTGTGTGCACGTGCACACGCTTATGGTGCTGGGGTTTGAACTCAGATTTGCTCATACTAGGCATGCATACAACTTCTGAGCTATGTCCCCAACCCCTCTCTCTCATTAGTTCCTTCAAGCCTCTCTAGCTCCCCAAGTGACCTCAGACTCCTTAGCCCATTGTTCAATCCTACACTTACCTTTGATTTCCCTGTATACACACCCTCCATAAAATCTCTCAACACCCCAAGCCTGCTTTTACATTTACTTATCTGCTGGAGGAAAGTTTCTGAGTCTTAATAGATAATGCTTACAAATCCATGACCTCCACCTCCAGGGGGCCCTCAGCAACCATGGGTTCTTTCCCTGTCCACTGTCTTCCACATCATGGAGAAAGCCATGAGATCTTCATGCACGCTGTTCTATCACCCTCTGCCTAGTATGTAGCAACACACTTTCTTCCCCTTTCATGACAGAGAGCAGCCACCCCTTCTGCCCAAGAGCAGGCCCAGTCATCCTCTTCCTCCCTCAGGACTCTGCTGCTTCACGCCACTGTATGTCCTTTCTCTTCCTCTACCAACTTCTTTCAGTTTCTAAACATACTCGAACCTATTTCCTTGATGTCCCTGGGCCCCCAGTCCCCTTAGCCCTTGCCCAGCTTCTCTCCTGCTCCTCTAGACTTCTCAAGAAAGCCCATCTCAACCTCCTCACCTCCCACTTGCTTCTCAATATCCTGCAGTCTTTCGCTTCCAGATGACTTCAGAAATTGCACACTAAGGCTTTAAATGCCCTAAACAACAAATCCAACTTTATCTTCCTAGATTTATTTTTTCCTTTAAATTTTTTTATTCTTAACTATAGTAAAATACACATAACATGAATTTTACTGTCATAACTGGTTTTTAATTTTTTTTTAGTTGTCAATGGATCTTTTGTTTTATTTATATGTGATGCTGAGGATCGAATCCAGGGCCTCACATATGCCAGGCAAGCACTCTACCACTGAGCCACAACTCCAGCCCTGTCATAACTGTTTTTAAATGTGTGGTTCAGCAGTGTTAAGTATACTCCCATTATTGTGCAACCATCTTGCAAAACTGAGACTCTGTGCCCGTTAAACAACCCTTCAGTTACCCTCCCCCCACCTCCTATCAATCATCTTTCTACTATCTCCAAGATTCTGACTACTCCAAGTACCTCACTAAAGAGGACTTATACTCTTTTTGTGGCTGGCTTACTTCACTTAACATAATGTCATCAAAGTTCATCCACGTTGTGGTATGTATCAGAATTCCCTTCCTTTCTAAGGCTAAAGAATATTCCACTATATGGATAGACTATGTTTTTTTTTTATTCATTCATTCACTGATGGATATTTGGGTTGCTTCTACCTGTTGGCTACTGGGAATAATGCTGCGAAGGAATGTGGGTGTACAAATATTTCTTCAAAACCATGCTTTCAGTTTTTTTGGATGTTTACCCAGAAGAGGAATTGCTGGATCCGCTGGTCTATTTCATTTTTGGAAGCCCATCATTTCCTATTTTCTGAAACTCTGCCACTCAGTCTCCACTGTGTCCTCATTCTTTCTCCTGGTCCTCTTAGTAACCTTCTAATCCTTTCATCTCCATCTCCTTTGCAGGCTCTCCCTCTACCTGCCCCAGGGGTCTGTGCCAGTCAGGGTTCAATCAGAAAAACAGAAGCTTCCTTTAAGGGGGAAGGTGTTCAATATAGGGAATCCATTATAGATATAGTGGAAAGCTGAAGGAATATGCAGGGCAGTACTGAAGTAGCCCAGATCAATAACTGCAGGAAAACACCCGCACCCATAAAGTCGGGGAACAAAGAAGTGAGGCTCACCCCCGCCTCTAAGAGAGATGAGGAGAAGCTCTCAGAAAGCCTGTCCCCCTCGTTGCTCGGTGGGTACTTATATCCCTGTATTAGTAAGGAAAATAGAATGAGAGAGAGAGAGAGAGAGAGAGAGAGAGAGAGAGAGAGAGAGAAGAGTGTTTATTGGCTGGGATTATGGAGATCAAGAAGTCCCAAAGATGTAGTCTGCAAGCTAGAAAACAGTTGTGTAATTTGTTCTAAGATCAAATAAGGAGCTATTGAAGGGTCTTTGTTTTTTTTAACTTTTATTTGCATTTACTTTGTGCTAAATTATTCCCATACCAGGAGTTTTTATTGTTGTTGTTGTTGTTTGTTTGTTTGTTTGTTTTCCCTTCAGGGATATCTTTCTTTTCTGTACAACTCCTCTCTGGTTGAAGAGCAATTGATTCCTTTTCAGTGAGGATCATTCCAAAGTGGCGGCAGGAGTGAGGATGGGGTTCATGTATGAGTCAAGTTCAGAAGTGCATTGCAGGTGTGTATTGTTCACCTGGATATGCTCAGTGACAAGAGAATGTACATCCAAACACTTAAGTTCATCATTTTTCTCTGCATTTTTAAGCAGCAAAAATTCAGCATCCTTTTTGGGCCACAAACCCTGTGTTGAGTCCCACTGTTTGGCCTGGGGACACCTCTTAACCCCACCATTGTAGCACCAGTATGGCACATATTGTTTCCTCTTTTTTTGGTGGGGGTGGGTGGAGGAGTTGCCAAGAATTGAACCCAGGGGAGCCACATCCCCAACTTCCCCTTTTTAAAAACATTTTTTTAGTTGTAGATGGACACAATGATTTTATTTTATTTATTTATTTTTTATGTGGTGCAGAGGATTGAACCCAGTGCCTCATACATGCAAGGCAAGTGCTCTACCACTGAGCCACAACCCCAGCCCTCCCCAGTCCGTTTTTATTTTGTATTTTGAGACAGGATCTCGCTAAATTGCTTAGGGCCTCGCTAAGTTGCTAAGGCTGGCTTTGAACCTGTGATCCACACACTGCTTCTTTAAAGTGATATTTTCAGATACTTGATAACTTTTGAACATGCATACCTTGATGGCCTGGGCAGTTTCAGCAATGTTCTCACAGTGAATATGAAGATATGAACCTTTTGATTTGCATGATTTTGTGGGGTTTTCTTGGTCAAGACAGTAGCAAACCATTTTCACATATCACCTTGGACTGCTTACAGGAAGAGCTGGAAAGGTCTTAAGCAAGGGAGCAAAATAGTCATTTTTGAAGCAATTGCTTGGGCAACTGTGGAAGTTTAAGAGGAGCAAGAAGAGTCCAGCATAACAGTTGGGAGAGGTGGGAACTCCTAGCCCACAGGGAAACCAAAGAAGACTGACTGGAGACAGTGACACCTTGATGGAGTGGAGAGGGACACTGGGGCGGAACTTGGGAGGCAAAGGAGTCAGGCAAGTTGAAGAGGGTTCCTTGGTCTGTAGGTAGCTGAGGGGCATAGATGGTACCACCAGCTGACACAGAGAACAGACCAGTGCAAACAGGTTGAAGAAAGAAGATGACAAGTTCTGTGTGTAGCCTATTTAATTAGAGAAAGATTGAGGTGGAGATTCCAAGCAGGCACCTGGGGAAAAAAACACATCTGAGTTTCAGAAATGTGTCTGAAGTTCAATAGAGGGGTCTGCACTGGACACGTGGGTTGGGATGTCATTGGCACATGGATCACATGGTTAGTGGCTGTAACTATGAGAGTTTACTCCTAGAAAACAGAGACCATGCCTAGAAAGTGTGTTTAGTGAGAAGAGGGGTGGACCCAAGATGGAGTCCCAGCTGATCTTCTGTGCACTGTCTTGGGCTCCATGTCCACCCTTGTGGACTTGGCTCCTTGAGGTTCTGGCTTTCTTCCTGCTTCTAACTGCTGACATTATCACTCCAGTGGCAAGAGTCAGCCATAGCTCCAGGTTAGGGAAAACAAGATCAGAGGGGAGAAAACCAAGAAGGAGAAGGTTAGGGAAAAGAAGATCATGGAAAAGAAATTAGGGAGCAGGTCAGGCAGAAGAAGGTTGTGTAAAAAACATGTAAATTTCAAAGCCACAAGGAACATAGTCAAAACATGAAGTGAACCTCTATTTTCATAGCTGCATGAAATAAAATTTTCTTCCTTCCCCAACCTTACCCAAGGATTTCTGTTGTTTTTCAGGTTTACATTCTTTTCAAAGAATGTAAATGGAATAATAAAATATATTTTAAAAAGTCATTTTTTTTCTTCATAAAATAAGCTAAAATATATTTCCCTACCAAGATCTTTTATAAAGATCCTCTGTGTGAAAGCTTTTCAAAACATGTTCTACAGCAATTACCAGTCATAAATTATTTTCTTGACATGCCTAACAATATTGCCTCTGGCATGGGAGAGACCTGAACAAATTCCTCTTAACAAGGAACACAAGATAACCAAGACAGGTTTCCTAACCTTGGAGGCTGGGAAGTTTGGTCAGTTTTCAACTTGAAAACCTTGAAATGTTAATCAGTTAAACCCTTTGTGCCAGATCTGACTACCAGAAAATGCTACGAAACTTTTCTGTCACAATTTGAATTCATAAACTGCTGATAGGCAAAACAGCTGAACTTAGATAAAAACTGAATCCAGCACAGGATTCTTAATCACAAGCGGTGTGTGCATTTAGACTGAGAAAAAATATATTTGTTTTCACTAATTTCCAACTGGAATTTAACATTTTCTTCTGTTATGAATATAGGCAGCAAACTACTAGAATGAACAGAAATTATAAGCTTTTCATATAACTTTACAGTTGTTGAAAACACTTTGAAATATTCTTATTGCCAGATATTAGATCTACCATTATATTTTTATTTAACATATTATAAAGTAGCATATATATTATTGTACTATAAATTTGAGAATTTAAAAATTGGTAATTTTATTTCATTGTAATTGGATTCTTCAATCATCCTTGTATTTTTGGTTTTGTGCATTTAAAAAACCATTCTGAGGCTGAGCATCTTGGTGTATGCCTATAATCCTAGTGACTAGTGAGTCTGAGTCAGGAGGATCACAAGTTGGAGTCCGGCCTCAGCAACATAGGGAGACCCTATTCCTCCTCCACCACCCCCCCCAAAAAAAAAGTTAAGAATTTTTTATTTTTTTGGTTGGGGGAGGATACCAGGGATTGAACTCAAGGGCACTCAACCACTGAGCCACATCCCCAGCCCTATTTTGTATTTTTTTATTTAGAGACAGAATCTCACTGAGTTGCTTAGCACCTCACCTTTGCTGAGGCTAGCTTTGAACTCCAGATCCTCCTGCCTCAGCCTCCCAAGCCGCCAGAATTATAGGCATGCACCACTGTGCCCAGCTATGCTTAAGAATTCTTGATCTGTACTTTTTGAATACAGCTTATGGTCCCTGGCTCAAAGATATGAACAACAGATTCTATTTGGATCATTTTGGAACCTTAATAATTTGGAATCTAATTACCTTTTTTGCAAAGTAATATTATTTAGAAATAATCATTTTGTTTATGTTCTGTGCAATCTAAGTATAATTTTGCTTCAAGCACAAAAAAGGAATGATATTCCATTTCCCTTTGAAAGCCTGTTAATCCAGAACGTTCCCTGTTAATGCTGGGGCTGATAAAAACCCCACAATGATCAAGTCCTAATATGAACCACTGTAATTATGACAAATCTCCAGGGAGGTTCTAGGGTCTCCCAGACATTCCTCAGGAAACCACTTATAGGAAGAACACCTGAAAGAATTCCTAGCCCAGGAGTGTAGCTTGGTATGGTAGGCAATTTGCTTTGAAAAATTTTTCAGAATGCTAGAAAGTCTAACATGAAAAACACTGGGAGAGAGGTCACATCTAGGAGGTTTCTTTTGTAATGAGAACACGTCTTGTTAATATAAAATATATGAAGTATTTAATATAACAATGTCAACGCCGTTTTAGGGTTCTGACATTTAACACAGCAAAGGATCTGCCTTTGTTGCTAAGTAGGAAAAGATATTGGCGAATCAAACCCAATTTACCCATTATAGTATCCTTCAATTACTCATCTGGGCTGGGATTGGTTCAGTATTAGAGCACTTGACTGCCATGTATAAGGCCCTGAGTTCAAGCGCTAGTACCACCAAAAAACAAACAAACAAATAAACCTACATCTGTTATAGTACGTTTCTTGGCCAGTGGAATCTTGAATGCTTTATAGAAAAATGTCCCTGTACTGCCCCCAAGAGATAGAATCTCAGAGGTAAAATTTCACACTCAAGAGTAGTCTGAGAACACTGACACCTATGGGGTTTGTTAAAGACACAACACAGAGCTCTGTTTAGGACACCGGAACACTATTTGGTATCCTGATTTTTTTCCCAGACATCAACCAGAGATTTTGCATCCATGTTATTTGGTGCAAATTTTCTCCCTGGTACCTAGTTCATTACTATGCCATCTAGTGAATGAACAATAACACTGTATTGCTAATGGTTTAATCATAACATATTCTCAGTGATGGAAGGAAAAAAAAAACTGTGTTTGCCTTGGCACAGGAACTTCTTGAAATTGAAGAAAGTATCATGGACTTCTTATCATCCCATACGTAGAAATAAAAACCTAATCACAGCTGTGTGAGCTCCCAGAGCCTGGTACATCTAAGTCCCCCATGCCTTTCAACTTGCATGGAACTCCTGGACTTGTTAAAGTGCATATTCTGATGTGGTGAGTTGAGGTAGATTTTTTTAACAAGTTCCCTGGTGATGTCAGGGTTGGTGCTTCCAGAATTCTCTAAAAAGGATGTACTGAAAATGATGGATACAGGACTGGGGTTTAGAGCAAGTAACATCAAGTAGCCTACAGCTCAGTCAGATTTTAGGGGCAATCTCAGCAAGGCTGAATCACTTTCATAAAAGAAAAGAGATTAGTTTTACAATGCCATGATACTAGTTAATTTTTGCTTTTCTCTCTGCAGTTTACCTAAGTTCTAGATTAAAACCAAATGTAGTATGATATTATACATTAAAGTGCTATTTTTATTTAAGGAAGAAAGGTTCTTTTATTGTTAATAAACCTATAGGGGTTAGAGGTATAGCTCTGTAGTGCAGTGTGTGTTTAGCAAGAGCAAAGCCCGGGGTCAACCTCTAGCACCAAAGCAAAAGCAAAAGCAAAAGCAACAGCAAGAAAAAAGAAAAGAAAAAGAAGTCTATGATGTTAACTCTTTTGTTCTTCACGGAAATTTCTAGAACTTTCCTTAAAGTATTTTAGTAATAAAGACACTGCTTATTATGGTATTAGTTTACTCTTTAGAGAGCCTGAAAAGTTACATTTATTTTAATTACATAGAGAATTGTTACCACTTTTTTGGAGGTAATTACCACCATTAGCACTTCATTGTATTTTGGGAAAACATTTTGTTTCTTAATGATAGCACTTGCCTATACAGAATGGTTTTGTGTCTCACTTCCAGACTAGGCCGACAGGAGATTGTTTTGCAGAGTGTCTAGCACAAATGCCTTTAGATATACTGTTTACTTTCTCTTCTATTTTTAAAGAGTTTGCATTTTTAATGATCCTGATTTATTAGAAGATAATTCTCAGTGGTAGGGGCAGCATTCATTATTAATGTTTTCTATTCTAAGTCAAATGGTGTTGTGTAACTCTAAAGATGTGGTTAGCACAATCTATCTGCTTTTGCTACAGATAGATAATATGTGAACCTAAAACAAATGATCTTACTCACGCACACTCTCCTTACAAAGAAAATGACCTTCCATAATCCTCTGAAATCTCAATGATATGAATTTTCCTTAAGGAAACATATTGTGGTATTTGGATGGATGAAATAAAGCTATCCAGTTTTCATGGTGAGCAGATAAAAATTTTAAGAAAGGTTGGTGAAGATGTACCCATTTTGAGAAAACTGACACACCACTTTAAACTCTGCTAGGTAAAGAATTTTACAGGGAGGTCAGTCACAGGGCCAGGTATGTATCAGCAGCCTGTGCCTTTAAGGCTCCTCCCACTTCACAGGTGAACAAATTGTGAAGACACAGCAGCCTCAATTTGCCACAGTATAGAACTCAACACAAAGTGGTCCACACCAAAACCTTTCTCTGTTCAGAGACCAAGCCTGACACATATTTCCTCCTTCTGGTTTCCCATGGACTTAGGCCTCGTATATTGTTTTAACTAATCTTCTGTTTTGCAATCCATCCTTTTACAAGAAGAGCTTGTATCTTCTTTCTGGACTCAGCGTTGTGTACATTGTCTACAAGGCCATTTGGAGAACTCTGTCAAGGCCAAATGAGCTACATCCTGGACAGCCAAGAATGTTGCTTGTTTTTTCTTAAAGGGTCCAGCAAAGGACCCTGAGAAGGGAGCCCGTAGGAAGACACTGAATCCATAACAGAGTTCCAAGGGGCATTTACTCAATAATAAATGAGACTTTGTTGTTCTTTTATGTGATTATTGGAGTGGATATAAAATGTCCACAGTGAAGAGTGTGCGCAATACATACATTTCAAGCTAGAAATGAATTTTTTAAAATATTTTTTAGTTTTTGATGGACCTTTATTTTACTTATTTGTATGTGGTGCTGAGAATTGAACCCAGTGCCTCGCACATGCTAGGCAAGTGCGCTACCACTGAGCCCCAGCCCCAGCCCCTGGATATGAATCCATGTGGCTGTGGCCTAGACTGAGACAGAGGTTTCAGCTTCCAGTAGTTTGGTCTTTTTTCAGCCAACTCCCCTTAATGGTAACCACTTCTGTCATCACAATTATTTTCTTAAATTCTAAATTATTATAAACTTATCAAATTAGTCATTCTTGTGCTCATAGCAACATGTATAATGTCATAAGGGTGGTTTCTCATTCACAGTAAGTTTAGCTTTGTAAGTAATAAGCAGAATTTAAGTAACAAATTATCTGCTTAATCCCAGCAAAATTGAAATTAAGACCTACACATAGATTTTCTAGGTCCAGAAGAAAGACTGAATCTTTTGATCATACTAATAGTCCTTGGAGTCAGTTGAGAATTTAGATATTTAGATACTTCTGGATTCAGGAAAACAGTATAAGAAGCATATACTGGGTGTAATTAATACACACAGTGGGATATGGGACAATGTCTCATAAACATTCATATTTCTGAAAAGAAAGATGAATATAGCCTTGTGACAATTTTTTTTTTACCAAATAAATTCTGGCACACACACACACACACACACACACTCACATACACACACAAAAAAAAATAAAAATAAAAACTTTTAGATTTTGGAATTATAGATAATAGTTTATGGGACTGTAGCAGATATTTTATTATTTAAGGAATTTTCCTACTGAAGTCAAGGCTAGCCCGAAATCACGTCCTCCATAAAGCTTTCTGCAGTAATTAATCCCAGTTTAAGAAGGGATCACTTTTTAAAAATATATATATATATTTTTTTAGTTGTAGATGGACCTTTATTTTATTTATTTGTTTTTATGTGGTGCTGAGGATTGAACCCAGTGCCTCACAAATTCTAGGCAAATGCTCTACCACTGAGCTACAGCCCCAGCCCTGGGATCACTTCTTTTAAATTACTATAGCACTTTGAGCTTACTGCTCACATACTGCCCTAAAAACATCTTTTTATAATAAAATGTCTATTTAAACCCAGAAGTAGAAACTATAGTATAATAAAACCCCATAAAGACATCCCCAGCCTTAACAATCTTATTTCTTCTATCCCCACTTCTTCCCTAGAGTGAATGCATGACATAATGCATACTTCACCTGCAAATATTTAATAACACACTGCTTTTTATTTTATTTCCATGAATAAATGCTTTGTCTCCATATTATGACATAAACTCCTCCTTGGTGGGCAAGTACTTCATCCTTTTTTATTCCTATTTCCAATTAGCTCTTCTCAGCAGGAAATTTTACACATGAAAGAATTAATTATGCCCCTAGGATTGCTTGATCAATACAAAGCACCAGGCAGTGGTTCTTCTTCTTCTTTTTTTCCCTGTAAAATTTTTTAATTGGTTCTTTTTAGTTATACATAACATTAGGGTTCATTTTGACATAATTATAAAACCATGGAATATAATTTGCTCAAATTCAGTCCTTAGTACTTCCCCTTTTCCTTCCCCTCCTCCTGTTCCCTTCTCTTGACTCTGCTATTTACTTTTGTTGTTGTTGTTTTAGTTAGCCTCTTGTGGATATACATGATGGTAAGACTCACTGTGAAATGCTCATACATGTACATAGGAATGTTAGGTCAGATTCATTCCACTGTTCTTCTCCCTTCCCCTTCATCTAGTCTACCCATATTTTCTCTATATTGATGGAATTTCCCTCCTTTCTACCCCGCCCCCTACACATTATTTTGGACTAGCTTCTGCATTTGACCTTTGGCTTTCTGAGTCTGGCTTATTTCACTTAGCATGATAATCTCCAGTTCCATCCATTTAGGAGCAAATGCCATAATTTCATTCTTCTTTATGGATGAGTAATACTCCATTTTAAGGACAGTGGTTCAACCAGGCACAGTGGCAAATGCCTGCAATCCTAGCAACTTGGGGTGGGGGGGGCTGAAACTGGAGGATTGCAAGTTTGAGGCCAGTCTCAGGAAACTAGCAAAGCCCTAAGCTACTTAGAAAGACCCTGATTCAAAACAAAAAATAAAAGGAGATGGGGATGTGGCTCAGTGGTTAAGCACCACTAGGTTCAATCCCGAGTACCAAAAAAAAAAAAAAAAGGCTGTTAAACTTAAGCTTATAGCTTGTATCTCAATCGCCTGGAGAACTTGTTAAAACAAAACTCTTTGTAGTAGAGTGGGTAGGCACAAGGCCCTGGGTTCTGTCCCCAGCACAGCAAAGAACAAAGATTTGTTGGGTTTCAGCCTTAAGTTTCTGATTTAGTGGTGGTAAAGTGGCACCCCCCTTTCTCCACAGAAAAGCCCTCTTCACCATAGCTGATTTTAGGACTGTCAGCAAAAGAGTCCATTGTAGATGAACTTCCTATCTTCATGTCACCCTGTTTACTTGGCCACTGGCTGAGAAGATACCAGCACTCCAGGTGCTGGACACCCCCTTACTAGTTTTTCACAAACGTATCCAGTACAATACTTTGAAGAAATGTGCAAACAAGGCCTCTGGCCTTGAGCTGGGCTTCACAGAGATGTCTACATTTTTAAGATAAGTTACAATTGGGCTCCGTGGTAAGAGCTGGCAGGGGAGGAAAGAAAGGGGAGATGAAGCTCCCCCCTTCTCAGGTGTTGTCCTTGAAGGGTTAACTTGCCCAAAACAGTGAAAGAAAAACCTGCTTTTATGTGAACTTCTGCAGACTGTGAACTTCTGAGCCCCTCCCCTTACATGCTGGGTATAAAACTCTGAAACTTCCTGAACTCGGGGTTCAGGGGATTGATTGATTATAGCAAAGGCTGTACCCTCTGAACCTGGCTGCAGCCACATAAAACTGTTTCCTGCTATCTTCGGTGCCTTGCCTCCTTTGTCCCTACAACAGTGGTGTGTGGGTTAGAAATTGCATCTCTAGGGGCTGGGGCTATAGCTCAGTGGTGGAGCACTTGCCTCACATGTATGAGGCACTGGGTTTGATCCTCAGCACCACATAAAAATAAGTAAATCAATAAAATAAAGGTATTATGTCCATCTACAACTAAAAATATATTTTTTAAAAAAAGAATTTGCACCTCTAACAAGTTTCCTGGTGATGATGATGATGACCTGTAACTTCCTGCAGTTGATATTGACAGTGATTATCCTGCCCAAATAAACCAAATGTTCTTGTGATATAATCAAGCACTAATTATGAGAACTTGAGAAGAATACAAGAAGAAATAATTTTTATAAATTCCTACTCTCATGGAATTTATAATATACTTTATTAGAAGTATATAAAATAGCCAGGTGTGGTGGCACACCCTTACAATCAGCTACTCAAGAGACTAAGGTAGAAGGATTGCAATTACCAGGCCAGCCTCAGCTACAGAGCAAGACTCTGTCTCAAAATTAAAAAGAGCTGGGGATGTAGCTCAGTAGTAGAACAACCTTGGCTTCAATCCCTAGTACTATTATATATATATATATATATATATATATATATATATATATATATATATATATATATATATAAAGACTCTTATTGGTATAGGATAGATAACAATTTTTGGAAAGTTCTCCATTGATTCCAGTGTGCATTTACATACTTTTATACATACCACAGGCCACTGAAGAGGTGGGTTTAGAATTTATCCTTGAGTCATAAAGGGGGTTTTAACTGACAGCTTACAATGATGGGGATGGGGTTCCCAGGTAGAGAAGGCAAGGAGGGAGGGGGTGGGCCTGACATAGTGCTCCACAGGTTTTTTCTTATCTTTAAAAGACATTGAACTGTACACAAAAATATTGTGTATCACTTATTTATCGGTGGTACCCTTGTACAAATCAACCTCTAAGTCCTCAATTTTTCCACATTTAAAATGGGATAATAATTATACTTACCTCATAATGTTAAGATAATTAAATTATTTTAATATATACAGGAGGGGCCTTAGAATAATGCTTAGCAAATATTAACTGCTTAATGAATGGTTATTAATATTTACTGAACTTCATCTACATTCCAGGCAGGGAGCCTGAATGAGAATTCTTTGTTTGCATTTCATCCTTCTAACTTTACAAAACTCTTGCACATTTTCACCTCATCTCCTTTCAATGCTTTTTGAGATAGGTAGGAAAAATTTAATCCTGCCCACTGACAGGAGAAAAAGATGCCCAGTGCCTTACTAAAAGAATGTGTGTGGGGGGGAAATGTGTGAGAGCTGGGCATGGTGGCGCACGCCTGTAATCCCAGCAGCTCAGGAGGCTGAGGCAGGAGGATTGTGAGTACAAAGCCAGCCTCAGCAACAGAGAGGTGCTAAGCAACTCAGTGAGACGCCCGTCTCTAAATAAAATACAAAATGGGGCTGTGATGTGGCTCAAGTGGTCAAGTACCTCTGAGTTCAATCCATAGTACCAAAAAAAAAAAAAAAGTGTGAAAGAGAGCTCTAGAATTCAAGTATTCCAAATGTCCAAAGTATACTCAAAGTATACTGTTTACTTCAAAATAAACAAGTAAACAATAAAAAAAAAATTGATGAAAAATTGAGGCATTTGTCCAGAATATTTGCAGCCCCAGCCCACATTCAAACTCTTGGATTATCCATAAATGGGTTATCTCCATTCTCCTTCAGTTGAGCCTTATTTCTGGTCAAGGATTGTCAGGATCTATCTCCACTCATTGGAAGACCTTTCTTTTTCACTCCCTCAGGGAACATTCAGGATGTGACTGAGTCCTGGTCAGCCTTGGACCCTACTCCTATGTTACTTTTTTTTTTTTTTTTTTAGGTACTGGGGATTGAATCCAGGGGCGCTTAACCACTGAGCCATATCCCCAGACCTCTTTATTTTTTATTTTGAGACAATGTCTCACTAAAGCTGGGGCTGGCTTGGAACTCACGATCCTCCTGCCTCAGCCTCCAGAGCCACTGGGATTATAGGCATGCACCACTGTGCCAGGCCCTACTTATTTATTTCCTATTTTGAAAAATAAGCCTCTGTTGGGATAAACTATTTCTAATAGGGTTTTTTATTGTCTGTGCCTAAAAATCATTTCTAACAGTTACTGTTAAAATGTACAAGTCTTGTTCCTATCATAATAACTTAATTTATACTTCTTTCTTTAGCTTATAACTCCTATTAGGTCAAACTGCCGATGTCAGATCTAGTAGTAGCAATGATGATAATAATAATAGTACTTTGGTTCTGTGTGCTCTTGGCCTGATTTATTAGACATAAGATCTTTAAAATCATTTTTAAGAATTCCTAGACTTAAAAAATATCTACACACTTGCATTATTTCTATTGATTCCCTTTGGCCTCTTAAATATTAACCAATGAGACATCTTAGTGTCTCACTATAACAGCATCACTGAAAGATGAAATAACTCAGTTCCAGCAATACTGAACTGATAAAGGCTAAATAATAAATTCAAAATAGTTCAGGATTTTTCAGTTTAAGATGATTATTGTTTCAAGTATGTGACTCACTTTCCACGCATCTGTTTTCAATCATTAATTAAAAGCATGATCAGTGGTAGGGACCATTTTACTTTAAAGGATGTAGAGGATATACTTTAAAGACCTTTTAAAGGATATAATTCCTGGGAGTTTAATTTTAGTGTAATTCTTGTCTATTGAAACTAGCAGAGGGGGTTTTAGGTGTCATGTTACCACTAAAGATTACTCATATCTTCCAATTACATGTCTTTTCCCATCCTTTCCTTGTTTAGATCCCTAACATAAATAATATGTCACCAAGTACCTGTTACACAAAGGAATATGTTAGGTTGCTATATTAATTTTTCAAGTACACATGTGTATGCATTGGAAGAGAGAGACTCAAGTTCTTCCACATTGCTAAAATCCTTAGAGCGCAGGACTTCATGTTCTTGCTTGTCATCATGTGGCCCAGTGATGGATGCCATGCCTCCAAACATTTCTGGCAAAAAGAACTGGAATGGAGGGAAAAAAGAGAAGAAAGGAAAAGAAAACAAAGGCACATGCGAGTCTTTAAGCCTTTCCAGAAGCTCCACCCAGCTGCTTCCCTTGTGGTTCTAACATGGTCCTCTTAGACCAGCAGTGTGCAACAGAAATAAAATATGAGCCACAAATAGGAGCTACATATTTCTTCCTTCCTACTTTCCCTTCCTTTCTCTTCCTTATGCTAGGGATCAATCCCAGGCATTGTTCATGCTAAATATACACTCTACTACTGAGCTGTACTCCCCAGCCACCCCAAAACGTAATTTTAAATGTTCTGCGGCACAAAGAAAGAAAAAAGGGGATATAGATAAGTAGCGAAATGCTTGCCTAGCATGTGTGAGGCCCTGGATTCAACCCCCAGTACTTAAAAAAGTGAACAGAGATAAAATTAATTTTAATGTATGTCACTTAACACAGAATATCCAAATTATTGCTTTGACATGTGATCAATGTTCCTGATATATTTTACAGTTTTTTAATTAATTCAAATACAGGATGTATCTCCCTTTAAAACTAGCCACCTTTCAAGTGTTCCATAGCCCTACCACCATATTGGATAAGAAGCCTGTGATACTATGATATAACAAGAAACATCTACTTGGTCTCTGCCCTGGTTCCTGAGACAGAACTCCTAAAATCTTTGCAGATTGGGCACTATGATTATCTTCTGTACTAACATTTGGTCTCTATCCCCAGCTCATGATGCAGAGTTCATGACTTTTGTAACTGTGAGTGATAACATCGATATGGAGTTATTAAATCTCTGGGAATTTTTGGGGTGATAAGAGAATTTTTGCTGTAATGAGGGAACACTCGGTGGGTTCCAAGATAGCCTCAGGACCAAGGAGGCTGGTTCTAGGAAAACCAACCATGTGATTAGAATTAGAACTTTCAGACCTACCATTGACCTCCAGTTGAAGGTTAAATTGATCATCAGTGGTCAAAAATGAAATCTATCATGCTTATGTAACGTAACCTCCATAAACCCTAGAGGACAGGGTTTGAGAATTTCCTGATCGCTGAAAGCGTAGAGGTGCCTGGAGGGTGGCATGGCCAGAGAGGACAAGGAGTCTCCACATCCCTTCTCATATACCTTGCCCCATGCATGTTTTCCATCCGGTTGTTCATCAACATATTTAGTAACATCCTTTATAACACACTGATGAGGGTGTATGTAGTAGCAGAAAAAGCCTGTTTTTCTAATAACGAATTAGTAGTATGTTTTTTCACAAGAAGCCTTTGACCAATCACTGGAAGTGTCTAAAGAGAAAAAAAAAAAAAAATAAGTGGATTGTAGTCGACCAGCCAAACAGGTATCTGCCTCCTTGACATTAGCAGACATTTCATTTAATAAGGATGAACTGACCTCAATTAAACCAAAATAAGTCCCACCCATGATAGCTCTCTACAACCCTTTCTCTTGGAATTATTCTACCATAGGACAAAATTTCAAAGAAAAAAGAATTTATTTATTCCTTATGCCTTGCCTCTTATTTCTCTATTGATGAAGCATCTGCAAAGGCAGTTGAAGTTTTGAAGTTTCCTTCATTCAGCTTGCTGCATCTTGAAAATTTCTGGCTAGCAGGGTTATTTTAGGTCACGCTTATTTATAGCCCCTTTTTTTTTTTTTTTTTTTTTTTTTTTTTTTACTGCGGTGGTTACTATAGGAGCCATACCTATCATTTGTAATCTAACTACAGTGTTCTCTCACCTGCCCCACCCTTCAAAGTTCAGAGTGGCACGGTTGCTCCAGAATTTACATAATTGTCAGACTTTGGAAGGGAATGATTCGTTTTTCTCTGGTACTCCTCAATTTTCTCCATCCTACATTTCCATCTCTTTTAATTTGCTTATTCCATATGCCTTGCATCTTATTTATTAAATTGTCATTACCATTTCAAGAGTATAAAACTTCGAATACTGTAAGGAATTTCTGGTGGCAACATTTCTGAATTAAGAATGAATAAACATCCTCCTAAACCCTAACCGTGGGTGTGTTCAGATGTGGGAAGGCGTGGTTCTTGCCTCTTTCAAGGACATGAAAATTTCGCGCACCGGCGCTTTCCCGAGAACACTGAATATCTATTTATGGTTATGTGGCGGTAGGGATGATTAGTAAATCCCCTGCGGATCCATAACTGTGTCACCAGCGGTGAAGAGTGGCACAGAATTTTGAGGAAGAGCCAGTCTTACACACCCTGATAAAAACAGCTCCGAAACACAAAGAGTTCCTCAAGTGCGGGAGCCTAGTGTTTCTTGGGCACTCCCCCTTCTCCCTTTCCATTCTTCTGCCCTGTATCCAGCTCCATCGTCTCCTATCCTCTACGGATCGTGCAGGAGGGACCCAGACCTCAGCTTCCTCTCTTCTCCCGGGACTCCAAGACTGGTACCCGCAGATACCCCCGCCCGCGCCTGCGCAGAGCCTCTTCTCGCGCGAACGTTCGACCCCGACCCCCCACACTCCGGTAGACCCCAGGAGGGACCGGCGTGGGCCGCCGTTAATCTACCTCAGCTCTTTCACCGAGGCGCACCTCCGAGTTCCTCCTACTCTGCGGGGTCCTTCTCCCGTCCTCGGGATCGCCACCACACAAGCGTGCGTGGCCTCTGAACAGTTAACCTCGTGGATTCGGGCTGAAGAAGGTGCTGCTCGCGGAACCGGAGCGCCCGGCGGCGAGGCCTCTAGGCGGAGCCCCGCCCCGCGGCCGGCTCCTTGCCTCCCATTGGTCCGCGCTCCCGTCCGTCCGCCCATGGGCCGGCGCCGCTTTCCTGGCTACCTCGGAACGTGGGGGCCGCCCAGGCCAGTGCAAGCCAGAGGTGGTGCAGGCTTCAGAAACTCGGAGCTGAGAAGGGCCGGGCGGCGCCGGCTCTGAGCATCGCGGAGCGAGCTGCAGGGCCGCGGCCTCTCCGTCCGAAGCACCACCTGTCGCTGGGTGAAACGTCTGGTAAGGCATGGCACGGTACGCAGTTGAGGGCGGCCTGGCGCTGCGGGGCTGGGCGGGGAGCGGGCGCCGGCCTTCTCGGGACCGGCCCGGGAAGCCGAGCGCGGCCTCCACGCGTGCGGCCCGCGTCTGGCGGATGCGCGCCGGGATGAAGGTAAGCGGCCGGCGCAGCCCAAGCTGAGGATGTGGGGCTGGTCGGATCCGGCGCACGCTTTTAGGGCATGTTTTCCCGGTTTCCACGCTCGCTGGTGCCGGGGTTTCCACCCCACCCCCGGGGGTCGGGCATCTTTTCTTTTCTTCCTCTGGAGCCGGTCAAGACCGATTTTTGTGGCTGGAAACCCCTTAGACAGAATATTTTTCTCAGCCGGGATGAGGGAGTGGCAGTGTTTGTGTTCCTCATTTAAAGAGAGTTGCTGCAGACTAGAAAGTTCTAAGATCCGAGTGGTTCCGGAGTGGT
The DNA here is from genome assembly GCF_047511675.1 of Marmota flaviventris. NCBI lineage: Eukaryota > Metazoa > Chordata > Mammalia > Rodentia > Sciuridae > Marmota > Marmota flaviventris. The sequence continues at coordinate 23,489,035 of NC_092513.1, read as the reverse complement.
TCAGTCCATTCATTTGAAATAGCATCTGTGCACCAGGGTTGGCAGGTGTTTCTTTAACGCTCGCGACAACCAGCTCTGCCTGTGGTGTTGCATTTGTGACCTTAGATTTGACTTTATTTATTTATTTATTTATTTTTTGGTTCTGAAGATTAGTCTAGAAAGTTAACGTGGCTTGTGAAAGGCGAGATCAAAATAACCTCGACCGAAGTGCTTCTTTAAGAAACGTTTTGTCATCTCATACCTGTGGATTTGTCTTCCTGAGGCTTGTGGCAATCACTTCTAAGCAAAGCAGTTAATGGCATTGTTATTTCTTTTAATGTTGTAATTGGGATAACAGTAGAAGCTCTGTTGTTCCTGATGGGCGGGGCACTCCTCTCAGTAGATTATCTCAGAATAACCCTTTGGGGTTGGTACTGTTATTATCTCCCAGTATACAAACGAAGAAGCTGAGGCTTAGTTAGGAACGTTAAGTTAAAAACCTGGATTTAAACTCAAGCAGTCTAACTTCATAGTTCCACTCTCCCCTCTTAACGTGTGTGTTCCCTTAAGGACTTGTACCTGTTGTTGAACTAATTGCAAAGTAATGTCATAAATATTCAGCTTTAGTTTCAAAATATTCTGGAAGTCAGAGAAGTCATTTTCCCAAAACAAATAGATGTATCTTTTGTGTGAGTATATAACTAGTTGATTATATATTGTTATGTTACACAGCTTGCAGAAATACAGAACAAAGGTTTAATTGTCTTTTTTTAATATTTATTTTTAGCTGTAGTCGGACACATTATTTATTTTTATGTGGGGCTGAGGATCGAACCCAGGGCAAGCGCATGCTAAGTGAATGCTCTAGGGCTGAGCCACAAGCCCAGCCCTCATTGTCTTTTAAATTGGACTTTTAATCAACTTTTGGCCTGATTTGTAACTTGTACCTGACTCTTAACGATAGTTAAAAAGCCTTGAAAATTCTATATAGAGGCCAGAAGTGCTTTATCATATAACCTTTATCAGGCATTAATAGAAAATGTTGGGTAATGCTTTTGTAGACGTTCTTCATTCTCTTGAGAGTAACATACTCATGCTTAATAGTTGTTACTGAAAAAGAGCTGCTTGTGGGTTTCACCCTTCTAAGGTGTTTCTGTATGTTTCTGTTTTTTAATGAAAATACATGTGAGAATTATAAAGGAAAAACTTATTTACCATTTTAGGGTTGGGTTTTGTTGTTTTTGTTTTTGGTAAGTTAAACGCTATTATAATGCTGTTTGTGTCTAATTTGCATTTAATTTCACATAAAGAGGCTATTCTAATCCATATTAAAGTTTACATAAGTTAAACTAAAATTTTAATATGTTGGTGAATTTATTAAAGGTTAGCTAGTTTGTTTGAAAGTCTTTTGCTTTATGGCTGCATGTTATACTTAGTTTGGTGAACATGATACAGATTTCAGAAGTAATGAATCAACTCCATAGAGATGTTTGATTTGCCTGGATCTGTTGCCAAATTCTCATTCTTGATCTGGAGATTTAAATTGAAGAAATGCTTTAAATGAATGTTAGTCATGATTATCTTCACAGCCTCTTAGTATGGATTTCATCTTTAGAAGATGTTGATGGAGAAACTAGCAGGCATTTAGAAAGCAACTTATGACCACCTTGAATGACTGATAATCAATGCACTCATCAAAGCACTCAGAGCACTGTGATAAGTATCTTAAATGGATTATCTAATTGACTTCTTAAAACAGCCTTATTTAATAGCTTTTCTTGTTCATCCCCATTTGAGTAATGAAAGAATTGCAACTCAGGGAGGTTGTAGCTTAACTCAGAATCGCCAGTGTAGCAAATGGCAAAGCCAGTATTTGAAGTTCAGACAGGTTGACTCTGGAGCTTGCTCTTTGACCACTCTTGCTAGACAACCTAGGTATATGTTTTAGTGAATAAACCTTCAAGTCAATCAAGCTCAACAATTATGACAATTAAGATTATAAAGCTCTAAGGTTTTGATGCTTTATATATCTATTATCATTACTATACACAATTCTGCAAAACAGAGTTCCCTTTCCCTGTTTTATTGATGAGAAAAAAAATGAGACTTCTTAGTGGTTCCCAGATTGGACTTTATAGACAAGTTTTTTAAAAATATATTTATGGGGGTGGGAAATTTGGGACCAGAGGTAAGACTGCCAGTTTTTAATTCTGTCAAGAGTAAGGACCTTCTTAAAAACTACTGCAATCTACTGTCCCCATCCTTTCCTAAAAGAGAATATTTTTACCATCCAAAAGGTAGAAAGGTCATAATTATGACATAAAAACAAAAAAATAGTTTAGTATTATGAATATATTACATTGTCTTAGATTCTTATTTGGTTACAGACCAGTGAAAATGTCTTCCATACTAACACCAGATCATTTGGGAACACAGGTGACAACAGATTCTTAATTGATAATTAGCCAAAACCTCTCTTTAGTGAACAGTGTCTAGTGTTTTGGTCTCTCCCAGGTCTTAACCAACTCTTTTCTGCCTCCTGGGTAAAGGCCTGGGGAGGGTGACATCCAGTAGCCAATGATGTAACAGTTTTAGTCCCAGTCCAGGTTGTAAACACCATGGAGAGGGAGTTCCATTGCCTCCCAGTTCAAGAACCCCCTTCTTTATCAAAATTTACTTTTGGAAAGGACCAGGTATGGTTGAATGACACGGACACACCAGGGGTAAAATGAGGTATGTCCTAACGGTATCCAAGAAACTGTGGAGTAAGTAGCTTGATTTAGCATGTTTATTTAAAGTTGGAATCTCAACCATCTTTTGTTTCCTGGTTTTCTTTTCTTTCTCACCCCTCCCCTCTACTGGATATTGAATCCAGGGCCCTTTACCACGAAACTACATCCCCAGCCTTCTGCCCACCCCCCCCCCTTTTTTTTAAAGGAGAGAGAAAGAGAGGATCTTTTAGGTAGATGGACACAACACAATGCCTTTATTTTTATGTGGTGCTGAGAATCAAACCTGGGTCCCGCCCGTGCTAGGCAAGTGCTCTACCGCTGAGCCACAATCCCAGCCCTGCCCACCCCCTTTTTTATTTTTATTTTGAGACAGATTCTGGTTAAATTGCTGAGGCTGTCCTTCAATTTGGATTCTCCTGCCTCAGCTTCCCACTGGGATTATTGGTATATGTGCCACCACACCCAGGCTTGTTTCTTGTTTTTACTTCTTTTATTCTTCTGTCCTACTATAAAACAAGGAGTTAGGTGTGGTTTTCCTCATTTTATGTGTCTCCAGCTGATAATAACTCCACCTGTCAGTTTCTCTTTGTAACTGTCTTGCATTCTAATTTTGGCAAAGATTGGGTATTTTTCTTATTATTTATTTATTTTTTTATTCATGCCTGTTGTTTTAAAAACACCATTAAACCAGGTGCCATGGTGCACACCTGTAATCCCAGTGGCTCAGGAGGCTGAAGCCGAAGGATCGCTAGTTCAAAGCCAACCTCAGCAATAGTGAGGTGCTAAGCAACTCAGTGAGACCCTGTCTATAAATAAAATACAAAATAGGGCTGGGGATGTGGCTCAGTGGTCGAGTGCCCCTGAGTTCAATCCCTGATACCAAAAAAACACTATTAAATTTTATTTTATATTTTATTTTACTTGAGTAATTTAATGATAGAGCATTTTTATAAATTATAATACTCTTTTACATATATTTTATTATTTGATCATCACAATTATCTGTGACAGGTGATGTAACCTTTATTATACAGGCTGAATTCAGTATTTGATAGAAGCAAAATTAGAGCTGAAAATATAAGACTTCATATTTTAAATGTTGGTCTTAATTAAGTTAACTGCTGATTGCAAAAGATATTTTTTTCAGATTGCCTTTGATTTAAAATAAAATGTATCCATACTACCTTTAAATTTGCCTACCTCACCAGTATATTATAATATTTTGGTACCAAAGTTTTTATTATGGTAAGTAATGATGTTACCCTTGAAAGAACCACATAAACATGTGATCAAGTTGTCCTTCAAGACTCTTTTTTTTTTTTTAAATAACAATGCCAAAATTTAGGTTTTCTCCTCCTTTCGCCTGGGTGCCCTCTTTTAATACTATTGTAGTGGAGGGGAAGCTACCTGGTGCATATTTCTCTGCTGCTGTTGCTGTAATTAATATTACTAATAATATTATATTGTTTGGCTAATTTTGTAAAGGATTACAGAAACTTGGCGTATACAGAATCTAGAGTCAGTGGTTAGTGCTTTCTGCAGTATGTTAATGAATGTAAAGTGGCATGGACCTTCTAAACAATATAATCCTAAAAGATATGAAGTCAGATTTTAATCATTTTATACTTAAAAGTAGACTTCAAGAACTTGCTAATTAAAAAAACTGAGTAAATAATCTCTTATAAAGCAGATTCTCTTAAAATTAAAATCAATAAAGTTTCTCAAAGCAGGCTCCTGTTTATTCTTCTGCAGTGTACATTTTTAATAGATACCTAATTATTGAGGTAGTGAAGATAATTCATAGGTACATAGAAGTTATAAAAAAAAAAAGAAAGAAAGAAAGAAAAAACTTGGGGAAAGCCTGTAGTTTTAACCACTGAGCCACATCCCCGGCCCTTTTTATTTTTTATTTTGAGGCAGGGTCTTGCTAAGTTGCTTAAAGCCTTGCTTAGTTGCTGAGGCTGGTTTTGAACTTGCTATGCTTCGCAGCCTCCTGAGTCTCTAGGATCACAGGCATGTGCCACTGCTCTGGGCTTTTTCTTTCTTTCTTTCTTTTATTTATTTATTTTTTAATTCATAAAGGAGAGCTATAGATACCAGTAGAACATTAAGAGAGTAGTACGTGTGGTGATTTAATAAATTTCTATCAAATGTAAGTTTCATAATAGCTAGAAAGACATGGACTGCTGTAGCTTTAAGTAGAAATATGTGAGCAGTACTAACTTTTTATCTCATTCTGGCCCTGTTATGTGGTAGGGGCACAATAGATGACTAAGTAATTATAACATATGTTCAAAGTGATGACTGTATCAACTTCAACTTTAAGGTGGTCGATTAGTCACATGTTGGAATTTCCCTTTCTTACTCTAAAAACACAGTAATGGTAACTGAAATAGAAACAGAGCCAGGTTTGAAAGCAAGAAAGGGAAATTTGCACATGCAGAAATGAAGATACAACCTCTGGCAGTGAGCTGGAGTGGTAGAGAAGTGTCCCGTGGGTAGACAGGGAACAATAAATACTAGGAAGGGTCTGAAGTAGTAATATTGCTCACCAGGAGATGGAAACTGATTTCCCAAGTCTGTATGACATTGGGATCCCAAATTAATTGTACTTCATAAAAAAGTACTGCCCTCTTGGTGGAGTGGCAGGGGGTCACTGGGAAATCTGTATCTTCCCTGGGATGGAGGTGAGAGTTGTGCCACTCACTCCACACCAAAAACAGAATCCTAAATCTTTTACTCATTTGAATTTGGGTTTGGAATTCTTCCCCTGAGGTGTGTTACTATTTAGTACAGAAACTAATTTAGAAACTGGATTTAGCCTGTAAACCCTCTGGATTTTATAAAGGCAAACTTAAAACTGTCTCCAAATGTTGCTTTCTACAGCACACAACATGTAGGGAGTGCTGTCAAAGATTGCTGTTTTCAAAATAATGAGCTTATAGATAGATATCTAGGCACTAAAGACTTTAGAATACTAATCTTGGGAAGGTCTTGGAAAGGTCTTCAGAACAAATATTTAATGAAACCAAGATTTTTTAAGTTATGAAACATGAACACATGTATATAGTAAAAGATCCAAACTGAAATTTATACATAAAATAATTGAAGTGAAAAAATGGCATATCTGAAATTGATAACTAAAATGCTATGAAGTGGATAAATTGTTTATTTAGTAAATTAAATTTTGTCTTGCATCTAAGAAAGAGGAGCAGCATAACTAAAACTCAGGAGCTAAAAATTTTGGATTAAGAAAGGTAAATCAATTTAGAACCCTGGACTACTAACTACCTGAGTAAAATTGGATGTACCAATTTCTATCTTTGAGCTTAATTTTTTTTATTTAAATAAGAGTTTTAAATTAGCTGATATCTAATACTTATAATAACTTACTGTTATTCACAGAAAGTCTGTTTAAAGTATGTAAATCCACTAATTAGAATAAAACAGTTTAGCTTGGGGCTTGTGTATATAAACTATACAGGAAAAATTTTTATAGAAATAAACAAAAGACACCGGTGAAAAGGCACTAGGGCAAAATATGGGAGAGGGGAGAGCTCCCAGCATCCTAAGGGATTAGGCAACCCACCATCCTCATGAAATCTTGTGTAAGAATTTTTATAGAGCTTATTGTCCAGTAAATACACACACACACACACACACACATAGAGATTATAGATATTATAGATAAATTGATATATCGTATCTTCTACTTTATGAAGGAAACTGTAAATATCAGAGTCATAATTACATATTAAAATAGTGTAGTGTTATACAAGATGTATTTGGTTTTCGCCCCTTTTCTTGACACACAGCTCCTGAGACTCTTGGAATTTCCTGATAGGAGTGTCTCTTGTCATTTATGATGAGCCCCTTTTGATTATCTCTGAATGTGTACTTTTGAGGTGACTTAGAATAAGACCCCTTGGGAGTTCCAGGATGGGGTTGGTCACTAGAAAGACCTGGTGATCGGTCTTTCAGCCCCGCTCTTGACCTCTGGGAAGGGCAGTGCTGGACAATAAGCTCTTAGAGAAGATATCATGAGGTTCTTGGGTTGCCTAATACCGAAGGTGCTGGGAGCTCTCCTCTCCCCCATACCTTGTCCTGTGTGCCTCCTTATTTGGCTGTTCATCTGTATCTTTTGTATATCCTTTGTAATAAACTGGTAAATATAAGTAAAAGTTTTCTTCTGAGATCTGGGAATCGTTCTTTATCAAACCAGAAGTAAGTAATGGGAACCCCACTGTGTGCACTGGTTTGTTAGAAGTATAGTTGACAACTTACTACTTAGAGTTGGCATCTGAAGTAAGGGCAGTCTTGTGAGACTGAACACTTAATCTGTGGCATCTGACACTATCTCCAGGTGGTGTCAGAATTGTATTGAATTGAATTATAGGACACCTAGTTGGTATCTTCTAGAGAATTGTTTAATGTGCAGAGAAAATCCCGTATACACCTGGTCACAGAAGTAGGCAGTGTACAGAGTATTGGAAAAGAAGCAGTAAGTACATCTTCACAGAATCTGTGTCTGAACTGTTGTGTGAGTAGAGTGAAAAAATACTTGTTTTATTTATGAATAGAAGATTTTGTTCATTAATGTTATCCATAGGCAGTAGGTCCATTAACCCCCACTCCCCAGTTTCCTGTTTCCTTAAACTTTAAAACAAGTCTAGGACAAGAAATTGGTTATAATATTTGCTTTCAAAGAAAGGGAGTGAGTAGCTGGGGGGAAGAAATACAAATTATGTCAAGTCAAAGTTTAAAGTCACATTTCACGTTATCTGTCCTTTCTCTTTGTCCTTCTCTATCTTTCCATATCTTTATACATTTATATATAAGTTGTAAATAAATACATTTTTTAAAAAAGCATAAGTTTTTCATGCCATATATATTCTGGATTTTGCTCCTTGCATTAAACAGTATTTTAGGGAATATTAACAGTGTCAATATCTAGAGACTTTTCTCATTTTTTTCTCAAAAGAAGTTATATTAGAATTGCATTTAATGTTTTAATTTCTGATTGGATTGACTCATAAATGGGTCTATGCGGGTTTAAAAAGCGAATTAATTTAAAATAATATTTATGAAAGCCTGTGTAGTTCTTACCCTCTTTAAATTGTTACGTGATATTCTGTGATATGGATGTTATACCTTATTTAACCTTTCATGAAGCACTGTTGATACCATTTTTTTTTATTAATGCTAGTTTGAACATCTTCATCTAGTTTTTTTTATATTCTTCTGTGAGCATTTTTCTAGCATACTCTATAATTGGAATTATTAGAATGAGGGAATTATTTTCAAAATTTATAGTCATGGCTAAATTTCCATCTAGAAGACTATGAATTTTTTTTTCTTTTACAATACTGTGGATCGAAACAAAAGGTTCTCTACTACTGAGCTCCCCGCCCCTTTTTTATTTTTTTGAGACAGGGCCTTGCTAATATCCGAGGCTGGCCTGAAACTTGATCCTCCTGCCTCAGTCTCCTGAGTAGCTGGGATAACAGGTGTGTACCACTGTATCCAGCTGTATTCTTATTAAAGATTCTTGTTTTCTGTACTTTCACCAATACTGCATATTAATTTTTTAAATTTTTTTGGCAATATGGGTAAAAATTAAAATTTTGTATTTCCTTGGTTACTACTGAGGATAATCTAAATTGCTTATTGTCTGAGTTATTTATTCTTATTTCTTTCCTGGTTTTTTGTGAGTTTGTCTTCATTTATTCTAAATAGGATCCTTAGATATGAAGTGATACTTTCTCTTGTGCTGTCATTTATTTTTGTTTATGGTGTCTTTTTTTGTACAAATATTTTAGCTTCCCCACTTTGGATGCTGGAGATTGAACCTAGGCCCTAGTGCATACACAGTCTACCACTGAGCTACATCCCTAGCCCCAAAACTCATGTACATTTTCTTTTGTTTTTGTTTGTCTTTCTTAAAGGTTGGGAATCTTACCCTATTGCCCAGGCTGACCTCAGATTCCTGGAATCAAGGGATCCTCCTTCCTGAGCCTCTGAAGTAGCTGGAACTACAGGCATGGGCCACCATGCCCAGCTCTTGAATTATTTTTTAACAATGTATTATGAAGATTTCTCATTGCTGGCTTTTCGTTTTAGTCACTATTCTTTTGTTCTTCCCATATTCCACATTCTTTGTCATTTTCTTTAAGGCCCACAATTAATTCTTAAATTTCTTCCTTGAAGTTATGAATAATACCATCCTTCCTGTTTTGACCTAGCTACCTGTACAGTGCTTTCCAATTTCTCTTTCTTTTTCTTTTTTCTTTTTTCCTAATTTAGATCTCGCTTAGGGCCTAGCTAAGTTGCTAAGGCTGGCCTCGAATATGATCCTTCTTCCTCAGCCTCTCAGGTCCACATTTTTCAAAGAGCAGAAAACCTTTCAAATTATTCATACATTTTTTTAATTGTTTTCCCAATGTGCTTTGACTATTTAAAACTTAATTGGTTTCATGGCTTTTTAAAATGAGTGAAACATTCTTGGCAATATTAAAGAATTTCCAACACAGCTTGATATCTTAATATCAAGATCACCATCCACAGCTGCGTGTTTTGGTGACACACTAAGTCTTATGCAATGCTTTTGAAACATCAAGTACATTATACCTTATTTCTGAGGTTCATGGATGGCAGAAAACAACTTCAACATAGTTATTGAAAACTGGAATATTCAGGTACCCAGGAATAAATAATCAGTAACACTTTCAAAACAACCCTATTTGAAGTCCATGCTGACCTCTGGACATGAATAAAGAAGAAAAAATGCTGCCACCACTGGAACCTTGCGTGTGTGTGTGTGTGTGTGTGTGTGTGTCTCTCTCTGTCCATCTTTCTGTAAAACACAGGAGATTTTATATCTTGGCTTTCAGATCATAGGAATTTGAAGTAGGGATCAGCAAAATTTTTTGTAAAGGACCATGAGTAAATATTTAGGCTTTATGAACCATGTGCATCTCTGTCATATACATTTTTCCTTTTGCAACCTTATAAAGACGTAAAAAACATCCTTCAGTCAAGCACCATATCAAAACAGGTCACAGCTTGTTACATTTTAGAAAAGCTTACTGGTCTCTGAGTGTCAAACAGCACCATCATAAAACAGTCTTGTTTTGCCCATGAAACCATTCAGTCTTGAGACTTTAAAGTCAGTGTCTTGGCTGATGATGAAATTTAAGCTGTGGTGGGGCATTTTTCTTTCCTAGAAATAACTCATTCCTTCAACATCTGTTCCGAAGCTTCAGGAGAAACTGAGTGTTCATGGGAACTCTTGTACTGTCTGTAACGTTTTTTAAATCTAAAATTATTGGAAAATAAAAGCTTATTTTAGAAGATATCTTTTTTTGGCATTTCTTTTAGGCAAGATATATATATGTGTGTGTGTGTATATATATATATATATATATATATATATATATATTTTTTTTTTTTTTTTTTTTTTAATGAACAAATACAGCCTAACAGTATACACATTTTGCCTTTAATGTGGACTTTTAAGCAGTCATTTGGTGGCTTTGAATTTCTGTTTATCAGAGGCTGTTCCTCTTTGCTACAAAGTTTGAAATGAAGAGTGAAGCCAGTAGTTACATCGCTAAAAATTTACATCTAAAATTTAATGCCATTTCAGTCTTCACTGAGGTTTTATCATACATTTAGATCACTACTCCAGCATTTGTTAGTATACTTGAAGCTACTGTGTAAATTTCTATCTTTTAAAATTTGCTTTGAGAAATTTCAGAAAATAGATTGCAAAGATCACATTCCTTTGGCCCTTTGTACTTCAGAGTATGTATTCAGAGTAAGAATATCTTTTTTTTTTTTTTTTTTTTGGCCCGGGGATTGAACCCAAGGGTGCTTAACCACAGAGTCACATCCCCAGCCCTTTATTTTATTTAGAGACAGGGTCTTGCTAAGTTGCTTTGGCCTCACAAAGTTGCTGAGGCTGTCCTTGAACTCACAATCCTCTTGCCCTAGTCTCCTGAGCCATTGGGATTACGGATGTGCACCACAGTCCTTGGCTAGAATATCTTATATATGGTTTGCAAATTCAGAAAATTTCAAGTTATATAATACTTTGTCATCTACAGTGTGTCTTTATATGAAGCATTTTTAAAATATTATTTTAGTCTATAATCGGGCTTTACATTTAGTTATTATCAGTTTAGTTTTTTATAAGTTCCAGTAGTTCTTGATCTTTGCTTTCATGACAGTGACTTTTTTTTAAGAAAACAGATCAGTTATTTTCTAGTGCTTGTCTCTTGATAGTGCAAAAGGAAGACAGAAGGAAGATTGGTGGTGGGAGGAGGGGCAGAGGGAATAACTGGGTAATGGGTATGGGGTCTTCTTATAGGGGATGAAAATATTTTGGAACTAGATGGAGGTGGCAAAATGTTAATAAAGGCCTCTGAATTGTTCACTTTAAGATAGTTACTGTCACACACGCCTGTTGTTCCAGCAACTTGGGAGGCTGAAACAGGAGGATTGCAAGTTTGAGACCAGCCTGGGCAGTTTAGCGAGGCCCTAACGAACTTATGGAAACCCAGTCTCAAAATAAAAAATAAAAAGGACTGAGGATGTGGCTCAGTGTTAAGTACCTCTTGGTTCAGTTTCCAATACCAAAAAAAGCAAACAAAAATAAATAAATAAAATGAAATTGTTACTTTTATGTGTTTCCTCTCAGAAATTAATTTTTAAGTCCTTTTGTAAATGATTTTACTGCCACCATATATGGATTTCTCATCAACTAGAAATTCCATTAAAAAAAATTTGCTGCCAAAAATTAAAAATAAAAAAATCACTTTGTGATAATTGCAATGATTGTAAAGTTTAAAAAAATAAATGGATATTGTAAATTCTAGTTCTTTGTAGGAGAATTGATTAAGCAGAAGAATCTATTATCTCCACTAAATATTTAGGGTTTAATGTGTAGTTTTCCATATGTTTATGATAGGTCTAAAAGGACAACCGTTGCTTAATATGTTTTCTAGCCAATTTACATGGTTTTTATATTAAACAACAGGTTTTTTTTTAAGGCAAGCTAGTACATTAAATTTAAGCATTGAATGGAGAACATTAGAATTCTAGCTCTAGGTAAAGAATTTGTGTAGCTTCTCATCCATCAATGTAAATGTTCCGCTTTCCTAGACTTACCTTTCCACCTTCAAATTGACTTACAGGCCCATTAAATGGAACCCACTTTGCTGTTTATTTAGATGTATCCTTGTTTATTAACCTCTCAATTTGTTTCTCAGAATAGGACACACATACCTTGTCACATTTGTGTGGATTAGAAAGAAGTTAAATGTTCAGTATGTGGTCTGGCATATGGAAGGTTGTATATAAAATGTAACATTGATTATTATCCAAGAATTAAGAGTGCTATCGGGAAAGTTCATTCTTCACCTTCAGCATATGGCTGCCCTTTTCCAGCTGATAGAACTTGAGGAAATGTAGATGCGTTTTGAAAGAGTATTTTCACATGTGGAAAGATTCTAAATCTACTTTTGAAAGCTGATATGTTATGTACATGGAATTCTACAATATTTTTCTCATCAGTTTATTTGCTTCATTTTTGACAGGTGAAAGAAAAAGATGTTTTCCCGGTTAAGAGCAGTTGCCACTCCTTGTTCGGTGGCATGTCGTCATTTGCACAGGAAAGAGAAAGGCAAGCCACTCATGTTGAATCCAAGAACAAACAAGGTTAGTAACATTCATACCAATGTAAATTTTCTCTCTTCCTGATAAAGGTTTGATATTTTAGAATGATGTTAAGAAAATTTTGTGGGTGAATAGGAAGATGGCGGCGAAGTGAGAGCATTACCCCTGTGTACCCTGTCACTGTGCGGGAGAATGACGAGTTTGAAAGGCTAAAAGCTATCTTGTTAGGAATTTCCAGCAAAATTGGGGTGCTCCAAAACCTAGAGGAAGGATTTCCATCGCACGAGGATCAGCTACGGGGGCTCAAACACGAGAGATTTGTCCGCACGGAGGGTCACGCTGTTTATTCAGCAAATCGCCCCGCGGCTAGAGTCTGGGCGCACACTGGGAAACAAGGAGATAGCAATGCAAAGATACAGCGCTGCAGTTTCCGCAGGCTTCTGCCAGCTGTGCAATCACCGTACTCAGTGCTGAATTCTGGGTTTGAGACGGGGGAAGGAAGCGGTCCAGTTCGGTTCTCCACACTGGTCAGACCACAGAGGAAGCCAGCGGCCACCATCTTGGAGAGCTGACGTCACCATCCCTGTTTTCAACTGATCGCAGCTCATTCAGCCATAGAACAGGTAATTTCAGGCTGCCATTCGCCTGCGGCTTGCAGACAAATTACTCAGGCTCAGTGCTAAAGAACCCGCGGAAACTGCTTCTTGGAGCCTGCTCCTATCAGAACATACACCGAGCCCGGAGCGTCCGAATTCCGGCTCCCGGAACTGCTCTGGCCCAGGGTAAAGAACCCGCGGAAACTGCTTCTCGGTCTGGGTCCTGCTGAATACTGTGGAGGTAAATACCAACCGAGCCTTCATAGGCAGTGGCAACAGGACTGAGACGGGGCTTGTGAGGGCCGGTCAGGACTCACCCGTTGCTTTGGTCACCCGGCAAAGGGAACGAAATGCTGCCATTCGCATGGGATACCAACATGGCAGAGATCTGATGTCATCAGAAAGCGGCGGAGGAGAGAACTTCATCGATACCAGCGGCGACAGAAACAGTTGGTCTCCTGGTAAAGAAAGTGAGTCACAAACACCCGAGTCTCTCTCACTTTGTCATCAAGCCAGAGGGGCAGAACAGAGCCGCTGCCCGCGCCCGGAACAGGCCCAGCGGCCCACCGGCCCACCGGCGTGACCCCAATTGAAGTAGGGGCAGAGCAGAGCTTTCGCCCGCGCCCGGGATAGGCCCAGTGGCCCGCCAGCGCGGTAGTCACGTCACCCCAATTGGAGTAGGGGCAGAGCAGAGCTGCCGCCCGCGCCTGCAAGGTAGGCAGACCTGTGACTGACCGGCAGAACAGGCCCAGAGGTCCGCGGGTGTGGTAGACACATCACACCAATTGGAGGAGGGGCAGAGCAGAGCCGCTGCCCGAGCCTGCAAGGTAGGCAGACCGCCGCCCGACCCTGCAAGGGAGACTTTTCAACTATACAAGAGCAATATAAATATATAGGGGGGAAAAAAATTTTCAAAAACACAACAGTTTCACCAAGCAGAAAGAAACGCAAGCAGTATGAAAAGGAAAGAAAGGACCACAATCAATGCAGGTCAACTCAACTTTAGAAGAGGTAACAGCTGCAGCAGATGGAATGTCAGATAAAGAATTCAGGATATACATGCTTCAGATGATCTGGAGTCTCAAGGAAGACATCAGACAGCAAAATCAGACAATGAAAGATCACTTCAACAATGAATTACATAAACAAATCCAGGAAAAAAAGATCAACTATACAGGGAGATAGAGGATATAAAAAACAAACAGAAATCCTAGAAATGCAGGAAGCAATAAACCAACTTAAAAACTCAATTGAGAATACTACCAGCAGAGTAGAACACTTAGAAGATAGAACATCAGACAATGAAGACAAAGTATTTCAACTTGAAAAGAACATAGACAGTTCAGCAAGACTGTTAAGAAACCATGAGCAGAACATCCAAGAAATATGGGATAACATAAAGAGACCAAACTTAAGAGTCATTGGGATACAGGAAGGGATAGAGGTTCAAACCAAAGGAATGAGCAATCTATTCAATGAAATAATGTGAGAAAACTTCCCAGACTTGAAGAATGAGACAGAATCCCAAATCCTAGAAGCCTACAGGACGCCGAATGTGCAAAATCATAAGAGATCCCCATCTAGACACATTATAATGAAGATGCCCAACATACAGAATAAGGAGAGAATTTTAAAAGCTACAAGAGAAAGGAAGCAGATTACATTTAGGGGTAAGCCAATCAGGATAACAGCTGATCTCTCAACACAGACTGTGAAAGCTAGAAGATCCTGGAATAACATATTTCAAACACTGAAAGAAAATGGGTTCCAACCAAGAATCGTGTATCCAGCGAAATTAAGCTTCAGGATGGAAGATGAAATTAAAACCTTCCACGATAAACAAAAGTTAAAAGAATTTGCAGCTAGAAAACCATCTCTTCAAAACATCCTCGGCAAAACATTACAGGAGGAGGAAATGGAAAATAACAATGAAAACCAACAGTGGGAGGTAGGACAGTAAAGGGGGGGGGGAATAATCAAAGAGGAAAACAAACCATGTTTAGTAACATAAATAAACAAATATGGCTGGATGAACAACCCATATCTCAATAATGACCCTAAATGTTAATGGCTTAAACTCACCAATTAAGAGACACAGGCTAGTAGAATGGATCACAAAACAAGACCCAACAATATGCTGCCTACAGGAGACGCATTTGATAGGAAAAGACATACATAGGCTGAAGGTGAAAGGTTGGGAAAAATCATATCACTCATATGGACTTCGGAAACAAGCAGGAGTGTCCATACTCATATCAAATAAAATAGATTTCAAGCCAAAGTTAATCAAAAGGGATAAAGAGGGACACTACATACTGCTCAAGGGAACCATACACCAACAAGACATAACAATCATAAATATATATGCCCCAAACAATGGTGCAGCTATGTTCATCAAACAAACTCTTCTCAAGTTCAAGAGTCTAATAGACCACCATACAATAATCATGGGAGACTTCAACACACCTCTCTCGCCACTGGACAGATCTTCCAAACAAAAGTTGAATAAGGAAACTATAGAACTCAATAACACAAATAATAACCTAGACTTAATTGACATATATAGAATATACCACCCAACATCAAGCAGTTACACTTTTTTCTCAGCAGCACATGGATCCTTCTCAAAAATAGATCATATATTATGTCACCGGGCAACTCTTACACAATATAAAGGAGTAGAGATAATACCATGCATCTTATCTGATCATAATGGAATGAAACTGAAAATCAACGATAAAAGAAGGAAGGAAAAAGCATGCATCACTTGGAGAATGAACAATAGGTTACTGAATGATCAGTGGGTTATAGAAGACATCAAGGAGGAAATTAAAAAATTCTTAGAGATAAATGAAAACACAGACACAACATATCAAAATCTATGGGACACATTGAAAGCAGTTCTAAGAGGAAAATTCATTGCTTGGAGTTCATTCCTTAAAAAAAGAAAAAACCAACAAATAAATGATCTCATACTTCATCTCAAAATCCTAGAAAAAGAAGAGCAAAACAACAGCAAAAGAAGTAGAAGGCAAGAAATAATTAAAATCAGAGCTGAAATTAATGAAATCGAAACAAAAGAAAAAATTGACAAAACTAAAAGTTGGTTCTTTGAAAAAATAAATAAAATCGACAGACCCTTAGCCATGCTAACAAAGAGAAGAAGAGAGAGAACTCAAATTACTAGCATACGGGATGAAAAAGGCAATATCACAACAGACACTTCAGAAATACAGAAGATAATCAGAAATTATTTTGAATCCTTATACTCCAATAAATTAGAAGATAGTGAAGGCATAGATAAATTTCTTAAGTCGTATGATCTGCCCAGATTGAGTCAGGAGGATATAGACAACCTAAACAGATCAATATCAATTGAGGAAATAGAAGAAACCATCAAAAGACTACCAACTAAGAAAAGCCCAGGACCGGATGGGTATACAGCAGAGTTTTACAAAACCTTTAAAGAGGAACTGATACCAATACTTTTCAAGCTACTTCAGGAAATAGAAAAAGAGGGAGAACTTCCAAATTCATTCTACGAGGCCAACATCACCCTGATACCTAAACCAGACAAAGACACTTCAAAGAAAGAAAACTACAGACCAATATCTCTAATGAACCTAGATGCAAAAATCCTCAATAAAATTATGGCGAATCGGATACAAAAACATATCAAAAAAATTGTGCACCATGATCAAGTAGGATTCATCCCTGGGATGCAAGGCTGGTTCAATATACGGAAATCAATAAATGTTATTCACCACATCAATAGACTTAAAAATAAGAACCATATGATCATCTCGATAGATGCGGAAAAAGCATTCGACAAAGTACAGCATCCCTTTATGTTCAAAACTCTAGAAAAACTAGGGATAACAGGAACATACCTCAATATTGTAAAAGCAATTTATGCTAAGCCTCAGGCTAGCATCATTCTGAATGGAGAAAAATTGAAAGCATTCCCTCCAAAATCTGGAACAAGACAGGGATGCCCTCTCTCAGCACTTCTGTTCAACATAGTTCTCGAAACACTGGCCAGAGCAATTAGACAGACGAAAGAAATTAAAGGCATCAAAATAGGAAAAGAAGAACTTAAATTATCACTATTTGCAGATGACATGATTATATAACTAGTAGACCCAAAAGGGTCTACAAAGAAACTATTAGAGCTAATAAATGAATTTAGCAAAGTGGCAGGATATAAAATCAACACGCATAAATCAAAGGCATTCCTGTATATCAGTGACAAATCCTCTGAAATGGAAATGAGGACAACCACTCCATTCACAATATCCTCAAAAAAAATAAAATACTTGGGAATCAAACTAACAAAACAGGTGAAAGGCTTATACAATGAAAAATACAGAACCCTAAAGAGAGAAATAGAAGAAGATCTTAGAAGATGGAAAAATATACCCTGTTCATGGATAGGCAGAACTAACATCATCAAAATGGCGATATTACCAAAAGTTCTCTATAGGTTTAATGCAATGACAATCAAAATCCCAACGGCATTTCTTGTAGAAATAGAGAAAGCAATCATGAAATTCGTATGGAAAAATAAAAGACCCAGAATAGCAAAAACAATGCTAAGCAGGAAGTGGGAATCAGGCGGTATAGCGATACCAGACTTCAAACTATTCTACAGAGCAATAGTAACAAAAACAGCATGGTACTGGTACCAAAACAGGCGGGTGGACCAATGGTACAGAATAGAGGACACAGAGACCAATCCACAAAATTACAACTTTCTTATATTTGATAAAGGGGCTAAAAGCATGCAGTGGAGGAAGGATAGCATCTTCAACAAATGGTGCTGGGAAAACTGGAAATCCATATGCAACAAAATGAAACTGAATCCCTTTCTCTCGCCATGCACAAAAGTTAATTCAAAATGGATCAAGGAGCTTGATATCAAATCAGAGACACGCCGTCTGATAGAAGAAAAAGTTGGCTACGATCTACATACTGTGGGGTCGGGCTCCAAATTCCTCAATAGGACACCCATAGCACAAAAGTTAATAACTAGAATCAACAAATGGGACTTACTCAAACTAAAGTTTTTTTCTCAGCAAAAGAAACAATAAGAGAGGTAAATAGGGAGCCTACATCCTGGGAACAAATCTTTACTCCTCACACTTCAGATAGAGCCCTAATATCCAGAGTATACAAAGAACTCAAAAAATTAGACAATAAGATAACAAATAACCCAATCAACAAATAGGCCAAGGACCTGAACAGACACTTCTCAGAGGAGGACATACAGTCAATCAACAAGTACATGAAAAAATGCTCATCATCTCTAGCAGTCAGAGAAATGCAAATCAAAACCACCCTAAGATACCATCTCACTCCAGTAAGATTGGCAGCCATTATGAAGTCAAACAACAACAAGTGCTGGCAAGGATGTGGGGAAAAGGGTACACTTGTACATTGCTGGTGGGACTGCAAATTGGTGCAGCCAATTTGGAAAGCAGTATGGAGATTTCTTGGAAAGCTGGGAATGGAACCACCATTTGACCCAGCTATTCCCCTTCTTGGTCTATTCCCTAAAGACCTAAAAAGAGCATGCTACAGGGACACTGCTACATCGATGTTCATAGCAGCACAATTCACAATAGCAAGACTGTGGAACCAACCTAGATGCCCTTCAATAGACGAATGGATTAAAAAAATGTGGCATTTATACACAATGGAGTATTACTCTGCATTAAAAAATGACAAAATCATGGAAATTGCAGGGAAATGGATGGCATTAGAGCAGATTATGCTAAGTGAAGCTAGCCAATCCCTAAAAAACAAATGCCAAATGTCTTCTTTGATATAAGGAGAGTAACTAAGAACAGAGTAGGGTTGAAGAGCATGAGAAGAAGATTAACAGTAAACAGAGATGAGAGGTGGGAGGGAAAGGGAGAGAGAATGGAAATTGCATGGAAATGGAAGGAGACCCTCAGGGTTATACAAAAGTACATACAAGAGGAAGTGAGGGGAAAGGGAAAAATAATACAAGGGGGAGAAATGAATGACAGTAGAGGGGGTAGAGAGAGAAGAGGGGAGGGGAGGGGAGGGGAGGGTGGATAGTAGAGGATAGGAAAGGCAGCAGAATACAACAGACACTAGTATGGCAACATGTAAATCAATGGATGTGTAACTGATGTGATTCTGCAATCTGTATACGGGGTAAAAATGGGATTTCATAACCCACTTGAATCAAAGTGTGAAATATGATATATCAAGAACTGTGTAATGTTTTGAACAACCAACAATAAAAAATTAAAAAAAAAAAAAGAAAATTTTGTATTCATTAGCATTATACTAAGACTTTTCAGAGGCATTTGCTTTCTCTGTATGAACTTTTCATTCATTCTATAAGAACTTTCATTCTTTACTGCCAGAGTTTTTTCTTCACGACTTTTACCACCAGAGAAGACTTGATTTTTCACTTCCTAGCTAAAAAGAAAAGATGGAAAAATATCTCAGAACAGCACTCTATCAGGACTTTTTAGCCAGATACGGGATCGATTGACCCAGCTCAAAGCTAGACCAATCATTAGGCCTTTGGAGTGTGAGGTCAAAATTGTGAAATGAACCTTTGCTTAAAGTCCAACCCACCCCATCTCCATAAGGCTTTTTAGACACAAATCTTTGCACACAAATAATTAGTTAGGGGGTAATGCTTCAAAGGAAAGCATTACCTGACAATTTTATTGTTATTAGAACAGATGTGTTAGGCAGTATTGAGTTCCAGTCATGACTTTCTTTGGCTGAGCTGGGTTTGGTGAGCAAAGCCCTTTATTTTTTAGTGGCAATATTAAATAGTAAACATGATAGTTAAGAGGATCTGACTGCATTTTCACAGTCTGGACTTCAGTTCTAGCACTTCTCCTTACTTACTGTGACACTCTGGGCATCTGACAAAGCTCTAAGAAGCTCATCTGAAGTCATATGAAAAATAGCAAAAATAATAGTTCCTACTTCATGATACTTTCTGCATATTGAATGAAGGAAAATTTTTGACATACTTAGCACAGTATTTGGTACGTGGTTAAGAAATACATAAATAATCAGGGTGTGATGGCACCTGACTGTAACCCCAGCAACTGGGAAGACTGGGGCAGGAAGATTACAAGTTCAAGGTCATCCTCAGCAACTAAATGAGGTCCTGAGATAAAAGAAAAAAAGGTTCTTTTGGCTCATAGTTTTTGAGGTTTCAGTGAGGTCCTAAGCAGCTTAGGGAGATCCTGTCTCAAAGAAAAAATAAAAAGGGTTAGGGGTGTAGCTTAGTGGTGAAACACCCCCTGGGTTCAATCCCTAGTACCCCCCCACAAAAAAAAAAAGCATAAATAATGGATGGCTGTGGAGTTCAGTAGTAGCATGTACTTAGCACACCCAGCAGTAAAAATAAATAAAATATTAACTCTAGTTTAAAATTCATGTCTATTAAATAGTAAGTGAATATAATTCTGGAAAGAATTTCTTACAGGAAGCTTATAAGAAGAAGCTTCTTCTTTGCTCCTAGCATGTTTACCTGTATGTTCAAGAATCTGGATAAGGAATTTTTCAATAATGATGTATGTGGATGTGATAACTTTCCATTACTATAGTAATACTGAGATAATCACCCGTAGCACAGCAGATCTGCCATGGGAAAGGAAGAGACCACTATCCCCACAATCTTTTTTTTTTGTATTGGGGATTGAACCCAGGGGCACTTTGCCACTGAACTACATTCTTCACTCTTAATTTTTGCAACAGGGTCTCACTAAGTTGCTTAGGCCCTTGCTAAGTTGCTGAGACTGGCCTCCAACTTGTAATCCTCCTGCCTCAGCCTCCCAAGTTCTTGGAATTACAGGCATGCACTGAAACACCAGCCCCACAATCTTTCTTGAGGGCATGTTCCCAGTTACCTGGAGATCTCCCACTAGGCCCCACCTCTTAAACGTACTACTACTTCCCATAGTTCCACTCTGGGACATGTGGAACTTTGGGGAACATTTAGGATCCAAAGTGTAGTATTCTACTCCAACCCCAAAGACTCATGTTTATCCCACAGTATAGGATGTGTTCAGTTCATCTCCAAGACTCCCAAAAGTCTTAACTATTTTAGTATTACTCAAAAGTCCAAGTCCAAAGTCTCCTCTGAGATTCAGGGTATACGCAGCTGTGAGCCCTTGTTAAAATAAAAAAACAAATTCACATGCTTCCAAGATACAATGGCAAAGGGTAAACATCCCTATTCCGGAAAGGAGGAATTGGACCACAGCAAGATCAAAACTTAGGAAAGCAAACATTAAATCCTACATCTGCTTGTCTGGCATCCAGTGTACATGTGGCATCATGTGGGCTACCAAGTGCTTGATCAGCTTTACCCCTATGACTTTCATGGTTGCAACCCACATGGCCACACTCTTGGGCTGGCTTTGCATACTATCTGCAGAATCCCTCAGCTGACATTTCATGTTCCTGATATTCCTTTCCTTGAATCTCCATTGGAGTTTCACTCTCCCTGCTCCATGAATAGCCCTGTTAGGTCCTGCTTGTGGGGACTTGGAATTTGCCACACAATGCCTGGCCTCCCAACCTTTCCTCTGAAATCTCAGTAGAACTCTCCATGACCCCATAATTTTTGCATTTTTAATGCCTACAAAATCAGCATCAAGGTTTTGGATATGCTAAGTACCTGCTTTACCGCTGAGCTACATTCCCATGCACTATGGTGGCAGTTCTGAACTAATTATTTTATGTTCTTGTTGTGTATGCCTACTGAATTCTCTGGTTTGTTTTGTCAACTAATGATTAACCAGAGACTTAAAGGTCTGGAGCCAGAACCAGTAAGTCTTCTACTCTTTGCAAGGGGTCTGTGTGCATGTTGGGGCATGACTAACACTGAGGCAGGCAGTTTACAACTAAGCATCTGCCTACCTTCACTTCCTGCTTGCACAGGGCCTGAAGGTTAGTCATAGCTAAGAGCTTAGGGCCATCTCAGGTCGTTCCTGGACATATTCACAGCTCATACACATAGCCTTCTAGATTTCCCCCAAATACATAACCATCTCATTCCTTATCCTTTTCTTTTTCTCCCCCACCCCAATACCCCCTGCCCCCTGGTACTGGGGATTGAACCTAGATGTACCCTATCACTGAGCCACATCCTCAGTCCTTTTTTATTTTTTGAGAGAGGGTCTCACTAAATTGCCAAGGCTGGTCTCAAACTTAACGATCCTCCTGCCTTAGCCTCCCAAGTAGCTGAGGTTATAGGCATGTGCCACCACACCCAGATCTTCATCTTTTCTTATTCTGCCTTTTGGTTAGTCTGTGGTTTATAACCAGTGGTTATCCAGTATTTCAGACAGTTGCCCAGCTAAATAATTGCCTCTGAGTGTTTTCAACAAACCTCTGGAGCGAAGGCTGTTAGTACTGGGTAGGCTCCGAAAATAATGACAGCCTTGCAGGTGGGTTCATGGAGGGAACAGATCATATAATGATATTTTCCCTGAGATTAGGGCTTTAGAACAATCCCTAGCCCTTTCTTCCCCCTCTATAGCTTCCTGGCTGCCAAATTGCACAGTGATTCTAGCTTTTGGTTTTCAAGGCCACCATAGGTAGAGAGAGGAGATGAGAATAGGGCTAGTAAGCTTGCTGCTTACTGGAGTCCATCTATTTTTTTCTTGAATTAGTGCTTCCTGATAGTTGCAAATCGGATTTATTTCTGGAAGCCCGAAAAAGTTGATTCTGATCATTTGGCCAGTATTCTTGTTGCTTCTTCTCCTCCCATATTTTTTACTGGTACATTATAATTGTGGGATTCATTGTTACATACTTTTACATGCACACGATAATATAATTTAGTCAATATCATTCCCCAGTATTTCTCTTCCTCTCTTCCCTCCCTCTGGTCCCATTCCTCTACTGATCTCCCTTTGAACTTGAAATTCCCCCTCCCCCATTTTTATTTTCATTTTTCCTTGCTAACTTTCGCATATGAGAGAAAACATATGACGCTTGATTTTCTGAGTTTGGTTTATTTTGCTTACCATAATGTTCCCAAGTTCCATCCATTTTCCTTCAGATGAACTCATTTCATTCTTCTTTATGGCTATATGCTATATGCCACATGCCACATTTTCTTTAGCCATTAATCCATTAATGGACACCTAGTCTGCTTTCATGGTTTAACTGTTGTGAATTGTTCTGCTATGAATACGGGTACACATGTATTGATACAGTACGCTGACTTTAATTCTATTTTTTATTAGAGTTTTATGGTTATATATAAAACTTGTGCTTTTATGGAAGAAAAAATTTTCAGAAGTCTGTACTCCAGCATTTTTGTTGATTATCATTTTGATACATCCCACAACTGAAAAACAAATTTAATATTTTCTTCTGACTTAGATTTTTTTTAACTCTATTTTGTTAATCTCACTTTTAATGTGTTACATGCCATCTTATATATAATACGTAGTTTTAGGTAGTTTTCTAAACATAAGTAGATTAACAGTGTGCTTTGATTGGCAATTTGCTTTTATTTTTAACTGTGTCTTTTAGATCTTTCTACTATTGTACATACTTAGAGACTTAAATATTTAACTATTTCTGTGGTATTTTATGGTATGCCTGTACCATAGGTTCTTATTGCATAATTGATGAATATTTTTCTGGGATGGCTATTTGGAAGTTATGTTGCTTGATTGAAGAATATGAGCATTAAAAAAACTTAGAGAATCAAGTTCCAGGCCAGTCTGGACAATTTAGTGAGACCCTGTCAGAAAATAAAAAAGGATCAGGGATTAAGATCAGTGGTAGAGTTCTTGCTTAGCATGACTGAGAACTTGGGTTCCATCCCTATACCAATGAAGAAAAAAAAATTTTTTTAGTACTTGAAAATTGCATTCTGAAAGCCTAAACTAGTTTACATTTCCAGTGGAAGTTCTGTGGGAATAACTCCTCCCACATTCTCACCAATACTGGATGCTGCCAATCTAATAAAATTTTGAAAGTCTGGGCAAATATATTTTGTTGATTTTTAAAACTTGTATTAAAGGACAATGACATTGCTACCCCGTAAGTAAATTTTAATCCTTTTATTTCTTTTCTTTAGGGAATGGCATTTACATTACAGGAACGACAAATGCTTGGTCTTCAAGGACTTTTACCTCCTAAAATAGAGACACAAGATATTCAAGCCTTACGATTCCATAAAAACTTGAAAAAAATGAATAGCCCTTTGGAAAAGTAAGCATTGATTATATATCTAATTTTTTATTGATATCCTGATAAGATAAATTATGGCCTGAGAAATACACAGTTTCATGGTGAAGTTTGTGAGGGGTTTTTTGTTAACTATTACTTTTATAGTGATTGTTTTCTTCAGTGAGTACTTCACTCATGTTGACTATTTTCAGCTTGACAGAAATCAAAATCAGTTTTTATGCTGAAGATCAGTGCATTTTACTTGTGAATACAACTTTAGAAGCAAAAGATACCATTTGATTCATACCCTTTTAACTTAACAAATTTAGTTCATTACCCATGTGGTGTGACACTCTACTAACTGCTGGGGATATAAAGTGGATGATAGTTCTGGAGGCTAAATCCAAGGATGAGGGGCTGCATCTGGCAAGGGCCTTCTTGCTAATGGGGATTCTGCAGTCTTGAGGCTGTGCAGGGCATCATGTAGTGAAGGGAGCTCACAAGATGGCCAAACACCCACTCTCCTGATAATTCCTTCAATGACCCATTAGTCTGTGAAGGATTAATCATAGAGTCTCTTTGTCACTTGCCTGATAGGTCATGTGCTCTTTAACGTTCCTTCTGATTCTTTCATATGAGAGTTCTATCCTTCATAGAGTTCTATCTTAATAGCCGTCATGCCCAGTTTCTTTCCAGAGAACCCCATTTCCAAATACTATTAACATATGACTTTGTGGATTGTGTTTCTAACATAAAATCTGGGAGACATACTCAAAGCACACAGTGACCAATCCAGTAACACATATCCCTGCCTTCTTTCTAGGAGCTTCTCAACAGATAGTTATAGTATGACTATCACTGTACTCTATATTGCAGTGTGAAGTACAGTGAGAAAAAGCTGCATGCAGTATGTATTCTGGAAGCATGAAGATGGCACCTCTTCCAGTTTGAAGGAAGTGGTGCTTGAGTTCAAGTTTAAGTAGTACATTGATGGTAGCTGTCAAAATGAGAAAGGAGAACAAGGCATTCTGGGGAGAGGAATCAGTCTGAATGCAGAGCTAACTATATCTGTTGGAGTTGTTAAGTATAGGATATTATAGGTGACTGATGAGAGTTGTTTCTTTGATGTGATGGGTCCAAAGGAAGAATGGAATAGACTGAAGAATGAATGGGAGGGGAGAAAATGTAAACTCCTTTGTCAAGAAGTCCAAATAAGAGAGGAAGAAAGACATTGAACCATAAGTAAAGTGGTACTTTGGTTTAAGTATTCTGGACAGCAAGAAAGTTGAACGTGTTTATAGTTGTGAGGAAAGAGCTCAGGAGAAAGGATAATTGCTAGAGCAGGTAGAGCAAGGTCCTAGTGAAAGGGAAAAGGTACAGGGGCAACTGGAGAGGTAGGTATGAAAGGTTCAATATGCTGGCAGTGGAGCAGAGGTCATGAGATCTCATCATGCCTAACGTCTTTGATTCTTTATAACAGAATGTGGAATCACAGCTATGATTAAAAGGGCCAATGTTGAATAGAGTTGACGAGGGGAGTGATAAATATTAGGAAGAGTGATTTGATTGTGAGGTAAGACCAAACATGGTTGGATAGGTTAAAAGGATGAAAGTAGACCCTCGTAGTCTTAATCTTGCTTGTCCAGGTGCCATTCTGCATAGTCAATATTATTTTTCCACAGAAAGGGAGAAATGTAACATTAATTTGGGTTTGGAGTTTGCTGGGAAGGCAATGAAACATTCATCTAGTCTGGGAGATGGAGCATACCTGAATCCCAGCTGCTCACAAGGGTGGGACAGGAGGATCACAAGTTCAGAGCCAGCCTCAGCAACTTAGTGAGGCCCCGAATGAGACCCAGTCTCAAAATATAAAATAAAAAGGGCTTGGGATGTGGCTTAGTGGTTGAGCTGCCCTGGGTTCAGTCCCTGGAAAGAGAGAGAGAGACAGAGAGACAGACATTCATAAGAGAAAAGAGAGAAAGAAGAAACATTCATCTGCTGTTTTTTCTAGGCTGTTCAGTGCCAGGCATTGTTCTAAGCTCCTATACTATAAAAAAATGAAAAAAAAAACCCACCCTTCCTTCAGGGTGTTCACTGTGTGGTGGAAAAGGCAGGCATTATGGAAGAATGGTGCAGTGATAAAGATATGTAGAAGTTTTTAAATGGTAAGATTGGTGAAAGATTTGCACAGAATAAGAGCATTGATCCTGGGATCTAGAATAGGGAATGAAGAGGAGCCCAAAGGGAGAGATAGAAGGGGAGAGAATGGAGTAATTAAGAAGCTTGAGATCCCTCAAAGAATAATGAAGCAAGTCATTGTATGGTCAAATGGTGTGTAGGATTGTGATCTAAGAGTGGAATAAGGGCATTTGCCAGTTCTGAGCTTTAACAGTTTAGGTGAAGTCAACAGGATCACTGTGAGGTATACAGAATGGCTGAAGTGAAGTGAAGGCAAAAGTAACCGCAATGTAGGGAGCTTCAGGAAATGCACAGCCTCTCTCTGTCACATGCCTGATAAGTCATATGTCAGCTCTTCTTTCCTTAACATTCCTGCTGTCTCTTCACAAAATTGTTTTTTCCATCTTTTTTATTTTTTACCTTTATTTTATTTATTTTTATGTGGTGTTGAGGATCGAACCCACTGTCTCACATGTCTAGGCAAGTGCTCTACTGCTGAGTTACAGCCCCAGCCCTTGTTTTTTTCCATCTTCACAGCCCAGTTGTTCAGTTATTTCCCTATAGTGAGAAGAAATCTGCATTCCTGTAATTTCTACCTTTTGATGTCATTTCTTTCCCATAGCTGTTCAGAAAATATAATTCATTATTTAAATGTTTCTCTTCTCTTGCGTATTCACCAAGTATTTGTATACCAGTTGGATGCCATATACTTTGCTAGCTCCTGGAAATAGGCAAATACAGATAACCTTCAGCTTATAATGCAGTTACATCCCAATAAACCCATCATAAATTGCAAAAAAAAAAAAAGGTGAAAATGCATTTAATAACCCACCTACCACTCATCATAACTTAACAACACAGTATGCTTGTACAGCATCACTCATTGACCTTCTTGATTACATGGGTGGTTGGGAGCTATGACTGGCTCATCTGTCCAGGATCATGAGAATATTTTACTACATTGTCACAGGAATATATTGAAATTTAAAGTTTGAAGTACAGTTATATCTCAGTATCTGTAGGGGTTTGGTTCTAGAACACCTGTCCCCTCCTATGGACACAAATCAGTGTGGTCGAGCCTCTTATATAAAATGGCATAATATTTGCATATAACCTGTGTACATTATCCCATTTACAAATAGTCCTCACTTTTGATGGTTCAGTGTAGGATTTTTTTTTACTTTAAAATGGTACAAAAGTGATGGAAAGTTGAATGCAGAAGAGGTAGTAGGGTATGGTGGGACTTGAAAACAGGGAACTCTAACATGTATCTATTTGTGGTGGGAAAGGGGAGTTGACTGAAAAGGGCCCCCAAGATTGAGCCTCTGAGCTACATTAAGAGACATGAGTATAGGACGATGTCAGGTACGGGTAATCAGGCAGAGGGGCCTTAGGTTCAACACCTGTGCACTTGAGGAAATGAAGTAGATAAGTATGGAAATGTGGTTGGAAAGTAGGCAGAGGTCTTATTAACTGTTTAAGGAGCTTGAGCCTTATTTTCCTGGCATCTGAAAGCCACTTAAGGAGAATAAAATGACCATATTTAATATTTTTAAGATAAGAATGAATTGGAACAGGGAAGGAAAATTATATGTATAAAGTTGAGTTGGAAGGCCAAGTGAGAAATGGTGGTGGTTTGGACCAGCTGCAGGTGGAAGGAGCAAATGGATATATTGAAATGTTTTACCGGTAGACTCTGTAGGACTTGATGATTTGCTCATTTGGGTTAAGGGAGGACAGGAGAGGAGGGGGGGGGGGAAATCAAGAACTAAATGGGTTTCCCATTAGGTGATAGCAGAGGAGAAACAAGTTTGGAGGAAGATATGAGTCTGTTAGACAAGATGATTTCTGATTTCAGTATTTCCCTATTCTTTAAACTTAATTCTTTGTTGGAAGTTATTTATGTATTTAGTCCCATGAATAAACCATTGCCTTATTTGTGCTTCTCTTTGTATTAATGCTTAAACCCTACTGGATTATAAAGTTCTTGGCAGGAGTTACAACATATGTCCCTGGAATTCAGAATAGTGCCTAGCGCAGTTAGTGTTTAGTAAACATTTGAATGAATGTCACTTCATTTTGCTTCCTTATTTACATGTCAATCTCCTGAAGATTAGCTCCTTAAAGGTAGAGGCTTCTAGTGATCTTTGCATTTTTCAGTGTTCTGTACAGAGCCTGATATAGTAAGGACTTAGTAAATTTGGGTGGTTGTTGTTATTTTCTTCATTATCATCTACCACTTAAGTACATTTGTTTTTGCTAGTTTTTTGTCTTAGGTGTTGAATAGTAATAATTTAAGATTTTGGTGTGTGTGTGTTGTATTTTAAGAGGGTATAGAAGTGGGGAGGGCCCAATTTTAGACATTTAGGTTTGATTTCAAAAGCTAAAACTCAGCTGTGACATAGTATGAGTCAGACATTTCATTGCTTAACTATGCTTAATTTCAGGTACATCTATATAATGGGAATACAAGAAAGAAATGAGAAACTGTTTTATAGAATACTACAAGATGATATTGAAAGTCTAATGCCAATTGTATATACACCAACAGTTGGTCTTGCCTGTTCCCAGTATGGACACATCTTTAGAAGACCCAAGTAAGGCTTATTTTAAAAAATATATGTAGATGATTGTTGTATAAGGGGGAAAAAATCATTCCATAACACCTATTAGATTTGTTAGTTTTATCCCAACCATGTTTCCCACCCCAGAAAAGCTCGATTTGGATTAAAAGATGTCAGTTAAAAAAATCAACATGTTCTGTCTTTTATTTCTTTAAAAATAGTGTAATTCATTTTTAACCTTAAAATGTAATTGTTGGAGCAACTGTGCTTTTTAAACCTTTATCCTTCCTGCAAAAATGGAATTAATCCTAGTGGTAGATTCTCCATAATTATCAGTAGCTTTTACCAATCTTCCCAAGTTAAGGGATTGATTCTATCTCATTTTTAGTTTTTATTGTTTGTTCTCTCTTTTTTTGTTTTTAATGAACTTTTATTTCAAATTGTTCTTATACTTCCAGACATTTTAAGTGGAAGGAGTACTGGATTGGGCTCTTGACTCAAATCCTTGAATGAACCAAGCAATCTCTTTGGATGTGTTTTCTCATATGTTACATAGGGGTAAAAACACCTGTTAAGAAGCTGTTGAGAAGAAACTGATATGATTGTTCTTTATCAACTTACAAGCATTACACATATGCCATTTTTAATTAATGTATATTTGTCTTGTTCCTCCTCTACCTGTTATTTTCCTCAGTCCTTGTATTTTTTCCCATGTCCATCTAACATATTGGTATAAATGTTGAAATTGAGAAAAGAGAGAATAGCATTTATCTTCAATCTCCCTTCATCTGATCTGATGGCTCTCAAATTTTAATTTGCATAAGAAGCACCTGTTGGACTTACTAAAAATAATTGAATCCTGCCAACTTACCTCGTTTCTTCCAATCCCCAAGATTCTGATAGGAAAAAAAATGCTATGACAGTCTATAGTTTAGTGAACACCCTCTGTGATTGTGTTGCAGGTATATCCTGTAGGATACTGAGGAACAATTAATGTATCTAAAACTTTCTGTGACATAATCCAGCTAAGCATCATGTTTATGGTTTCTTATAAGATTTGTGGTTCTCAAGCCAGACTGAAAAAATAGAAGAAAACTTAAAAACAAGGCTGCCTGGGCCCCACTGCCAGAGATTCTGATTCATTTAGTCTAGGCTTGGACCCAGGTATGGGTGTCTCATAAAAGCCCCAATTTTCATTCTCATGTGCACACGGAGATGAGAACTGACATGAGACATAAGAGCATGGTTTGGGGTGAGAGTCGATACTGTATATCATTACTGTATAATATACTACATCCGCAAAGGTTTGTTTTGTTTGATACTTAAAAAGAGATCAGTTAATCTTGATTGGTTGATTAATCTAAACTCTTAAGCATCAAATCAGAATCTCTGGAGATGGGACTTGGCCTTTTTAAGAGCTCATCAGGTGATTACATAGCCATGATTAAGAAACTGCTGGACTACATTGATTTGATATACAATAGTAATGCCAAATTTCGAATACCAGTGAAAAAGTTGAATGTTAAGAATAAGTTCAGAAGCACTGGGGACAATCTATGCCTCAGCCTTTTTTCTGAAACATGTATTTTTTTCTATCTTTCTTTTTTGAAAACTTTATCTCAATTAGATAACAGCATACTGTGTTTAACTTTTCATTAGTCCCCCCATTGTTTATACATATTTTAGAACTCCATGTTGTATATGATAGTTTTTGTTAATTTAAAAAATTATACATTTAAATAAAAATAAAAATTTAAATGAAAATAACCTCACTTTTTCCCAGTGCTTCAAGTATGTCATTTTTTATGTGAATTTACTATAATTTTATTCCTTCCTGCTTTTTCAAATTTTCAGTTGCACTGAGTTTTAACAGTTCACTTGAACTTATTAATAAGCTTCTTTGTATTGGTGACTTGTTATGTTTTTTACTGGAGAAGTATTGAGTATATTTGAACATGCCATGTGGATATATTTTTTCTTGAGTAAAATGATCATATCATTTAACAGTAATCTTTGTTGCAGTTATGTGAACAGTGTAATTACAATTTGAAATAATCAAAAATAAACCTACATGACTAAGCTAAATCTGATTGGAAATTATACTATGTCTTGGTGTTTTATTAAAATATCTAAGTATTCGACTTATGGACAAAACTTAGAAACTAAAAACTGTCATGAAATGCAAAGGTGTTTTTGTTCTGTTGCAGGGGATTATTTATTTCAATCTCAGACAGAGGTCATGTTAGATCAATTGTGGATAACTGGCCAGAAAATCATGTTAAGGTACTAATAGCACAACCCTCCTTTTCACAATGTTTTTTTTTCTCCCTTAAGTTGTCTCTAAATTGCCATGAATGGTTTTTCATTGTTGCTCTGATTATTTTGCATTTGTATACATACAGATTTTAGTGCTTTGCATCTGAGGAAATGATAATAATAATAATAGTTCTAAAATGGGTTACTAGTAAAGAGCTTGAAAAAAAATTGGAGCTA
Organism: Marmota flaviventris; assembly: GCF_047511675.1. Classification (NCBI taxonomy): domain Eukaryota; kingdom Metazoa; phylum Chordata; class Mammalia; order Rodentia; family Sciuridae; genus Marmota; species Marmota flaviventris. The sequence goes on along the minus strand of NC_092513.1, from coordinate 23,457,622 downwards.
ATGCAAGGTGAGCCCTCTCTTGTTACTAATGTTATTCTAGGTTGAAAAAAATCATTCAAATACCATAAAAACTTACTCTGGAGAGTGTTGGAGATTTGTTATGCCTATCTTTTTAAAAATTTTTAATCTGAGCTTTAGATCCTTAGAAAATAGAAAGCTCCTAAAAGTTTTAAATTCAGCAAATATAAATCTTTATCAATGTGGCTATCTTTCATGAAATGAAATGCAATAACATCAAGATCTTTTGGTACACTTTTGTTTGTTACAAGCAGTAATCTTACCTTTATTGCATATATCTTCCCTACCAAAATAAGCATTGATGATTGATCATATTAGTTCAGGTAATATAGAATACATTTGGTGTGGTAATTAAACTCACAGTATTGTCTTAAAACCTTATTTGTGGGTATGTATTTTTTTTTTTATTCTAGATCTTTTCCTCCTTTACTATTGCTAAGGTTTTTCTTATTGAACCAAGGTTATTGTATTGGAATAGCATGCTGCTTATTTCTAAACTCTTGTTTTTTCTTAATGGTAATATCTTCATCAGAATTTTTTTCACTTCTCCCACATTTAATCTTTCTGAAAATGTTTGAATTGGTTCTTCAGATGGAAGCATTCAGTAGAAATCGTATATTAAATATGCTTCATTGGAATACATTGGAAGTTAGTCAAAAAGCAATTTTATTTTTAAAAGTGAAAGTGAAAATATCTGAGGAGAATCTTGTTTTAAATGTGTTTCTTTAGTGCCCTGTTTTTTGGGCAACTTTTAATTTGCTTTTTTTTCCCTTTGTTTTATAATCAAGGCTGTTGTGGTGACTGATGGAGAGAGAATTCTTGGTCTTGGAGATTTGGGCGTCTATGGAATGGGAATTCCAGTAGGAAAACTTTGCTTGTACACAGCTTGTGCAGGAATACGGCCTGATCGATGTCTGCCTGTGTGTATTGATGTGGGAACTGATAATCAAGTGAGTAATATTGTTTTCTTCCTTTGCTGTTTCTCCTGTGTTTGTTTTTTAATTGTTCATCTTTTGAAGATGATTTAAGAAAGGAAAATCTTATGCTTAGGTGTTAGTCTTTTTCTTAAGCCCCACTTTTAATATGTGTACAAACAATAGTAAATTAAGTCTACTAAAAGTTTCTTGAAAGAGTACAGTTTTGTTTTATAGCTTTAGACCAGTAATGTAATAAAAGATCTTATTCTTACATTTGGTTTCTTTTATAGGCACTCTTAAAGGATCCATTTTACATGGGCTTGTATCAAAAACGAGATCGTTCACAGCTTTATGATGATCTGATTGATGAGTTTATGAAAGCAATTACTGACAGGTACTTTTTAAAAAGTTTAAGTATGTGAAAGATAAAAGCACCTTTAATTTGGGGTCTGGGATGCTGTAGTTCTGTTTTATTTTTCTTTATCTCTGATGAAGATAAGCAGGAAGAAATTAAATTTGGGGAAATTTTGTTCTTTCTTATTTGATAAGATGGGCTAATGCAAGATGGCACCCCTGCCCTACCTGATATCTGGGAGGAAGTCTGTACTTTGTCTTATCAAACCCTCACTGCTCAATCCTCCTTTCAGCCTTTGACAGTCCTCCACTGAAGCTCTCCTGCAGCTTTCATGTTTTAAATTTCTCAGACCATTTGGTCTTCTTCCCTTTCTGTCTTGCACTTTGTGACCTGGTTTTCCCACTTCTGTAGTCTTGAGACTTTCTCTTTGCTACTAAAATACTCCTAACTTAGTCTTTCTTCTGCGTTTCTTTTCTGTCGTTTTCACTAGTTCTTCTTGCTCTCTGTGTATTTTAAATATGATTGACTAGTAGTCTTCTTTGAGCCTTGTACACTGTGACCCATGGAAACCCATCCTAGTAGTCTTGTGTCTAATAGTTAGAATCCCCCATTACGATATTCTATTGCTGCTTCAAATTCATGTCTAACTGAACTCTCTTTTTCTAAACAGCTTTTTATCTTCCCACCCACTGTCAATGGCAATATTGTTCACCCTATTGACAAACCTTCATTCTTAGTGTCGTCTTTAATAATTCTTCTCTCCATCAACCACCCATGCATACATTCAGATATTCCTCAACATCCAGTTGGCACTCTCACTTACATCCCTCATAAATACATCTCTTCCATTATCACAACCTTCCATTACCACATCTCTTCTGAATTCTTCTAAACTTTCCTGTAATTTCTTTCTGGTTCATCTTCATTTTAAGACCAGATTAATCTGTGTAAACATGTACTTCATTCTTTTACTTAATCTGAATAATTTTTTATTGCCACAAGATAAAACCCAAACTCTTTACCCTTAGAATCTAGCTGTCTACCTTTTAAATTACTGACACCTGGAAGAACTCAAAATTTTATTTCCTTTTCAGAGACAAAGTTGACAAATCCAAAGCTGAACTTTTAAATCTTCCCAGATACTGTCTTCCCCAATTATTCCTCTCACTTCCCTGCCTTGGGCCACCACACAGTATCTTCTTAGTCATCAGTGTTGTCTTGGCATTGTAACAGTTTCTTCCTCACTTTCCAGCTGGTCCTCATCACCAATATGTTTGCTCTAAATGTCTTTGCATTGTATAGTTGTCCCTTCTTGTGTCTTTGCCTTCTGCATCAAAATCTCATAGCAGCCTCCTAGCTGCTTCTCTTGTAGTTTTCATCTCTCCAGACTCCAGTATGTGTTACACATCAGTGGCAGGTTTATCTCTGTGGACAGGAGACATGTGAATTCTTCCTTTGTCTGCAGCCTCAGTGATTCCCAATGGGACATAGAAGCAAGTCTCTCTCTCTTTTTTTTTTTTTTTTTTTTTTGGTATGTGGGGGAAGGGTACCAGGGATTGAACTCAAGGGCACTCAACTACATCCCAGACCTATTTTGTATTTTTATTTAGAGACAGGGTCTCACTGAGTTGTTTAGCACCTCACTGTTGCTGAGGCTAGCTTTGAATTGAAATCCTCCTGCCTCAGCCTCTGAGCCTCTGGGGTCACCGAGTCTGGAGTTATTGGCGCCTCTGTGGTTACAGGTGTGCACTACCACGCCCAGCTGCAAGTCCTTTTTCACTAATTCATCACTTAAGAGTCTCCCACCAGGTGGGTGTGGTGGCACACACCTGTAATCCCAGCAGCTTGGAGGCTGATGCAAGAGAATAGCAGCAAAGTTCAAAGCCAGCCTTAGCAACTTAGACCTCAGTGTCCCCAAGTTCAATCCCTGGTACTTAAAAAAAAAAAAAAGCCTCCCACCTTTGCCCCCCAGCTTACCTTTACCAGCTTCTCCCTATTCTTTAATGTAAACCCTAATTTATTTATTTATTTATTTGGTACTGGGGATTGAACCCAGGGACACTAAATCACTGAGCCACATCCCTATCCCTTTTGGTTTTTATTTTGAAATAGTGTCTTGCTAAGTTGCTGAGGGCCTCATTGAGTTGCCAAGACTGAGCTTGAACTTGTGATCCTTCTGCCTCAGTCTTTTGAGTAGCTGGGATTACAGGTGTGGGACCCCATACCCAGCTTAACTCCTGACATGTATACCCAGATTGCTGAAAATTCAGGGTCGCCAAAACCTTTCTTTGTTTTGCCTACCTTTTTGCTTTTTGTTCTTCTTTCCCAGATTAAATCCTACCTCCTTTTCAAGCCTTCCTCCTTACTACTACTTACCTAGATGACTAACATCTCTCTCCAAATGTTGGTAAACTCACAAAGCAAATTTTTTTTTTTTTTTTTTTTTTTGTACCAGGAATTAAACCCAGGGACACTTAATACTGAGCCACATTCCCAGCCCTTTATATTTTGAAACAGAGTTTTGCTGTGTTGCTGAGGCTGGCCTTGAACTTGAAATCCTTTTGCCTTAGCCTCCCCATTTGCTGGGATGCCAACCACATATCAATTACTTTTAACTACTTGTTTAATATACTTTCTTATTTTACCATTTAATTGTTAAAGTAATGAGAATGTATATCAAATACATACTTTTTGAGACTTAGCCTCTTCCTTTTTAGGAAGTTACTTAGTTGCTTATATGCTGGGCACCCCCCTAAACTCTTAGAAATAGTTTTCACAGATTGTTATTCATGGGCCCATTATGCTTCGCCATTCTTTTTAAACTCTCATACATTTTGTTGTTGTTATTTTTATTTTTGAGATAGGGTCTCACTAAGTTGCTGTGGCTGGCCTTGAACTTAAGGATCCCCTGCCTGCCTCAGCCTCCCTGTTTGCTAGGATTACAGATATGCATCACTGCATCCAGCACATTTTTATTTTTAAGATACGGATTTCTACATTTTGGGTCTAATCTTTCACAGACTCTGAAAATTTTTAGATGGCCCTGAACTAATATAATACATTGTTTTTAAAGCTGTCATAAGGAATATTAAGTAGGAAAACTGTTTAATAGTGGTATTTTTAATACAACCGTTATGGTTTTTGCTGGTTTTAGATATGGCCGGAACACCCTTATTCAATTTGAAGACTTTGGAAATCATAATGCATTTAGGTTCTTGAGAAAATATCGAGAAAAATATTGTACCTTCAATGATGATATTCAAGGTAAAGCAAAAAGGGAACTTTAGGTTCTTGATATCTATTTTTTAATCATCTATGATGTGACCTTTTTTAATTTTAAAAATCTTTGTTTTTTTAATAGGGACAGCTTCAGTAGCTCTATCAGGTCTTCTCGCAGCCCAAAAAGTTATTAATAAACCCATCTCAGAACACAAGATTCTATTTCTTGGAGCAGGAGAGGTAAGTTTTTGTTAAGCTTTTTAGAATTTAAAAACGACAATCCTTTAGAATTGGAAAGTAGGACACAATGATAGTGTTCATAAATGAGCATAATGAGCTTGTAATTTTGTCGAAATATACAGGGTATAAATTCACGACTCCTGTTATAAAATAGTTAACTTAAAGTGTGTTTGTAGAAATTATCACAAAGAATTGATTTTTCTGTGATTTGAAGGGAAGAACAAATTAAATATTTTTCATAACAAACAACCTTCATTTATAAAGCAACTTGACCGTTATAAAGCAACTTTCCAATTCTCATTCTCTAGTTTTCATTTTTAAAATCTGTGTTTTGTTAATAGGCTGCTCTTGGAATTGCAAATCTTATAGTTATGTCTATGGTAGAAAATGGCCTTTCAGAAGAAGAGGCACAAAAAAAAATCTGGATGTTTGACAAGTTTGGTTTATTAGTCAAGGTAAGACATTTAAAACTTGGAGAAGCAAAAGAGCATTGTTGTTATGACATTTTTAGTTGGATTTTTAAAATATGATTTTTTAAAATCTTGTATCTCATTGAACTATCCAAATTATACCAATTGTGGATCTTTCACTGTATTATCAACAGAGATTCTTCTATCGTATTATCTTTATAAAGACTCTTGCTTTGTACTTAAATTATAATTTCTTTGTTGGCAGCAGACTTACCCTTTCTTGCTTTGCTCTCTGGGCAAGAAATCAAATAGACATTCTGTATGATTGTATTTAACCCTGATAAAACTAAAATTTATTATGTGATGCTGGGGATGGAATCAAGAGCCTGTAATGCTAGGCAAGCACTGATATCACTGAGCTGCATCCCCAGCCTTAAAACTAAGTTTTTTAATGAGAACCCAAAACATCCCAAATTATTAGCTGTACATCTGATATTTGAGCAGAAATTCTTTATTCCTTTGGATATCATAATCCCCCATACCAATCTAAAAGAGCATGTTTCTAAAACCAATTCATGGATAATAAAGAGCTCTCCCAGGTTATTTTAGTACCCTTTGGACTGCCTGCCTTCCTGTATTATGTAAGTTGGTTGCTATTTTTATTAGCTTAAGAATGTCATAGATCTTACACTGTGTAACATTAATACAGGTAAATTGTTCCATAGTTGAAACTTTCTAGTATACAAGGTTGTATTTGGGGATTGCTATGGGGAATCAAACCCAGGAATGCTTTACCACTGAGCTCCATCCTCAACCCTTTTTATTTTTTATTTTGAGACAGGGTCTTGCTGAGTTATTTAGGGCCTTGCTAAGTTGCTGAGGCTGACCTTGAACTTGTGATCTACCTGCCTCAGCCTCCTAGGTTCCAGGTATTACAGGTGTGCTCAGCTGTGCCTGGTGCATGCACATCAGAATGGCATAGCAGTTACTTGCCATTTACATCTATAGTACTATCCATCTCAGTGTACTTTGCTCCAATTCTCTTTTTCTTTTTCTCTTTAAGCTTGATTTAGTTTTCTTTCTTTCTTTTTAAATATCTTTATTTATTTATTTATTTTTATGTGGTGCTGAGAATCGAACCCAGTGCCTCACACATGTGAGGCTTGCACTCCACCACTGAGCTACAGCCCCTACCCCTCTCTTCTTCTTAATATCTCTTCTTAATTAATATCAGCATTCTATTAAAACAAAAAATAAAATGAACAATTAGAACATATGAATGAATAACCTTGAGGCTTAAATTATATGTAATTTAAAATAAAATAACAGTAATTTGAAGTTTACCAGACATTGTGATAAGAGCTTATTATCTTTAGTTCTTTCAAAACTCCTGTGGTTGGTTTTTTGTTTTGTTTCTTCTGTGAAGATTTTTATAATTGAGGAAACTGAATTTTAAAAATGGTCAGGGACTTTTTCCAAGGTCATTTGTTTATAAGTGATGGAGATAATTTAAACCTAAGAAGTCTGATTGTAAAGCCCATGCTCTGAATCATTAAACCATGCTATTCCCTAAGGGGAGCATAACTACTATATTTGCTAGTATGTAAAGTGCAAGGCTTATAAGCCATCACAGTTTTAGAAGGTTATGGAGGGAGATTACATTTTTCTACTGGTACATAGATTACCTATTTCTACTGCTTTATTTTGTAATGTTGGTTTTTGTCAGATGTTTTGTGATTATAACAGTAGATCCAATGAACAGTGGTGGTAGTAGCAAGTGAGAATTCCTGTTCAGGTTCAGAGTATTTATTTTAGGATGTGCTTGTAGCTTAAACTCTGGGTTTTAGGCTCCTAGTCTCTTTTGGTGACCCTAAACAATGTAGTCCATTTAGAGAGTTTTTCTGTTAAACCCTCAAACTGGAGAGCTTTGGAAATCCTGGGGCCAAGAATAAGAAAACAGTGTTCTGAGAACCAGACCAATAAGGTTGTATTTCAGTCATTTAATTAACTGCTTGGCCAACTTGTGATGGCCCACTTTTTTCCCAGCCCCTTCTGGTTCTTGCCTGGTTGTTCTGGAGTTCTGATGAAAAACTTTTCCTATTGTGGGGAGATGGCTTCTCTTTTACTAAAATAAAGATGCAGGTTTCTCAGCTTGTTGATTTGGTGCTTGGTATGTTTTGTGTGCTTTAAATCTTAGAAATTCATTTTCATAGGCTGTCAATGTTACTTTTTTGGCTTTATGGCATTATAAGTTTTTATTTTATTTTTTTTTACCCCTGGGAATTAGAAAGATGTTTTTTTGTTTAGCCATCTTTTTTTTTTTTTTTTTTTTTTTTTTTTTTTATTGTTGGCTGTTCAAAACATTACATAGTTCTTGATATATCATATTTCACAATTTGATTCAAGTGGGTTATGCGCTCCCATTTTTACCCCATATACAGATTGCAGAATCACATCAGTTATACATCCATTGATTTACATATTGCCATACTAGTGTCTGTTGTATTCTGCTGCCTTTCCTATCCTCTACTATCCACCCTCCCCTCCCCTCCCCTCCCCTCTTCTCTCTCTACCCCCTCTACTGTCATTCATTTCTCCCCCTTGTATTATTTTTCCCTTTCCCCTCACTTCCTCTTGTATGTACTTTTGTATAACCCTGAGGGTCTCCTTCCATTTCCATGCAATTTCCATTCTCTCTCCCTTTCCCTCCCACCTCTCATCTCTGTTTACTGTTAATCTTCTTCTCATGCTCTTCAACCCTACTCTGTTCTTAGTTACTCTCCTTATATCAAAGAAGACATTTGGCATTTGTTTTTTAGGGATTGGCTAGCTTCACTTAGCATAATCTGCTCTAATGCCATCCATTTCCCTGCAATTTCCATGATTTTGTCATTTTTTAATGCAGAGTAATACTCCATTGTGTATAAATGCCACATTTTTTTAATCCATTCGTCTATTGAAGGGCATCTAGGTTGGTTCCACAGTCTTGCTATTGTGAATTGTGCTGCTATGAACATCGATGTAGCAGTGTCCCTGAAGCATGCTCTTTTTAGGTCTTTAGGGAATAGACCGAGAAGGGGAATAGCTGGGTCAAATGGTGGCTCCATTCCCAGCTTTCCAAGAAATCTCCATACTGCTTTCCAAATTGGCTGCACCAATTTGCAGTCCCACCAGCAATGTACAAGTGTACCCTTTTCCCCACATCCTCGCCAGCACTTGTTGTTGTTTGACTTCATAATGGCTGCCAATCTAACTGGAGTGAGATGGTATCTTAGGGTGGTTTTGATTTGCATTTCTCTGACTGCTAGAGATGGTGAGCATTTTTTCATGTACTTGTTGATTGACTGTATGTCCTCCTCTGAGAAGTGTCTGTTCAGGTCCTTGGCCCATTTGTTGATTGGGTTGTTTGTTCTCTTATTGTCTAATTTTTTGAGCTCTTTGTATACTCTGGATATTAGGGCTCTATCTGAAGTGTGAGGAGTAAAGATTTGTTCCCAGGTTGTAGGCTCTCTATTTACCTCTCTTATTGTATCTTTTGCTGAGAAAAAACTTTTTAGTTTGAGTAAGTCCCATTTGTTGATTCTAGTTATTAACTTTTGTGCTATGGGTGTCCTATTGAGGAATTTGGAGCCCGACCCCACCGACTGTAGATCGTAGCCAACTTTTTCTTCTATCAGACGGCGCGTCTCTGATTTGATATCAAGCTCCTTGATCCATTTTGAATTAACTTTTGTGCATGGCGAGAGAAAGGGATTCAGTTTCATTTTGTTGCATATGGATTTCCAGTTTTCCCAGCACCATTTGTTGAAGATGCTATCCTTCCTCCATTGCATGCTTTTAGACCCTTTATCAAATATAAGATAGTTGTAGTTTTGTGGATTGGTTTCTGTGTCCTCTATTCTGTACCATTGGTCCACCCGCCTGTTTTGGTACCAGTACCATGCTGTTTTTGTTACTATTGCTCTGTAATATAGTTTGAAGTCTGGTATCGCTATACCGCCTGATTCACACTTCCTGCTTAGCATTGTTTTTGCTATTCTGGGTCTTTTATTTTTCCATACGAATTTCATGATTGCTTTCTCTATTTCTACAAGAAATGCCGTTGGGATTTTGATTGGCATTGCATTAAACCTATAGAGAACTTTTGGTAATATCGCCATTTTGATGATGTTAGTTCTGCCTATCCATGAACAGGGTATATTTTTCCATCTTCTAAGATCTTCTTCTATTTCTCTCTTTAGGGTTCTGTAGTTTTCATTGTATAAGTCTTTCACCTCTTTTGTTAGGTTGATTCCTAAGTATTTTATTTTTTTTGAAGATATTGTGAATGGAGTGGTTGTCCTCATTTCCATTTCAGAGGATTTGTCGCTGATATACAGGAATGCCTTTGATTTATGCGTGTTGATTTTATATCCTGCCACTTTGCTGAATTCATTTATTAGCTCTAATAGTTTCTTTGTAGACCCTTTTGGGTCTGCTAGGTATAGAATCATGTCATCTGCAAATAGTGATAATTTAAGTTCTTCTTTTCCTATTTTGATGCCTTTAATTTCTTTCGTCTGTCTAATTGCTCTGGCCAGTGTTTCGAGAACTATGTTGAACAGAAGTGGTGAGAGAGGGCATCCCTGTCTTGTTCCAGATTTTAGAGGGAATGCCTTCAATTTTTCTCCATTCAGAATGATGCTAGCCTGAGGCTTAGCATAGATTGCTTTTACAATATTGAGGTATGTTCCTGTTATCCCTAGTTTTTCTAGAGTTTTGAACATAAAGGGATGCTGTACTTTGTCGAATGCTTTTTCCGCATCTATCGAGATGATCATATGGTTCTTATTTTTAAGTCTATTGATGTGGTGAATAACATTTATTGATTTCCTTATATTGAACCAGCCTTGCATCCCAGGGATGAATCCTACTTGATCATGGTGCACAATTTTTTTGATGTGCCTTTGTATCCGAGTGGCCAGAATTTTATTGAGGATTTTTGCATCCAAGTTCATTAGAGATATTGGTCTGTAGTTTTCTTTCTTTGAAGTGTCTTTGTCTGGTTTAGGTATCAGGGTGATGTTGGCCTCGTAGAATGAATTTGGAAGTTCTCCCTCTTTTTCTATTTCCCGAAGTAGCTTGAAAATATTGGTATTAGTTCCTCTTTAAAGGTTTTGTAAAACTCTGCTGTATACCCATCCGGTCCTGGGCTTTTCTTAGTTGGTAGTCTTTTGATGGTTTCTTCTATTTCCTCAATTGATATTGGTCTGTTTAGGTTGTCTATATCCTCCTGACTCAATCTGGGCAGATCATATGACTTAAGAAATTTATCTATGCCTTCACTATCTTCTAATTTATTGGAGTATAAGGATTCAAAATAATTTTTGATTATCTTCTGTATTTCTGAAGTGTCTGTTGTGATATTGCCTCTTTCATCCCGTATGTTAGTGATTTGAGTTCTCTCTCTTCTTCTCTTCGCTAGCATGGCTAAGGGTCTGTCGATTTTGTTTATTTTTTCAAAGAACCAACTTTTAGTTTTGTCAATTTTTTCAATTGTTTCTTTTGTTTCGATTTCATTGATTTCAGCTCTGATTTTAATTATTTCTTGCCTTCTACTTCTTTTGCTGTTGTTTTGCTCTTCTTTTTCTAGGATTTTGAGATGAAGTATGAGATCATTTATTTGTTGGTTTTTTCTTTTTTTAAGGAATGAACTCCAAGCAATGAATTTTCCTCTTAGAACTGCTTTCAATGTGTCCCATAGATTCCGATATGTTGTGTCTGTGTTTTCATTTGTCTCTAAGAATTTTTTAATTTCCTCCTTGATGTCTTCTATAACCCATTGATCATTCAGTAACCTATTGTTCATTCTCCAAGTGTTGCATGCTTTTTCCTTCCTTCTTTTATCGTTGATTTTCAGTTTCATTCCATTATGATCAGATAAGATGCATGGTATTATCTCTACTCCTTTATATTGTCTAAGAGTTGCCCTGTGACATAATATATGATCTATTTTTGAGAAGGATCCATGTGCTGCTGAGAAAAAAGTGTAACTGCTTGATGTTGGGTAGTATATTCTATATATGTCAATTAAGTCTAGGTTATTAATTGTGTTATTGAGTTCTATAGTTTCCTTATTCAACTTTTGGTTGGAAGATCTGTCCAGTGGTGAGAGAGGTGTGTTGAAGTCTCCCATGATTACTGCATGGTGGTCTATTAGACTCTTGAACTTGAGAAGAATTTGTTTGATGAACATAGCTGCACCATTGTTTGGGGCATATATATTTATGATTGTTATGTCTTGTTGGTGTATGATTCCCTTGAGCAGTATGTAGTGTCCCTCTTTATCCCTTTTGATTAACTTTGGCTTGAAATCTATTTTATTTGATATGAGTATGGACACTCCTGCTTGTTTCCGAAGTCCATATGAGTGATATGATTTTTCCCAACCTTTCACCTTCAGCCTATGTATGTCTTTTCCTATCAAATGCATCTCCTGTAGGCAGCATATTTTTGGGTCTTGTTTTGTGATCCATTCTACTAGCCTGTGTCTCTTAATTGGTGAGTTTAAGCCATTAACATTTAGGGTCATTATTGAGATATGGGTTGTTCTTCCAGCCATATTTGTTTATTTATGTTACTAAACATGGTTTGTTTTCCTCTTTGATTATTTCCCCCCCCTTTACTGTCCTACCTCCCACTGTTGGTTTTCATTGTTATTTTCCATTTCCTCCTCCTGTAATGTTTTGCCAAGGATGTTTTGAAGAGATGGTTTTCTAGCTGCAAATTCTTTTAACTTTTGTTTATCGTGGAAGGTTTTAATTTCATCTTCCATCCTGAAGCTTAATTTCGCTGGATACACGATTCTTGGTTGGAACCCATTTTCTTTCAGTGTTTGAAATATGTTATTCCAGGATCTTGTAGCTTTCAGAGTCTGTGTTGAAAGATCAGCTGTTATCCTGATTGGCTTACCCCTAAATGTGATCTGCTTCCTTTCTCTTGTAGCTTTTAAAATTCTCTCCTTATTCTGTATGTTGGGCATCTTCATTATAATGTGTCTAGGTGGGGATCTCTTATGATTTTGCACATTCGGCGTCCTGTAGGCTTCTAGGATTTGGGATTCTGTCTCATTCTTCAAGTCTGGGAAGTTTTCTCACATTATTTCATTGAATAGATTGCTCATTCCTTTGGTTTGAACCTCTATCCCTTCCTGTATCCCAATGACTCTTAAGTTTGGTCTCTTTATGTTATCCCATATTTCTTGGATGTTCTGCTCATGGTTTCTTAACAGTCTTGCTGAGCTGTCTATGTTCTTTTCAAGTTGAAATACTTTATCTTCATTGTCTGATGTTCTATCTTCTAAGTGTTCTACTCTGCTGGTAGTATTCTCAATTGAGTTTTTAAGTTGGTTTATTGCTTCCTGCATTTCTAGGATTTCTGTTTGTTTGTTTTTTATAACCTCTATTTCCCTGTATAGTTGATCTTTTGCTTCTTGGATTTGTTTATGTAATTCATTGTTGAAGTGATCTTTCATTGTCTGATTTTGCTGTCTGATGTCTTCCTTGAGACTCCAGATCATCTGAAGCATGTATATCCTGAATTCTTTATCTGACATTCCATCAGCTGCAGCTATTACCTCTTCTAAAGTTGAGTTGACCTGCAATGCTTGTGGTCCTTTCTTTCCTTGTCTCTTCATACTGTTCGCGTTCCTTTCTTCTTGGTGAAACTGTTGTGCTATTGAATTTTCCCCCTATATATTTATATTGGTCTTGTATAGTTGCAAAGTCTCCCTCGCAGGCACGGGCGGCGGCTCTGCCCCTCCGCCAATTGGGGCAATGTGCCTACCACGCCGGCAGGCCGCTGGGCCTGCTCTGCCAGTCGGTAGCAGGTCCGCCGTCCTTGCAGGCGCGGGCGGCGGCTCTGTCCCTCTGCGGGCCGCTAGGCTTGTTCTGTCGGTGGTCGCCGTTCTGCCTACTTTGCAGGCGCAGGCAGCGGCACTGCCCCTCTGCAGGCCTCTGGGGCTGTACTGCCAGTGGGTCGCAGGTCCGCCTACTTTGCAGGCGTGGGGGGGGGGCGGCTCTACCCTTCCTCAGGCCACTGGGCCTGTTCTGTCTCTCGGTTGCAGGTCTGACCTGTTCTGATGGTGGTCTCAGTTCCGATTACCTTGCAGGCGCGGGGGGGAAGGGGCGGCTCTGCCTCTCAGCAGGCCGCTGCTCCTCTTCTGCCGGTGGATCGCAGGCCCGCCTACCTTGCAGGAGTGATTGGAAGCTCTGTCCCGCCGCGGGCCACTGGGCCTTTTCTGTCTGTGGTCACCCTTCCCCTACCTGGCAGGCGAGTGGGGTGGGGGGGCGGCTCTGCCCCTCAGCAGGCCGCTGGGCCTGCTCTGTGTTTGGTCCCAGTTCCCTCTACTATGCCGGCGCAGGGGGAGGGGGCGGCTCAGCCTCTCAGCAGGCGGCTGCTCCTCTTCTGCCGGTGGGTCGCAGGCCCGCCTACCTTGCAGGAGTGATTGGAAGCTCTGTCCCGCCGCGGGCCACTGGGCCTTTTCTGTCTGTGGTCACCCTTCCCCTACCTGGCAGGCGAGGGGGGTGGGGGGCGGCTCTGCCCCTCAGCAGGCCGCTGGGCCCGCTCTGTGTTTGGTCCCAGTTCCCTCTACTATGCCGGCGCAGGGGGACTGGGCGGCTCAGCCTCTCAGCAGGCGGCTGCTCCTCTTCTGCCGGTGGGTCGCAGGCCCGCCTACCTTGCAGGAGTGATTGGAAGCTCTGTCCCGCCGCGGGCCACTGGGCCTTTTCTGTCGGTGGTCACCCTTCCCCTACCTGGCAGGCGAGGGGGGTGGGGGGCGGCTCTGCCCCTCAGCAGGCCGCTGGGCCTGCTCTGTGATTGGTCCCAGTTCCGTCTACTATGTCAGCGCAGGGGGAGGGGGCGGCTCAGCCTCTCAGCAGGCGGCTGCTCCTCTTCTGCCAGTGGGTCGCAGGCCCGCCTACCTTGCAGGAGTGATTGGAAGCTCTGTCCCGCCCTGGGCCACTGGGCCTTTTCTGTCGGTGGTCACCCTTCCCCTACCTGGCAGGCGAGGGGGGTGGGGGGCGGCTCTGCCCCTCAGCAGGCCGCTGGGCCTGCTCTGTCTTTGGTCCCAGTTCCCTCTACTATGCCGGCGCAGGGGGAGGGGGCGGCTCAGCCTCTCAGCAGGCGACTGCTCCTCTTCTGCAGGTGGGTCGCAGGCCCGCCTACCTTGCAGGAGTGATTGGAAGCTCTGTCCCGCCCTGGGCCACTGGGCCTTTTCTGTCGGTGGTCACCCTTCCCCTACCTGGCAGGCGAGGGGGGTGGGGGGCGGCTCTGCCCCTCAGCAGGCTGCTGGGCCTGCTCTGTCTTTGGCCCCAGTTCCCTCTACTATGCTGGCGCAGGGGGAGGGGGCGGCTCAGCCTCTCAGCAGGCGGCTGCTCCTCTTCTGCCGGTGGGTCGCAGGCCCGCCTACCTTGCAGGAGTGATTGGAAGCTCTGTCCCGCCCTGGGCCACTGGGCCTTTTCTGTCGGTGGTCACCCTTCCCCTACCTGGCAGGCGAGGGGGGTGGGGGGCGGCTCTGCCCCTCAGCAGGCTGCTGGGCCTGCTCTGTGTTTGGTCCCAGTTCTCTCTACTATGCCGGCGCAGGGGGCTTGTTTAGCCATCTTGAACCAGAATTCACTGTTCCTCTTGTTTTTGTACTCTTTGTAGTAAAAGCCCATGATGTCTTTCTGCAATTCTGAAATCTTAAAACTCCGAAATCTCAGAGCTTTTTTCTGAATTCATTTTGGTGACAGATTTAATTGATCTGAATTTATCTGGTAGCAAAACCTGACCTGAACTTAGGAGAGGCTATTTATAGACTTAAACTTTCTGCTTCACAAAAAGGGGAGCAAATATGGGGGAATATAGAGATATGTAGTTCAATTTTAGATTGCTTGCCTCAAATGTGCAAGGTCTTGGGTTTGATCTCCAGCACTGCAAGAAGTAAATAAAGAAATACACCTTTTTACTTGATGTGACTGGTTAAGTTTGTTCCATTGTAGAGTGCCCATTTGTCAGGGAATATTCATAATACTTGTTAGAATGCCAAATTGCATTCCTAAATATGAGAAGTTCTTAATTCCAAAACTCAGCTTGCTAAGATAAAGGGTTGTAGGCCTTTGTGCCATATTCAATTTTGGTATACTTCATAGAATAAATGAGTTTTTGAAAGAGACTAGAAAGTTTCTGAGCGTAATGGAATTTGATATATATTCGGACACTGTGAAGTTGGAAATGAAATAAATGAGTTAAGAAGAAAAGTAAATGAAAAGACATTTCTATTGTAGAAATAATATGTATGTAACTCATAAAATGTTGTCTTCTGTTAATCTTCATTATGCACTCACTAAAAACTACTGTATTTTATCAAAAAATTTAGGGGCGGAGTGCTAAAATAGATAGTAATCAGGAACCATTTGCTCACCCAGCTCCAGAAAGCACACCTGATACTTTTGAAGATGCAGTAAATATAATTAAGCCTTCAACTATAATTGGTAAGTAAAGTTGTTGATAAATCATTCTATTACTTAACTGTTACCAGTTGTAACTACTCTGTAAGATTACTAAGAATGAATTAACATTTCTGCCTAGCTTTTAACATATACAGTTATCCCTTGGCCTTTTGGGGGGATTGGTTCCAGGATCCTCATGGATACCAAAATCTGATACTTAAGTCTCTTATATTAAAAGGTGTGGTATTTGCATATAACCTATGCATATTCTCCTATATATTTTAAAGTATCTCTAGATTACTTATAATACCTAATACATTATAAATAGTTGTTATACTGTATTATTTATGGAATAAGGACAAGGAAAAGTCTGTACATGCTAGTTAGTGTAGGCACAGTTTTTTCCTTAAGTATTTTCTGTTTGCAGTTGGTTGAATTCACATATGTAGAACCCCACAAATACAGAGAGTTGATTCACATTTTCTGAGACAGCTTTTTGGTCATGATGCTTGAGCATTTAGTTAAAAGATGTTTCTTATACTTTTAAATGCTGTGTGCTCTGCAATTGATTATACTTTGCTTGTATCCTCTCCTTCACCTCCTTCCCTAAGGGATTGCTGTTCTTTGGGTTTTTTTTTTAAGCACAGGGTTTCACTATGTTGCCCAGGCTGGTCTTAATCTCCTAGGCTCAGCCTTCTTGGTAGCTAGATTATAGGCATGTGTGTGCATGCCCACCCTGCTCCTTATTGTGCTTTGTTTTTATAGTTAGGGTGGTCATGCTCAAAACTTAAAAAGATGTAGTTCATTTGACAGACTATTTGGGATAATCCAATGCAGCATTTCATTAGCAACAAAGTTGAAATCTTTCAAGTGTTTTGAGTCAAGCTTTGCACAACTGACATAAGTTGCCAACATAGCACTGAATTCTCAGCAGAGAAATTAAGTCTTTAAAAAAGGAGTATTTGCCGGGGCATGGTGATGCATACTTGTAGTCCCAGTTATTGGAGAGGCTGAGACAGGAGGATGGAAAGTTCTAAGCCAGCTGGGCAACTGAGCAAGATCTTGTCTCAAAAGTTTTACAAAGTGGCTAGGGTGGTAATGACTGAGTATGTAGCTCAACTGCAGAGCACACAAGCACTTAAAAGTATAAGAAACAAATCTTTTAACTAAATGCTCAACAACTCTTTTAATTTTTTATAGTGAGAAGAAAGCTTAAAGACTCTATTTTCGGGCAGGGGATGTGGCTCAAGTGGTAGCACGCTTGCCTGGCATGCATGCGGCCCGGGTTCGATCCTCAGCACCACATACAAACAAAGATGTTGTGTCCGCCGAAAACTAAAAAAAAAAAAAAAAAAAAATATTAAAAATTCTCTCTCTCTCTCTGGACTCTCTCTTAAAAAAAAAAAAAAAAGACTCTATTTTCATTCCCCCCAAAACTCAATATGGGCTGGGCTGGGCTGGGCTGGGCACGGTGGCACATGCCTGTAATCCCAGTGGCTTGGGAGGCTGAAACGGGCGGATTTCAAGTTCAAAGCCAGCCTTATTCATTGTGAGGCACTGAGCAGCTCAGTGAGACCCTGGCTCTAAATAAAATACAAAATAGGGCTGGGGATGTGGCTCAGTGGTTGAATGCCCCTGAGTTGAATCCCCAGTACAAAAAAAAAAAAAAAGATATATATATTTTTTTAATTTTTAATGTTGGTTGTTCAAAACATTACATAGTTCTTGATATATCATATTTCACACTTTGATTCAAGTGGGTTATGAATTCCCATTTTTACCCCGTACACAGATTGCAGAATCACATCAGTTACACATCCATTGATTTACATATTGCCATACTAGTGTCTGTTGTATTCTGCTGCCTTTCCTATCCTCTACTATCCCCCCTCCCCTCCCCTCCCCTCCCCTCTTCTCTCTCTACCCCCTCTACTGTCATTCATTTCTCCCCCTTGTATTATTTTTCCCTTTCCCCTCACTTCCTCTTGTATGTAATTTTGTATAACCCTGAGGGTCTCCTTCCATTTCCATGCAATTTCCATTCTCTCTCCTTTCCCTCCCACTTCTCATCCCTGTTTAATGTTAATCTTCTTCTCATGCTCTTCGTCCCTACTCTGTTCTTAGTTACTCTCCTTATATCAAAGAAGACATTTGGCATTTGTTTTTTAGGGATTGGCTAGCTTCACTTAGCATAATCTGCTCTAATGCCAACCATTTCCCTGCAAACTCTATGATTTTGTCATTTTTTAATGCAGAATAATACTCCATTGTGTATAAATGCCACATTTTTTTAATCCATTCGTCTATTGAAGGGCATCTAGGTTGGTTCCACAGTCTTGCTATTGTGAATTGTGCTGCTATGAACATCGATGTAGCAGTGTCCCTGAAGCATGCTCTTTTTAGGTCTTTAGGGAATAGACCAAGAAGGGGAATAGCTGGGTCAAATGGTGGTTCCATTCCCAGCTTTCCAAGAAATCTCCATACTGCTTTCCAAATTGGCTGCACCAATTTGCAGTCCTACCAGCAATGTACAAGTGTACCCTTTTCCCCACATCCTTGCCAGCACTTGTTGTTGTTTGACTTCATAATGGCTGCCAATCTTACTGGAGTGAGATGGTATCTTAGGGTGGTTTTGATTTGCATTTCTCTGACTGCTAGAGATGGTGAGCATTTTTTCATGTACTTGTTGATTGATTGTATGTCCTCCTCTGAGAAGTGTCTGTTCAGGTCCTTGGCCCATTTGTTGATTGGGTTATTTGTTATCTTATTGTCTAATTTTTTGAGTTCTTTGTATACTCTGGATATTAGGGCTCTATCTGAAGTGTGAGGAGTAAAGATTTGTTCCCAGGATGTAGGCTCCCTATTTACCTCTCTTATTGTATCTTTTGCTGAGAAAAAACTTTTTAGTTTGAGTAAGTCCCATTTGTTGATTCTAGTTATTAACTCTTGTGCTATGGGTGTCCTATTGAGGAATTTGGAGCCCGACCCCACAGTATGTAGATCGTAGCCAACTTTTTCTTCTATCAGGCGCAGAATCTCTGATTTGATATCAAGCTCCTTGATCCATTTTGAGTTAACTTTTGTGCATGGCAAGAGAAAGGGATTCAGTTTCATTTTGTTGCATATGGATTTCCAGTTTTCCCAGCACCATTTGTTGAAGATGCTATCCTTCCTCCATTGCATGCTTTTAGCCCCTTTATAAGATAGTTGTAGTTTTGTGGATTGGTTTCTGTGTCCTCTATTCTGTACCATTGGTCCACCCGCCTGTTTTGGTACCAGTACCATGCTGTTTTTGTTACTATTGCTCTGTAGTATAGTTTGAAGTCTGGTATCGCTATACCGCCTGATTCCCACTTCCTGCTTAGCATTGTTTTTGCTATTCTGGGTCTTTTATTTTTCCATACGAATTTCATGATTGCTTTCTCTATTTCTACAAGAAATGCCATTGGGATTTTGATTGGCATTGCATTAAACCTATAGAGAACTTTTGGTAATATTGCCATTTTGATGATGTTAGTTCTGCCTATCCATGAACAGGGTATATTTTTCCATCTTCTAAGATCTTCTTCTATTTCTCTCTTTAGAGTTCTGTAGTTTTCATTGTATAAGTCTTTCACCTCTTTTGTTAGGTTGATTCCCAAGTATTTTATTTTTTTTGAGGATATTGTGAATGGAGTGGTTGTCCTCATTTCCATTTCAGAGGATTTGTCGCTGATATACAGGAATGCCTTTGATTTATGCGTGTTGGTTTTATATCCTGCCACTTTGCTGAATTCATTTATTAGCTCTAATAGTTTCTTTGTAGGCCCTTTTGGGTCTGCTAGGTATAGAATCATGTCATCTGCAAATAGAACTCCATATGGAAACCTAGAAATGTATCCACTGACTCATTCTACTTCCAGAGGGTTAGGAAGCAAAAAGACCTCAGCTGATGCATTTTTAGTTGTCTCCACTTCCTACCACGACCTAAGTGTGTGCTTCTCCAACCTTGCACTTGTTCTTTCCTAACAACCATTGAAAATGTTTTGTTTTCAGTTTATTTTCTTGATTTTTTTTCCTCAACTGTAACCTGCCTGCATTATAATCATTTTTGCATCTTTATGGCCCCATTCTGTGTCTGGGACATTAAAAACTCAACTGAAACTGTATTCAAATATTGATTGCTTAGTAATCAAGATGATCTTTTATCTCTTCTGAACTTCTTTTATTTTGTAATGAGTGCCACAGAGTTTTAACAATTTAACAATTGAGACAGGTTTTCTCGTCTTTTTTAACTTTTTTAAACTGTGGTAAAATATACACAAAATTTGCCATCCCAAACCATTTTTAAATATATTCCCATTGTTGTCTTTAGCCATCTCCAGGATTCTTTTCTTTTGTGACACTAAAACTTAATACCCATCAAACAATAATTCCCATTCTCCCAGCTCCTGGCAACTGCATTTTACTTTCTGTGTGCTAGGTACCTCATGAATGAAAACATAAAATTTTTGTTTTTTTGTCACTAGTACATTTAGCTTAATGTTCTGAAGTTCATTCATTAAATTCATTAAAAGGTTCATACAAGTTTTGTCTTAGAGTGCTATAGATAATCTTTTTCTTTCTTTCTTTTTTTTTTTTTTTGGTGCTGGGGATGAAATTCAGGGGTGCTTAACCACTGAGCAACATCCCCAGACCTTTTTATTTTTTGTTTTGAGACAAGGTCTTAAATAAGTTCCTTAAGGCCTCGATAAGTTACTGAGGCTGGCTTCAAAATTGTAATCCTCCTGCCTTGGCCTACCTAGACGCTGGGATTACAGGCATGCACCATCACACCTGGCTGCTATAGATAATGTTATCCTTTGTTTGTTTGTTTTTCTTTAATCTTCTATAATTTGCTATGCATGTGGTAATAATAAATATTTAGATGAGAATTTTCAGCATTTCATTGTTTTTCTTTTCAGATTTAAAGATTGTGTTCTCAGAGTATTAGCAATGCAAAATTTATCTTTATAATGAGATTATATATGGTTTTGTTATGGTTGACCTATTGTAGAGATGCTATTGGTAAGTTCTTAATTATATCTCTGCTGAAGTTACTTTTCCCCCTTATTTATTGCAGGAGTTGCAGGTGCTGGCCGGCTTTTTACTCCTGCTGTAATCAAAGCCATGGCCCGTATCAATGAAAGGCCTATAATATTTGCATTAAGTAATCCTACAACAAAGGCTGAGTGCACACCTGAAGAAGCGTATACACTTACAGAGGTATTAATAATAATTATATGAATTGGTTATGTTTTGTTTTCTCCGTCCATTAACTTACTAATTACATATTCTTGCATGCTTCTTTTAGCAGTTTCACTGAAGATTATAATATACATCCATGGGTCATCAGGGTGATATAAATGGCTTATATCAATTCTGGAAAACAGTTATATAACTCCCATTTTAAGTCCCTTACATTGTTTGCACTATTGTTTTTCTCTGTACATTTTAAACCCAAAGGGCATTATTATTTTTCTATATAAATTTTTCATTTGGATTTGACCTATACCTTATTTTTTTCTGTCCTTATTCTTTCCTTCCTTCATGTCTGTGCTTCTGTCGAGGATCATTTTCTCCTACTAGAATAACTCCTTTCCTTAAGTGAGTCTGGTGAATTCTCTTGATAATTTTTTGCCTTCGTTTTTGACTTGTTACCAAACCCAGGTTTGGAGGCCCATCCACAGCAAAACCAATGTCTGAGAAACGACCATTAGGGGAAAAGAAAGGCTTTATTTGATGGCCAAAGAGTAGAGAAGTGGGAGCCCATACTCACACCTCAGCTTCTCAATTACATGGATAATAATGTAGTTAGAGGCTAATAAAGGAGAGGAACATTCAAGTCTTTTCTGGAAATAGGTGAGGTTTTACAGGAACTCATGTACCACCTCTTTTCACTCCTTTCGTGGTCTGGTGTTTCCAATTATGAGGACTGGTGGGTCTCTTTAGCCTTGAAGTGGAGAGGAGAGAGACTGGGCAAGTCTAGGCCAAGTTAACCCTATATTATAGTTTTAGACAAAACATTTCCCAGATGATTACCATGTCTACATGCAGTGCTAAGTAGAGTCTGACACAAAGGTTAAGGCAACAAAGGAGACAAATGTGGTATAAAGACAGATAGGCTGAGCCTTTTCATCTCATAGTAGTCACCTGTCACACATCTTTAGGCCCAAGAGAAGAGTCAGTATTTTTAGCAAAACTGGCCTCAAGTCCATGAAAAGTAATGTAGACAATCATTATCATAACCCACATGTCAGAGGTATTACTTAGAGCAAAGCTAGTGGAATATTAACAATGTATTTTCCAGCCATGTGGCCTCCAAGTGAGTCATTCTTGTTAGCTAATAGCAAGTGAAGCTAGAGGGTTTATTTAAAAAATTTTTTTTGTTGTTACAAGTATATTTTTGTTCTGTATAAAAGCAAAAGTTGGTGGTTACATTATTTCAGCCTTTGAAGATAGTATTGTTTTCTGACTTCTGTTTTTCTTTTGATTCCTCATCTTGAGTTTTTAGCAGTTTTACAATAATGTATCTTTGTGTTTATTCCACTTAGAGATTATAGGGCTCCTGAATGTGTGGCTTGATATCTGGTTTTGTTTTGTTTTTCGGTTTCCTATGCTTTGGCCATAATCTCTCTCTCCTCTTATGGAACTCCAGTTGCACAATCAGACTTCACTGTATCTCCATTATCCCTTACATTGTTTTCTGTATATATCATCCTTTTTGCTCTGTGTTTCAGCCTGATGATTTTCTTTGGACCTTCTTCCTGTTTGCAGATTCTCTTTCCAGTTGTACTAGTTTGTGTTTAGGTTCTTAATTTTAATTATTGCATTATTTTCATTTGTAGACTTTCTGTTTCTTTTATAATTGATTAATTTAATGACAGACTTAAAATCGCAGAAATTATCAGTTTATAGATTCTGTTTTCCTCCCCCATATTTTATGAAGCAATTATTTTTTACTCACTTCACCATCAGTGTTTATCTTTACTAGGTCATTTTTTTGAGTTGACTGATAGCTTCCTGTAACAAATTTTTATTTAAAATTGTTTTGAGATTTAGTACTTTCAAATTATTTGATATTGTCACAAGGTTATATCTCAATTACAAATACCTGCTTATATACCATTAAGAAAGTTCTGTTTGGCTTTTTCCTCCCTAATGTTCTATACTTTCTATACTTGTAATCTTCATAGCAAAATCACTTCCTTTATTCTTGTAATTGATCTTTAAGTGGCTCTAGAAAGTGATTTTTTTTTTCCTTCTTTCCTTCTTTCCTCCCTTCCTTTCTTCCTTTCTGTTGGGGATTGAACTCAGGATCTTGCTTGTGTTAGGCAAGCATTCTATACTGATCTACACCTCCAGCCCCCCCAGAGAATGAATATAAGGGCTTTTCATTTTGGTGCTAGGGATTGAACTCAGAGGCACTTAAACTGAGCCACATCCCCAGCCCTATTTTGTGTTTTATTTAGAGACAGGGTCTCACTGAGTTGCTAAGAGCCTCGCTGTTGCTGAGGCTGGCTTTGAAGTCGTGATCCTCCTGTCACAGCTCCCCAGCTGCTGGGAGCCACTGAGATTACAGGTGTGGGTCACCATACCTGGCCCATAAAGGCCTCTTTATAATGGTGTTCAGCAGATTGTTAGGTCATACCCTTGAGAATAAATAAAGTAATAAATCTGTGATAAAGTTGGGTAAAATAATTTCTTGAATATATATGAATTACAATTACAGGATATTTTTTTCTTTCTTTCTCTTCTTTTTTTTTTTTTTTTTTTTGGTGGTACTGGGGATTGCACTGAATTACAATTGAAGGTTCTGATTATAGCAAATATCTCAATTTATGTAAGTCCACTTTTATTATGTCTCCTTTTTTTTTTCCTTGGGTAAATAGTTTTTGTCATTTCATAAGCCTAGTTGTTTGTTTGTTTTTTTATTGAGTGCTGGATAGTATGAGTGAGGAATTATAACAATCATTTGAGGGTCTGGATGACATTCTCTTCCTCCAGAGGGGCTTCATGTATCCTCTGGTGACTATTAGGATGGGGTACATCATCATAATCCAACCAGGATGCAGTCTAGGTGAGGCCTAGTCTGTTTCCAGTTTCTTCTTCCTCCAAATGTGTACCCCTTTGGGTATGGCTCCAAAGCCCTGGAGTATTTACCAGCAACCTTCATTCTTAGTGGTCCCTGAACTTCAGTTTTTCTGTGTCATCATGAAATTCCTGATATCTGTTACACAGGTAAAAGCCACAGTTTTTGCCTTTGAAATTACCAGTTGAGGGGAAAAGATTTAATTACTGACCTTATATCTTTTTCTTTTCCTTTTTTTTTTTATACTGGGGATTTAACCAAGGATACTTTACCATTCAGCTACATCTCCAGCCCTTTTTATTATTTATTTGTTTGTTTGTTTACCGGGATTGAACTCAGGGGCACTCGATCCCTGAGCCACATCCCCAGCCTTATTTGTATTTTATTTAGAGACAAGATCTCACTGAGTTGCTTAACACCTCACTTTTGCTGAGGTTGACTTTGAACCATACTGCTGCCTCAGCCTCCTGAGCCGCTGGGATGATGGGCATACGCCACCTTGCCCAGCTTGGCCTTGTATCTTGCTTTCCTCTTCTTTTGGGTATTAAAAACCATCCCCCTTCCACCCCTAACACCACACTTTCACTATTTGGTAATACTCTGTTTCATTTTTTTTAAAGAACATTTTAAAAATATTAACAAAAAGAACATTTTTTTTTTAAAGAGAGAGAGAGAATTTTTTAATATTTATTTTTTAGTTTTCGGTGGACACAACATCTTTGTTTTCATGTGGTGCTGAGGATCGAACCCAGCGCCCCATGCATGCCAGGTGAGCATGCTACCGCATGAGCCACATCCCTGGCCCAAAGAACATTTTTAAAAATACATTTACTTTAACCAAGTACAATGATGCACACCTGTAATCCAGGCTACTTGGAAAGAATAGAAAAGGCTTGGGAATGTAGATCAATGGTAGAGCAACCCTGAGTTTAATCCTTAGTCCTGAAAAATGGATGGATGGATAGATTGATTTTTTTTTTTTTAATTGTAACCTTAGAGAAAGTTAGTATGAAGCAACCTAGAAGATTATTGTTAAAGCTGCACTTTCTCAGAACTTTCTGGACATAATATTTATGTCTTTACATCTTTATTATTCTGTTTTTTTCTCTGTGATGACATCCAGTAAACACAATAATTATTGAAATTCATTCTTTCTTTCTTTTTTTGGCAGTGCTAGGAATTGAACCTAAAGTCTTGTGCATGAACAAGCACTCTACCACTGAACTATGTCCCCAGCCCTTTTTAAATTTTATATTGAGACAGAGGCTTACTAAATTGCCCAGTTTGTCCTCAAAGTTGGTGCTCATTCTGCCTCAGCCTTCCAAGTAGCTGGAATTAAATGTACCCCATTGCATCTGGCACTTCCTCCTTTTTAAAAATTAATTGCATGGGGCACAGAGGCATGCACCTGTAATCTTAGCAACTCAGAGGCTGAAGTGGGAGGATCTGGAGTTTGAAACCAGACTGGACAACAGAATGAGGCCCCATCTCTTTAAATAAAGAAAGAAAATCAGTTTCAGAATCATCATAGTTTTTAGAATCAGTCTCAGTGTACTGCCTGATCTTTTTGCTAAATATGTATTACTTTTAGATTGATTGCCTATCCTATCCGCCAGGTTTTACATAAAATGGATAGCTTTTGTCCCTAAAATTAAACCTTAATCTTACATAATGACTTTTTGGTACATATATTCAATGTATTATGGGTTTGGCATTTCTAAAATGTAAAAAAAAAAAAAATTGAATGTATTGAGCAATAGTAGTGTATTCTACTCGTTAAAGAATTTTTGAATAAATTTTATTGATAAAGTATACATTATTGGTATGAATATTAAAATTCCGAAGGGAGACTAGTTTGATAGCAGAGGTTTTTTATTTTTGTTTTTTATTTTAGGGTCCTGGGGATTGAACTCAGGGGCACTCGACTATTGAGCCACATCCCCAGCCCTATTTTGTACATTATTTAGAGACAGAATCTCACTGAGTTGCTTAGTGCCTTAGCCTCCCTAGCCACTGGGATTCCAGGCATGTGTGACCATGCCTGGGCATTTCAGCAGTTTTAAGATGCAAATTTTTTTTGCAATTTTTATAACTTTGAAGTCATCCTGTCTCTTACCAAGAAATAGGAAGGCATTGACTCATAGTTTCAACCTTATGTGAATTCTTAGTGCTACATGAAATAATGGCAGAAGTTTCTATGTGGTTGCAGTCAACTCTTGGTGTCCTGTTCAGTGGAGACATGTCTTAGTGTTACTCTAACACCCTCTGCTGCTCAGTGAGAAAAATACTTAAAACAAACAAACAAACAAAAGCCCCAAATGTCTCATGTTTTAATGGCCATTTGTTCAGATTGGCCAGGTTGACTTCAGAATGAGAATGCTGTTATCATTAAGATCTGGCTATGTTTAAGCTCCATTTTGATTTCGGGGGAGGGAGAAGATAAAGGTGGCCTGGAGAAAATGTAGATTCCATTTAAGACATTCCTAAAATCTTTCTAAGTCTGAAAACTGACTGATATTGTGAAGGCATAACATTTTTTCCTGTAAAGTGTTATATTGTATAATCCACTTAATAAGGCTATTAAAATTAATGGTGCCACAAAAATATTCTGTATATGTTAGTTTGGTAACATATGACCTAAGACATACAGTGACATTACTCATCAAAGAAGTAAAACTTTTTTGCCACAGGTAGAGCTATGTTTAGGACAAGTAGAGGATTATAATAACTATCTGTAGAGTGAGTAGAAAAATTACATAGCTGTATGGAGTTGCAAATCCAAACTAGTCAGCTGGGCCACCATTACCATAGTGAACTTGCTTTCACACTTAAACTTTGTATCATTTTGAAATTGAAAACTGCAGCCTTGCACATGTTTAACATAAATTTGTGGACAAATTGCCTAGAGTCAAATTCTTGAATGTTAATGAATTCACTAGTGCCCAGATCTATTCTGAAGAATAATCATTATTCTTGATATAATATATATTTTCAAATCTGAGAAAAAGAAGATAAAGCAGTGTCCAAACACTTATTATAACTTGGTTGAATGTTCAGGTGTCATGGTAGTTTGTCCATCCTTCAGTCTTCTGTAAATTATCTTTTAACCTAATGACCCGTGGCTTATTTTAGTTATTCCTGAGTATTACAAGATAAGAGTATTCTGTTTGAGCACTATTGTTTTCTTCTTGTCTTTTTGAGAGGGAGGGAGAAGAAGGTGGGAATGGGGAATGATATGTAAAGGATTTTGTTTTATAAATTAAATCTCTAGTATTTTCAATTATATAGGCATCTAATTCTTTTAGAACATGAAGATGCTAGTAACATTACATGCCATTATAGATCGCAGAACTAAATCAGATGACTACAAAATATGTGGAGACTTTAACAGATTAGTTTTTGTTTTTGTTTTGTTTTGTTGTGCCAGGGATTGAACCCAGGGGTGCTTAACCACTGAGCCAC
The DNA here is from genome assembly GCF_047511675.1 of Marmota flaviventris. Lineage (NCBI taxonomy): Eukaryota > Metazoa > Chordata > Mammalia > Rodentia > Sciuridae > Marmota > Marmota flaviventris. The sequence goes on along the minus strand of NC_092513.1, from coordinate 23,430,422 downwards.
ATCTCCAGCCCTTTATATTTTTTATTTTTTGGAGAGATGGTCTTGCTCAGTTGCTTAGGGCCTCTCCAAGTTGCTGAGGGTAGCTTTGAACTTGGGATTCTCCTGCCTTAGCCTCCCAGGCTGCTGGGATAACAGGTGTGTGCCACTGTGCCCAGCCAGTATTTTCAATATCTTGTGTTTAGCGAAATATTTTCTTTAACAAGGTAAAATACCAGTTTTTTTTCTGGAATCAGTGTGATTGTACAATGCTATTTTATAAATTGCCTGCTAGAGAGTATTATAGCATAATAGACCTGAGCTTTGGAGTTATAAAAAAATTCAAGTCAAGTTTAATTGCTGCAAATTTGATGTGTAACTTTTTTAAAAATATTTTTTATTTATACATAGACACAGTACCTTTATTTGGTTTATTTATTTATGTGGTGCTGAAGCCTAGTGCCTCACCTGTGCGAGGCAAGTGCTTTGCCACTGAGGCCCAGCCCCAGCCCTGATGTGTAACTTTTTACCAAGTACTTTATCAAGGGTTTTTTTTTTTTTTTTTTTAATAATCAGTGAAATGAAGATGATGATAATTTCATAAAGTTTTCAAGAGAGCTAAGTTAACTGAATTAACATATAAAACACCTGGTACAGAACCAAAAACAGGAGATATACAGTAAATGGTCGTAAATTAATTGTGACATTTCCTCCTTCATTCACAATTTATATCCATCTTTATTGGGATTATATTTGTGGACCATTTACATTTTCATTTTTATAAAGAAACTAGAAGTATCAGAATTTTTAAGTTTACTCTAATGGACATTTTTCAGGTTTATTCGAATGTAATACTATGCATAAAATAGTCCTTATCCTAATAAAAGGATTTGTTATACAGTAAATGATGCTTTGTTGCCAGGTGATTTATTGGTCTGATTTACCAGAGGACTTAACTTTATATGAATTCACCTCAATTTTCTCATCCATGTAGAGGAACAAAGTTGAGATTATTTCATTTCATTTACAGGGAAGGTGTTTGTTTGCCAGTGGTAGTCCATTTGGGCCAGTGAAACTCCAAGATGGGCGAGTCTTTACACCAGGTCAAGGAAATAATGTATATATTTTTCCAGGTAAATGTCACCATTATTTATGTTACAAAGCAATACATTATTTTTGTTACAAAGCAATAAGGAATTACATAAAAATACTTCCTGAAATTTTTTGGAATAAACATTGGTGTTTGCAGAATTTTGTTACAAATGTATAGGGAAATTCAAGGAATTCAGTAACTTCCAATTTGCTCTCTTTCCCCTAAAAATTTGTTTATTCATATTAATCTTGTTTTTATTATAGAAATAATATAGTATGTGGTTCATAAAAATGCAAAGGAACAAAGTGGTAGAAAATTGCTTAACCCTCTGTATGTCCCCCTAGTGTCTTCTTAACCACACTTGTCAGATAAAACTACCACCAGTTGGTTCTGACTTTTTCTGGCAGTCACCATCAGGCCCACTCATCTCCTTTTATCAGAGTTCTTGTAACTCAACTGTATGTTTGAACTTTCCACTATGAAATACAAGTAATAGCGCACACATGCCTTCTGATACCTTTCTTCATCTACCACTCAATTTGTCTTATTACTGTTTGTTTTCTTAAGTAGTTGCTTTTATCTTTATGTAACTTACTTAAAGAGCTTTTCAAGCTTTTGTTAGCAATTTGAGTTTTTATTAGCTTGCTAAATGAAAAAAATCTTAAGTTACTTTCTTTTTCCACTTTTCAGTTTTATTTGTCAATATTTCTACATTGTAGAGAATTTTTTTGATACATTGTATTCTTTTGTTTTCCATGCTTCCGCTATAGATTGTGAATATTCAAAATCAAAATTATAAAAACAAAAAAAAACCCCATGATTATATAAATGTTATTCACCAGCTACAGTGTGGTTTGACAAATACACTAGAAGATATAGTTCTGTATCATTAATTTTTGATGTTCAGAATATTTCAAGTATTATCAAGTATAATGAATTTCTTCTTTTCTTCCTTGGTCTTACTCTAGAGTAAACTATTCTGTCCCGTCTTCTTTTTCTATTCTGTCTCCCTTGTGTTTCTGGATACATCTTTAAAGATTTTTTTTTCTTTTTTTTTTCCTTCCCTAAAGAACGTATGAAATCTTCCTGAGGTTTTACAGATCTGAAATTATCTTTATTTTGTCTTCTCACTTGATGGTTTGGCTGGGTAAAGTCAAAGTCTTTGTCATCAGACCTTTGAAGACCATTCACTTTTTGTTAAGGTTAGTGTTGCTGATAAGAAATCTGATAAAAGGAATCACATCCCTTTATGCATAATAACTTTTTTCTCTCAGAGTCTTCACACTTTTCTCTTTATATTTCTGAAAGTTTACTAAAATGTATCTAGGTTGGGTTTATTCCCATTTAACTTTTTTTTTTTCCTTCCATTTCTTTCCTTCTAGAACTTCAGTTTTTTTCTTACAAAGCTTACATTAGATCATGGGTAGAATCCTTTCTCTCCTGTCTTTGACTTCAAAATTTTATTTCCTGTTTTCATCTTTGCCATTTTATCTCATAACATGGAAGATTTCTGTGATATTTGCTCATTCATCAATGCCTGTTAAGTGTTTTTTTGGCACTTGTAGTGTGGCTTTTTTAAGTCTTTTTAAAGGAGATCGGAAACATAGTATAAATTTATTCATAACAACTTCAGTGTATATTCAGAAAATTAAGTTTTTGAATTTGGAGGGGGGATAGTGAGTACCAGGGATTGAACTCGGAACCACACTTCAGCCTGTTTTATATTTTATTTAGACACAGGGTCTCACTGAGTTGCTTAGTGCCTTGCTTTTGCCGAGGCTGGCTTTGAACTCGAGATTCCCCTGTCTCAGCCTCCCAGGCTGCTGGGATTATAGGTGAGCGCCACTGCACCTGGCTAAATTTTTGAATTTTAAAACATGACCACCTCACTATTATCATACCAAAGGAATTAATAATAATTGCCCAATATGCTTAATAGCATATATCGTCAATTCATTCAGTTGAACAATTTTTTATTCCTTTAATATTTTCTTATTCCAGAATTAATTTAATAGTTTCTTTTAAAAAAAAGTTTTAGATTTTCTTTCATCTCTTTCTTCCTTGCAATATTTTATCCTTTGTGCTGTTTCCCTCCCCATAAATTTATGATTATCCTTAGTTGTCAGTTTCTTTTTAAGAATGACTATATTGAGCAGTACAGGGATTTGGCATGAATTCCTTTGCACTTTTGTCTTCCTTCCCCTGTGGGTCTTACCCTTAGCAGCTGACAGCAGCCTCCCATTAAGATGCAGGTAGATGCAAAGCACATAATAGCACACCTTAGACAAGCATGTTATTACTATTGTCACAATAAGGATGTATTTAGCCAATAAGTATGCCAGTGCTTTTATGTAGAACGTTCTTCCAGTATAGTTATTGTTGTCTCTTGAGACCTGGCATCTGTAATAGAAACTCCCATCATCGATGATGTTTTTGTAGAACTTGATAATGTTCGAAATCAACCTCTTCTATCTAGTAGTGTTTCTTTTTTTGTTTGTTGGTACTGAGGCTTGAACCCAGGGGCACTCAACCACTGAGCCACATCCTCAGCCCTTTTTATATTTTATTTAGAGACAGGGTCTTGCTAAGTTGCAAAGGGTGTCTTTGAACTCATGATCCTCATGCCTTAGCCTCCTGAGCCACTGGATTATAGGCATGCCCCACCATGCCCAGCTTCAGTAGTATTTCTGTGGTATAAATGCATGAGGAAATGGGAAGGGAACACATCTCTGCTTATTTTACTAAAACTACTTTAATATCATATTTGACTAGTAAGGAGTTTGGTAGTTGATTACTTTTTATACAACATTTTAAAGTTCTAACTTTATTGTGTTGAGGTTGTAGCTCAGTAGTAGAGTGCTTACCTCAGACATGTGAGGCACTGGGTTTTAGCCTCAGCACCACATAAAATAAAATAAAGATATTGTGTCCATATACAACTAAAAAAAATTTTTTTTAAATTCTAACTTTATTAATAAAAATTATTAGCACCACAAATGTGAACATGAAAAATGACCTGGCAGTGGAGATAAAAATGGCCTTTAAACAGGAAGATTGTCTCAGAGTCTGTATGTAAAGCAACTAAAAACTTAAGGCTCTGATTGTTTTGGAATTAGTGGTCTAGTCACTGTAATAACTGTATGAAATTGTAAAAACAAAACAACCTTAAAAGGGTCAATAGGCTAATCAGACATTGGCTCTAATAAAATGTTTTCCAGATCAAAATTCAGGAAAGAACCCTTCCCCCTCCAGTCTGAAACCCAAAAGGGCTGTACTTTGGAATGGGGTTATGGTTTGCAGTGGCAGTGGGTGATCTAGAAAACCTCAAGCCTTTGTTCTGGACTGCCAGTGCCAGCAAGGGCCCAACAGAAGCAAACAAACCTTCTCTGAAATAACAGTATTCTAAGTCTTCAGATTATTTTTCTAAAGATAATGAGACACGTAAAGAGACATGACAACACAAGCCAAAGCCAGCAGAGACCACAAGAAAAACAGACCTGCTAAAATTCTACATATAAGACAAGTGCTAAGAAACCAAAATGCTTATTAAGTTTATAGAGATAAAGCCAAGCTCGAAAACCTCAGCCAAAAACTACTGAATTCTAGAATTCAAAAATAACAATAAGTCAAGAACTGAATTGTAAATGAGGCTTATAGCAGAATAGACCAAAGAGAATTGGTCAACTCAGAAACTATCTGAGAAGAGACAATAGAGAACAAAGCACAAAGATAGAAAGGAAAATACAAAAAAAATAGGTAAGAGATATATCTTTAATGTTGTATTTTTAACTGAAGTCCTAGAAGAAAGTGAGAATAAATCAGAGTCAACATTTGCAGGCCTCTGGCCAAGAAGTTCTTGGAATTGGTAAATGACAGTAGTCAAGCTCATTGAAACCTATACAGGATAGGTTTTAAAAAATCTACTCAGGAACCTCATTGTGAGATTTCAGAAAAATCACAACAAGGAGAAAATATGAAAGCAACCAGATCAAAAATATTTCTTTCAAAGGAACAACTCTTAGGCTGACATTGGACTCCTTAACAATATGCCGAAAGGCAGTGGGATTATATGTTTATTTTACTTCTAGGAAATACTTGCCAACCTAGATCATCACAGTGAAAATCTTGGAAGAATTAAGGCAAAATGAAGACATTTCAGAAAACAGAATTCACCACCTACACACTTGTATGAAAGGAAGGGAAATCTTGTTCCTTAGGCAATAGTAAAATCCCAAATAGAAACTTAAAGATGAAGGAAAGAATGAAAAGCAAAAGTTGTGAATATGCAGGTAAAACAAAACCAGTATTGTGTACAGAGAGCTCAACTGTAACAACACGGTATTTAGAAAAATACATGGATATAAAATAACAAGAATGCTTTTAGGTTAATTAGAATTAAACTATTATGAGGGACTTGCATTCTCTGGTAGAAAAATTAAAATTAATATGGAGTTTTGATTACTTATGGACATGTTCTAAATTTTAGGATAACCACTCAAAAACTAGAAAAAACTTAAAATTTACGATAAATTAAAATTTATTAGGGGGTAAAACAATATTATTAAACAACTCAGAAAAATGAATATATACTGGACTTGGCAAATATAGGAAGACAGTAGATTTACTCCCAAACATTTAAATATCTGCATGATGGGGCTGGGGTTGTGGCTCAGTGGCAGAGCACTTGCCTAGCACGTGTGAGGCACTGGGTTTAATTCTCAGTACCACATACAAATAAATAAAATAAAGGTCCATCAACAACTAAAAAATACTTTTAAAAAGATACTTAAAAAAATATACATGAATCATATGCTTTACTTTAAAAATATATGTACTAGGCTGGTGTTGTGGCTCAATGGTAGAGTGCTTGCCTAGCAAGTGTGAGACGTTCACCAGTTCCACTGGGTTCAATTCTCAGCAGCACATAAAAATAAATAAATAAATACAGATATTGTGTCCATCTACAACTAAAAAGAAGTTTTAAGATATATATATATATATATATATATATATATATATATATATATATATATACATACATACATACACACACACACACACAAAATAAGGCAGCTGCTAATTATGTGATCCTCTTTTTTTCCCTTGGTAGTTGAATGAATGTTCTTCCCATCTCTGCAATAATGATGGCATATTATTGGAATAAATAAAACAGTATCTAAAATGGGAGTCACCAGATACAGCTGAGAACAGAGGTGTCAATCTTCTAATTCTTCAGTAGGATGATTGAAAGCCACATCATTCTACAGCTGTGCTCAGAGAGGGTGAACCCCACTGTTGTGCTCATAAGTACCACTTTAAACATTAGAAATGTTCAGATTTCTAGTCATTAAAGGAAAATAAGAAACCAGAGCAGATAAGCAGAAAAGGGCATATTGGAGACAAAAAAGGACTGTGAGGGCTGGGGATGTGGCTCAAGCGGTAGCGCGCTCGCCTGGCATGCCTGCGGCCCGGGTTCGATTCTCAGCACCACATACAAACAAAGATGTTGTGCCTGCCGAAAACTAAAAAAAAAAAAAAAAAAAAATATTAAAAAATTCTCTCACACTCTCTAAAAAAAAAAGGACTGTGATAAGAGGTGGAAAGTTTTTTCCAACTTTCAGTATTGTCATAGAGACAAAAAGATTATGTTCCAAAACAAGACAATTTGTTTTTTTTAAAAATTAGGAAATAAAACAAGCTCTTAAAAAAAAGGATGTGAGTAGAAAGATTAGAGAAGATGTTAAGAAAGTCACCTCAAAATAGAGCAAAGGACAAGACATGGGAAATAAAGATAATTAAAGGGTTAGTCCAGGAGGTAATGAGAAACTCTAGGATAAGAGAACAAAAAGATCAGGGAGGGGGCTTCAAAGACTTCATGAACATTTCCTCAAACAGAAAGACTCAGGTTTTCAGGTAGGAATGGCTTAGCACTGAGTGTTAACCATGGTGGGCAAAAGTGTACCTCAAGGCAGTGTTATAAAATTGAAGAACAGAGGTACAAAAACAAAGATCCTATATGTTTCTAGAGATGAAACAAAAAGAAAGGGTCTGGAATCATGTTGACACTGGACTTGTCACCAACACAGGAAGTCAGGAGATATTGGAATGATACCTCACAATTCTAGGAGAGAATTATTTCTAAACAAAATTCCAAACCTAGATAATGAAATAAGTGGAAAGAAGTAGACAAGCATGCACATTTTCAGAAATGCCAAGTTTCAAAAAAATGTATCCCTCATACACTGTTTTTCAGAAAACCCATGGAAAGTATGCCCTGAAAGAGTTTTTAAAAATAAATAAATAAATAAAACACTAGGAAGAAATGGGATAGGAAATGGTCCCAAAAGCAAAGAGAATCCCCATGCTGATACCAGGGTTTCCAGGATGACCGACAGTTCCCCATCTGGAATGGAGAACAACCTGACCAGACTATAGAGCTTCAGCAGATGTTTATGCTAGAGTATGAAATTAGAGAATATACAAGGGAGCCAGAATAGATTTCTTTCAGTTGGGGGAGAGTTGCAGGATGAAATTAAGTACTGAAAAGTCAAAATAATGGGGAAAACAGGACAATAATTAACTTCAGGAGAAACAGAATTTTATACAGAAGAGCAAAAGTAATCATGATACAGCATTTGGATGTGAACAGTGCCTATGAAGTCATGATGACATAAATTTTTAAAAATATTTTTATTGTTGAAGGACCTTTATTTTATTTATTTATTTATTTATTTATAAATATAAATGAGAATCAAACCCAGTGCCCCTCACATTATAGGCAAGCACTCTAACATTGAGCTACAACCCCAGCCCCATAATGACATAAATTTTGAGGGTCCATTAAACCAGACTTGTGCTTGTTATATTGGGAAGAAGGGAAAAAGCTGAAAATATGGGGAGAGCTAGATATTTGCTTCCCAGAAAGAATCAATAATATCTAGAACCCCCAAATAAGAAGAAATATAAGCAATTTATTTAAGGGTAAGAGAAATATTAAAATAATGAATTGAAAGTAGTTCCTTTTCTTGAGCAAGAAGTGGAGGGCTAGAGGTAGACTGGAAATTGGTGTTTTTTGTAATTAATATTGATGGATTATATGCATTTGTAATTTTGGTGAACTTAAAAATTAAATTGAGAAGCCATTTATTTCTAAAATAACATCCTTAAGCAAATAAGAATTGTAAGTTAACAGAAATCATTTGGTTTGATTTTAGCTCAGATTTTTGTTTTTTCTTGGGGGTTGTTTGGGATGGGAGTAAATTACCACTTCTGTACTTTTTTATAGGAATTTGGCCCCTTTCATAATTTGAAAAGTGACCTTACTAAATAAAGTACTCAAAATTTTTTTCAGGTGTGGCTTTAGCTGTTATTCTCTGTCAAACTCGACATATCAGTGATAATGTTTTCCTAGAAGCTGCAAAGGTAAGTTTAAAATGTTTATCTTATAAAGGAATAATTATAAAGATGAATGGATCTTAAAATAGAGAATGGTTTAACTCTGCCCTATTAATGAAAGGGAAGTTACCACCCATGGCTTTTTTTATTTGCCTGTCTACTTTTAAACATTTGGTTGTAAACTATTAATTCTTTCATATTTATGATGTTTAAAACTTCTGCGTGCATGCGTGTGTGTGTGTGTGTGTGAGAGAGAGAGAGAGAGAGAGAATATAAAGGTACCATGACAATATAGATATAAATATATAAATATCTTAGTATTTTTATTTATGTTTTAGTTACAGTTGGATACAATATCTTTAATTAATTTATTTATTTTTATGTGGCACTGAGGATCAAACCCAGGGCCTTGCTCATACTAGGCAAGTGCTCTACTGCAGAGCCACAACTCCAGCCCCTCTCCATATTTTTAATGGAGATAGTTTATTTGGAATTCTGGCTTCTGGATTTTGCAATAGAAATTCTGAAGAAATCACATTAATACAAATACTGATGTCTATTTTCTTAATAGATATTGTAATTTTGCCAGGTTTTCTATGTATTGGGTAGAATGCATCAAAAAATCTGTTTTATTTCTTGTATAAACAGTTTTAATTTCTGTAGAGGTTTATGTATTCCTGCAAAAAATAAGAATTTTGTAACCTATGCTTTTCTCTTTCTCCACTGATTTTTTTTCATTTTAATAGATCTTTCTGTTATTTAAACTAACAGAAGTAAAGTTATGCTTTTCTTTTCAGGCACTGACAAGTCAATTGACAGATGAAGAGTTAGCTCAGGGGAGACTTTACCCACCACTTGCTAATATTCAAGAAGTTTCTATTAACATTGCTATTAAAGTAAGTAATTTATACCTCTTCATAAATTTTTTTTTTTGTAGTTGTAGATGGACAGAATGTCTTTATTTTATTTATTTTTATGTGGTGCTAAGGATTGAACCCAGTGCCTTACACATGCTAGGCAAGCGCTTTACCACTGAGCTACACTCCAGCCCCCTCTTCATAAATTTTAATGACATTTTCTTGTATGAGTAATATAATTTTGTTAGAGATAATTCAAAACATGGAGAAGGATGCAAAGAAATTTTTCATATTTTTTATTACCAAAATATAATATACATTATTATATACATTATTATTTTAGAGGTTTTTTTTTTTGGCCTTCTAGTCTTTCTGTCTTTCTTTGTAAGCACATACATTCATACATACATGCCTATAATCACCTCTGTCTATTTTTAATAATTGATTTCTGACTGTACTTTTCCCATTTAATATAAGCTTTTCTGTGTAAGTCAATAAATAGTCTTATGTGTGGTCACTAATACTGATTGGTATCCTCTTGTTATTGTATTATAATGTTTGATCATCTTTATTTTTGAATATTTAAGCATTTTTAGTTTCTTATTGTTAGTAATAAGGCTGTTCTGAACATCCTTATAGATAAATCTTTGTGTGTGTTCATGATTTTTTTTTTTTTTTTTTTTTTTTTTTTTTTTTTTGTGGTGCTGAGAATCAGACCCAGGGCCTCATGCATGCTAGGCAAGCACTCTGCCATTTAGCACATCCCCATCCTGTGATGGCTTTAGGATGAATTCTAATCTTAAGAATAAATCATATTAACATGCTTAAGATTTCTAATATTCATTGTCAAATGTTTCTTCAGAGGAAAAAGTACTAATTTACATTGAACTATTAGATATGAGTGTATCTTTCTTTATTTGGAGTTTTGGGGTAGGGGCAGTATTGAGAATTGAACCCAGGGTACTGTCCCATTGAGCTACATCCCCAGCCCTTTTTTCATGAGACAGGGTTTCACAAAGTTGCCCAGACTGGACTCAACCTCTGGAATACCTAGGATTCTCAATCAATATCTCTTTCTAAAATTCTTTTTAAAAAGCTTTTCAGTATAATTTTATTTTCTTCATCTGAATATAACATATAGCGTATTCTTTTCTAAATATTTTTAAATTTTTGTTATTCTGTATAAAAATGTTTTTTCCTATATATATTTTTCTCACTGATTATTTCTTATATAGAGGAAAGGAATGAATACTTGGATTTGCTTGATAACCAGTTTGTTTACTGAACAACCTTAATTCTTTTGTGGGGGGTTACTAGGGATTGAACTCAGGGGTATTCAACCACTGAGCCACATCCCTAGCCATAGTTTGTGTTTTATTTAGAAACAGGGTGTCACAGAGTTGCTTAGTGCCTCACCGTTGCTGAGGCTGGCTTTGAACTCATGATCCTCCTGAGTTGCTGGGATTTCAGGCGTGCACCAGCCCACCCAGCTCAACTTTGTTTTAATTGTTTCTCGGTTCTTTGGAATTTCTGAGTTTCAAATCATCTGCAAATGTATTTTTTAAATATGTATATCTAAAGAAGGTAGGCTTCTATTCTAGTTTACTAAGATTTTCTTAAACATCAAGATTGGATGTGGAATTTTCCAGCCACATATTCAACTTGCAATAGACAATCATAAGTTTATGCCCTTTTAATATTATTGTTACAGTATTTTGATGCTCATAGCCTAAGCACAGATTGGGAATTGGTAATGGATATTATTTTTAGGAAATAGCAGCCAGTGCAATTGAGCTGGTATCTAAGGTACAGAGAGGAAAATGGCATAAGAGAAGATCTGAAAGTTTATAGTCAGCTTGTAGTCAGGTATAGTGGTACATACCTATAATCTGAGCAACTCTGGAGGCTAAGGCAGGAGGATCACAAGTTTGAGGCCAGGGCTAGGGATATAGCTCAGTTGATAGAAGCTGAGGTTGCAGGTGTACACTACTGTGCCCAACTTTGGAGAACTTGTTCAGACTCCAGGACCTTACTACCAGTCTCTGATAGTAACAGACTTTGTAAAGTCTGGAATAGAGAGGTTCTGTAGGTCTGGGATGGAGTCCACGAATTTGCATTTCCAGCAAGTTTCTTGGTAATGCTATGCTAATGGTCCAAGAACTTTTGAATATCAATGACATGGAGATCTTCATTCTACTTTGAGTTAACTGGGAGCTAATATACTGATGGATGTCCTGTTAGTATCTCATATATCATAGGACTGAGGAATTACCTAGATTAGGAAACAAGAGGTTACTGCAGAGGGACTTGTATATACAAAGATTCAAAGGCAAAAAAGAATGTGGAATATATGTGATCCTGGAAAAAGTCTCATGTGTCTAGAAAATGGACACAAAAAAGGAGAGAATTTTGAAATGAAAAAGAGGAGGAGGCAAGGTTGGGGGGAATCTTTGTAATCACATCAATAAATCTGGAATTCATTCTGAGGGCAGTGGCAAGCCACTTATGGGCAGAACCAGACAATGTATTTTAAGCTATCATGGCTCTGACTAGCTGTAGTTCTGAGTTTGTTTGGTTCTAGTATTTTTTTTGTTTAGTGCCTACATTTAGGATGGGTATATATGTATTTTGCTATTATTGGATGGCATATTGTACAAATTTCAAGTAGATCTTAACTAGTTGATTCTTAACTAGTTGATAGTGATATTGGTATTCTGTATCTTTGATGATTTTCTGGTGTAGTAGTTCTGAAAATCATTGAAAGAGAGATGTTTTACTCCTAATTATAGTCGTGGATTTATTTCTCCAGTTCTTTTTTTGTTTCCTTCCTGCTTCACATATTATGCATCTCTTGTTGGGTACATACACACTTAGGGTTACGTGTCTTTTTTTTTTTTTAAGTTATTGATAGACATTTATTTATTTATTTGCTTATGTGGTGCTGAGAATCAAACCCAGTGCTCACACATGCTAGGCCAGCACTCTACCACTGAGCCACAACCCCAGCCCAACCATTATAGAATTTTCTTAGCCAATCTCTTTGTATAGCTTTGTGGTGGTTACTATAGTATTACATACTTAACAATTACATTCTGCTACTATTGCCAGGCTGAATTTACCCTTATTTTTGTTCACCATACTTTCTTCCTTCCTGATGTTTCGAAGTGTTTCTTCTCCGTCATGCCCTTTGTGTTTAGATAAATTCTTTTTTGGTACTAGCATAGAACCCAGGGGCATTTAAACCATTGAGCCACATCCCCACCCTTAGTTGCTGAGGTTGGCTTTGAATTTACGATCCTCCTGCCTCAGCCTCCTAAATTGCCGGGATTATAAGTGTGCACCACCATGCCAAGCTAGAGAAATTCTTTTAGTCATCCTTATATTCTTAGTTTTCCTCACTCTGAGAATGTCTTGATTTCCCTGTCATTTCTAGAAGATATTTTTAGTAGGTATAGTGTTCTAGATTAGCAATTCTTTTCTTTTAGCACTCGAAGAATTTACTACTTCCCTCTGCCATTATGTTTTCTGTTGAGAAACCCACTGTCATTCTGGGCTCGGTCACACATGCCTGTAATCCCAGCAGCTTGGGAGGCTGAAGCAATAGGATCATGAGTTCACAGCCAGCCTCAGCAATTGAGCAAGGACTTAAGCAACTTATTAAGTACCTGTCTCAAAATAAAAAATAAAAAGGGCTGGGAATGTGACTCAGTGGTTAAGTGCCCCTGAATTCAATTTCTGGTACAAAAAAAGAGAATTTTTCTTTGTCTTTATTTTTTGGAAATTTAATTATGATGCTTCTTAGTGTGGATTCCTTTGGCATATTTGGAATTTGCTTTTTGAATCTGTAGTTTATACTTATTGCCAAATTTGGGAGGTTTCAGTCATTATTTGAATATTTATCAGCAGTGCTCAACCCTTTTCTCTTTTTCCCAGACTCTGATAATTTGCATTTTAGATCTTTTGTTACATAGGTCTGTGGCATGCTGTTTTGCTTTTGAGGATTTGTTTGTTCCAAGTTTGTTTTCCCAATTGAATAATTTCTGTTTTTCTATCTTCTAGTTCACTGATTTCTTTCCTCTGTTCCCCTCATTCAGCTGTGAATCTAATCTACTAAATTTTCTTTTTCTTTTTTTTAATATTTTTTTTTTTAATTGTAGTTGGACACAATACCTTTATTTGTTTTTATGTGGTGCTGAGGATCAAACCCAGGGCCTTGCACTTGCTAGGCGAGCGCGCTACCACTGAGCCACAACGCCAGCCCTAATCTATTAAATTTTCTATTTCAGTTATTCACATATTTTTAGAACTGAAATTTTCATATGAGTCCTTATATCTCTTTTTAATTTACTGCAAGTTTCTATTTTGTTTGCTGAGGCTCTAATTTCATTTGTGTCAAGCATGTGTAACATTGCTTTCTGAGGCTTTTTTTTTTTTTTTTTTGAGTATGTACTTTTAAAAAGGGATAAGGGACTGGTCCACAGATGGCCACTGTACTCTGCTCAAATGTATTGCTTGCCAGGACCCAACTTCATTTATCAAGTTCCTTAAGCATGAAAGAGCAACTGGAATGATCTCACCTGCCCTGGCCTTGAACACAGTGAAAAGATCAAGGGGTAAAAGCTGGGCCGGATAGTAGATCCAGAAGCAGCAAGGCCAGACAATCTTGTGAGGTTTGATGTCATTTTGAGTGATCAGGAGATATAAAGGCCCAAGGACTCTGCAGTCTAGGAAAAGCTTCTGTAGACTTGGGGGTTTGGGAGGCACCCAGATACCATGGCAAAGATCTGAGAAGTGATGCCAACAGCAAGTGAGGAAGTAAAACTAGTTCCAAGGGAAGATGCCAGCAGAGTCACTGGGGAAACGAGATCTGAATATCTAGGTTATCTAGGTTGAGAGTAATCCGAAAAATCACCATGACATATGTGATGTTATGAAGTGAAGAGAGTGACAGCCCATGAGATATGTAATCAGTGTGTCTCTTCCTCGAGCTGCCTATCTAACATGTGCCTTGAAGTTCTACAGCCCAGGGACAGTCTGGGGTCGTGTTATTTTGGGGTCAGAAACATGATTCTTCCCTTTCACGATCCCTGACACTCTTGCAATATCTGTTGGCAACCAGATCCAGAATCTTCCGTTCAGGGAAGAAATCTAACAACACACGTTTTCTTGTGGTGCCATTAGACACTAGTGTCTTCTGAAGCTGGACAGGGATGTTTGCAAGTGACCAGGGAGTTTTCCTCCCTACTTTCCTCCTCCTGACCACCAGGGCAGATTTGAAAAAGCAGGACCATTTGTTTCAATAATCTTCTTTAAGAAGTCACATTCACGGCTGGGTTTGCCATTCATTTTTGCACCAGGAACTTTATGAAGTGGGAACAGCTGAACTCATCTGGCAGGGCTCTCCACTGCAGACGGCCAGTTCCGAAATCCCCGAGGTGTGAGGGCTGGGTTCTCCCAGCACATTCTTTTCAATAAACATTCCCACACTTGGCCTTTAACTCCAGCCACCCCATCCCTGCCCTCCCAGCGCCTGCAGCTTTCCACCTTGGCTCTGGCTCCTCTGAGGCATTTTTATCATGGCTACTTCAAAATCTTTGTCAGATAATTTTAACATCTCTGCCATCTTGGTTTTAACATCTACTGACTCTTTTTCCTAGTTTGATATGTTCCTGATTCTTGGTATGATAAGTACTTTTTAGTTTTTTGTTTCTTTTTTTCTTTTAATTGAGACCTAGAGTCTAAATATTTCTTAAATCTTCTTTTTAAATGACTTTCTCTGATACTGCTTTGGGGTATGTGCTTCATTTCACTGCAGGTTTCCCACTTCCTCTGTTGACTCCTGAGAGGGGAGCCTCCCCATCAGTAATACTCTGTCCTGACACTGCACTTTGGTGACCTCATTACCACAGGACAATGAACAAGGTCCCAAGTGTTCTGTAGTCCTTCTCTGATACCATCCAGTGGCCTGGCGCCGGGGAGGTGACTGATTAAGGATAGAAGTTTTCCACATGGTCTCCACTGACAGTGTGGGCAGCAGGGTGACGAGGAGATAAGGTCCTTCTTGCTGACCAGTGGGGATAAAAGTCCTGGCTCTGACACTACCCTGGTAGGGCTCCTGTGGTACCGCATTATAGCCTTGATGGAAGTCTAAACTCCTCACTCACCTTTTGTTAGCAGAGGTAGGCTGGGACCAAAATTTTTTCTGTGGTGTTTGACTGGAGTAGAATGGCTATTGACTGAAAGGTTTCTGTCTGTTAAGCTGGCCTTCTGGTCCTTCAGCTAGAGAAAGCAGCCATTTGTTGAGGTGTTTTTTGTCTGCATCTCTTGGTGTATGAGGGCTGCTGGCTTTTTCATCTAAAAATCTGGGATACATGAAGCCACTGTGTTGTTCCTCATGTCTCTAGGCTCCTTGCTGGCCTGCCTTTTCTCTCCTCCTCTTAGAGTTGTCTTAACGGTTGTTTCATGTTCAGTGTCAAGCATTTTTGGTTGTACTTTGTGGGCGGGATAGGGGGAAAGTATGTTTTGTTTTCTCTTCCTAGAAGCAGAAAACTTTTTTCCTTTTTTTAATAAAAACTTGAGGACAGTTTGGGCAATAGACAGAGCACATGAGCACATTTTCCATTACATAATATAACATTAGAGATTGAGCTCTTATAACCAGAGTTTTTTTTTTTTTTTTGGTACTTGGGGTTAAACCCATGGGCACTTTAACACTGCACTATATTACCAGTTCTTTTATTTTTTATCTTGAGACAGGGTCTTGCTAAATCTAGCCTTAAATGCAAGATTTTTTTTGCTTCAGCCTCCTGAGTTGCTGGGATTATAGGTGTGCACCATCATACCTGACTTCATAGATTATTTTTATTGACCATTTTCTTAAACTTTTCTTTTAGAAAAACTGATATAAGAAATATGAATAGTGGTCACAATTTGGAATGGGAATTAGAGGAGGAGAAGGAAGTTTGGATTTATTTTACCATGTGTCACAATGCTTTTAAAATTTGAAATGAAACCATAACGTGATAACTGGATGGCAAGCTCCCTGTGAGGAAGCTTTTTACATTCCTCATTTTATCAGACTAAAGCTAGAGGGTTTATCCTCACCGCTTACTATGGTACTTAGCTTGGTTTCAGAGATCAGAAATCCATTCATTGCACTTTATTTTTGGTGTTGAACACCTGATTATTATATCTGTGACTCAATCCATATTCTAAAACAAAGACATCTGACTTGCTTTGTATTAGGTTTTCACCTCTGTCAAGTCAGCTATGACTAGGAAGTAAAGTCCTACACATCTGGCGTTCCTAAGCTTGCTCTTTCAGTAGGGCTGTGGGGAGTGATGCGCTGGACAGATCACCCAGGTGTGTCTACTGAAGTGATAATTTTTTTTTTTGACTGCACTATTAGGGAAGTGCTATAATAATTCTTGGTCAGGGCCGTAATTAAAACACTTTATAAATACATTGTAAGATGACAAGTCTTTTTTTTTTTTTTTTGGCACTGAAGATTGAACCCAGGGACATTTTACCACTGCACCACACCCCTAGTCCTTTTAATTTTTTTATTTTAAGAAAGGGTCTCACTAAATTTATTAGGGCTTTGTTAAGTTGCTAGGGCTGGCCTTGAACTTGGGAACCTCCTGCCTCAGTCCCTGGAGTTGTTGGGATTACAGGTGTGTACCACCACATCTGGTTTATTTGTCTTTTAAACTTTGAATAGTTTCTGAATGTTTTGAAGTAAGTCAAAGTAATTTTTTTTAATTCTTAAAAAGAAGAAATACTATTCTTCTAAATTTATTTCTTGTGTTGTAATATTTTCTATGAGAGCCTATACAATAATCTTCTTTGTTTTTCAGGTTACAGAATACCTATATGCTAATAAAATGGCTTTCCGATACCCAGAACCTGAAGACAAGACCAAGTATATTAAAGAAAGAATATGGCGAAGTGAATATGATTCCTTGCTGCCCGATATGTATGAATGGCCAGAATCTGCATCAAGACCTCCCCAGATAACAGAATAGAAGCACTCACACCAATAAATATTTCCCATGCTTCAGGGAAGCTCCTTTTTTGAGAGATGTTATCAGATTTATGGTGTTTCTGTATTTTTTTTCTTCCCCCACTACTTTACTTGACTTATCCCATGTATGTCCATGTCTGTTGGAGGTGGATGTGTTGACTGTATTAAGGTCCACCAATACCCTACAATCAACCATAATGCTTAATGTCCTTATTTGTAGCCATACAACACCCAAGAGATGTTTAAAATGTGTCTATGGATGTCTTCACTTGTATTTTTGGTCCTGCTTGCCAAAGTATTTGTTATTTACTGTTATAGGTAACAATCTTCCATCATCCGGTTAGTTCTACAAAAATAGAAGTTTATTTCTGTGGATATGAGGGCAAATTTTGCAAAGCAGCCAAATTTTAAACAAAATTCAAAGAAAATTGTCAGTATGTAAAACTTTATCTGCTTCATTTTACCTTATGCTCTGAAATTCTTTTATAATACACAGATCTAGGGAAATAAAATTTTTTCCCTTTTTCTTATTTTCTGGAACTAATCAAGGTTTAACTATAACATTAGGAGAGAGTTATGGGAACTATTATTGCCTTTAGACAAAGCAGTCTTTTGCAACAGTGTGTAAAAATGATTTTTATTTAATAAAGTAATGTCTTAAACTTAATTGCTTCAGTTATGCTACCTTATTGCCCAACTAGAAATGTAGGTTTGCTTATAATGAAAATACATTGTTTTTTAATTTCTAGTTGAGGGCATATAGGATGCCTAAAGCATACATTACAGCTAATCTCATGTACTTTTTAAAATAAATCAGTAGTGGTTTACATCTGAATGAGCTGTATTTGACTGGAGGAACTATACCCTATGCAACTGAGGTTCTTTATTACTCAAAATAGTTTTGGGATTCTCCTACAATGCATTCCCTTGAATGTTGTTAGTGGTGACAACTCTTTCTCTATTAAAGGTGAATTTATTACTTTTCAAAGCTAAGTAGGGATGAGTAAGGAAGGTGTTCAGACCAGGAGATGCCATTTTTAATCCCAGTAAAATAGATAATAACTGGCTAAAGAGACCAGTTTCTTGTGTAGCTTACATATTAGAGATTTTTAATGGAAGATCCAGAAGCATCTTAAAATATGGTGGTATAGCTATAGTATCTGTCTGCCTTATGTGCTGCAAGAAGCAAAACTTTTAAATGTTCATTCTACAATAGTAATCTTGTCTCATAAAATGGGGGAGCTGGGAATGTAGCTCAGTGGTAGACTACTTCTGGCTTCAATACACAGTACTAAACAATAAAATAAGAGATGCCTCTGCCCCAACTCCCTCCATTCCTGCCCCTGGCCCTGCCCCAGGCCACTAGGGGCAGACCCCTAGCAGCTATAGTTTGAGCAAGTTCTTGAAGGTGGTTCTGACACAGACATATACTTGCCCTTACAACTGCCTTAAAGCAGATATCGGAATCATCTGGAGAGCTAACCAATGCTGAGGACTGACGCTGATGCAGGTCCTGGTTGAGGCCTGAGAGTTTGCATTTCTGATGAGCTTCCA
Source organism: Marmota flaviventris (assembly GCF_047511675.1). Taxonomy (NCBI): domain Eukaryota; kingdom Metazoa; phylum Chordata; class Mammalia; order Rodentia; family Sciuridae; genus Marmota; species Marmota flaviventris. The sequence goes on along the minus strand of NC_092513.1, from coordinate 23,411,524 downwards.
GGTACCACCTGTGTTGCTGTTAAAGAAAGCAGGCGTTGCTCCACAGTATTGCAAGTGGTGTGCTGTTTCAGCCTAGTGTTTATATACTATGTGCTTCTATATATATGAAAAAGATCAACTGAAACTCTTACATGGAGTAGCTGTCATTAATTTTGTTATATTTAGTTATCAGAGTTTTTATAAGAAAAATTAATATAGAACTCTTTAAATAGTTTTTTTCCTGAGAATACATAAAAACTAGAATACTGTGTGATTTTAAATTCTGGATTTGTAGCATACTTAAGTGAAACCTAGCAACCAAATTTCACTTATAAAAGATTAGCTAACAAATGGATATTTGTGAGGTTTTTTAATTTGATTATTCATTCCCTAATGATAGAACTTACCTTGTACTTTGTCTTCTCTAAATTATCAGCCTCTGGAGAAATAGTATTTTCATTTTCTGCAAAAGAGTGATGAATGAATTAAGACTGAAATACAATGTTATAAGTATGGAGCATTAACCATTGTTCCCAGATAACAGAAGACCTAAAGAGAATGGGGCTAAGGATTGGGGTGGCATCCAGGTGCTCCTGTGGCTCCCCCACCTCCCAGTATTGAAGATTAAATACAGGGCCTTGCACATATTAGGCAAGCTCTCTACCACTGAGCTACATTCACAGCCCTTTTTAATGTATTTTGAGATAGGGTCTTGCTAAGTTAAGTTGCCCAAGCTGGCCTAGAACTTGTGCAATCCTCCTGCCTCTGCCTCCCAAGATAGCTGAAATTATAGACATGTGCCACTGTAAGATTTTTTCCTCCGGCTCATTCAGTCTCCCTTAAGGATAACTTTTTTTTCACAAATATCTTCAGTGTTCTGTTGGATTCACCAAAATAAAATCAGCTTTATTGGGCATATGTAATATTGAGAACAATAATACAAGTCTCAAAACTCTCCACTGGGATCCATTTAAAGGAAGTCCTAAAGAATGAAATAACCCCAATACCATATTTTCATCCAAGATGACCACGTGGGTACAGCTGCAGGCATATTGCTTGCTATAGAACATTGCACAGATTCATGGTCTCTGATTCTCTGTGATTTGCACTTTAGCATGTAAGTGTTAAACTGCAGATGAAATAAAGTAAGATTAAATATTTAAAATATTCAAGATAATTTAGCTATAGAAAACTTTCTCCTCACTTGAAATTGAGAGAGATTTTAATGTAAGCAGAGAGCAGAAATAAAACCTAATCCTTTATTTTCAAATTTTAGTACATTCAGGTAGGTTCAAGTAAGACATGACTCTTAAACTGCTAATTCACTAATTCTTACTGAGAGTTTAAGTAGTGCTAGATTTTGAGGCATTATTTTTCTTTCTTAAATAAGGAAAACTGTGCCACCCAAAGAGAAAAGTAAATATGGAAACATTTTCATAGTTTTATTGCACACAATATACACATTGAGTCAAATGACTTGAATGTATGGTATCTTTGGGTAAACAACATTTTCACATGGCTGTTAAGTCTTGGCTTTCTTTTTGTTTTCCAAGCAAAGTTTTATTTCTACATTCAGTGTACTGTAAGTTTTAAGACTAAAAGAAAAACAGACATGGTGGCACACAATTGTACTCCCAGCAATTTGGAAAGCTTTGGAAGGATGGTGACTTTGAGGCCAGCCTCAGCAACTTAATGAGACTCTCCGCAATTTAGCAAGACCCTATCTCAAAAGAGCTGAGGATGTAGCTCAGTTAAGTGCCCCTGGATTCAATCCCCAGTATCAAATAATAAGTAAAGAAAATATATGGTTATATATTCCTCGGTTTTCAGATTTCCTTTTATGTTCCAGAAAAATTATTTTCCCTTTCCTAACTTTAAGTCTATGTTCTTGCAAATCATTGATTCCTATATAGTTGATGAATTATCACCAACACATTTGGCATACAGTTAGCAAGTTATAACCAACTAGATTGTATGGGTGGTGCCTACACTGTTCAGAAGTTAAGTGTTCCAAGCATCTTGTATATTTAATCCACAATAAACCTGTTTCTATCCCTGTTTCATAGACAAGGAGAGGGGCACAGAGAGGTTGAATGACTTACAGAATATCTCATGATGAGTGGCAAAGCTGGGACTCTTAGTTCATACCCATCTTAGGAAAGAAAGCCCTCTATAAGTGATTTTATCTGAATCTTCAAGAATTGTTTCAGTTTAGCTGGGTGTGACAGCTCACTCCTATAATCCCAGCAGCTTGGGAGGCTGAGGCAGGAGGATTGGGAATTCAAGACCAGTTCAGCAACTTAGTGAGACCCTATCTTAAAAAATAAAAAGGGCTGGGGATGTGGCTTAGTGGTCAAGCACTCCTGGGTTCAATCCCTGGTACCAAAAGGGGAAGAAAAAGAAGTTTCAGGAAAAAATTCTTAAGTCCTCCTTAGTGCATTTTACCACTTCACTTGATTTTTCTTTGTTCCCATTTATAATTTAAATACAATGTAAACCTCTTACTTGTTAATCTTTAAATTTTAAGTATTGGATGTGTAAGGATTTGGTTTTGAATGTGATAAATATCACTAAAGATTTTAATAGTTGACTAATGCCTTTTATTTTAGTAGTAGTCATAGAATTGCCAACCACTATAACTTCTGTGCAAATCAATTTGAAATGCACTTATATATTGTACTATTCAGTTTGTTAATCTACACATCAATGTACATCTGCATTGTAAGGTGTATTCTAAATGGTATCTGTTGTGCTATTTGCATATATAACTTCTGTTAAAAAGGTAAGAACAGTCAGAAAGTAGTAAAAGTAAATTTGTGTGTGAAATAAGAAACTTCTAGAGAACTATTTTAGGTAAATATTTGACAAAATTTCTGCCCAATGTTTTATTGTATTTCAAGGAGCTTTAAAATCAACTGAAATTAAAAACATATTTTTGCAATTGATAGTATTTTCTCTTCCCTTTGATAACATCGCAAGCATTAATCATTGACTTCAAGGAAGCCACACTTTGCAACTCATTGCTTGGCCTTTCTCACTTTTGTGTTTAAGATAAAATGATAGAACAACTAGTCTTGTGGTAATTGTGGGAATAGTAGTTTAAGAGGAATGCCTCTCATACAGACATACCAGATTTTCTTACAGATGGTTCCAAGAATCAGTCTAAAAACATCATAGTTATGTGAATTATTTTTCTCTTTTTGTGATGTATTACTTGTAATGAGATGTATGCTCTTATATTTTCTTAGTAAAATTTTCCTATGCATAAAACATGCTTGATGACCTCATTTTTTAAAGACTACTATGTAGAGGAATTTTTAAAAACTTGGCATTATCCCCTTAAAACAAATTCACACTTGACCTGGGAATTTATTATGAGACTTAAATTCAGACATGAAGTATTCCTTGTGCTCCTCATCTTTTCTCTTTATTTCCTTATGTTCAACTTCCTACTCTGTTTGTTTCCTGGCATTTTCCTGTCAGGTGAATCTGAAATCTTTGCTGTCAAATCTCTAACATTTCTTCTGCAACCTCAAGCTCAGCAGATGCCTTGTTTCCAATCTCCAGAAAACAGAATCATCAGAAGAGAACTCAGGCTCTCCCACCCGCACTGGCCCAGCTGCCTTGATAGAGTGAAAGGCTACAACCCTGACAGCACCAGCCGCCCTCACTGGTGATGAAAGCCAGCTTGAGACTTGGCTGGGCCTTGGTGTCCTGTTGAGTGAACCATCTCACAGAACACCAACCTCAGGCTATTGTGACCAAATGGGTTCAGATAAAAATGGCCACTCTGGGGTGGGGTTGTGGCTCAGAGGTAGAGCGCTTGCCTAGTACGTGTGAGGCACTGGGTACGATTCTAAGCACTACATAAAAATAAATAAATAAATGTATTTTTTTTTAAATAGCCACTCTGCAATCCACATCTATAGATAAAATATGGATGCTGTCCAAACCACAAAAGTAAACAGCATCCCCAGAATCCTGACTAGTATGATTGACTGCTGATTTTTACCAATTATAGTTCTAGCCTCACTCTAGTTAGTACTCTCTGTAGTTTATTGAATGTGATAAATATCACTAAAGATTTACCAGTCATAGAATTGTTCCTACTCACCCACTAGTCCGTTCCAAAATAAATGTCAAATTCCATGGCCCCTCTGCAAAATCACTAAACCAAACAAATCCAAATCCTACAAAAGTATTTTCTAACACCCACTTACAGAGATGCCCCACGTTTCCCCATGGCCTGTATCCTCCTCTGCTGCAATAAGTAATAAATACCCAACTTGGTGATAAACCCAACCTTCAGCTCTCCTATCTCCAGCATTCAGGGGTGGAACTCAATGTCCTAACCCTCTAATCCTGCCTTGGTCTTTCCTGTGATAGCCCTCATCCTTAAGATACCTTGAGGCTATAGGTCACTTTGCAGGGTCACTTTTAGCTCATTATTTAACTCATTATTCTAGCTGAAGTAGGTAGACCAATAAAAACCTTCCATTGCCTGTCAAAGTACTAACACTCAGAAACAGTAAGAATGGTGGCTCCGTTCATGAACACTAAACAGTGTGGATCTTAAGTACCATCTGCTCTGGGTCTCAACTGGAAGGCAACTTTGAACACAAATAATTTTCTTTCTCAAGCTGGTCTAAAAATTATACATAAAGATCAGATGTGGTGGCACATGCCTGTAGTCCCAGTGACTCAGAAAACTGAGGCAGGTGTATCATAAATTCAAGACCTCAGCAACTTAGTGAAACCCTGTCTCAAAACAATAAAAAAAAGCTGGAGATGTCACTCAGTAGTACAATGCCCCTGGTTTCAGTCCTCAGCAACACACACACACACACACACACACACAGTTAAAATTACACTTAAGTCACTGCAAAGTAAGCAACCATGAGAATATGCCTCTCTAATCTCTGACTCCTAGGAGTGTAACTTACTACCAGCCTAAAGTGCTGTGCTCTGAAACCCATCATCACATTCACATGGCGCCTCCTGTGACAGGAGAAGTGGGGGTCAAGTCTTATTTTGTAGTCTCAAAATGTCTTTCTCACCACGTTCAGGACTCTTTCTCTACATAGGTATAGAAAGCACTGGTTTCACATAATCAGACAGTCAACAAATGTTTTCTGAATATAATTTAAAAAAGGAAAATATAGTTAAGTTAGCACTTTGTTGACTCTGAACTTGCCCACTACCTTCTACTAATTTATAATCATTGGCAGTGTCCTTCCCCCTTAATTCCAAGTCTGTTACTTCTGTGGAAGAGGCAATATGTAGAAGACCACTATATATCATATGTAGAAGACCAGGGTGGGGGGTGGGGGGTATTGAACCTACAGGTACTGAACCACTAAGCCACATCCCTGGCAGTTGTTTCATATTTTTACTTAGAGACAGGGTCTCCTAAATTGCTTAGGGCCTGTCTAAGTTGTTGAAGCTGGCCTTGAACTTGAGATCCACCTGTCAGTCTCCAGAGCCAGTGGGATTTATAGGCATGTGCCAGTGTCCTAGGCTCTTTGTCTTTTCCTACTCTATCCAGCTCAATTCCTTCCTCTTCCTGGATAGTGATCTCCCTTTTCCCTGTCTTTCGTTTTTGCGTGTGTGTTCCCACGTGCTAGTGATGAGGGCTGAATCCAGAACCTCTCACATACTGGGCAAGTATTCTACCACTGAGTTACACCCAAGCCCATTCCCATATTCCCTCCCTCCCTTCCTTCTTTCTTTATTTCCTATACAGTAATTTAACCTTGGCTACATCCCCAGCCCTTTGTATTTTTTATTTTGAGACAGGGTATCACTAAATTGCTGAAGGTGGTCTCTAACTTACTATCTTCCTGCCTCAGCCTCCCTAGTCTTTGGGTTTCCCATCCACCTGCCACTTTCATATAATCTTAACCACTCCTTTGCTTTTTTATTTGTTCCTCATATTGTTATTGCTTGCCAAGGCATCTTAAAAATTCCCTCAGCACCAAAATTAATACAAACCACAGATTTGGAACTTCATTAATACATGAATAAATAAATCTTCCAAAAGTCCAAAAAGTAGACTGATCAATGTTTTGTGTGTTGGTATGGAAGATAGAATCCAGGGGCACTCAACCACAGAGCCACATCCCAGGTCCCCCTCCCCTCTTTTGTATGTTATTTAGAGACGGGATCTCACTGAGTTGCTTATGGACTCGCTAAGTTGCTGAAATTGGCTTTGAAATCCATCCTCTTGTCTCAGCCTCCCCAGCCACTGAAATTACGGGGGAGCTGGTTTCTGAATGAAGTGGAGATTGGAAAATGGGGGTTCTTGATGTCTCTCTTCTGGTAGTTTCCAAAAGCTCTACAATTTTTAAAAACCCCACTCCTATTATTTTTTTTCTCTGTGGTTTGTAATCACTATGTGATCATTCTATACATTGCGGACTCTGGCTTTTTACTCCCGCATGACAAGAGAAATGTCTGCAAGGCGTGGGGCAAATACACACAACCAGCTTCAGATTCTAAGCAAATGCTAAGGTTTAACGTCGGAATAAAGGTACATGATCATTCTGATAATGAACTCTGGTTCAAAGGTCCCTGAGTTTTCTTGAGGTAATTACAAGCTTAAACTTTCAGGTTTAGTGTTGAAAGATTTGTCCCAACCAAAGACAAAATTACACAAACACATGCTTGGGCAAAACATCAGGAAGCACATTCTTGTCTGAAAAACATGGCACGGGAAACAAAAGAAAGCAAAAACCAGAATAAACATTTTCAATTTTGATGCAGTCGTTTTGGCCTTCATGCGTCACGGCCACCATTTTATAGCGACCTTGACAGAAGGCGGGCACCTGCTGGCATTTGGCCGGCGACCCCGCCAGGAGCTAGGAAGCTCTAGGAGCTTGGCCCCGGGTGGGCGCCATCGAGCGCGGACCTCCCGCGCGCCCTAGAGCGGCCGCGTGGGACCCTGTCGGCGGCGCACTTCCGCCCGCACGCGTCGCTGCCCCGCGGACTGCTGGGCCTCGGAACGGGCCTGCATCTCCCTCGGCTCTTGCGCGGGCCTCGGGGAGAGGGTGAGTGTGGTAGGGTGCAATGGAGCAGGGCGGGCGCGCTTCCTCGGGACTCGCGGGCTCGGCTCGGCTCGGCCTGGCCCAGTCTGGTGCAGAGGAGCCGGGCCCCGGTAGCGAGGACGCGCTTCGTCACTATCCCCGCCGGAGCCTCGGCTGCCTGGCGCTGCTACCGCCGCCCGGCCCGCCTTTTGCGAAACTGACGCGGTCTGGTAGGGGAGCCTGGGCTCGCTGGTGGCCGGAGGCCTGGCCTCTGCTTGGCCACTCACTCTCCCTCAGAGCCACAGTTCTCCAGCTTTAAGATGGAGGACGGCAGTATCTGCCCTACCTACACCACTTGGTGATTGCAGGGGTGACAGTGACTGTCTGGAAACTAGGGAGCGCTGGTTCTCCACTGGGCAGCCAGTAGAATCACTTGGGAAGCCTTCCCAGTGTGAGCCCCATCGTCTCCAGGGATTGTGATCTGCAGCCGGGACCGGGAAACGCGGGCCCAGAGTGACAACTGTGGTCACCACCAGAATGTACACTTCGTCGAGGGTGGATCACAGTCTTGACAAGGCCAACATCTGTTTGTTTTTTTTTTTGTTGTTGTTGTTGTGTTTTTTTTTTTTTTTTTTTTTTTTTTTTTGTCCAAGAAGACGGGGACCTAATCTGGTTTGGCCGCTTTTAATTCCTGGTACCTGGAATGGCGCATGTCGCAGAACATGCATCATTGATTACATGAATTTCTAATTGCTTTCTGACCTAGTGGGAGGGTTTTGATTATTTGGTTTGTTTTTAAACTTTTTGTTATGGAAACTTCCAAACATACATGAAAATAGAATAATATATTCAACTCCTAACTCATGATCAATCTTGTTTCATCTCTTACCTCCACTGTACTATTTAAAGCAAATTTGAAATGTATCATTCCATCGGTTAAATAATGAAACACAGTAACTCTGTTTTTAAACATAAAGCCATTATCAGTCATATTAGTATTTCATATTATCATCTATCCAGTGTTGACATTTCCCCGATTGTCTCTTCCCTGACTCTCCCCTTACCAGTCTGTCCAAATTAGGATCCAGACAAGCTACACACTTTACATTTGATTGATGTCTCTAAGATCTCATTTAATCTTTTTTATTTTTTTCCTTGTTTTTCACTTGTAGAAAAAGACTATGTCATTTGTCCTGTAAAGTTTCTTGCAGCCTGCATGTTGCTTTCCCCATCCCTGTGGTTTCCTTTAATAAACTGGTATTTAGACCTACAGGCTTTTTCAGGTTTTGATTCTATTTTTTTGGCAAGAAAACCTCATGAAGGCTGCTGACTATATTTCATATTGCATCATCAGGGGTTAGATAATATCTCGTCTCTTTGTAGACCTTTTATGTACAAATTACACTGCAGGATAACTAGTTAATTGAACAGGGATTTATAGAAGGATACCAGCTAATAACTGCAGAAGGAATAAGAGAATAATAACACCTTTTGGCAACTCCTAATGAAATGATGGATCCGATGTTGATGTCAGAAAGACAGCCAAATGAAAGTACCTCATACCAATTATCAAGTGTTCTTGGAGCAGTGGGGGTAGGGTGGAGGAATAGATGAATCAAGATTGCCTATAAGTTGATAATCGCTGAGGCTCAGTGATGGAAATGTGGCAGTGCATTCATTATGCTGATATATTTCCATATGTGTTTGCATTTTTCTTTTCTCATTTTTAGTTCTGGGGATTGAATCCAGGGGCACTTTACCACTGAGCTACATCCATTTTATTTTATTTTTTTATTTTAAGACAGGGTCTTGCTAAGTTGCTGAGGGTATTGCTAAGTTGTTGAGGTTGGCCTTGAGCTTGTGATTCTCCTGCTTCAGCCTTCCAAATTGCTGGGATAATTTTTCTTAATAAAATGTTTTTTTTAAATTAAAGATTAACTAATGAGTTTAGGTCAGCATGATCAATTAATTATAGTTCTCCTTTGTCCTTATTTCTAAGTTGTTAATAAATCTAACTCTGTTAGAATTACAGGGGAAGAATATCCCTGCCCCTTTTTAAAAATATCAAAACACATGTCTCACAGAATTTACTGTTAAATTGTTCTAAGATGGAGCCTAATCATTAATATGTTTTAAAAGCTCTCCAGGTGATTCTGATATGCTCTCAGTTTTCCATACCACTGATCTAGGTGCATTGTTTGTTAGGGATTGCAAAGTGACTATATTCTGTTATTCCTTCTGCATTTTATTAACTGTAAAAAGTTTTAACTTTGTGTTTATTCTCACCTTTTACAATCTGCAGTCCAGTAGGGAAGCTGCTTAACTGTTAGATTGAGGCTTAATCTTGGAGGTGAAGACGTGGAACATACAGACGGCCACTAGCACTAACCTCAAGGCTTTGGTCCGAGATAAAATGTGCTGCCTTGTGTGTAAAGGGTAAAGGGAGTAGAGAGCTGACTGTTTCCTAAAATGAAAGGAAAACAAGATGCTGTCTACTTAGAAAAGTATGTTTGGCTGTATTAACCATTTTAAAAATAGAATCACAATTAAATACAAAATAAAAATAAAATACTGTCAGTTGTAACTGAAAACAATCCAAAGATTTGAAAATTAATATCTCCTTTCTCTGCCCCAGCATTCTAATCACCCTGGAGATAACCAGTATATGTGTATCCTTCCATACCAGACTTTCTGTCTTACATAAATATAAGGGTTTGGAGAATATATTACAAAAATGAGATTATACCATAACTTTAACTTTTATCATTCTTACCCTTCTAGGATGATAGTTTCAGACCTGAGTTTTTATTAGCTATGGAATAAATAGTTAATCATATATTACTAGGAATATTAATAAAACCATTTCCATAATGGCATATATTTAGATTGCCTTCCTATTTTAGCCACCTAAAAGTACCACAGTAAATAAACATTTTTTTTTTTTTGTATGTAGATCCTTTATTTTTGTAGGGTAGAAATGAGATAACTGGTTTGTTATCAACAGCAACATTATTATTGATAATATGTATTCTCCCATCGTTCGCCCAAGTCTTAATTGCAATTTACACCTCCACCGTCAGTAGCTCCTGAGAGCACCCATTTGTCCATCTCACTTCATCCTGGATAATGGATATCAAGGCCAGCATTGCTTCCTTGATATCTGCCAGCTTCTATGTGGAAAATGGTGTCTCTTTATTTCTTTAATTTGAATTCCTACTACCTACCTAGAGACTGAGCATTTTTCATGCTTATTGGCCATTTGAATTTCTTTTGGGATATGTCCTTTACCGTTTTTTCTTTTGGGTCAGTATTTTTTTAAAAAAATCCATTTGTACCGTTTTTTCTTTTGGGTCAGTATTTTTTTAAAAAAATCCATTTGTATAAACTCTTTAAAGGGACATTAATCCCTTGTCATAAGATATGCAAACCAATTTTCCAGCCATTATTTTTCCTTTGACTTTTTGAGTCTTTTCATATATAAAGTTATAAAACGATATAAAATGCAATGAAAGAGCTGGGGTTGTGGCTCAGTGGTAGAGCACTTGCCTAGCACATGTAAGGCCCTGGGTTAGATCCTCAGCACTACATAAAAATAAATAGATAAAATAAAGATATTGTGTCCATCTACATCTAAAAAATATTTTTAAAAATACAGTGAAAATATCTTTCCTTAAATTTTTTGGCTTCTTGTCTTGATAATAAAGGGCTTTCCCATCCCCAAAGTTATATACATATATTCTCTTGTTCTGTTTTTTTTTCTCCCCCAAGTGCTGGGGATCAAACCCAGGGTCTTATACACATGCTAGGCAAGTGCTCTACCATTGAGTTATACCCTCAGCCCTTTTCTAATTAAAAAAAAAAAAAAAAAATTGGATTTTTAAAGGTTTGAATTGCTAACCCATGTGGAATGGAATTTTACATACAATGTAAAACAGGGACTTTGCTTTTTTCTGCAAGAATAGCCAATTTTGTTGGTGCCATTCAATAAGTAAACCACGCTTTTATGCCTTTGTTACATATTGATTCCTGTACATATTAATTTCTGGACTTCCATTTCCTTTACCTGTGTTTTTATGCCAGTATTATTCTTATTATATCTGTTTAACATAATAAGTGTCATCTGAAAAGGCAAGTCACTCCTCACTACTTTTTGCAGTTTTGTTTCCCATTCTCAGACATTTATTCTTTTCCAAGTGATCTTTGGATTGTTTTTGTTCTAAGACAATCTCTTGGAAATCTGATAGAAACTACACTAAAGACATCCACATTAATTTTGAAAAAAATGAACATTTATGTAATATCAGGTCTTCCTATCAAGGCACATAGTGTGTTTCTCCATTTATTTGAATCATTTAGGTCCTGGTCCTGCTAACTATTTCTGGTGATTTATAAGGTTTGGTTTTTTTTTATGCCCTTATGACTGGGATTTTCCCCCTCCCCTGTTTCTGTTTTTATCTGGTTATTCCTAGGACCAAGAAAAGCTATCAATACTTTTGGTCATATTTTCTTACTGTAGTAGTTTTTCTTAAAATTATTTGTTTTCCTCTCCACCCAACAATGTGGATTAATGTGGATAATCTATATTTGGTTATGTATAAGTGTCAATATTTATTCTATTTGACACACATCTTCCATAATAGAAATATATCAGAGATGGCAGTTATGCCCATAAATAGTGAAGGCGATAGTGCCAGGAGTTGGTAGAAATCTAAATATTCACAGGTTATTGATCACTTAAAAGATCAGAACCCCATAACCAGTCACTTAGGGAAGTGAGACATTTGCTCAGCATTACAATGAAATATCAACATTACTGTAGAGTAATATAGAACATTACTGTTCATAATAGTTCAGAGGAAGGACTGATCACCATGGGCACCAGAAGCACTGCTTGTGAGTATATTAAATACCACCTCTTACCCAGAACCTCAACTAGATTATTATTGTTTAGTGTTTATTAGAACTTTAAAAAAAAAATGAATGGAAATTACAGAATTCCTATAGGCCCTCTCGCTACTCACCCCTCAGTTTCTCTTGTATTAATATCTTGCATTACTATGACATATTTGTTACCTTTGATAAATCAATATTGTCACACTATGATTAACTAAAGTTGGCTTTATTTTGTGTGGTACATTCTGTGTACAAGTGACCAATGTATAATGACATGTCTATTCTTACTGTAGCATTCAGAATAGCTTTGTTGTCCTAAAAAAATCCCATGTGCTGTATTTATTGATCCTTCCCTCCTTATTCCATTGCATTGGCAAGCACTGATCTTTTTACTGTCCCATAGTTTTTCTTTGGAAATGCTATGTAGTTGAAATTCAGCTGTGGTGTTTGATTGTTTTCAGTGCTAGGGATTGAACCCAGGGCCTCATACATGCTAGGCAAGCACTCTACTAGTAGGCTACACTTCCAGCCTCTTAGTTACAGTTTTGAATTGATTTACTTTAGCTAGGTTTAATTTTGTATATGTAAACAGTCAATATAAGGTTTGTTGACTTGTTTTAGTTCAATTAGGAGTTATAACCAGGGCTTGGGATGTAGCTTAGTGGTAGAGTGCTTACCAAACATGTATGAGGCTCTGAGTTTGATCCCCAGCACCACTCAGGGTAGGGAGGGCTCATAATCAAAAAACAAATAGGATTTGAGCATGTAGCTTAGAGAGCGACTTTACCAAGTGCAAGGCCCTGGGTTCAATCCCCAGCACCCAAAATAAATAAATAATAGTAAATCACACGGAACAGTAACTTGAAATAATCAGGTGAACTTTCTGTTGCAGGGTGGAAGATGTCTATGGATGTGACGTTTCTTGGGACTGGTGCAGCATATCCATCCCCTACTCGGGGTGCCTCTGCTGTGGTCTTTCGGTGTGAAGGCGAATGCTGGCTCTTTGACTGTGGAGAGGGGACACAGACACAGCTTATGAAAAGCCAACTGAAGGCAGGTTAGTGTGCAGTCAGTATCTCATCAAGATTATTTTTTGTTCTCTGTCATTATCTTAGTTCTCATTGGGCCTGTTGTTCAGAAACAGCCCTACCAGTTGTGATCCTACTTCCTGCTAGAGCTCTGGCCAGACTTGGGAGGCCCCCAGGCACCCTGCCATTACCACTCCATGTACTTGTTTATTTGCTTTTCATTTAGTCTATAAATGTCAAGAGCAAGAATTTTATAGACTTGGGGGGTGCAAGATGGGAGAGCTACCTGAGACATATTAGATGGACACTGCCCTGGCAAGGAACAGTGGACATATTCAGTTCCATGAGGGGATAGTTGTCATGAGGAAATACAAAGGGCAGTAGGTGTTCAGAGGAGGAAGATGCTCTCAGAGGCTTTCTGGACCTTCTGAGTTAAGTATTCCCTTTCTTACCCCATTCTATTATTTCTTCCTCTTTTTATTAACTTCTTAGCATCATCAGTATCTGAAATTAAGTTATTGGAATAGTTTTTTTCTGTGTTCTTTATCTTCCTATATAATAAACTAAGTTCACTGATCACTTATGTACCTAGTAGATGCCCAATAAATATCTGTTCAGTTTGTGAATGGATAAGACATTGAGCAACCTACATCTTATTTTTTAGGTCTTGATAAATAGTTAGTGCAGTAATTCCCACAACTCATCACAGGGTGTGGTAACTTGATGACAAAAGGAAAGATACTTCTAGTGTCCCAGGATCTCTTAATGACAGAAGTGGAGTGGCAGAAATGGAGATGCAGATAGTCATCAACCTTGTAATTATAATAAGTAGAATAATGGAAGTATTTTTCAAGTACTAAATGTGGTAGAGCACATGCTTAGCATGCAGGAAGCCCTTTGTTTAATCCCTAGCACCACCAAAAAAACCCAACAGAATAAAATAAAATGATCATAAAATGATTATTCAAAAGTATTACAACTGGGCACACAGGTACATACCTGTAATTTCAGCAACTCGAGAAGCTGAGGCAAGAGTATCGCAAGTTTGAAGCCAGTCTTAGAAACTTAGCAAGACTGGGTCTCCAAAGAAAAAATAAAAAGGGCTGGGAATGTAGCTAAGCAGTAGAACACTCCTAAGTTCATTCCTCAGTACTGGGGGAAAAAAGGATTACAAAAACATGCTTTTAACATGATTATAAAAATTTAAAAGGAGTTGTGGATATAGCTTAGTGGTGGAATACGTGTTTAGCATGTGTGAGGCCCTGGGTTCAATCCCCAGCACCAAAAAGTAAATAAATAAAATGATAATAATAAAACAATAATAAATGTATAAATATGCTTATTGTAGAAGTTTAAACAAAACAGTGTAAAGAAGAGAAACCCAAGTCCTCTTCCCATAGGTAGATTTTCTATACATACAGATATTGTAACGGTATGGGTATATTTGTATGTATGTATGTGTCGTTTTGCATAAATGGAATCACACTGTACTTTGCATAACCTGTTTTTTTTTAGCTGAGCATATATACATACAATCTGTTGCAGAACTTTTCCTGTGAAAATTAATGACTTTAATTGCTGTAAGAATAATTATTTCAGAGGGTGTTTATTATCATTCTTTTCTGGGGATGCTTTGTATTCCACTACTGTTTTTGGCAGTATTTCTCCATCACTTCCTTGTTCTCAAATGAAAGGGAATGCATGTGTTCTTCATTTGATAGCTTCCTCATACCTCTGATAATTGTGGTTACTGTTACTTCTTCCTCTAAAATCAAGTTTCTTGAAAAATGAAATGTTTATCTTCCCTGAAATTGTGATAACTGTGGGAAGCAATTTTCCACTTACTTAATTTGTCTTGCGTGCTTTGGGTTCACAGGCTGTTTTGGTGTTCTACTCTGGCTTTGTTTTGGAGTAGATAGGAGAGGACCCAGAAAGTCTGATGTTAACAGTTTTGAGGCCAGCGTGTGATCTGGGCTTAGCTGCTGCCATCCTTATGTCTGTGTAGTCTTCAGGTCCCACTTGGAGGTGGTTTGGCAGCCTAGACAGGTAGTTGAAATGAAAGGATTCTCGAAGTCATAAACAGTGACAACAAGGACTAAAAAGAGAAAGGAGCATTTTGAGATTTCTAGTTAGAGAGTGCCTCCAGGGGGTTCTCAGGGTCCAAAATCAACTTCTGCCCAATCCATTGTTCTCTGCCACTTGCCACTGCAGCCTGGGTTGGGCGGAGTCGTTCTAGGAAGAGTCTAGAATGGAGAAACTGGAGACCATTTGCTGACGTAGCACAAATCACATTGCAATAAACAGTTCCTGTTCTTTTATGGTATCAATAAAGAGATCCTGTACTTTTATGGTATCAAATATTTAAAATAGGTGGGTCTTGAAGTAGGCCCAAAAGCCTGTTATACTGGAAATGTGCTAGTTGTGATTGTTACTTTCAAAATGCCTGTGGTGCACCTCAGAAAATGGTGATGTGGCATCCTGCCACATACCAGCAGTAAATTCAGTTTACTATTGGCTAAATAAAGTTATAACCTAGCCAATAGTGCACTGAAAAAGCTATTGTATTCGTTCAGACTAAAAGCAAGAGAAAGGTCCAAGATATAGGTCCAGAGGACCTGCTCTCCAGTCTACATTGTGGCATCTATAGTTGTCCACCTTCTTCCCCTGTTTCTTATTTGGTTACTCTCTTCCTCCTTTTCTCCCCCTCCTGTACCCCCCACCCCCATCCTTTTTCTCCTTTTCCTACAAGCTCACCCGCATAGGCAGGCCCTGACTTGGTTGGCTAATCCCTGTCCAGAGTAGAGTCCTTAAAAGGCAGTTTTGGGTTCGGGCACTGGTCCAATCATTCAGAGTAGTTGGTGGAACATTTTGTTTTGTTGGAATACACATTCCCTGTTCCCAGAGGGGGCAGTAGGGGGCAATGTGACTGCCAAATGCTTTTGACACTTAGTCCCATCTAGTTAAGTGAATTATTTTGGTACACATATTTCATTTCTTTCTTTCTTTCTTGTTTTTAAATGAGAGAACATATATAGGAAAATACTGTAAAACTTATGTAATTTGAAAATGTTTTGTGGAAAAAAAAGTTCATCTTATTTAAAACCATCCAGTGAAATAAAGACTGTCTTACTTCTGGAATCATGTTGTATAATGTAAAGGAATAAGTTTATGATGGTAAATAGAACTTGTAAATTCAACTTCCTGCTTTTATGTAAGTCGTTTGGTTTGTTTCAAATAGTTTTGTCTGAGGTTTTACTTCTAAAAATTTCCAAATATATTTCTTTGTCTTAATCAAAAGGGAGAATTACCAAGATTTTCATCACGCATCTTCATGGAGACCATTTCTTTGGCCTTCCCGGCCTCCTCTGCACAATCAGCCTGCAGAGTGGCTCTGTGGTCACCAAACAGCCAATTGAAATCTATGGCCCTGTAGGACTTCGAGACTTTATCTGGCGAACCATGGAGCTCTCTCACACAGAGTTGGTGTTCCCTTACGTGGTCCATGAGCTGGTGCCCACAGAAGATCAGTGTCCTACAGAAGTACTAAAAGAATCTTCACATGTCGATAAAGCAACAGAGAGCCCCCCCTCTCCCAAAGAGGGACAAGGAAGAACTATCCTATTAGATTCAGAAGAAAACTCATACCTTCTGGTTGATGATGAACAGTTTGTTGTAAAAGCATTTCGCCTCTTTCACAGAATTCCCTCCTTTGGGTTTTCAGTTGTAGAAAAGAAACGCCCAGGTAAACTCAATGCACAGAAGCTGAAAGACCTTGGTAAGTGGTTTGTTTTTTCTTTCCTTCTTTCTTTAGCTGTAGATGGACACAATCCTTTATTTTGTTTATTTAGTTTTCTTATGTGGTGCTGGGGATCGAACCCAGTGCCTCACTTGTGCTAGGCAAGCATTCTATTACTGAGCCACAACCCCAGCCCGTGTTTTTTCTTTTTTTATCAATTGAACTGTTTTTTACTGAAGCCATTAGAAGTATCATAGTAACTTCCTTTCCTGTGTCTCAGGCCTGAAACTTACATTTTCTGTACTCACTTCCTTTGCCCAAAGTTTGTTTATTAAGGAAAATCCTTGGGGCCATAAGATTTTATTCAGAATAAAAGTCAAATATGTAGTATATTTGAATCCTTCTCTCTTTAACTTCCTGGAGCCATATTCCTTTGTTTTTTGCTTTGTTTTATTTTGGTACTGAAGAATGAACCCAGAGTTGCTTTACCACTGAGCTACATTTCCAGTCCCTTTTATTTTTTATTTTGAGATGGAGTCTTTCTAAGTTGCCAAGGCTGGCCTTTAACTTGCGGTCCCCCTGCCTTAGCCTCCTGAGTTACTGGGATTATAGGGATCTGCTACCATACCTGGCTGGATCCACACTCTTAATCTGCCTTGTACTGTCTTGGTTGGTAAGATGGTTTAGGTGGTGGTAATGGTGATGGTTTTAGGTCTCTTGTCTTCAGTTTTATTTTTTTCTTTTCTTTTTTTTTTTTTTTTTAAGTACTGAGGGCCTCCCATATGGTAGGTAAATGCTGTACACTGTAACACTAAGCTATTCCCTAACCCTCATGGCTTCCTTTTGAAGTATGTTTTCAGTGACATCTTTGATCTGAGAATTTTTTTTCCTTGGTTCTTAACCTTACAACTTAAACTGCAACCAAGTACTTCCATGGTTTCCTGCTCAATCTACTTTGTCTACTCATTCAACCTTGATTAATTTGGTGTTTAGCATATTACACCTCAACCAGTTTTACATACCAGGGTTCATCACAGTGGGGAAGAAGTACACCAAGATGGTCTTAGGGCCATGGAAGGCTTCACACTTCCTCCAACTAGCCATCATGCATGAGGGGATCCTTAATACCTCTTAGGGAGCAGAGGCCCAGTCCATTCTGCCTCCATCTCTACCTTCCTTAACATGGTGTGACTGTGCCTATAAAAAGCATGATGATATTTTTTGTTTGTCTCTTTACATATGCAGTCTCTTCTCCACTCTAAATAAGATGCTAGATGAGGAAAAGTAACTTAAGTCAAAGTTATTTTTATTATCTAAAAGCCTATGGAAATACTGTTATATTTGGAAATTTTAAACATGATCAGTGTTGGAATTGGTTATCACTATCATTACACTTGTTTGTAAGCAGTTGTCCAGAATGATGATCAGATGTTATTCTAAACTGATGTGAGATTTAATTCCAGGTTGGTAAACATAGGACTTCACCAACTTATGAAGAAGATTGATTGTGTACAGTTGCCCAAATGCTCATTGATCTTGTGATCCAACAGTTCTCTCTAACACATTTTTATTATGTTAGTTTGTAGGTACCTGTCTTGACTAGCATTGATTATGTCATTATTTAGATGACTTTTCTAATTTTACCCAAAGATGACCTTATTATATTTAATATATAATATATTTAATTTATTTAATACCCTTAAAAGCTGTAATTCCTATGCACAGCAGAGAATCAAAACTTTTATCTTGGGGCTGGGGATGTGGCTCAAGCGGTAGCGTGCTCGCCTGGCATGCATGCGGCCCGGGTTCGATCCTCAGCACCACATACAAAGATGTTGTGTTCGCCAATAACTAAAAAAACTAAATAAAATATTAAAATTCTCTCTATATAAAAAAAAAAACAAAAACTTTTATCTTGACTATAACAAAATCTTAGAGGGACTTAGGAGTTTAAAAGTCATCTGGTACATGTGCATGAGAAATGTTTTAAATATAAAGACATTGTATTAGGAGTCAACACTGAACTTTTAAAATGTATAAATATTCGAGTTTCCACAGTAGTAAAACATTTATAATAATTATGAAAAGAATTTGATGCCTTTTCCATCTTCTATTTGCTATGCTATTAAAATAGACTCTTTTAAACAGTCATAAATTCCATATCCATGATGTAACATTGTCTGCCTTCATCATTAGGTGTTCCGCCAGGTCCTGCCTATGGGAAGCTGAAAAATGGGATCTCTGTTGTTCTGGAAAATGGGGTTACAATTTCTCCCCAGGATGTCTTAAAAAAGCCTATTGTTGGAAGAAAAATATGCATATTGGGTGATTGTTCTGGGGTTGTAGGAGATGGAGGAGTGAAACTGTGCTTTGAAGCAGACCTGTTGATCCACGAGGCAACCCTGGATGACACCCAGATGGACAAAGCAAAGGAGCATGGCCATAGCACACCTCAGATGGCAGCAACGTTTGCAAAAATGTGCCAAGCAAAGAGGCTGGTTCTTACTCATTTCAGTCAGAGGTACAAACCAGTTGCCTTGGCCAGAGAAGGAGAAACAGATGGCATTGCGGAACTGAAAAAGCAAGCAGAATCAGTGTTAGATCTCCAAGAAGTGACTCTAGCAGAAGATTTTATGGTGATTGGCATTCCAATCAAGAAATGAAACATATTGACATGTCTGTAAATGTTACTGAACCTACAGTCCAGATTTTTTTTTTTTCTTTTGTTTTTGTTTTTTGGTCTGAAATTATTTTGGCCCTGATAATCCTAAAAAGGATGGAGCTGCATTATTGATCTGACTCATTAGTGAGAGGGAGCAAGCTTTTTGATAATAAATCATTTTTAGAAGAAGAAAAAAAACCACCCAGCATCCTTCTTAAAGTGCATATTTGACAAAAAGATAGATTTTGCAGGTATTCTTCTCATTTTCTGACTACTGCCACAGATGTAAGCCATGCAGTCCTGGGCTTAGCTTCTGCCCAGCTTTATTGTAGTAATTGGAAAAGTACACTGGAATCGGCCTCTTGGCTAGAAATGGTATTTTGTCAGTTTGTGTTGAATCTGCTCATGTTATTAACAGAAGAGAAAGAGCGAGTCACAAGACTTTGTATATGTAATATTAACAATAGCATGCAGTGGTTTTACTGGATTATTGAATTCAGGGCTGGGCTAAGTGATATGTTAGTGTTTTGCTGAAATTTTTGGTTTGCTCTTAGCCCACAATTCTCATCTGAGTACTGTCCTAGGAATTTGGAAATTGTGGGAATGTTTTCTTCTCACAATGACAGAGGGGTGGTAGTGATAATATTACTGGTTTTAATCTGCAGGGGTCAGGAATGCTAGATGCCCTGTAAAGTTTGGGTTAGTCCTGTAGAATAACCTCATCCCCAAATGCATATTGCAGGCCTGTTGAGTTATACAGCAAGTTAAAATTTATACTTCCAATGTGAATATGCTTTACCAAAATTAGTGACATATTGAGTTGAATTACTAGGTAAGTTGATCCAACAACAGATCCTGAAGATTGAATATGTCAGAATTGGAATGCTCTATCAAATATTTTTTGAAAGAAATGAGTCATCAAGTGAAGCTTATGAATCTGGGGGTAAAAAGTGGTATTTATTACTGAGATTTAATTTACATGTCCCCATTAATAATAGAAATATAGAATACCATAAAAATACCATGTTTAAGAGTTATCAGGATAGAGGAAGGCATAAAGTTCCAAACCAAAGGAATGAACAATCTATTCAATGAAATAATATCATAAAATTTTCCAAACATGAAGAATGAATTGGAAAATCAAATTTAAGAGGCTTACAAGACACCAAATGTATAAAATCACAAGAGATCCACACCAAGGCACATTATAATGAAAATTCCTAACATACAGAATAAGGAGAGAATAATTCTTTGAGCACAAACTTAATAAATGTTCCTTGTAGAATAGCCTTTCCTTATGATCTTATGTTCTGTGGAAAATTAATATAGAATGCTGATTCATTCAAAAGGGCTCCCTAATTAAATCAGTTTGGGGAATGTTTTATGCTCTATGTCCCCTCTGGGACTGGGTTCGTGCCCATCAACCTATTAAAAACAGTATTCTTTGGAATGATCACAAACCAGGTTGGGTACAAGAAAGACCTGATTTTAGAGTCCCATTTTGTACTTTGTGTAGCACCTCTGTGTGGTCTAGAGCAGATTACTTATTCTCTCTTAACTTCTGGAGCTTGTTTATCTCCAAAATGGGGATGGAGAGACTTGTTTGACAGGATTGTTGTGACGATTACATGTGACAGTGCAGATAAGGAGCCCATTGGGTAAAGGCATTGAGGAGGCCTGCAGTAGAGGGCTGTCAACTTTTTATGAACTCCTTTCTCAATGTTGTGTATTAACATCACAAGAACCTAAAGAGCTTTACGCTACACAAATTTAGAAACATTGTCAGAGTGTGTTCTCTCAAAATTCTTTGGGTTCTGGGGTTTCTCTGGTCAAAAATTTTGACTCCTGGATGGTTATGGAGACGGCATAGTAGTGATGATCAAGACAGCTCTGCTTGGGACTGGGGATATAGCTCATTTGGGAGAGTGCTTGCCTCACATGCACAAGGGCCAAGTTCAATCCCAAGTACCAAAAAAAAAAAAGCTCTGCTTCAGTTTTCAGGCATCTCTAGAATGGTTGGATTCTGACTAGACTTTGCCCCCAAAGTGCCCAAATTTGATCAGCATAGTGTATCTTTGTTTCTAAACAAGCATTAATTAGACATCTACTATGAGCCCAAACCTGTACATAGGGAAAGCCTAGGACTAGTATCTCCACTGCACGAAACCCTTATGGGTAGAGACTATGTCCTGGTCACCTCTATATTTTTAGAAATGCCTACCTACAGTGAGCACTCAGAAATGTTTTCTGAATGAATAAAGCCTTGATATCACGAGAGTGCACAAATTAGAACATACTTATGTGCCAAGCTCATTTCATTACTGTACTTTTCAGGAACTTAAACCACCTGGTAGGTGCGCCCGCTTCACTGAGTACCAAACAAGTGCTAAGCTTTCTTGTGTTGGGTGTACATAAAATGAGTAGACAAAAGGAGACACATTTCTAGCCCTGACCTCATAGTGTAAGGGTGGATAATAAACAAAAGTAAATATTTAGTAGCCTGGTGCTTAGTTTTGCTGCTTCTGGGCTTTATTTGGTAGCTAGCTTGAGCCATGCTCTTAGACTCAGGCTTTATAAATGTATGTGGGCTGAGCCCTCCAACACCAAGGAAAGGAATTGAGATGTTGGGGGCAGTATCAGTCCATGGTGAGAATTCTTTCTAGACCCTCTTTTGGCCTTGAGTTTGTTTTTAATGCTAGGAGAATTCTAAGAATTTTTGGAGCTAGAATTAAGAATGAAGTGTATGTTTGACTTAACCTGTAATCTACTCCTGGTGATACATTAGTAGGAGGGAAGAGGGGTAATAATGTGCCATGTTCCTCCAAGCTTATTTGATCACTGAACCCTCTTTTTGCCAAGGAACATCTTGGGATATTGAGAAATACTATTCCTTATTACTTCTAAAATGATTATAGTTTTATGTTTTACCAGCTCAATTTATGGAGGTAATGATTTCCATATCTACACTTGGTATAGTGCTTTCTTTGTCCTACATTGACTTTCAGTTGCCAGGAATTCATAGATACCTACTTATTTTAGGTTAAAAAAAATGCACTTTCTAGTTCTCAGAAGTTGTTTAGACTTGTCCAAATGGAACCTAAATCAACTGTTGCTAATACTCATGCCTCATTAATGTGCTTTGAATAAACTTTGAATCATAAAAGTGATGTTTGCTCAGTAAAGAATTGTTTATTAAGATTCAAGAAAAGAAGGCAATTATTCATAATTCCACTGCTCAGAGAGAGCTAGTGTTTTGGGTCCAGGGGTCTCAAACTGAGGTGTGAGTTGTGTCGATAGGTAGACAGAGATCCTTAGGTTCTGCTTCCTAAGTCAATAGGGAATTTTCATTTTTAATAAGCCCCCCAGGTGATTCTGAAGTAAAAGGATGGTGGACCAGCCAGGAGAAAAAAGTTGTCTTTTTCCTATGAACTTAAGTTGGGGTGTGTATAGATATTTTATATATACTTATACATGTATTTGCATATGTGTATATATTATATACACATGCATATTTTTACATGTAGGCTGACCTTCCTTAATTTTTTTTTCATGAGCATTTTCCCATAGCATTAAGTATTCTCTGAAAGCATGAATTTGGTGATTTTATATAATTGGATTCTACAGATCTAGTATCATTTAACAATTTTTCTATTTTGGTACATAAAGATTGTTTTCCATGATTATAAATAATACTACTTGTGAATGTTCTTGTCCACAAACCTTTGTATTTCTGAGTATTTCCTTCCTTGGAATTGATTTCTGTGAGGTTCAAAACATCTGGCTTAGGTTTTTAGGCCCCAAGTAGAAATCACTTGCTTGTTTTTATGTTCATTTGCATTCCTAGAGACGTATAGCTGAGGCCTGTTTTCCTTGCTCCATTGATAGATTACATGGATTATTGTTGACTCATATCCTCTCTGATACTTCCTTCCCAAGACATCAGTCCTACAAAGATTACTTTTGCCCTCGGAGCACAAATAACTTTGTTATGTCTTTTAACTAGGCACATATAATTCAATTGTGATTTCCTTAAATATTTTTAAGCCAACTTAAGATTTTGGTAGTTTTTACTATACTGAAAGGATAAAAATCCTTTTATTGCTTCAGGTATATTGATGAAAAATGTACAGTGATGGTACTTTTGTCCTCACAAAGATATGAATTTTTAGTGAAATATACTAGGTCTATCTTTACTGATTGATGGATTTTTCAGGTAATGAACGAGTGAATGTTTTTATTAACGTGGACATACTAAAAAGCAAGAGCTGATCATGGCTTTATTGATAAGGTAAGAATAGATTTGGGGGGCTGGGGTAGTGGCTCAACAGTAGAGCGCTTGCCTCACATGTGTGAGGCACTAGGTTCGATTCTCAGCACTGCATATAAAAATGAACAAAATAAAGAACCATCAACAACTAACTAACTAAATAAATAAATAACCAAGAGTAGATTTGGGGATGGGAGTTGGATAATAGCGTGAAACTCTTTTCTAATAGGAAGTAAATAGTGTCTGAAAAACAAATAGCACTTTAAGCGTATTATGTTCTAAAAATCAAGGGGAGGGCTGGGAATGTAGCTTAGGATGCATAAGACCCTGGGTTTTGATTCCCAGCACTACCCCCTCCCCCCTCAAAAAATAAAAAATTTTTAAAAAGCAAGAAGAAGGGAAGAAAATACCAGTTTATCAGATGAATGGTTAAGAGTGGAGGGGGGCTTTTCCCCCCCCTGGACTGAACTTAGGGGCTTGCATGGCAAAAATCCCCAACCCCTAAGAAAAAGGGATTTTTAAAGGAGAGGCCATGCACAGTGACACATGCCTATATTCTTTGCAACTAAGGAGACTGAGGCAAGAGGATTGCCAAGTTCAAGGTCAGCCTCAGCAACTTAGGCTCTAAGCAATTTAGCAAGACTTTGTCTCAAAAAATAAAAAGTGCTGGGGATGTGATTCATTGGTTAAGCACCCCTGGGTTCCATCCCTGGTACCAAAATAATAAATAAAAATGAGGGAGAAAGGGGCTTGAGGAGGGCTGGACTGCTGTTTGGGACGAGGGGGGGGGGGGCGGGGGAGGATACTGGGGATTGAACTCAGAGGTACTTGACCACTGAACTATATCCCCAGCCCTATTTTGTATTTTATTTAGAGACAGGGTCTCACTGAGTTGCTTAGGGCCTTGCTATTGCTGAGGCTGGCTTCAAACTCACAATTCTCCTATCAGTCTCCCGAGCCACTGGGATTACAGGCGTGCGCCACCATGCCCTCCTTGGACTGCTGTCTTTTATAAGGCTTACAGTACTAGTACTATTGGATAGTTTGAATTATTTGTATATATTAATTTACTGTAAAAATCACATTAAAACACATGTAAGACGCTGCTCTCAATCATCAATAATCATTCTTTTCTCCGTATGGGCGCTCTAGGCAGTTGACAGTTCCTCTCAAGTGTTTGTAACATTCCAATCCATTCATCCTGTAGCCAGAGGGATTTTTTTTTTTTTTTCCCAAAATGCAGATTTGAGCCACCTCACTTTCCCTGCTTGAAACTTGTTAATGGTCTTGCCTTACCCACCTTTCCAACTTACTCCACAGTGCTGCCCATGTTTGCAGCCCCAGCCACATGGGCCTTCTGTCAGTCTTTTGACAGGGCTTGCTGTTGTCACAAAGCTTTGCATGGCCTGCTTCCTCAGCCTGGAATGCTCTTTCCCTTCTTCCTATGGTGACTTTCACTGGGTCTTAGATCACCACTCTGCTGTTACAGTCTCACAGAAAGCTTGTCAGGTCCTTTACCAGGTAGCATATTACTCCCACAGCACCTGCACTTGACCTTCCTGGTGCTCATTGCACATAGCTTCATTTTGCTTCTGCGAGTATTTGACTGATGTTTCTCTTTCCCACCAGCTCTGTAATTCTCACAAGAGCAGAACTATGTCTGTTTGTGTTTCCCTTGGTGCCTGGAACAAATTAGGCGCTCAATAAATAGTGTTGACTGGCTCAAATTTCCTTGTCATTCTGTTATTCTATCAATATGCAACACTTAGGGATTTTTTTTTCCTGATTAATATTAAAAACAAACAAAATCCACTTCCCTAATCTCTGAACTAAAACTGAGGAGAAGGAAAATGGTTGCCTGTGACTTTATGGGGCAGATCCTTATAGTTTTAAAACTCTAATTTAATGTCCTAAGATAAACAAGACCGAACTAGAGCTGGGGAGAGATTGGGAAAATGTTTTCCTGCCTAAAAAGTTGGATGTTGACTTTTGCTATGTATGAGAATATCAAAGCAAATGTAAGAAAGGAGTGGAAAGATTTGGGGCCTCAGTAGGAATTCGGAGCCTTAGGTGGGTAGGAGAATTGTGGGAGAATCTTTATACAAATTAGATTTTATGCTGGTCCTATTGCCTGGAAGTAAGTCCCCATTCCTCATACTTTCTCCAAAGTCTGCTAGGCACATGATTTGGGGTGGGGGGGGGATACAACCCTGAACATCACCAAATGGGAATAACTTCTGAATTCCATGGCTGGGTTGATCTGAGGGCATGGACAGCAGGAGGGAAGAGTGGATAATTCCTAAAGGAATACAGTTCACAGAAGCTGAAGCCAGCGGTGACCAAGGAACTCAAGACATTTTCAGGAAATTGATAGGAGGGCACTGAAATTTATATAGCCCATGGAATGAAAGGGAGTCGAGTTGAGCCAATTTTATGTACATCTTTTTTTTTTTTTTTTTTTTGGTAATAGGGATTGACCCCAGGGGTGCTTTATTCTTTATCACTGAGCTACAACCCCAACCTTTTTTTTTTTTTTTTTTTTTAATTTTTGAGAGAGGTTCTCACTAAGTTGCTTAGGGCCTTGCTAAATTGCTAAAGCTGATCTTGAACTTGTGATCCTCCTGTCCCTCCAAAGTGGCTGGGATTACAGGCATGAGCCACCTCGCCCAGCTCATATTCATCCTAAAGGACAAAATAACTCCAATCAACACAGATCACAGATCTTCTGTTTCCTTGGCATATTCCAAGGGTTAAAATTCTGTCATATTCAGGACAATAAGGAAGTTGCAGGAGGGGTAACTAAGTTTATGCAAAGTAAAAAATATTTCCACCCCTAAATAAAGCTCACTGAGAAACACGCTGCTCAGATGTCAGCATGCTAATTATACACTCAGCAGACATGGCAGGTACAAAGATTAAATTCACCCATGAAAAAAGTAAAAGCAGAAAGGTGAGCGATTGAGTTTTTCAGCTATATAAATCCCCCTTTAATTGCCAGAAGCTTCAGGCAACCTCAGGCAGAGGTAAGCAACATTTAGTTCAGTGTCACCAAATGAAAACAAGGTTATCTTGTCTAGGTTGTTTTCTACATTGTTGTGACTTCCAGAGATGATAGGCTTGTCTGACCATATCTCTGTCACATGTTTTGAACTGGAGCTGACCTTGTAGAAATACCCAGGTCTGGGGATGCAACCTGAATGCTGACGCTAAATGACTTGCCAAGCGGCAAACAGACTAGAACATGATCTGTTTCCTCCCCATACGCCATCCTGATGGGCAGTGCAGCCTAGTGCAGTGGGCTTCAAAGTTGCATATGTGCTTCTAGCAATGTGCAAAGACTTTTTTCTAAGGATACACAGGCATACTGTCATATGGAAGATTTCCTAAAATTGATCTTCCTGAGAACTTGTGTAGTCAGTATCTTGCTGATACTATTGTGCAGCATTCCAGAGTGAAACACCTCCAGGATGTCAAAGAAAGGGATAATTGAAATACTGGTAATGAAGTTGAAAAAAACCGGAATGATTAGGTAACAAATTCTCATGCAAGTTAGACAGTTTTCAATTTGTTGTTGTTGTTTTTTTAATAACTTTATTTGTTTATTCTTTCTTTTTTGTGTGGTGCTGAGGATAGATCCCAGGTCCTCACACATGCTAGGCAAGTGCTCCACCACTGAGTCATAATGCCAGCACCAATTTGTTATTTTGAACAAAACTGAGAGAGGAATTTATCCAACAATAGATGTTTTATTTTTTATTTATTTATTTATTTATTTTTTGCTGGGGAGAGGGTATTGGGAATTGAACCCATAATGATAGATTTTTAAAATAACTTTATTCAGCTACAATTCGCATACCACAAAATTAACTTTTTTTTCATATATTCACAGAGTTGTACAGCTATCACCACTACTAATTTTAGAATATTTTTATTATCCCCCACAGATATCCTCCATGCTCTTTGGCAGTCACTCCCATTCTCCACCTAGCCCTAGGCAACCACTAATCTGCTCTTTTGCCTCCATAGATCTATCTATTCTGGACATTTCATATTAATGGGATTGTACAACATACAAGCTGCTCCTTTGTAACTGACCTTTTTCATTTATTAGATTGTTTTCAAGATGTATCCATGTCGTATCAGTACTTTGTTTCCTTTTATGGCTAAATAATGTTTTATTGTGTGGATATACTATATCTATTCATCAGTTGGCATCAGTTGATCCATTGATAGATTATTAAAAATATTTTCTTTAAAATACCCATACTGGAGCTGGGCATGATGGCACACACATGTAATCCCATCAACTCAGGATGCTGAGGCAGGAGGATCACAAATTCAAAGCCAGCCTCAGCAACTCAGCAAGGGCCTAAGCAATTTAGCAAGACTGTGTCTCTAAATAAAATATAAAAAAGGGTTGGGGATGTGGTTAGCAGGTAAATAATCCCTAGGTTCAATCCCAGTCCCTAAACAAACAAAAAAACCCCAAAACAAAAAGCACAATTTAGCCAGGAACAGTAGTATACAGCTATAATACAAGTAGCTTGGGAGGCTAAGGCAAGAGGATTTCTTGAGTCAGGAATTCAAAGCCAGCCTGGGTAACACAGTGAGACCCTATTTAAAAAAAAGAAAACCAAAACACAGTTTGCCAGACTGTCACAAGAAGAAAAAATAGTATACAAATGTTCTACTTAATAATTGAATTTGTAATTAATAACTCTTTACACACAAAAAAAAAATCAGGAATGTTGCCACACACCTATAATACAAGCAACTCAGGAGGCTGAGGCAGGAAGATGGCAAATTCAAAGTCAGCGTCGGCAACTTAGTGAAAACTTGTCTCAAAATAAAAAACAAAAAGGTCTGGGAATTCAGCCCAGTCTTAAAGTTCCAAGTAGTGAATACATAAATAAATAAATTCTCCATCCCTTAATTAGTAAATCATTCTAAACAATTCAATTAAGGAAAAAAACACTCCTCCTACAGACACTTCCGGAAAGTAGAAAAAGAGGGAAAATGATCCAACTCATGAGGTCAGCATAACCTTAATGACAAAAGTTGAGGACATTAAAAGAAAGAAAAATTACATACAAATCTCTCATAAATCTCTAAAGAAAATAATTAGCTAACTGAATCCAGTGACATAAATATAAAAAGAAAATGTAAAACTTTTTATATTTTATAAATATAAAAGAATAAGACATTTTCATAAAATTTATTCCAGGAGTTTATTCCAAGAATGCAAAGTTAAATTTTAAAAATCAGTATTTTTTTTTAATATTTATTTTTTAGTTTTCGGCGGACACAACATCTTTGTTTGTATGTGGTGCTGAGGATCGAACCCGGGCTGCACGCATGCCAAGCGAGCGCGCTACCCCTTGAGCCACATCCCCAGCCCATCACCTGTTGGTTTTTAGGTTCTTCATATGACTACTAGAAAATTGACAATTACGTGAGTGGCTCACATTGTATTTCAACTGGACAGTGCTGCTTAAGATGGTCTGTCTCAATGCTAGCAGTCAGAGTGCTCCTCGAGAAATATAATTCAAATCATGTCACTACTCTGCTCAAAATCCTCTGCATCTTACTCACTGCATCTCACTAGTAAATCAAAATCCCCACCAAGTCTATTAGGTCCTACAGGATCAAACTTTGCCTCCCCTGCCTCATACCCCGTCTGCCCACTCATGGTCAGATCCAGATTTTGGTGGACCTGAAGCTTATATCATGTGGGGAAAGAGGAGAATGATGTGGGTCCTTGCTAAGGAAAAGAGGGATTATGACTATAAAATTATAAATATAAAATTGGTGAATAATTGAATGTTAATTTAGGATGAGAAAATAAATCATGGTTTACTGGACTCTTTGAAGTTCAGGTCCCTTTCTTCTGATCACTCTACACAATTTACCAGACATGTTCATGGAGAAATGCTTCCAGGTTTCAACCTGGCTCCCCAAACCCATCTAGAACCCTCCACAACCTCAGGAACCTTGGCCTGGACTGAGGGAGCTCCCAAAGCTCCCTTGGCTTTGGTGTAAAATTCCTCCTTACTCCCCTACTCAGACCTCACTGCCTATTACTTCTCCCAAATCAGGGTGTTGTGCCTGGGTTCTACACAGAGCTGTACTCCCAGGCCCTCCCCACTCTTTTCTTCCTCCTTGCTCTTCCACACAGCATCACATGGGTGCCCATCTTAGGGTGTTTCCATTTGCTCTTCTGGTCTTGACATATTCCATCCCCATTTATCCAGAGAGCTCACTCTTTCATCTTCAGGTCTCTGTTCAAATGTCTCATCATCAGAGCAGCCTGGGCTGATATTCCTATAAAAAGCACTTATTCCTCCTGCACTTCCTGTTCTCTTTACTCTGTTTTAATTGTCTCCACAGCACTCACCATAATGAACTTATGTGTTTACATTTCTGTTTATTGATTGTTTGTCTCTCTTCTTTAGAATGGAAAATTCAGAAGGGACTTGTTTTGTTTCTGATAAATATACCTGGAACAAGGCCTGTCCCTTGATGGACACTCAAAATGTCCTGGTTGAATGAATGCGTGAATGAATATGTGTTGCATGAAAGCCTTATTATTTTTCAGTATGGAATAGATTCTTCAAGGAAATAATTCACATCCCTAGCCTGTATTCTCCAATTATCATTCTCAAGAACCCACTTGGTACATGGTAGTTATTGTTTTGGGATGCTTGGTTGGCATTCTTCAATGTCATCCTTTCACCTAATCTCACTTGGTAGGAGACTCTCCGCCCCCAGGGGTGGGCACACACTCTAGGCAAGACCAACTGGAATTAGAATGCTTGGTCAGAGATGAGCTGTTGACCTACCCTTGGCCAATCCATGACTTCCTTTGGATCATTCTCATCGGAGCTGGTGGAGGGAAAGTAGTCCATTGACTTGTGTCACATCATTCAGCTAGAAGGCCAAGAATTAAGGGTTCAGTGTGTGTGTGTGTGTGTGTGTGTGTGTGTGTACACGCACTGCACACATGCACGCTGCCTACATACCTGTTTTCCCAGGCAGAGAAAATTATGGACTGATGGAAAGGCAGTTCCAGTAGCTTGGAACCCAATTTCCAGAGCACCACTGCTTCCCACAAGTCTTGCTCTTTCTTCAACCCACAAGCTCCACCAGCATTCTTCAACCCACTCCCTCTGCTTTACCAAATGCTAGCTGGGTTCCTGTCACAATGAAAACTCCTCACTAATAGGATACATTGGTGCTGGGCTGGTGACTGAGGATGCAGTGATGACCTGGAAACTCCCCTTGTCCTCAAGAAGGGAAAATGACCATACGTTACAGTATAAATACTTGTATCAGGCAGGGACTTGCCAGAATTCAGAGTTATGGCACATCCCTCATGACTTTGGTCATCTTCCATAAGTTTTTGTGGTGATTTTATATTCAAAGTAACCTAAGTATCCAAAATAATATCTCCATGATCAAATAGATATATACTGAGCATCTACCATGTGCAAGGCTCACCATAAGTGCTATGATACAGACCTGTAGAGCATTATAACTGGAGTATGTTACACTTCTAAAAAATAATAAGGAATACATGATAAGTATAAAATGAAGTCATAAAACATTGCATTCCTTCCTAGCTCTGTTTCTTTTTAGAAGAGTAGCATCATGATTAGGAGCATGGGCTTCAAAATCCCAACTCTGTTATGACCCATATGATTGGAGGGCAAAGACACTTAATGTATGTACATGCACATTAAGAGAATTAATACTTTCTATATAAACTGGATAATATAACTATTTTACAGGGTTGTTGGGAAGCTTCAATGAATTGAGAAGTCCTTAATAAGTATTAGCAAAGACCTCAATAAGTATTAGTAAACACTATTATGTCTAAATTGTATACATTATAAATTCCTCAAAAGCAGGAATGCTTGCATTATTTGTAGCTGTGCTAACATGTACAGACCCCTTGAGATTTTTCTACTTGCTTGGCTCAGCAGTATTAATTTATTAGCAGATGCAAGCATTGTCTTGCTTGCTGGTTTCTCCATCTGCTCTAAATTTAGTACTAAGTAAAGACAGTTGTGGGGGTGGAGGGAATTTTAGAGATCTGTGGTCCAAATCTAATGGTTTTTTTTTTTTCTGTTTTGTTCAAAAGCTGTAATTCAGAGAGATTTTTGAAGCATCTGCTGAAGAGCATTTTTAGTCATGTTTTGCAGAAATTTGTAGCATCTATTTAGATTGTTATGTGCTTCCCTACTTTGAATCTTCAACCGTTTGCATATAGTAGTATCCTAATGTTACACATTTGCTGTTGCTGAATATGTAGGCTTGCACAATTCTTAACTTATAATGTATGGATATTGATTAACTGGTTTATAAGAAGCATTTCTTTCCTTCTTTCTTTTTGTAGGGATTGAATCCAGGGACATTCTATTACTGAGTCACATCCTCAGCCAGTTTTAAATTTTGTTTTGAGATAGGGTCTCACTAAGTTTGCCCAGGTTGGCCTTGAACTTGCCATCTTCCTGCTTCAGCCTCCCAAGTTGCTGGGATTACAGGTGTGAGTTTCCATGCCTGGCTCTACTTTTTCAATCTTGGTAAGTAGGAAAGACACAATACTATAGTCCCAGGCTTGAATAAAGATGTCTAGGACTAGGGCATTATAATTTCACCTTACATTCTTATAGTACATAATAACAACTTACATTTATGTACTTTGTTTAATTTTTACAACCACTCAGTCAGTTAAATAGGCAGGGGAATATCACAAATTCCATTTTAAAGATGAAGAAATTAGAAGCAATAGGTATTAACTGACCTGTGTACATTTACTAAATTGTGATAAATTGTAAATTGTGATAAATCATGATAAACCTGATATATTCATGTGTCCTGATTAGTCGCCAAGTGTCCTTTCCATTTTATTTGCAGAGAGAAATAATAGGAATTTCCATTTACTTTTACCAAGTTTTACAGCCCAAATCAAGAAAGAACTTGTAGTACTTACAAATGGTGGTCTTAGCAAAGACCGCCTTTAGTAAAGTCTATGGTAAATCCCACCTTGTATGTGCTATAGGCTCATCTTCCTGGAAATGAGGATTTACACCAGGCAAATCTTTTAGATAATAGTGTATGATTACCTGCATCTTCTAGAGCTCAGAAACTTTAGAAATGAAAGACAGGCAAGAATCATCAATGAAGTAACTGGAAGTTACTAGAAGTAAGTGGGGGAGAATCTTTTAATTAATACTCAACCTTTTTACTCTTCACTTCAAGCTAAAGATGCCTATAACCCCCCACAAAATGTAAAACTGAAGGTATTTTGTAGAACAAAACCTTGAACAAAAGCAATCATATGGGTTTTGCAGCATTTGTTTTCACTGGAAGAGAATTTCAGAATTTCTTGTCATCAAATAGATGTAAAGGAGTAGGAATCAGAAGAAGAAAGAGGGGCTGGGAATGTAGCTTAGGGCTAGAGCATGAACCTAGCTGCACAAGGTCCCTGTTTTGATCCTCAGCAGCACAAAAGAAGGAGGAGTAGAAGGTAGTGAAGGAGGAAGAGAAGAAGTCAGCCTGAACATGCAGTTGCTGGAAAGTGTATGTGGTTGAGCCAGAAAGAGTTCTGTAAAGGCACTAGAATGAGTGGCAGACACCAAAGACTAAAATCTCCACACAATTTGTATATAAATTCTGATAAGACTAGGGTACACTAGCACAGTCAAGGACGAAGTGGTTGATGTTGGACACAGAAGTAGGTGGAGAGAAAGGCAGATTAGGTGAAGTCTTTATATTTCAAGGAACTAAGAACCAGTTCAATGAACATGAATGATAGCAGAGTTTATTGATTTCTCATAGGTCAAAAGAATAGGGATAGTATCAGTAACACATGCAACTGGGTCCAGAAGATCAAAGGACTAAGGTTTTTCCTCTCTCTCTCTCTCTAACATTCAACTCTGCTTCTCTCTGTTTATTATCTATCTTCTTTCCCACTGCAGATTTGCTTTCTCCATCTAGTCAGAGAAGATCACTGCCAGGCACAGCAGACAGTCCTAGCATGGTATCTTTGAGTCTTCAACCAAATTCCAGCCCAAAGAAACAACACTCATCTCTTCTGACTTTCAGATATAAATTCCCAGAAAAGGCTTGTGATTGGCCAATGTGAGCCATAGGTTCATATGTTGACCAGGTTCAAGCTCCAGGGCAATGGAGTGCCAGGGTGGCCAATCACATCTCCACACTTGTAGCCAAAACAGATGGAGGTCTGTTATCAGAAAAGCAGTGGTGCAGAATTTGGCTGGGGTTATAAAACAGATGACTGTACTCCCAACTCAGACCTATGGGTTCAGAATTTACAGGGGAGAGGGATGAAAATGCTTATATGCAATAATGAACCCCAGGTATATTAGTTTTCTATTGCTACCATCACAAATTACAACAAATTTAGTGACTTAAAACATGAAAGCCAGGTATGGTAACACACGACTGTAATCCCAGTGGCTTGGGAGGTTGAGGCAAGAGGATCATAAATTCAAAGCCAGCTTTAGCAACTTAGTGAGGCCCTAAGCAACTCAGTGAGACCCTGTCTCCAATAAAATACAAAAAGGGGAAAAGGGGGGGCGCTGGGAGCTAGGATTGTGGCTCAGTGGTAGAGTGCTTGCCTGTCACATGTGAGGCACTGGGTTCGATCCTTGGCACCATGTAAAAAATAAATAAATAGATAATAAAAAGGTACTGTGTTCATTAAAATTTTTAAGGGGGGTGGGCGCTAGGCATGTGACTCAGTGGTTGAGTTCCCCTGTATTCAATTTCCAGTACCCCTCCAAATAAAACCCAAAACCCCAAAATCATGAATTTATTATCTTATTGTTCTGGAGATTAGAAATCCAAAAGTAGTTTCACTGTCCTAAAGTCAACTTGCTGACAGGGCTGCTTTCCTCTTTAGAGGTACAATTTCTTTGTCTTTTTCAGCTTCCAGTGGCTGCCTGTATTCCTTGGCTTATGGTCCCTTCCTCCATCTTTGAAGTATATCATATCAATCTCTGCTTTCATCACCATATCAAGTCCTTCTCTGACTCTGACTCATCCTGTGTCCTTTTTATAAGAAGTGTTTTAGAGCTACCCAGTCCCAGCATATAAAAACTGTTGCCAGGTACTGAGATCAAAGAAAGAGGCAGACAGTTCCAGAATTGTACAGAGTGCAATATACTGGGGACTTATTGACAGAAGTGTGATATTCAGTGGCAGCAAGATCAGTTAATTCCTATGCCTTGGGTCAAAAGGAGGGAGCTTCTAGAGACTGGGTATGGTAGCACACACCTCTAATCCTAGCAACTCAGAAGGCAGAGGCAGGAGGATAGTAAGTTTGAGGCCAGCCTGGGCAACTCATTGAGACCCTAATAAAAAAAAAAAAGCTGGGAATGTAGTTCAGTAGTAGAGCATTCCTGGTTTCAGTACTGCATATAAATAAGCAGATAGATAGATAGATAGATAGATAGATAGATAGATAGATAGATAAAAGGAGGGGGCTTCTAAAGTCATCAGGATAAAAGCACATTTAAGTCAGAATGTACTTGGTTTATTTCAAGCTAATATCAAAGATGTCAGGCACATTCCTGGCACTGATGGTGCCAGGGTACAAGTGTAAAGTTCCACTTGCCATTCTAGTGGTATGTTTTTTTATAGTACTGGGAAACTGGGGGGAAATAGACTAAAGTTACACAGAGGCAATCATGGTGGTTAGGCATCAAGATGGCTGCAGTGGGTCAAGCTGAACCCCTATGTTCCATCCCTTGTATCTGACTCTTAAAATCCATGTGCTTCCTTTTCTGTGATGTGCCGTGAGCCTGCAAGGGGTTTCAGCGTGAGGCCATTTGTCTGGCTTGTAGGGTCCACATGGGAGTGAAAAGAGAGGACAGCTACACAAATGAAAATAGCAACCAGTTTTTCCCACCGGAGATCCAGGAACTAAACAGGCCTCATATGTCCCCTATAGAAAGGGCAGGATCAGATAAGGAGTTACTTTGAGTTTTTATATGTGACATAAATCAAATATATTAGCATTGGTCTCAAGTTTATGAATACATTATTCAGTTTTGATAAAAGCATAGGTTTCAGAGAAAATGGCAAAAACAGCAAAAAGGCTGCAGCTAGAGACGGAATAATAAATGTTTATTAGGGCCTTGTAAAGGTCCATCTGCACCATCCAGCAAGATAAATCCTAGTGTCATCGTCTCTGTTAGACCACACGGTGGCAGCAGCTGGGGGCTGATGTGGTGGAGCATATTTACATGTTGGCCAATGATATGGCCAACATCCACAAGTGATTTCTAAAACTGTCAGCCAATGGCATGACAGACCAAGAGGCTGGCTGTAATGCCCTGAGGTATTTTCTTTAGTCCACAGACGTGACCCTTCTACCTTGGTCCCCATTGATCCTGTTGGACCCTTGGTTAAGTTGTCCAGGCTGGACTCAAACTTGTGATCCTCTTGCCTTTCCTTTCTTGAGCTGCTGGGATTACAAGCATATGCCATTATACCCATTTTCTCAAAAGCTTTGACAGTAGCAGTTTGGTTAGCTCTCTTGCTAGGAAAGGCTTGCATAAGGCCAGGAACTCCGCCTACATATGTCAAAGCATATTGATGTTCTTTACTGTTTGGCAAAGGGTCAATATAATCCATACAGTCACTCTGGAGGAGTAAAAACACAGATGCCATCAACCAAGGCACTATGTTTTTGAGGCATTCCTGTCTCCTAAACTATGTTCCATCCTACTTTAGCACTTTCATGTTTACTCTTTCCATATACCTATAGGGTTAGGTCCTCCGTCAGGGCATACAACTTAGTCAAAGCATCTGCCTCCATATTTCTAGGGGTGAGGTCTTAACATAAGCCAGTACAAAATATTCTGTCAAATGTTCTTAGTAAGGGGATGGATCTGTAGCTCAGTGGTATAGTGCTTGCCTAGCTTGTGTGAGGCCCTGGGTTTGACACCTCAGCTCCACATAAAGATACATAAATAAAATAAAGATGTTGTATTTATCTACAACTACAAATAAATATTTTTTAAAAAATATTCTCAGTAATGCCAATATAATTACTCATTGCTTTATTCTTTTCTACACACTAACACTCACTGAATAACAATATCAAAACTCTACCAATGATATTATAAAAAGTTTTATATACATATGTATATATATGTATACACACATACATATATATATATATATATATATATATATATATATATATGAGAAACACATATATGTATATGTGTATTACCATTCTTTTGTTCTTGGGTATGTCTCACTAGAATTGTAGAGTTGAATTATTTGTTTTAAAGTCATTTGGAATAGCACCTCTCTATGTACCGCCAATGTGATATGGAGTTTTCACTTATTTCATTTTGTTCTATTTATTTATTTAGTTAGTTGTTTTGATATTGGGGATTGAAGTCAGGGCCTGTAGCATAATTTTAACTTTTTAGGGATTGCTTTTCAATTTCAATTTAATTTTTTTTTGTGTGTGTGGGGTGGGTACTCAGGGGTACTCAACCACTCAGCCACATCCCCAGCTCTATTTTGTATTTTATTTAGAGACAGGGTCTCACTAAGTTGCTTAGCACCTTGCCATTGCTGAGGCTGGTTTTGAACTCACAATCCTCCTGTCTCAGCCTCCTGAGCCGCTGGGATTACAGGTGTGAGCCACTGCGCCTGGCTCAATTTAATTTTAATTTATCATAATGTAAAATATTTACATAATGTAATACAAAATACATAATTACAAAATATTTACGTAATGTAAAATCTGTAAAACAAAGTACATTCAGAGAACTGTCCCTGTCCCATTCCTTTCCACAAGATTTTTTTTTTAATTTTATGGGTTTAATCTCCCATTATTTTTTAATGTTATGATTTTAAGTTACTTAATGGTTATTCTTCTCTTCAATATTTGTTTTTCCTTGTGCCATTTAGTTATTTTTAACTTTGTCAACTATGTATCCCTATCATCTAGTTTTTGAATACACAAGCATGCAGTAGTTTATAATTTTTTAAATTGCCGCGTCCGGCTAACGGAGCCGAGTCCGGCGAGGGACGTCGGGGTTAAAAAATACACAGGACACCAAGGTTCTTCATCCAGGAGGGAGCGTGTGCGCGCGCGCTTTATTGCCAGATTTGTTCCCCTTATATATCTTTTTAACAGCTGCGGGAAATTACTCAAAAGTGAGGAGGGAAGAGTAATAACTGCGTCCTTGGGTTACCATCACGTCACCGTCCCCTATCAGGAGGCTCGAACAGGTCAAGATGTTCCCGAGAGACACATATGTGCGAGGCAGATAAACAGGGAACCGCAAGCCTTCGTCATGGCCTTGTGAGCTGGCCACATTGACATGTATAACAAAGAACTGGGGGTTGAGTCCCCAGGGGCCAGGGCGGGCCTACTATCAGCAAGTCCCCCTTTTTTGTTTTTTGCATGTCAATGGGAATCAAGTAGCCCCTGTCTTAGGTCATCCACCGCCCTTGCACTGCTTACCCGTCTCTGGGGAGGCCCCATTCCCCTGGCTTAGGTTGCAGTGCAAGCGTGGAAGTTGCCCGTCACTGGGTACTACAAGATCAGCTCTTGTCCTACGTAAACGGACACTTTTCAGTAAGGATGTCATGGCCAGCAGGACACAACTGCAGATCCCAGTCATCATCTTTGCCAGTGGGATAGCTATGACCAGGGAGCTTTCTGAACGTAAGGGTCTGGGATGACGGCACCAAGTCGGCAGGGTAATTAGGGACCTGGGCAAAAGCAGGCATACATAGGAGGGCTCGGGTATTGGCTCCTGTCCAGTTACATCTCATCTCCGGATGGGTCGTAAGTACACCTCGTGGGCGGAGTCGTCCATCTCCAGGCGTTGGTAGTGAACCTGTATTGGCTTGGAGGTTAAAATGTTAATCTGGTCCTTAATGAATTGAGTTATCCTATTTGCAACACAAGGTCCCTAATAGTGCCAGATAGGGTCTGCACATCTATAAGCTGCTGAGATAGACGGCGATAAGAATGTATAGCCGTACCCAGTCCAGTTGTAGAACACAAATGATATAAATAAATCTCTAACATGTTTTTTCTTTTGAGCCTAAAATTACCATACAACTTTAGAACACCAGCTTGATACAATGTTCTTTTGAAGCTTCTACCTTACAGACTTGTATACCTGGAAGATATGAACACATTAACAGCACCATAATTACATTGATGATTTTTATTAACCAAGGTTAGCTTTCTAAATAAACAACATTACAATATTGAAAAATAACAGCTGTTGTTTAACCATAGTTGTATAATTTTTAATTCCTTCAAGATTACTTGCTCAAAAAACTTACATATATAACCAACATACACAGACCTTCTTTATCACTTGCTTAAACCCTCTTATTTACTTAATCACATAGACTCTCTTATCCAGAAACACATTTTCCCTCTATTAAATCCATACCTAGAACCTTCTAATTTCTCTTTCCCATCTGTTAATTCCTTCTTTATTCACACTTTGAACCAATCCGTGTAAATTTCTAAATTTAGGCAAATTATTCCATTTCAATAAGAGATATTTTGTTATTTGCACAATTAATTACATCTGTTTACTATTTCATGAAAACATGAACAATGTTTAAGTACATAGAATTATATTGTTGTAGGGACGGACAAGGCAAGGCACCTAAGATAGCACCAAAGATAGGGAAACAGTCTTATTTGGTTGCAGCCAGAACCTGACCAGTAATATGAGGCCCATCTATATCTTTGCATGCTCGAATCATGTCATCTATACTTTTGGCCCGGGAGGACTTAATAGCATTTTGGCAGTAAGTGTTAGCATTTTCATATGCCAGTTGTCTAATAAGTGGCATAGCCTGTTCCAGATTAGGGAATATTTTTCCAGCCGCCTGCATTAGGTGGGCTATAAAGCCCGAATAAGGTTCAGAGGGCCCTTGAGAGATCTTGGAAATTTTTGCTTCAGTCTTAGAAACGGGCAAGGCTTTCCAGGCATGGACTGCAGCTGAGGCTATCTGAGCATAGACCCCCAGGATCATAATTAATTTGCTGATTTATGACAGCATATTGTCCTGAGCCTGTTAACATTTCAAGGTTACGCTGTGGGAAGCCGGCGTCCTGATTGACTCGGGCTAGCTCGCGACACCTCTCTTGATTTTCACTTTTCCACAACAAAAAATCTCCTCCGGACAACACAGCCCTGCGAAGCTGTTGCCAAACTAAATCCCAATCATTGTTATTGAGAAAACCTCCTGTCAGAAACCAAGGACAAGCCTGGGCGATAACTTCAAAGAATTCGGTTGCAGTCTTAGTTTTTATTCCTGTTCCTTGTGTATTTAACAGCTCTTTTAGTTCGTTGGCCAGACGAAACTTCGCTGTTGAGTTACCCATGGTACGTACCCTGTCTCTTTAAATTACCTTTAAACCAATCCTCCCCCTTCTACCTTTAGAAGGTGAGCCCCGTCCGCTTACCCCTACTTTCCGGATCTCGATGGGAGCCTCCAGATGCCGCGTCCGGCTAACGGAGCCGAGTCCGGCGAGGGACGTCGGGGTTAAAAAATACACAGGACACCAAGGTTCTTCATCCAGGAGGGAGCGTGTGCGCGCGCGGTTTATTGCCAAATTTGTTCCCCTTATATATCTTTTTAACAGCTGCGGGAAATTACTCAAAAGTGAGGAGGGAAGAGTAATAACTGCGTCCTTGGGTTACCATCACGTCACCGTCCCCTATCAGGAGGCTCGAACAGGTCAAGATGTTCCCGAGAGACACATATGCGGGAGGCAGATAAACAGGGAACCGCAAGCCTTCGTCATGGCCTTGTGAGCTGGCCACATTGACATGTATAACAAAGAACTGGGGGTTGAGTCCCCAGGGGCCAGGGCGGGCCTACTATCAGCATTAAATGACAATTTTGTCTGTAAATTATTTTTTATTTTGCATTGTTTACTTGTATACATTTTCCTACTTTTTTTTTTTTTTTTTTGGTTTGTTTTTGATCTGTCTTATCAGAGGCTGGTCAGTTTTAGTAGTCTTTGCAACAAACATCTTCTGTTTTTTTTTTTTTTTCTTTTTAAACATGGTGTCATTTTTAAAAATACATTTATTGTGTTTATTTATTTATTTTTATGTGATACTCGGGATCAAATCCAATGTCTCATGCATGCTAGGCAAGCATTCTACCACTGAGCCACAATCCCAGCTCCCCATCTTCTGATTTTGTTTTTCCTTTTTATTTATTTATTTTTGAGATGGAGGTCTCACTATGTTGTTAGCTGGGCTCAAATTCAAGGTCCTCCTGCCTCAGTCTCCTGAGTAGCTGGGATTACAAGAGTGTGTTACCACTCTTGGCTGTACTTCTTTATTGCTTTTCTCTCCCCTACCCTAGTACCTTATATCATTGATTTTTTTTCCTTCTTTATTTTTTACTTCCTGTTTACTTCTTTGGGATGTTTGCACTGACCACTTGGCTCATTTGACTTGAGAGATTTTTATTTGATAAATAAACATATGCAATGCTATAAATCTCCTTTATATACAAACTTAAATACACTTTGACACATGAAGATTTCATTGTAAGAATGTATTTATTATAATTTCTTTGTTTCAGTATTAAGAGGTGGTTTTTTACATTTCCAAACGTTTTTTAATTTTAAGCTATTCTTTAAAATTTTTTTTTACAGTTGCCTATTTGTTGTTTTTCAAAACAAAACAAAAGGAGAAAAACATTCAAAGTTTTTAATTTTTCTATTGGTTTTCAAATTTATTGCATGTGGTCAGAAAATATGGGCTATATGATATTAAGACTTTGGGATTTTTTGAGATAAATGACTAATATAAGACTGATCTTTGTGATTATTCCATGTGTTCTTGAACAAGAGAAATATTCTTCATTTGAACCACCCTGGCAAGCAGTATGGAAATTCCTCAGAAAACATGACCCAGTTATCCCACTCCTCAGTTTATACCCAAAGGATTTAAAATCTGCACACTAGGGGCTGGGGTTGTGGCTCAGCGGTAGAGCGCCCGCCTAGCATGCACGAGGCACTGGGTTCGATCCTCAGCACCACATAAATGTAAAATAAAGATATTGTGTCTATCTAAAACTTAAAAATAAATAAATATTTTAAAAAATAAAAAAAAATAAAATTTGCACACTATAGTGACTAAGTCACATCCATGATTATAGCAGCTCAATTTTCAACAGCTAAACTATGCAGCCAGCCTAGGTCCCCATCAACAGATAAATGGATAAAGAAAATGTGGTATATATACACAATGTAATATTACTCAGCCATAAAAAAGAATGAAATTATGGCATTTGCCGGTAAATGGATGGAACTGGAGAATATCATGTTAAGTGAAATAACCCATCCCCTAAAACCAAAGACCAAAATGTTTTCTCTGATATATGGATACTAACTTTACAATAAGGGTGGGGTGGGGATGTTAGGAAAGAATAGAAGAACTTTGGATTAGACAAAAGAGAATGAAAGGAAGGGAGGGGGAATGGGAATAGAAAAGGTAGTAGAATGAATCAGACATTACTTTCCTATCTTCATGTATGAACACACAACCAAAATAATTCCACATCATGTACAACCAGAAGAATGAAAAGTTATACTCCATATATGTATAATATGTCAAAATACATTCTACTGTCATGTATAACTAATAAGAACAACAACAGCAACAAAACCAAAGGTCTTTTAAATTTAAAAATTACATTTTCTCAGAATGAAACAAACAAACAAACAAACCTATTAGACTGAACTTACCAAAAGAGTCATTCAAAACCATTTTATCTTCACTTTTAAAAACTGATCTGTTAGTTTCTAAGGGAGTTTATTAATTTCTCCAATTACACTTGTTGGTTTTTCTATCGGTGCTTTATATGTTTTGAAGCTCTATTATTGGGTGGATATAGTTCATAATCTGTAATGTATATAAAGTTTTCTTTGTCCCTTATGATGTTTTCTACCTTAAGGTCTATTTTGCTCTCACCTCCTCCCCGGCTCCTTCTCTCTTGACCTGCCCTCACCGTGTTGTCCTTTTTCCTGGTTTGTGAATACACTGAGCTTATTTCTACTTCAGGATCTTTACATCTGCTCTTCCCAGATTTGTGCATAGCTCACTCCTTTACATCATCCAGGCTCTTGCTCAAATGTTACCTCAGAGAACCTCCCCAATTGTCCTATATTAAATAGCACTCTACTCTTTCTCCAAATATAATAATCACTCTATGGTCTCAAAAATGGCAATAGTAGATGATTAGTTATATTTTTCATTTGGTTACATGCTTATCATATGTATCGCCCACTAGAATGGAAGCTCTTTATAGGTAGGGCATTTGCCTCATATGCACTGTCCCCATCTAGGGTAGTGTCTGGAAAACAGTAGACACTCAATACATTTTTGTTGGGAGTGTTATTTAACCCCTGGGGAAAATAAATTAACTCGTGTTGCGATACCCACTTATACGGATGAAGTTACTGAATCTGAGCTAGGGTCAGTAACTTGCCCAGGAGTACACAGCAATGGAGCAAGGATTTGAGTGGCTTCGTCCATTGGACTTCAAAGCCTATGTGTAACCTTAGCCTCTGCACTACTGTCTTCTAATGAAGTAGAATACAAACAGATAAGACAGTGCAGAATCAAGGGCCTGAGGAGTGGCTTGTGGTTGTTTGGGTGAGATCAGTGGAAGGAGTCATTGGTAGGAGGAGAGCTGGGCCTCATGGATGAATGAGACTTGGACAGATGGAGGAGGGTGGAAAGGCAATTCTCCTCTCCCCCCAAGCTTGGGCCTGTGATTGTCCTCTGTGGCTTTGGCCTTGGCTGAAGATTTCCATCTGGATTTTCCCCTCAGGAGAGCAGTGAGGATGGAGAGTAGGCTGTAGGGGCAGGACTCCTAAACCCACATTCCCGGATCTTTGTGTCAAACCCTCCAACCAAGAACATTTTCCAAGGAGGCTGGACTGTGGTTCAGACTGGAATCCAACCTTGCATTTTAACTGATATAGCCTCTGTTAAGTTCAGACCAATTTCACAACTCCTTGGTGATGTCAATTATCTGTGTGCTGGGAAGGGGGGCTTTTGACCAGGGCATTTCTCTTAAAGAGGTTCAGTGTTACTGTTAAACCAGGTGGGAGGTGACCTGGGAATCAGCCTCCCTGAAATGGAGAGAGGAAAATAGCCACAGTCAGTGGCCTTGGAGTGGAGGTGGGGACTGGGGGTATGTTGTTCTCATTTCTTCCCTAGGCCCCAGCTCTTCTCAGAACCTGGCTCCCTTGGATGGTGCAGGCGATGGCAGCATAGAGGGAAGGAAGTGTGGGGACAAGTTCAAAGGCAGCAGCTGGTGAAGCTGGTCAGAAGTGCCAGGGAAGTGAAAGTCAGCCACGGAGAGGAAAGGGGAAGAAGCAAAAGCAGATAGGCAGCAGCTGTGGAGAGAAAGGGACAGACGATCTCAGAGAGGTCAGTGTCCTGGGGGCTCAGGGAGGTGAGGGTTCTGCAAGCCACCTTTTCTTGAGGACTCTTAAAACCACCCATCACCCTTCCTGCAGTGCCTGCTGAGGAGGTGAGATGTAGAAGCTTGCTTGGATGCTCCCTGTATCCATCTCTCTTGAGTGCCTGTCTGCTGGGCCCAATTTCCACTGCTAAAGTGTGGCCCTGGATTATCCCTGGATCTTTAAAAAAAATGTGATTGTGATTTTGGTCCTAAGTTAAGTTAATTATTTTCCTCAGGTTTATCTCCCAAGAATAACATTTTAAAAATATGAAAACAGCCTGGCGGGGTGACACACGCCTGTATTTCCAGCTACTTGGGAAGCTAAGGAAGGAGGGTCACAAGCTTCAGGCCAACCTCAGCAATTTAGCAAGAACCTGTCTTAAAATATAATTTAAGGGCTGGGTTGTGGCTCAGTGGTACCGTGCTTGCCTAGCATGTGTGGAGGTACTGGGTTCGATTCTCAGCACTGGATATAAATAAATAAAAAATAAAGGTCCTTTGACAACTAAAAAAATATTTTAAAAGGAGCTGGGGGTGTAGCTCATTGGTAGAGCTCCCCTGGGTTCAATACCCACTGCTGCCAAAAAAAAAAAAAAAAAAAAAAAATTCAGCAGTGTTAGGATAGTTTCCCCCTGAAAGTTGAAAACAAAAGAGATGCAAGACAAATCCCCATTAGAAGAATCTTTTAATCACTAACGTGATTCTGTTGCACAATTGCCAACTTTTAATTTTGTGTTGTTGTTCTTGATGAACTTGTCATTTCAGCACTCCCTGCGTGCAATGTTCTCTCTTGTGACTGCTAGTTGCCAGGTTCACTCGTTGGGCTAAAAACTGCTTGGAGACTGATTTGGAGACTCCTGGGGGAAG
Source organism: Marmota flaviventris (assembly GCF_047511675.1). NCBI lineage: Eukaryota > Metazoa > Chordata > Mammalia > Rodentia > Sciuridae > Marmota > Marmota flaviventris. The sequence goes on along the minus strand of NC_092513.1, from coordinate 23,366,544 downwards.
GGAAAGACTGGCTGAATTATAACTGGTTCAATTAATGTTTGTCACCATCCAGTTCTGATTCTAAATTATGCACCTGGTGGGCTCACTCTGCATGTTTATAGAATGATAGAGCATATGAAAAAAGAAAGCTCAGGGCTGGGGTTGTAGCTTAATGGTAGAGCACTTGCCTAGCACTGTGAGGCCTTGGATTCAATTCTCAGCATCACATAATAATAAATAAATAAAATAAACCATCTGTAACTAAAAAAAAAAAAAAAAGAAAGCTCAATTTATCATCAAAAAGCATCTTAAGTGGAGTGTCTCCTGTATCATTCAATTTCCTTTCCTTCATTTCCCTCCCCAATACATTTTGTATTTTAAGCCCTACAGGTATAGGCCATAGTCTAGAGCCTTGCCTCTGGAACCACACGGTCCAGGGACCAGCAACATTGTCCTCATTCAAGGAGCTTGTTAGGAATGTAGACTCTCCAGTCTTAATGACCTCCCATTCACTGCATCAGAACCCACCTTTCAACAAGATTCCCAAGCGATTTGTGTGCATGTTAAAGTTGGAGAAATGCTGCTCTGAGGCACCTGTCAGGAGGCCCTCTGAGGCCCTGGCTTCATGCTACAGTTATTTGGGGTACAGAGTAGAAGGCTGGAGCTGTGCAGAGTTCATTTCCAGCTCTGGGACTGGGGATGTGGCTGAATGGAAGAGTGTGGGCTTTGCAGGAGTCCTTGGTTTGATTACCCTAAAAAGTGACCTAAATTTTTTTTTTAAGTTGAAACTTAAAGTTTGCAAGAATAGTACAACTTCTGTATACCCTTAACCTTGATTCATCATTTATTAACATTTGCCACACATGGTTTAACATTTTCTCTCTCCGCCTCCATCAATATTATTATTGGACTATTTGGAGAGCCAGTTGCCTACACTGGTATGACTTTACACTCAAAACCCCAATGTGTACTTTCTAAGAACAGGACATTCTGTGACAACCACACCACCCAGTAAGAGCCAGAGGAGGCAAGGAAGGTCTCTATGGGGTGCTTTGATTCTGCACCTGAGGAGTCTTTCTTGTCTCACTGCAGTCCTGGCACTGCCTGCCACAGTTATCAAATTCATTCAATATTATAATTTAACCTATAGTCCGTTTTCCAATTTTCTCAATTGTCCCAATAATGTCCTTTACAGCAAAAAAAATGTTTTCCCTCAGACTCACTGCAGAATTATACAGAGCATTTAATTGTCATATCTATTTAATCTTCCTCACTCTGGAACAGTTCCTTAGTCTGTCTTTATCTTTTATGGCACTGACATTTTTGAAAATTATAGACCAGTGATAGAATGTCCCCCAATGTGGAACAAGTTACTTTTTAATCTCTTCATGGTTCAGTTTCACCACCTGTCGATTGAGAATAGTCCCTGCTTCAGGCTGGATCAAATAAGACATGTGACAGGCCTGACATATGGCAGGTGTAGGTGGCTTAAGGAGTAGCTGCCACCGATTAGGCACTTGTCAGTACCATGTGGAGTTAGTTGCACGCATCCGTCCCCTCATTCAGTCCTCACCACCCCCTGTGAGATGGGCTCTATTTTTACCATCATTTTTCCAGATGAAGAAATGGAGACTTAGAATTTTTGCCAGGTTCTCATGAAATACGGACCCCAACCATGTCAGTCTGCCTACAAAGACTGTTTGTTCAGTAATCATGCTTGAATTTTTTAAAGATAAAGTCTATATATCATAGAACCCACCCTTTTAGCCATTTCAAAAGTATATAATTCAGTGTCTTTTTGTATATTCATAATATTGCATAACCATCAGCACTAGCTAATTCCAGAACATTTCCATCAACCCAAAAAAGAGACCATAGGGCTGGGGGTGTGGATCAGTGGTACAGCACTTGCCTAGCATATATGAGGCACTGGGGTCAATCTCCAGCACCAGAGAAAGAAAGAAAGAGTGTCAGGGGGAGACTATATCTCCCATTTCCCTACTCTCATTCTCTGACAACAACCAAGCTGTGAATCTTTTTCTATGGTTTGTATACACATACAGTGGAATACTATTGAGCAATAAAAAGGAGCTGATACACACAGCATTTTGGATCTCAGAACATGCTGAGTTAAAGAATCCAGATGCAAAAGACTGCATACTGTAAGACTGCATTTTTTGTGGAATCCTAGAAAAACTCAAATCTTAGGAACAGGGAGCAAGATCAGATGATGGGGTTGGCACTGACTGCAAAGAGACATAAGAAGCTTTTTGGGGATGATGAAGTGCTCTGAACTTGATTGTGGTGGTGGTTACATGGCATATTCATTTATTGAAATGCAATAAAATACTGAAAAAGTTTTAAATATGTAAACTATATCTCAATAAAACTCAAGATGCGCAAACATATCTGGCCCAAGTGGAGTTCAATTCATCATCATGTCTTCCCCCAAAGCTGTCTTCCTAGTCTCATCTCCCATTTCTCTGCTCCACACATTCATTCACTAAGCATTGTCTGACACTGCTGCACACAAGCCTGGTGTTAGGACCTGGAGAAGGTGAAGGAGGACCTGTCATTAGGGAGCCAGAGTCTGGAGCAGGAGGAAGGGTAGCCAACTCTCATAAACATCAGCCATTCCTGAGGCTCTCTGAGTCTTAACAAAGAGGAATAAGAATATGTGTTGCCCTAGGCCAGCCTCAACAACTTACAGAGGCCCAAGCAACTTGTCTCCAAAATTAAAAAGGGCTGGAAGTGTGCCTCAGTGGTTAAGTCCTCCTGGGTTCAAGCATCAGTATCCCCCGCTCCCCCCAAGAAAGAATATGTATTGCAGACAGTCTGGAACTTTGAATTTCAAGTTTGAATCAAGTTTCCATCAATTTTTTTAAAAAGGTAATGCACTTACATGGTTTAAAAAGAAATTATACAGTGAAAAAAATTTTCTTATCCCTTCCCCATCGGCCCACTTTGTACAACTATAGTTGTTATAAATAAATATTATTTCTCCTTCTTTTAAATACAAAGATAGCATAATATCTGCATTATTCTTGGACTCTACTCTTTCAATTGGTAGTAAAACCTTAAAGGTCCATCAACAGCTAAAAAAAAATATTTAAAAAAAAGACTTTTCCATATGGTAACAGAGAACATCTTTATCTTATGTAGTTTTCTGTTTATAGATATGTCATATTCAAGTATAGTTCCCTTTTTTGATAAACAGTTGAGCTTTGTATATCTGTTATGGCAAATAATACAATGCGTCCATATCTCCAGGCTGTTTCTTTTGCCATGAAAGTTCCCACTCCATTCTCTTCTGCTGGTCAACTCCTATTTCACTTCAAGATCCAGCTGGAATGTTACTATCTCTGAAGACTTTTGAACCCCCTTGGGCCAGATTCCTTCTCTCTCTTCCCCACTCCCTTTTTACTTCTGGAAATATTCCACTCCCACATCTTCAGAAATTTTTAATTTTTTTAACATCCTTCTCTTCCCCAACTAGACTGGGAGCTGCCTAAGGACATATGCTGCAGGAGATTTTTCTCTGAATCCCTCAGAACTTGGCACCTTGTAGGAACTGGTATTGCATGAATGGAGGGACTGGGGTCCACCCAGGGGTGTGGAACTGCAGCATCCTTCACTGTCCTTGGCCTCCCAGCCTCTGTGAACACTGAGGACTGATGCAGGACAAAGGTGGGCTGGGATTTTTCCTCCCCACCCACCTAATTCCTTCCTTCCTGGTCCACCCCTTTCCCCCCTTGGGATTCTGTCCACAGCTGCCTTGCAGCCTCTGCTGGATCTGGCATTGGACAGCAGCTCTTATAGCTTTTTTAAAAAAGAATAAAAATAAAAATAAAAATGGAGACCTAGCTCCACCCATGTTCTCTCTTCATCAGATCTGTGGCCTCTAAAGTTAAGAAGACAAATAGCTTCATGGTCAAATGTACATCAAAGTTATTCTCAAATATTACTTCTACATGTCAAGCCAAAGGTGATGACAGTTTATTACTTTGCTTTTAGGACTGTGGGAAAAACTCTGAAGCGTTTAGTTAATCAGTGTTATGTGTTAACATTAAAATATCATGAGTGCCTGAAGCTGTCAATGGCTAGGTGGTTTCCACAGAATATTTCCTTTTAGTCCTGCCTAGATGGGCAGGGCTGGAGATGGGAACTCTTCAACCCTTGGGATGAAGAAGTTAATGCCAGGCATTCCCCTCACCCTGGGAAAGAAAGCTCCTACTCCTGGGAGGTGGAGCCTCTAAAGAAAACAAAGGAAAAGAAAGCTTTTGAGCCTCTGCCTGTCCAGGTCAGAGAGCATGTGGGAATCCAGATGTTCCATTTGGACAAGCCCCAGGACAGAAGGTAGTTTGAGGCTCACTTCCAGTGCTTTGGATTGTGGTCTGCAACGTTTCTTGCTTGCGTTCCTCCTAAAAGAAATCTGAAAAACTTTGTTTCTTCTTGGACCTTTAAAGGTTACATCTAAAATGTTTCATCATAGGTTTAAATAATGGCAAGCTATTGTTATTTCTGTCTTAATCTAAGTATTGGCATTTAAAAATAAGATTGTTACATCATTCTTTAAGTGTATCCAAGGGATTCTAAATATCCTAATGCATCTATCATCCACTTAAAAAATACATGAACAAGCTGTTCTTTAAAAGAAATTTCATATCACTGTTTCATCCCTTATCTTGTATTTTCATTACACTTGTCCCTGAGTATGTTAGTATAATATTTTAAGCTGGAATGTTTTTTATTGATTAGCCTATCATATTTCTCCACAAAATTCTTTTTTTAAAATGGAGTCTCTTAAGCTTAAGAAACCCATCTTGGTTGTATAATTAATATAAAAATTCCTAACCGACCTAAATCATATAAAATATTAAAAATTTTGATATGTTAAAATTAAAAGTATAGAGTATCTTTGCCCAAGTGTAATAATATCCAGTCAACTCTACTCCTAGTTTTAATTTTTATAGATAGAAGTATAAAAACAGTCTTCATTCATTCCACAGATATTTATTGAGGACCTCCTATATGTCAATAGTTACTCTAGGCACTTGGGATACATTAGTAAACACTACAGATGAATCCCTTCCTAGAGCCTATATTCGAGCGTGCAGGAGTGGTAGGCAATAATAAACAAGTTCCATGGGAAAAGAGAGAGCTAGGTAAGGCAGATTTGTGGCACAGAGTGAGAGTTATGAGTTGTGATTTTCAGAAGGTCATAATGGATCACATTGAAAGGTGGACTTTTTACCAAAGGAGGCAAGGAGTTAGCAGTGAAGGTTTCTGGGAGAAATGTGTACCAGAGGGCCATGGAAACATATGTGGCATCCTCCCATGTCAAAAAAGGAGGTCAGAAAGTCTGGAGCAGAGTGAGAGGAGAGGAGAATAGGACTGGACAGGTAATGATCTGGGTAAGGTGGTGGTGCTGATCTTACAGAAACTTTTGAACTATAGTAAAGAAGTTGATTCCTACTCTGAATGAAATAAGCAGCATTTAATGCAGGGATGACTTGTATTTTCAGAGGGTCATTCAAGCTATTAGATTGAGAGGGGGCAAGCACAGAACAGGGAAAACTTTGAGAGGACTAATCCAGGTATGAGATGATAGTAGCTGAGACCAGGAGGTAGCAGGGAAGGGGTGAAGGATGCTCAGATTTGGAACAAAATGTGGAATGTAGGAGAAAGAGGGATGATTTTAGGGGTAAGATTTTAGGGGTCCTAGTTTGAGCCACTTGAAGGATGGGGTTGTCATCAACTGAGATAGAAAAGCTGGTGGATTGAAAAGGTTCGAGAGAATATTGTTCAGTTTGTGATATGTTAAGTATTGGAAACACAGTACACTGCTGGATATCAGAGTCTGGGGTGTGGGTAGGTTGGAGCTGGATATAAAAATTTGGGAGTTGTAATCATAATGATGATAATGTTACCGCTGTTGACTGGTGAGTCCTTGCTTCCCCAATGTTGAAGAATAACACCAGAGAAGCACGCTGAGGCAAGGTCAGAGTAGAAATTAGAAGTTTATTAAAGGACAGCAGAAAAGACTTCTCCCGGAGGAAGAAGGGGACCCAAGAGGTGGAATCCGTGGAAGTGCGGTTGTCTCTCCATTTTATAATTTTCGGTGATGGAAGGTAGGTGGGAAGGCCCGAGGGGTGGGACACAGGTGGGACAAAGAAGTAATCTGGGCAGGAAGGACTTCATTAACACTTCTTTGGGATGGGCTGTCTTCAAATCTGCTGGGGCTGTTCATTAACATTTCTTTGGGATGGGCTATCTTTAAATCTGTTGGGGGCTGTTTCCTGGACTTCATTAACATTCCAGGAGTTGCTCAACTTTTCCAGGAATTCATTCTCAGCATGGCCTCCATTTTAGATTTCACTCGATATTAGACCCAATTTACCTAACTACACTGACTACCTAATTTTAAATCTGGCTTCAATAACATATATCTTAGATGGCACTGGAAGTCAGGTGTCTAGAGGAGATCACTAAGGAAGTAGGTATAGATTAAAAAAGACAAGACCGAGGAATGAGTCTTGGGTCACTCACTATAAGACTAAGGGGTGTGAGAGAAAAGGAAAGGGAAGGATGTATCAGGGAGGAGGAAAACCAAGATGGTGGGGGAGGGGTGAATCAAGTGATTAGTTATGTCAACTGTTAAAGACAAGTCAGTTGAGATGAGAGTTGAGACCAGGTCATTGGATTTAGCCAATATGATTTTTGTTGTTGACCTCGAAAAGAGTAATATTCATAGAATAGTAAGGAGGAAACCATGATGGAATGGGTGAAGAGATGGTGGGAGACCTACCACTTCACCTGATAACTTATGTTCCATATGTAACCTCATATGATTTTATTACATGTATGTGTGTTCTGCATGTACAAATAGTGTATGACATGTTTTCGAACTTTATATAAACTGAATCATATTGTGTGTATGTTGCTTCAGAGTAGAAGAACTAGGACAAAATATTAGAATTCCTATAGAAATTTTGTTGCAAAGGAAGCAGAGAAATGGGTAGTAGCTGACAGTGGAAATGGGACAAAGAAATTTTTTAGGACTGGAGAAATAACATTTGCAAGATTATGGGAATGACCCAGTAGATATGGAAATAGTGTGAAGGTGATGATCTGGATTAGACAAGAAGGATTGGAACACATTTTCTTAGTGGAGGGAATGACCTTAGGTAGCACCATGGAAATTCAACTATGTAATGGAGGGGGAGGCTGAGAAGAGGCTGACATCTGGGTATGGGTGGATGTGATTGTAGAATTGTGGTAGTTTTTGTATCATTGTTTCAATGCTGTCAATGAAACAGGAAGTAAGGTTATTCTTTGAGAATGAGATGGAGGAGAGGATGTGTAGGTTAGAGGAAAGAGAAAATATGAAATCTAGAAAGAATGGAGGATGGAAGTAGGATTGCTGGATGGCACTAAGGTTCAAGGTTCATGGTGATGAAATTCAAGTGAAACAAGTCAGTATGATTGTCTTTCTCTAGCCATATTCAGATCCATGGGTGCTGGTGTGGAGTAAATCTGTGGAGAGCTGGCTTGAATCAGGATGGTGGTTCTGCCAAGCAATGAAGACACAGGGAGGAAGAAGGGGGGTTGAGGGTAGGTGTAAGAGTTATTACAATGATTGGCCAGGGATTTGAGATGGATAAGAATGACAGGCAGCAGAGGTGAAAGCTAAAGGATTATTGTACTACACAGAGTGACCCAGAAATAGGAGATGGTGATCAGAGTGTGTGATGTTTGGAACTATCGTTATGAAAAAGCTGCAGAGTTTGATAAGGCTCTCATGGCTATGACCTAGGGAGTGAGTGGCTGAGTTAGGCTAGAGGGCAAGATCCTTGGAGAAGTCGAGGAATTGAGAGACCAGGGCATTAGGAATATCAATTAAGTATACTTTATTTTATTTATTTATTTAGAGTGTGTGTGTGTGTGTGTGTGTGTGTGTATGTGGTGCTGAGGATCGAACCCGGGCCGCATGCATGCCAGGCGAGCGCGCCACTGCTTGAGCCACATCCCCAGCCCCTTAAGTATACTTTATAACTACCCTAGGATTAGGACAGAAGTGGCACCTAGTAACTGAAAGCAGCAGATGGGGAATGAGGGAGGGCACTGGTAGGGGTCCTGGATAACAAGATTGTTGAGGAGCAGAGACTTACTTGACCTCTAGGCATTGGCTAAGAGGCTTAGCCAATGGTTGAAAACATTTAAATGGCTGAAAACACAGTTGCCACTATATAAGCAGTGGAAGGGGCAGCAGCTATCTCAGGGGAAAATCCAGGTTCCCTTAAGTAAAAAGGTAAAGGGAACCTGAAAGGAAACACAGTACACTGCTGGAGAAGAGGCTGAACTTGTAGGAAATATCATTTGCATAAATAAATAGATGATGTGGTAGACAGATTTTAACATAGACCCATATGATCCCTTGTGTGGTCCTGTCCCCTTGAGTGTAAATGAGACCCGTGATTTGCTTTGGGCCTTGTGTGCTTATGTGTACATGATTATGTTACAAAAGACTGTAACCAACCCAGGCTTAGTGACACCTGTTTATAGTCCCAGTTCAGGGTTGAGGCAGAACTTCTTGAGTTAGGGCTGGCCTGGAGATACTGTGCCTTAAATTTTTTTTTTTTTAAAACAAGTAACCAGTGTCCTGATCAGACTACCCGGTTTACTGATTCTGAAGAAGCAAACTGCTATATTGTGAGCTTCCCTACAGAGAGGACAACATAGCAAGGAAATGAAGGGGCCTCCAGGTGACAGCTGTCAAGGAACTGAGGCCCTCAAACTTGCAACCTGCAAAGAACTAAATGCTGTCAACAACTACATGAGCTTCGGAACAGATTTTTTTTCCCCAGTAGAGCCTTACTTTTCAGAGGCCCTACCTAAGCCTTGCCTGGACTCCACAGAAATTATGGGACAATAAATGTGTTCTTTCAAACTCTTCTATTCATGGTAATATTGTTATATGGCAGTAGATAATACAGATGGAACAGAAGACTTTCAGTGATAGCAATGTTATCCAATTTTAAAAACTCTTCTGAAGTATAATACTAAGGAATCACATACTGATGTCTTACCAAATCATTTTTAATGATCTGTCAGCTGACAGATCTTCCTTCAATTTTGTTGAAAGCAAAGGATTGGAAACATTGGACTTGCAAAATAATTTAATGCCCATTCACTAAGGTGATTTACTTTCTCAGCACAGACACCAATTTTTGAAATATCCCTTTGGACTTCCCTGGAGGTTTTACAGTCTTGGGTCACTTTAGTAATTGGTGAGAATTTTGATTTTCTTTGCTAAGGTGTGAGGACAGGTTTGAAAGATGCAGTGTCCGCAGCTGCCTTCTCAAGTTGAGCAATTTTAGAAAATAGTACCTATGATAGTGGACGATCCGGAAATGAATTCCCTTAGAGGGAACACTAGTTTGAAGACTATATGGTTTTCTGGTAAAAAAGGGAAAAGAATTCAGGCTGTGATGGAGAGGACAGAATGCGGCAGTGTGTGTGAAGAGCAGGGTGTGTGTATGTAGTTGTTTCTGGGCAACACAATCTAAGAAACGACTTAGAACTGTCTAAATTAATCTTGGAGGGACCCCGACAGAATTATTTATTGCCAGGTGAAAACAAAAGAAACAAATACCCCCCCACCCCCATATAATTCGTGTTTTCTGGAACTTTTAAAACATTTATTATTACTATTTTTTTTGCGTTGCTTAGGATGATCTCAGGCCCTTGAGCATGCTAGGCAAGCGCTCTACCACTGAGCGACACCCCCAATCCTGAAATACAAAAGAAATGCATTCATCTTATGAAATTGCCAATACAGAGAAGTGTAAGATCAAAAGTAGAGTTTATGGCCTTCCCCACCCAACAGCAACCTGATTAATAGGAAGTGTAGAGGTCTCCCTGGTCGCTCCCAACAACCATTTAAATTTCGTGACACCTGGCAAGGTTTCTGAACGTGTAATTCCTTGACACTGTCCTGGGCACCTGTCGATTTCATATACCGTTGGAATTCGTGATTTGGAGCTGGTGGAAAGGGAAAGGGATGGAAGATACAGACGGTCGCCAATTTCTTCCCAAAGTAAACCGCTACGACTACCCCGAGTTAGTGCTTGGCTGTTAACGTCTCTTAAGTCCTCGCAGGTCTTCGAAACAAAACCAAACCCCAAGAGGCCGTGCTGACCGCTCACCATAAGCAACTTACTGGACGCCGAGATCTCTCGCGCGGCTTGGTTTACTCTTTTGCAAAGAGATGCCACGCTCTGATGACCAACCCCTAGAGCCGCCTCTCAGTCCACCCAAACAGAGCAGCGCGCTCGGCCAGGGCGGGTCCTGAACGGGACTCGCAGCCGCTCGCGGACAGGCGCTGCCCCGCGGGCGCCTGCGCAGAGCAACGCTCCCCTCTCTCGGGGCGGGAGGCGGGGGCAGCCGGGAGAAAGGAGAGCTGCAGGGGAAAAGGGCCAAACCCTGAAATTACCCGGATGTGGTCTCCGCGCGCGCATGCTCAGTGTCTTCTCGACAAGTTGGCAGCAACAACACGGCCCTGATCGTCGTCGCCGCTGCGGTAACGGAGCGGCTCGGGTGACTGAGCCCGCGTTCACGCCCGCCCGCTCTCCTCAGGAGGGTCTTCCCACCCTCGGTTCGGCTTCGCTGCCTTCCAGGGGCAGGAGCGAGTGAGGGGAGTCGGGCGCCCCAAGAGAGAGAGGCCCCCCGCCGCGGGGCGGCCCGGGAGCTCGCGGCGGCCCGGCCCGCGCGGGCAGCGGCGCGGCGCCGAGGAGGGCGGCCTGCTCCGGTCGCCTCGGGGCGGGGGTCGAGGAGCGCTCCGGGCCGCCGGGGGAAGCGACGGGCGCGGCACATCCGCTGACGAGCAGCGGCGGGAGAGTGAACTCTCCTTGCCAGCGCCCGAGCCCAGGTAACCGCGCCATGTCCCCTCCCCTTCCCCCGCCGGGCCCGCGCGCCCCGCCCGCGTCTTCCCCGCCCCGGGGCGGGCTCCGGGCGGCGGCGGGGAGCGCGCGGGCCCGGTGGGTCCACCGGGAGCGCGAGCGCTGCCACCGAGGTAGATCCCGGCGCCTCTAGTCCCTCGGGTTTCGAGGTCGGTCCTGCGGCCCCGAACTCCGCTTGCAGTTTGTCGGACTATCTGTTTGCACTCGAACGGGGACTCCTGCGGCAGCCGCAGCTCCTCTTTGTTGTTCTTGAGTAGTTTCGCTGTCGCCCAGGCGCAGCACTTTAGGTCAGTTGGAGTGTTTGTTGCCCAGGTCTAAATGAAAGTAGTAAATGGTTTATCTTTTTATTTTTATTTCTCAAGCAGATTTTTGTTTTCTCTTTGTCCCTTACTTTTTCTTTCTGGTTGTGTCATTCCAGTTTACATTTCTGGCTTTGATTTGTTTACTTTTTGGGTATTGTGGGTGATGGCGGCATGCAGGAAACATTCTTAGCACCTTAACCGAACCTCCTCCTGTCTCTAGTAAAACGTGTCTTCTAATAAATGACGCAGTTTATCTTATTGTTAGGACCACATGTACAGAGCGTAAAAGTGGTGTAGGATGGAGGGCGTTGGCTGTTAGGATTTCTCAGGCTAGATTTCAAAGATAGGAGTGTGTATAGTTAAGTTGAAAGGTTCCTTTGCAGGTGTAGAGAGGCTTCAAAAGCCCTGTCGTAGATTGATTACCCATCCACCACCCCCACCCCCCCGAAAATTTTTGTTTTTAAAAGACACGTTTAGTTTTAATTCATTTTGAAATCAGTTTCTTAGTGCCTTTAGTTTTTTACCATAGTTTAAGGTGGAATTGACAGGTTTTTTTTTTTTTTAAAAGCGATAATAACTATAACAAGATAAGAAAGGAATCATTTTAAGCATCCTGAATTCTGCATGCTTGTAGTCTTGGCTAATTTTTAACAACCTTTGGCTTTTGCCAGATTTAGCATCCTTTTGGTCTCAGTAGCAGCTTGATTATTCCTTGTTTTAAGAAGTAGGTTCAGTACTTTTTGCTGGCAGAAACGATGTAGTTTTAATTGAAAAATGCAGGAATGCGTAATTTCATAAAGTAATTGGATGTTGAACACTGTTTTTGAATTATTTTTGTTGTAAATTTCACGAGTTGTCTTTGCCATACAGTACTAAGACTATAGATTATATATTTCAGTTGACATGTAGTGTATGAAGTTCTAAAGTGTACCTTTTTCCTTTTTTTCCGCCTGTAAGGACTTTATGGAAAGTTCTGATATGATTAGTACATGATACTACAAATTGTAATTAACATTTTAAAAATGTGGTTTCTACTTTTCTACTTACTGTTTCTTTCATAATGCTGTTATGATTTTGTTTCCTTGAATGTGTTTGTTACAGAACAAATGTAGTAGAGGCAGAAGATCAAGAATTTATGATTTGTTGTAGCATTAGGTGGTGATGAATTATGTAGGTTTAAGTTATTGGAATTAAAACTAAAAGCCTTTCTAGAAAAAACTGATGTAACATTTTATGAATCTATTAATAAAGTGGCCTTTTTTTTTTCTTTCAAGGTTTTTGGGTTGAGTTTGCTTTAAAGAGGCATTACATCTTTCTAAAAAATTTTGCAGTCTACTTCTCTGTTTACCTAAGTACCCTCAATGTAAATCTTGAGGTTAGAAACAACTGCAAATCTGTTTTAGAATTAATGAAAATTTGTGCTGAGAAAGTCACCTTGAAATATTTTGCAATAAATTTTATATGGACCATTGACCTTTTATGTTGCCTTTGCTGCTTAAAGCAATTCTGCTTACACTAAAATGCATCAAGTCTTTTTGGAAGTCAGTGCTTCACTGAAGCTACATTTTAGTTGAGGTGTTTCTCTGTGTAATTTCTTTTTCTGCATTTCCCTTCAGACTCCCCCTGCACTCCCCCCCCCCCAAAAAAAAAGTAAGTAGTAGACATTAAACTAATTTATGCACCTCAGCCACACTCCAGCTTTTCCATTTGAAAATCCCCCATCCCCCCATTGAGCCAGTGTTAGTGACATTGTTAGACATTATTCTGATTGAACTGAATTTCTGGGGCCTGTAGTTGGGCTGTTAACTACAGAATTTTCAGGGTTCATTATATTTAAAAGGCATATTTAGTTTTGCCAAAATATTTTGCCTAATTTGATGAGAACAAATGTTATTTTTCTGTTGTTTAAACTTTATCTGTTTTTCACTTCTATTTTGTTCATGCCCCCCCCCCCCCATTTTTAATTTATTGATTTTAGACTTTTTTTTTTTTTGTATTGGAGATTGAACCCAGGGATACTTTACCACTGAGCTTCATTACCTGTCTTTTTTTTTATTTTGAGAAAGGGTTTGCTAATTTGCTGAGGCTGGCCTTGAAGTTGTGGTCTTCCTGCTTCAGCCTCCTGAGTTGCGGGGATTATAGGCCTGTGCCAATACATCTGGCTCTTTAAGCATGTTATAGTGGCCATTTCAGTACTTGTTGTACATATTTGGGTTTCATTTTTCCTTAGAAGATTGTGTTGTTAGGTAGAGTTTTGTTTTGCTTAAAATGATGAGGAATGGTGACTGAAGTGACCCTTAATCATGTATAAACTAGTTGGACAAAAATGGTTTTATTGATTTGTTTTCTATGCTAATGAAAGGGAGCTAGGCCAGGATAGTGCAGCATTTTGTACAATTTTGTTAAATTACCAATTTTTAGGCTTTTTGCCCAACAGTTGATGTGTACAGATAGTTTATTTGAGCTACTTTGAGTATAATATTGTGTGTATCATGAAAACGCAAACATGATAATTAGATTAAGAATTTTTGCATATTTTTTTCTTATTTTAAAGATGTGTAATTTGGTGATGACTGAATTCCAGTTTCTCAGGAACAAAATATTTTAGGTTGTGTCACCTTGATATTATTACATGGCGTAATTGGCATCTAGGAAATTTTATTTTAAACACAAAAGTTAAAATTAGGGTAGGCTTTCATATGTAAAACTAAGATGGTAGGTGGTCAGAGTCTTATAATTTAAGTTTTGGTGCAGCTTGGTAACTTGGTGCAGCAAATTATAGGTTAGACAGGTAACTGGTTAAGATGGTCTATTATATCTTAATCAATTTAAAGTTGGTTATAATCCAGTGTTAGAGATTGAACCCATGTCCTCATGATGCTATGCAAGTGCTCTACCACGGAGCTATATCCCCAGCCGCCCCCCCCCCCCCCCTTTTTTAAACCTCAAGGTTTAGGGCAGTGGCTTTCAATCTTGGCTGCGCTTTGAGATTTTTTTGGAGAGCTTTACAGAACACTGATATCTAGATTCATCTCTTAGAAGTTTTGATTTCGTTAAACTTGGTTATTTTTGAGAAAGCTCCTGCTAAGTTGTTAGGGCCTTGCTGAGTTGCTGAAACTGACTTTGAATTTGGGGTCCTCCTGCCTTGGCCTCTCAAGCTGCTGACATTACAGGTGTGTGCCACCCTTCCTGGCCAATTCAGGTCTTTTTCAAGTAAAAATGTATTTTAAATTTTTAAATTGTGTGGGGAGCCATTCTCACACGTGACTGGGCAACTCCCGGTTTGGGTCTGAGGCGCTCTGGCTAAACTGTGTAGGAGCTTTCCCGACCCTCTCCTGGTGCGAGAGCCTGTCCGTGTGGGGGTGTGACTTGACCACTGACCCTGACTTTGGAGTGCTGCCCCCCTCAACCTTCATTGGATGGAATTCTCCCCTGAATTTCTTGTTCCCCAATAAAAGGCTACTCCCTGGCGTTCTCTCTCTCTCTCTCTCTCTCTCTCTCTCTCTTGCTAGCCCTGAGTAATCCCTGCTGCCCTACCGGGTGGTTCGGTGGTTCGAGGTGTGAGTTAGAGGGCCATCTCGGACCTGGTCATAGAAAAAGGTAACTGAGACTGTGTGTTTTATTTCGATCTCACTAGCTAACTTTTATGACAAGAACCTCTTTAATGAAACCAGTGCGCTGGTCGCATGGTGGAAAAATTGAATTAAGGATATTTAGCAGTGATATTTGCTAGTGAATTTTAAAGCATTTTATAACAATAGGTGGCTGGGTGGTGTAACAATTGAGTCTTTTGACTGAAAGGATGACAGTAGTGCTTAATGAGCTAAACTAAGCAATGAATCATTGAACATAACCACACTAAATGCATCTGTGCCATAGATATCCCCTGCTAAAATTAGTTGATGGAATAATTTTTTGTATATCGATGTTGAAATGAAGGGACTGACCAATTGTAAAGAAAAATGACACGATTTCTTTGTGATCATTTAAATTAGTTGTATATATTCATGATATTGTAATATGTTTCACTGTCTTTTTGGTAATTTGTAGAAGTGAAGTTTGTAGACCAGATAAGTGCTTTGTAAAACTATTAATATACTACTGTTGTTTCCAATTACATATCTGCGTGAGGTACATTTTCTTTATATACTTTAACCAAAATGCCATCACAGCAGATTGAATGCTGAAGCAGACAGGAGAATCCAGCTGTCTTCTCTTATGCTAGACACAAGAAATTTGAAAGATGTAAAACAATGTCACTCTTATTACTAGTTTTTTATTTGTTTTGGAAATGATTTTTCATAAAATTTATTTGTATTAACATGTAATAGGTTTATTATTTTTAAGTAGACTATAAAATCAATACCTAAAATTTTGTTTTAATTTGTAATATGATAAATAGCAGTGTAATTTACATAAACAATAACTAATTTGGATCCTTAATAATTATGAATGTAAACAAAGGGAACCTAGACCAGAGTTTGACAGATGCTGTTTTAAAGTAACTTCTTAGAAAAAAAAAAAAAAGATAATACTTCTATGTTGTCAACTGAATTACTGATTAGGAATGTTAGTGATTCAAATTTTTTGTTTAGTTATTGTGTATTAGGAAACATGTAGCAGTCAAATTTAAGTAAAAAGGGGACATTTGCTTGGCCTGGAAATAGAGCTAATTTCAGACTGCTAGATCCAGAGTCTGAATTAATATCAAGACTTGTCTGATGGCTTTGCTTTCCTCTCTGTAGTTTTAAATCTCAGGTAGTTCCCAGGCTAACTACTCCCGGTTTCAAGTTCTGTATAAAGAGGTCTTCTTCCATCCCCTTCTGTAGTTCCATCAGAAGTTCTTGAGCTGTGTCATCTGACTTGGGGTTCTTTTCCATCTCTAGGACAACTGTGCGATCAAGGGTTGGCTCTGGAGAGTCAGATTGGGAATTGTCCCACCCGGCCAGATGGGGAGACTCTTGGAAAATTAGACTTTTGTTACAAAAGAGGAAATTATGCTGGCAGACAAAAACAGACGCTAGCTTTAGAACTTTTAGCAACTTCGAATTTATTAATCAGAAAGTGATAATTTTTAAATAAGGTTACTTAAAGTAAAGCTTGTATAATGACATTTAGATCTAAGACTCTTGGGTAAGGAAAAGCATACCTCTCAATTTGTCCCTTGTAGTTTATCTTAAAAGTTACCACAGGGCTGGGCATATAGCTCAGCTGGTAGAGTGCTTGCCTCACATGCACAAGCCCCTGGATTCAACCCCCAGCACCACCAAAAAAAAAAAAAGTTACCACAGAAACATTCTTTTGATTGCTTTGCTTGTATTATTAATTTTTTGTGCTCTTGGAGGTTCTTGCCTGCCCTCCATTTGGTGAATTTCAGTTGTCTAGAATCTTCGCTGTAACTTGTGCTTTTTTTTTTGAACAGCTTTTTTTTCTCTGCTTGTAAAGCCTATGCTTAAAATTTTATCCTAGTGATATTTCACCAGGCAGCCTTTTTCCCCCTCCTTAAAAACTCTTTTAAGCACTTTTCTCAAATATTCCCATATTACATGGTTTCTTAATAACTGATTAAAATCCTTATGATTTCTAGAAAATAAAGTTTGACATAAATAATACAGTAAAGTCAAGAGGAGACTAACACTTGAGAGATGTCATCATTCATTAACTAAAACTTGGGAATTTTCATGAGAGCCTCTCAGGCCTGTACTCTGCCTGTTTAATTTTATTGAGTGTCTTAATGAGTTTGATTATCCAGCTTCATAGTCCATGAATTAGTTTTTATACCTGTGGTCAACAATTGGCAGTTTACAATTAATACCACAGTGAGAGGAAGAACAAATGATAGGAAGATAAAAGAACAAACTTCTCTCTTTTGCTGTCTTGACTTTATTAATCCTTATTATGATTTTGTCTTTATTTTCTGTCTCATCTTTGTCAGTGGCTTTCAATTAGGCCTAACTTCTCTAGTAAGCTCTTCAAAGTCAGCATATCTAAAACTGATTTTGTTATATACCTTCTTTAAAAATTTATTTTTTCATTATCATTTATTTAGCCTATTTAGAAAATGGGTTGTCTTTTGAAAATCTCCCATTTTCACCCCATAGTCAATTTGTTAAAGAATCCAGTCTGTTCTACTTATAAGTGTATCACTTTGTTTCCACTGCTCATGCCCTTGATCTAGGCCTTTATTACTTTTTTCATCATTGTCTCTTGTTTTTCTGATTCTTTTTCCAAAGCTATTTTCCATGTAGTCACTTGTTTCCTTTCTTCTATAAATCTGATGCTGTTATTCATCCTCTTTCCTAACATGAACCTACTCTTGACAAAATATTTGACTCTTTTTCCTCTATGCTTTTTTCTCTGTGATTTTCCTTTAGCGTGGCAAATTCTTATTCACATATGGTAGTCATTAGTACTCTTTGACCAATATTCTGATGGCTTTCTTCTGGCACGTGTTAGAATTGCACTTCTTTGTCTCCCTCACCAACCCTCCCACTTGAAATTAGTCATGGCCCCAAGTTTCTTATCTTGGTACTATTGACTTTGGGCTGCCAACTTTAGGCTGGATAATTTTTTTTTTTTTTTTGGTGAGGAGCCGGGGGTGCCTGCTCTCTTAGTCATTCCCCGCCTAGTAGTACTCTTGCCTCTCACCTCTCCCTTCCAGTTGTGACTCTCAGAGTGTCTACAGGTACTGCCAGATGTCCCTTGAGTGACTGAGTTGCCCCTAGATGAGAATTACTGGCATGGCCATTTGACTAACCCAGTCAAATTTGAGCATAACTAATAGTCTTTAAAAGACAGTGTATGAGCTGTCTTATTCCTTCCCTCCTATTTAAGGACATATGTAGAGTTGGAGCCTCTATCAGTGTAATCCCTAAAAGAGATGACAGTGAACAGTGCCACCAGGTGATCTGTGATGAACAATTAGCATAAGCAGAAAATAAAATCTTTGTTTTAAGCTATTGATGATTTTTTTTTTCTCTTTTGCTATTGATGAATTGGGGGTTGGTTGTAACTAACAAAACCTGCTCTATCCTGATATTATGATGAGACTTAGTTTATCTATAACCCTTTCATGCTTTCTCATTTATAGTTGCAAATCTCTTGAATTATACATCTCTTTTAGCTTTTTTTTTTTTTTTTTTTGGTGATAATATGTTTAGATATTCTAGATAAGGTTTTCTTTCCTTTGGGTGTGAAGATTGAACACAAGTTCTTTGTTATTCAAAGGACACATTCTACCATTGATACCCCCATCCCCAATATCAGTAGCCTGCCTACCCCCCCCCCCCAAAAAAAAAAAAAAAAAAAAAGGAATCTCATTGTATTGTTCATACTGGTCTTAACTTCTGGGCTCCAGGAATGATTGTCCATCCTCAGCCTCTTGAGTCCCTGGGACTATATGCATACATCCATGCTGACCAGTATCAGTAATTCTTTTTTTTTTTTTTTCTTTTTTAGTACTTGGGATTGAACTCAGGGGCACTTAACTACTGAGCTACATCCACATTTCCTTTAAATTTTTTTTTTTTAATTTATTTTTTAAAAATTTGAGACAGGATCTTGCTGAGTTGCTGAGGCTGTCCTTGAACCTGTAATCTTCTGAATTACTGGGATTACAGGTGTGAGCCATCATGCACAGCCAGGATCAGTAATTTTTAATGGAGTTGTAATTTGTCCTGAAGGGGCATTGTGGTCATTTGTGAGAGCTTCATGGCTGGGGTCTGGGGGAGACAGTGAAGAATTATCTTGCATCCCACAAGCCTTTAAAATGTCCCAGAAATTTGTGTAGGAGGAAATTAGTCTAGAATTCAATTCTGTCTTAATATATATCCAATTTTCTAGGAATTAAATTTTCTTAATTCATTTCCTCTTTTTATTTTTCATGGTGCTGGGGATTGAACCCAGGGCCTTGTGCATGCAAGGCAAGCACTCTACCAACAGAGCTATATCCCCAGCCCTTTAACTCAGTTTCTTAATTAAAATTCTTTTCTTTGGAACTTTATCAAAAGTTCACTGTTTGGGACAGTCTGGGTCACCAACACATCATTATATATATAAGATAAATATATCTTAGAAGGTCTGAATTTGTAGCTGTCATATTTATGATTCTGTATTTAAATGCAAGCATTTAAACTTCCTGCTTTCTTTTCTTTTCTTTTTTTTTTTTTTTGGTGCTGGGGATTGAATCCAGGGCTTTGGGCATGCTAATCATGTACCCTACCACGGAGTTACATCACCAGTCTCTAATTTCTTTAGTATACATTGTAAGTTAGTTGATATGCCTGCATATTGAAATATACATTTTTATTGTATATTGATCTTTTCATCCTTGAACTTACAATCAGGACATTGCTAGATTTTTAAAAATAGGTATAAGTAAGTTAGAATTTTTCATTTTTTTGGGGGGTGGGGGAAAGGTACCAGGGATTGAACTCGGGCACTAGACCACTGAGCCACATCTGTAGCCCTGTTTTGTATTTTATTTAATGACAGGGTCTCACTGAGTTGCTTAGCACTTTGCTTTTGCTGAGGCTGGCTTTGAACTTGTCATCCTCCTGCCTCAGCCTCCTGAGCTGCTGGGATTATGGGCTACCACAAGAGAGCTACTGAGGCGGTATAAATAATTTGTTACAAAAATGGGATATGGTCTGATACAGTTAAGTACCACTCTCTGGTTTTGTTTGCCTATCTTTGTGGTGTTTTGCACATGATAGATTCAGTGTTTTTGTTGAGTTGGTCAATTTATGGTTTCAAGATTGCTTTTATGTTGTATTTGATTACAATATTAAGTCTTGTAAAGTGGGCAGGGCAGATTTTGTTCCCATTTTATAGATGATATAATGACAATTGAAAGATAACACATCTATTCAGTGGTGCTAGAGCTTTAATTGGAACATATAATTTTGTTTATAACAGTATTGTGTTTATGTCTATCATAATTCAGAGCTATAATGGAGGGATACATCCTCACATCCCTGCTGGTATTATTTTTCTATATAAAGAAGTTTTAGGGCTGGGGATGTGGCTCAAGCGGTAGTGCGCTCGTCTGGCATGCGTGCGGCCCGGGTTCGATCCTCAGCACCACATACAAACAAAGATGTTGTGTCTGCCAAAAACTAAAAAATAAATATTAAAATTCTCTCTCTCTTAAAAAAAAAAAAGAAGTTTTAAAATTTTAAAATATGTTTCAAGCACCAGAACTATAATGAAGTCACATGTGGAGACATCTGTATTTAAGAAAACAATGTCGTTTTCATTTGTCTTGAAAGAAACTTGTAATTAAAGTACACCTTTGCAATATCATTAAGCCCCCAAATAGAATAAATTTTAGAGATGGTGACATTTGATGGTGAAGTGTTTATACTGAAACACTTTAATTGTGTTATAAATTGGTACAAATGTTTTGGGATATAATATGAATACAAAAAATAATATTTTCAATATTCAAAAATTATTTTCAGAAAATACCACAGAATAAAAATGATATAGTCAATTTACAAACACTTGCCTTGTATATGTCAGGCAGGAACTATACCTGTGGCTAGGAATTTCTAAGATGAGAGAATGTTTTCTTGAGCTTCTAGATTTGTAGGATATAATCAAAAAATACATGTTAAACTCTAATAGGGTGTATTTAAAGTTGAGGGTTAAATTACACAGCAAGGAACACATACATAATGAACATACTGGGGAAGCAAGTAATTTTGGGGGATTGAGAGGAAAGGAGACAACATGTAAGGAAAAACTTGGAGAAATTTAAACAAGCTGCACTTTGAAGGATGGCTAGGATTTTATTGAGTGGATAAAATGGGACTAGATATTTTAGGCCAAAGAAATAGCTGGCTGAGTGTGGTGTGGTGGTACATACTTTCCAGCTACTTGGAAGGCTGAGGCAGGGGAATCACGATTTTGAAGCCAGCCTGGGCAACTAATAAAGATCTTGTTTCAAAATAAAAAGGGTAGATAGATCAGTAGTAGATGGTTTGCCTAGCTAGCATGTGGGAGGCTCTGGGTTCATTCACCAGTAACCGGTCAGTGCCTAAAAGCATGAGCAAGCATTTGAAAGCACATACAGAAATGGAATCATTTGACAACATAGAGCACTTACTTGTCCTAGGAATTGGGCATATAGTGGTGAAGACAAGTACAGTCCCTGATCACTAGACTGCGATCTAGAAATAAAATTCTAGTGAGTTTGTCTTTCACATTTCAAACTGGTCATTCTGTTGGGTCAGATTTGAGTTGAAATTGTATTTTGTTTGGCATTCATGACAGTTTCCTTATGCTTCCTCTCCCTCATTTTCCCTGTGATAAATTACTATTGCCTGAAAGTGAGATTTCATATACCTATGGGCATTTTTTTTTTGGTTTCTCTTTCAGTTGAAGATCTAGCAGCTGTGGTCTTAAACACAATTGGCAAACCCTTGTAATCATCAATACTTTTTCTTTTCTTTTTTTTTTTTGGTACCAGGGATTGAACTCAGGGGCACTTGACCACTGAGCCATATCCCCAGCCCTATTTTTTGTAATTTATTTAGAGATAGGGTCTCACTGTGTTGCTTAGTGTCTCGCAGTTGCTGAGGCTGGCTTTGAACTCGCAATTCTCCTGTCTGAGCCTCCCAAGCTGCTGGGTCAATACTTTTTCTTTACACCTGGCACATTTTGTTCATTTATATGATTTGCCTGGCTCCAATATGCCTTTGAGTTGTCTGGATCAGTGGTTTACTTCTGTCATTCCCATCCTACATTTTCTTTGACAAGTTTTAATAAGAAGAAAACATAATGTGTTTTAGGATAATCTTTTAAGACAATTAAATTATTGCTTATTAAATAAGCAATAGGTACTTTCTGCTGAGCACTATGTGCCATACACTTTACATAGATTTTTTTTTTTTTTTCCTCCTTGGAGCTTTGTATACTCCAGTTAAGAGAGTTTAAGTTGCTTCATTTGTCTGCTCTCAGTGTGAAAGCTGGGATTCTAATCCAGATCTCTGATTCCAAAACCCCCCATGCAAGTAATCTTTGATTAACTGGCAAGAGTGCCTTCAAAATTTATTTGTTGAATATGGTTAAGTGATAAGTATTCAAATACATGAAAAGTTGCTTCTTATGAGTTGAGGAGGCAGGCATTTATTAAAAGAAGTAAGATTAGAGGGAAGCAAGTATTAAATACCAAGTGATAATAAAAATTCTAAGAAGACTTAAAACTAATAGTGACAGAGAGAATAGAAAGGAGACATACATAAGTCACAATTTTACTTTAGGGGGTTGCGGTTGTAGTTCAGTGGAAGAGCATGAATCTAGCAGGTTCTGAAGACCTGAGTTTGATTCTCAGTACTCCCTCCCCCACCAAAAAAGATTTTACAACTGACTAGTATGTG
Organism: Marmota flaviventris; assembly: GCF_047511675.1. Taxonomy (NCBI): domain Eukaryota; kingdom Metazoa; phylum Chordata; class Mammalia; order Rodentia; family Sciuridae; genus Marmota; species Marmota flaviventris. Next base: position 23,343,921 of record NC_092513.1, on the reverse strand, counting down.
TGATAAGACTTGATTAAGCATGACTTTATACTAAGGAGAAGGCCTAACTTTAATATTTTGGAATGTCAAAAGCAGCAACTTTGGGGCTGGGACTGTATTTGGTAGAGCGCTTGCCTAGCATGGTGAGGCACTGGGTTCAATTCTCAGCACCACATATAAATAAATAAAATAAAGATCTATCAATAACTAAAAAATAAAAATAAAAAAAGCAGCAACATTTTAATTAAGCTATTTAAAACTCTTAGCATCAGTTTTTAATTATGTGCATTGTCTTTGACTTAGCTACAGCAGTTTTGTCTTTTCCCAGATAACTGAATCTACCTTTGAGATGTGTTCTCATATCTCTCTATTTATTTTTTCAGGTTATCCTGAACACCAGATGTCTAACAATTTTCCTTGCAACGTTAGCCATTGTTTTTCACTGCCTCCAAAAGATCAAAATTGCTCCAGATATTGGAGAGAGATTTGATTTAAAAGAAAAAACTTGAACAAATGGACAATATGTCTATTACAAATACACCAACAAGTAATGATGCCTGCCTGAGCATTGTACATAGTTTGATGTGCCATAGACAAGGTGGAGAAAGTGAAACATTTGCAAAAAGAGCAATTGAAAGTTTGGTAAAGAAGCTGAAGGAGAAGAAAGATGAGTTGGATTCTTTAATAACAGCTATAACTACAAATGGAGCTCATCCTAGTAAATGTGTTACAATACAGAGAACATTGGATGGAAGACTTCAGGTTAGTCTTAGAGTTTTTCTATGTCTTCTGTGGTGGTGGATTAAAAACTTTCTTGTTTCCTCTTAGAGTTACTGTAGGATATTTAATGTGAGGTCCGTTTCTTTAGATACTTCACATTCTATACCAGTATGCATGCATTATGGGAATGTATGAAGGGTATATTTAAAAAGTTTTTAATTAATCTTACTCAAAAATAGTTCAGTGAAGGGCTGGGGATATAGCTCAGTTGGTAGAATGCTTGCCTCACATGCACAAAGCCCTGGGTTTAATCCTCAGCACCACAAAACAAACAAACAAACAAAAAAATAGTTCAATGAAGAAAATTTGGAATATACAAATAGAAAGCAGAAGAAGTCCCATACTCTGAGAGAACTGCCTTTAGCACTCTGATATTCATTCTTATAACCATTTTTGGTATCGTATACATATTTAAAATCTGAATTATACATTATTTTTTTACCATTTAAAGATCTCGTATCATGTTTTAGTGGTACCACATTATTTCACTGGACAGTTTTCATATGGAACTACATAATATATACTTTAAGATACTTACAGAAATCTTATATTGTTAGATTTAAAAATTTTATTTGTAGATTTTGGTCATAGTTTCAATAACAAATTTTGTACTATTGTATTTCATTTTATTATTGGGGTACTGGGTATTGAACCCAGAGGTGCTCTACCAGTGAGCTACATCTCTGGCCCTTTTCATTTTTTTATTTTGGAACAGGGTCTTGCTAAGCTGCCAAGGCTGGCCTGAAACTTGTGATTCTCCTGTCTCAGCTTCCCAAATTGTTTGGATTGCAGGCATGTGCCATTGCACCCAGCATACTTTTTTGCATTTTAGAAATCTGAATATAAGTCTTAAAATTGTATGTAGGATTAAATTCTAACTGATGTGTGACCATGATGGAATTATTTTGAGCTGTGGTTTTTCTCTTTTATGAAATGAGGGTTATGATATTCTGAATATAGGGGAAAAAACTGCTCAAACTCAGATTTTCTTGTTCTCTGCTCACAATGCTTAATCACTTCTGTGACCCAAAATTGTGTAAAGGTTTCTTCACACCAGTAAGCAAACAAGCAATTAATTCTGCAGGGGACATCAGCTGGGTTTCCTTTAATTCAGTTTAATTCTTACATTCTCTTATCTGGAGATAGTGGCAGACCCACAGGTTGAAGATTCAGTTACCAAGACTTGCCACCCTCCTCTCCTGGCTTTAGATGCTGTCACAAACCTCACGTTGTTTTACTTGTGCTTCTTACCAACCAGCTATAAATCAGGTTCCTATAGCCCCTTCCTGGGGTTTGATTAATTTGCTTTGAGAGGCTCACAGAACTCGGGGAAACACATTTACTGGTTTGTTGTGAAGGATGAGATGCATAAGGTGAGGTAAGCTTCTTAGCCCTCTCCAGGCCCACCACCCTTCAGGAACCTCCACATGTTCAGCTTTTCCAACCCCGTTCTTTTTTTTTTTTTTTTAATGGAGGCTCCATTACAAAGGTATGATTGATTAAAATCATTGGTCTATTGGTGATCAACTCTATTTATAGCTCTTTTCTCCTCTCAGAGGTTGGGGAATGGGGCTGAATTCCAACCCTCTTATGCTGCCTTAGTCTTTCCAATAAACAGACCCATCCTGCAGCTACCTAGTCTTCCAGTCTTCAGCCAACTCATTAGCATATGAAACCCATCACTTTAAAGATTCTAAGATTTTAGGAATTGTATGCCAGGAAATGGAACAAAACCAAATGTATATTTTACAGTGTTATAATCCTGACTTTGTTGGATTTTGAAAATTAAATGAAAACATCTGTAAAGTTCCTTGTATAACCTGGGACACAGCTGATTCTTAATATATAACCAATGCTTAATAAATGATTGTTTATTTTCCCCAGGTGGCTGGTCGGAAAGGATTTCCTCATGTAATCTATGCCCGTTTGTGGAGGTGGCCTGATCTTCACAAAAATGAATTAAAGCATGTTAAATATTGTCAGTATGCATTTGACTTAAAATGTGATAGTGTTTGTGTGAATCCATATCACTATGAACGAGTTGTATCACCTGGAATTGGTAAGTAGACTTTACTTCTATCGTTAAGTGCATAAAGGGAAAAGACCCCAATAGGGTTTTAGTTCTTCTAAGTTAAATTAAGTATTTAGGAGTTACCAAGAACTTTAAGGTTAAAGAATCAAATATATTTTTAAAAATATTTATTTATTTTTTTAGTTGTAGTTGGACATAATACCTTTATTTATTTTTATGTGGTGTTGAGGATCGAACCCAGGCCCTCGCATGTCCTAGGCAAGCGCTCTACCGCTGAGCCACAACCCCAGCCCCAAGAATCAAATATTTTTAATGAAATATAAGTATTTAATTTTGAACTTAGAAACAAAACTTGTATTTTGAATGTGAAAACTAAGTATAGTTTATATTTTGCTCATTTAGCACATTGCTTTTGAAAAATAAGAAAACATTATAAATTCAAATAGTTAGTTTATATATTATTAGATGTCACTTATGAAACTTCCTGAATTGAAATGTTTATGAAGGTTTGTAATCTCTGACATAAATTTACATTCTATAATGGAACATATCTTCATGATAATGATTAATGTTTTATTTTTTTTCCCTTTAAAAAATAAAGACCTCTCAGGATTAACACTGCAGAGTAATGGTAGGTAATCTGTTTCTTGTAACTTTCTTTGTTTTCTTTTTGCCTGTCTGCTCTTTTTTGGGGATTCATGTGAAGTAGTTTGTATAGGTGCCAGTGATATTAACAAGAAAAAAAGGAACTACTTTGGAAATGTAGATTTTTTTTTCTGTTTGTATCAGTGTTTAAAACTGGATTTAAATTGGCTATTGGCTCTTTGAATTTGAAGCGGCGCCAAAAACATTAATACATCAATTTAATATTTTTTGAATTTGATAAAACTGGCTCTATTTTGTAAGAAAATTTGTAGAGCCAGTTTAAATGGGTGTAGTATACCTATAATATGTGATAATTGGAAGTTATGTGAAACATATCCTTTAAAAATACCAGTATCTTAGTTTTTCTGCATTTCAACATAACTTTCATGAGTGATCAAATGTGAAGAATGATTTAAAACTACATGTTAGTTTTTTTTAATCTTGTTATATTTCAAATATGTTATGTATCTTGAAATATCTTGTTTTATATTTCACTTGTAACTAAAACAAGGTTATTTGAAAATATATGCTAATCACAGATGATCTAATCCTGTATTAAGAAAGAAAAATTCCCTGAAGGTGAGGAAAAAAAAATCCAGTTGGAGTGTGTTTTTGTATTTTAAGTGTTGATACATATGGATATATCTTTAGCTCTTTTACTTAGAACTTGTTAATGAAATAAAATCTTATAAGAGCCATCTTCATCTTAGAAGGTATGCTATTATGGAGGCATTTTAGTCACTTGGAACCTTTTTTTGTTGTAAAATCTAGTGATAGTTCAGAAATATCATGTGACATTAAATTTTGGGAAGAGCATGTAAGCCTACTTGTTTTTAATTCTTTATTTTTCTTCCATGTCATTAATAATAGAGGAAGACTGTAGTGTCCTGTGGTGTGCCATTGTTAACTGTTGTACAGATTTCTGAGAAGTATGGGTTGGTAAAGGGAGCAGTGTGGCTTGGTCTGGCAATGGTTGCTTTAAGATTGCTTAATGCCCTGCCTTTTTGCCACAAAGATGTTATCATGTCAGTTCTGTTCTTTGAAAGTGAACATCTATCAGATCTTCACCATTCTCCCATCAGTGTTTTTGGAGAACTAAAGCATTTAGCTCAGTGCATGTGAGGAATTAGAAGACTGCAGTGAAAACTTTAGAATATCTCAGTGGGTGTGGTTGTGAGGGGGTTCAAATTTTGAAGCTTTCTCTGTCCTAATATTAATGTTGTTCTGAGTTGCTTGCTATTGGTGGGGTTGTGTGGATTGATGCCTTTTTTTTAGTGACTCTAAGGCTTATTCAGCCTTGTGGAGCCCTCTAGTGGTATGCGAAGGCTGTCTTGTGGCTTATGTCCTCAGAAAATGGTATTTCTCAGAAAAAGATATTTCTCACAGTTCATTGTAGTTTTGGATAAAGAAATAATACATGGCCAGGTAACTAAAAGTTGAGAAAATGGAACAATTCTTTCACTTGTGAGTAGTTGGGGGTCATGTGGTACTTGTTTCTAGCCTGTCTCATCTCTTTCATGAAGTTTTCCATGACCATATTGACCTGTGCATTCATTTTATAAATATTTAATGAGCATGTATTGCCTGGTACTTGTTAGGTTCCAGGAACACTAAGATAAATAAACCATGTTTTCTCCAGTTCATAGTCTGGTTGAAAAAAGAAATAGTAAGTAACATCAGACATTATTGTGACCTGCCTGCTAAAGATAAAGATCGAAGACCTAGGGCAAGTCCACTGGCTTCAGCCTCTCTGTCATCTACAGAGAGTACATTCTTTACCCCTCATAGAACATTTTGTAGTCACTTTATATGTACAAATATTCTAAAAATATGATTGAGTAATAATAGCAAATACTGAGTACTCGTTTATCAGGTACTGAGCAAAATAATTTGTGAATATTGTGTTATCATTCTCTCAGTGCTCCCACATTGTAGATGGGATTATCTAACACTTTACTAGAAGAAGAGACTGGTGCCTGAAGAGGTCAAGGATGTGGCCCAGTATTAGAAAGGAGGAGGTGGAGTAATATGTGCTTGCTATTAGATATTTAAAAAACAGAAAAATATTACAAAAAATTGTTAGCTCTATAAAGTAAGGGATATTTGTTTTGTTTATGGCTATATCCTTAGTGCTAGAATAGTACCTGGAACATAGGTGCTCAATAAATATTTTTTTCAATTAATGAACTTATTGACTGCTAGCCCATAAGAGAAGTACTTAAGAGTTTGGTGTCTGTTTTTCTGGACTTTAAAAAATATATACTATATGTTTTTTTAATTTTATTTTTTTGAATAGGCAATACATGGTCCATAAATCAAAATACTATAAAAAGGTATACAGTGAAAAGAAGTGCTCCCACCCCTGCCCCCATTCCCCCCTACCTCAGGTAATCACTTTTATTAGTTTCTGGTGTTTCCTTCTAGGATTTCTTTATGCAAAAAATACATGTATTATTTCCCTCCTTTCTTACACAAAAAGCATACTGTACTCACTGTTCTGGACCTTGATTTTTTATTTATAGTGTATGATTTTTAAAACATGTATATGACCACAGCATACAATAATGATTTGAAACTTTCTTTTTTTTCTCTTGGCAAAAATATATCGCAGATACATCTATCCTTGTTGATACTATCGTTTTACCTACGATATATATATTTTAGGTTATTTGATTAAAAAATCCATAGATCTGTAGAAGTTCCAAACTTACACTTAGGAGAGTTGAGCCACCTTAGTAAGGCAAGAAGAATGTTTAAGACCTAACTATCTAAGGGGATGTTATGATTGCCCATTAAGCCATTTCAGGGTTAACTGAAAAATGAGCAGTGAGTAGCAAGTTGACTGGTTATAGCCTCCAATCAGTAATGTTGTCCTTATATGCGGGATCAGCAAAAAGATCTCAATCATGATGACAAGAAAAATGCTAAAGTGTCCAAGAATTTAAATAGAGATGTTAGGATCTGTATGAAGAAAATCGCAGACTTTGTCGAAGGGTATAATAAAAGGCTGACTAAATGTGGACAATAGTCATTTTATGCCACATTTTTTCTTTGTCTTATTTTTATACTTTTGCCAACATTAATTGTGAGTGGTTACGTTCAATTTTTTGCTGATACATGATGATGTATCATTTTGATTATCTTTTTATTTCCATAGACTTTTCTAAAGAGAAACTTTGGAGTGGAATTAATGGGTCTTAAAAATACCAACATCTTCCTTTTGATACATTAAAATGCTTTTTAAGACGTTGTACATAGAAATTTGAACAATGGATTATTCTTACTGCTTTGAAGTAGTCTCAAGTAAAAATAAAAATAGTCACATAATTAACTGAAAATTTATGTGTAATAGATTTTTTCCAAAGATTGAAAGATGGGGAAAGATATGCTGATTCTTAGTGGAAAGGGCAGTGTCTTTGTGAATTATAACTGATTGCTCTGATTGTTCACTGGATTGAACTACATTCTGAAGTAGTTCAGAAGAGAGTAAGGGATGGTTTTGCTAGAGAGAAAGCAAACCCCAAAACAGTAGCCCAAAGCTAAATGCGGAGTTTCTAGGTAGAAAATTGACATTATGAATACAATTCAGTTTTTCTTCTTTTTTTTAATGCAACAAAGCATTCCTTAGTTTGTTAATGCATTTTTTTTAAATGGACACAATACCTTTATTTTATTTATTTTTATGTGGTGCTGAGAATCGAACCCAGTGCCTCATGCATGTGAGGCAAATGCTCTACCCCTGAGCCACAATCCCAGCCCGTTAATGCATTTTTTTAAATGTAAGTTGGTTATGGAAAAGGATAATGCTTTTTCAACTAGACTCTAGTTTACTTATTAAATTGTAACCACACAAGTGAAAGATGTTGATAAGTGAGTTTTTTCATACCACACGTTTATCAAATTTCCTTTTATGGATTGGGTTTCTAGAAGGAAATTTTAAAGAATTTTTGTTTGTTTCTAAACTTACTGGGGATATTTATATATTTCAATTTTAAGAAATATGTTACTTAACTACTTAACTACTTATACTAGATCCTGAAATTGAATAAGCTATCAGATCCCACTCATATCTTTACAGTATGAAATTAAAAAAGAGCTAAGTAATTGGTCTTTTCAGTTGAATAAATATTTTGCCAGGCATTTGGTTTTTACCTTCTTCATGTTATTTGTTTAGATGATTATTACTTCTGGATTTACTAAGAAACTGAGGATTGCCTCTTTAGGACCATTGCTGTGGAGGCTGTTGGAATATAGTCTAGCTTCAAATGTCAGAGACAGATTGATAAAAGATAACTGATCCTAATATCCTAATACCTCTAAATGGTTTTTGCTGATACAGTAGTATGCTTTTAAAATATGAAAAAGTAATAGTCATATAACTAATTGGTGTTTATATGGGATAGATTTTTTCAAAGATTGAAAGATAGAATATTTATAGAATAGTTGATTTTAGGGTTGTCATATTATTTGCAAATATGTTTCTCCCCCTGGGAATAGAAGCTTGCAAAATTAAAAAATATTTAATTTTCTGCATAGCTCCACCAAGTATGTTGGTGAAGGATGAATATGTTCATGACTTTGAGGGACAGCCATCATTATCCACAGAAGGACATTCAATTCAAACCATCCAGCATCCACCAAGTAATCGTGCTTCGACGGAGACATACAGTACCCCAGCTCTTTTAGCCCCATCTGAGTCAAATGCTACCAGCACCACCAACTTTCCCAACATTCCTGTGGCTTCCACAAGTAAGTTATATAATCTGATGTAGTCAGCAAGTTGACTTCCTAACCAATGAATATTTATACGTTGTCACTTAGAGGAAAACCCCAAGTAAGTAAAAGTTAAAAGTACTGTGGTATCTCTCATAGGTGGACTTAGGAATCAAATCCATGGCCTGGTACCGGCTAGGCAAGCATTATACACCACAGAGCCAGACACACTCTCCTGCCCCTAGATAAAAAAATATTGGACATGTGTTTTAGTTGGTCCTGGAAAAAACAGTGTTTATAATTTATTTAAAGGTTTTTATATTGACATATATATATATAAAATCATTTGGAAGTTGACTGATGGATTTGATTATGACACACATTTATATTAATGATCGAATTTGTCTTTTATTTACTAATATATGCAAGAGTAAGAAGTATCTTAAGTTTTCCAGATACTTATTATATATTATTTATATATTTATTTTAGTACTGGGGATTGAACTCGGAGATACTCAACCACTGAGCCACATTCCAGCCCTATTTTGTATTTTATTTGGAGACGGGGTCTCACTGAGTTGCTTAGTGCCTCGATGTGGCTGGCTTTGAACTTATGATTTTCCTGCCTCAGCCTCCCAGGCTGCTGGGATTATAGGTGTGCACCACTACGCCCAGTTCTCCTCATGGATTTTAGAGAAATATTTAAGTAGTTAACAAGTAGTTTTGAACCAAGGTATTTATGAAGGTCTTATTAAGGAATTGCAATCTTTCTTTAGTCCAGTGTTTTTAGTTTGCTTTATCTGGGAGAATATTGCTTTAAAATAGTCCTCTCAATTTTCCATTGTACAAACTTAGAGAAAAAGGATTAAAAAAAAATTTTTTTTTGTAGTTATAGATGGACAGCATGACTTTATTTATTTATTTATTTTTATGGTGGGGGGTGGGTGATGCTAAGGATTAAACCCAGTGCCTCACACATGTTGGCAAGTGCTCTGCCACTGAGATACAGCCCCAGCCTGAAAAAGGGATCTTGACAAACTTTTTTATAACATATATGCCACCAGATAGACATTATTTTAGTCAATTTAAAAAAATTTTTTTGTTGTTGTTGTTGATAGACCTTTATTTTTACTTATTTATATGCAGTGCTGAGGATTGAACCCAGCGCCTCACACTTGCCAGGCAAGTGCATTACTGCTCTGCCCCAGCCCCAGCCCCTATTTTAGTTAATTTCAATGTAAAGCTAAATTCTACACCTCTTTTTCCCTAATATCTTATAATGACTACTACTTTTTTTAAAAAATAAGTCTTTCAAATGGAGTTTTCCCATGATAGCGTTGTTACCTTCTCTGCCATATTGTAGGAGGCAGAGGGGTATTAAGTTCAGATTTTCCTTTTTCTTTTATCTTTTGAGGTGCTGGAGATTGAACCCAGGGCCTTGAGAATTAGCAAGTGCTCTACTGTTGTGTTACATCCCCAGCCAAGGCTTAGATTTTTTGGAGGCCTAAGATAATATGACCTTGTTCTTTTAGTATTGCTATTTAGTTTCATATCACCAAAGGTTGAACGGTTTGCTGCTTAGAAAGTGAAACAGCTTTTTTAAAAATATTTTTTTAAAATGAATTACAGAACATTGTCTTGGTATCTGTATGGTGTTAATTGTACCTGGATACTAAGGGGATTGTGTTTAAGCCTACATGAGCAGTAGATATTTGATAGATTTAGACTGGTAACTTTGTTAGTTGCTATCAAAGGGGCTATTATTCTGTTTAATATCAGGTCAGAGTCAACATTGAAATTTGATCTTTGGAATAAATGGGAGATTGGTATCTATGTGAGTTTTCAAGTAAAGTATACCAACATTTCTCTTTAATCTATTTCGTGATATCAAAGCAATATCTTTTGTTTTGCTACACAAGATGTGAAAATCTCACTGTGGATATTTTTTTTGGGGGGGGGGGTGGTACTAGGATACTGGGGATTGAACTCAGGGGCACTCGACTACTGAGCTACGTCCTCAGCCCTATGTTGTATTTTATTTAGAGACAGGGTTTCACTGAGTTGCTTTGTGTAGTACGTCACTTTTGCTGAGGCTGGCTTTGAACTTGTGATCTTCCTGCCTCAGCCTCCTGAACCACTGGGATTATAGGCAGCGCCACTGCACCTGGTTGGATAGTGTTTTTAAGAAGGCTATATGGATTCATTTTAAAACTTAGACCTTTAATCACAGATAACTGTCTACTTTTTAGTTACCAATTTGTGAGTATGGTTGACAAACAAATGGAGAACAAAAGGAGATACATGACAGCTGCTTGACCATAGATTAGTGTTAGAGCACAGCTGTCTATCTCTGTTTATATAACCTGGAGATTAAATTTTGGTACCTTTGTTAATGCTTACTAAAGTGACTTCATTTCAACTGTTTTGCTCCTTGTGGTTGCGTCTTATTTGAAGACCAGAAAAAGTGTTATGAGTGAAATGCATCTAATTTTGTATTTTGGGAGTAAATTTTTGTTATTAAATAGTAACTACTGTAGTCAGTGTTTCCTAACATCACAAAAAATATATTGATAGAATTACAGAAAAGAAACTGGCTAAAATAGAGGAATTTGAGGCTATTTTATATGAGCCAATTTCATTATATTCATTATGTTGTTTATCTGATGCACTTGGAACTATGTAATATAAATATTCAATACAGATGACTGTAGTTTGTCACTTTATAATTTGTTTAGTTTGGCACTTGAATCTTCAGAGTTTCTTTTTAGATACTTCTAATGAAAATAATTTAATTTCTCCAGTTTAGTGACAGTTTTTGTAAGTTAACTAAGAGCACATAGTCTGTACAGGTGTTAAAACCAAGAGCAAAAACATAACTGACCTTTAAAGAAAACTTAAGATAATTTTTTGGGATGATTTAGGAACATCTTTAAAAATAAACAGGTTGAGGGTTATCGAAACATTTTCTTTAGCATTTGATTTTATAGTTCTTAGCTTTATAAAAATGTGATATGTAGAGAGGAGGAAAATATGCCTTTTTTTCTTGATACTTTGAGTAATGTTGACATTTACTCTCTTCCATTTGATTACATTTCCATCTAAATGAGAAGAGTGAGGTGATCCAGTCACAAATAACATAGGGAATTTCAAAGCTTTCTAAATAGGATAAACAATTGCCTTAAAATTAATTTTGGTACCTTTGTTAGTGCTTAAAATTAATACTTTAAGAAATAATCTTTTCCACCTAAGGTGGGGGAAAAAGCCTTAAAAATGCCAGACAGTAAACAATGTCATAGAATGTTTTGAGTAGAATAAAAACCAAGGGAAGCTTTAATTTTCCTGGTATGATGCGTTGAGAGAGGGCATCTACTTTCATATAAATATGGGAATTATGATGGTATTTGTGAAAATGCATAATTCTTGGTTTTTAAAAGCACATGGAAAAATTTCAAAGTAGATGGATAGGGTTTTTGTTTTGTTTTGTAACCAAATACTATATTGACTTGATTGCACAGTAGAGTTAGATATTTTTAACTTCTTCACTTTCCTCATTGCATCCCATTTAAAATATTTGTCTGCTCTGCTTTTCTTTTATCAAACTCTAGCCTTCTGCCATTACCAGTACTAGTGCTGATAATAATTAACTTTTAGATTTCAACATTTTCTTGAACCTGGGTTTTAGAGGTCCTAATTAAAAAATATCCAGAGAGAGTTGGGTGATGTGGCTAACTGATGTGTTTCTTAACTTATTATGGTAGTGTAGACAAGTAGTAGGATTTGGCTAGCATTTGAAGAATATTTGTGAAGAAATCGGCCATTAAAATTAGTCAGACAGTATCAGATGAAATAATTTTGAACTTCTTAAAATTAAGGATTGCCTTTAAACCTGACTTTAGCTTATTTATTTATTTATTTGATAGGCAATGGGTGAGTTCCACTTTTGGAACTCATCTTTATAGTTGTGGATTATCAGATACAATTGGTCCTTCATTAATTGTATAAAATCATAGGATTGCATCTGTACGTGTACCATGTTAATTTCTTCTTGTTTCTCTAGGTCAGCCTGCCAGTATTCTGGCAGGTAGTCATAGTGAAGGACTGTTGCAAATAGCTTCAGGGCCTCAGCCAGGACAGCAGCAGAATGGATTTACTGGTCAGCCAGCTACTTACCATCATAGTATGTACATGCTTTTTAAAATCTTTTAAACAGTTGAGAAAAATAGGCAGCCTTTATAAAAGCAAATTAATCCATGTGGGCCTTAATTTTTAGACAGCACTACCACCTGGACTGGAAGTAGGACTGCTCCATACACACCTAATTTGCCTCACCACCAAAACGGCCATCTTCAGCACCACCCGCCTATGCCGCCCCATCCCGGACATTACTGTAAGCTCTTGTTTTTGTTGTAAGGACTTTTTATTTTGTAGGACTTTGCTTTCAGTTTATTTATTTTTTTAATGTTATTACATCTTTTATTTATCCTACAATTTAATTTCATTAAATAATTAGTGCTTTCATTACTTTTTTTAGCATTTTTATTAAGTAGGGTTTTTTTTGTAGTTACCATACTTTGTTTTAGAATGATGTATACTAAATATGCATTTCTCTGTTGCTGATGTTTCATTAACACAACACCACATTGATTCCATTCATTTGTTTGCTTTCTGTTTCTCCTTAAACCTCATGTGTATGTTGTATATCCACCCATAGTGTATTGAAACATCTTGAGTGCTACATTCTCAACAGTCCCTTGCCATAGTATTCAGTGCCATAGATACTTAGATGTTTATAATCTGTCAATATTCTGTGCAGGCATGATTGGGAGGGGTACCCTACAGATAGCCTATGGTTTCAGTCAGAATAGGAACATCTTACATGTGGCTTACTAAAACTAGGAGTATAAATCTTCCATATATATAAAATCTCTTTCCTCTTACTTAAAGATTAGTAGTACCAAAGAAAACCTCTAAAATACCAAAAGGTATAAGTAACAAAATTAAAATAACCTAAAATCCTACTACCTAGAGATCTCTGCTTCTGATATTTTGTTATTTTTCTTCCAGTCATATAAATGGGTATATGTAAATTGAAGGGTTGGTCACATTATATGTATATTGTTATAATTTGCTTTTTTCCCAATTATATTACTGTTTTTCCATGTCTTAAAATAATATAGTTTTAATGGCTGCCTGGATCAGCATAGTGTTTAAGAGTGCTGGGTTATGCTGTATGATCATTGGCAACTTATTTAACCTCATTAAGCCTTAAGGGTACTCAATAGTGTTGTAAGAAAATGTAATAATTCACCTGTGTTTTTTTGCAGTTGTTAGCTACTATTCCATTATATAAATATCCTTAATAAATATAGTCTTGTTTTTAGAATAGTTTTAATGATTTAAATTATTACTATGTATTTTCTTATAAATTATTCTATATTACATGTTACATGAATAATTCATTTATAATCTGCATTAAATACTGCATGAAAAATTATTTGCAAATTGCTTATAAAACTATTTGTAGATTGCTTAACAGCATTTGGCAGATAGCACTAAAGTGTTAGTTATTAAATATCCACAAAAGTAATTCAGAAGTATTTGCTTATAATTATAAAGTAATCTAATCTAAGCTTTTAAGTTTTAGAAATTGTTTAAGCTTGATTTTAACAAATCATAAGGTAATAGTAAGATTTATTAAAAGTTTTAGCATTGGGAAACTTTTAATAAATAAAAATGGGATTTTTATTGTCTTTTCTTTAGGGCCAGTTCACAATGAGCTTGCATTCCAGCCTCCCATTTCCAATCATCCTGGTAAGTGTGTTTCAAAATTGATTCCCTCTGTTTAGATTTCCATTGTGGTAATTGGAATACACATACAGGTGTTACCGTAATTACCAGGTAAGTTAGCTTTTCAGACAAGTGTAATACTCATTATGTGAGTTAAGTATTTATGAGTAGCTAATAAAATCATATATAGACTGTATTTGATAATTTTTTTTTTCTCTTCCTTGAGGTGGGGCCTTGCTATTTTGCCCAGGCGTCCTTGAACTCAACATCTTCCTGTTATGCCTCAGCCTCCTGAATAGCTAGATTACAGATGTGGACTATCATGCCCAGCTATATTTGATTCATTTTAACTGTCTTGGAAAGAAAAGACAACACCAGGTGCAGTGGCTTATGCCTCTAATCCCGGTGGCTCAGGAGGCTGAAACAGGAGGATTACGAGTTCAAAGCCAGCCTCAGCAATGGCGAGGTGATAAACAACTCAGTGAGACCCTATCTCTAAATAAAATACGAAATAGGGCTGGGGATGTGGCTCAGTGGTTGAATGCCTGAGTTCAATCCCGAGTACCTCCCCCACCCCCACTACCAGAAAAAAAGGTAGGGAAAAGAAAAGAGAAGAATTCTGTTTGCAACTAAAATATAAAGTATAGAAGTGCTGGTTTCAGCATTGGATACATAAATATACAGTAGAATAAAGCTAGGTTTTGAAATAGAACCACTGTAAAACTGTAGCTTTAAAAGGCAGAAAGAATCTTAAATAGATGCTGAAAAGAAAAATAATTCATTGTATTTTGTCTTAGAAGAAAGATTTCAAGAATCTTTCCTTAACTGGAATTTAGAAACTATATGATTAAATTATGTTCAGAAGACTAAGTAGCTAAGTAGCTTTCTTTAATTGAGCTTGTACATGATTTTTTTTCTTTTTTTTTTTTTTTAATTTTTTATTGTTGGCTGTTCAAAACATTACATAGCTCTTGATATATCATATTTCACACTTTGATTCAAGTGGGTTATGAGCTCCCATTTTTACCCCATATACAGATTGCAGAATCACATCAGTTACACATCCATTGATTTACATATTGCCATACTAGTGTCTGTTGTGTTCTGCTGCCTTTCCTATCCATGATTTTTTTTCAATCATAGAATAAAACAAAGTAATAAAATAAATATTGAAGTTCCCCTATAATGCAAACACGGGATTTTGTGTCCCCTCCCCCTTCATCCCTTCATAATGATTTTTCTTAGTTTAAAAAGATGAGAATGCTGTTGTGTCTTTGTATTTGTAGGAGGTTGGTTCCAAAATGCCCCTCAGATGTCAACTCTGCAGATGTTCAAGTCCCTTATATAAAAGGGCATAGTGTTTGCATATAACCTACACATGATGACTTAAAGTATACAGGAAGATGATATAAGGGACTTGAGCATTGCAGATTTTGATATCTACAAAGGACCCTGGAAACAATCCCTCATGGATACTGGAGGACAACTGTATAGATTTCCAATAAAGATTCTAAAAATGTATAACCACAGTGACCAAAATGATTAATTTAAAGGATAACTTATAGTTCATGTAGTTCTACATACTTTTATTTGTGTAAATAGTGTGCTGTTGCTGATTATGTTTGCTGATTCCATTTTTTTCAGCTGTTTAAAAATAATTGAAGGGAAGATTTTTTTGTTTATGACTATCCTTGTTTAAGAAATTAATAATTTCTGGACCAAAGGTCAAATTGCTTTATAGTGACAACATCAAGATTATGAGAATTAGTTTAACCATGCTCACTAGCAGTAAATTTAACTGGTTAAATCGATGCTTAATGATTAATGAGGTAAATAATATTTATTTTCGTTAGGAGATGGTGGTGGGACAGAAAGATTTTTTTTTTTTTTTTTTTTTTGTGGCTTTTGGGATTGAATCCAGGTGTGCTCTTCTACTGAGCTATATCCTCAGACCTTTTTATTTTTTATTTTGAGGCAGGGTCTCACCAAGTTGCCAAGGCTGGCCTTGAATTTGGCAGTCTTCCTGCTTCAGCCTCCTGAGTAGCTGGAATTACAAGTGTTAGCCACTGTGCCTGGCCAAAACCAGTTTTTAAACTTTATGTATATACTAGTTTAATTATCTTCTTTAATAGATATTCTCTGTATGTGTTATGGTATATTTGTTATGACTTTAAACGTTTTTTGTGGATCAAGTGGCCTTGCTTTTTCTTTAGCAGTTTTTGGAGAAATGTAATATATAGAAAAGAACATAACATTAGCATATCATCTAATGAATGATATTAAAGCCAACACCTACATAACCGCTGCCCAGATTGAGAACTAAAATACTGTAGTACCCCAGAAACCCTCCTATCTACATTTTGAAAATTTTTCCTCTCTTCTCCCTAGAGGTAACCACTATTCTGCTTTTTATGCATATCATTTTTTTCTTTTTGCTCCTTTAAAGTAATAAATGTGTGCTTATTGGGCACAGTGGTATATGCCTGTAATTCAGGAGGCTGAGGCAGGAGGATTGGAAGTTCAAGGTCAGCCTCAGCAATTTAGAACCTGTCTCAAAAACTAAAAAGGACTGGAGTTATATACCTTAGTGCTCTTTTGTTCAATCTTCAGTACCAAAAAAAAAAAGAGGAAGAAGAAGAAGCATCCCTAAACAACCTAGTTTAGCAGTTTGGTTTTACTGGTTTTTGAAATTATATAAATTGGATCATTTTTTCACAATCTTAATTTTTGTGTAAAGGAAGTATATAATGGTAAGGAGAAAATGTTGAGCCTTAAGAATGAAAAGTTTTGCTGGCACTGAGGTAGCATCATTAAAAATCAGTAGTGGTTCTTACCACCTTTGGAGACTCAGTAGCTTAGTGGGAGATGGTCTCCGGGAACATGGATAGTCGGGGATCTAGAGAAGAACCTACCCTGGATGGAATAGTGGAGTGGGAGTAGTGGTAGTAGTATTTAGCTAGTGATATAGACTCCATTGCAGATTGATTTTTTTAAAAAATATTTGTTTTTTAGTTGTAGTTGGACACAATACCTTTATTTTGTTTACTTGTTGAACTCAGGGCCTTGCATGTGCTAGGTGAGCACGCTACTGCCACAACCTTAGCCCCTTCCTTTGACCTTTTGATAGGTTGACTTTGTTCTTATAATGTTTAGGCCATACCATCTCTGGTATTTAGGGAATAGCATTTACTAGAGGAGGATATGAATCCATAGCAATTTGCATTGGTATTTGTTGCCTTTGTCTTTCAGTAGACTAAGGAAGTGACTTAAACCTGAGCCATCTCTGTCCTGCTAGTTGTAGGAGGAGATTAGCTCTGCATATACTGACTATTTATTTATTTATTGCAGTACTGGGGATTGAATGTATATACATTTTAATGAAGTCAGCAGGTTAGAACTGAGATAGATGGTCTTTGGCTATGGATACTAATGGGTCCCCAAGGAATTTTACTTCATAACTGTGACTCTTGATGTCTCTTCTTATACTTTTAGAAAGAATATTCATGCTGGTCTCTCTGATAGGAGAGCTTTCAGTCTTGGTACCCTCCTCCTTACCAAGTAATGCTCAAGAGAAATAACATAACTATATTCAAATTTTAAAAGTATTGAGTAGCAGTTTATTACCTATTCATTGCTTGGCCATAGGATTAAAGTCCACATTCCTTAGCAAAGCAGAGGAGAGTTTCTGGTCTGGTCCCTGCATACTTCTCTAGCTCTTTCTCTTCATACTTTAAACATCTTGCACTACTTACCTAATTTTGCAGGGTATATCATTCCTCTCTACCTTTTTAGTGTATATGTTATGTTTTGCATATGTATTATATGTTCTATAGTACTATATTTTGCAGTGCAACAAATTATACCAAATAATACCCAAACTTGAGAAGTTAAAACAGTTATAGAAATTTGTTACATTAGTTTGTTTAGCTGAGTACTTCCGGTTTGAAGTCTTATGAAGTTGCAATAAAGTTGTTGTCACCATCTGAAGGCTTTTTAGGGGCTGGAAGTTTCCTTTTTAGGGTGATTTACCACCATACCTGTCTAGTTTGTGTTATCATTGGCAGGAAGCTCCAGTTTCTCTCCATATAGACTTCTCTGTAGAACTGCCCTCCTAAATGTAGCTCAAGCACACCACTGTTGAGAATACTAATCCTTTGTCCCCTGCTACCTAGTGCTTTCTAATAATGCTAAGTACTAGTTTACATGTCTTCTGTCCTCATTTAGTGAACAAACAGAAAAGAAATAAAAATTACATATTTGGAAAAGGTTAATCACTCCATATCTTTTATTTTTCTTTTTTGGTACTGAGGATTGAACCTAGGGGTCTGAACCACTGAGCCACATTCCCAGCCCTTTTTTAATATTTTATTTAGAAACCCGGTCTGGCTGAGTTGCTAAGTGCCTTGATGAGTTGCTAAGTGCCTCGATAAGTTGCTGAGGCTGGCTGTGAACTCACAATCCTCCTGCCTCAGTTGAGATATATTCATCATATTGATTGCAATTTAAAGTAAAATGTTTCTTCAGTGTCTTTCAGGTTGGATGTGTTCAAATTCGCAAATGGATTTGAAACCCTTAACTTGACAAATTCAGATATGTTTTGGCACTTTAGAGCAATCCACCATTCCAGAGAGCACCTTATATATTCATAAGATTCTCACAGGGCATTTAATTCAGATATGAATAATAAAAGGAATAATTCATAACGTGATTCTTAGGTATTCAGATTTTGAACTTTGTCTTGAATGACTTTATTTTTATTCATATATTAGAGATAATATCTTGGAAACATACTTTCCATTATAATTGAACAACATTTACTTGTTAAAACTATGCTTTATAATACATTTCCCCCTTACAGAAATATTTAGTAATATATATTACATTCTTAATTATAAAAAATTTATGTTAACTCAATATCTTTTTATCACAGTGCTGGGCATTGAACCCAGGATTTTGCAGATGCTAGGGAAGCTCCCTACCACTGACTTATATATCCTTAGCCCAACTCAGTCTTTCAAAACCTTTTTTTTTCCTGGCAGTGATGAGCACCCCTCAGACTAAATGAGACTGGCTTAACTTCACTAATTTAAGGGGAAAAAATTAAAGTACCAAAGTAAGCACATACAATTCTCAGTCCCTTCCAAATGAATTGGAACATTAAGAATAACCTCTTTGTTATCAAGAACTATGTAATGTTTTGAACAACCAACAATAAAAATTAAAAAAAAAAAAAAAAAAAAAAAAGAATAACCTCTTTGAATTGAGTAATTCCAGCCTTCTATTCTTGCTGGTTTTGACAAGCTGCAGAGCTGATATTTATATGGCATTTGTTCGTTGGGGTGAAAGAGTGGAAAGAGGCTGTTTTAGTCAGCTTTGCATCACTGTGACCAATACCTGAGCAGAACAATTTAGAGGAGGAAAAGTTCATTTTGGCTTTTTGTTTCCAAGGTTCACTCCTTGGTTGACTGACTCCATAGCTCTGGGACCAAGGTTCCAGAACATCATGGTAGAAAGGGCATGGTGAAAGGATGCTCATTTCATGACAGTCAGGAATCACGGGAAAAACTGGGTGCCAGGAACAAAATATAAACCCCAAAGGCACACCCCCAGTGACCTGTTTTCTTTAGGTACACCCCACCTGCCTACAGTTACCTCCCAGTTAATCCATTAAAGTTTAATAGAGAGGGTCAGTCAACTCATAATCTATAATCATTTCACCTCTGAACATTCTTGCATTTGTTTTGAAGGTCACTTCATACCCAAAATATTACAGATAAACAGAAAGGTTTAATGGCAATTTTCTATTTCCTTCTACTGTTTTAAAAATAAAGATTTTCCTGTCTGACTGTTTAGCAAATTGAGAGTGGAAGAGAAGTTTTTCTTATAGTATTTTGTAGCCTAACATCACAAAAATCTCTGGAGCCCACTTAGATTACTTCTAATCCTCTGTCCTGGTTTCCTGGACCTTTAGTTTCCATCCCTGGTCTGTGGTACAATATTAGTGGCAGTTTCTTTTTATTCTCAAGTCTCTTAAAACTCCTCTTTTATCTACAAATACTTGATTGTATTTGCAATCCAGATCAGCTCATTCTTATTAAACCTGTTTGGAGATGCAGTTTTGCATGATGATTGTTGCTATATAGTGTCTGAAATATTAGGCAAATAAAAAACAAAAGTTTTTTGGTGATGGGGAAGAAATTAGGTTTAAGTGCATTTGTAGATGTTGCAGTTGATAATGGTGAAAGAATATTTTCTTAAACATGGAGGCTACAAATCTCACCTTTTTCCCTCATTGAGTTGACTCTCACAAGAAAAAAAGGTTGTTTACCATGGGACTTTTACTTCTGGGTAATATTCTTCAATCGAAACTAGGAAATTCACTGTACCTGAACCTTTTTTTCCTCCCCTGTGTAGCAATATAAACTTTTGCAACATTTACCTTTTGGACTAATTACTTAAAGACCACTTTTAAATACTATTACAGTTAATTGCTGCCAGAACATTAGGTAATTGTTATCTTGGTCCTTTCAGTTTTAGCTTCAGCCAGTAAGCTACCAGTTGTGTGCTGATGTTTCTTGTATACAGCATAATGTGTTTTCCTCAATAAAGAATTTTATTATAGAAAATAACTGTATAAATATTTTAAGATTGGCTTTTTAAGGACATACTTAAGTCTATCACTAGTGTTTATGTTCTAAATATAACAAATATATTTAAATAAATGTTTATATTTGTGATGACTTCATTAGATTGATGTGGCAAAACATTTGAACATTTTTTTTTAGTCACTCAATCTTCATGTGTTTTGTTTTATTCTTTATTAAAAGATACTCTTGCTTAACAGAATTTTGAAAAGCAGTTAGGTATAGCTAGTCTTCAGAAGTTTCTTAAACAATTTTTTTTTTCCTTTTAAAATTTTCATTTTAGGATTTCCCTGACTGGGGAGGGAGGATGTTTGAAATGATTTTTTTCCTCCCATACTGGGTATGTTTTCAGATTGTTGAAACTTTTGTAGGTATCTAGTTCAGAATTCATAAATAACACATTGAAATGCAGATAAATTTGCAGGCAAAACTATACCACCCTCATTTTCATTCTATAGTAAGTGTCCCTGGACTTTTTTTTTTTTTTTTTCTTACTCTTGGGCTGTTGCTTTTGCTTTTCTCTCTGAAATGCTCTTTCCACAGTCTTGACATAAGACTTTCAGTTAGAATGCCCTTCACCATTCAGGCTGAAGTGTTCTTCTCAGTCTGTTTTCTGTTTCATGTTGTCGCTCTTTCTCTTGAATTACTGTTCTGGATATTTATCATTACCTTAGCTATGTTGTTCATTTGTTTGGTCATTTTTCCTTGAAAATAGGGACTAAACATTTTTTTTTTTTTTTTACTACTATAAATGCTTACATGATCCCACATGCTCTGTAGATATCAAACTAAAAGAGGCAAACCAAATAATTTTTCATGCATATGGCTTTAATATAATTGTTGTATTCAGATAAACTTAGAAGTACTTGATTGTATTTGCAGTCCAAACTAGTTACTCCTTTTTCTGCAAGTTATTTAAAATTATTTGAAATAATTTATTGTTGTTCAAATGAATAGATGAAATACACCTTTGAAGTTAAAATGGTGGTGGATAACTTGAATTCACTTCACAAAATATTCCTGGCTATGGGATATTTATATACAAATGGGATAAAAATCTTTCACACATGAGGCACTTGAGAATGCCTGTGTACAACAACATTAAAATAAACATTGACTCGGGGCTGTGATGGCTCATTTGCCTATATATTTTCTCTTAAGGATCTATAAAAATATACCATAGATTGATATTATTCAAAAATACTTTTTTTGGAGTATGTATTAGGGTCAGTGAGTGTATTTTTTTAAAAAATAGAAGTTCAGACAACATAGAAACTATGTGCAGTTAATTGAAACATCATGGCAAAATAATTTATTTTAGATTCTGTTGCCTTATATTTTCAGTGCTCTGATCCTAATCAAACTCCAGATTTTAAAAATGACTTTAGGGTTTGAAGAACAGTACTGGGTACTGAGCTGGAAAATAGAAGACATGGAAATTGCTACTTTTGAATGCACTGTGTTATTTTAATCCAATTCTTTGGGGTGCTTTTCATTTCCCTCTCCCCTGTTTTACCCTTTCTTTTTGGAAAAGATGTCTGTGGAGTGTAAGTAAAGGCCTAATATTCAAATGGATGGATGTTCTTTTTTATTTATTTCCTATAGCTCCTGAGTATTGGTGTTCCATTGCTTACTTTGAGATGGATGTTCAGGTAGGAGAGACATTTAAAGTTCCTTCAAGCTGCCCTATTGTAACTGTTGATGGATATGTGGATCCTTCTGGAGGAGATCGCTTTTGCTTGGGTCAACTCTCCAATGTCCACAGGACAGAAGCCATTGAAAGAGCGAGGTATTGATTGTATAGTTCCATAGTTATTTTAAAAAATTGAGCATAGTACATTTGTCTTTTTAAAAATGTTTATTTTATTTATTTACTTATTTATTTTTATGTGGTGCTAAGAATTGAACCCAGTGCCTCTACCTGCTAGGCAAGTGCTCTACCACTGAGCTTCAACTCCAGCCCCATACATTATCTTTTGAGATAATGTTTATTTCTTTATTTATATTTAATGAAGATGGAAAAATATTATCTTAAATTCTGAATTTTTAAGTATTCCATTTTAATTTTTGATGTTTGTTTAATATGTAAGGATAAAAGATAGGTTTCTATTAAATGCTAGACCTTTGAAAACTAGATTCCAAATTTCAATTTCTTTGATAATGTATTATTTTCTCCAAATCTATTGAGAGGAAATAATATATCATGAGAATAGATATTTCTGAAGGTTATGAAAAATCGAAAAATTGGTAATAAAAGGGAAATGGTTAAGTAGTTTATGATAAACCTATTTTTATGTAATCATTACAATTTTTTTAATCATTAAAATGTTTATATAATGAAACAGAAAAGATAATGTGAAAATGCATAGTTTGGGCTATTTGATCTCACCTGTTAAAGGATATGTGTGTGTATGCACATGATCTTGGTTTTACATTTGCTATCTAACTTTGGCAAGTTACTCTCTATACTAATACTGGCTGATAGAATTTTTCTGTGATGTAGGAAATGATTTATATCTGCATTGTCCAATTCAGTAGCCAGTAGCCACATGTAGCTTTTGAGTGCTTAAAATATGGCTTGTACAAAGGTGGCACACACCTGTAATATTAGTGGCTTGGGAGGATGAGGCAGGAGGATCTCAAGTTCAAGGCCAGCCTCAGCAACTTCGTTAGGCCCTATCAACTTAGTGAGGCCTGTCTCAAAAAATAAAAAGGGCTGGGGATGTGACTCAGTGGTTAAATGCCTCTGAGTTCAGTTCCTGGTGCCAAAAAAAAAAAAGGCTCATGTGATTAACTGAATTTTTTGTTGTTGGACAGTGTAACTCATAAGATATAGAAATTATAGTATGTACCTTATTTAGTTGTGAAGGTTAAATTATAATTCATGTTAAGTGTTCCTGACACATAGCAAGCACTATGTATATTTTTATTATATATAAATAGGAAAAGAAGAAAGAAATATAAAAAAGTTAACCATGGTTACCTTTTGATAATGGTGTTGTATTATGTCCTTTCTTTATTCTTTTTAATTTTTCAATATTGAATATGCAGTATAATCTGAACTAAAATTTATTTGTGAATACTTAAGATATAATGTTTGTCTTTCTAGGTTGCACATAGGCAAAGGTGTGCAGTTGGAATGTAAAGGTGAAGGTGACGTTTGGGTCAGGTGCCTTAGTGACCATGCAGTCTTTGTACAGAGTTACTACTTAGACAGAGAAGCTGGACGTGCACCTGGAGATGCTGTTCATAAGATCTACCCAAGTGCATATATAAAGGTTAGTTGCAATTTACTTTGAATATTTTAGGCTACAAACCTTTTTGTTGCTTAAAGAATTGAAGTGGAGGTGAGAGGAATAGAAAAATGTCTTACATCAATACATAATAAAAACTTGTACCAGGTGCAGTGGCGTATACCTGTAAAGCCAGCTGCCTGTAATCCTAGAAGCTCTGGAGGTTGAGATAGGAGGATCATGAGTTCAAAGACAGCCTTAGCAAATTAGCAAGGCTCTAACAACTCAGTGAGTCAAATATAAAAAAAGGAGTGGTGATGTGGCTCAGTGGTTAAGCACCCCTGGGTTCAATCCCTGGTACAAAAAAAAAAAAAAAAAAATTGTGGGTTTTGTGGGTGTATTTGTGAAAACACCTTTCATGGAGGTGTTTATTGATATATCAGTTATATCTAGTTTCATGGCTTGCCTTTGTGTCTTTCTCTTTTTTTAACAGATTTGTTAAAATTTTTTGGAGTAACATAGACTTGAAAATATTGAATGAAACCTCCAAACTTATATTCCTTTGGCATGGAAATTGGCAAAAATCCAGACTGCAATTTCAGGGTTTTTTGTTGTTTTTTTTTTGTAGTGGGGATTTAACCCAGGGGTGCTTTACCACTAAGTCAAATTCACAGTCCTTTTATTTTTTATTTTGAGATATGGTCTCACTAAGTTGCTGAGGCTAGTCTTGAATTTGTGATCCTCTAGCCTCAGTCTCTCAAGTCACTGGGATTATAGGTGTGCACCACAACACCTGGCATTTAAAAAAAAATGTTTATTTTTAGTTGTAGTTGGATGCAATACCTTTATTTTATTTATTTTTATGTGGTGCTGAGGATCAAACCCAGGGCCTTCACACATGCTAGGCAAGTGCTCTACTGCTGCCACAACCCCAGCCCCTGGCATTTTTTTTTTTTTTTTTTTAATGGGACTCGGGTTGAACACAGGATCTTGTGCAAGCTAGGCAAGTTCTCTTCCACTAAGCTACACTACCAGCCTAGACTTTCTTCTTGGCCAATATTTGGGATTTTATGGAAGGGAATTCTAAAATCAAATGCTTTTCAAATCAAGACCCTGAGAAACCTGAGATGTTTTTCACTGCTCATTACAAATTACATATTCAACTCAGTTTTGTTTATAACATACACTGTTCTTAGATGAGAAAAATAGTTGTGATTATGCCAAATACATTTTTAATTTCAGACTTTTCAGTCATCCTGAACATCTTTGTTATCAGCTATTGTACATTAGTGGAATTAACTGTATCTTATGACTTATTTCTAGGAGGTTGCATAAGATACAAATATTATAATTAGATATAGAAACTATGAAAATGGAAGTGCTTAATTACCTTACAGTGGTGAACCTAATATACCATTTTTGGTTATGGTTCAGTTAAAGGATATTGTCTTTTTTTTTTTTTTAATGTGAAACTTTCAAACATAGCAAATACAGAGAAAATAACAAACCTCATGTACCTATCATCTGCTTTCAACAATTACTAACATTTTACCAATCTTTGTTTACCCATGTAATTTCCCCACCCTTATCCTCCTGGAGTAATTTAAAACCAATTCCAAGATTATTTGAGTTGGCTTATAGAGTAATTCCATATGAATTTCTAATTCATGAAGACTTCTAAAAACATAATCACAATGTTGTTTTTAATGAACAAAATTTACTATGATTCCCTGTTAAAATTTTTGACAATAGAGAATCAGTTATAGTTTTGGTATATTAAAACAATAGAATAGAATAATAAAATATTGTTATATTTATTGATAGGATATTCAGGGCATATAAAAGTTGGTTCTTAACATATAAATAGTGTATGATCACATTTTTGTCTGCAAAATGTCCTACCAGGAACTATCTCTGGGAGTTACTTTGTTTTTTTCTAATTTTTCTACAAGGAATTTTTATATTTGATTATATGTCCCTTGTTAGTATTTTTAATGCTTTGTGTTTCTTTATATACTTTGTAGCCCATTTTGTATTTGTTGGCAAGTTTTGTTTTGAAAGAAATAATTCAATTTGTATTATTTCCTGTGTAATTGCTTTTACTCATAGGGCAATTTTGCCTGGCATCTGGCATCCACATTTCAGAATCAAATCTTATAATCACAAGGTAGGGGGACTTTGAAGAAATTGCATTCCAATCCCCAGATATGCTCAGGGCCTAATTCTCATTGTGTAGGTTTCTCTGATACTTAACCTCTGCTATGGGCAATTATTTTTTTCCTATGTGCATTTCTACCAGCACTTGGTTGATGGGCAGGTGGCTAGTTGTAGCCCTCAGAGTGCTTGGCTATTGTCCCTTTCCATATTACTCCAAGAAGGTGAATTCCTGTCTTTTACCTCTGCTTATGGTCTTGTTATCCCTAGTGCCTTTGTCTTTAGTCTCTGATCTTCACTGTGGGTTTTATCTGTGGGTTTTTTCTGCTTTATGTCTATTCCAAATATTACTGCTATATGAACATTTGTTTTTAAGTTTTTGGGTGAATGTATATTTTCATTTTGTTGAACATGTACCTAGAAGTAGAATTGCTTTATTGTAAGGTGACTGTGTATTTACCAAACTCTTTTCTAAAGTGATTGTCATTTAACATTTTCACTAACAATATATGAGGGTGTCAGTTTCTCCACATTCTCATTAACACTTGTATATATTTTTTGATTTAGCCTTCTAAAGGATGTGAAGCAGTGTCTCAGTGTGATTTTGATTTACATTTCCCCAGTGGGTAATAATGTTAAGCATCTCTGTGTACTGTTGGCCATTTGTATATCTTTGGAGAAATGTCTGTTCAAATCTTTTGACCATTTTTCAACTGGGTTCTTTTTATTGAGTTCTAAGAGTTCTTTTTATATTCTGAGTACTAGTCCCTGTCAATACATGATTTGCAAGTATTTTCTTCCATCCTTTGGGTTGTCTTTTCATTTTCTTTCCCTTCCTCCCTTCTTTCCTTTCTTTCTTTTTTTATTTGTATGCGGTACTGAGAATCAAACCCAGTACTTCACACATGCTAGACAAGTGCTCTACTACGGAGCCACAACCCCAGCCCTCCTTTCTTTCTTAACAGTAAACTTGTATTATCTCATATATTTCTCTGGGTCACAGGTGGAGGTAACTTAGCTGGGTATTTCTGGGTCAGGATCTCTCATAAGACTGCAAACAAGGTATCAGCTAGAATTAGAGTAGTTTTAAGACCTGATATAAGCCATAGAAATTAATACTTTGCCTTGTAGGCCTCTCTGTAGTGCTGCTGAGCACATGGCAGCTGACTTTCCCTGGACCAAGGCTCCGAGTGAATGAGAGACAGGGTGAACAAGAAAGATGCCACATTTTTATTTTTTTAAGTAATCAAATCTCATGATTAACATTCCATCACTTTTGCGCATTCTTTTTATCAGAATCAAGTCACCAGGTTCAGCCCACATTTAGGGAAAGACTTGTATTATGCAAGCATGTGAATGCCAAGAGATGAGAATCTTTGGGATTCATCTACCACATGTCCTCTGGCTCTTAGTGGTTCATGTTCCTCTCACATGCAAAATGGGCTCACCTTCTCTCATAGTTCTCCAAGTTTCATCCCATTACAATCAGAATATGCTAGGTTGTAAGGCAGTATTATCAGTTCTAAAATTTTGGTGACTTCAAATAGCATAGTTCTATTTCTCAATCATACTGCCTATCATGTATTGGGTAAGGATTCTTCCCATGTTGTCCTCACTCCGGAAGTCTCCAGCATTACTGAGCCTGGAGGAAAGAGAGAGCAAATTAATCACTGGCTAGTAAAGGCTTCTACATGGGCATGATGTATCTTACTTCTCATATCATATGCCTGCATAATTTCAAAGACACAAGGAAGTTCAAAGCTTTAAATGAAATAAATGTTTGACTTTTCTTTTCTCTTTATTGGCATTAAAATATTTTATATTCTGAGTACTAGTTCCTATCAATACATGATTTGCAAGTATTTAAACCCCTTGGAGGTTTAAAGGACATTAATAGCTGCAGTGGGGAGCTTTTGAGCCTATTACTTCTGACTAAGGTTGTTCAATGCCCTCCTTCTCTTACCAAAAAACTGCCAGTGAAAGCCGAATTATGGGAAAAGATCTGGAAAGCTGACTGGGGGACCAGGCTGTCTTACAAAGATTGTCCCTTTTCTAGTTCCTTAGGAATTCAACAAGTCAGTCTGTGGTTCAGTGTGGTTTTTATATTCCAGGTTTAACATTAGGTTTAGGTGTTTTGGTCTGAAGGAGCAGCTGCTACCAGTATCTTGCTGATTTCTTTGTTGATGTCAAAAGTGCAAATGGAGAAATCCTTTCACTTTCTTAATAATCTGATTTGTAGCACCAAAATTTTTTTAATTTTTAGTTTTGTTATAGTTCAGTTCTATTTTGGTTGCTTTTGATGTCATATTTAAGAAAGTATTATCTAAATAAGGTTTGATGAAAAATCAGTTCATAATTATTAGCCCATAAATGTAAAAGTGTATTTCTGGACTCTCATCTTTGTTTCATTGATCTATATGTCTAGCCTTATGCCAGGAGTGCTGTATCTTATTACTTAGATTTGTAATAACTTTTGAAATTGGGAAACATGAATTCTTTCTTCAGATTGTTTGGTTACTCCCAGTACATTGTACTTCTATCTATATTATGATTGGCCTAGAAAGGGTATCTATTTTTAATAGTTTTTCTGTTCTAAAGTTTTTAGAGCAGAAAGAATAGGGGCTTTTATATTCCTACGCATCCATCTTGATTGGAAGTCTCTGGATTATTCATGTAATTTTAAGTAAGTGGCAGGGAACTACAATATTGAGCATCTACTGTGTGCCAAACAGTATTTATGAACTTACCAGATATGGAGTAGTATTTAAAATAATTGAGCTTAAGTAATGCAGAGTCTTGCATAATTAATTTATTTGTCAAAAAGGCTTTGAATGAAATAAATATTTGACTTTTCTTTTAGGTGGCCTTGTTCTTTTACTTTCAAAAATAAAGTCTGTATTGCTTTAGCACTGGGAAATCTGGTTTTCATGAGCTGTATTGAGATGTGAGCCATAATTTACATGCCATATACATCATCTATTTGAAGTTTATGATTTGATCATTTTTAGCATATTCACAGAATTTTGCAACCATCACCACAAAGTTACATTTCCTCACCCCAGAAAGAGACTCCATGTTCTTTAGCTGTCACCCCCCAGGCCTCATTCCCCATCATTCCAGACAATCACTAATCTTTCTTTTCTTTTTCTTTTTTTTTTTTTTTAGTTGTAGATTAATACAATACCTTTACTTTATTTATATATGGTACAGAGGATTGAACCCAGTGTCTCACATGTGTGAGGCAAGTGTTCTACCACTGAACTACAACCTCAGCCCCAATCATTAGTCTTTCTATATTCTATCCAGGACATTACATATAAATGGATTAATAAAATGTCTTTTTTGGCTTTCATCTTTCACTAGGCATAATGTCTCAAGCTTCATATATATATTATATATATATAATATATATATATGATATATGATATATGTGTATATATATATTATTTATTTTTATAGTTGAATAATTCCATTTTGTTTATCTACCATTTGATGGACGTGTATTTCTACTTTCTGGCTATATTATAACTGAAACTGCTTATGGACTTTTTTGTGCAAATATATGCATGATCATGTGTTCTTCTTTGTCTTGGGAATATACCTAAGAGCGGCACTACTAGATCATAAGGTATGTGTGATTTTTTGAGGATCTGCTAGACTGTTTTCCAAAACGGCTACACCATTTTAAATTCCCACAAACAGTGTGTGAAGGTTCCAGTTTTTAAATATTTTTTTATTTTCTCATTTTTTATTGGTGCATTATAGTTGTACATATTAAGGAATTTATTGTTACATATTGTCACACATAAATTTCCTTTGCTCATAAATGAATACATGACTAGTATTAAGTCCACATTATGTAAAAACACAAGAACGAGATCCTAATTGGAATGGATTTTCTCCATGTATGTATGTCAAAATATGCCAGGCGCAGTGGCGTATCCCGGTGGCTTGGGAGCCTGAGTCAGGAGGATCGTGAGTTCAAGGCCAGCCTCAGCAAAAGTGAGGCACTAAGCAACTCATTGAGACCCTGTCTCTAAATAAAATACAAATTAGGGCTGGGGATGTGGCTCAGCGGTCAAGTGCCCAAGTTCAATCTCCAAATATACTCAAACTGTCATATATATCTAACTTTATTTTATTTAATATGGTGATGAGGATCAAACCCAGTGCCTCGCACGTGCGAGGTAAAAAACTACTATATCGCTGAGCCACAACCCTAGCCCCCCCGTCATGTATATCTAAAAACAACAAATTTTAAAAAATAGTCCTTTATCAGTAAATCAGCAATGCCTTTGGGAAATATTTTCTTCCTAACTGTGGCTTGTCTTCTCATTCTTTTGACATTGCCTCACACAGAGCAGAAGTTAATGTTAATGAAGTACAGGCTATCAAATGCTTTTCTTGAATCATATCACTGAAGTTATATCTAAAAAGTCACCACCAAGGTCATTTAGGTTTTCTCTTATTACCTTATAGGAGTTTTAGAGTTTGTATTTTAAATGTAATTCTCTATAACCACTTTTTCTTTTTTATAAACATCACTAATCAAATACTGTACACATGTAATATTATTTGGGAGTAGAGAATAAAACTTACATATAAATCTTTTTGGTTCAAATGTGTTCTCAACATTCCCCTACCATGAAATCATTAAAAATACAAAGAAATCACCACAGACAGGAGGCACAGGGTCTTATGGAGAAAATCCATTCCAATTGGGATCTCGTTCTTGTGTTTTTACATAATGTGGACTTAATACTAGTCATGTATTCATTTATGAGCAAAGGAAATTTATGTGTGACAAATTCTACTGTCTTCCCTGTTTTTCAAAATATACAAATTCTTAAAATTCAACAATAGGGAAACAAAAAAACTTGATTAAAACATGAGCAAAACACCCGAACAGATGTCTCACTGAAAAAGTTACACTGATGGCAAGCAAGCATCTGAAAAGATGTTTAACATCATATGTCATTATGAAATTGAAAGTCATATGAGGGCTGGGGATGTGGCTCAAGTGGTAGCACACTTGTCTGGCATGCGCGGGGTGCTGGGTTCGATCCTCAGCACCATATACAAATAGAATAAAGATGTTGTGTCCACCGATAACTGAAAATTAAAAAATTAAAAAATCCTCTCTCTCTCTCTTAAAAAAAAGTCATGAAATACCACTGCATGCTAATTAGAAAGGCCAACATATAATATCAAATGCTGGTGAGATCATGGGACTCTGATTTGTTGCTAGTAAGAATGCAAAATGGCATAGTCATTTTGGTAAATGGTGTAGCAGTTTCTTATAAAACTAAACATATTCCTACTCTACAATCTGGCAGTCACATTTCTTGGCATTTACTCAAATCAAAAACTTAAGTCCACACAAAAACCATAACCTTTTTCATAGTTGACAAAACTTGAAAGCAACCAGGATGTTCTTCAGTAAGTGAATATATAAACTGTAGTACATCAGACAATGAGCTATTAATCAATGTTAAAAAGAAGTGAGCTATCAGGCACTGAAAAGACACGGAGGAATTGCATACTATATGATTCCAACCAGATGATATTCTGGAAAAGACAAACTATTGAGATAGTAAGAAGATCAGTTATTAGAGGATAGTGGGGAGGCAGGAATGAATATAGACAGGAAATAGAGAATTTTTAGTACTGTGAAAGTGTGTGATAAACTATGATAATGGATACACATCATTATAAGTTGGTGCAAACCCACAGAATGTACAATACCAAGAGTGAGCCCTTATGTTGTGACTGTGGACTTTGGGCGAATAATGTGTCACTCTAGATTGATTTATTCTAACAAGTGTGCCACTGTGGTGGGGATGTCATTAGTTGGGGAGGTTTATGTGTGTGATGGCAGGGACTCTGTAGATAAAC
Source organism: Marmota flaviventris (assembly GCF_047511675.1). NCBI lineage: Eukaryota > Metazoa > Chordata > Mammalia > Rodentia > Sciuridae > Marmota > Marmota flaviventris. The sequence goes on along the minus strand of NC_092513.1, from coordinate 23,312,059 downwards.
TAGTGAATAAGGTAGTTTAATGAAATCCAGAACACAAAACCCAGATGAAGTATTTAATATTTTATATTTCCTTTACTTGATCTTTTTTTTTTCTTTGAAAGAAGAATTTGAAAACAAGCCTTAGTTATCATGTTATTCTACTCCTACATACTAGAATAGGCATTTTTTAAAAAATATATGGGTGTTTTCTCTTTTATTTTCCCCCAGGTTGAGGACTGAATTCAGGGTCTTGCACTTGAAATCCCCAACCCTGCCAGGCGTGGTGGCACCTGCCTATAATCCCACCTGTAATCCCAGCAATTTGGGAGGCTGAGGCAGGAGGCTCAAAGCCAGTTCAAAGTTCAAAGCCAGCCTCAGCAATTTAGCGAGGCACTAAGCAACTTAGTTGAGACCCTGTCTCCAAATAAAATATAATAAAAAGGGCTGGGGATGTGGCTCAGTGGTAAGGCATCCCTGGGTTCAATCCCTGGGTTAAATCCCTAGTTCAGGGGTGGGGGTGGGGGAAATAAAACCCTAACCCTGATGTTTCTTATGTAGTGACAATGCTGTTTGTTAGACTCCTTCAAATAGCAAGAATGTTAAGTGCTCAGTTTTGTTCTGAATCTAAAACTACTCTAAAAGTAGTTTATTAATTTTCTTCTTTCTTAAAGTGTTTATGTATCTATTCAGCTCTTAAGATGTTTATGCCTGCTTTGTGCCATGCTAGGTAACATGCCTTCTAATGGTCATAGCCCAGTAGAAAAGTTCACAATCTAATGAAATCTTGAGAAAGTCCTGCTTTTTACTGGGGGCATTGTGAGATTTCTCATTTCTAGAACCCAACTTTATCATGATCTCTGTTTTGAAGTTTTTTTTAGGACTTTGTAGGTTTGTCAGGTAATACATGTATATTTGAAAAATTCGTATCTCTTTAAAGAATAGGATAGTCCTAAGTTTTGTATTTCATTGATACTAATCAAGAAAGACTTTGATAAGATAGATATTGAATAGAAAAATAAATAGGAATATGATTGCTACTTGGAGAGGATTTACTATTGTATATTGTTATGGTTTATGTAAATACTATGGTTGAAGACCATCAGAACTTGTTCAAGCATTTCAAAATTTATGGTTTGGGTTCTAAAGCTGTTGTCTATCACCAAATAGTAAGTTATGCATTCAGTTTCTTTTATTTTAATCATAATTAAGTTTGCTTCTATGCAGCTCATTTAGCTGCATACCAGATAAATTTTTTTAATATTTAGTTTTTAGTTCTAGTTGGACACAATACCTTTATTTTATCTATTTATTTTTTATGTGGTGCTGAGGTTCCAACCCAGGGTCTCGCACGAGTGCTCTACCGCTGAGTCACAACCCCAGCCCACCAGAGAATTTTTAAACAACTGGTTGACTTTTGAATAGGGAATGTGACTACATGGTTTCAGAGATTAAATTGATTTAAAAAATGGTTGACATTGAGCAGCCTTGCTTCTACCCTCCACCTCATCTTCTTTTCCTAGATGACAGCTTTTGTGTAATCTTCTAGTGCTTTTTAAACTTGCAAATAAATGTATTATTTTAGGATGTTGGCTTTTTCCTAGAAAGAGTGATATGAACTATTATCCATAATTTGTTGTGTATTGAAAGGACATGTTAATATTTTCATGATAAAAGTGACATCAGTCCCTTTCTTACTATGCCAGTCCTTGGCTTCCTTGAAAGAGAACACTGGAATTACTGGTCAGCCAGCTCCTCCTTAACACATACCGAAAGATGGCTACTGGTGAGGCCAAGAACAAAATAATAAGTAACATTTATTGACAGTTTACTCTGCCAAGTTTACAGTAACCCTATGAAAGTATGTACACTTAGTACTCATTTTACAGATAAGAAAATTGAGGAGGCTCCAGAGAGGTTAAAAAACTTAACATGTATAATAAGCAGATATCAGGGATGGGATTCAAAGCTTTTTTTTTTCCTTTTAAAATCATAAATATTTTCAAACATATAAACTAGTTCAATGAACTCCAGAAATGATAAAGAATGGGAACAAAAGATGTTGACCAGGAGACTATAGCCATCAACTCCAACCTAGAGACAACTCATCAATTTGATTATGAAGAGGGGGTAATTTCACAGATAGATGGCTTTTCACAAGGACAGTACAGCAGACCCACACTTAACTAGGTAAAGGATGCTGAAGTTTGTGGCAGCCAGATTCCTGATAGTAAAATGTTCCTCTTGGTGAGTTCTAAGCCAACCTTCCTAACTAGTGTTATTCCAGTTATAATCTATATAGAAATTAAAATTTTTAGTTAAATCTCATCTAGTGGGAGGTAAAATGAAGCTGTGAATTTTCAATAACTTACTCATTGGATTTTGATGTATTAAATCTTTTCCAATGGGTTCATAACATTAAACAGATTTTTTTTTTTTTTTTGAAAGGTCTTTGATTTGCGTCAGTGTCATCGACAGATGCAGCAGCAGGCAGCCACTGCACAAGCTGCAGCAGCTGCCCAGGCAGCAGCCGTGGCAGGAAACATCCCTGGTCCTGGATCAGTAGGTGGCATAGCTCCAGCTATCAGTAAGTATACTCTTGATTTTTTTTTTTTTTTTAATATAATAGTGGCATTTTATCTTGATTCACTCAGTTGATCAGTTCCCTTAAGCAGTAATAGAAATTTTTTTTTTCCCCTGGGATGATAATAGTTGCCCTTGTCTAGGATAGAGCCATTTGTGTTCTTTTTGTATCAAAAGGGAATTTGGGATAAAGGGGGCTATTATTATATTCTTCTGTCTCCCCCTTTTTATTGATGTTTTTTATGATTTCTGCCTCACCAGTCAGGGTGGGTTATAATCATTGAAATGCTTGGCATTATTCTACTAAGAAAAGCATATTTCAATTTCAGAATTGGACACCTCTGATTTTTTTTTTTTTAAAGTATGCTAAGCATGGAGAGAAAACTGAGTGAGGGTGGTATTTTGATAACTTGTAGACTTTTTTTTAATTTTAGGGTAAAATTGAACTGTGTGCCAGGTTTCACACTGATGGGGAATTTTTTACTGCAGAGTTAAACTCCTGACTATAGACTTTTATGATGGAAACACGTGGCACCCATCTTCCACGTCTGAAGGCATAACTAGTGATTCATTCAACCCCTGTTCTTAACCTCTTCAGTGTGGTAAGCAAATCACACTGGCTAAGAAAACTGCAGTGGCCCTGCAGGTTTCTCTACAGTACATGCAAATTCTTCCCATTAGTTTCATGGTAATATTGATATATGCAGATGACTATATGACTGTGTGTTTTGACTGAAAAATTAGATGCAGAGTCTCCATTGTGTTCAGGAGTTTACAGTTTAGACATAGATAAGACATTCATTGAGAGTTTCATCTTTAAAAAAGAAATCGAGCACCTGAACGATTAATTTGCTAGCTTTGATGTTATAAATATGTTTTTTCCTAAAGAATTCAGAACTAGTATTCACTTTCTTATTCTCATCTAACTGCCCCCATTGCATATTTTATACTGTGAAATTGCAAGATAAACATCATCTGGGTCATCTAAGGTGTATTAGTGGAGCTAGGCATATTAACTCTCATTATTAGTCATGTCTTACTGTAAAATAGGCTGCTTAGATAAACAGTCAGTTTCCTAGAATCAACCTGTTTATATATACTACCTCTTAAAAGCAAGTTTCTTATCCTTTCACCTCCATTTCTAATGAGAAAAATAGCTGGGGTGTTACTGGATTATAGTAATTTACTTTAAAATTGGAAATACGTAGAAGACACTTGTGGAATGTAAACTGCCTTAACCAAAAGTTTCCTATTGATAAGGTTTAGCTCTACTGTTACCTTTTGCCACTTTGACAGAGAAATTTTATACTGAGGAAAATAAAGTAGAATGTAGGGAGGATGGGAAGAGATCACCATGTTCCTCTAACGTCTTCCAAACTTTTTCTGTTAGGTCTCTCAGCTGCTGCTGGCATTGGCGTTGATGATCTTCGTCGCTTATGCATACTCAGGATGAGCTTTGTGAAAGGCTGGGGACCGGATTATCCAAGACAGAGTATCAAAGAAACGCCTTGCTGGATTGAGATCCACTTACACCGGGCCCTCCAGCTCCTAGATGAAGTACTTCACACCATGCCTATTGCAGACCCACAGCCTTTAGACTGAGGTCTCTCTCTGTGGGGGCCCTTACAGGATGGTGGACTATAAGATACAATCCTGTTTGTAACCTGAAGATCTATTTCATTTTTGTTCTGCTTTATCTTTTCATAAAGGGTTGAAATGTGTTTGCTGCCTTGCTCCTAGCAGACAGAAACTGGATTAAAACAATTATTTTCCTCTTTAGAACTTTTCAGGCATGGGGCAGACTTTGAAGATCAGGAAGAACTCATTCTTACTAAGTCTTTATCAGTTATGTATGAAGGAGTCATTCCAGTGCTGGAAAATTTAGCCCTTTAAAATGTCTTGGAACCTTTTATGTGCAGAACATTGGTATGTGTGTTATTCTACAGAATAAATTCAATATTATTGATTTTAAAGGCAGAGAAGTTCTCAAAGTTAATTCACCTATGTTATTTTTTGTGCAAATTGTTATTGTTGAACATACTTTACTCCAAAATATTGTGCCATGCAGGTGAGTTAATTTTACTGAGAGCAACTTTACTCTGTATTTTAAAAAATAAGATAGTAATGTATTATAACCTTTTATCCAAAATATTTTTTTGCAAGTTAAACTAGTGAAGATGATTTTAATTCAGATTGTCTTGCAACTTCAGTTTTATTTTTGCCAAGGCAAAACACTAATCTGTGTGTATATTGAGAATTCCTTAAAATTTACCAGACAAAGAAATGTAACAGATACTGAATTTGTTATCCCTATTGGGTGACTATTTATCAAGAAGTATACTTTTGCCCTGTTAAACAGTAGTTGTATTTTTCTGTATATCTAGGCACAAGGGTGGTTTCTAAGAAGCCTAGAAGAGGAATTTCTTTTCCTTCATTAATTCATAGGGAAAGGTTTTGTATTTAAAAAAAAAAAAGAAACACTAAAAGCAGTGTCACTCTACCTAATATCTCACTGTTCTACAAAGGTGCAGTGCTTAGACTAAATAATGAGTGTGTTGGAAACTGCTAAATTCTCTGTTAAATACTGTGCAGAATAATGGAAACATTGCAGTTCATAATAGGTAGTTTGGATATTTTTGTACTTGATTTGATGTGTGACTTTTTTTGGTATACCGTTTAAATCATGTATGTTATGATATTGTTTAAAATTCAGTTTTTGTATCTTGGGGCAAGACTGCAAACTTTTTTATATCTTTTGGTTATTCTAAGCCCTTTGCCATCATTGATCATAACAATCGGCAGTGACTTTGTATAGAGAATTTAAGTAGAAAAGTTGCAGATGTATTGACTGTACCACAGACATAATATGTATGCTTTTTACCTAGTTAGTAGCATAAATAAAACTGAATCTCAACATACAAAGTTGAACTCTAGGTTTGATTTTTAAAATTTTGTTCTTTTGCACTTTGAGTCCAATCTCAGTGGCAAGACACCTTCTACTAAGTGACAGGCAACAGCCAGTTGTATTGGGCAGCTTTGGTTTTTCCTTCACACTCTACCAGGACTTTCCCATGGATGTTGTTATCATGTGTAGAGTATTTTTTTGTTTTGTTTTGTTTGCTTTGTTTTAAACTTTTACTGTGGCGCAAAAAAAAAAAAAAAAAAAAAAGCCTGTTTGTCTATAGAAAATAGATTGTCTACAAGATAAAGTAGTATGAAATAAAATCAAGGATTATCTTTCAGATGTTTTTAGTTTTTGCTTAGAGGACTTCTGTAAGCTTTTAAAGATTCTTTAAGGTGTGTTATACATTTGAGCTCTAGAAACACTTAGGCATAGTGGCCCTCCTGTATCAGCTGAAATGAACAAGTCTTTGGCCTTGCTCAGAAGGTCTTAATAAGACAGTTCTAGAAACCACTGTTTATTGCTGTGATGAAATATAGCTCTTGATCAAAATTACATGTCCTATTTTTAAAACAGCTTCTCTTGAGTATTCACAGGTACTTTTGGTAAAGACCCAATTTTCAACTGCGTAAATTTGGTGATTTTTCAGGGTTTCTTTTTGGGCAGAATTATAAAAGAATATCTTCTCTATAATTTTATCTGTAGGTCCATTTTCCTATGAATGAGGAATAGGAGTGAGAGGAGAGAGTTTTAGAATAACAGATTTTTAAAAAATCCAGATTATTTAATTAGAATCTTAACCATGCAGTGGTATAACCTGTGGCTTCCTTTTCTACTTTAAGGAAGGTTTTCATGTTTAATCATCTTCATAAAATATGTGGAAAATATTTGCTGAGAAATATCTCTTAAAAGCCAAGCTACCATTCTTGGTTTCTTTCTACTAAGAGCCATAAAATATAGAAATACTTTTAGTTATTAATTGCTTGTATTTGTACCTAGATTGTCACATGCTTTTGAGAAAATATTTAATATGTTATCAATTATTCCTGACAATGTGGCTGTTAAACTGTATTTCAATTTCTTAGAGGTGGTCATCTCTGAGTAAGACTAAAGACTCTCACTAGGCTTAAAACTTTACGTCTACTTTAGGATAAAATAGTTTCTACAGTTCTTAGAGTTTGATTGTAATGTGGGTATGGTTCTAGGTGGGTTTCTGTAGCTAATTCATATCTCAAAGACTTTCAGAATGTTGAATTTCAGTGAAAGCTGAAAGAGATGAACCAGGTACATCCAGAGAAACCCATTCTACTTTTGTCTTGTGCCTTTATGTGCATTATCAAAGGGAATTCTTAAGGGGATTGCCTTTTTTGCCAGGGAGCAGATGTTTTTGTGGGTTGAGTCTTTTTTTTTTTTTTTTTTTTAAATAATTTACTGCCCCTGGTATACAAAGATAATGATGATAAATCACTGCCATATAACCTTGTTTTTCTAGAAACATGGCTCGTTTGGATTGCTGTAACCACTAACTAGGTTGCCAATCCTATTCTTCCTGTAAATGGTACAGGGTTACAGATTGAAGGATCTGGCTTAAGTTTAACTATACCCGAACATCCAGATAAACAACACATTATTATCTGTGTTGTAAAAATAATACTTGGATTTTTAAGCAAACACCACATTATTGGCTATGTCTTATTTCAAAGTTAAAAAACCATTTTTATGGGGGAGGATGGTATGGTTTGTAATAGCAATTTTGCAGTTTTGGAGGAAAAGTGAAATATCCTGTCTTTCTTATGATAAATTCTTATTTTAAAAGTTTATTGTTAATTGTAGGAAGGTGAATTGCAGGTATCTTTTTGATTATGGCCATCTGGGAAACGAAAATTTACATTTTCCCCCTAATACTCCCTAAATATCTGTGGAGGCAAAATATTTTTGCTCCTGATCTGGTGGTAACTGGTTAAGAGTCACTAGCTGTTTTATGCAAAGTCAATTAAGTTCAAACCCTTTTTGAAGGAGCAGTTTTATTCTCTGAATAGGGAAGAATTCTTTTTAACTGATTCTATAGTTTGCTTCCTTCATCAGTCATTTTATTAGCATTTGATTTAATGACAGTAAATTGGTAAAATGGTGAATTTAGGTTACTGAGGTAAATGACTACGTGAGAGCAATTACATGTGAAGTTGGCTAACAACTTTTGTAGGTGGGACCTGGCAGAGATTAGCAGCTAACACTGCATGAAGAAATGCCTTTAAAAAATTAAAAAAAAAAAAAATTTAAGGCAAAACTCATCTTGTTGCAGGTAGCAGTCTGTAAATAATCTCCTAAATCCTGCTTTGCAAGATTATTGAGAATAGGCTGGGAGGATCTTAGGCAAGTCTTTCCATTCTTTTCCTTCTGAAAACTACGTAATTTCTTCTCTTAATTAATATACTAAGAAGGATGTAAAAAGTCAGTGGCCTTATGCTTATTAGCATCCTTGGCCCAGCCTTATTCCTAGCACTTGTCCCAGTGTTGCTAGGTTGTTTTTCTGGTATCACTATGGGATGAAATTTTCCACAAACTTGCCTTACTAAGCGGTAAAACTTTTTAAGCTATTTTTTTGATGGAGTTATTCAATCTGTATATCAGAGAATATACTGAATATAACATTTCTTTTGTACTTAGCTGTCTGTGTAGACTTCAGGAGCTTCTAAGATTAGACAAAACTGTTTTCTCTTTACTAAATGGTCCCAGACTGCTCTGGTTTTGAATTTTCAGTCATTTTAACCCTCCTTTTCTCTTCTGGACTTTTTCCTTTCTGATAGCTGCCGTTTCCCGTGTGCCTCTCCTTAGTATTTTCTTCTTTCCTTTCTATTATTTCTAACTGCTTGAGCAAGGAAACCAGATAACCAAAATTTTTAGATCTTTCTTTAAAATGAAGTACAAATTCTGGGACAAGACTCAAAAGACGTTTTTCTGTCAGGTGTTGAAAAGGACTTCAGGGCATTGGCGTTTGACATCAGTTTGTCTACTTCCAGTCTTCTCTGATTCTTGCTGAGTTTCAGGTGGTTGAGGTAGAGAGAAATGAGTCATATTCATATTTTCCCCCTTAGAGTAATGTTTTGAAAGGTTTTATTGCTTCCAGTTAAGTGCTGCTCATACAAAAACGGGGTTACAAAGGCTCCAAAATTAGCATCAACAGCCAGAGGCAGTACTGTTGCTTAGAGGACACCAGCAAACTAGACACACAACACAAACCTCAGAAATTAAGAGGGTCTTTTTTGTTTTGTTTTGGTGTTCTCTCAGCTCTACCTTCCTCCTCTATACTTTTGACCTACAGGTGCCTTTATGAAAATTGAGTGACTGATAACCTGCCCCAAGGAGTAACTAAAGTAACGGCTGATGTTTTCAGGGATTTTAACATCAGACTTGAATGAATGAAAGGACCCCCCTACACACACACACACTCGCCCCTTAATGTAGGAAGACTAAGGAGAAAACTTAGGTGAAGACAATCATTTCTCTCTGTGGATATAGGTACTTTTCACACAGTTTATTTAAGAAGCATTTTCAGTAAGGCCAGAGTTCATGTTCATGTTCAGTTTGAAACTAATGGCTCCTGGTTAGGCCAGACATTTGCACTCTTTAGTTTGTGCTTTGCCACTAATTTGATGTGTGACCTTGGGTAAGTCATTTACCTTCTCTGGGCCTCAGTTGCCTCATCTGTAAAATGAGGGAGTTGGACTAGATTAGTTCTTCCAGCTCTGAATTCTAAGTGACCTTGCCTACCTTGCAGCAGTTTTGTATTTCTTTCTTACCTACTCTGCTGTTTGAGGTGTGTGTCGTTCCCCACTCCCCCCCCCCCCCCCCCAGTTATTCAAGTAAGATTAGGCTTGCTATGTTATTACTGTTCTCCTATGGACTAGAGATTACACGATATGTTCTTAAGACTTAATTTTAACCAAAGGCCTAGCACCACCTTAGGGGCTGCAATAAATACTTTATAAGAACAAAAACCTGAGAAGGGGGAAAGCCTTCATTTTTCCATCATCTCTGTTCAAAGTTTATAAAGGCTTTTTTCTGGGTCATGACATTCTAGCTTCTAAGAGAGTATGTGCATGATACCATCCTTATAAGTGTTCTGTACTCGTAGTTTTTTTTTTTTTCAACTAAAATGGATTGAAAACCTATTGTTAATGCCTAATGATATGAGAGGCCATTACTTTGGGTCTTTGGTTCCTTAACTCTTCTGTGCTCAAAGTGGTAATTCCTCTGAACTGCATTTGTTAAAATGGTTTATATGATTCAAATCATTACCAGTGGGTGATAATTCACTTTTATTTTGATTCTTTCTAGGTCCATTTTGACAACTTTTGGCTGGGTCATTCATTTCTGAGTTCTCTTCCAGTTTACTCCTGGATGAGGATAGTTTATGAACTTGGCATTTTCAAGGACCTGGGAAGAATTCTTTGAGGGTGGGTTGAAGGTGGGGGGTTGGGGAGTCCTGGTAGAGACCAGCTCTGGTAGCTGGAGAGGTTGGGATGAAACCAGCTGCTATTGCTAAGGCTGCTTGCCATTGATAGAAGGACTCATGGGCTTGGATTAGTTAAATGGCTAACCATGGAGTTGGCAAACTTCCTCCAATTTGGGGTTTTGTGTAATGCATTGAATATGTGATTTAAGGAAAAAGTGTGAATGCTTATGGATGACGAAAACCTGGTGGGCTTCAGAGCCCATTTTGGAAGAAGTGACTAGGGGGTTAGGGACAGATTTGGTGATGGTATTTCCCAACTCTGTCTCCTCCCGCAAAGCCCAAGGAATACAGCTATGCCAAAACCCAGAGAAGAGCCACTCTTAGCTTCTGCTTTTGGGAAAACTGGTCAGCTGAAGCTCCAGTTAGTTCCTTTGTGGCTTTCTGTATACTTTTGCCGGGTTGAAGTCTGTGGCTAAAAAAAATAGTTGAATCTTCTTGAGAACTCTGTAACAAAGTATGTTTTTGATTAAAAGAGAAAGCCAACCAAAATCATTATGTGCTCATTCTTTTTTTTTTTTTTAAGCTTGTGAATGTCTTGGATCTGGAAAGCGTTCCTAATCACTTTAAAAATTTTCAAACTTGAAGTGAATGTTTTCCTTTATTGCTCTGTGGCTACCAGAATGGGAAATATGACATTCCAATTATGACCTTGGAATAACAGTCCCCATTCTTTTCTTATTTCTCTCTAAAGGAGGAGGTAGAATTAGTGATTGGAGAAGATATAGGTGCTGGGAGATTATGAGAACCTGGTTGCTTAAAGAAGCAGAAATTGGAAACCCTGTCATTGCCTATCTGAGGATTAAGAAAAGCTGTTTCTCTCCCAGCTTGCCTCCTCTATGAGATGGGAATCACTGAGAGAGGTGTGTCAGGTAAGGTTCTATGGCAGTGGCTTATAAATATCATGACCACATCAATATTTCTGATCTTGCTGACATAGAGTTTCAGAGATGTTTATCAGGCCGAGAAACTCCTCACCTAAAAAGTTTGTAGTGTTTTAGGGTAGTACTTGGAGAGAATAATAGACTGGCATTCAATCACTATTTTTGAGGAAGAAAAAAATCCTTTGTGGAGTACTGCAGGAGAAAGGGAAGTTTGTATAGTCTTTATTTCTCTTTGCCCTTTGTTCTTGATCCTTAAATTGTTTTTTCCATCTCCCCTATCATTATAATTATCACAAACGACAATCCCAGAAGTTGAAATGTTCTCAACCCCCCTTCAAGCCTTTTTAATTCCCATTGTCTCACTGATAAATTGCAGCGCCCTCTTCCTTCAGCTCTAAAAGAGTAATTCCATTACTTTTGACCCTACTTTTGGGGTGTCTTCTAAATCTGTATTTTGATATAGTTCTGTAGGGCACTATTTATTGTCGATAGATGGATAGGATGGGTTCAGGGAGACCACAGAGTAATTGCTAGAAGATCTACCCTAAAAGAATGGTTAAAGGAACTTTTTTCTTTCTAGGCATAAAGGAAATGACAAAAGAAGGAAAGTGGAATATCAATATGAAAGAAAAAAAAAAGGGTCAGTAAAAATGTGGGCAAATAGCTTTGTGTGGTGGTGCACACCTGTAATCCCAGCAGCTTGGGAGACTGAGGCAGGAGAGTCGTGAGTTCAAAGCCAGCCTCAGCAAAAGCGAGGCACTGAGCAACTCAGTGATACCTTGTGTTTAAATAAAATATAGGGGATGTGGCTCAGTGGTTGAGTGAAGCTGAGTTCAATCCTTGGTACCCTGCCCTCCAAAATCACATACAAAAAGACATTAAAAAGACAGTGCACCACAATCCAGGGGATTTCATTCCAGGGATACAAGGTTGGTTCAACATATGGAAAGCAATAATTATAATTCACCACATAAATAGACTTAAAGACAGTAATCACATGATTATCTCAATAGATGCAGAAAAAGCATTTGAAAAATATAAAAGCATCCATTCATGTTTAAAACATGAGAAAAATTATGGATAGTAGGAATATACATCAACATTGTAGGAGCAATATACAACAAACCTAAGGCCAACATTTTTCTAAATGAAGAAAACTAACAACTTGTTCCTCTAACAACTGGAACAAGACAGGGATGTCCTCTTTCACTACTTCTGTTCACTGTGGTCCTTGAAACTCCAGCCAGAGCATTTAGGCAAAAGAAAGAAATGAAAGGGATATGAATAGGAAAAGAAGAGCTCAAACTCTCTCTGTTTGCCCATGACACGATCCTATATTTAGAAGACCCCCAAATTATTCCACCAGAAAACTTATAGAACTTATAATTGAATTCAGCAAAATAGCAGGATACAAAATTAACACCCATAAATCAGTTGCATTCCTATATACCAGTGATGAATCAGCTAAAAGAGAAATTAGGGAAACTATCCCATTCACAATAGTAAAAAAAAAAAAAAATACTTGGGGATCAATCTAACAAGAGGTGAAATACCTCTACAATGAAAACTACAGAACCCTAAAGAAAGAAATTGAAGAAAACCTTAGAAGAGAGAAAGATCTCCCATTTTCTTGGATAGGCAGAATGAATATTGTCAAAACGGCCATAATATTAAAAGTACCATACAGATTTAATACAATTCCTATTGAAATTCCAATGACATTTTTCATAGAAATAGAAAAAGCAGTCATGAAATTCATTTGGAAAAATAAGAGGCCCAGAATACCCAAAGCAATCCTTAGCAAGAAAAGTGAAGAAGACAGTAGAATGAATTGGACATAACTTTCCTATGTTCCGACAGGAATACATGACCAGTGTAATTCCACATCATGTACAACCACAAGAATGGGAATTTATATTCCACGTATGTATAATATGTCAAAGTACATTCTACTGTTTTGTATAACTAAAAATAATGAAGAAGAAGAAAAAAAAAAAGGCCATGAAACAGGAGAAATCACAATATCAGACCTTAGATTATACTACAGAGCCAGACCTTAGATTATACTACAGAGCTGTAATAACAAAACCAGCATGGTATTGGCACCAAAACACACATGAAGATCAATGGAATAGAAAACACAGAAAAACCCACATAAATAGTTATCTTCAACTAGACAAAGGCTCCAAAAACATATTGGAGAAAAGATAGCCTCTTCAGCAAATGGTGCTGGGAAAACTGGAAATCTATATGTAATGGAATGAAGTTTAACGTCTCTCATCATGCACAAAACTCAAAGTGGATCAAAGAGCTAGTCATTAGACCAGAGGCCCTGCACCTACTAGAAGAAAATGTAGGCCCGCCACTTCAACATGTTGGCTTATGAACTGATTTCCTCAACGTGATTCCTAAAATGCAAGAAGTAAATTAAAAAATCAGTAAATGGGGTGGCATCAAATTAACAAGTTTCTTCACAGCAAAGGAAATGAGTGCGAAAAGAGAGCCTACATAATGGGAGACAATCTTTGCCACCTGCATTAATTTCTAGGGTATACAAAGAACTCAAAAAGCTTAACACCAATAACACAAATAATCCAATCAAAAATGGGCAAAGGAGGGCTGGGGATGTGGCTCAAGCGGTAGCGCACTCACCTGGCATGCGCAGGGCGCTGGGTTCGATCCTCAGCACATAAAAATAAAATAAAGATGTTGTGTCCACCGAAAACTAAAAAAATAAATATTAAAAAACTCACTCTTTTTTTAAAAAAGTGGGCAAAGGAACTAAACAGACACTTCTCAAAAGAAAAAAATATGATTGGTCAGCATCTCTAGCTTAGAGAAATGTAAATTAAAAGTACATTGAGATTTTGTCTCACTCCAATCAGAATAGCAATTACCTCTTGGTAATTACAAGTAAAAATGTTGGCAAGGACTTCTGGAAAAGGGTACACTTATACATTGCTGGTGGGACTGCAAATTGATGCAACCACTATGGAAAACAGTATGGAGATTCCTCAAAACACTAGACTGGAACCATTTGACCCAATTATCCTACTCTTCAGTATGTATTTAGAGGAGATAAAATCAGCATAATACAGTGACACAGTCACATCAATGTTTATAGCAGCACAAGTCAAAATAACTAAGCTATGTAACCAGCCTACATGTCCATCAACAGATGAATGGATAAAGATTTTGTGGTATATATACACACTGGATTATTATTCAACCATAAAGAAGAATGATTTTATGACATTCATCAGTAAATGGGTGAACCTGGATACCATCATGGTAAGTAAATAAACCAATACTCCAAAACCAAAGGGCGAATGTTCTTTCTGATAAACATTTCTTGTACAATTATAATGCACAGATAAAAATATGGAAAATATAGTCAGACAGTAAAAAGTGTGTATAATTATCCCATAAAAATATTACAATTATGTCAAAACAAAAAAAAAACTAATAAAATTTTTTGCTCTGTGAAAGACTCTGTTAAGATGATGAAGTTTGGGCTGGGGATGTGGCTCAAGCGGTAGTGCGCTCGCCTGGCATGCACGGGGCGCTGGGTTCAATCCTCAGCACCACATAAAAAAAAAATAAAGATGTTGTGTCCACCGAAAACTAAAATATAAATATTAAAAATTTCTCTCTCTCTCTTATACAAAAAAAAAAAAAGGATGATGAAGTTTCATACAGAGAGAAAATATTTGCAAGCTACGGATCCAATTAAGGACAAGAATCTAGAATATAAAAAATATTCTCAAAACTAACCAACAAACTCTAATTAAAATAGGCAAAAGGCATGAAGAGGCATTTCACCAAAGGATATACAGATGGTAAATAAGTATACAAAAAGATGTTCAACATCATCAGCCATTAGAGAAATACAAGTTAAAAACCACCATGAGGTATCATCACACACCTTTTGGAATGGCTAAAATGAAAAAGTGACATCATCAAACATTAGTGGGGATGCAGGGAAACTGGATCACTATACATTGCTTGTGAGGATGGAAAATTGTGCAGCCACTCTGGAAAACACTTTGGCAGTTCTTTTAAAATTACCAAACATGCACCTACCATGCAACCCACTAATTCCTGGGTAATAAAACGCAAAGACATAAAAACATGTCTGAAATGTTATAGCAATTTAACTTCTAATAGCTAAAAACTGGAAACCATTCAGATGTCATTCAACAGATGACTGCTTCAATAAACTGATATATCTGTGAAACACTATTCAGCAATAAAAAGCAAACTTTTGCTTTATTTATTTATTTTTGTGCGTGTGTGCCGGAATCATATCCAGGGTCTCATGAGTGCTAAGCACATATTCTTCCACTGAGCTGCATCCTCAACCCAGCATGTGTTTGAGTGTGTTTCTGGATTTTCATTGTCAGTACATATATTCATGTATAGGTACCACACTGTGTTAATAGTTGATACAGTTAATTCTCTCATTGTGCTTTTTTTCAGAATGGTACTATAGCACAGAATTAGCATCTCAACCAACAACCTGGTCACACTTCTAAAATTCCCACTTGTGGCTCTTTCTGAGTTTTCTATTCAGTTCCATTGATCTGTTTGCATGTTCTTATAAAATTACCTTACTATTTAAATTTTCATAGTGTTATAATTTAATATTATAAAGTATTTATAATATACATATATTTTAATATATATTTAATATGTGATAATACTGTCTAGTAATGTGTAATATATAGCATTAATATATGTAATAAAATATTAAATCTCATAGGATCAGTGCATTTTTTGGTAAAAATTTAGAGACATAGAATACAATGTTAAAGCTTTCTTTACTGATCACATCTCACCCCATTTTGCTCCCCCAAGATAATTCTTCACAGATGATTTATATCCTTAAGACTTAATCTTTTATTCATGCATTTAATATCAATACACTTATATATGTGTATCAGACACATATATAAGTGTATTGAGTTCATTTTCTGATAACACTAATGACATCATAATACAACCATTTTTTAAAATACAAAATACCATCAATAATAATATGTACCACATGCTGCCAAGAAGAGAATATACTGCCTGTTAAATATGACCCAATGCTATCTTTTCACTAAATTTTTATTTTACACTTATTGAAAGAGTTTTAGACTCTTTTACATGTAGTTTTTTCTTTCTTTCTTTTGTGTGTGTGTGCGTTTGTGTGTGTCCTATCTCATGTTCCTGTGAGATGGAAAATATAAATGAAATCAGTTAATTGTTAATTAATAAATTTGTTTATGTTCAAAATGGTACTCTCCTGAGTGACTTCTGGCCAGAGTTGCTAAGATCCATATTTTCATACACTGTATTTTTCGCAGCACCAGGAATTTTGGGATGCAGCATTTCTTACAAGACTGCTTCACTACTATCTCCACATTGCTAATAATCATTCTGCAATTTTCTTTTCTTGTTGTTGTTGTTGTGCTGGGGACTGAACCCAGGCCCTTGTGCATGCCAGGCAAGCACTTTGCCATTGAGCTGTATCTCCAGTCCTTCATTCTGCCATTTTTGATTCAGGCATTTTCTTGGTCTTACAAGATATAAACAAAGTTTTCAGACAACAGATGGACCCATGTTCCTTCTTCACATTATCTTTAAATGGTTTGTTAACTAAAATTTTAAGGGATCACATATTCAGGCAATATAGCTACATTTTTGACTGGCAGTGGGCCAATAGGACTTAAAAGATGCCATTGATTGTAAGCTGCCTTCTGATTTTCAAGAGATGATGAAAAAGTAACAAAGTATGTGTCTTAGAATCCATTGATAAAATATGGATTTGCTATAAATATTGTTCTGCAACTTCTTTTTCTTACCTAATGATGATACCTAATGATATGTACAGGATATGAAAAATTGCTATAATAAATATCTTTCACAGCCTTTTTGAGTTATATAGGACAGATATTTAAAAGTGAAATGTGCATGAAGGGATGTGCCCACTTAAGACTTGTCATTGTTCCCCCAAAAGGCCTTATTTTGCAGTCCTACCACTGTGTATTAGCATGCTTGTATGTTCCCTTACCATTGCCCATATTGGATATTATAAACTTAGGAGTTGGTATCAATCACATTGTGTTAAGAGTGATGTCGTACTGTTATTTTAGTTTGCATTTCCCTGAAACACTTCACATACAGAGCAGACTAAAACAACCCCCACTTACTAGCTCACCATTTCCATGTCAGGAGTCTAAACCATGGTATCTGGGTTCTCGGGGCCTTACAGGCAGAAACCCAGGTGACTGCCAGCTGCACCTCATCTGAGGGCTTGACTAGGGAGAGAATCAGCAGAATTCATTCCTTATGGTTATAGAACTGAGTCTTGATAGCTGTCAGGTGGGAACTGCTCCTAGCTTCCAGGGGTCACTCTCAAGTCCTTACCATGTGGCTCTCTCCTCAGCCTGTGTACCCTCCTACATCAAATTCCTCTCTCACTTTGAAGCTCTCAGTTTTCCCCTCTGTGACCAGCTGCTTTCAGAGGACTTGTGGGATAGGTCTGGCCCATCCAGATCATCTCCCTGTTTTTGGAGCATTGTGCTATACAAGGTGGCTCAGTCATAGCCATAAAAATCCATCATATTCATGGACCTGGGGTTATTTCAGGGCATATACATGTGGGGTGCAGGAAATCCTGGGCTATTATAGAATTTTGCTCCTCATAGTCCCTGAAAGGAAGGCAAAAGAGAGGCCTTTTATATTGGACAGGAGGTTGTTTGAGGACTGCATGTGCTAGGCACGGGTGTGTGTGTATGTGTGTATGGAAAGAACCATCGAATCAAAAAGCCATGTATAATTTCCATAAGGAACTCACAGTCTGATAGCATCTTAGCAGTTGAAGGAAGCCTGGGGCATGTGACTCTGGAAGGTGTCACTTTTCCATGGAAATACCCCCTGCACCCTCAGCTATTTCGTCTATGAGTCTATGACTTCCTTCCATTCCTGCTTAGTAGTGGGAAGGGGAGAAGAGAAAGATAAAAATTTGAAGCATGGGCAGTGCTTATCTGAAAGTCAACTAAGGCCGCTAGTGTTCTGAGGGGTGAAGCAGGAGGATCAGGGGTGTTTCCCTGGAGGAATTGGCCTTTGAACTTAGCCTTAAGGAGGGGGGAGAATTTCAACAGGAGATACTGGATATGAAAAGGCCTTCCAGAAAGGACATAGCAAAGGCTATTTCAGGGAAGGACAAGCTGCCAATACCTGGAACCCCAGGAGTTCAAGAATGGAGGAACAGCAGGAAAAACACGTGTTGGCTAGACGGTGATGGCGCTAAAGGAACAGGCAGAGGAGGGTGGCTTCTATAAAATGCAAGGTCAGCTTGACTTATTTTGACATTAGAATGTTCTCACCACTCCCCAAGAGGGAGAGGCTATATTCTGAGTTAATATCCCATTTTAACACATAATATGAAAAAGAGAAACATGGGCATTTAAGCCTGGGGTAAACACAGTCATTATGGTGACCATAAAGAATCCCTGATGGACCAATAAAAAGGGAAAGGAGTCATAGGAGAACCAAGTACATCTCCACAGTGTGTAAAGAACCACCACCCCAGAAATGCAGTTGATCTTTCCTGTGACAAATGAAGCCTTTAAACTTTTGTTTTAATTGAAATTTGACCCACAGGCAAATTGCTCTTCATACTTGTTAAGGATTGAATTGTGTCTCCCCCAAAGATGTGTTGATGTTCTAACCCCAGGTACCTGAGTGTGGGAAGAGAATGTAATTAAGCAGTGGTCATCAGGGTGGGCCCTAATCCTATATGGCTGGTACCCTTAGAAGAAGAAGAGACACGGAAGACCCTGAGCTGGGCATGGTGGCCTATACCTATAATCCCCGCTACTCAGTAGGCTGAGGCAGGAGGATCACAAATTCAAGGCCAGTGTCAGGAACTCAGTGAGGCCCTAAGCAATTTAGCAAGACCCTGTCTCAAAAAAGGGCTGAGAATTGGTTCAATGGGTAAAGTACCCTTGGGTTCAATCCCAGGTTTAAAAAACAGGGGTGGGGAAGAAGACCCCTGACGATGGAGGCAGAGATAAGAGTGCTGCAAAAAGTTGTGCTGTATATGTGTAATAAGAATTGTAATGTATTTCACTGTCATTTATTTTTTAAAAAATCAATATAAAAAAAAAAGAAAAAAAATTTTAAAAAAATCCTGAAAAAAAAAAAAATTAAAAAGAGCTGCAGTTACAAGCCAAGGAACACCAAGGACTGACTACACCACCAGTCGGGGGAAAGGTAAGGAAGGATTCTCCCCTGCAGGTGCCAACACCTTGAACTTGGATGTCTGGCTTCTAAAACAGAATAAATTTCCATTGTGGAATCTATCCAGTCTGTGGCACCTTCTTATGGCTCCCCTAGACAATTAATACAACATTCATTCATTTTTCAAAAGTATAGCATATGCCCTCTCTGAGAAAGCCCTATATGGGGGCTTCAGGTGACTCCCTGCTAAGGGGGATGCTGGTGGCACATAAGGACCTGAATGTGGTGGATTTGGCAGGCAGCTCTCCTCTAAGGAATTAGTATCTGGCCAGGACAAGCATCATGTCTTGGGGAGACCGACTGAGAATGCAGAGCCTCAGGCTAGGAAATTCAATGCTGAGGGGGACATGGGGCTGGGTCAGAGTAAGCCTTTAAATACTCATGGCAGGGTTAGACAGGAGGACTTCGCTTGTCACCTCCTCGGGTCCTGGAGCTGCCTTATTGCACTGAGGAGAAACTAAAAGACTGCTCAGACAGGAGGGGGAGTAAAGGTGCTGAGTGTCCTACTTCTCAGTGAAAATACTATTGCTGCAGGAATCTTTCCGCACATTCACCTAAATCAGGAACTGTCACCTGGACAAGGTGTACAAGACACCTGGAGGTTAGAAGGTCTTGGCACTGGGTCAGCTAGAGGACGGAATGTGGCCCTGTGAATCTTTGTGTGGGACTTTTGGCGAATTCTTGAAACTTTGGTTTCTTTTTCTTTTGGAAACCAAAAGGAATACTTACCATCTTCGGTTTGGTGTTAAGAAAAATGTATGTAAAATTCTTAAGGAAGGGCCTCGGGAAAGCCCAATGAAACACAGGTGTCCATCATTAGGACACCCTTCAAGGGAAACCAGAATTTTGTTGGAATGATCCTGGCCTTTGAAAGAGATGGCCTGATTATGCACTTGGCAGAAAGGGGTCGTTTTTGTGTCCTGTTTGGGGATCGGTGGCCTCCTTCAGTCTCAGATCTGGTTTAGCTGTCCTGATCCCCCCTAGCACCATAGACACTCAGAGCTTGGACACAGGTAAACCCTTCACCAGGCAGAGGTCACCTCAGTTCCTGGAAGGCTCTAATCCACGGAGCCAATGGGACCCTGGACAGGAGCCAGGTAGGCTCACTCTGAACAGTTTGCTTCTCAGGAGGACGAGGGATCTGGGTGGGCAGCACTGTGGGTGACTGGGAAAAAGGCTGAAGCGCGGTTCCGCGGGAAAGAGAAGCTGAAAGCCAGGGAGAAGAGTTGTGGCTTGGGAGGGTGACAGGCACCCACTGGGGTCTGAAAGCCCTTTTCCTATGTTCCTGCGGCCACCATGGGGTGTCGCTGTTGCTCCGCGAAGGGCGCGGGCGAGCGAGTACTCGGAGGCTCCTTTTTCTTTTCCTTCTGCGGCTGAGACGCGGTTCCGGGATTTGGGTACCCGGAGAAAGCGCGGCCGGCAGCGGCTGGAGTCGCCCACCTCAGTGCCCCTGCGCAGGCCCAGGCGGAGACAGGACCCGCGTCCTGCAAACCCCCGATCGCGACCGAGATGTTGCAGGGCTGCGGGGAGAAAGCCTCCGACGACTGTCCTGTGAGGTCCACGGGAGTCCTGGTCCTGGAGAGTGGCCAAGCCAGGCTTCCAGGTGCCCAGATTCTGGCCCGCGGCAGAGCAAGCCTCCCTGGGGCGCAGTCCTGCTCTCTGGGCCTGGCCCCCTGCCAAGTCTCTGGTCCCCCGGACCCCGCCCCTTCCAGGGTCCCAAGGCGGGGGCACGGCCTCCCCCACAGCTAGTGGAAAGCCGAACCTCATCCCTGTCCCATCCTAAGTCTCCTGGGACGATTAAGGCCTTTCAGCTCTTCTCGCAGGAGGTGAGGGGAGGCTCTGCCTAGTCCAGTCAGTGGGCGAGGGCGACCCTAAAGGTTGGCCTGCTCTGAAGGCGGGTAGCCTCGGGGTATGGAGACTGGACTGGGAACAGAGAGTTGCCTGACAGTTGGAAAAACATCAGAAATGCCAAGCAGAACATTTAGCCCGCGGGACCGCTCTGCGGGATGCTTCCTGTCCTCAGTTTAACTTAAACTGTGTCATTTCGGCGCTGGAATAAGCGTTGGGGTGGCTGACTGTACCGGTCTGTCCCCTAGAGGGGCATCATCTGACCTTGGGGCAGAAGCACTAAAAGCCCCGTCTCCACGAATCCTGATGGCTTGTCCGGGGATGTTAGAAAGTGGGAAGGGAGCGTCCTGTCCCTGGACCCCCTTGCTCCGGGTACCCACTCAAACCCGCTGCCACCCAGCCCGCTCCTTGATCCAGTGGGCGGCCACTTCTCAGCACCTTGGTTTCCTCCTGGAGAGAGGGCAACAGGGCTGCCTTCCCTTCTGTCAGCCCGAGAAAAGTTCCATCAGGAGGGCAAACTGGTGCCTGCAGTGAGCCAATGGGAGAAGCAGCTGGGTGAAAACAAACAATCAAACAAGAAACAAAAAAAAAAAAAAAAAAAAAAAAAAAGGAAAACCCCCAAAGCTTGCTTTCTTAAATGGCAAAGTGCTTTGGCTGAAGAACAAACGATGGTGTCCTAGCCTTTCCCTAGGGACATAGGTATGAAACACTTTACCATTCAGCTCTAGGGACAGCTGGAGACCAAGTGTGTACAGTTGTGCACTGCTGGGGTGGGCCACCGAGGGGAGAGGAGCCAGGGGAATGCGGGTGACATGCCAGCAGCTGCAGAGCCTAACGGGCTGCTGCCAGGCAGGATGACAAGCCTCGTGCCACCAGATCTAATATTTCAAGGAAAGGCAGAAACCTGTAATTTTTATTACAAATGTTTTAAAAATTGTCAGACATTGTGTGCCAATCCAAACAGGTCTGAGGGCCAAGATGAAACCTCGGGCTGCCAGTTGGTTGACCCCAGACCCAGACCTCCTTGGGGTGTGTACAGTCTGCTGGCTCCTGACCAGTCGTGTCTGCAGGAGGCGGGAAAACCTCTCCACACTGCACTGGCTGCTCTCCAGCTATCACACAGCTAGAGGATGCTGACATAGTTCATTTTGAGTCTTAGATGTAGGAAGAATTTTCTGGAGAGTTGGCACCTATCTCTTCCAGTGTCTCCCAGGAACAACTTGAAATAGCTTAAGTGCCCTGCAGTGGCACAGGGGTGACTGTAAACTGGTGGTCGTTTCTCTCAAAGCCTGTTTCATAATCTAATATGAAGGGGTCCAACCAGACATTCCCAAAGAACCCTCATTGGCTCTAGGGATTTTTTTCTTCTGGCTAGGGAGTGGAAGGGAGCTTTTGCAACATGATATTAAACTGTAACAATTTCACTACTGGTTTTCACTGAATCTCTAGGGTTTCACTGTCTGAGGTGGTGCAAGCCTCAGTTGTAATTTAAAATTTTCTAGTAGTCACAGTAAAAAATTAAAGAGAAATGGGTGAAATAGATTTTAATGATGTTTTATTTAATGCAATATATTAACATCAGTTCAATATGTAACTATTAAGAAGATATTTTACATTATCTTTTATACCAAGTTTTGGAAATCCATTGTATGTTTTACACTTACATAACTTATCTTAAGTGCTCAATTGCCATGTGTTTACCATACTGGACAGTGAAACTCCAAAGTTGGAAATGCCAACAATTGTTACATTCCCAAGTGATACCTAAGCAGTAAAAGAATTCTGCATTCCTCCAGTGAGTGAAAGCAGTGTATATTCTCCCCACTCCCCCAATTTCTGAATTTTTCTTTCCAAGGAAAAAATGTCTTCATAGGGAAGGATGGGCATACTGTGTTCAGTTTACCCAGCATGCACTGCACCTCTGCCCACCTCAGGCCATCAGATAGCATCTGTATCCGCCATGTGTCCGGCAGCTCTGGAGACAGCTTGGAGAAGGCAAGACCTGCAGGGGAGAGATGAAGAGCCTGCTCTGGCATTTTCAGCTGGCTCTGCAGAAGCATGTCCTCCAGCCTCTGCCAACCCCCGTCAGCCCTGAAGGGACCATGGGCAGTTGTGAGTAGGAGAAGAGGGCACTGAAGGAGAGGAATAGTGGAGTCACCCACCCAGACCCTTTTTCACAAGGCAGGCCTCCAACTGCAGCAGCCTGAGTGGGAGAGTAAACTTGAATTTGATAAGAGTTTGGAGTCCTAGATTATTCTGCTGAGTTGGACTTATTTATTAATAAACTAAGATCATTTTTCTTTTGTTTCTGAAAATAATCAAAATTTGCTTTAAAATATCCCAGTAAACACGAAGTGTGTTTGGGGGATATGGGAATTGCTAAAATGAACATCACTGATTCATTACATGGGGTTCGATTTCTGAAATAAATGTTTATAAACAGAGGACTTTTTAAAATTGGGAGTGGGCAAGAGAGGTACACAACCTGCTGGGATTCACTTCTGGCTGGAATCAGCAGGTTTTAATGGGCAAATTATGCTGAGAAATTACGAAATAATCCCACTGTGTTCTGAGTAAACCCTATGAGCTCCAGTTGTCCAATGTACTAATGACTCTTTTGTGGGTGCTTGGACTCACATGTTCCCATCTCGGGGACATGTCTTGTGGCTGAGACTCCCTGGTGCTCCTCCCAGCAGGGCCTGGAAAGATCAGTTGCTCCCTAACTTTTTTGGGTGATGTTGACACAGGAGCCCCTTGCCAAGGCCACTGTGATGGATGTTCCCGGAGTGCAGGGCCCTTGAGGCACGGAAGTACAGCCTCTGTGAAAATATTGAGCATAGCAGGGGCCATCAGTCACCGAGGATCATTTGACACTTTGAAATGAGCTCCTGGTCTCTCATAAATAGCTGGAACACTGACTCACACTAGGGTTTGGGGGCTGAGGGCCCCACAGTTTGTGAGGTGCTGTGGGAGGGCTTGGAAGAATGTCTTAGTGTGTGGACTGCGAGCAGCAGGACCATGAAGAGGAACCTCTCTGGTCAACTTGAGGTCCTTCCGTTGGAGCCACAGCCTCCCAGCAGCTGGACACAATCAAATATTGTGAGGTGAGTGATTTCAGCTACTGTTGACCTTTGGGACAAGACTTGCTGGCTCCTCTGTATGAACTTAACACTGAAAGCCAGCCAAAGTCTGAGTCCTCTCCAGCCTGAGGCCTGGGCCAAAGGCCCCACAGCTGTCCTTTCTCAGTGGAGACTTACCAGTTATGTTGAGTCCATTCCTGGCACCAAAGCTCACAAGGAGGCTTCCGTGGGCTTTTCTGCTGCCCTGAGGAAAGTTCCACTCCCCCCACCAATGAGTGTGATAGCTAATACTTTATGAAGACTTTCCTAATGCTAGTCATTTGTTGCTTTGTGTAAATTAGTTAATCCTCACAGCAACTGTGTGAGGAGGGGATTATCGTATCTCTGTTGTACGGATGAGAGATGGAGAGGCTTGTGGACGTTGCTAAGAGACTTGCCCAAGGACACTCAGCAAGTGATTTGTGACCTGGACTCAGTCTACTAGCCACAAAAGTCTGGCTGTCAACCACTGTCTGACCCTGCTCCCCCCCAGGTAGCTTGAGGAAACCAGGCTCATTATGAGAATCAACTGAGGTCCCAGAAATGCTCAGCAGCATTGCATTTTAGAGCCTCTCGGCCATGGGACATTCCAGTCCATGTGTGGACAAGGGTGGTCCTTGTCAATCAGGGGTTCTTTGGGACTTGGGTGGAGAATGGATTAAGGGCTGGGGATGTAGCTCAGTTGGTAGAGTGCTTGCCTTGCATGCACAAGGCCCTGGGGTTCAATCCCCAGCACCTCACACACACACACACAAAAAAAAAAAAAAAAGGAAAAAAAAAGAATGGATTAAGAATAATTTGTGATTGTGTCCAATGTTTCCTTTGAAATGCCAGAGAATCATTTTCCAGGCTAAAAGCTTCCTTCTGCCCAGGTAGCTGTGCCCTTCATTTGTGTGGTAAAATTTTCTGGGGGTCCTTCAGAGGCTAACTGAAGAAACATGCCTCAAACCTTTGAGTTCACAAAGCACTTTTTCTATCTGACTCTCTTCCCTCTCTCCATAACTAGCAGGGGGCAATTCAGGCCCTCCACAGAGATTAGGAAGCAGAGGCCCGCAGAAGGCAGAGCTTGTGCTTGGCAGCTCAGCTGGGACTCAAACCACGCATTCTAAATTGGATTTACCACTGGAAAGGGAAAAGACGCCAAATGGTGAGAATTTGGTAAAACCAGCTGGTGCATCCCAAGGATGTGAGGGGATGTTTCTCACATAGATTTCTCTTGAGCCCAGTTCCCTGGTGCTTTCTTTTCCTGCAACATAACCTTCTTCTCCTGGGCCTGGTCACTCACTGGGACACCAGGACAGCATTACATCTGGGTATATCAGTTTGTGAGTGGGCTGCCGGGCCTGATGACATGTAGGCACTGCTAGGCTGGACGAAGATATGGGGCCAACTGAGCTTGAATTTTTTTCATTGAGGTACTTACATCTGTCACAGAGACATAAAATTCATGGCTGCCTTCTAACTTAAAGATTACAAGATCATCTCAGAACTTCTGGCCTACAGGAGCCCAGGGTGGCTAGAGGTCCCTCTGAGAGGCAGAACCCCCTACCTGGGCCTGTTCCATTTCTTCCGTGGGTTCTTCTGCCTGGTTCCTTCCTCCTCCTTTGCTTTATCACCTGGGCATTTGCCCCGCCCACCTCCAGTCTGCAGGAAAGGCAGAAGCTAATTGGCCTGTGGACTTGAGAGGTGACAAAGCTTTGGGCCAAGCCTTTGAGGTACAGAGGAGAGGAAAACTATCAGGTCTCTTTGCCCACGAGGACACGGAGCCATGGAAAGGTGGAACCCACTTCTCTAGGGTCCTACAGAACCAAGGTGTAAACCCGGCTTTTTGGCGATGAGCCCCAAGTCTGTCCAGCCCAGACACAGGAGCTGCCCTCCTTCACTGCCAGGCCCACAAAGTCTAAAACTCATTGGTCAGTAAGCCCAAGTTTGTTCACCAGGAATTCTGAGACTTCTGTTCACAAACACGCCTCCCTAATTGGACCTGAAGACTTTTTGATCAATATATTTATTATAAAACAAACCAAAAAAAGGATTAACTCTCTCCCACCCCTCCAAAACAACCAAAATGAAACAAAAAGAAAAAAAGTGCCTTCTTCTCCTCATGTAGGAACTGATCCTTAAATCTCCTGACCCCGTGATGCCACCCCACTCCTGTACAGTGGCAGGGGCTTTGGGCTAGGGTTTCTATTTATGAAAGCCTTTCACCGGGGCCTAATAAGGATTTGCTTAGTTAACACTCCCAAAATTAGCTCCCCCAATCTGAGAAATGCTCATTTGTGTGAAAAATGCATATTTTAAACAATATGCATATCTATCTATCTATCTATGAATCATGTTAATTATATACAAAGAACAAAATCTGAAGAAATAAATACCAAATCATTAATAGTTGTAAATTGGGGTAGGGTAAAAATGTCATTATAGGCTATTTCCAGTTTTTTGAATGCTTGCAGCTTTTTTTTTTTAAATACATATTTATTTATTTATTTATTTTTATGTGGTGCCAGGGATCGAACCCACTGCCTCACATGTGCTAGGCAAGTGGTCTACTGCTGAGCCACAACCCTAGCCCTGCTTGCAGCTTTTTTGGGGGAGGAAAAAAAGCTAAAACAAAATTCTAAGTATATGTAAAAGAGTATTAATAAAATATAAGTAAGGCATGAAGAGTTCTAACAGACAGCCACATACCTACAACCTGAGCAAAGAAATGGAGCATAGTGCTGTTCCCTTTGCGGTTCCCTACACCCTTCTCCAATGCACTCCTGCCCCTGCATTCAGAGGTAACAACTTCTTTAATTCTGTATTTATTGTTCTCCTACTTTAGTTTTAGTTTTATCAGATATATCAGCATCCCCAAAGAATATTTTGTTTTGTTTTGCATTTTACACTTTATATAAAGTGAATTGTACTGTAGGCACTTTTCTGTGACTTTGGAGATTAATCCATGCTGTCACAGGTAGCGCATTCCTTTTCAATGCTACATAGTATTCTACTGTATGAAGGTATCATGATTTATTTAAGATCATCTTGTCCATTCCAATAAAAATGGGATTTTGATTGAGCTTGCATTGAATCTGCAGATTGGATATAGGAGAATTTGTATCTTTCCAATATTGAGTATTTCATTTTCTGAACATGATATAGTTATTTATTTTATGTCTCTGGTCTCTGTCTCTCGATCTCCCTCTCCCTTTCTCCCCTCTCTCTCCTCCCCCCTCTCTTTCCTCCCCTCTTTCTTTCTCTCTCTCTCTTTCTCTCTCATATCAGGCAAGTACTCTACCACTGAGCTGCATTCCCTTAGATCTTCACTTTTTTAAAAAAAATTTTTAGCATCGATGGACTTTTATTCATATATTTGTATGTGGTGCTGAGAATCGAACCCAGTGCCTCACACATGCTAGGCAAATGCTCTACCACTGAGCCACAACCCCAGCCCCATAGATTTTCACTTTTAAAAACGATATCTTATGGGTTTTAACATAGAGGCTTTGAGCATCTTTTGTTGGAATTTTCCAATGTAATGCCAAGGTTCACAGTTTCCCCTAATTGTCTTTGAATGTGCTTGGATCTAGACTGCCGGCTGCTTCTTCATTCGTGACATTGGTGGCTTGCACTTCACTCTTATTTACTTATTGTACCAGGGATTGACCCCGGGGGCACTTCCCCACTGACCCACATCTCCAGACCCCCCCCTCTTTAAAAAATGTGTGTGTGTGTGTGTGTGTATATTTGGACACAGTACCTTTATTTTGTTTATTTATTTTTATGTGGTTCTGAGGATCGAACCCAGGGCCTCACACGTGCAAGGCAAGTGCTCTATCTGAGCTACAGCCCCAGCCCCTCTGTGGCCCCTGCCCACCCCCTCCCTTTTTTTTTTTTTATAAGAGACAGAGTCTCAACTTTTTTATTTAGAGAGAGAGTCTTTTTTATATTTAGAGATTTTATCTCAAACATAAAAAAATACAAAAAGGGCTGGAGATGCGGGTCTGTGGGGAAGCGCCCCTGAGGTCAATCCCTGATACAAAAAATAAATAAATATTTTTTAAAAAAGTATAAATGTCTCTCTAGGCATATATATATATGGATGGATGGATATATATATATATATATATATATATATATATATATATCCATCCCACTGGTTTAGAGATTTATATTATATATTATTATTTGGTGCAAAATATTTTTAAGTTCTTTTGTGATTTTTGTCTTTGAAGTATTACTTAGAAGTGTAAGAGTTTTAAAACATGAAGGGCTATATTTTTTTGTTATTGATTAAAATCTTATTTCTACTGTGGTCAGGGAAAATACTCTGATTTTAATTTTTGTGAGTATGTTGTCACAACCCTTCAAATAATAATTTTGTAAGTGGTTTGTATGCCCTTAAAACAAATGTGTATTCTGCAGTTGTTTGGTGCAGTATTTTATGTTTATCAATTAGGTCAAATTTGTTAATCATGTTGTTTAAAACTTTGATTTTTAAAAACTTTTTACCTTCAGAAAATCTCATTAAATAATGTACCACCTAATGAATTTTATAACATGAACACTTCTGTAACTGCTGTGGACTAGACAGTGCCATCAAGTGCCCTTGGCTAATCAAGTCACCCCACCCTGCCGGAATAGAGTCCTCTTAATGGAATCCTGATTTTAGTGGTGATTACTTTCTTGTCTTTATAATTTTATCATTCAAGTGTAAATACCTACATACTATAGTTTAATTTTGACTTTTCTTGTTTGACCATTTTGATATATCTTTTAAATCTCATTTAACCTACGATTTTCCTCTTCTCTCTCACAGTGTTTTAAACACTCTGTCCTATAGCGTTTCTCATATTCTGGATTTTGCTGATTGTATTTCCAAGGCATGGGTATAATACATTCCTCTGTCCTCTGTGTTCCCTGCTAATTGGTAATCGGATCTAGAGGATGGATTGGAACTAGGTTGGGTTTTTGGTGGGGGTGGTGTTGGGCAAGACTTCATAGTTACTCATTTTATTTATCTTCAGGAAGCACACCATGTCTGGAAGGCCCTGAGATTCATCAGTTACTGGTGTCTAGGTCTAGGCACATTGAGTCATTCAGGTTGCGAAACAGCGATACAATGCAGTTCTAACAATCCTTCTCCATTCATTTGCTGGAAATAATTTCAGCAAGAGAAATTTCACCCCATTGACTATTTAGTTTCCAGTTGTCCAGTTTGATAGAAAAAACAGAATACTTAATAATTATTTCCCTTTACTTACCAGTTATTAAAATAGAGTTATTTCTCAGCAGCCTCCCAGGAAGACCAATTAATACAGTTTTGTGTGTGTCATGAACCAATGGATGTGTGTGTGTGTGTGTGTGTGTGTGTGTGTTGCACTGGGGATCAAACCAGGGCTTGGCAGGTGCTAAGCAGGTGCTGTACCAAGCTACATTCCCAGCCCCTGACTGAAACATATTAGCTGTGCTTCACTCATTGCAGCAATTGTCCTCCATACTCAGATGGCCCCACATTTGGGCAGTTGGAGTGCTGCTTGGCCCCTGTGCTCTTGCGGCTTCTTTTCCATCTGATGTGACAGGGTACTCTGGGCTTATCCTGCACGATCCTTGTCTCAGACATTTATCCTTGAAGCACTGGTTTCTTTTATTGGAAATGATATACTGCTGTCCAAATCTGGTTGCTGGAAAGAGTTAAACAGATTATTTTGCATGTTCTCTCCCTGATCTTCCTCCCCCTTCTCTGGCTCCTCCTCTATGGGGCATTCAGTTAAGACTCCTCATACTCCTTCTGTGGTACCCCTCAAGCAGCCTTACTTTAAAAAAAATTGTTCTTTTTAGGGATGCATGATAGTAGAGTGTATTTTGACATATTATACAAACATGGAGGAGAACTTATGCTAATTAGTATCCATTCTTGTGGCTGAATATGATGTGGAGTTTCACTGGGTGGTTTATAGGAACATGACAGTAATGTCTGATTCATTCTACTGTGTTTCCTATTCCCATCCCTCCTCCCTCCCTTCGTTCCCCTTTGTGTAATCCAATGACTTTAATTCTCCCCCCACCACACACACAAGGGTTATGGAGTTTCTATTCCCTAATTTTTTATATGTTCCAGATACAGTATTTCTGCAATATTTATATTTAAAAGTTGATTTGGGGCTGAGGACATAGTGCTTGCCTCAAATGCAGAAAACCCTGGTTTTGATTCTCTGCATTGAAAAAAAAAAAGTTTGTTTGGCTAGATAAAACAACAACAACAATAACAACAACAACAAAGTCCTTAGCTTTCATTTTCTTTCCTTGAGTATTTAAAATATTTTACTCATTTTCCTCTGATATAAAATGTCAAAAATATTCCTGTTAAAATGATTTTTGATAATGTAACTTTTCTCCACTTCTGGCCTTACTTGATCTTTTTGTCTGGACATCCAGAGGATTTTCTTTCTTAAAAGTCTAATATTTTAGTGGATTATGGCTTGGTGTTGGCTATTTTGGGTGAATTTCTTTGGTTAAATGGTATGCCCCTGTGATTCCTTTTAGGTTGGTTTTTTTTTTTTTCCCTAAGTTTCTGGGAGAAATGTGTTTATCACCTCCCATCACTGTGGATTTGTGTTTTTTAGTTACTGTCAAATTTTACATGCTGCATTTTTGAGGCTGTTATTATGCACAGGTAGATTTAGATTTGCTAGATATTCTGGTGAATAAAACCTTGTATTATAAAATACCTCTTTACGTCTAGTAATGCATCTTGCCATTTATTTTATTTTTCTGATATTAATGAACCTCCTCCAACTTCCTTTAGGTTTTCAGTTGCTATATCTTTTTCATCTTTTAACTTTACTTTTAATAGTCTATATTTAAGTGTGTTTCCTTTATAAAGCTTATAATTAGATTTTGTTTTTATCAAGTCAATCTTTATGTTTTAATTGGAGCATTTAAACCATTTATATTTAATATAATTATTGGTTCACCTGAGCTTAAATGCTTATTAGTTACTCTCTTTTTGTCCCAATTAGTCTATATTCTCTTGTCTTTTTTCCTTGCCTTAATTTATTTCGAATTATATAACTTTCTCCTTTCTTAATTTCATAGTTATTATTATTTGTGGTCCTGGGGATTGAATCCAGGATCACTCTTCTATATCCCCAGCCCTTTTAATTTTTTTTTTTTTTTTTAATTTTGAGACAGGTTCTCACTAAATTGATTAAGTCCTCACTAAGTTGCTGCGTCTGGCCTCAAACTTGTGATGTCCTGCCTCAGCCTCCTGAATCACTGGGATTACACGTGCACCACTGCTCCTGGCCTGTCATACTTTTTAGAAACATGATTTTTAGTGGTCAGACTTAAGGCTTACAACATATTTCTTTGAGTTATCATATTCTAAAATTAGTACTTCTATATCTTAGACAATATAAATGCCTTAGAAAAAATGAGTTCCATTTACTCCACTTCAGAGTTATGAGCGATTGTGTCGCTGTACAGAGCCTGTGCTGCTTTCCACAGCCATGCTGGTCTCTGGTCTGCCCTCTGTGTGTCCTTGCAGGCTCTAGAAGCTTACCTTATCTACCTGAATTTCTGCTCTCCAGACATCTTAGCCCAGTAATTTGTCACTGTAATGTTAACTCTGATGCCTTTGATGATCGTTGTACCTGCTCCAGCTTCTCTAGTTATCCTGGTGGAACAGTAGTTCTGACTTAGTTATCCTGTCTGTCATTAACGGAAGTGGATGTTCAGTACTATTAACTATACTTGACGAAGTGCCCTTTGAACAGGCATGGAGTATTGCTGTTAACACAGGAGTCTAACTCCCACAGCTCTGTAACATCTGGGCAAGGTGACTCGCGGACCCAGGGTGTGAGGTTGCATCCGGGGTCAGGTGTGTGTGTTAGCCAGGCCCAGGGGCTGCACATATGCTTAGCTGTCTCAATAAACAATCCAAAAAAGCACCCGAGGTGGCCTGCATTGTCTTGAGCCGATTTTGGATCAGTGCTCAAAGTTGTTGAGACCTACCTAGATTCTACGGGTCAATGAAAAAATAGTCTCTTCATTTCACTTTGAGCAAGATGATGTAGTGAGTGTTTGGTCCTGGTTCAGCAGTCTGTGATTCAAAGACAGGGGTCTGGGCGAAAGGTCAGAGTCAGCTCTTCCATGTCCAGGGCTGAGGAAAGTGAGATTTCACCATTCCTGGAGCCACTGGAGTCTGTTCACGAACATGAGAGAAGCTGCAGGTGCAGGTGGGAGCTCAGCCCAACTCTTGATGCAAGGATATAGCTTGGACCTGGGATATCAGTACCTGGCATAATGCTATTTGATTATTTTTCCTTGAAATTTGTATATTGAAGTCCTATCCTCAGGATTTGACTGTATTTGGAAATAGCACCTTTAAGGAGGCGATTAAGGTTATATTATATGGGCATAATGTTTTGGTCCTAAGGACTTGGGGTATGGCTCAGTGGTCAAGTGCTTGTCTAGCACACACAGGGGCCTGGGTTCTCCACATTACCATCAAAAAGAAAAAAAAAAAAATCTGACTCCTCTAGGACTCTTATAAGAAAAGGAAGAGACACCAGGGATGCACATGCATGGAGAAAAGCCCATGTGAAGACACAGCCCAAAGTTGGCCATCTGCAGGCCAAGGAAAGAAGGTTCAGGAAAAAGCCTAAGAACCATGGCCATGGGCTGGACTTCAGAGCTGTGAGGAGGTCAGTCCTGTAATTCCCCTGTGGGATCTGCTATGGCTGCCTGAGCGCAAGAATACACTTGGGGTGGGGTCAAACAGTTGACAGGAAGCTGACAGTGAGCAGTCTGTCCTCCCTGGAAATAGCCCCCGGCTCATGTGGTCTGGAGGAGTCTTGCTTTTGTTAAGTGACTCCTGGGTGCTTCGCTTGCTGTTTTTAAGTGTGTCTAAAGAGTTTGTCTCTTATTTTGTCTTCCTTTACCTTTCTTTATGTTTCCCTGCCTTCCAAATGAGGAGATCCTAGCAGGTGCCTGTCTCAGAAGGCAGAGAGCCCAGATCTCCAGGGTTTCTGAGGGGACCTGACATCCTGGCTCAGTTGCTGGAGGTCCCAGGAGGCCGTGGTCTGGATTTGTTCCTGTGCCAGGTCCCCACACCATAGTTGGCAGGGACGGGCCTTGTAGCTTACGGACTTGTTCACTGAACTTGACCATTTCCAAATGGTGAAGCTAAGTCTTAGACCATGCTTTCTCTTGTTCTGCTCCTATAGACACTGTGGCCCTTGGAAAGTGTAAAGAACAACCCAAACAGCACTGTGACCCCTGCCCTCCTGGCTGTGACAGCCCAGACCTAACCCCTGGGATCCTCCAGTCCACTTGCAAGAGAGGCCCATGGCGCAGGAAGCTTCGCGTTTGCCTGAGCCAAGACAGTGGAACGGGCAGGAGCCAGGAAAGGAGCCACTTCCTCACTCCCAGGGTGATGACCTCACCTGCCCACGGTGCCTCCGGGTTGTCTGTAACTGCTCCCCGGGGAAGCCTGTGTATGCTTGTGCTCATCCAAGTTTATCTCAACTTGTTCATAAGCCAAGGCACATACATGAAATTCACTTTGTCTTTATTGACCACAAAGTGTCAGAAACTACAGTAGCGAGCAGCCTCACCTCGGCAGGTGGCCTGGTTCTTGCCTTGGCCCCTTTCTACCCTCCTCTGTGAGATGCAGCTCCTGGTAAACACCTAAATGACAACATATGTCCCTAGTGCCCCTTCCTTCCCTAGTCCTTGGCCCTGAAAGACTTTTTAAAAATTCTTTCACCATTGACCTTCATTGATGAAAATTCTGGACATTGGCTTCAAACATATGAGTAAGGATTTTAAAATCAGAGTTACATACAAACCTCTGTTAACAAAGGAAACCCAAAGTCTTAAACTCCTTCAGGGTTGACTTAAATTACTTTATCATATCACTTAAACATAAAAATCACATAAATTCTGTAATT
The DNA here is from genome assembly GCF_047511675.1 of Marmota flaviventris. Taxonomy (NCBI): domain Eukaryota; kingdom Metazoa; phylum Chordata; class Mammalia; order Rodentia; family Sciuridae; genus Marmota; species Marmota flaviventris. Next base: position 23,278,001 of record NC_092513.1, on the reverse strand, counting down.
TCAGTAGCTCTTACATAACTCTAAAATCAAAATCAGTGTACAAATGAAATAGCGAAAGTCCCCACAAAACCACCCAGACTTAGGTCAGAACACTTTAATGTGACCAGCATGAGATTCAAAGAAAAATGATGTGACATCCTATCTTTTGTAAGAGTTGGGGTCTCAACTGTGTTGCCCAAGCTGGCCTTGAACTTTCGATCCTCCTGCCTCAGTCTCCTGAGTAGCTGGGACTACAGGCGCGCACCAGCATGCCTGGTTCCATTCTTTTAAAAAATCAGTACCATCTGGTTGTGCACTCTCTAGAAACACTTAACCTTGAGATGATCATTCATATGATGTGGAATAAGTTTATGTTAATTTTTAAGATTTTCATTCAAATGAAAATCGAAATTCTCATGAGGGGGTCTTGGGCCTCTTGAATGTATCTGGTGGTTTTCAGGGTATCTGAGACCCCAGTTCTACAGTGCTTGGATTCGAGGTTCTAACTTTCCATGGGAGAAGCTCTTTGCTTCCTTCTGGGCTTGTCCCCAGCCACTCCCAGTGCCCTGTGGGGCCAAGGTCCCCCAAGAAGGAGCAAGGACCTGGCTTGTTTTCGTTTTTTGCTTTTCCCGGGTGAGGCCAGGCGCACACTTCACGCATGATTGGAACCAAAACACAAGGCTGGGTAACTGCTCAGGGGACAGCTCCCTGCTCTGCTGGGGCTCACTGGGCTCCATCAATGTGTCCCCACGTGTCTGGTGGGGGCTGGCTGGGAGAGGGGCCTCTGCTACCCATCTGATCCCGGCTGACGGGTGGACCTCTTGCAGTGCCTCCACTGGAGGAAAAAAAATACCAGTTCAGTCCTTGGAAAAAACTAGCAACTCACAGCGACCAGAATAGCAACTGAAGATGTACTTAAAAACAGAAGCACCTGCTTCGGAATTGGGACAGGAAATGAGATTTCAGAAATGCCACAAGAAGCCCGTGGAGCAGCAGCCCCTCCCTCCAACTTCCCCTGCCTTTGCTCTGTGGCCCAGTGTGGCCGGCCCCATGCTGGCCCCTTGCCTCACGGGCCTCAGGCCAGACTCCACACGCCTGGGCCTGAACCTCTTAGGTGGAGAACCAGTCACAAAGAAGAGAGGGACCCCTGGACTGGGGGTTGCTGCTGTGGACTGTAGAGCCGTGGGCAAGTGCTCTCGGTGCATCTCTTGAGGGGCCTCCTCAGGGCTTTCAGGAGAAGCAGAGAGTAGGGGGCAGGCATCTCTCAAGGTGGGGGACCCACATCCCAGGGAGTGTCAAGGAGAGGAGATGGTAACAGTCTGTTTAGTGTTTCATTTCAAAACAGAAAGAGACATTGACAGCATTAATGCTGGAGGATGTGGGAGCCCAGGGCAGGAGGAGGGCCCTGAGTGCCTGTGTGTGGGGGGGAGTGGGGGGGGAGTGTGTGGGGGAGGGTGGGGTGCAAGTTGCAACTTACATGTCCCCACTGCAGGGACTTAGAGATTCTATTAGCTATTTTTAAGTAAACGAACTCACACAAAGGACAAGTGACTCTAAAACCAGGTTGAAAAGTATGTAAAAACGTGGATGTGTAACCGATGTGATTCTGCAATCTGTATACGGGGGGGAAAAATGGGAGTTCATAACCCACTTGAATCAAATGTATGAAATATGATATGTCAAGAGCTATGTAATGTTTTGAACAACTAATAATAAAAAAAAAAAGAAAAGAAAGGAGACTTTGGACTGAAGATAACACTAATAGAGCAGCCCCAGGATGGCAGCCGGGCCCTCTTCCCACCCTCAGCATGAGCTCCTCTCAGCCACATACAATAAAAAGCGACTGCACTTTAACCAGCTCTGCAAACAGCCAAGACTGAAATTAAACAAAAGACTATTGAAATGTAGTTTTACCCTGCTAAAAGAAATGTGAAAGCTGATAGAATCAAAACGGAGTCCCTCAAGTTGACCCCAACAAGAAAAAATAAATAAATAATAAAGCTATGAGGTCATGAGGGAAGAGTATTTCTGTTGTTTGTGGCACTGGGGACGAACCCGGACCTTGCTTGTGCTAGGCATTGCTGTCCCTCTCAGACACATGCCCAGCCTCAGGGAAGGGTTCTTAACACATCTGAAACTGTCACAAGACACTGCCAGAACACAAGCTTGCACAGAAGGTTGCTCACAACCTTCCACAGAAAGTACTTCAAGAGGACATCTGTCCAGCAACTGTCTGTGCAGCCTCGGACTGACGCCACTCTTGTTATTCATCTTCATGGCCCAGGATTATTGTTTCAAAATATCTGACGTAAGCCTTCTCATCTTTGCTTTTAAAAACGCCCCCTTGCCTCATCCTCTTTGAATGCTCCCAGAGTGGACCATGGCAGGCCTAGAGCTCCGCTGCTCCCCATAAGTCTCTGTATCTCTCTGGAATTGGTCCTTTAGGTTGACACACCTGATCCCTCACGGGGAATGTTGCCTGGAGAGCCCAGGATGCTGCGAGGGACTCACAGGACATTGAGAACATTGTTAATTTCATCTTTGTCTTCCCCTCTTAACTCTTCTTTTTTGAAAAGAAAAGCTATATTTGAAAAAAAAAAAAAAAAGCTATACTTGGAAAGAGTTTTGTTTTTAAAAAATAATACATAGATATGATGTAAACTAATGAGATAAATATTCAGAATCTTTGGATGGTTTTCGTCTCTGGGAGGGGCAAGCGATACAATACTCGAGGACCTGATCCAGGGCAGTGGGTCTCAGGTTTTAGGCACGAGAGAGTCCTCAGGAAGCTTGTCAAACCTCCTGGCTGCTGGTTGCCCCTCAAGTTTCTGATTCAGTGTGAGAATGTGCACCTCTAACGATCTCCCAGGTGATGCTGAGGCTGCAGGGCTGGGGACCACTGGCCTATGGAAATGACCACAGCTGGAACAGAAGCAACTTTAAGTTTAAGAGCCACTGCTGCCCCTGTCAATCTTGGGTGGGAGCCCACCTAGTGGCCTCACTGCCAAGGGCCTGGTTAGGAGCCTCAGGCTCTGATGCCAGAAAGATGTAAGTGGGATTCCTGTGTAGCACCCTTGAGACTTCATATCCTAAGATGGTGGATGTGCAACAGAAAAAAAAAGCTATATTATTTTAAAATTATCTTGCTGCCTTCTAAGAAGGAGGATCTTGGTAGCTGAAGGCTTGATGAGGGCCGTGTGTGTGTGTGTGTGTGTGTGTGTGTGTGTGTGTGTGTATAGGAGCTGGGAACAGGAGTGGACAGAGCTGGACCCGTCTGTGCTGGGGAGACCCATAAGAAGGCTGTTGTGGGCTGGGGCTGCGGCTATACTGCTCTTTAGGCCCCCAAACCATCGTCTTCCTCCAAGGGCAGAACCAGGAGGCTGTGCCCCTCAATGATGGGTGCAAGCCAAGGGCTGGAGCAGAGGACACCTGCCAGCAGGTAGAGTTGCCAGGGGGACCCTCCTCATCTTGTATTCTCTCCCCCACAGACTTTCCATCCATTTCTCTTTTCTTTTTTCACATATGCTTTTCTATAGGGCATTCTTGACATTCAGAAGCAGTTAACAACCCACAGGATATTGCCTTCCTGGCAGGATTTCCAGCCCAGGCTAGGCAGTGAGAGGGTTGGTGTCCTTAAATTGGGCCAGAGCACACCACATACACCTGGGCTGCTCACTTCAGAGGGAAGGCCTCCTGTGAAGTCAGTTTTTTGCACCTCTTGGATTGATTGCCAATGAAAAAGATTAGAATTGCAACCCCTTGTGAGTAGCCTGCAGGGAGTAGGGACAATCACAAACAGCTCCTGCTTGTTCCAGTGAAGCTGTGCCTGGTGCCACTGCTGGGCAGAATGGGGGGCTGGGCAGAATGGGGGGCTGGGCCGCCTCCTTTCTCAGCACTGCATCACATGGGGCCCAAGCTTTTGTCTTTAGGGTTAATTATGGAGCTCTTTACTAGCATGACTTGGTGCCTATGAAGGCCCCAGGGAGAACTGTGTGTGGACAACAGGCCACGGAGGGGCCAACCCCTCGCCTCACCACTAACCATGAGCAGGTTCCTGGATATCACTGAACTCAGTCCCTGGCTCTGCAAAGTGGGCTGATGAGGGTGCCTACCACAGATAGGCACAAGGATGCAGGAAATGTGTGTGAAGAGCCAGGCCCAACAGATGCTCCCCAGCATCCTTATTACATGCTGATCCACACTGAAACATTCTGGAAAACCCATGTGGGTTGGTCCATGAAAGCTAAACTCAGGGAATCGTACCCAGGGATTACTGGGCATCTGAAGGCTAGAGAAATTAACTCTTTTATTTATCCATATAATGAACATATCTTAAACTCTGCCTGCATGTGTGACAATAAGCTAATAGACACATAGGAACAAAAGCCTCTTGGGGATTTATTTGTGCAAAAGGTGGTGGCTCTGGTGGGCCTCCCTGGAGACTCTGCTGATGGGCAGGTTGGGGGTGAGGGCAGGCGACAGGGACTGTCAACAGATGGAAGCCTTCTCCAACCAGGCAAAATGGCAGAAGAACCACAGAGAGGTTGCTAGGCCTGTGGGCTTGGGCAAGACAAAGCGGGAGGCTAAGGCTGGAGGCTTGGGGCAGAAGCCTCCTTGATGGAAGGGTGAAATGAGGCTGCTCCCCTGTGGAAGCCTCCTGCAGACTGACCCCCTGTCCCCCAAGCACTCCATGTGCACTGTGAGCTTGGAGTCAGGCCCCAATGCAAACCCGGCTCGCCTGCTCCACCTTGGGCAAGTCACTTTAGTACTAAGTCTTAGTCTCATCTGTAAAATGGTGATAATTACTGGGGCTGGGGATACAGCTCAATTGGTAGAGTGCTTGCCTCATATGCACAAGGCCCTGGCTGGGTTCAATCCCCAGCACCACACACACACACACACACACACATAGAACTGAGACTAAAATGGTGATAATAACATCTGCCCAAGAAAAGTGAATGAGATATAAGTTGAGTACCCCTTATCTGAAATGCTTAGAACAAGAAGTGTGTCAAGATTTCCAAGCTTTTCAGATTTTAGAATATTTGCATAGACTTAACTAGTTCTATGCCCCTAATATGAAAATCCAAAATCTGAAATATTCCAAATCCCCAAACTTTCTGAATGTTGTGCCTCAAATCCCTCAAACATAACAGGAACATGGCGTATCTTTCAGCCTCCTTCTGGTGAGGCAACGATTCTCACAAAAGCTGGGGTGGGGAGGTGGGATAGAAATGGAAGTGAATACTGATACAGCTGTGGTCCAGGGTGAGGCAATGTTTGGTTCCCTCTCAGCCAGCGCACACCAGCCTTGAGTCTCAGCTCTGGTGAGGTCTGACTGGCTCCATAGCTGCCCTAAATGCAGTATCTGCACAGACAGCCCAATGCACAGCTGACCCTTCTAGACGGGCTCAGGGACTGCAAAGGGCCCATTCCCTGCTTCCTTGCTGGGGGCAACTGGTGGTCGCCCGCTCACTCAGTTTCTCCACCCAATACTTTCATCTGAACTTTACCCACTTTTAAAAAGGTCAATGTCATTTACACAGAGCTTTTATATACAAAGAGTGCTTTTAGTCACTAGTAGGTCCTACACCTGTTATAACCAGGGAAAATGGCTAGCTATCCTGGGACACAGATGCCAGATATCACTGGCACAGATATCACTTAGAGTTCATATGTTGGTGTCCATAAATGATTTGTTCATTTGTTATGTAGTCTATGGTTGCAAAGGCAGAATTAGCTAAGTAGTTGCCACAGAATCTTTATGACCAGCACAACCTAAAATAAGCTTTACTTAGCCCTTTGCTGATGTGAGTTAGAGAAACCTTTATTTCATTAGTATCTGCCATTAATTCAGACTCATATTTCAAGCAGAAGAGATGAAGCTCTAGTGGTGGAATTTCAGGCACATTATTTATGACAGGTGGCTTCCTTTCACTAACTTTTCCAGGGGAGAGTATGGGAAAAATTAGAGCCAGATAACAGAGATGCAAGAAGCCTGGAGCCTGGAAACAAGAATCCTGCTTCTAACTTCAGCTTCTACCAACCCATGATGTGAGTTGAGCACAGGCCTTCATGTGGTGCTCTCCTTATCCCTCCAACATCTGCCCTCTTGACCTTAAAGAAGATGACAGCTGTGAAATGCTGTCAGCCCTAAAGTGTCACTTGAATGCAAGGATTAGCCAATTCTAGAGCATTGTGATAAGGTATATTGCTTCCCTTCCAGGCAAAGGAAACAAAGGCATCTGTGAATATAGTTCTCCTCAAAATCCTTGCTTTGACAAGACTATGACAGACCACTGTGAAGGGGATGCTTCTGTCATTCCCTAGCCTCTCAGAAGGTCTCTGACCTGCATATTTGTTATCTGGCTGAGGCATGAATCTGAGTTCTCATCTGCTGCCAGTGAAGCCAGTGAATGGCCTGGCATCTATGTCCCAGGATAGCTAGCCATTTTCCCTGGTTATAACAGGCGTAGGACCTATTAGTGACTAAAAGCACTCTTTGTAAATAAAAGCTCTGTGTAAATGACATTGACCTTTTTAAAAACCTCAGGAGGGAGATGAGTGACATCTACTTTGAAGTATTTATTTGCAACCAGGGACTCTGGCCTATGGTAACCATTTCAAGAAGCTAACATATCTATAAATACAGCCATGGGAAGTGGCTTCCTTTTATAGGAAATCTCAGCTTCCGGTTCCTAGGAATTGCTGACTCCAACAGTACCCATGCCCACGAGTCACCTGAGGGGGCCTGTGACCAGGAATGAATGACAAATATACTTTATTTGGGCACAAAAGCAAATTATAGCTTGAATGGCCACCACACACTGCAATGGTCCACAGCATACAACAGAACCAGTATTGGCACGTGGTGGGTTTATTTCTGTTCCGCTAACAGCATGTGTACGCTGAAAAATGCAAACCCACACCGGGGCCTGTGCCAAAGACAGTTGCAATAAATTACATCACCTGGATTTTTTTTTTTGTTGTTTATAATAGCCAGTCTATGTTGGCAGTGCAAATTGGCCAGTTGTGTGCTATTTTAAATCCTTCCTGCTCCTTTCCCCATTTTGTGCCAACAAAGCTGCCCAGAAGGGAGGAATTCAGTCAGCATCAGAAGAATGCACTGAAGCCCTATTTCCTAAACCCTAGGGGAGATCTGAGTGGGAGGGGAGGTCCCAGTTAGCTGAGGACAGAGTCCTTTTTATGTGTCTGTTTCCCCAGGCTGAATGCTGGGCCCAGCTGACAAATGTCAGTGGGAGGGAGCAATGAGGAGGGTGGCTGGGTGACAGGTAGAGGCCCTGGCGGAGGCCTGGGTGAGAAGTGGGTGGAAACACTTCCTGAAGATCCATCCAGGTCCAGAGTTTTCAGCTGCCACCCCAAAGCCCCATCTGTCTGCTTAGCCAGTCCAGTTGGCCCTTATATACAGGCTGCAGGTGAGGCCAGTCATCACCCTGCCCCTGCCAGAACCCCATCCTTGGCCATGAACTGTATCTGGCCAAATTGTTCTCATTATTGGACCTTTCAATCAAATATCCAGACCACTAAGCTGAAGATCACCGTTTTTCCCTGATGTTTCTCCCTACTTACTCAGAATTAATACATTTTTTCCTTTGCTAGCCCCCTTTTGAAATGACATTCGGCTTCCACTCTAAACTCACCCTGGTCTGGTCTGGTCTGGATGCCCTGCATGCTGACCCCTCCATATGACCAGCACACACGCAGCAACTCCCTAGGTTGTTTTAGAAGCTAGTGACCATAGAGCCAGACTGCCTCCCAGTTCTGAGTAGGGCCAGACCTCTAGTCCCCACTTATGCCAGCTAATCAGAATGGGTGTCATCTATGGGTTTCTGGGGACAGGTCAGTGGCCCAAGTCCCCCTTAAGGCCTTTAGGGGGTCAAGGTACAAGGTGTCTTATGGAGGCATTGGTGTAAGATCAAGGCCACCCTAAGGAGCCTCATGCTATTTTGTACCTGTAGGGGGCTGGGACTACATACTGGGGAATGGGACACAACGAGTGGCCGGGAGTTTGATACCACGAACAACACAGGACAATATTTTTTGAATGAAGTACTTCACACCCAGGAGATTGTTTCATCATAGTTAAATATAAGGACAATATTTTTTGAATGAAGTACTTCACACCCAGGAGATTGTTTCATCATAGTTAAATATAAGGGATTTAAATGCTCAAAACATTCTGAGAAAAGGTAGGTTCCAGGCTAGGACAGGCAGCAGGGCTGCCCAAACCAGGGGGGCACCTGTGACCTCAGCCTGACTCCCCCTTCCCTGCTCTGGGTCACTTTCCTAGCACCACAGCCTCCAGACCTCCTGTTGTGGCAACTGCTGAGCCTCACCCACCACTCCTCATCTGTAAAATGGATAACTGTCCTCCGCAAGGGACTGGCAGGAGTCAATGTCATACCATATGGAATTCTTTCTGGAATGAAAGGAAAAGACAATGAGGCATAACAGTGTGAGCAACAGGAGCTCTCAGGCCTGATAACTTAGGAGGGGGAGACTGTTCCTGACCTGAACCCCCCACCCCTGCTGACTGCTGGAAGGGTTCCCTTTAGTTGTGTTGTCTTATCTGGTCAAAATAGAACATCTGAGCACAGCTTTTGGTTGTTTTTGTATCTGGAATCAACTGTGACCATGTAGCTCTGGAATCCCCTGGGGAATCTGATCCAAAGGCATCCACTGATTCATAGGAGACCCTTGTGGCCAGAAGCCCCGGGGTCAGGGATCAGCGGACTGTGGTGCTGGCCAGTTTCCTTCCAGACCCAGTTGCTGGTGCTGTGCCCACCTGCCTCCAACTAAAGAGCAACACAGGAGGTATGTGATACCATCATTCTGTGCTTGGGTTTTACTCTTGAGAGGGTGTGTGGGGAGTTAAGTAATTTCAAGCAGTTAAAATGTTCAGAAAATGCCTACTGTTCATTGAGTAAAATTAAACACAAGCCTTCAGAGATATTTCGGTCTTGCAGCTTCAAGCAGTTGTCCACAATCCTGGCAGGGAAAGTTGAACACCCTACTCCCACTTCCTTTCCGGAGCCCCAGTGACAGAGGTGGGATCTCTGAGGGTGGGATTCAGTGTCAGCACGGCTAAGGGCCTCCCAGGTGACCCCAGGCAGCCTGGCTCATGGTTGTGTTCACTCTTGAAACTCAGGTAGGCATGCTCCCTGGGCACTGGTTCTGGTCCCTCTGTAGAGGAGATAGTGATTTCTTCAAGATCCGAGTGTTACAGTGACAAATCCATCAGGGAGTTTTGCTGGATCAAAGTGGTGCTGACATCAAAATCCTCGAGTATAAGTCTACCTGGTTTAGATCAAAATGGTCTTGGGCAGTGCTTCCAGCATACTGAGACTGGGTACAGATCTGGCAAAGAGGACCAAGGACTCATATTTACGTTATCCCCCATCATTTGCCAAGGTGGGTGGGGGAATAAACAAAGAGGGTCCCCTCTAAGCCCTTGAGGACTTAGCCAAGAGGAATCTCTCAAAGCCTTGAAAGAGCACTCCAGTTACTTCTGACCCTGAAGGTGATGGTTCTGCCAGCTTGGTTCCTTCCTGGGAAAGGGTCAATGGGAAAACCAGAGAAAAATGAGACTTCCTAGATTTTTCCAATAAAATCTTACTTGGGACCTAAGAAAATTAGTTCTTGGGTAGCTTATTCTTCATTGTTTGTTCTATAAACATGTCATCTTTCACCAGATTCTGGGGGAACTTGATGGGGCTGCTAGGAATGGAGGCCGTTCTAGGTGAAGCACAGCTAGGGGCAGGGGTACAGGGGTGGCTCTGCAGCTCTAAGGCAGCCCTCAGGTATCTGGGCAACAGAAGGCTCTAGAATACTGGAAAGTGCTGCTTAAACATTGATGTGGCTGTGTCCCTGTAGTATGCTATTTTTAAGTCCTTTGGGTATAGACTGAGGAGAGGGATAGCTGGGTCAAATGGTGGTTCCATTCCCAGTTTTCCAAGGAATCTCCATATTGCTTTCCATATTGGCTGCACCAATTTGCAATCCCACCAGCAGTGTATGAGTGTATCTTTTCCCCCACCTCCTCGCCAACACTTGTTTTTATTCTTGATAGCTGCCATTCTGACTGGAGTGAGATGAAATCTTAGTATTGATTTGCATTTCTCTAATTGCTAGAGATGTTGAACATTTTTTCATATATTTATTGATTGATTGTATATCATCTTCTGAGAGGTGTATGTTTAGTTCCTTGGCCCATTTATTGATTGAGCTATTTTTTTGTGTGTGTGTGTTTAGCTTTTTGAGTTCTTTATATACCCTAGAGATTAGTGCTCTGATGTGGGAGTGGCAAAAAATTGCTTTCAAGATGTAGGCTCTCTATTCATCTCACTGATTGTTTCTTAGGCTAAGAAGCTTTTTAGTTTGAATATATCCCATATATTGACTCTTGATTTTAATTCTTGCACTATAAGAGTCTTATTAAGGAAGTTGGGACCTAATCCGACATGCTGGATATTTGGGCCTATTTTTTCTTCTAATAAAGAAAATGTGGTGTATATATACACAATAGAATATTACTCAGCAATAAAAGAGAATAAAATCATGGCATATGCAGGTAAATGGATGAAGTTGGAGAATATAATGTTAAGTGAAGTTAGCCAATCCCCCCCGCCCAAAAAAAAAATGCCAAATGTTTTCTGATATAAGGAGGCTGATTCATAGTGGAGTTGGGAGGAGGAACATGGGAGGATTAGATACTCTAGATAGGGTAGGGAGTGGGAAGGGAAGAAAGGGTACATGGGGGTAGAAAAGATGGTGGAATGAGATGGACATCATTACTCTAAGTACATGTATGAAGACACGAATGGTGTGAATATACTTTGTATACAACCAGAGATATGAAAAATTGTGTTCTATATGTGTAATATGAATTGTAATGCATTCTGCTGTCATATATAACAAATTAGAATAAAAAATAAATTACAAAAAAGAATACCTGGGAAGTGCAAAGAGCCAGCTTTGCAGAGGAACCTCTGCTCAAACCTCTTCATGAGAATGCAAACTGCTCGCTGGGGGAGAAAGCAGGAGAGCAGGGGTGAAGAACTTGGCATCAGAATGCTACCAATCTGGGCAGAATGCCAATTCTGTCTCTCCCTGTGACTCCAGGCAGGGCAAATCCATTCATTTCTGATTTGGTCTTTCTCTTCTGTAAGAGGACATACTATTTCCCTCTTAGAGTTTTAGGATTAAATGTGATTATAAAACATTCAGTAACATGCTTAACTCAAGTACTAAAAATGATGGTTATCTTAGCCACTTAAAAACACTTTGATCACTTGCCTTAGTACCTAGGTTTTGTTCAAGGTGACTGGCTGTGAGGGCTTGATTTTCTATTTGACTCAAGCAGTGATTCTTCTTTTGGGGCAATTTCACCCCCCAACATATAACTGGCAACATCAAAAGGCATTTTAGATGGCTGCAACTGGGTATGTGTGTGAGCTACTGACATCTACTGGGTGGAAGGCCAGGGCTGCTGGTAAACATCCTACAATGCACAGGACAGTCTCCACCCACCCGCCTCCAACAGGTTATCCAGTCTCAAATATGGAGCCCTGACCTAAATGGAGAATCTGGGCTTGGCTGACCCAGACAACAGAATTGGGAAAGAATGTAGGCTTACAGGTGTATGATCTGGTGGCACCTGAAAACTACTGCCACCATCCCAGGAGGAGAAACCCTCTTCTCAGGACCCATTTAGTAGCTGTAATTCAAGGGTTACAGCTTTGTAACTCTCCCTCTCCTTTTTTTTTTTTTTCTTTTGTGTTTGATTCAAGATTAAGACTCATAGGTCAAGCTGGGTATGGTGGCACATACCTGTAATCCTAGCTACTCAGGTGGCTAAGGTAGGAGGATAGCAAGTTTAAGGCCATCATTGCCAACTTGATGTGACCCTGTCTTAAAACACAATTTAAAAACAGGTTTAGGATGTAGCTCAGGATAAAGTGTGGTCTAGAGTATGGGATATCCTGGGTTCAATCCACAGTCGAGGGGGGGAAAAACAGTCAGTGGACTGTTTTAAATCAACTTTTTGTAAGATATGAAAAAGCTATAGAAATTGGAGGATCAGAATGAAAAAGCAGCTAGAGATTGAAAAGTGGTCTAAGAAAAGGGAAAAAGAAAAAAAAAAGGGAGCAATACATAGTAGCCAAATGACTTGGCTCTATTCTTGATTTTGTTCCTAAAAGAAGGCAAACTATATATTAAACAGATTATAAACACCAAAAAAATGGGTATTTGCATAATTCTGGAAAAATCTTAGAAAGTCAACAAAGTTATATGGCTAGGCCACTATTTGCTCATGCCTCAGAAATTATGAAAACTTACGAAAAATACTGATTTCACCATAGTTTGGTCAATTTTGACATTTCATTTGAGTGGCAGAGCACTTTAATGCATAGTGAGCCCATCAATTCTGAAACAAGAATTGGTGCTTTAACTCAGCCCAAGCCCTTCAGTCATGAAAGTTTGAGAATACAAATTAATCCTATCATACTAAAAAGTACTACTGAAATGTTTTGATTGGCATGCCTAGGAATCACTAAGTTAAACTGGACATTTTCCATGGAATCTTCTGAAAATGCATTTAGACTTAGGATTCTTAATTTTTACTTAAAAGTCAGTTGCTTAGGCTTTCAAATTTCGGCTTTAATTCTCCATAAAACGGGGATAAGATGGATGCAGTGGCACATGTATATAATTCCAGCATCTTGGGAGGCTGGGGTAGGAGGATCACAAGTTCAAAGCCAGCTTCAGCAATTTAGCAAAGCCCTAAGCAACTTAGTGAGACCCTGTCTTGAAATAAAAAGGGCTGTGGATATGGATGGCTCAGTGGTAAAGTGTCCCTGGGTTCAATCTCTAGGTCCAAAAGGAGAGAGGGAGGGAGAGAGGGAGGGAGAGAAATAGTTCCTGTACCCCAGAGCTGTGGTAAAGATTAAGTAAGATTATGCACCTGAGTTCATTTTGTACTAACTGGGTCACCCAACTTAAACATGGTGTTCTAAAACCTGGAGACTATTCATTTTTTACTTTACATTGCTCTTCGGGAGCACTTTAACATGGTCATGCTGACTGGGCTTAAAAAAAAAAAACAGAAAGCAAATTAGTTATTTCACCAGCATCTCTAAGTCTTAGTTTCTTGAACTTCATACAGTCCTTGGAGGTAATTATTTCCATTTCACAGATAAGGAAAATGAGATTCAAAGTACAAAATCTGCAAAATATTGAATTCGATGCCCTCTAATGAAGGCAGAAGACAAAGGAACTTGAATTGTAATGGAAGTCCAAGGCTAGAGAATCATGCAATTTTACAACTGCTGTGCCTTGGAAGATATGCCGACCTATCCCAGGGGGCAGTTTCCTAGGCTTAATTACCAGGATTTGGGAGCATATGGGAAATGACTGAAAAAAATCAGATGTGCTCCAAAAGGTGACACAACTCCCTTCAATGGTCTGTTTGGGTTTAAAGTTCTCAGAATGAGAGATATGGAGTCTAAGTGGTTCCATTTTTGCCCATCAGTTACACCTAAGTGTGTCCAAATAGTGGTGGCAGTAGAAGGGACATCAGAAGTATGCTCTTCCTGCAGAAGATTAAAAGACCAATTCCTTGGAAAGAGAATATATGAGGGGCCAGATATGAAGTAAGATCACCTAAAAGGTTGAGGAAATGAAATAGGAACATTGAGAAAGGCTTGTTGAACGATGATAAAGTAAAGCGACCATTTCTGCAAGTCTTGACCACAAATACAATCTTTGCAGGAGGACACATTTTAAAACAACTAAGAATCTCCTGTTTGAGCAAAGGAAGTAGGACTCTGATTTGAGAGCTCTCACCACATGCTTCTAGTCAGAAGACCTTCTCATCTCACAGGTTACTTGCAGTTCTGGAAAGGCCATGGAGAGAAGGCCAGGAAAGGCACATTTTTGGAGTCTACTTTCTTAAAACCCAATGAAGATGGCAGCTCTCGAAGTATGAATTCCAAGAACATTCTTCCATTTGCTGAAGAGATAAACCTAGAAGGTCTGCCTAGCTTCTAGATAGCTGGAGCTTCCATAAGTTTAAAAAAAAAAAATAAAAATGAAATACTGGAGAAACATCATTGAATGACTTAACAAATGTGCCAAGTTTCCAAGTATAAAGTAGCATACATAATAGGCAAAAGCCCAATCATAGGTTTTTAAAAAACATATTTTTAGTTTTAGATGGACACAATACCTTTATTTTTATGTGGTGTTGAGGACTGAACCCAGTGCTTCACATGTGCTAGGCAAGAGCTCTACCACTGAGCTACAACCCTATCCCCAACCATAGATTTTATCGGTAGCCTAGACAGAGAAATATACAGAGGAAATATAGCTGTCAAAACAGCTTTAAAAGCTATTTTCAGATACCCATTCAATTATTTTCACAAGTAAATTCTTATTATTTCTAGCAAGTTTTTGTTGTAGTCTCTTAACATGGAAGAAATGAACCAGCTTATGTCTTCAGTTTTTCTGTGGTTTTAATGGTCTTTCAGAAAATTTTATTTCATGAATAATACCAACAATTAACAGGTATGTATTTCTTATTAGTGCTATTATATTTTGTCATTTAATAAACCTCATTTTCAATCCAGGTAATTTACAAGTGTTTATTTAATGTAAGCTAAACCCACAAGTTATCAAGTATTCCTGGAATCCTTTTTGAAATTTTAGCTTTCTATTTTAATCTTGAATTATATTTTGTCTTACACAATGCCTAGTTTTCCATATTTTGGCACATCACATTTGACTTAAGTGGATTTGAAACCACTACTCCATCCATGACTCTTGGTAATCCCCCTGAAATTGCAGGAATAGATCATGTCAAAGTTTCACTGGTTTTGACTTTGGGAAGTGTCATAAACGGATATAAACTGTGGTGCTTTAAAACAGGAATACCTACAATTTATTTTCCTAAAGTAATTACATGCTTATAGTTCTTGGATCAACATAAGACTCAAATTCTCATTTTGATTACAAGTTTAATTATTAATTTGTTCAAGAATATTCTAATTTAACTGCCTCTGCTTCAAGGTTTTGTGCAGACTTTAAAATGGTGACTGTCTCTTCCCCTCCTGATGTTCAATATTAATATAAGCATTGAATTATGTATAATATTAGTAGAAGCCCTGGGTAAACACTGAAATGTTGCTGGTAGACACTAAGTAGACTTACATAACCTGACTCTCATTTACTATCTCTTTTTTAACAAGCTTTTTGCTACTAAGCCAGTTTTCAGTTTTATTGTGAATTCAGCTCAATAGTTAAGCCTTCTATGTTATGAAAAATGGAAGGTATCTGGGTAAATGCTCCTACAAAGATTTATAATTTTAAACACATTCTAAGCTACCAGGAAAGCATTTCTAAGTAACTCATTTAGTCATCAGTTGTGAACATCTCTTACCACGAGACATGAGTCTAAAATCACCTTGAGGACCTAGAAGCCTGTGGTTTCTCTTTAGTTGTTTCCCTCTTGCCGCCGAATCCCCATCTCTGATCAATTAACTCTATTTACTATTTTAAATATCTGACCACTTGTCCTTCCTATTGAAGTTTTCTTGCACTGTAAAAATAGTATCTTTTTTTTTTTTTTCTTTCTCATTATTCAGCTACAGTTTTTACTTAGGCCCTGAAATACAGAAGAGCAATGTCTGGCTATACTTTTTAAAAAATTCTTTTTAGACATATTTGACAGTAGAGTGTATTGTGACATACATACGTGGAGTCTAACTTCCCATTCTTGTGGCTGTATATACATCATGTGGAGTTACACTGGTCATGTATTCATATATGAACATAGAAAAGTTATGTCTGACTCATTCTTTCCTAAAAATCTGGTATCCTTTAAAATGAAAAACAGATAAATGAATATGGAGGTAGCAGAAAATCTCAATAGCAGGAAAATGTAATTATTTTGCAGTTTTCAACTATTCCACATGGTTAGCTGAAGACACTTAATAGGAATAATTACATAAGATATTAAATAGGGAGGTATGCCACTCTACACAGATCAGCTATTCTTTTTATTTATGTATTTTTTTGTGTTGCTGGGAATCAAACTCAGGATTTCATGCATACTAGGCAAGTGTTCTATTGCTGAGCTATATCCCTAGCCCTATTCTTAATCTTTGTTGAATGGAATCTCATTTGGCTTTTCAATGTTGTTTCCTATATTTCACCAGTGCTCCATTGCCCAGTTACTTAATCACTAATAGTAAATGGCTGAGTTCTAAAACAGCCGCAAAATAAAGTATTACTGCAAACATGAAATTGTTGTAGTAGTATAATGACATGCAAAAGATGTTTACAATATATAATAGAACACCCCCAATCCTCATTATTATTCATAAGAAGTTTTAGAATGAGAAAAGTAGAAAGTTAAGGGAAGGGTGGGTAGTAGACTGAAAACCAGTGACTGTTTTGGGAATAACAGATCCACTGAAGAGGATAATTTTACTTGTATTAACTAATTTATCACACCTCTCCTATTGCTATTTTCTAAATCTAATTGTTCTAGCCTTTTTTAGTCTTACTAAAAACCTTTGCATAAGGATTCTTTTGATAAAATCCTTTATAGAAAGGATTACATAACTTTACAATAACCAAGCTGCTAGGCAAATCAAATATTTTCAGTTTAGCACTTATCCTCCCAGGTTGTGAAGAGAGAACATATAGCCTTCCTCAAAAAGTTGGCCAATGGGCTGGGGATGTGGCTCAAGTGGTAGCGCGCTTGCCTGGCATGCGTGCGGCCCGGGTTCGATCCTCAGCACCACATACAAACAAAGATGTTGTGTCCGCTGAAAATTAAAAAAAAATAAATATATTAAAAAAAAAAAAAAAGTTGGCCAAATTCCTGGTTATTCACCATGCAGATTATCCAGGTTGGTATGTCTATTACTGTTAACACAGGTGGAGTTCCTGGGGCCTCTCTTCTTCAATGCTTTATAAGCAAATTTGTACAACCACCTATGGAAAGTCAGGTGCAGACTTAGAACTGGGTAAGTGCTTATCCAAGTTTCGCTAACATGGTTCCAAAGTTTTGGTTAACCATTGCAAGGAAAGCCTTAAAACAGATTTTTCAAGGCTCTTTGGAATATCTTGACCTCAAATTAGGTAAAAGAAGTTCATTTCATAGGTCATCCAATCTAAACTGGATCTTCTACAAAAGATCTCCCAAATTTAATTTTCATACTTTTGGAGGCAAATCTCAAAACTAACAAAGTAATTCTGGCATACAGTTCGAGGTCAATGGTCTTTCCCATCATTGAATCTATATACTCCAGTCTCTAGTACAGCCTAAGAATATGCCCAAAATCTACAATGAAAATACTTTTTGATGGCTGTGTGGTACTTGTAAAGTTACTGAGTGAACAGAAATTTAATTTCTTTAAAAATGATCTTAGAAATTTCTTTTTAACCAAATGGCAACTATTTACTCCAATTAGACTCAAATCAATTTCACAGATGGAGTAATATTTTTGTCTATCACCAAACCTAGAAGGCAGTTTTAAACTGAAAATTTACGACTTGCACTCCCATATTAGAAAAAAATAGTTTTACAGATTTGTTAGTAAAAAAGACAAAATTTTGTAAATAAAAGGATATACACAGTAGAATCCTACACAAATATGTGATTAAATTTAAAACTGGCAAATATTCAATTCACTATAACGATCATTTAATAAAAAAAGCTAAACCTGGACTAGACAAGGGCGACATGTTCAACACCAAGTGCATACTAAAAAATCAGTTACAAGAATGAAGAGCATGTGTTGGGGAATGGAGAAACTTGGTAAGAGGAAATTTTCAATTTTTAGTACCTCTCTTCATCTAAGATAAACTGCTAATGATTATATAAAAAACACCAAGGAGAATACATTCAAGTTAATGGAAACAAGTCTTTATTAAGTAACTTTTAATATCAGAAAAATAAAACTCTTATAATTCTCTTTACAGCAAATATATAATATCAGTGCTTTGGCCATCTTAAGTTAAAGGCCCTTTATCATAAAATATATGGTTTTAAACTTTACTCAAATTGAATTTATAATCCCTATGACTTCCCTACATATACATAACAAAAGAGTGTAGTAAAATTAGCAAATACTAAACTATATTGATAATTTATCATTCTTAGTTTGTGTTTTTTAGAAACAGTACACGCACCTAATATATGTCGATTCCTTGGCTTATTAGTTGCAGTGTACAATGCAACAAAATACAAAATACATGCTTGGTGAACATTCGTTCATATCTACAAGACGGCAGCTAGAGATTAGGTTTCAATACTGACATTTAACTATCCTACAAGCAATTAGCATTACATCATAATATGCCATCAAGGCAACTTTTTTATACTGAAAAAATCAAAATAAAAACCGTTATTTGTAAACTTTTATACGAAATGTAACTCTTCAAGTGGAAATAAAAAATAAAATTTGTCTATTTACTATTGAATACACATAGGATTTCATTTTTGTTATACTGAGAAAAAAAGTTCTTTTGTGTTGGGAAAATAACGCTTCAAAAAATAATTAGTAGAAAAACCCACCAGTATAATGTTTTGTCCTTTCAATGCCAGCACAGATTTGGGAACATACCGAGGATGAAGTTATAGACATCCATAGGTGAAATGTACAAGTGTATTTTAAAGAAATCTTTCCTTGTGATTGGAAATAGTTTTGAAATGAAGTAAACTGATTGGAGGTCGTCACAGCTGCTTTCGTGAGTTATGCCAAGGGCATTATTATCTCCCTCCCCATCCCCTACATTACTAAAAAATAAAAATATATTTATAATGTGCAAGACAAATATGGATTGAACATAAAATGTTTCACATTTTGATCTAGTCTAAAAATTAATCAATAGCTTGATCAGACTAATGAATGGAATGTTCGCATCCTCAATTATCAGCCAATGTAGATGCATCCCAAAGCCCTTCCTGAAATGGTGGCCATTTCCACATTCACTAAAGGAGGCTATGGGTAGGAATTCACAATAGAGACAATTGCATTCCTGATCCATTGATCATACCAGCCTTGAGCACTCTGGGCGAGATGAAGGTCAATGTAGCAGTTTTTGTCCCAAATTATAACCAGTGATCTAGTAAACTGCCATCAGCCCTATTATTACCAATAAGTAATCACAATGCATTAAAAAGTTACTTGCAATCCTGCAGAGTTAGGCATAAGTTGTTGAGAAATAAAAAACAAACAAACCTGTTTTGTCAAAACTGGCAGTGTAAAGAAGGCAGCACTGGAAGTGTCTGAGTCATCTGTAATGCCAAGTACCCTCCATAAACTCTTAATGTGGTTAGGCTTTGGGACCCACTGTTTGGAATCTCAGATGTATACCCTTTTCTCATAGGTCACACAACCTATGATCTTCGCTCAGCCAAGGTGAACTTCAGCTTTTGCAATTCTTACACAAGCTATGTCTCTGGGTCTACAGGATAGTATTAATAATTCAAACCAAACTAATAGACAAGAGACCACTTAGGTTTAGTGTTACCATAGCAGCCTTTTATAAGTTTACTAACAACTTTAGCCTAATCCCAATAAAGCCTGATAACAGTCATAAGAATTCATTAGGAAGTTTACTGGGGGTACCATTATACCCATGCCTTTACGAGTCCATATAGAGATATAGTATTTATGTATATATATATAGTTAAGAGTGAATTTGGATTGCCTGAGTAACAGCTGTCTGGCAAACTGGACATGATGGCGTTCTCTTTTCACAGATCTTGTTGGCACATTCCATGCAGAAGAGGTTGTGGCCACATGGAACTAGGGCAGCAATAACTTCATTCTCAAAGCAAATCACACAGTCGTGCTTTCTTCTTGATTCTGGAGGTGAGCTAGAGGTGGAACCACCGTTGGAAGAGGAGTAACTATTGGTACCATTAGAAAAAGCAGGGATGTATATTGGAAGGCCAACATGGTTGCCTGTGCTAGGTGGGTCGCTCCTAACCCTCCGAGCAAGTGGGTGTTCTATGCTCTCAGGAAATGTAGGAGACAGACGAGGAGTAGATGGCTGACTTCCTCTACGCTGAGTCTTCATGTTACCAGAAGGATCACTCCCAAAGCCAGAGAGTGGGTTAACTGGTTCAAATGGAGTCCAGATAGTTTGAGCTGATGTTGGTAAAGAGTCAAAGGCAGGAGAGTCAACTGCAAGATCTTCTGAGCCTACAGATGGTAGTGTATCTCCAAACCAAAAGTTTCCTGTGCTAAAGGGGCTTGTTGGACTAAAGTCAGCCAGCCTATTGCTTCCAAAGTAGGAATCTGTAGAACCACTTCCTAGAGAACTGGAACTATCATTTCGATAATTGGATATCATTCTTGCGCGGCTAGGAGGAACTGGATTGGAGGAGAGCCACGCAGAGCCAAGAGTGCCACCTTCAAAGCTGACATCAGTACCATTGTAATGGAAATCATTCTCTTCATTGAGCTCTATATAGTTTCCTGTACGCATGGCAATATGCATTTCTATTTCTTCCCGGGCTCGGTCAACATTTTCAGGCATCCCTGTCACTTCAAAGACAGGCTCCTTATCTCTGCTTGGAGTTACTATATACGTGTGGGTCTGCTGCTGAATTCTTTTAATCGTTGCTCCTTTGGGTCCAACCACTAATCCCACCACACGATAGGGGACCCTCACTTGGACGGTGGTTTGACCGGGCAGATTAGGGCTACATGACAACCCTCCCAGGGTAGGGCCATTTTTGTTTCGAGATGCACGGATCATGGAGAAGTGCTCTGCAGCTGAGAGGATTTCTCTTTTGGCCATGGCAACATCTTCTTTCCGTCCAGTGACAACAAAAATGGGCTCTTCACCACGAACAGGTGTCTTGATATATGTGTTTGTCTTGGCTCTCAGTGCTTTAATTTTACAACCTGTTTGAAAGAAAACATTTCACAAAAGTCAATACTGACTTCAAAGATATTTGATTAAATTTTTTTGATCATCTTTTTTATTGATTTCAAAGATATTTGTAAATACAAATCACAGAGAGTGCTTTCAAACTAAATGTCTGCCAATGGGCAGTTTTTATTTTCAAAAGTTTTAGAGTTTGCTCTTTGCCATAAAAACAACAAACGACAAAACTTTCCTCATTCTACTAGTGCTCCTATATCTGGAGGTGTACTTATCTGGTGGTCTTCATTTGGGCAGAGATGGTACCTCTACTGGAAGGCTGTAACTCAGAAGTCAGTCTCATTGTCTACTTCCTCTTGTCATTAGTCACTGCAAATGATGCATGAAGTTTTCTATATAGATAAGCTATACCGAGGGTTTGATTTTCAGAACACTAATAATTTACTACATTGTAGGGTGATAGTGGCAAAAAACATTAATGTGCAGGTGAGACATTAACATTAATTGTCTCATTTAATCTATATAATAACTCTATGAACCAGATTATTACTCCTTTTACTTCTAAGAACCAGATTATTATACTCTTTTAACTGCTAAGGAAGCTAAATTGAAGCTCAGAAAAATCATATAAGTTGTTGTGTTGTTATATGTGTTGTTCACACAACTAGTAAGTAGCAGAGCCAATTAAACTCAGCCTGACTTCAAAATCAATGGTCTTACTATTACTCTCTCCTTGATGACTACTGAATACTCATGGCTATCAGGTCATTTCACTTCTGCCCTCACCAGTTGAATTCCAGGCTCAATCAGTTTACTCCCATCTGGGTTATGCTAGCTGTACTCATGCTAGTAATTAAATTATCTAAATTGTTTACCTTAATTACATATACTAGAGTAGGATATAAATATGAAACTGATATTGTATTTCTATGAAAATTGAGTGGACTGTTTTTGAAAATTCTAATAAAGGTAAGTATCTTGGCGGCGGAGGGGGGGAAGCTGACGTTGAATTTCATATGTGCGAGACAACCATAAAAGCCCGGGGATAAAGAAAAAAAAAAGTAATATAGAATGATTTAGCATCAACCATAAAGTTCTTGATCCATTCATAAGAAACAGATACTTGAGACTATATGAAATATGAGTATTGAATGTGGTTTTATTAAGGAAGGGCTACTCTGATTGGTAGAGCCAAACGTAAAAGGCCTTGGTTTCAAATCCTAAGAGTATTAAATAAAACACTGAAGACATAATTCCTGACTTTAGCCAACTTAATTTGAATAACCATTGATTATCAGCACCAATGTAAGATTACAGGGCTTTAAACTATAACCAATGTCAAAAACACAACTAAGGCATAAAACTTTGGGGTTATACTTTTCAAAGATCTTAACATAAGCTAAGTGCTATTGAAGACAAGGAGACACAATTTGGGCAGGTCTTTTTCTTAAACCTTCCTTTCTGTTCTTTGCCCCTGAAAAATTAATAATAACAATATGGCCTACAAGGCCCCTCTTTAGCTTATATCTGAATGCCTCTAACTTTATCTTTCACCACTCCCTTTTACCCTTTCCTCATTCCTTACACTCTTCAGTATGTTTCAGCCCATATTAATGGCTAGCAGGTCATCTCACTTCTGCTCCAACCAGTTGAATTTTGGCTCAATCATGGTACATCCATGTTCCCTCATTTCCATGCCTGGAATCTTTCTTTGCCTTTTTTACTCCTAGCTCTGTTTGCTTAACTCCTGTTAATCAGGTTTTGGTATAGACACCTCATCCTCTATGAAGTTTAGCCTCTCCCAGGACTGACTGATATGACTTTTTTCAGAATTCCAAAAGTACTGGGCAGTTGAATATCCATGTATACCACAAGACTGCCATGAAACATTTGTTGAAAGAAAATCACTGTTCTTCTATATAAGGACAGTGGGCCGTTCTTACCACATTGCATTGGATCTAAGCTTTTTTTTTTGTACCAGGCATTGAACTCAGGGGCATTCAACCATTAAGCCACATCCCCAGCCCTATTTTATATTTTATTCAGAGACAGGGTCTCACTGAGTTGCTTAGCGCCTTACTGTTGCTGAGGCTGGTATTGAACTTGTGATCCTCCTGCCTCAGCCTCCCAAATTGCTGGGATTATAGGTGTGCTGGGATTACAGGTGAGTCACCACATCCATCATTAATCCAATCTTATTGAAGGGAGCTGATTATGCTAATTTCAATTTAGCACATCCAAGAACAACTTTATGCAACCTACTCTTGTACATCTAGATCTCAACTACAAATGAAGATTCTGTTCCTCCCTCTAACAAACTGTGGAACTTATAAAGAAATGGCTGGCTTTTCACTGCTGGATCCTAGGTATATTATCATGCAAACACTGTGTGGTCCTTTGAAAACAGAAATACACGTGGAAGCATCACCAAAGAGACATCAAGATGATGCCTCTCTTCCTCAAAGAGCTTTCCCAAGTGTCTTAATTTTCCTTCATTTTATTATACTTTCAAAAATCTCATCACTGGCTACAAAGCTAGTTTCAGAAAAGGGGAACTGAAGACTGAGTTGCTAGTTAAAGAAGTAAGAAACAGTATATCAAGGTTAGAGATGTTGTAACGTTAAGGTCATATTCCTTTGAGAAGACTCAAAAAGCACTTAGCATAGGAACTGAATGAGGTATAAAAGGCTAAGGGAGAGGGTGGCTTGGGGGGTTCTCCAAGAAACATCAAATTTATGCTACTGTAAATGTGAAAACTTATTATAGAATGCTACTGTAAGTTTACATCTATAATGAACTACAGGAAGTTTTTGGGTTTTTTTTTTTTTTGTATGGGGGATTGAACTCCAGAGCACTCTACCAATGAGCTACATCCCCAGCCCTTTTTATTTTTAAATTTGAGACAGAGTCTCACTAAATTGCCCAGACTGACATAAAACTTGTATTATTCCTACCTCAGTCTCCCTAGTAGCTGGGATTTCAGGCATGTGCCCCCACGCCTGGCTAAACCACAGAAAGTTTAAAAAAGGGTGGCGTAACTTTTAGGTGTATACTATACTCTGCTTTTGCTCTACAACAGAATATGAGCTGGAAGATCAGAGCAACAAATCTTTCATATTTTATCATTAACATAAGCAAAACACTTAGCACAACAGATATTGCTTGAGACTAAGAATTAAAATCATATTCCACTGGCTAATCTGTGATTTATAGATGTCTTAAGAAAATCTGAAAGAAGCTGGGTGTAGTGGCACACATCTGAATCCCAGTGATTTGGGAGGCTAAGGCAGGATGATTTCAAATTTGAAGACAGTTGGGGCAATTCAGCAGTTAAAAAGGTCTGGTGATACAATTCAGTGGTAGAACGTCCCTGGGTCCAATCCCCAGTACTGCAAAAAAAAAAAAAAAAAAAAAAAAAAAAAAAGAGCAAAATCTGAAATAAGTATAAATATGCATACTACTCAAGAAGTTACAGCCATTATTCAGTTATATGAGTTTATATTCTGGGCAACAAGTTGACAAGGCAAGAAAGCTCTCTGTTAGTCACATTCCTAACAATAATCCTGATCATCTTGCAGAAAAATACTGGGCAAATTCTACTGAGGACAAAGGGCAAGTTAGTCTAAGGTTCTAGGATTGGCCCCTTTTAATTTTAACCTTTACTTGTGGAAAGTTGAACTAAGAAACCTCTCTAAACAACTTCTGAGACTATTAAGGAACTGTCAGTTATACTGTAGGTGTGTTCAATACATAGTTCATTGGAAAAAGAAAAGATGAATATTTTGAACTTAAATCACTTCTAAGATGTGGAGAAAGGTCTATATCATCTAAAAGGGTCATGTGGTTAGGTTTTGTACATCAGGAGAAATATATAAGTGGAAGATAGCAAAGCCAACCCTTTTTAAGCGATTGCCAATTAAAAACAGAGGAAAGTACTGTTTTTTTTTCCTTAAATTTTATGAGTTTTACCAAAGTACCTGAAAATCAGATTAGGATTGTTGGAAACTTCACACTTGTTTCATCCTAACACTCGTTTCTATAGGACAGTTATATTCTGACTTCCAACCAAATAACAGATGATTCCTAGAATATGAGTACACTATAAAGTTAGGGACTACTTAAACAGTGGAGTTTATAAAAGGGTGACACAACCTCAAGGATGTAGGGAAAAAGGTACACTCATACATTGCTGGTGGGACTGCAAATTGGTGTAACCGCTCTAGAAAGCAGTATGGAGATTCCTCAGAAAACTTGGAATGGAACCATCATTTGACCAGTTATCCCACTCCTCAGTATATACCCAAAGGATTTAAAATCAGCATACTATAGTGACACAGCCACATCAATGTTTATAGCAGCCTAATTCCTAACAGCTAAGCTATGGAACCAACCCAGGTGCCTTTCAATAGATGAATGGATTAAGAAAATGTGGTATACAGACATTATGGAATATTACTCAGCCATAAAGAAGAATGAAATTATGGTATTTGCCGGTAAATGACTATCATGCTAAGTGAAATAAACCAATCCCCAAAACCCAAAGGCTGAATGTTCTCTTTAACAGGCAGATGCTAACACACAATGGAGGGGAGGGTGTGTGGAGATTAGGGGAAGGGAGGGGGTGAAATAGAAAAGACAGTAAAATGAATCGGACATTACTTTCCTATGGTTCATATATGAATACATGACCATTGTTACCACATCATGTACAACCTCAAGAATGGGAAGTTATATTCCATGTATGTATAATGTCAAAATACACTCTATTGTCATGTGTATGTCTAAAAAGAACAAATAAAAAAAATTTTAAAATAAAAAAGAGTGACACAAACTAAATGAGAATCTGTTTTAATCTTATGGATGGAGATGGTAAGAATTTGTTTTTAAAAAAGTCTATTAGATTGAATTTGGTTGAAAATGCAAAGATATTTTTAAAAATAATGCAAGAATTTATAATCTCAGAGTTACACAAAACTCATAAGCCATAAAAGGACTGATAAATCAAAAATTAGAGCAGGCTTTAAAAAAATTAGTTGATGGCAAGTCAGAAAAACCATAGTAAAAAAAAATATATTCACAATTTAACTCACAAATGGCTAATTTCTCTCCCTTACCTCCTATTCCCTCCCTTACATATCAAAACATTAAAACCTAAGAGAAAAACAGCTAAAATAGTGCACAGTAAAGAAAGCAAAGAAGTGGCTTTGAAGATGGAAATTCCATAGGAATTATTTCCATAGGAATTGAGCTATAATTTTCTATCCACGAGATTTTCAAATATCAGAAACATTATAACACTGGAGTAAGAAAGGGGAAAATGGCACTCTTATTTAGCTGTTCAGAGCATGAACTGCTTTCTCTGGAGGGCTGTTTGCAGTATCTATCAAAATTATCTTATGCCTCTACAATCCCATTTGTAGAAATGTTGGCACAGGTACAGAATACCCTCTGTATTATATTATCTACTTATTGTTTAGATTAGCATGAAGCTAGCACAGTTATAATACAGACTATTATATATTTGTAAAATTGGTTCAATGAGAGGGATAGGGTAAGGAGGAAACTTAGTTTTCACTGTATACTCAATACAAATATATAATTTTTTTTAAAAAATGTGATTAAGAAAAGTAAAACAAATGATAATTTTACTAGTCATACTAATTAGACTTTTGGTTGGTATTATTTAGGTTATTTTATATTACATGAACAGCAGGATAAATGATTTCATAATCTCAAAGTTGAACAAGGTTTTATAACTTTAAAATGTAAGGATTAACACTTGTGTTCTTACAGTTATAGACAAAAACTAACATGGCAAGTTGTATTCAAGTTTGTCAAAAGACAGGAATCTAAACCCAGTGGTTCATAGGTCAAGGACTACAGTAACATCAACAACTTCATAGGTATAATTTTACCTTAATTTTTTTGGGGAAAAATCCCCAAATAAAAAGTCTCCAACTTGCTGGTATAAGAACCCACTTCCTCTTTCTAAATCACTGTTGCAGAGGCAAACCTCTTTAGCTGCAGCCAGAGAACTCTGATATTTTCCCCTACCTACTATATATAGCAAAGAATCCTGCCTTCCTTCTCTGGGGTGTAGAGCATCTTTCAGCCTTAACAACCTAAGAGGAAGGCCCTTTTGTTGGTGGGAAGAGAGTTAAAAGGAAGAAAAGGAACTGAAATGTAATTGTCTTTGGTGTTTTTGAAACTATGAGTTGCAATATTAACTTTGTGTTTTATAATCAGCATAAAAAAGAAAAAAACCCCAATGGGTTCCAAATGTTTCACTGAAATATGTATACAATGAGCTTCAATGTAAAATGTTATTTTTTCTGTGGGTTCCAGCCACTAAAATTTAAAACCTCTAGACTAGATTAATCTTAGACCACCTTAAAGACCATTTTCTATAGTTCAACGAAACATATAATGTTCTTGCAACATACAAACCAGTGTAGTGAAGTGGAAAAGTTGTTGAGAACATATGTTAAAGATATAGGATTTTGCAGATGGAATTTGATACAGCTGAAAATGGTAATACTATAGATTTGCTCTGTAGTCACCTAAAGTATCTTTTGGAGGCCAGAGAGCCTAGACATTGATAATAGTGAAAATTAAAACAAAACAAAAAAAACCAACAACTTTTCCAAGCTATCAGAAACAAGACTTGGATCCTCACAGCAAGGTTTTCCAAACTGTTTTTGTTTTTATTCTAATTCTTAAAACTGATTCACTTAGGTGTTGGCAAAAAGACCACATGGCCTATCTTTACCATTTGTTCCCACTTTCCAGAAGAAAGGGCATTACATGATAAACTGAATTTATACTTAGGCAAAAAATCCAAGGAGCTATATATCATCCACTATAAAATCCTTTAAAAAGGTACAGTCCTTTCAGTAGATATGGCAGGCAGAATTCTAAAATGCCCCCTTACCCTCATTTCTGGTATATACATACTTTCAGTCAATTACAGTCTATGTACCCTTGGAAAGGGATATTGTAGATGTAATTATGATCCAAGTTCACCTTAAAACAGGGAGGTTATCCAGATTTTCTTGGTGGGTTTGACTTAACCATGAGCCCTTTAAAAGTTTTTTTTTGTTTGTTTGTCTGCTCAGGAGGAGGTTCAGAAATGTGCTCTGGCTAAGGGGGGAGAAAGTAAACAATCTGTGGTGAATTGCCTATGGTGACCTCATGGCAGTGGCCTCTAGGAGCTGAGAATTAGAAGGAAAATGGAGGCCTCCATCCTCCAATCCTGAAGAAATGAATTCTGCCAATAAGTGAGCTTGCGTGAGACATGAACACCTAGATGAGAATGTAGTCCTGATCAATATTTTGATTTCAGCCCATTGAGACCCTGAATAAAGAATTCAGACACACCATGTCTAGACTGCTGACATACAGAAACTGAGATAATAAATCTGTGTTGTTTTAAGCCACTAAAATTTATGGTAACTCTTATGGAGCAACAAAAAACTACTACATGGTTCTTAAGCCTTTAAGAATTCCACAACAACTGCCTTAAGGGAGCAGAGAAAAAAATGTTATTTGTCTTATATTCTTATTCAGTACCCTACAGGATATTCTAGAAGGTTTTCAATCAGAAATATTCAATATTAAGCAGTAGCTTAACATTGAATATTATATTAATAACGTGTTATAGTAAATCTAGAATTGCCAGTCCAGAATTTTTTTTCTATCCTTTAATTTGCTTATTACCTGCTTTTGTTTTATGTTGTCATACCAAGTCACTAAGTGGCTTCAATTACCAAATTTATTATTTCAAGAATATAGCTCCCCTCCTCATACTCAAACCCAGCTGGGAAAAGTTTTCTGCTTTTACATACTCATGTGGATCCACCAGATGATTTGAGACACACTCCAAATAGCAAAAGGTCCATAATCTTAATTACATTTGAATAAACACTTAAAACAATCCTTCGGTATTTTCATAGATAGTTAGAAATTGTCTGCCTTCACATTATCCCTTTCCTTTCTTTCAATTTCTCCCTTTCTTCCAAGTACCCAAGCTTTTTTTGTTTTGTTTTTAAATTAATTTTTAAAAATACATGATTGCAGAGTGCATTACAATTCTTATTACACATAGAGAGCACAATTTTTCATCTGTTTGTATATAAAGTATGTTCATACCAATTCGTGTCTTCATATTCAAGTACCCAGCTTTTTAAAGAAATAAAGTATTTGGTCATGAAAATTTTGAATCCCAATTCAGGAGTGAATGGCCTGCGCACAGAACAGACATAAAATACAGTCAGGGAGAGGTGTGTGGAATCACAAAACAATGAAATAGGGTGAAGGGATAGAGGTAAAAGTTAAGCCAGGTATGGTGGCACAGTGAAGGGATAGAGGTAAAAGTTAAGCCAGGTATGGCGGCACACACCTGTAATCCCAGCAACTTAGGAGGCTGAGGGAGGATGATCCCAAATTCAAGGTCAGCCTTGGCAAATTTAATGAGAACCTACATCAAAATAAAAAAAGGTCTGGGGATATAACTCAGTGCTAAAGCACCCCTGGATTCAATCCCTAGTAGACTCCCCACACAAGAGTTATAAATTAAATAGGAAGAAAAGAAGAATACTATAAGCTAGGTGTTGAGAAGGACTTTTATAAGGTAACTGTGTTTATGTTGAGAAGTGAGTGGTTTGGTGGAAAATAAGCAGAAGCTGTTTTCTCCTTTATTCTAGGGGCTTTGCCTAGGTATTCATAGCTAAATCACTCCTTCTTGGGGCTCAAGAGCATTTTACCAATTATGAGATAAAGTTCAACCTAATGCTTTATCCATACAAATGTTAAACTTCCACTCTAAAGGTACAGATGCTACTTTCAGATAGTGTAAGGAGTTGTAAGTATTTCTGACCTCAAGGAGCTCCCAGTCTAGAAAGAAAACAGTCATGCAAGCAATACCGATATAAGATAATTGCTTTAATAAAAGCAGGCATACAAGGTAGTGGGAACATATAAAGGAGAAGGCTTTACCGCTTATAGCAAATGAAAGAAGGCTTCAAAAGAATTTGAACTGAGGCCTGAAAAAAGTGATTTTTGCCAGGTGGAAATTCTAGGAGAGTAAAAGAACTACAGGTCAAAAGCAGGGAATGAAAGTTCAGAATGGCACAGTGGGGAAACTTAAGTTAGGTCAGTATTGTGAAAGCTGGCAGAATGAGGATAAGGCAGAAGTCTTCAATGCCAGACAAGGGAAATAACTTTGTAGGTGCAAAGAATTTTGTGTAGAGAAGGAACATATCAGATATATATGTTAGACTGATGGGAATATATCAGTTAATGTTCAGAGACTGAAGGCAGAGAGACTTACCTGAATGGCCATAATAATAATCAGTAGAAAAATGCTAAGAGAATGAAAGAGAGTATGCAAGATAGAAGCCATGTATACATAATACTGTTCGGTTCTAACATCTAGTATATTTATTTCAAGTTCTTATGCTTTTGATTTTTGACAAGGAAATTTCTCAGAAATGGAACTATTGAAGTTTCCATTTACTCCATACATTTTACACACACACACACACACACACACACACACAGAGTTATGGTTTGAATGTGAGTGTTCCCCAAAAGCTCATGTGTCAGACAATGCAAGAAAGTTTGGAAGAGAAATGACTGGGTTATAGCCTTAATCTAGTCAGTAAATTAATCCCTAAAGGGATTAATTGGGTGGTAGGGTGTGGCTGGAAGAGGTGGGAATTGGGGCATGGCTATATATATTTGTATCTAGTGAGTGGAGTCTCTTTGATTCCGCTTCCCTCCGCCACACTCTTCCACCATGAGCACCAAGGAATGGAGCTGGCCTTCTATGGACTAAGACCTCTGAAACCATGAGCCCTCAAATAAACCTTTCCTACTCTACAGTTGTGCTGTTCAGGTCCTTTATTCACAGCAGTGAAAAAGCTGACTAAAACACACACACCTTTTGTAGTTTCCATTTACTCCATAAATTACACACACACACACACACACACACACTTATTTATACATAGTGATTTAAGAAAACAACAAATACAAACATCACAATTGTACTATGGAGATGTGGCTGTAGCTCAGTGGTCCAGTGCTTGCTTTAGAAAGTTTAGTTGCTCCTGGGTTGGATCCCCAACACTGTAGAAACAACAAACTGTATGTACATTTTCACTTTTTGGTAGTCCTTTTGTTATACCTGTCTTCAAAAATCTGCCCCTCACACTTGTTTAGAGGAGAAAAGGATCCTACTTGGAAATCATTACGTACATTCTTTAGTAAAAATGAAGAGAAGGGAGTCAAAACTGAACTCCTTGGCCTGATTTAAAACAAAACAAAACAAAACAAAAAACTACCTTCTCCCAAACTTCATCATCTCCTAAGCATGTCTTATCTATTCTCTCTCTGCTCAGATTATTTTCTTAAATAGCCTTAGAAAACCTTCCTTGCATACTCTTTCCTCCCCAAGTTACCTCAGTAACAAACATGGTCACTTGGTCACTTAGCAAAGCAGAAAATCTGTGTGTGTGTGTGTGTGTGTGTGAGAGAGAGAGAGAGAGAGAGAGAGGGAGGAGGGAGGGAGAGAAGGGGAGAGGCTCTATGGAAATAAAGAATAATAAAAACATGGGAATATGTTCATTATTAAATGAATCCTTTAAGGCCCAGTTCAAAGGAAACTACAAGAACTACAAGTTCAAAGGAAACTATCTGCTGAATTGGGTTGTAATCAATGCCTAGTAACCTGCTGTTTGCATATCAGGTCAGTCAACTTCCAGGTCTTTTCTAATGCTGACCTTTTTGGATCAAGTCCCTCTTTTAAGAAACACATAGTTATCTCTTCCTCTCTCTGAAGTTTAAAATGTACTTGAGACAATCACACACTACCATATTTCAAATGAATATATCCATTTATTCTTTCTTTCACAAAAGGTTGGCAGAATAATGATTAAGAACACAAGACTAAATAGACTAGCAAACCAGCTTGGTCAATATAAGCAGGTCACTAACCTCCACCTCTCCTTCATGTGTGAATAATTATGATTAAAATATTTCGCTCATTTATTTATTTTAACGATTAAACAAATACTATATTAAAAATGCTCATTGGGAATGTAGCTCAGTGGTAGATGAGTAAACTCATCTAGTATCTGGGAGACTGGACCTACTTTTGAAATTAAAAAAAAAAATGCAGAACACTTTTAGTCTTCCTGGCTCTCTTCTAGATTTTCATTTAATCATCAGATTACAGTGCTTTAGAAAGGGCAGGAAAGAGCTTAATTGGATTGCTCAAATCTTCCAGATGTTTATAAGATCTCAAACCTAAATTGTCTTAATTCCACACTTTTTTCACTACTCTATACTATTTCCCTGTAAAAGCACATCATTTCAAGTTTGTGATATATTACAATTAGCAAGGGGTAGTCATTTTATTTAATGATTTTATATAAAATAAGGCCCTTTCCCCTTTATAAGTCTAGACCATTCAAAAGTTCCCTTCACTTTTCAGTAACTCAATTTCAAAATTATTGTCAAAGTCTGATAAATAACATAATCTAAACCCCAGTAAAAGACTTGTTTTATTCCAATATTTAAATAATAAATAATATAGTTTAAGGATGCAATGTACCCCTAAATGTATAATATAGTATTAACAGCTTTTCTTTCTAGGGTCAAGCGTCTATTTTGTTAATTTTTTAAAAGCCAAAATTGTCTGAATTTTTAATTAGGAATACTGTTCATCTCACATGACAGCACTTCAAACAGCTCCATTTACATGATTTTAGTTTTATTATCAGTTTTCATAGGGACATTTAATGCCTTCAACCAAGTAGCATCTACTGCCCTTTAAAAGCCCCAAACAACTTCAACTTGGACTGTCTCCTTAAATAAAGAGCTAGGAATTAAAGGCAAGAGTGAAAAAGTCCTCATTACTACAGTACAGAAAGTAAAATGTAAATAATAAAATGGAAAGTCTCTAATCTAGCAACTCAATCCAATCAAATAAACTGCAAGTATCTACTTTACTTTAGGTAGTTTAACTGATATTAAGGATGCAAAGATGACTAAAATTTAGTTCTGCCTTTACTACCTTGTATCAATTTCAAGCATCAAAAGGATTTAGTGTTTGTACATGTTCATTTGTAGACAATGATCAATCATTTTCTTATGTTGTTGGTTGTTGATGGTGTTCAAATCATCTATATCTTTGCTGATTTTGTGTCTCCTTCTTCTACTGCTCATTGAGACAGGAGTATTGATTGAAGTCTCTAGTTATGTTAGCTTTAGACCTTGGGCAACTTGCTTATAACTCCTCAGACCTGTTTCCTTATCTTTGCAATGGAAATAAGAATAGATCAAATGAGCTGATACATGCAATTCTGCACAGTGTCTGACACACTTAAATGTTTGTTATTACAAAAATCAAAATGTGCTGATTTTTTTATAGGAAGTTGAAAACATTTAAAAAATCTATCTCCTAAAGAAAAAAATATATTTACATTATGAAAAACAAGTTAAGATATTATGAACTCTGCCCTTAAGAGAGGGCCTAAGTTGCTTAGGGCTTTGATGAATTGTTGAGGCTGGCCTTGAACTTGGGATCCTCCTGCCTCAACCTTCTCAGTCACAAAGATCACAGATGTGTACTTGGCTCAGAGTTCCAATTTTAAATTCTGTAAACTTAAAAAACAAGTAACTTTGGTGTGAAATCAACCAAATTGGTATTTTGAAATCTGGTTTACTTCTACATTTCAGGAACTATCTTTAGAAGGAACTCAAAATATAAGAACTTTGAGAGACCATCTCATTTTATACAAGAAAACTGAAGCTTAGAATTGCTCAAAGTTATAAACTAATGTTTCTTAAAATCACTATCATCCCAACCTGCCTTCTTTTCTTGCATTATGTTTGGAGTAGAAAAGAAATCCTTGCTCACTGAAGGTATTTTTAAGAATATGAACAAAACAAACCAAAAGTCTCCCCCTTCCTTTTTTCACTTAATTATATTAAACAAGAGGATTGGAAATTTAATGAAAAGGTTCACATTTGGCCTTCTATTAACGATGAAACAACCAGAAGAGGGTGTAAATTAGAGATGAAAGAACAATTTTCCTAACTAGGGAGCTTTAAATTATGTTCATGCCCTTTAGAAGATGTTAACAAATCCTCTAAAAGAATTGTGGGTGCAATGGTGCATGCCTATAATCCCAGAACCATGAAGGCTGAGGCAGGGGCATCCCAAATTCAAGGCCAGCTTGGGTAATTTCAAGTCCACCCTCTCTCAAAAAATAAAAAAAGAAGGGCTAGGTATGCAATTCAGTGATAGAGACCTTGTCTAGGATGCACAAGGCTTCGGGTTCAATTCCCCATATAGCCAAAACAAACACACACACACAACAAAAAAACTCCCCATAAACCCAGAAAAGAAAGAAATCTTAGAATTGTCTTTTGGGGTACCATGTAACGGAATCAATTATTTTTAAATTATTTCCTTCCAGACAAGCTTAGATCTCTGCCAGGAAATACATTTTCAAAGCTCCATTTTTTTTTTTTTTTTTTTAATTGGTACTGGGATTGAATCCAGGGGTGCTTTACCACTGAGCTTTTTTTTTTTTAATTTTGAGAGAGGGCCTAAGTTGCTTAGGGCTTTGCTGAATTGCTGAGGCTGGCCTTGAACTTGTGATCCTCCTGCCTCAACCTCCTCAGTCGCAGAGATTACAGATATGTACTTGGCTTAAGAGTTCCAATTTTAAATTACTGTAAACTTTAAAAACAAGTAACTTAAATTTAAATAATTTAGTTAGGAGTATGAAAGAAATTCATCACTTAAAATACATTTCTGAGATGGGCACAGTGGTGTGCCAGTTACTGGGGAGGCTGAAGCAGAAAGATTGCTTGAGCCCAGGAGTTCAAGGCCAGCCTGGGTAACCCAGGGAGACCCCATTTTAAAACAACCCCCCCCCCCACACACACACCAAACAAACACAAACAACTTTACCTTACCTTACATATAATTTCTCATCTATATACTTACAATTGTATAGTAAATTTATATTAATGACATTTTCTCAAACTTGATTCTCATGACAAATATGGGGGTAGGCAGGTGAGAGAGGCACCCAGAAGAACAAGTAAAAGCAATAAGTTTTCTCCATTAAGGAGAAACTGAGGCTCAAACTAGTCATTTGTCCAAAATCATAGGCAACAAGTGGTGAAACTAACACAAAGAGGATAAGGCAAAAGGGAAGGAAGAATGATAGAGGAGAGGGCAATGTTTATGATCAGTGCCAACCCCATGTTCACAACCAAATCTTTATGCTTAATTTCAATGACATCTCCAGTTTTCATTAAATAATTTCTTTATTATTTTATGTCCTGGTCTTATTATTCCATGATATAACTTTACTGAGGTCAAATAAGCTTCCTGCTTACTGCAAAAAGGCAATGAATCACGTATACTTGAATTGCCCTTAAATTCCAAATACAGGGGGCTGGGGTTATAGCTCAGTGGCAGAACGCTTGCCTAGAATGTGTGAGGCACTGGGTTTGATCCTCAACACCACATCAAAATAAATATCCATCTACAACTAAAATATATATATATATATATATATATATATATATATATATATATATATATATATATATATTAAAAAAGACTGGCACAAAAGAGGTTCTGCAGTTACTTAGTGTAACTTAAATTCCTCAAAATTGGTCATAGAATCAAGACTTGAACTGATTAAACAGCATTAGACTCAATTTAGTATAACTGGCCTTGGTATTTTTTTTTTTGAGGGGAAGTACTGGGGATTGAAATCAGGGGCACTCAACCACTGAGCCACATCCCCAGCCCTATTTTGTATTTTATTTAGAGACAGGGTCTCACTGAGTTGCTTAGTGCCTCATTTTTTTGCTGAGACTAGCTTTGAACTCGTGATCCTCCTGCCTCCTAAGCCACTGGGATTACAGGCATGTGCCACCACACCCAGATGGGCTTGGTAATTTTAACAGAAAATGATTTTAAAGGTATAAATATCAGATTTAATCTTTGCATATCTCTATATAGGAATTAATGGTATCATGGGCAAAGTTAAATGTAAACCCAGAAATTATGGTATATAAGCCATCTGGGAGGCATTTAAGTATATGTAGTTCAATAAAAAAATATCTATCACTTTATAATCATTTAAAGTCAATATGATTTTAAAATAAATTAACCATGATTTATCTGGAGCTTCCTAAAACATTTTCAAAATTGCAAATACATCAATTTAGTATCTTTTTTTATTAAAAATATTTTTAGTTGTAGATGAACACAATCCCTTTATTTTTGTTTATTTAGTTTTACATGGTGCTGGGGATCGAACCCAGGGACTCATACATGCTAGGCAAGTACTCTACCACTGAGCTACAACCCCAGCCCCTCAATTTAGTATCTTAAGAAAATTATTTCATTTTCGAGTTTAAAATGACAAATTCCAAATAGTGGAAATTACATTGTTTAAAATTCTACAACAATCCCATAGATTATAAAATAGTGCTGTGGTAGTCATCTAATATTCTGGCAGTCATCTAATATTCTGGCTCTCTCCTGGGCACACTGTTATAATATGCCTTATAGTCCACTTGAAATTAGGTGTGGCGAGATGACTTACTTTGATTAATGTAATACGAGCAGATATGATAATTATTACTTCCGGGTCTAACATTTATAAAGACTAGTGCAATGGCTTCTCATCCTCCTGTACAAAGGGAGATCAGTAACACTTGAGATGGTCACTGCTCTGCTGGCCTATGTCCCTGAATGACTAAAACAAGCAAAGTCCCTGTGAATAATAAAAGTTCCAAGTATCTAACATGCATTTAATCATCAATTGGTTCTAGTTCCATTACATAAGAATATAATGTGTAAACCTATCTGTGAAAGTTCAGAAAAGGTAAACAGTATTAACTACAATGGTTCCAAATTAATTTCGGATTTGCTTTAACAAAGTAAATCATCTTCTGTTAAGTGTTATAACATCACTTACAGTTTCATATACGTCAACTTATTTTTTAAGGTCTCTCAAAGTATTGCAGATATGATTATGTCTAGCTGCAAAAGGAGAGTCTCTGGGGCCTAGGGAGTTTCAGTGACTTGCTTAAGACCATGAAGTAAATTATTTGCACAGAGTAATCAGAATTCAGTATATCTATTTCTGATTGTTAGCTCTTTCCAGAATACCTGAACAGGGACTGTCACAGGCAATTCAATGTAGTTTACAATAATTTATTAACATTGAAACATACATTGTAAAACATTTTTTTTTGCATTTAGTTTAAAGCAAAAGCATTAAGCTTTCCATAAATTCTTTAATTTATATAAACACCAAATTAAAAAACCAAATCAGCAGTATGTTAAGTATTAAACATAATGCTACCTTTCCTTGAAAACTTGAGATGTAGAGAACTACCCAGAATTCCAAACTATAAACACTGTTGGACATCTTTCTAGATAGAAGTCTCTAGTAGAGCAACAGTTCTCAAATATGTGACTCTGTGGATAATTTTTAGGTTGCTTATAACCAGGGGGTAAAAAATTACATCCTTGAATTATCATATTTTTTCCCCATTTCCTTCCTAGTGAATCAGAATAGTTCATCAGAAAGAAGGCAGCAGATTCACACCCATTTGTAAAGTGATGATAGTAACTGAAACTATCCTAATAGTTCCTGAGCCTATACACACAAACTACTATAAATTTAAAATTTAAAATCTAGAAAGTTATAGTATCCAATTTGGAGTCCACTGCAGGAAAAACAAAAACACAAGAATTCCTATTTTCATTTTTACTCAGTTATTTAAAATTTTTAAGTTTTATAATGTGCAATGTTTTACCATACATATTATTCATACACAAATATCCAGATATTGGGGATACTTTAATTTTTTTGACATAGTAAATAAAAAAGCTAAGGATGACTTTTAATTAGACTAGGAGGTTAGAGAACACACATGCTCCATCAATTAAAGTCGCAGAAGAAAACAAGATGCACATCTTAAACAGCAAAAAAAAAAAAAAAAAAAAAAAAAAAAAACCAAACTGAGTTGCTAACCCTTAAATGACTAAACTTATAACATTCAATATTTACTTATAGTGCAATTAAGAATACATCTTGAGATCCACTTTAACTCTTTAGCCTTACTAGATATTAATGACTATGTGAATGAACAAAATCTGTTGACTTAAATCTGTTAGCCACTGTCAACGGGTCTTGTAGGCACTACACTTAAAAAAAACAAAGATGTTTCTAAATTTACAAAATTAGGTCTTAAAATGCGGTCCGACTTCTTTTTTATGTCTATATTCTAAAACTTCTTTGATTACCAATAACCCTTTTTAGTTCCTGACTTTATTTTACAGTATTGTCAGATTAACAATAGATGCATAGCTAAAAAACAACAATACAAAACAGAGCCAATTTAACATTCACAAAGACCATATGCTACTGGGGAGTAAAACAGGAGGTCAAACACTCTGCCAACTTTCATCACTATCAAAATCAGTGGTTTGTTTTTTTGGAAGACACTAGAACCAGAGGCCATCTACATGAGTTGCCAGTCTATGTGACTCAGAATTCCATTTGTCCTAATCTTTGCTTTAGAGCTGAAGTCATAAATGTCTCCATCTGTGACATAATTATTTCCAAAACCAATTAAGAGATGTCAAACAGAAAATTATGACTTCAGGTAATGAATAAATGGTAGGAATTGGTAATTCTTAAGGATGAATATTTAGCTCCTTCAAAGCAAACAAGAAAATGAAATGATTTGCCCTGTTTAAGTCACTTAGGACAGGTATTCTCTCATGGGGGAAATTACTGCACTAATAAAAGGATGTGAATATTAGAAGTTACTTAGTTCTCCATAGGAGCGAGCAAATACTTCACAGGTTTTATTACCATGCTACTGGAGTGTAGGGGTGGCAAAGGGGTCAATGATCCATTAGTTGAATGGTTCAAAACAGGAAAAGGGCAAGACTTTCTGCCCTTAAGATAAGATAAAGGAAGATGACATACTTTTAACAGTACTGTCAACTCTGGGAAAATATTAATCGCAAAGGACAGTCAGCAATTTGTCTCCATGTTCTGACATAAATAGATTTATATTTTCCTTATTAACCAATAACCACAGCACTAAGTAAAACCAAGAATTTAGCTCATTTATAACCATGTAATAGATGGTACAAAATAAAAACCTGAAATCTTTAATTTTAAATAATAGTGTTGCATAAAGGTAAGAGTTTACACAATTAAGGACCATTGCACAGCACTAAAGGGTATGGTATATGAAAGACAAAAGCTTGTATTAAATTAAATCTACAAAATATATTCTCTTGTCCTATAGAAAACTGGCATGTAAATGTTCTTTTCCTTTGTTATCCTACACTGTCACCATAAAAATGCTGGAGCAACTTGTGTCAAGTTAAGTGGCACCTTAGCATGGCATTCATGATTCTATATTCTGGCCTCAACAGTTGCCTTGCCAGCCCTTTTCTACCACTCCCTTTTACAAATTTTAAGCATCACCAAAGTCAACAGGATTTGCCCATCACACCTAGAAATAATTCTTCCATCTTTCCTCATATTGTTCCTTAGCCTTTTTTCAACTTCCATTTGTTAAGCTTTTACCTATTCTCAAAAGCACTCCTGGGTGACTTTTTGTTCATCATACTAGAATTAGAACCATTAACTTCATATTAGTTTAGTGTCATTCTGTTTATTAGACTGTTAGCTTCTGATAATGGGCAGAAAGTTTGAATCAATCTCACTTTCTCAACTTAATCACCATAAACTCAATACCTGACAAAATACAAGTGTGATGCATAGCAACCCCTCATCATTCCTGATGGACTAGTTCTGAATTTATAAATTGAAATGTTATTATTTCATATTAGGTAGGTGAAACAGTTCTCTCCTGAATTATCCTAAATAGCACCAAAAACAAATAAGGCAGGTGAAACTGATTAACTAGGTTGACTGAAATAAGCTTTCTCTTCTATGTTCACATTTCAGATTTTTTTCTTATTAAAATCTTAGAGATAAGAAAAGCCAACTCTTGATATGTGAAACCATTTCAACAGACCTCTTTATTTATGTGTACTTTAGACCACTTGGGAAAGATGAGATCATTTAAGCAGCAGCGCCATCATCTCTTTATTTGACCCCAACAATGCTCTCAACCTAACAGTACAGAAACACATAGCAACCAAGGCTCAACCATATTGTAATAAGGCGGCAGCAGGTAATATTTACCCTTTTGTACAGCGGGGAAAAGCTACATTAAAGAACACAGAACCTTCCCTAAAAATGTCGGATATGGAGGTACTCTGGGCATCCCCTTCCCCCACCTTCACAAATCTACTCCTGGAATCTGAGACATAGGTCCTTTGTCTGAACAATGTGGGAGGAGTCTGTCTGCAGTACTGGTGTGCTGGCAAGTGGAGAATTTATTGAAAACTGCATAAAAGCCTAAAGTTCCTTAATTACCGTACTGTCCAATTTTTCTTCATCGTGCACCCTAAAGTGTCCTAAAAGACAGCCAATGTGCCTTTTCGAGAATAAAAATGTAACCTTCGAGAACACTAAGATCAAAAGAGTTAGGCTGCTCTTCAAAAGCTAAGTTTCAGAATAGCGGAAGGGGGTAGTGTGATACGGTCCACTTAAACATCCCTTCCCTCTTGAATAAGCTCCTTCTACATGCCTCCATTTCTGCCCATTTCTCATCTGAATAAACTGTTCGAAGGGAAGTCGGGAGCTCTTACAAGAGGCTCTGCTGCGCAAACTTGCAATCTCAAGCTCTCCGCACACAACACCGAACCTGCAACTCCTGACCCGACCTTTTACTACCTCACTGAGGTTTCTGGTGCCACGCCAGTCTGGTGTTCCACGAATACAGTTCGAGTAAAGTGAACACCACCGGATTGGATGGCCGGAGAAACTCAATACTTTATCAATCAGAACGAGAAGAACGATGTGGGTTTTTGCAAGGTGACCCATCTCATCCCGTCGCCCCTCGGATCCTCCCAGATACCTAATCGGTGGACTCTTTGGGTTCCACCTTTTTCCGCCTCGAGCTCGTTTCTTTCGCCTCCCACCCACGCCCGGGGCCGTGCCCTGCTGGACATCCCCACTTTCCGCACTCACCCTGGCGGCCGACAATCTCGGCGACATGCTCGGAGCTGGGCACTGGGACGCACTCGGTGGTGTTGACGCTCTTCCTCCGGAGCAGGGCCGCCTGTTCCCCGTTTAGGGCTGCTGCCGCCGCCCCGCCGCCGCCGGGGCCGTAGGCGTGGGACAGCATCGCCGCCATCATGCCCTGGGCATCGTCCCCTCCGTAGAGCACCCCAGCCGCTGCGGCTGCGGCCTCCCGAGCATCGAAGCCGGCGCCAGGCAACAGCACAGACCCCAGGGGCCCGCCCGGGATCGACTGGGTCTGGGAGGCGGTGGCCGCGGGCGGCGACAGCAACAGCAGCGACGGCCGGTCCTCCTCCTCTGCCTCCTCCAGCTCCTCCTCCTCCAG
This sequence comes from Marmota flaviventris, assembly GCF_047511675.1. NCBI lineage: Eukaryota > Metazoa > Chordata > Mammalia > Rodentia > Sciuridae > Marmota > Marmota flaviventris. The sequence continues at coordinate 23,236,547 of NC_092513.1, read as the reverse complement.
CAGGTCTCCGTCCAGCTCTGCTTCCTCCCCCTCCTCCTCGTCGTCCTCCAGTTCCAGCTCGGCCGCCTCCGAGGCTGCGGGCCGGCCGGGCGGAGCCCGCTCCTCCGGAGACAGCCCCGCCGCCCGCCGGGCCTGGCCCTGCGCCGCCGCCGCCGCGGCCCGGAGCGTCGGTGCGCCGGGCTCCGCTGGGCTGGGGTCGTCGAGGCCTAGCGCGGCCAGGCGCTCCCTCAGCAGGAGCCCGTCCCCTTCGAGCTCCGGGCCGCCCGCGGGCGGCGGCAGCGGCGGCGGCGGCGGCGGCGGGGGCGGCTGCGGCAGGGGGGCCGGGGCCGCCGCCAGGGCCAGGGCCGCGGAGCTGCCGCTCGGCATCGCGGCGGCGCGCTGTCAATGGCGGCGGCGGCGGCGGCGGCGGCGGCCGGGTCAGGCGCGGCGGGCGGCGAGCCCCATGGCGGACAGGGCCCGGGCCCTGCTCAGCGCGCAAACACCTTTCCTCTGGGGAGGCGGCGAGGCCCGCGACCCGGGCTGAGGAGCGCCAGGGCCGCTCCGAGACCGGAGAGGGCGGGGTGGAGGGGCAGGGGAAGGAGGCAGAGGTAGGTAACTAGGTGGGTGGGTGGGGACGGCAGCGGGGCGGGCTGGTGGAGGTGGCAGCGGCTCCCCTCTCAGGGTTTCTTTTGTTTCATGGCCTTAACCAGCCCCCGGCGCGCGCGGCGGCGGCGGCGACGCCCCACGCCGCTCTCCGAATGAAGCCGGCGCGCTCTGATTGGCTGCTTTTAATCTCTGGGAGCCCGCCCTCTCTTCCCGCAGCCTTCACACTCCTTTCTCTAGCCCCACCCCCCACCCTCTCCTCGGGCCCCGCCCCTCCCCTCCCAGAGCTCTCTGATTGGGTGACCGGGACGAGCCAGCCCTGGAAGCTGGCTCCTTCCGTCCTTTCCCCTCCCCCCTCCCCTCCCTCTCCTTTCCCTGAGGCTCAGGAGAAGGGGGACTGTGATTGTTCGCTTTACACGTCACTCTCTGTGACGTACACGATAGGGGCGGGAAAAAGGAGGGAGGACGGAGGTGCTGAAGCAGAGATTGAAACTGAGGGCGGGGCGGGGCTTTCGCGCAGGCGCATGCAGTTTTGGCGCACACATGGGGTTCTTCCTTCGCTTCACTTTCCCGTTTCTTTAAGCCACCCGTATCGGGTCTTTTAGGGGAGACAACTTTGAAGTACCTCATGGGTAGGCCCGGAGGGCGTCGTTTTCCCACGTTGAGGAAGAGATGGTCCTTTTCAGGGTAAGGGCCTAAGAAGAGTCTTCAAAGGAGGAGCCAGCGAGTGTCCTATCCACTCGCGGGGGTGGTTTCCTAAGCCGCGTGGCTTCTCGGCCTCCCTGCAAAGCCCTGGGAATGCTCCTCCCTTGGGTCCTCCCACCCAGCTGTCCGGGCTTCCCTTGGGAGGCGGGTTGGTTACATCAAGTGCTGAACCTCAGTTTTCTGAGTCTTTTAAAGGAAATTCATTGTATCCTCCTCCAAACACTCCTCCCACAACATTGCCCAGGTGATCTCACACATGGTTATCTTTCTAGCGGTTATTTTAAAAAAGACTTGTTGAAAACAAAGCTTATTATGTTCTTGTCTGTTTTAGGCTGTGAATGCCCCACCCCTCCCTTTAGTACCAGATCCCAGGTTAGTCTTAACCTCCATAATTGTCTTATGGAGATATGATGAGAGCAACAATGTAATTCTGTAGTTTCTAGTGTCCCCATTAAAATAGAAAGAAACATAGTTTTAATATATATGTATACACTTAAAATATTACCAGTACAACATGTAAAGAATATACAATTTGCGTACTTTACAGTTTTTTCCTAAGTCTTTGAAACCAGTGTTTTACAATTAGTGTATCTCAATTCAATTTGCTGTGCACTAGCCACTCTTAATGTACTCAGTAACCATTAGTTCTAGACCTCTTGATTTTTTAATTGTAAACTGCATTCTTGAAGATATAGTGAATGAATCTTATATTGGATTTATTTGCTATATCTTGTTGTATCAAACTTGTTTCTTATAAGTCAACTTTAGCACCAATTTTTCTAAGTTGTCTAGGATGTTAGAAAGACAGCGGTATAGAGAAGGCTGTACTATAGTCTCCGTTTCTGTATTTTGTGCCCACAATCCTACTTCAACCTATTGCACTCCTACTATCAAAGGCCTGGCGAATTTTAGCTAACATTAAATTTTTTCTGTTACTCCAGAGTTTCTCTAGCTCTCATAATCCTGTAAGTTGCTTCCCTAAAAACCCATTTCTAGCAGTAAGCTCTTGAGCAGAGATTCTCAACCCTGCCTATAAATCAAAACAAGAATTTTTTTTTTTTTTAAAGTAGATCAGTGCAGACCAGGGAGAGGTATCCTCTGAATATTTGTTATTTGGTACACCTTGGTTGGAGGCCTAAACATGTTTTTCAAAAGCCATACAGGTTGAGAACACTGTAGGGTTTGAGTTTGGGATTTACAAAAGAAGTCATGCTATTAAGTCGACTAAAACAGGATTTCCTTCTCTACCTTTCCAGTTAGATATAATCTTAACTGACTTACTACATGTACACCCTTTTTGAGATTGGCTGAAATACATATTTCACATTGTCTTAACATAGAAGTACTGAATCTTTTAAACTGTACCAGTGAATAACTTGGGTAACTAGACATTTACTTGTAGAATAGTTTAAAAAAAGAGAGAAAGCTTACTGCCTGACAATTCGCTTTAAATGATAATCATATAACCATTATATGAAGAGTAGAACTTTTAAATAAGCAAATCCAGTCAAGGTAGATAGCTGAATAAAACATGCAGTGGCACTTCCAGGATATTTGTCATTGGAAGGAAATATGTAGTAGAATTAAAACTGAAACTAGTGGAAGTCCCTCTGTTCATGAATTATCATCCCTTAGACTTAAATCTCTTCCCAAGGACCCAAAGCAAAAGCTGTACCGGGAGTGATAGTATAGGTGAAGATTTGAAAAATAGACTGATGTTGAGCTGTGGGTGTGGCTTAATGGTAGAGTGTTTGCTTAGCATGCATGAGGCCCTGATTCCATCCCTGGCATGGGGGGGGGGGGGGAGAGAAGAACAGAACATAAAATTCAGGTAGATAAGATAAAAAAGAAGATCCATTTAAGAAAAATGCTAAATGGCTTAATTTAGATTTTTATAATATAAAAATTGCTTTCTACCTTCATTTTCACATAGTAAATGAGGTTTCATTTATTCCTGTACATAAATATATATATTCATGCATTAATTTATATGTGATCAATATTGTGATTTATGAACAAGGCAGAAGATATTGAAACTCACCAACTTTCCCATTTGGTTCTGAATTTATGATCTTGTATTAAATCTTGCCTATGAAGCAAATTTGAGATTTGCTTTTGCTATAAATATTTGACTGGGGTTCTTTCATTTAAATCTATCAAACAGTCCAATCCCTTCTATCCTCCCCCAGCCATACAATACCTTAATTTAGCACCTGAAGAAGATTTCTGTTTTATTTCTATTCTGCTGCTTTTGAAGCAGTTTGATACTCTGGGACAGAAGAGTTGTTTTAAGGATCTTAGAAACTACAGAATTGACTACCTTTTATCAAATATCAGGGCCTATTGCTGAATTAGCTCTTCAGATCTATCCAAATGTAATATTAAGGTTGGAACAATTGCAAACTAAACAGAGCTTAGCAAGATGTTTGTCTGCATAGGAAAACAGATAATGAGAACACAGATTTGAAGTGACGCTATATAAAGACTGGCACAATACTTGGAGAAAAGTTCTGCTGAGACCCTCACCTTAGCCCAAACTAAACACAAGCTATATTTTAAGGCAGGATGAGTTTTTTGAGGGTAGGGTGTCTCCTGAGATCAGCAGTACTGAACTTTTAAATTTCAGTCTTCTTACAGTAGGATCATGATCGTATCATTCTCCCACTTCAAATGACTCCTCATTACCTAGGAATATAGTCCCCTACTTGGAAATCTAGGCCTTCCGCACTCTGGTGGGTGCTCAAACATTGTCCCACAAATATGTTCATTTGCTTTCTCCTCTATTAACACAAACTCTTCCTTGATACCACATCTCCTTCTTGTTACGTCCTGTCTTTTCTACTCTAAATCAACATCTAATGAGTGGTCTATATTCAATTCCTATTTGTTTACTGCACTCTGCAATACAGCCTGGGCTTTTGCTGCTTCACTGGAATTATCTTCACCTGATTGCTCAATTCAATTTGGTCTTTCCACACAGGGCTTGGTATTATTGACTCCTGAAACCCCTCTCCCTTGCCTTCCTTGAGTTTGTGTTCTTCTGCTCTTCTTCCTACTTCCTATAGTTTGCCTCAGTCTACTTTGCAGACTTTGTGTTCTTATCATTTATATTTTGGTATTCATGGAGATCTATCTCAGGCCTGTTTTCTGCTTATTCCACACTCTCCTAAAAATACCTACATTTTTCTCAAGATTACTGTTACCTTATTGACAATTCTCAGGTCTTTGTTGCCTATTCATCATCTTCCATTGAATTCCAGATCCATAAATTCCACTAGTTTATGGATATTCTCCACTTGACAATTTAAATTTAATCTCAATTTAAGCCCAAATCCCAAACTGAAATCTATTTTTTTTTTTTTTTTTGGTACCAGGGATTGAACCCATGGGTGTTTATCCACTGAGCCCCCAGCCCTTTTTAAATATTATTTAGAGACAGGATCTCTCAGAGTTGCTAAATACCTTGCTAATCTGCTGAGGCTGACTTTGAATTCCAGATCCTTCTGCCTCAGACTCCCAAGTTGCTGGGATTACAGGCGTGAGCCACCTTGCCTGCCTAGAATTTGTTAGCTTAGTACTAGGTAGTACTACTATCAGTTCTTTTGACCAAAAGCATGGTCGACATTCTTGACTTCTCCTTTAATCCCATAGCCAGGCATATAATAGGTCCCATGAGTCAGAACTCCTAAATCTTAAATCCATCTATCTTTCTTCATCTTTACAACTATAATATATAAAAAGAATATATACTTGGTCTTTTCCCCTGATTCCTGGCACAGAGTTCCCCAAAATGCCTATAATTTCTGGGGTGATAGAGGCTTTAGGATCATTTTTCATTTTAATATTTGTTTTTTTCCTCCTAGTATCTGACACATAGCTCCCAAATCCCTTGGGATTTTATAGGAGCATCTTTTGTTCTTATGTGGTTATTTTTGGCAGGCCCCCAGGTAGCTTAAGGATGGAGCCTGATCAGAAAGACCAAACCTTAACTTTCAGTCCCATCCCCCCACATCTGAGGAAGAGTAGGGCCAGAGAGCAAGTTGATAATTGATCATGCCTACATACACGATGAAACCTCCCTAAAAACCCCTAAATGAGCTGGCATAGCTCAGAGATAGAACACTTGGTTATCATGTGCAAGGCCCTGGGTTTGATCCCTGACACCACAAAAACAAACAACAAAAAGCCAACACCTTGAATGTGGAGTTTCTATGGAGAACTGCTAGGTTGGTGAATGTGTGCATGTGCTGGTAGGGTAGTGTGCCCCAACTCTACAAGTATAGAAGCCTGTATGTAAAAGATGCTTCCAGGCCTCCCCTGAGTTAGCTCTTCACCAGGCCATACATAAAAGATAAGTACTTTTTTTAAGGTTCTGTGAGCTGTTCTACAAAATTTCACCTCTGCGGAGGGGGTAGTGGGGAAACTCTGACTTTATTGCCAAGTTGATCAGAAAGGTAGGTACCCTGAGCTCTCAAAGCTTGCAGTTGGCATTTGAAGTAGGGGCAGTTGTGGGACTGAGCCCTTGACCTGTGAGGTCTATGCCACCTTAAGGTAGGTAGTGTCAGAATTGAATTGAATTGTAAGATACTCGGTCTGAAAAGTTGGAGAATTATTTGGTGTGGGGGCAAACCCCCAAATACTTGGTGTCAGAAAGGCTGGGAGTAAAAGCAGTTCAAAACCATTGTTATTGGGCTGGGGTTGTGGTAGAGCACTTGCCTAGCATGAGTGAGGAACTGGATTCAATCCTCAGCACCACATATAAATAAATAAGTAAAATAAAGGTATTGTGTCCATTTATAAAAACAAACAAAAAACATTACTTCTGGGCACAGTGGCGCGCACCTTTAATCCCAGTGGCTCAGGAGGCTGCAGCCTCAGCAACAGCAAGGTGCTAAGCAACTCAGTGAGAGTGAGACCCTGTCTCTAAATAAAACACAGAATAGGGCTGGGGATGTGGCTCAGTGGTTGAGTGTCCCCCTGAGTTTAATCCCAAGTCCCTCCCCCCAAAACAAACAAACAAAAAATTACTACTCACTCTAGGCTACAGTCATTTAGATAATGAGCTATTATAATAGTCCCCTAAACAATATTATTACATTCAGTCTAGCTTCTCTCTTATTAATTTTCTATGCTGCAGCTGGAATGATTTTAATTCAGATTTATTCCTTCTACTTCTACTTCTCTATTTAAAATCCTTTTGTTTTCCTTTGGATAACGTACAGATTTCCTAACAAACTTAGAAGGTCTTCTGCATCTGGGCCCTGTCTATGCCTTCAGCTTCATTTCATGCCATTCTTCTTCCTGCATTCTTGTGCCCAGCCATAGAAGCCTCTAGCAGATATCTATGTTTTATATACTTGTTATGCCTCCAGGCCTAGAGTATGGCTCTCCTTTCTTGTGCTTAGCTTGGCTAAATTCTGATTATCCTTCTGGGCTCAGCTTGAACATCACTCTTTCCAGGATGTCTTCTTTAATCTTCTAGGTAAGATAACTGTCCCTGGGAGGCTCTCGTGACCTCCTGTGCATCTCAACGACATTCATTACTTCTGTAGTTTACTTGTCCCTTTTCCTCTATTTTCATCCTTCTAAAGCTGTGGCTACCATAATGCCTGGCAAATAGAAGGGGCTAGTATGTGTTTGCTGACTTCAATGGATATTTCCCCCATTAACCTCAGTATTTCATCCACTGTGAGCTTTTGGCCATTTTTGAAATACACATTGTGTCCCATCTTTGTGCCTTTGCTTGTGTGATTCTTCTCAGCTTCCCTTACCTTTTATCCTACCTTTCCCATCTCTATACCTCTTTAAGCTTCAGTTTAATTTGACTTCTTCCAACATTCATTCCTAATTAATAGAATCAGAGGCTAGTTAATAGCATTAGGGGTGGTTCTCCAGGAAAATGCATATGAAGGCAACATTTTTATGTCTCTTCTGGATACTTAAATGATCCCCCTACAGTCTCTCAATGGATCCAACTGGCTAAATTTTCACTAAATCTGTTTCCTATCCTTCCTGAACATGCAGTTGGACTACATTTCCTGGACTCCATTGTAGGTGGGTATGTATATCCAAAAGAGTGAGTCAAGTGTACATTGCTTCCAGTCCTGGCCCTCAAAAATCCTCATGTTAGCATCTGTGAATGTAGATGAATATGATGACCTTAGAAGCCATGTTTAAGATGACAGAGCCACAGATGAAAGAAATTTGAATCACCACATGGAGTAGAAGTGGCCTCCCATTAGATATGTGAGTAAAAATATTATTATTGAGTTTGAAATAATATATATTTTTGCATACATATGTTATAGCAGTAAGCCTATATTAACTAATAAAAAACACTAGTTTAACCCCTCCCCGCTATTATTAAGAGGTGGTGAAAAGATTAGTGATTTCCAGGGGTTTAGAAAGAGAAATGAATAGGTAGAGCATAAAGGGTTTTTATATCTGTGAAACTACTCTGTGATACTACAATGGTGGATACATGTCATTATATATTTGTCAAAACCCGTAAAATTTATAACACCAAGAGTGAATCCTAATTTAAACTATACTTTGGAAGATAATGATGTGTCAGTGCAGGTTTGTGGATTACGATGAGAGCACTGCTGTGGTGTGGGATATTGATAGTGATGGTGGGTTGTGTACATGTAGAGAGAGGGCATATATGGGCACACTCTGTACTTTCTGCTCAGATTTTCTGGAAACCTTAAAATGCTTTGAAAAATAAAGTCCATTAAAAAGTATTCCAAACACTCATTTGTAGGTTTATAATATTTAGTTTAGATTACTTGTATGCTCTGATCACAAATTGCTGGGACAATCTGACATGGGACAGAACTACAAAGATACTATTTAGATGAGGATCAAAAAACCAACATAACACAGTAATCCCAAACATGTATGCACCAAACAACAGAGCTTCAAAAGGGCATGGGGGAGGGCTGGGGTTGTGGTTCAGTGGTACCGTGCTTGCCTAGAATGTATGAGGCACTGGGTTTGATCCTCAGCACCACATAAAAATAAATAAAATAAATGCGTATCAACAACTAAAAGAATTTTTAAAAAGTACATTTGGGTGGGGAGGAAACCGCTAAAATGGGATTAAATCTGAAAAGGAGAAATAGACAAGTTCACAATTGTTGAGGATTTCAACATTTGTCTCAGTAATTAGAACTGTTACCAGAAAACCAGCCAAAAAAATAGAACCAAATAACACCATTAGCCAATAGGATTTAATTGATGTTTACAGACTGCTCCACCCAACAATATTCTTTCTTTTCAGGTGCCCATGCAGTATTTGTGTATATAGACTTTATCTTGGGATATTCAACAAATATAGAAGAATTGAAATTATGTAGAGTGTGCACTCTAACAAATAAAACCAGAAATCGATAATGGAAAGAGAACAAGAAAATCTTGAATACATGGAAACTGTACAACATGCATATAAGTAATTCATGGGTCAATGAGATGTCTCAAGGAAAACAAAAATACATTGATTAAAATAAAAATACAACATCAAAGTTTGTGGGACACAGCTAAAGCAGAGCTTAGAGAGAAATTTAGAGCACTAAATGCTTGTATTATAATAAAGTCTCAAATCAATAGCCTAAGTTCCTACATCAAGAAACTAGAAAATGAAGAGCAAAGTAAACCCAATTCAAGCAGATAGAAGGAACTAATAAAAGAAGAAATAAATGAAATTGCAAACAGAAAAACAGAGAAAATCAATATAAGAAACTAATTCTTAGAAATAAATCAATAAAATTGACAAAATTTTGATAAGGCTGACAAGGATGAGAAGACACAAATTACCAATATCAGCAATGAAACAGGTATATCACTATACATCCAACATTCATTAGAAGAATAAAAGGAGAATACTATACACAACTTTATAAGTCCAGCAATTGAAAGAAATGGACTGATTCTTTGAAAATCATGAACTGCCAAAATTCAACCAAGACCAAAGAGAAAATATGATTAGTCCTCTAATAATAAGAAAATTGAACTCACAAATGAAAATCTTCAGATTTCATTGGAGAATCTTACTAAATAGTTAAAGAGGAATTAAAGCCAATTTTGTACAATTTCAGAAAATAGAAGAGAGAATACTTTCTATTTTATGAGGCTGGTACAGATACTAAACCAGGTAAAAACAATACAAACAAAGCAGAACTACAGATCAAACTCTCCTGTGAACATGGACACAAAATCTCAACAAAGTATTATCAAATCAAATACAATAATGTATGGAAAGTATCATACACAACCACCAAGAGGGATTTGTTTCAGATATCAAGACTGGTTCAATATTTAAAATTAAACCAATCAAAACCATGTTCATAAAAATTTGTACAGGAATGTTCACTACAGTATTATAATAGTCAAAAAGTGAAAAACAACTCAAATATCTTAGCTGTTTAATGGATAAGGTATAACCATACAAATGAGGTCTAGCCATACAACGGGAAATTATTTAGCCACAAAAAAGAATGAAATACTGATATATGTATTACAACACAGATAAACCTTGAAAGCATTTTACTCAGTGAAAGAAGTCAGTTACAAAAGGCCACATATTGTTGATTCCACTTATGTGAAATATCCAGAATAGTCAAATGTGTGGAATAAGATGGTAAAGTAGAAGATGCCAAGGACTAGGGAGCAAAAAGGAAGGGAGCTGCTGCTAGTAGGTATAAAGTTTCTTTATGGAGAGACAAATACGTTCTAGAATTGATAGTGATTATTCAAAACCTTGTGAATACACTAAAAAGACACAAAATTATGCACTACAAATGTGTGAATTATATTCTATGTGAATTACATCTAAAAAACATTAACCTGTTACCACTAAAAAGGAAAAGTCATATAATATTATCTGATGCAGAAAAACTATCAGAAAATTCATCGGTAATAAAAATTTTCAGAAAACTTGGAATAGAGGGGAACTTCCTCAACATGATAAAGAACATCCACCAACAAAAGTAGCCTTATAATCATCAAAAACAAAATCCCCACACCCTATTATAGCTAACATTATTATTATTTTTTTTAAAGAGAGAGAGAGAGAGTGAGAGAGAATTTTTTAAATATTTATTTTTTAGTTCTGGGCGGACACAACATCTTTGTATGTGGTGCTGAGGATCGAACCTGGGCCGCACGCATGACAGGTGAGCGCACTACCGCTTGAGCCACATCCCCAGCCCTAACATTATAATTAATGGTGAAGGACTCAATGTTTTCCCCTAAGACCAGGAACAAGGCAAAAATGTTTAGTCTCTTACCATGTTTATTTGACACAGTACTAGAAGTTTTAACCTTAACAATAAGGCAAGAAAAAGAAATAAAAGACATAGAGATTGGAAAGAAGTAATATTATTTTAGATGAAATTATCTATATAAATAGAAAGTTAGGTGAGACTCTTACTGGAAGGCAGTCTCAATTTTAAAGTTCAAGTTTTTTTTAAATAAAAGGAGAAAATTTAGCACAAATGGTCCCAAAATTTGAAGGGATTTGATTTAAGAGGCTCAATCTGAAGGGTGAGTTACTATCAAAAATACTGCCATGAAAAGCAACGTTAAAAAACATCAAAAAGTTGGGATAACTAGAAAAAAACTGAATTATGTAAAGATTTAAACCTGTTTAAATCTATTGAGAAAGAGATAAGCTATATTCTATATGAAATATATGAAACAGCAAAAATAGTAAAGCTAGAAAAAAAAATGAAGTGCAGATTGAAATTGGAGAAGAGAAATATGTTAAAATTAATCTGGACTAACTAGTCATTGATAGATTAAGGAAAATGCATTTATATGTTGAAAAGGAAATCTGAAAATATATTACATGAACATGAGTTTAACATGTTTTAAACTTATGTCGAACAAATATTAAGTTACTACATAAAAGAAAGAATTGATCAAAATAAAGTTGATCAACATAAAGTTACATTCCTCTTCAATTTCTGCCCTAATTGTTGACTTGGAATTCTTCCCTCTCCTGTAGCCTATTCTATTTCAAATTATCTGTCTTTAAGATTGAATCACCATGAAATGCTGATTTTCTTAACTTCTGAGTTTCATCAGTTCAACTTGGCATTTCTGCCATGGTGTTCTAACACTAATCAAAATACTATATTATCATAATAACCTGACCCACAGAATCTTTTTCTGAGATCCTGGGGAGTCTGCTACTTTTTGGTGTGACAAATCACTTATCCTGTCTGTGCCTCATTTTCTTCACAAATAAAATATGGATTCATTGTACTATCCAACAGATAATTATTTAGCCTATACTAAGTCCTAGGTGCTGTTCTAAGTCTCTGAAATATGCTGGTGAACTTAAAAAAAAAAAATCCTTGCTTCTGGGGAATTTATGCATTCTGTAGGGAGGATGGAAAAATTAAACAACAAATTATAATAGGTACATTATACGGTATTTTAGAAGGCAATAGAACTACACAAGAAACCAACAAGCCAGCCAGAATTAAAAGAGTGCAACAGGGTAAGGAGTATCAATAGCAGGGCCCGGGGCAGGCTTCGGATTTAAACGTGAGCAGGGGAGCCTGGTGAGGAGGTGATGTTTGAACAAAGATTTGGAGGTTAAGGAATTAGCCAAGTGGATGCTTGAGGGAAAGGCATTCCAGGGAGGGCAGTGCTTCCAGAGTGAGCCAATCACACAGAGCTTCATAGGTCATTTAAAGGTCTTTTTACTAAGTGACACAAGAAGCCATTGTGAGTTTCAAGCAAAGTGATGTTACACAGGTGTTGAGAACTGACCATAGGAGGCAGGAATAGAACAGACTGACAAGAAGTAATGAGCTTTGGGACACATTTTTTTGAAGACAGTGCCATCTGATTCCAAGGTTATTGATTTGATGGGTGGTGTTGCCATCGACGGGAGGGCTGCAGGTGGAGCAAGCCTGGGATAAATATTTCTCAGGTTTTAAAGGTTTGTGGTGATTGGTGGCCTCAGGCAAACTAGACACAAGCTCTACCACAGAGCCACACTCCCCAGCAAATTTGATGCTTACTTTACAGTACTCAAGGGTTAATTTGTCTCAGTATGGAGAACTTGAAAGTGTTTCTTCCAGTGTTTAGCAAAATACTTGAACCTTGACCTAGAAAAACTCTTTTGAAGGATGGGCATGAAATATAGTTCCCTCTCAGTTCAGCCTCTGGCTTATTTGTTTTGGGTCATGTGTAGGAGTTGTTGAGTTTACAGTAGATAAAATGAGTTTTAAAATATGCTAACTGTCCACTAAGGGCCTGGGTTGAAACTATTAAGTTATTTTATTCAGGTCCTTGGGTTTTTGTGATAGAGGCATCGTTCCCTCTGGTCAGGTTTGCACTAAAGTCATTGCACAGCAAAACTTCCCCAAGGCCACATTTTTATGTTTCATTTTCAGGCTGTTGGTGCCACAGGAGCAATTAAAATTTGTGAATGATGTTTTTTCCCCCCTTGATAAATAATGTGGATGACCTGCAGTCTGCTCACATTCCTGGCAAGGGATTTAACAGGCTATTGTGTTAGTAACAATGTGGATGCAAATTGTAAACATTTATCATCTCCAAAGTTTCATGCAATTTTCAAGCAATGTCAGTTGAAACAGATGCTCCAACCTCCTATGTAAACCAGTCTTTATAGATGATTTCTCCACATTCTTCCAAATCACTTTGTTTTCCAGTAACTTCTATTTATTTTATAAAATAATATTGTAAAATCTGCTAGAAAGTGAATAGGAAAGGATAAAAAGTTTAATGTCCTCTAAAACTGATTTCCTGTCTCTTTAGGTAATATGAACTATTTTTAATGTGTATCAATAAAACTTCTTGAGAGTGGAATTTAGTAGTAAATTCCCTCTGCATGTTTATTAGCATATTTATTGCAAGGTAAACTACAAAATGCTAGTGAAAAATTTCCCATATATCTGTGTCCTTAGAAATTTACAATTGTTATAATCCTCACTCCTGAAAATCACTAATCCTAACAGAAAAATCTATAAAGATTTGAAAGTTTTAAGATCAAATTGATATCTTTCCAAGTGGAGGAAACTCTTTAAGAATTATCAGGCACCTCAGAAAAGAAGGAAATGGATCAACAAGTATTTACAAACTTCTTATAAGGCTTTGAACTAGCATGAGGGAGAATGGAAAAAAATATAAATCAAGGGCCAGACTATAAGTGTTTCAGAAACATATTTTAGGTATTTTGAGAAGAAATGTTTTTGTGAGATAATCAGGAAAAACTTTATAGAAGTAAAATTGAGCTAAAATGTCAGGGAGGAGAATTCTAAATACACCTCATCCATGGGTGATGTATTCCAAGGCCTCTAGCAGATGCCTGAAGCTAGGGGTAGTACCAAACCTCAGATAGACTGTTTTTCCTATACATACACACCATACATAACAAAGTTTAGTTTATAAATCAGGCACAACAAATGATTAACAATAGTTAACAATAAAATAATAGCAATTATAAAAATACACTGTAATAAAATTGCCAGAATCATATCTTGTATTTGGCGGGGTGTTATTAAAAAAAAATAAGGTTTGCACGCCTGTAATCCCAGTGGCTTAGGAGGCTGAGGCAGGAAGATTGCAAGTTCAAAGCTAGCCTCAGCAAAAGTAAGATGCTAAGCAACTCAGTGGGACCCTGTCTCTAAATAAAATACAAAATAGGGCTGGGGATGTGGCTCAGTAGTTGAGTGCCCCTGAGTTCAATCATCGGTACCAAAAAAAAAAAAGAGAGAGAGAAAAAAAAAAGAAAGATCACCTGAACACAGGCATTGTGATACCATCTCTTTACCTGGATGGCTACTGAGTGACTAATGGGTGGATAGTATATTCAGTGTGGAAACACTGGATAAAGGATGATTCAAGTCCCAGGCAGTATGGAACAGAGTGGTAGCAAGATCTTATGAAGCTACTCAGAATGGCTTATAATTTAAAGTTATGAACTTTTATTTCTGTAATTTTCCATTTAATATATTCATACTGTGGGTAACTGAAACTGGAAAATGAAATAGCAGGTCAGCAGGGGGAGGGAACCACTGTATGTGAAAAGGAGGGAGAGGGCAACTTCTTGGGAAGCAACAGCACAAATAAAGATTTGAAAGCAAAAGAGATGCTCACAGACTTGGAAGTAGTGGTGGCAGGACTAGGAGGTGAGTAGAAAAGTTTGATTAAAGTGAGGAATTGAGAGAGATGACAATGAGAGGAAACAAAGCCTAAAGGTTTGAAAAGGCAGAGGCATTCATACCCGACTGTGGTTGATTTCTTATGTAAGGATTCAGGCAGAATAGAGATAAGACCCAGTTCCACCACATATGAACAATATATTACTTAGTGCTTTAACCTCTTTAGACCTCTGTTTCCCTTCAAACAGTGGAGGTCATATCTTCCAAGCAGAGTTGTGAGGCTACATAGAGTGACAGTTCATTGTGATCCAGCCAAGAGAGCCCTCATCATATTAGTAGTCTTCTCTGCAGTGGTGGGTGGGACAAGGAGGCCACACTGAGGGCTGTACAAAGGGAAGTGACATCATTAAAGGGATGGAGGTGGGGCTTGGAGATGATTAGTTTTGTGATGGTGTGTAGAATGAGTTGGAAAGGGGGCATGTGTGCTGGAGTAAGGGGAATTAGACATGAGGACATGGGGCCCCCGAGCTTAGCTATACTGTAGTGAAGCCAGTGGGAATGAGAATGAGGAAGTGAATATCAGATGGAAAGAATGAAGGGGTCTGGAGAAGAGAGAGCTACATGTAGAAATTGAAATCCAGAAGAAAAATATGTTAATTTCCAGATAAAGAAAGAAGCATTCAATTTGTAGACGAGCATACTAAGGCAAAAACCCTGTGATGAATGCTTTTGTTTCTGGTTTGCTTGGCTTGGTCTACCCCATGGCCTGCACAATCCTTTCCCTTGGGTTAGCCATTCTCTTTTTACTTTGGTGACATGCCCTTTATCTGAATATTCAGAGTACTTAATTTTCTTGAGGGATGTGAGTGATGAGGCTGGGCTAGTCAAAACCTTTTGTCAGAATTTTTCTACCTGAAGATAAATCCTCTTGACCTCTCTGGATGGAGGGGTTAGAATGTTATAAGTCAGGATAAAGCCTCTAGTGGTATATCTAAAGCCAAATAGAGACCATAGGAATTAGAGGAGAAGCAGAAAGACTTGGAGGATTGGTAATGTTGAGATTAGTTTTATTTCTTAAGACCCACAGAGTTGCCCTGATTTCTGCCAGATGTCTACTTAAATTTTTGTGAACTAACCACTGTCCTTCCAATAAATCTCTTTCCACTTAAGCTGAGTTGTGTAATGGAAACACCAATAGATTATAGACTACAAAAAGTTAAAACATTCTGCAAACCAAAATACATCAATAAAACCAAGCCAAACCATTTGGGAAACATTTGTAACAAATATAATATGACAAAAAAGGGTAACTATCCTTATTGCATGAAGAGAGTTTATATATCAGGAAGAAAGTGTTAACACTGTAAGAGAAACATGACCAGATGCCATAAACAGATCATATGCAGAAAAAGAAATACAGGGCACATAAAATAAGAGTCTGCATCAATAATAAATAAAAACTAAACAGCAAAATATATTTCACTCATCAAATTGCAAAGGTGAAGAGTAGGGTAATAATGTCTGGGTACAATGTATGTGTAAGGGTTATTCAACTTTTCTTGAGAGCTTTCTCTGCTATATGTATCAAGAGCCTTCAAGGCCATTCTCGGTAACCTAGCGACTCTGTCTTAAAATAAAAAAATAAAAAGAAATGGTCATGTAGCTTGGTAGTAGAGCAGCCCGGGATTCAATTGCCAGTACCCCCCTAAAAAATCTTTAAAACATCCACAGCCTTTGATTGAAACATTTCATTTCTAGGATTTATCCTTATATAGAAATCAAACATCCTTATGTAGAAATCTGTGTGCAAACACACAATGTTTTTATTCTATGTATACATGCACTAAGATTCACAGATAAAGATAAGATTGCAGTGATATTTATATTTGCCAAGTTACAAATGAGTAATTAGGTGATGGTTGAAAAGATAATAAGAATAAGCAGGGGGCTGGGGATGTGGCTCAAGCGGTAGCGCGCTCGCTTGGCATGCGTGCAGCCCAGGTTAGATCCTCAGCACCACATACAAACAAAGATGTTGTGTCTGCCGAAAATTAAAAAAATAAATATTAAAATTCTCTCTCTCTCTCTCTTAAAAAAAAAAGAATAGGCAGTTCTATGATAGAAAATTGTGAGCCAATAAAAACCCATCTTTTTAGAATATATGTCCTTGACATGGGAAATGCTCAGCATATAATCCTAATGGAAATTAAGTATGATACACAATTATATGATAAGATCTCAATCATTATTACATGTTTATATGTATTAGAACATAAAATGAGACTTTTTCTATTGTCTTAAAATTTTGACTAGTTCTCATTCTCAACAAAGGGATTAGACACAGTTCCACAATATTTACTAAGATTGAAAAGAAAAAAAGCCTAGTGATCACATGAGCAGAGCAGCAGTCTACAGAGGTGATCACTCAGACAAGATAATTTGAAGTGAATTCATAGAGGCAGAGAATGCTTTTTGGCATAAACCTTGGAGCCTGAAGGCTCTGGAGGTGTGGGGAGATGGGAAGTTGGCTGGTGCATTCCACACCAGCAGGGCACAGAGAGAGAGGGCAGCAGTGGGAACATGCCTCACTTCTACCCTTAGGTACAGGTGTGTGGGGTTTCCATGGTGTGAGTGAGATGGTGTGGGGAGAATTATCAGACCATTGCCTCTTTTACTCCAAATCTGAGCTAGAGATAGGCCTGGGCTTAGGGAAGGCAGAGTATTTACTTGAAGAGATGGAACTGGACTTTTTTAATATGCACACAGGAAATGTTTCCAATAACCCCCAACGATAGGAAAGCAATTGGGTCTACCTGAATTGTGGCTGAGGAGAGAGAATGGAGAGCTTGGAGGCAGAGATGGGTAGGACAGAACTCAGGCTGCTCTATCTTCATATTCCATCAAGCCCATTGTGTTATCATAGCTACTCCTAAATGCATCCATCTCCATCGGGGTGGGAAAAATGCACAAAGCATTATCCAGAATCATCTCTGAGTGGTGACAGTATAGGTGCTTTTAGTGCCTGCTTTATGATTTTTTCAAAATTTCTAAAATAAACATATATACTTTTATATTAAAAATTAAATAAAAGTTAAAATTAAGTGACAAGACAAAAAATAAAAAGAAGAAAAAAAAAGCCCAACAAAAATCAAGTCACATAAATGAAAGATGTAGAGGGAATGACTCCAGCAAAAAACCAAACCAAAACCAATCAAACAAAACATCAAGATCAGAATTTTAAAAGGAAAGTTAAAAATTTTAAAAGGGAAGGAGTTGTCTCTACTCATGTAAGCTGCATGTTACATCAGCATTTCTGTTGAAATGCTTTTTGTCTTTCCCTTTATTTTCATGTCTCCTGACACTAGTGCTAACTCTTGTCACCTCCCCCTTAGAAGACTGCAGTGACCTCATAATTGAGGTATTTTCCTGCTATCCAGATCCACACACCAACTAGGCCATCTTTTCAAAAGGTGCTCTTCCCTCTGTTCATGTCTCCCCAGTTGTTCCCAAACAACTCCCAACTTGAGTTAGGGCAGTTTCTTCTGAGTCTCCTATAAAGGCCACAGGGTAACTCAACTTGGGCTCTTGTTAATATCCAATACTCCAAAGGACCTTTCGATTTATATGGATTGTAACCATTTCTTAGAGTTCACTTTAGGTCCTTCCCTTCTCTCATTTGAGGGTAATAGGCATTGGTTTGGTAGTTTGTTTCATGTTGAACCAGAGTTCTGTGTATTTTTCATATATGTAAGTAATTATAAACCCCATGAGTGATGGGATCAAGTCATGTACTTTCAAATGTATCTCACTATATTGTATAGCATCTATATTGTATAGCATCTGTTAGTCTCAGAGTTGATTGCATCTAAATAATTCTCACAGACTTACTTAACCTGATAATTTATTAACAAAGCTACTAGAATTCTG
This sequence comes from Marmota flaviventris, assembly GCF_047511675.1. Lineage (NCBI taxonomy): Eukaryota > Metazoa > Chordata > Mammalia > Rodentia > Sciuridae > Marmota > Marmota flaviventris. Next base: position 23,218,194 of record NC_092513.1, on the reverse strand, counting down.
AAACTTAAATTAGTTCATTAGTTCCTTTGCTGAATCTGGTACCTTTTCTAAGTCATCTTTTCTCTTTTTTCACTTCAGTTTATGTGGCTATGTGAAAATAATTTGATATTCATAAATAGAATATTCTTAAATGGAATAAGAGTAGAATTTGATAAAGGAAAACAACACTGACTTGAATACATTCATACTTTCAATAAAAAGAAACACTTTCATATTACTGTTGTCATTTATATTAATTACTTTTGAGTCTCCAGACAAGGATTATTAAATCATTATAGACAGTTTTTTCACACCTCCTTTTACTATCTAGAAAAACATTTCTGTATCCTTCTGAACAGATTCAAGAAAATAAAATAAAGACTCATGCTCTTCTGCACACTTAATTTTTAAAAAAATTAAGTAAATTTATCTTGACTCCACACAAACCAAATATTAATTAAAGTGCAAATAAGAAAGAGAAATTAGACACAGATGAAGGTCAAGGGTTCTCTCAAGTCCACAAAAGGGCAGTATCTAATGGGACTGACAAACACTAAGTATTTCTGTGAGCTGCATGTTTCAGAAGTTCATGATATAATGTATTGATTGGGTTTGACCTCATTAACATTAAGAATAGCACTGACCACAATACTGATGTAACTTTCGTTTTTGAAAGTTTTTTTTTTAACTCCTTTTTTAATCTTAGATGGAAAACCACTGGCAGGTTTGTCAGGTTTTCCAAAATCCCAAGTTCTCTTCTGTTAAAAGTCTCAATTCCACAGGGGACACCAGGGTCTAGCTTCTAGGCAGAGTTCAACCTGTCTCTGTAGAAACCAAAATCCAGAGGCAGCCAGGCTCTTTGACCCCTCGCCCCTCTGAACTCTCCTTTCTCCACAGCTTGGCTTCACCTCCCAGAGCCGCCCCCTTCCTGCTCTCCCCATTCCTACTTAAAACAGAACTCTCCAGTTTCCCTAGATGTTTCCCTACCATTGAGTTGGCAGGCTGCACCAGGTGAAAGTCGAGCTGTTCCTACTGATGGTGGTGGCAGAGGTATGTTCACTACTGGAACTCAGAACTCATTGCCCCATAGAAACCGAAGTATACTGTTAGGTAGGTTCTATAGCTCGTTTAGAACTCCAGATGAGGTATGTGGGCCACGTGGACTTCTATGAACTCTCCTGGGCACCTTCCCACCCCATTCTTTGGTTGTTTGTTTTAGGAAAATGACTCTGAGTTCAAATGATTATCCATAAATCTTCTTTATGCAGAGGGAGCCTCAGGGACATAGGCCTAAATTATTTCTCTGCTGTGGACTCCTTTGAGGGGCTAAGCTTCCATTACCCTCCCCCACTCCAGGCCCCACACTCCTGAGCAGTGAAGAAAGCCAGGAGTCCTCTTTAGAGTAAGCACCCACAAGTGAATGACAGACCTGGGGGAGGGGAGAGAGGTGGCACAGGAGCTCTGTGCAAGACATTGGTAAGGGGACAGGAGGCTCAGGGCAGTAAGGGTGGAGGTTTCTAGGAGATCTCTTGGCCTAGCTCCTAGACATTTTAACAGTGTTATAGTGTTCAGTTAGTTTCAGTAGATTTGTTCCTGAGCCATTGGCAGCATAGTGGTAACAGAAAGCAAATGAAGCAATGTATCTTCAGAGTGCTCTAAGAACTGGGGGTCAGGGGTAGAGTTATTTAGTAATTAGAAATAGAGAACAGCACAAGTACACACACGTGTGTGTGTGTGTGTGTGTGTGTGTGAGAGAGAGAGAGAGAGAGAGAGAGAGAGAGAGAGACAGACAGACTAACATTTGATTCCTATTCAGTCTCTTTCCTGGAATTTTTAAAGCATTAGTGCAAGAGGTAGTTCTCTTTCTTTAGAGTCTAGAACTGCTGGAAGATATGTCCCTTCACTTGGAGGGCCTTGGAAGAATGAGCCTGAACTGCAATTGTTCACTTGGAGCAAAAGAAATGTTCCTTGGCTATGGCTGAGGCCATATCAACCTGGTGACAGTGGGATGTGATGGGAACCTCAGATAATGATGGGAGAGTTAGAGGTCACCATATGGTGGGAGAAGAATGACCATGACCATTTACAAATTGTGTGGGGCCCCATAGGATCAAAAGGAAGAGGTTTGGGGGGACTGGGATGCAGAGATTGAGATGAACAGTTCTCATCTAGATTTATCAAATAACTATTGTTCCTGTCACTCTTCTGATTGAACCCTGAGGAAAGGTGACTGCTTTCATCGATCCTCAGTGCTTAGTACTGTGACATGCACAAAGTAAGCCTCAGTAGGTGTTATTGGCAGCTTGAACACATAAGATGAAATAAAATATAATTAGCATGTAATAAAACTGAAGAAACATATTGAGGTTAAAAAAAAAAGGCAAGATGGACCATGGACTACCATGTTGAAGACACATTATGAAGGGCTGGAGCCTGGATTTAGTCCTTGTTGATTCTTACAGGGGTTGAATGTGCACACTAGTCTCTGCCTTCAGAGAAGCTCAATGGAATTATGGAGAGAAACCAGACTTCACTGTGATAATTTAAAACTATAGGCAGAAGCCAAGTAGAGAGGCAGAGTGATGAAGAAGGAAAGAGGGAGACAGAGAGGGAGACAAGAGAGGAAAGAGGGAGACAGGGAGCAAGCCCCCATGCGTTATAATTAGACTTCAAAATACTTTCACATCATTTGGTTTCATAAACTTCTCAAGTTGCCTAAGAAGTTTGATATGGGTTTCTCTTCTTTGCAGCAGAGTCCTGATTTATACAATATTTAACCCCAAACCCATCATCTTTCCCAAAGGAACCTCATTCTGTATCCTGGTTAATGGTACTCTTCTCCATCCTGGTCCCTATAATAGCTTCAGCTGCCATAGCAAAATGCTGGGTACATTGTGTGACTTAAACAAGAAAAGACACCAAAAAAAGAAACTGTGGCAAAAATAAGACCCAATCATGAAGAATTCAACATAATGTAAAGAAATGTATAATAAGTGCCCCCCAAATATATATAGTACAAACAATAAGAACTTGGTGATAGGTGTGGGGTGAAATATAACCTGTGTCTAAGATCTTTAGAAGACAAAAAATGTTTTGTAGATCAAGTTGATCAAGGCATTGACTGAAATTCTCATTAAAATCATAATGAAGCCATGAAGACAGGTAAGAAGATCTTGAGACCAGGAAAAAAACATGGAAAGATGAGGGGACTTTCTTGTGTTCACCCTCTCTTAATGTATTTCCTTGGTTTTTGTGATAGCCTAGATTTTTGTCCTGCTCTTTATCTGGTCATTATTTCCTTTCTCTGGTTATTAAATGATCCCAGTCTCTCAAGGGTGAGGTCCTAGGCACTTTTCTAACTGCACTCTCTTCTGAGTGATTTTATGCATTCCTAAGACTTTAATAATTACCTAAAAATCAAGGATTTGAGATATTTTCTCAAAACCAGAAGAAACTCTGCACTTTCTACACACACACACACACACACACACACACACACACATATATATATATATCTTCACCTACCCATTTGATTTTTCTACTTGTTTCCCTTAAAGTCATTTCAAACTCTACATGTCAAAACCACATCTCCTGCCCCCCAAGCAAATCTTTTCTTAGTACATAGTTTATTTTTATTTTTTATTGCATGAAATTATACTACTATCAATCCAGAATAGCAAGTCAGAAACCTAAGCATCCTGTTGGGCACCTCAAGCCTCATTGCTCAGCCAATTTATCATCAAGTCCTACAAACTTTACTTCCTCAATATTTCTCAAATCCTTCCAATTCTCTCCACCCTTACAGCCACCTCTTAGTGCCAGACATTTCCTTCAACGATCTAATTGCTCTACAAATCCTCAACTCATCATAAATGACTACCACCTTTTCCCAGTCAGTTTTTGTTTTGAAGTTAGAGTGCATTTTTCAACAATGTGAATTCAATGACTTTTCATTGGTTTTAAGACACAGAACAAAATCCCTAGCATGTCCTACACCACACTGCTAATAGGCTGCCTTCCTAGCCCAACCATTGTTGTATCTCTCTAATTCCACCTTGCCCTTTGCATTCCACTATGGTGCACTTTCTCAACACACCGTGGTAGACTGAACAATGTCCATACCACCTGATGTCCAAATCGTAATCACCAAAACCTCTGGATATGTTGCCTTATGTGGTGAAAGGCACTTGGCAGATGTGACTAAGTTAGGGGTTTCGAGATGGGGATCTGAGATTACCGTGTATTATCCAGTTGGGCCCAATGCAGTCACCAGGATCTTCATAAGAGGAAAGCAGGAGGGTCTCAGGCAGAGAAGGAGGTGTGATGATGGAAGCAGGGACTGTGAGCCAAGGCATGCAGAAACCTCTAACAGTTGGAAAAGGCAAGAAAATGGATTTTTTTTTTCTGAGCCTCTAGGAGGAATGCAGCCCTGCCAACACCTCAATTTTAGGACTTTAGAAACTGTGAAATCACAATCCTGTGTAGCCACTAAATTCATGGTAATTTATTGTAGCAGCAACAGAAAAATAATACACAAACTATTGAGTGGCATATCTTCGCTTTGTCCTTCCAGATTTACTCTCCACTATCTTCATGCCCTAGGATGCCTCAAGGCTGATCTGTGTGGGTGGCATCAGTGATCTCTCTTTCCATCTGGCCCAGCTGGGCTTGGTCAAGGGAGACACACAGGATATTGGAGGATGCAAAGAAGGTCAAGTTGGGCTATTTATTTCCCCTGCTACCACCCTTTTGGAATGCTGGCTGATTGCATCTTCTGCCACAGCTCTTGCCTTCCCATATGGACTCCAGGTTTTAATGACTGCTATATCCTCTGTCCCCTGTCAGCTGGGGTGATGGTGGTGGCTAATGGCTCCCTGCTCTTGTTAACCTAGGGTGCTACACTATTCTGTATCTTTTCCCTTATTCTGTTCTATTTTCCTCGTTTTGTTCAATAGTCTCTGTATTAAACATTCCTAAATTTACCCAGTCTGAAAGGGCCATCTGTTTCCCCACAGGATGCTGACTAATGCAGACCTCATCCTGTTCCCGTCTGCCTCAGGGCCTTGGTAAATGCTGCTGCCTTTTTAATTTTTATTTTCCAGGAAAGCCCTTCTTCCCAAGTACATTGTCTTCCTGTATTAATCTTCAGAATGCTTAAATTTCTTTGAGAAAAGTCTCCCTTTCCCTCAAAATTAGGTATTATACAATCTCACAATACCATGCATCTATATTCCTTATCACTTATCATAATTATAGCTTTGCAGTTATTTATGAGTTAATTTGATTATTGTCCATCTTTCCCTCTAAATCTTCTTTATCATATACAGTAGATAGTAGTCATGCATGGCTATTGAATACTTAGGTTGGGTCTAGCACAACCAAGGAACTGAATTTTAAATTTTACTTAATTTGAATTTAAAAGCTAAGAATAAAGTTACTGGAAAACTTGTAAGCATGTTTGAAACTATTTGGGCATGTAAATCTGCTATGTCAAATACAAATACAGATCAAATATTTTTGATGAAATTTAGTATCTGTGTTAGTCAGCTTTCTGTCACTGGGACAAAGTTCCTGAGAAAATCAACTTAAAAGAAAGAAAGGTTTCTTTTGGTTCATAGTTTCAGAGGTTTCAGTTCATAGTTGCTGGGCCCCATTGCTTTGGGCTTGCGGCAAAAGCATGTAGCAGAGGAAACTGCTCACCTCATGGCCACTGGGAAATACAGAGAGAGTCGGGAAGACATGGGATACCCCATTTTCCCCTCAAGCGCTTGCCCCCAATGATCTTACTTCCTTTCACCAATACCCACCCCCTAAATGTTCCACGGTATCTCACAGCTGGGATACCTAGTGCTATAGGCTGGAGACCTACTCTTTAACAATTGAGGGGGACATTCCAGATCCAAGCTATAGCAGTATCTTAATAGAGACAAGCTGCAAGTATGAAATACACACTGGACTTCAAAGTCGTAGGACAAAAAAAAATGTAAAATGTTGCAATAATTTAAAAATATTGACTGCATGTTACATGTTGAGTTAATGATTTTGGATCTATCAAGCTAAATAAAATATATTATTAGAATCAATTTTACTTTTTTTAACCTTTTTAAAGCATGACTACTAGAAAATTTTAAATTACACCCATAGCTTATATTATTACCTCTCCAGGTTAGTTGTTGCTTCTTTGAGCTAGAGCACAAGGTTCAAGAGGGCAATTTCTTGCCTTTGTGTCTTTTCATGCACTTCCTTTTGCATTCTGGGTGCCCCACAATATTTAATACATGAGTGAATGAATGGAAGTGTGTGCAGTCCAACCGAGCAGAAGGTCTTGGGGAGCAACCTCAGTGTGAGGATCAACAGATGTCTAGTCTGTGTCACTATGTAACCTGTGTAACTTCAGAGTCAAGGTTTTAAGGGCAGGGCTAGGGGTATACTTCGGTTGTAAAGTACTTGCCTAACATGCATAAGGCCCTAGGTTCACTCCCTAGCACTGCCCTCCTCTCCCCCCAAAAAAAGAAAAAAAGAAAGAGAAGGGAAAAAGTTTCAGGCCAACAATGATAAAACCCACGATTTAAAAAATTTGTTCTTTTAGTTATACATGACAGTAGATGTATTTTGACATATCATTCATACATAAAGAATAACTTCCCATTCTTGTGTTTGTACATGATGTGGAGTTACACTGGTTGTGTATTCATATATGAACATAAAAACTTGTGAATTTAATAAGGTTCCAGCATCATTTTAGCTCCTGAAAGTTAAGACACCTACGACCTGGTAGGTTTTGTAGCAATGGCTACGCGATGGCATAGACCATGTTCTGTGACAGAGTAAGGTATGTGCTGACGGTAGCAGAGTAGATTTTGCTGCAGTTGGTAAGAAGCGGGATTCCCGGTGGTTTGAGAGAAGGTGAGGGTCAACTATGTCATCAAATATAGGAATACACTTGGGTTGCTACCTGCTAGCAATGTTTATTCCCTACCATGTCCATAAATATATATTTGTGTGTGTGTGTATGACTCCTCTTTTTACCTTACAAGATGACCCTTGTCATTTTACTCTGGTTTCGCCTAGCCTAATCCCATAGGGTATTTTACCCAAGCTCCTGCATCCAACTGGGGATGTTTCTTTTGTGGATAGTAGGTCTCTGCTTACCTAAATGAACTCTTCAAAGAGAGATAGGGCAGCTTGGTTGGATGAAAAATTTTATTTTTGTTGGAAGAAAGTGAACTGTGTTAGTAAGACCTTTGCATTTCAGGCCACCCGTCTCCTCCTTTTTAGCCCCAAGCACCCTTCTCAATGTGCAAAATGGCATCCTTCCACTGAAATTATCTTTTGTCCTTTCCTGAGCCCTCCTCTCCAGGAGAAGAAAGGCGCATGGATGTAGGCAAGGCAGTAACTTCACAGGTTTAGGAGTCTCTTGATGGTTTGTTCTGCCTGTGTGACTAGTAATGCTGAAAGGTTTGAGTCATCAGAAGGCTCAGGAAGGACTTGCCTGCTAGCCCAGTTCTGCCACTCTGCCCATTTCCCCAAGATCTCACACCAGCAGATCTTAGCAGCTTATTTTCATTCATTCCGTCTTTACACTTCCTTTAGTGCAATGACCTACTTAAGTTAAAGGGAAATACAAACCCCAAAGGAAATGTGCTGACAGCTGTTTCCTGGGTAGAATTAGGTTGGACATGTGTCTGAAAGAAGCTTGTGAGCTCTAGGAATCATTTTGGCTGGAGATGGAAGTAGAATAGAAGGGACAGTTTACAAAAAGAAGAAGAAGAAAAAAAGTATCAGGCAGTAGTGTTCCTGGGCAAGTGATAGGAGACTCATGGTGGCAGGAGGGCTGAGTAAGAAAGTTCCTCAAGGACAATTTCAAACAGAGATTAGATTTTCTGTTTAGTTCCTCCCTAAATACACTTCTTAGAAGCTCTATGCCTAAGGCTATAGGCCTGAAGACTATCAAGGTCTAGATAGAGCAAATTCAACTAAACCATTATTGAAAATCAACGCCACCACCACCACCATACTTTAGAAGGCTGATAATATTCTGATATATAAATAACAGAAGAGTTTGGGAAATAATCATTAATCTATTGTCTGAGAGGGCGAATAATGGATAATAATAATAATAATAATGCAGTGAGTAGTCAGATTGATTTATGTTTCTTCCTTTCCCTTTTTTGGTGGAAAATTTTTAGATTATTTATTTGAGAGGCACAGGAAAAAAAATGAAACATCTCTGAATCATGGGCTGCTGATTGGCCCTGGACTGTGGAGTCCCTTTGGTATGAGTCATAGACTCCCCCTCCTAGGCATCCCGTCCCCTGAGGCAATCCTTCCCTTATCTTTGGGTCTGTTGTTGGGAGGTCCAGCTAACTCCAAGATAACTCCTAACTTCTAGTGTTGTCTTAATTCTGTTGTAATGGTGAGATGGAATGGGCACTAAATACCATTTTTTTAATTAAATATGTTTATTAGAAGAATCATCTAGGGGCTGGGGCTGGGGCTGGGGCTCATCGGTAGCACACTTGCCTGGCATATGTGAGGCACTGGGTTCGATTCTTAGCACTGCATATAAATAAATTAAAATAAAGGTCTATGAACAACTAATATATATATATATACACATATGTTTTTTTAAAAGAAGAACTATCAAAACTAGTTATAATAGATAAAAAGCACTTAGGTTAGTTTGTAAACTTAAATATATAGTGTTAGAGAATTTTAAGAGCTCAAAGAGGGCTGGGGATGTACTTTAGTGAATAGAGTACTTGCCTAGCATATGCATGGTCTTGGGTTCGATTCCTAGCATTGACACACACACACAAAAACGTAATAAAACTCAAAGAATCTGGAATCCTAATATTAAAACTTTAGAGATGAAAAGAAGATGAATTGAGTTGCCCAAATTAATTGTAAGTTACCAATTAATTACAGTAGCACAAAGAACCAGAAGAGACCTCCAGAACCTCAGGATTATGATCATTCTCCTATATTGTATTGCTTATGTAAAAGCTGGAGTACTGAACAATAATTAATTTTAAATATGTTATGTATGCACTTCAAAATTTAAATTATCCAAGAGTTTATAGTAAAACAATTATCCACTATTTGTCTCTAACTATTTAGGTCTCTTCCCTCTGAAAAACCTGAAATTTATTTTAGGCTGAGGTGTGAGGTAGGAATCCAAACTTATTATCTTTCAAATGCCTGTCTGGTTATCTTCCTAGCTGATAAGGTGTGTTTTCCTCATTTGTGCTTCTCTCTTGGAAGTTTTATATTTAATTTTGGTTGCTTTTTTTCTCATGCAAGAATCTGAGCGTCCACTGACACATTAAAACAATTCTGTTTATGGAAATAAAAATGGAATTGTATGAAATGTATGGATTAACTTAGGGGCAAATGAGCAGTTTTATATTGACTGCTATAGAGCCTCAGGACTTTTTCTTTCTTGATGAAAGGAATCTTGGTAGGAGATATTGTGCTTTCTGCCTCTTGATGCGGTTCCCTGAGGTTGTGGTTGTCACACTTCAAGCCCCACACCTGACCTCATACCTTACACACTGGTCTCCTTGCTGTCCAACTCAACTGGCATGCTTCTTCTGTCACAATGCCCCTGCTCCAGGTAGCTACATGACTGTACCCTCATCTCTTTCCACTGTTTGCTGAACTGTGAGAGGACCCTAACCACCCAATTTACAGATCGCTCCTACCTCCCATTCTGAGCTCTCCTCATTTTTCTTATCTTCTTCTACTTTATTTTTCATTCTACTATGCTAGTTAATTTACTTGCTTATGATGCTTTTTATTTGTTGCCGGTCTCTAACACTAAAATGTGAGTCTCAAGAGGGCAGAGATTTTTTGTCTATTTTATTCACTCACTGTCTTATCCCAAATGCCTAGGACTCAGCCTGGCATATAATGAATGTTCAATAAATATTGGTTTAATTGAATTGAAAAACTGTATATCTAATAAGGGATTTTATTAAGAATAGACTACATATTTTAAAGTCAAATACCTTTTCGGTATCCATGGAAATAATTGTATGATTTTTTTTCTTTCATTCCCAGACATGGTAAATTATATGCTAAATCCCCTAATAATCAAATATCCTTGCGCTCCTGCAATAAGCCCTACTTAGTCATGGAGTATTATAAGCTGCCTGATTTTGTTTGCTCTTGTATTTATTATTGTTAGGGTTTGAATTGATGCTGAAAGGGAGACTGGTGTAAAGTTTGCCATGATTTTTTGTTTGGCTATGTTATCACTATTATGTTAGCTTCAAGAAATAATTTAGACCTCCGCTTACCACATTGTTAGCCTCAAGAAATAATTTAGACCTCCCCTTTCTACTATTTTTTTTTTTTTTTAGTGCTCTGGAATAGTTCAAATAACATTTGCTTTATTTTTCTTGAAAATATGGTTGCTTATGCATTCCCATGATTGTAATCTCTGGGTCTTCAAATTATAGATTTTTGTATGCCTGATATATAAATATAGTTATATTATTTTACACTTGAGAACAAATCATCCTAACTCATACAGTCTCTTAAGCCAAATTCTAATTAAGGAGAGTTCTGGAAAACATGCCTGTGCCTCCCTCCATCTCTTTCTTTCCTCTCTCCCTTCCTTCCTTTCTCCTTTCCTTCCTTCCCATGAAATAATCAGGTCTCTATTTTAGGTTTAGCTTTAAATTTTTTTAAAAAATATATCTAGTCTTTTATTTTGTGTGGTTTTGGGGATAGAATCCAGGACCTTGCACATGCTTAGTAATTGTTCTACCATTGAACTACACACCCAACCCTAATTTTACTTTTTGTACAAGTACATTAAAAAGCAAAGCAAAACAAAAAATGCAACTCCTTCTTCTCCTTGAATGTTCGTTCATACAGTTCTAAAGCACAGATTTCTTTCTTTCTTTTCTTTTTTTGTCTTCTAGATGTTAAAACGGAGGCCTGGAAAGTTCTAGTTCTCTGCTCACTTTCATGCTCAGAGGAGACTCAAAATTAGATCCTGCCTCTCCAGTGGCCTTTGTGGCATAGCACTGCTTCTCTTGGGTGGTTCCTTTCTCTTGGGTGTCCCTTTCTACTCTTCCTTCCAAGCCTTCTCCCTTCCACAAAGGTTAACTATCAAGTGTGTACCAGTCACTAATGAAGGTGTTAGGAGATGGGAAGATGAACAAGGTAGATTTAGTCTAGTAAGAAATCCAGACAAATAAACTCACAACTACAATACAGTGTGAGCATGGCACATATAGAATATAAATGGGAAGAAAGAGCAGTGGAGAAAGGCCACTCTACGTGACTGGAGCGTCAGGAACTCTATGAGTTCATATGCAGAGGCCTGGCAAGGAGGATTCTGCTCATGTTTACCATTCCTTGAACTCACATGCTCTACCAGTTTATCATACATATCTCAAAATATTCTCATCCCAAGGGAGCCTCTGTTGACTTGAGCTCTGTGGTTTCAGGCCCGCCATTCTCTGGACCATGATCTCCATCACACATCTTGTTGGTTGAGACATTCTGGGTCACAAACCACTTTGGAGTTTGTGCTCCATCCAATATGATTCCAATCTTGGATCCTTTTAGAGATAAACATCACTTTGGCAATACTAAGGAACTCTAGAGAGGCGGAAATTTAACCTGGAGAGGGCAGGAGAAGAGGACATTTTTATGTTTTAGATAAATTGCCTCTGGCAGTTCGTTCGCTAACTCTAAAGGTTTATCTATCTCAAGCATTTTCTCAGTTTATTTATATTCATCATCATTCCTCAAACTCATTCTTGTATTTCATACATTCTAAGTGACTCCTCTATTCTTATCTATGGGGATATAAAGAATTAAAAATCATGTTCCCTGTCTGAAGGAGTGTTTAGTATAGTTAAGGAGAAAAGAGAAAATGGAAATCGTAGATAAACAAGAAAGCATGTCAAACCTGTCTCAAATGAGGTGGGGTAGATAATTATTCTTATTGAGTGGAGGAGGGGGAGTGATTGCTATAGAATGTACCAATTCTCACTTGCCCCAGATTTGTCCATCTTTAAGACTATGCTGGTTAATTTTATGTGTCACCTTGGCTAGACTATACTCTCCAGTATAACCTAGTTTAGGTGAAGGTATTTTGGGGTGAAGATATTTTTTAGATATAATTAACATTTAAGCTAGTGGACTTTGAGTCAAGTAGATTACCTTCTATGATTTAAAGGCCTTAAGAAAAAAAGACTGAGATGCTCTAGGTAGAAAAGAATTCTGTCTCTAGACAGCCTTCAAACTCAAGGTTATGACATCCACTTTTTCCTGGTCTCCAGACCCTTGAAGGCTTGGGACCAGCCCCTCATCACAAGAGCCAATTATTTAAGAGATGACTCAACTCTTTCACTTTCTGCATCCTTTGAGTCTATTTTCTGAATAACTCTGACTAATACAAAACCAAATATTCTCTTCCTTCCTGCTCTTCTACCTGGTTCTTAAGGTAAGATGTTCTTAGCTTGGCATATATTGATTTTCCTATTTAGATGCAATATCATTTATTCACTGAAGAAAATTTTCATTAGCTATCTATTAGAAGGGAGGTTTAAGAGTGTAGGGTTTGAAACTAGCCTGCATGGTTTTATTTTCTAGTATGAGTTCAGTTTTCTCACCTTTAAAATGGGGATAATAATGGTATCTACCATTTTATGGTTGTGTTGAAGAGTAATTGAGTTAATAAAAATATAGTTTGATGAATAAATAAAAATAGCTCCTGGTAGTCAACACAGTTGCCACTCAACATGTATTTGTTATCTTTATTATGACTCCATGCAAGAGGACTGTACTCGGCTTTATAGAAATAATGACAAGTATTGGGCTGTGGTTGTGATTCAGTGATAGAGTGCTTGCCTAACATGTGAGGCACTGGGTTTGATTCTCAGCATTGCATATAAAGAAATAAAATAAAAGTCCATTGAAAACTAAAAGAAGATATTAAAAAAAGAGAAATAATGACAAGTATAATATAGAGTTAGGCTTTAGGTTGCTTGTGGTCTAACTGGGGAGTCAGAGAAATAAATGTACAATGCCAATAAACTTTGCTATGGATGTGAATGGGGTATGCACAGGGCCACAGGCTATTTAGGGAAGCACTAAGTAGATGCTTAGGACCCTGAGTGGTCCAGACAAGGAGAATCTGTGGTCCCCCTGCCCACAACTGTGCAGGCAGAATGAGTAACATGTGAAGGCGAGAAGCTAAGAAACTGTGGTGCATTCAAGGGAACTGTGTGCTCTGAGTAAAGACGGCAAAGACAGGCTGGTGGGAGAGGGAGAGGAGGCACAAGAGATAAGCCTAGGGCCAGAGATGGAGGGCTTTGTGTGCTATAGTAAGATCTGTGTGATCTTTATCTTGCTGAAACTTAAGACTTTCCATTCCTCTGAGGGTTTTAAGCCCTTTCAGTAATTCCAGAAGGGGAAGCAATATGGTAAAGCAAAGAGACACAAACATATATTTACAAATATATAAATAAATGAATGAATGAGAACAAGTTGACCTGACTTTTAGGAGTGTGACCTTCTGTGCTAGTCAGCTTTCTCTCACTGTGACAAAGTACCTGAGGAAATCAATTTAAAGGAGGAAAGATTTATTTTGGTTCACAGTTTCAAATCATGGTTGGCTGGCCCCTTTGCTATGGGCCTGTCATGAGGCAGAATATCATGTGTGACAGAATATCAGGGAGCACATGGCAAAGCAAAGTTGCTTATCTCATGGTGGCCAGGAAGCAAAAGGGAGAGCTTACTTGTAACAAAGCTCCTTCCTGCAAACCAACTATGGTATGAAGTTCTCAGTGGACTAAACTATTAATGAGGTCCACACCCTCATGATCTGGTCACCCCACAAGACCCCACCTCTGAACAGTGGTGCATCAGGGACCAGATTTCAATATATGAGTTGTTGGGGGAACATTTCAGATTCAAACCATAACACCTTTTTGTAGAATGATGGCTCTCAAGTGGGTGAGCTTGTCCCCCAGGAGGCACATTTTTCATTGTCATAATTTGGGATGACGCATGTTAGTAGCATGTTGTGGATAGACAGGCCAGAGGTGCTGCTGAAAATTCTACCATGTGCCTGGCAGCCCCCAACAAAAAACCATCAGATCCAAATATCAACAGGAGTGCTGAAGTTGAGAAATTGTTACAAAGAGACAGCGAGGAACAGCTTTGGAGGATGAAGAAGTCATGAGCACCTTACATCACACCTTTAGTGCCTCATAAGTATTTTGGGTTGTTTTACAGGTCATTGGGAAGCCAATGAAGGTTTCTGAGCAGAGTGAAGATGAAGGTTGTGTTCAGGTCGATTAGCCTGGCTGTTGTGTGCAGGATGCATTGGACAGAGAAGGGAGTGGAGGCAGGAGAATCGTGTGTCAGGCTATTGTGATTGTTCAGATGCCAATGTTAGGAGTCTAAGTGATTGGGAGAAGATGGAGAGGAAAATAATGAAAACAGATGAATAGAAGAAGTGTGGAGAGGAAGCTATTTTGGAAAAATATAATATTTTTAAAAAGAAAACATTTAAGTTTACACTGCAATTCATGCAGAAATACCTGCTACACAGGAAAGAAGACAGGATTGGAGGTATTGGAATCAACATCGTATGTGTTACAGGCAAAGTATTGGCAGTGGACTAGTTCCTTGAAGAAAAGAGGTGGCAAGAGACAAGCAATAGACTGAGGACTGAGCCATGGTGTCTTTTCTCTTTCCCAGTTTTATTTTTTCTCTTTAAGGGTCCCCATTCCAGCAATGTTATAAATGAGAGGAATGGAGACAGGTGCTGTTTCCAGGTATCCTGACTCCATTAGTATTCAAGGCCTTTTACGGCTGTTGAGTGGATTGATGGGGCCAGGTGCTCCCTGGAAGTTGTCTCCCACTGGAGAACCAATCACTGAAAATGAGCCTGATCATCAGGATGCTTCTCATTTCTTGGGTCCTCACTCAGGCTAGGCAGTCTCTTTGTGATCACAAACATTGGCTAGACCCCTCGTTTGCTGCTGTGCTGACACCTGAGTCGGTGGCATTGCTTAGGTGTCTTCCTAGAGCATATTTTTATTGCATCTTGATCACTGCCTTCCCTGATGTGGGTTTTCTTCTATATCTTATTAGTATTTTCTTCTCCCCACATACTATATTAGTTGCATAATTCTGGACTTCACCATTAAAACTATTAAAATGGCATTTTAAGTTAAGAATTACATAGCTAATGTTTCAAGTGGTTATTATACAGTAGATACTGGCCTATAATAAGAATTTAACTAGTAATATAAAAAAAACATGAACACTAAAAAATTTAAGAGTCTCTCTGTGTGTGTGTGTCTGTCTCTCTCTTTCTGGCACTAGAAATTTAACCCAGAGTCACTCTACTACTGAGCTACATCCCCAGCCTTTTTAAATTTTTATTTTGAGACAGGGTCTTGCTTAGTTGCTGAGGCTGGCCTTGAACTTGTGATCCTTCTGCTTCAGCTTCCTGAGTTTTGGGGGTATGGGTATGCACCACCAAAATCAGCATTAAAATTAGTGTTAAAAGTGTGCTCTAGTACTTGTGTCCCTAGGTCTGCTGGATTAGTAGCTTCCTGCCAATGGGCCTGACTTCTGCTTTCTTTTCTTGTAATGATTTTTATTGAAAGTTTGGCCAAGATTTCCTCCTCCTTGTGGCTGTGCAAGAGCTCCCTCACACAAGAGTATCTCAGTCCTTGGAAGATCTTCTATCATCCTCTGCTCATGCTGTTCCTTCTCCCTTATTAAATCCACCTGCCTCAGACTGCTCATGGGCAAATGCCACAGCTGATGCCCCACACTGGCCACCAGCTTTCATTGTATGTGACTTGTTTTCACCTTTGACCTTCTGGATGCCTGTTGCCATCTGGCCCCATCTGGAATTCCTTGCCTGCCTCTGGTCTCCTAATCTCAATATTGACTATCCTCTGTGTAGCCATCCCTCAGGATGACATCTGCCCCTTTGAGAGCATACTTTGTACCAGGCGCTGGACTAAAAACTTTGCAAAGATTATCTCAATAAGTCTTTGTGAGAACTCTATTTTTGAGATGTGGAAGCTCAGAGAGATTAAGTAAAACTTTCAAGGGCAGAGCTGTGGTTTAGATGAGTGTCCTCCACCCCCAATCAACCAGAATTCTCAACTCTTATTCCAACAACCCTCTCAACTCTTTTCCCATATCCCAACCACAGAGGCAGCTTGGATTCTGGTCCTGCCTTTTGGCCATGTCCCAGAGCACATGGCCACGTCCCAAAGGTGTTCCACCAGCAGAGCTTCCCTCTAGTTCTGTGTCCACTGGAGAATCTAGGCAACACTAAAAGGTCGTTTATCTAGGACTGGAAGGTTTGCAGCCAGATGGAGCAAGGTCAACCATGACAGTGATATAACCCACTGTTTACCTTTGGTAGAAGTCTGAAAACAGCAATACTGAGGTTGAAAGAAATACCAAGGTCCTTAAATCTCCTCTTTATCTTCTAGCTCTGGCTCTGAGCAGTCATTTCACCTACCCTGACTACATTCAAGGGCCTGGCAAGATGATCCCCTGAAGTTCTTCTCAGAGGAAGGTGAGTCCATGTTACATGTAGGTGTCAACTGGAAAGTTTGGAAGTTTTTGGGAAAAGAAGACAAATCTTTTCCAATAGAAGCTTTATTTTGTAATTTATAGCACCAATGATTTCTTTGGCTGAAGATATGCTTGATTCTGAAGGACACAGTGTAATAGGGAGAGACAGTGTAGTCCAGTGGACTTGGGGAGCTGTCTTAGTCTGTTTGGGCTGCTATAAAAATATAATCAACATAAAATTATAAACAACAGAAATTTATTTCTCATAGTTCTGGAGGCTGCAAGTCCAAGATCAAGGCACTAGCAAATTTGTTTTGGTGAGGGCTCAGTTTCTCATAGTCAGGGCCTTCTTGCTATGAAATGTGTTCCCTTGGTCCTCTTTTAAAAGGGAACCAATCTCACTCATGGCCTTCTTCAAGACTCAGTCACCTCAAAGCCCCTACCTCTGAATGCAATCACATGTCATGAAATGATAGTATGTATTGTGAGAAATGCCTCCTTAGGCAATTTCTCCATTGTCTGACATCATGGAACGTACTTACTCAAGCCTAGATGGAATAGGTTAATCACTCAAAGTGGCCTCCTGACACAGACCAGGGACAATCCCCTCATGGGATTGTGTGAGAACCACTGGTTTATCTTTATGCAACTTATGCAAAATTTCTTCCTGTTGCAAACTCTTTCTTCCAAAGGAACCAGTCAGAAGAACACAAAGCATGCTGTCCTCTGCAGTTTGTAAGCTGAGGGCTGTGGTTTGGACAACAGTAGGTTTAATAGTCTCTTCACTGTGGGTTTCCTTGAATTTCATATTCTGGAAATTTCAGAGGTCTCAGCAACCATTTCCATTTCTTTGCATTTACTCTAGTCTTTTTTTTTTCCACCACAATTTAAAAAATCAGTGCATTATCGCTGTACATAATGATGGGATTTGTTGTTACGTATTTGTATATACATACAACACAACAATATAATTTGGCCAATGCCACTCTTCAGCACTTCCCTTCATCACTCCCCACCTCCCACCCCTTGGTGCTTTTCCTCTATTGATCTCCATTTGAATTTTATGAGAAATGGAAACCTGCCCCCATCTTTCTTTTCTTTTTTTCCTCTCTAGCTTCTGCATATGAGAGAAAACATATGACCCTTGACCTTCTAAGTTGACCTATTTCACTTAATGTAATTAGTTCATTCATTTCCCTACAAATGACATCATTTCGTTTTTCTTTATGACTAAATTAAACTCCATTGTGAGTGAGAGAGTGGTGTGTGTGTGTGTGTGTGTGTGTGTGTGTGTGTGTATCACATTTTCTTTATCATTTGATGGATGCCTATGTGGTTGATTCCATAGTTTGGCTATTGTGTGTTGTGCTGATATATAAACATGGGTATGCATGTATCACTATAGTATGATAACTTTAGTACTTTAAGATAAATGTAAAGGAATGGTATAACTGGGTCATATTGTGTTTCCATGCCTAGTCTTTTGAGGAAACTCCATACTAATTTCTATAGTGGTTATACTAACTTACAATCCCAACAGTGTAAAAGTGTTCCTTTTTCTCTACCTCCTCTCCAGAATTTATTATTATTTTTATTCTTTTAAAAATATTTTTTCATTGTAGATGAACACAATCTTTATTTTATTTATTTTTATGTGGTGATTGAGGATCGATCCCAGTGCCTCATGCATGCAATGCAAGTGCTCTACCACTGAGCCTCAACCCCAGCCCCTATTTGTATTCTTTTTTAAAAAAATATACATATTTTTTTAGTTGTAGTTGGATACAATACCCTCATTTCATCCATTTATATTTATGTGGTGCTGAGGATCAACCCAGTTCTCACATGCTCTCCTGAGCCACAACCCCAGCCCCTATTTGTATTCTTGATGATTGCCATTCTGACTGGTGTGAGATGAAATCTCAGTGTAGTTTTGATTTACATTTCCCTACTTGCTAAAGATGTTGAACATTTTTTTCATATATTTGTTGGCCATTTGTATTTCTTCTTTTGTGAATGTCTGTTTAATTCATTTGACCATTTAGGTTATTTGATTTTTTTTTGGTGTAAAGTTTTTTGAGTTTTTAAAAAATATATTTTAGCTATTAATCCTCTGTCAGAAAAGTAGCAAGCAAAGATTTTCTACCACTCTATAGGATCTCTCTTAACATTCCTAATTTTTCCTTTCTCTGCAGAAGGTTTTTAATTTGATGCCATTCCATTTATTGACTCTTGCCATTATTTCTCAAGTTTTAGGGGTCCTATTGAAAAAGTTGTTGCCTGTGCCTAAAAGCCAGTGTTGATCCTAGATTTTTCTTCTAAGATTTTCTTCTAGATTTTCTTGATGCATATTTCCTAGTCTTTGATCCATTTTGAGTTGATTTTTGTGCAGGGTGAGAGATAAGGGACTCATTTCAATCATCTACCTGGGGATAACCAGTTTTCTCAGCACCATGTGTTTAAAGGCTCTTTTCTTCAATGTATGTTATTGGCACTTTTGCCAACGATCAGATGTCTGTAAATGTGTGTGTTTTTCTCTGTGTATTCTCGCATGTACCATTAACCTATGTGTCTGTTTTCATGCCAGAACTATGCAGTTTTTGTTACCATGCAGGTCTGTGGTATAATTTGAAGTCATATATGGTGATGTTGCCAGCATTTTTTTTTTTTTTGGCTTAGAATTCCCTTGTCTATTCTGGGTCTTTTATTCTTCCAAATGAATTTTAGGACTGTTTGTTCTAGTTCTGTGAAGAATGTCATTAGTATTTTGATGGGGAATGCATTTAATCTGTATATTAACTTTGAATCTGTATATTGCCATTTTAACAATATAATTCTGCCTATCCATGAACATGGGAGATCTTTCCATCTTCTAGAATCTTCTTCAATTTCTTTCTTTAATGTTCTATAGTTTTTATTGTAGAGGCCTTTTACCTTCTTGGTTAGATTTATTCCTAGGTATTTTATTTTGTTTTATTTTTTTGAGGCTATTGTGATGGAATTGTTTCCCTGATTTCTTTCTCAGCAGATTCATATTTGTATATAGGAAAGTTATTGATTTTTGTATGATGATTTTGTAACCTGCTACTTGGTCAAATTTGTTCATTAGCTCCAGAAGTCTTTTGGTGGAGTTTTTGAATCTTCTAGGTATAGGATCATACATCTGCAAACAGTGATAGTTTGACTTCTTCCTTTCCCATTTTTATCTCTTTTATTTTTTTCTCT
The DNA here is from genome assembly GCF_047511675.1 of Marmota flaviventris. Taxonomy (NCBI): domain Eukaryota; kingdom Metazoa; phylum Chordata; class Mammalia; order Rodentia; family Sciuridae; genus Marmota; species Marmota flaviventris. The sequence continues at coordinate 23,198,412 of NC_092513.1, read as the reverse complement.
TCCTTAATTGCTCTGGCTAGAATATAGTGCTAGCACTATATTATGTAGAAGAGGTGAGAGTGGATATCCTTGTCATGTCCCAGATTGTAAAGGAAATGCTTTCAGTTTTCCCCCATTTATTATAAGGTTGGATTTGAGCTTATTATAGTCTTGAGTATTTTCCTGCTGGCTACCTGGCAAACAGGGGCAACTAATTAATGTTAAAATTCTGGAACATATTGTTATTTGACACACATGTTTGACTATGAACTTCTTTTGGGGAGACAGGGAGAGTCTTTAAATCACTATGAGGAGCTCATCTAAGTCTACAATAAAAATTTTCTGATCTTTAAGCTGCTTGTGTTAGGATGGGTAAGCTTTCATTCTGAGGAGGTTGGTGCCTGGTTACAGCTGGTGAGACAGAGAACTAGGGACAGAAGTGGCAGGATTTTGCAGCATTCAACAATGGGAGCTGAATGAAACTCATTCACAGAGCTAGAAAAGTTCCTAGGGTGGGCCTTTGAAGGAGGAGGAGATGTGGATTGTGTAATCAGTTTGCTTCTAAGAAAAGAGCATAAGTCAGCTCCATTTGATTAAGTACAGCCTCTGAGGTGTTCACAAGCAATGCTCACTTCAAGGTTGACTCTCATTTATTGATCACTGTATTTGCCAATGTACATCATGGGGCTGTGGATCCAGGGCAGGCTTAAGAAAGAAGAACCTGGGATGAGACTTTGCCAAGGCCAAGGGCAGCCTGAGGGTTACATCTGGGGTGGCTGGAAGGAGGTTGGGGAGGAAGACTGGCCCAGCTGCAGAGCTCATTCCTCCTACCCTTGTGGGTGCTGGTTTCTGGGAGAAGACTCATGTTTTCTGCAGAAGCTCACCTGCCTCATCCATCTGACTCTTGCTGGAGCACCTCCTCCTCCTTCCCCAACGTGTCATTCCTAAACCAGCAGTTAGCCCTGCTATGGTTCCCCACGGCTGACACCACAGGTCAAAGGGGAGGGGCAGTCTGCTGGGCATGTGAGATGCAGGATGGAGGCGTTGCTGTTCAGGCTTTTATTTCTGCCTCTCCCTCTCCCCTCTGCATATGATCTCTGCCTGCTGTCTCTCTATGCCTTACTCATAATATCTATGTTCTGAACTCCCTACCTTTCCCTTTGACGTCCCTCTACTCACTTTGCCTAACTCCTGATTGTCCTTTACAGCTGAATCCAAGTGCTACCTCCTCTGGGTAGGTGTCCTGCCCTCTTAGGCAGTGTCAGGACCCCTTATCTCTGTCCCTGTAGCAATCAGTACTTTTTCTTTGAGAGGTCTTATACTACATAGGCAATGTCTATTTTCAGGTTTATCTCCCCCTACCATTTGCCAAACTCCTTAAAGGCAGCAAGCAAAAATTTTTATTTCTGTATAAGGTAGGTATTTTAGTCTTGTCCTACAGTCTTGTCCTAAGTGAATCTACTCTTCTGCCTACTTCAAAACTTGGAAAGGGGAAGTGACTTGCTCAATGTCACACTGGAGGTAACTGAGTATTCAGAGAGCCTTACTCTCAATTCAGTATCCTTCTACATTTTATAAACAGATACAGATGTGTTGAGAAAAAGAGATTTGATGAGGCACAAAACACAATATCCATATGAGATGAAAGTTCTTGGGCTCTTCAATAACAATAATTATCATTAATGATAATAAACCCCATTGTGTTTGGAAGTATCAACACAGCTAATGATGGTGCAGATGTTTGAGGGGTGCTCCTCAGCTGGTGGCAGTGTGGGGACGATTCAGCTCAATCAACCAGCTTCCTGGCATGCAAGGTACGCAGACAGCATCTGCCCAAATGGATATCCTTATAAGAAGCCACTCTTGGCTCTTGGGGGAGTGTTTAGTCCTGTGGCCTTGCTTAGAGATGAGAAAACTGAGGCTTGGGAAGGGCAGTGACCTCATGCACTGCAGCCTGTTAACAGAGAAGCTGGGCAAGTGTCTCATTCTCTGACTCTTTGCCAAGCACTAGATGCACACGGGTTAGTCTTGAACCATCTTGTTAAATGTTCCTAGGTTGTAAGATAGCCTGATGATTCCCTCAGGAGTCCCCAAAGTATCCCAAACAGCCCAATCTATGCCCCAAACTAGACCTTTCCAATTCTTTTCAAATCTTATCCTACCTTTGCCTCCAAAGTTATGTTTCTAAAACTCAACACCCATCACACATTACTTCCCATCACAGAAACTTATGCTTGCTTTTCAAGGTTATGAAATAAATCCCAAACTCCCCAGCAAAGCCATGCAGGTACTTTGTGATTCAACCTGAGTCTCTTTTGACACTACCTCCCAGGCCTCCTCCATTGTGGCTGTGATGGGCACAATTGGTGCCCACCCTCATTCCCATCCCTCTTCTGGGAAGAGCTCACCATCTATTAGAGAGATTGCAAATACCAAACACTTGCTTTCCTGGCTAAGCTGAGCCTTGGGTGTAGGCTCTAAGCCAGCATCAGCCAACAGGGTGATACATGGGAATCAGCAGTGGGGGATAAAAGGTAGCTCTGGTAAGGAGTTTTCTCCTTATAAGACAGAGAGGCAGACACAAAGGGGCCCTTTGTCTTCTTTCTTGTTTTGGTTGATGCAGTCCATGGCACCTGGAGTGGTTGTCGCTGTCTTGCAATCCTGTGGGACAAGTCCAAAGAACCACAAAGATACTGACCCATAGGCCAGATGTCACTGAACCAACTTAACCAGCTCTGGAACTTCCCACATCTGGACTTGTTAGGTAAGATGTAAGGAGAATATGGGAAAATCTAATAACAAATGACCAACCAATCAACTTAAATATGTGCAATTACTTAGATCTTCCATTGTGTGCTTCCTGACCAACTCTACAGCTATTCTTTGATCAAACCAGGTCCCTGCGGAACCAACAGTTCCCTCTGTCAGAGGTGGTTCAGAAAATGGCATAAAGGCTACAGAAATGCTCTGTCTCCCCCTCCTCACCCTGCACTTGCCCTCATGCCTGCCTGTTGTGAGCACTGTGATGTTACTTCTGCTTCCATGGGACCACTGGACACTCCAGGAAACAGTCTCTTTGTCCTTTTCTAGACCCTTCCAGGCAACCACTTCACTTTTGTTCTCTGTGTTTTAATTTGGTTTCTAAGTAATTCAAATTTGACCAAGTCTGGATCTCCCTTGGGGACTTCAGCTTCCTCTAGGACATATTCTGCTTCTCCACTCAACAGGGCTTCTTGGACCACTTGAAGGATGGCCTTCCCAATTCTGGCCTAGTTCAGGATGGTCACCTGTCTTGGCCCTGGTCTGCAGGATTGGAGGGGGATGTTACCACCTTTCACCCCTCTCTGTGCCTGAAGGAACAAACTCCAATCAAACCAGTTCTCTTTCATGTTTCAAAAAATCTACTTCCATCTTTTATTTCCGACAGTTTCTTCCTTCTCAAATGCTCCTTTATATCAACACCTCCACCTACCAGAATCCTTCCTGTCCTTGGAAACCTCACCCATGTTCCTGTTCTTCTTGAGGTAATTAATCTTGTTCATATCAGCCCCAGACCCCTCCTCCCTTTCAGCCCTGCTGGGAGTATGCATCCTCTGTTCTGATTCCTCGGTGCCTGTCACCACTGCCTTGTTCAAGGGTAGTGGACATATGTTCACTTTATGCTCCTGGGACACAGTTTATATATCTTTTTAATCCTCTCCGGAGTACACGCTGCAGGGCACCCCAAGTCAACATTTATTGTGATTGGCGGTGCTTTCTCAGGACTTCTTATTATGGGGAATAATAAATATAGTGATTGTTCAGAGCTACTTTTATTTGGGTTTCTTCTTTCTTGTAGCCAAAGGTCCCATAAAAGATACATAAACCAATGAAGGAAATAGATGTGGGGGTGGAAAGAGGGTGTTTCTAGTTTATTTCAACTTAGGTGGTGTGTGAAGGGGACCACATGAGCATAAGAAGAGGTCGAGAGTCAGGATGTGTGTGTGTGTGTGTGTGTGTGTGTGTGTGTGTGTCCGCGTGTGTGACAGCAGAAACCTAAAGGAACTTGGGAGTGACTGTACATACATGTGGGAGCAGAGGGATGCAAGGTGTCCAGGGGTTTATTTAGAAACCAAATTAAAATGGGGAGCTCCATGGACCCTAATATAATTGAATAAAATCTAGATATTATTTTTAGTAATCAACATCTTTTGAGTGCCCCATGTAGACCAGACTTGACTAATACTACTCGTTTCCTGATATTTTGACTCAGCTCATCCAAACCACTACTTCCTAACATGAAATTTGATTTTACTTTTCATAGATAAAGAAAATAGTTTTTATTCTCCATTTAGGTCAGAAGCGATTTTGGCAGTCATTCAAACAGTGCTCAGGGCACCAAGAATAACTAGAAGCTTATCTCTGTGAATGTCTGTTTTGAGGCTGTTTCGTTCTCTAATATTTTTCTTTGAATTCTCTCTCTCTTTTTTTTAAATTTTCAGTTTTCATTTATTTTTCATCATCTCTCTCTTCATAGAAATCTGGTGTTTCCTAATCTAGGTGCTCTTTTGCCCCTCTCTGGGATGATAGTAACATTTCAATAATTCATCTTGATATGGGGGGTGTGGAGTTGGGGTCCTTGGGGAGGCAGGAACAGTTTGGTAGAGGAAGCCTTGGACTCAAGTGTAGGAGGCCTGGATTTTTGCGCAGGTTTTTATCGCTCACTAGCTGGATGACCTTGGGCAAATCATAACTTCTTGGAGTCTTCAGCCCCTTATCTCTAAGAAGAAGGATTTGACCACTATGAGCTCCAAGGCATTCATGTTCTATGACGTTTATAAAAACCAACTTTATATAAGAAGGAAGATTTGTACTTATATTTGAAAATATGGGTCTTCGGTGATAATTAACACTGGATTTAAAAGTCATTTTGTATTCTGCAACTTTGTGGCTACTTGAGCTTTATAAATGAGGCCTGGGATTTGGGACCAGCATTTCCCAGGTTGTCATCCATCAAACGCTGGAAACTTTTCCAGATAGGAACCGAAGGGAAGGAAATAAGGAGATAGAATAGTAACAGCCTGTGACTTGTGAACTTTCTTTTTTTTCACGGTTTAAAAAAAAAAATAACATGAGGGGCTGGCGTTGTGGCTCAGGGGGTAGAGTGCTCGCCTACCATACACGAGGCACTGGGTTTGATCCTCAGCACCACATAGGTGTACAATAAAGATGTTGTGTCTAAGACTTAAGAATAAATATTAAAAAAAAACCATAAATTCTACCCTATTAACAAAATTCTTGTTGTGCAGTACAGGGCTGTGGATGATAGGCACACTGGCCTACAGCAGGTCTCTGTGGCTGTTTCATTTTGCATAACTGAAGCTTTACACCATTGCACAGCAGTTCCTCCCAGTTGCTGGCAACCATCCTTCTACTTTCTGCTTTCATGAGTTTGATGACTTCAGATAAAATCCTGGGGTCATACAGTATCTGTCCTCCCATGATTGGCTTATTCCACTCAGAAAACATCTTCTAGGTTCACCCATGTTGTGACCCCTGAAGGACTTCCTACCTGCTTTTTTTTTTCTTCCTTCTTTTTTAAGCCTGAATAATATTCCTTGGCTTGTGCTCTGAACTAGAATTTTTTCTGTGTTTGATACAAATAAAATTAAAACACACATTTTGTCATAACCCTCTTTGCCTCTCTTGCTGGTAATCCATGGTGCCTTCATCAAGGCAGAAACCCTTGGAGAGGATTGGCCTAGTGCCCACTCATACCTAAGGATGGCTCTCTACCTTTTAATGTGTTCCCAATGTTGCTTGATTATTTCTTTATTATAATTATGGATTTTGTCATGATGGAGATAAAAACCGGGGCCTAGTACATGCTAGGCAAGGGCACTATCACCGAGTTACACAATCAGCCTCAGCCCCCATTAAAAACAATTTTTTTTTTTTTTTTTGGCAGGGGACAGGGCAGAGTTTCTTTTAATTGCCCAGGGTGGCCTGAAACTTGTGATCCTCCTGCCTCAGCCTCCTGAGTAGTGGGGATTACGGGTGTACACCACTGCCCGTGACTCTTTCTTTATTATTTTTATTTGAAGTTAGTCTTGTACAAAGCAGAAGTCTTTGTCTGCAGATGAAGCCATTTTTTTGTTGAAGGATTTTATTGTCTGGGGATAATCTAGATTCTTGTTTTGATTCTATCCAGTCTTGGGTGAGTCTTTCCTGCTATGGGTCTCAGTTTCCTCATCTGTCAAGGGGAGGGAATAGAACAGTTGGGTGATTCTTAATGAGGGAAGTTTGCCCTTCAGCAGATATTTGGCAATATCTGAGCACATTATTGTTGGTCATAGCTGGGGAGGGTGCTACTGGCATGTAGTGGGACAGCCCAGGGATGCTGCTAAAAGCCTACAATGCAAAGGACATTCTCCCAGCACCCACAAGGAATGTGAACAGTGCCGAGGTTGAGAAATCCTGGGCTAGTTCTCTACCATCTCTAAAATGCCCTGTTTCCTTCTATGTCTGCAGTCTCCCCCTTCAGCCTCTCATGGGCATGACTGAGTCCATGACGAAACTGTAAAGAGTTTATTTCATTTCTTTCTTCTCCTTTCATAGCTCATCCTTCCCAAGCTTTTGTGCTCTTACTCTGTCTCATCATCATCTGGGGCAAGTTTAAGAGGCATATACATTTTAAGAGGGTTTAATCCTGTGTGGCATCAGGCTGGTTTGAAGAAGAAAAATGTTTAATTGACGTGAGCTGCTGCCCCTGGACCATTTCCATCTCATGTTCTGCATCCATGTTGAACCACCCCACTGGGGGCCCTGCAGGAAGGTGGGTAGTTGTTCCTGTTTGGTATTAAAATAATGACTAGTTTTTAATTTTAGTTTTTTGCTACTTTTAGTTTCCTTATGCTTCCCTATCCCAGAAGTCCCTGTTTTGTTCAGAAATTTAATGAGTAAAGGTAAAAAATAACAAGCACACATTTTAATGTAGCCTTTAGTCCCAGGGAAACAAAAACACACCATTCCTAATATATATTCTGCCTTTAAAACCTATCTTTAATGATTTATTTCTAGCAAGCTTTCTATACCGGAAATATATTAAGTATCCAAACATAAAAGCCAGAACCTAAGAATTATCTTAGAGACTTCCCCCTTGCTCACCTCTCAGATCTAATCCATCTGTGAGTTCTGTCCATCTTGCCTCCTAAATAGCCTCCAAATCCATCTGTTATGGTTTGGATGTAAGGTGTCCCCCAAAAGCTCACGTGTGAGACAAAGCAAAAGGTTCAGAGGAGAAATGATTGGGTTATAAGAGTCTTAACCCACTCAGTGAATTAATCCCCTGATAGGGATAAACTGAATGGTAACTGAAGTGGAAGGGTGTGGCTGGAGGAAGTGGAAATTGGGGCGTGGCTTTGGGGTATATATTTGTATTTGAGAAGTGGAGACCTCTCTCTCTCTCTCTGCTTCGTAGTCATCACTTTAGCTGCTTCCCTCTGCCACACTCTTCTGCCATGATGTTCTGCCTCATCTTGAGCCCTGAAGAATGGATCTGGCCTTCTGTGGATGAAGACCTGAAATCGTGAGCCCTCAAATACACTTTTCCTCCTCTACAATTGTTCTGGTTGGGGTTTTTTTTTTTTTTTTTTTTTTTTTTAGTCACAGCAATGAAAAAGCTGACTAAAATGCCATCCTGTAACCTCATCTCTGTCAAAAAGCACAGTGCAGATTCCTATGACCTCATCTTGCCCCAGTGATCTAACCATAACCATGGTTCCCTCCACCATGGTTCCCTCTAGACCTTTCTTCACATTGAATGAAGAGCCACCACATCAAAACACCGGTTAGGTGGCACCAACCCCTGTGGTATAACCATCCCATAGCTTTTTACCCTGCTGAGGATAAAGGCAGGACACATTTATGTGATCTAGAATGGGCCTTCTGCCTCTGTCTCCTCCACACTTCTCCAAACACACCTACTTTCTCTTATTTTTTTTTCTTCTCCAAGGTCAGTAGCCATCTTTCAATCCCTGGAGCCCTCGGTGCTCTTTCCTACCACAGTATCTTAGCACACACTTTTTCTCTAATCTGGAATGCTCTTTCCACCTGTATTCCTACTGCCTTGTTTTAGATTGGATTCTCCAAGAGGGACTGAGGAAGAGAAAAGGGGAAGAGAGGAGCAGGGAAGGAAAGGAAGCAGTTTGGGGAGCAATAATGAGCAGCTCGACGGTGAGGGCAGGCGAGGCTCAGTCTCATGGGCGAACTTCTGGAAGATGGTAGACAACATGTGCCAGTGTTGGGCAACCTGAGGAGTGAGGCAGTTGAGGCATTTGTACATTAATTCCTACTGACCATCGGTTGAGGGATGCTTCCTCACACTCCTGTCCTGCCCTGTGCATGGGCTGAGACCACTCCTACGGCCAGAAAAAGCACTTGGTGTTTGCAGTGAGAAGCCATCCTACTGCCCAGGAATGTGGTGACAGGAGATATGGGCAGGGCACTGGTAGTGATACCACCAGCTATTGGTGATGACTCCTGCTTCCTCACATGTTGAACTTTGAACATTAGAGAAGCACGCTGGGGCAAGCATATAAAGCAGGGTTTATTTTAAAAAGGGGTAACATAGGCTTCTCCGAGGAGGGAGAAGGGGGCCATAGCTGGTATCCTGGTGTCCCCATGTAGAGATGGCCTTAGGCCTCAGCCTAAGCAACTCCATTTTAAAACTCCAGTTTGAAACCTGCAGTCTCACCAGGCACACCTATGGAGCCTTCCCCTATGGCCCTCAGGCAAAAGCAAGTCATTTCTCCCAACCCTGACAAACTCAGAGTGAAGTCTCTGGCATGTTGCCCTCGCCCTGATAAGAGCAAGAAGCAAGAAAATCAGGGTGGGGACCACCAGACAAGATGCCTTAACCTCGGGAGGAATGACGTCATTGAGAAATCCAGTGCAGCTGATAGGGATTGAAAGGGTGGCCAGAAGCCCCCAAATTTAGTATAAACGATGGAGCACATGAGCAGACATTCAGCCAGCCGGCACTGATGCACACAAGCCTGAGAGTCTGATGAGGACCTAGACTGACATCCTAACTTTTCTCATCTGCCTGATCCTCTGCTTAGTTCTCACCACTCTCAAACTCTACAGCAGCCTCTTGACTCTGGTGAGAAAAGGACTTCTCCCTATGACGGCCTCCTCAGCCAGCCATCAGCTCCACCCCAGGAGAAGCCTGCCTCAGTCCCTGACCTGATCACCATGGTCTGAGTGAGTGTGCATCTGCTGGACTTAAAGCCTAAGGCTTGAGACTTTTGATCTTACACTTGAGCTTAGCATGTAGAGGGAATGTCTGTCATGAGCCTGTCATGATTAAGTGTGTTTGCAATGCTTAGAATTAATCTAGAATTGTTTGCTGTGAATTGATTATGTCTATTGCAGTGCCTAGCATTAAGGATTGTCATTTTCTTGATTAAGAAACTATAGAGTGAAATTGTATTGATTGATTTGAGTGAATAAAGCATTGAAAAGGCAGAAGCGTGTGGACATATTTGCACCTTTTGCCCATCATGACACCCAGAAGTGAGATGTTCGCTTTTTGTATATCCTAGGTTTCCTTTGTTCTGCTCTCTTTCCCTTATTTCTCTCCTTCCTGTATATGTGACTAGTCTAAGAAATGCTCAGTGGGATGGCCAAAAGGTGGGAATCAGGTGGGCTGAAGGGGGAAGGGCAGGACACTTTAACAACCTTGTAGCTCCCTGAAGGGAAGGGTAATACATGGGACAGGTTACCTTGGCAACAGGTTGGAGCAGGAGTAGGTTCTTGATAAGGGTGGAGGAAGGGCTCTGAAGGAATTAACATTTAGGGGACAGTTTCCAACTTCCCAGACTCAATTAAAATTGGCCTCCTTGATCTGACCTGACTCGATTTACCTATCTATACTGTCTGTCTAATTCTGGCTTCAGTAGTGTCTGTGACACTAAGTGCCTCTTCTTCCTCTAGTAAATCCCCAGTCATTTTTGGATCTCAGAACAAACATCAGTCTTTCAAGACCTTCCCGAGGTGGCCATGTGCCCTTGTTATCAGTATCCTGGCACTGTGGTCCTTTAATTTGCAGCATCTGTCACAGTGTGATCCCTTCATTAATCTTTGTCTCTACCACTGGACTGTGAATGGCATGAGGAAGGGACTGTGTCAGTTCTTACCTCCTTGTTTCCCCTGCCACTGTAGTGGCCAGCTCAGATGTCCTTTAATTATAATTATTCCCCTAGTGGACCATATAGTTTTTCTCATATTTGCAATATTTTAAGCAGATCTAACAATCCCTGCCTTTGTTTGGATTATGTTCTTGGTGAAATCTATTCTATTTTTACTAGAATTAGAACTTTGTCTTATGAGTGAAGGTAAAAAATAGCAAACACACTTTTTAATGTAACTTTTAATCCCAGAGATTTTTTTTTTTTTAAAAGCCCCAAACATGAAGGCACTGGGTATAAAACCTTCGGCTGGCAGGCTGTACTATCACACCATGGCTCAGACTTGTATGAAACCACTTATGTATAAAACATCCCATGGCATGTTGCTATGGTGAAAAGGACCAAGATTTCTACGGATTTGTAGTGAATGAAAGCTAAAGACCGTACTAGACACTCTGCATTCTCTGCTGTGATTCAAAGTGACACTAACCATGACAGCTTTGTGGTGTAGCCTCTTTTAGAGAAAAACTTCTGTTATTTTGGTGGAGGGTTTACCATGCAATTTCTTCATGGGAGTCTATCAATCAGGAATCTAATACAAACTACTCTCAGAGTAAAAACATGAATGAATGTCCAAGAAAGGATCTGGACAAAAGGATCAGGGTTCCAAGAAATATTATGGAATTCCTTTTTATCCCATTCTTACTCTTTTATTCCATTGCCTTCTCCCCAACATCTCTGATTCGCTCTCTGTTTTCTACATTTCCTCCTTCTGTAGGTAGGCTGCTTTAATGCAGAAGAAAAGATAACCACTGGCAACTCCTGGGATATAGAATTCAGGAGCCTTAGTAGCAGAAGACAGTGTCTTTCTCCCAGTATCTAAACCCGGGGGAATTGATTTGCCCTGCTTGAGTCATCTGCCTATTTCTAGGACCAGTCCCTGGGGTAAGTGACAGAAATGATTATCCCGGCTGGCTGATATGCCACCCCTGTGGTTGTAGTGGATAGTGGTGTCCTCTGAATGGCATCTGAATGGAAGGAAGAAAGAAGGCTGCTGCTACCACAACGAGGAGAGAATACTGGGTATAAGAAAGCCACAGATATCCCTAAAAAAATGGGGAACCTATTTGGTTTTTAATTTATTAATTCATTCAGATAACTTGCTCTTTTTGTACAAAAAAACTTCTGATTTCCTGCTACGACCAAATATTTTCAGATATAGAAATAAAAGATCGCTTCTCCCCTCGAGTAATTTAGTGAAGTAGAAGAGATAAACAAAGAAACAATTATAAAATGAATCATCTTTCACAGCCTGAAAGACGATTAAAGAAGCCCAATTGCAGAACTTTTAAAAACAGAATTCTTTAGGTATTTCCAAAGGAACCAGGAACCACCATGGAAATGGGGATCATCTTTTCACTTCTGATTACAGCCATGACGAAACTCATTAGTTACCCTCCTGCCCAGGGAGATGAGGAGGAAGTTCAAAGAGACATTAAACATCTACCAAGACAAAAGCATCCTTTGCGGGAGGGGAGGCTGTGGAAATTCCAAGGACTCTCTGGATAAGAAAAGCTCTTAATCAACTCCCATGTCCTGGACTGCGGGAATCATCTCCTATCCAGACCTGCAAGAATCAACACCTTCCTGGTTTGCTGGTGATTTCTTAGCAAAACTTGACTATATGCTAAGCTTGTCGGCAACCCAGTATCTATCACACTGAAATTGTCTGATCAATCTCACTTCTTTAATGATATTTTAAATTAAGCAACTTCTTGTGGCATTTCAGTGGCCTTTGTCAATGTTCCAGGAGACACTATTTTCTGAAACTCAATATTCCATTTGCAATTTCCCCAGGTCCCACCTATTAGGTTAAAAAAATGAAGAATATGGTTCATAACAACAATAACCAATGGTAGTCACTGCTAAGTTACTTTATTTCTCATTGAAAAACAACAGTGACTTAAGGTGAACTTGGCCAGGATAGCTTGTTCTAGCAATAAAAGAGTATATATATATACACATCCCTTAAGTGTTTTACTATTGCCTACACCAAACACAGATCTCGCAAACACATTTCAAGCGTCTACTGCTATAGCCTTCTACATTCTGGTTCCGAGTACTTTCCCAATAGGGAGACCAAGGGCCATAACTCACACATGTCTAGGACTTCTTGGTAGACAGAGGCCTGCATTACTTCTGCCCATATAACAGGCCTCTTTAATATAACCTGCGCTCTGAAAAAAAAAAGTAGTAAAGTAGTCATATCTGTCATCTCAAGCCTTCTAAAGTTTGTCAATACTCAGAATGGTTTTGAGGAAAGTCAGTGGCAGGAAGAGAAATTACTTAAATTTAAGAGAAATACATCTCATTATTGACTTAGACAAAAAAGGCTAGCTTAGATAAGCAAATTACATGATTCCACCAAATCTGTAGCTCAAGTGATAGCAGACCTGTTAAAAGTCATAAGAGGTGTTCTTTCATGGTACACTCATACATTGCTGGTAGGACTACAAATTGGTGCAACTAATCTGGAAAGCAGTATGGAGATTCCTTAGAAAACTTGGAATGGAACCATCATTTGACCCAGCTATCCTATTCCTCTGTTATACCCAAAGGACTTAAAATCAGCACATCACAATGTCTTAGTCACATCAATGTTTACAGCAGCTCAATTCACTGTGGAACCAACCTAGATACCCTTCAACAGATGAGTGGATAAAGAAAATGTGGTACATATACACAATGAATATTATTCAACCTTAAAGAAAAAATGAAATTATGGCATTTGCAATAAATGGATGGAACTAGAAAATATCATGATAAGTGAAATAAGACAATCCCCCCCAAACCAAAGGCTGAATATTTTCTCTGATAACCATAGTGGGGGGGAATAAGGAAGAATGAAGGAACTTTGAATTGTGCAGAGGGTAGTGAGGGGAGGGGTAGGGCTGTGGTATGAGAAGGACAGTAGAATGAGACAGACATTATTACCCTATATATATGTATAATTATACTACTGGTGTTACTGTACACCATGCATAGCCAGAGGAATGAGAAAAGTTGTGCTCCATCTGTGTACAATGTGTCAACATGCATTCTACTGTTATGTGTAATGAATTAAAAAAAAAATAGAAGGGATACCAGTAGAATAGAAGAAGGGGATCAGGGGGAGGGAGAGGAAGGGAAAAGGAGGTACTGGGGAATGAAATATATTAAATCATACTGCTTTATTGTGTGCACATATAAATATAACAAATCCCATTGTTATGTATAATTATAATATGCCAATAAAAAGAAAAAAAAAAGAAGTGTCCTTTGCTATCATCTATTTTTAGCTTCTACCTTGAATAGCAGGGGGCTGGGGAAATGATTTTCCCAAGAGGCAAAGGAAGAGTCAAACAATTGTGTACCCTTCTGATACTTCTTGGTATCAGCTACAAATAGCAGAAGAACCCAGTGAATATTTCTTAACTAGTAGGACTAGAGGTAGTGTTTGTTAATTTAGGGTCTCGGTCACGTTATCAAAGATCAGACTTCCATTATTCTATACTTCTGCTCTGTCATGCTCCAAGTGTTGGATTCAGACCTCACACTTTCCCTCTCATGATTGCAAGATGGCTTTAAGCATCACCTCATCAGTCAAAGGCTGGTATAGAATCCCCATTTCTTAAGACAAGTTTTTAAAGAGTAAGGAAAACTTTCCCAGAATTTTCCTACAGATCTCATCTCATATCTTATTGGATAGAATTCACCAATGTACAGCAAGGTGAATGAATTTACCGTGACCAATGTTTGCATGCACCTGAAGAACCCAGGACCTTTTTAGGTGGTTTTCAAGGTAAAGAAAAATATGCTTTTGCTTTTCCACCCTGTTGTTTTTTCTAGTGCTGGTGGTGCAAACTCAATGATGGATAAAACTGGTACTTTATCATGAATCGAAATAGTGGCATCAAATTATATCAGTTTTGGAAAAAAGTAAGTTAACTCATGAATGAAGTGGTTAAAACTCTAAATTCTGTTAAATGGCAACCTCTGAACACCCATATTTTAAATATGTCACATAAATTATTTCTGATGATTTTGTCAAGAAAAGTCCTTTTGCAATTGTTTGAATCCCAAGCTGAACTAGTCATTGTTTTTTTTCTCTTTCGAGGAACACCATTTTTACTTGAAGAACAACTGTCAGACAAATAATGTCTATTCAGGCATAGATATTTGGCAGACATTATCTCGAACAAAATGAGTCTGACACTTTGAGAAAAACAACCGATCAACAAAATGAAAAGGCAACCTACAGAGGGAGGAAAAAGTTGGGAAAATATTTGCAAACCATGTATTTAATAAAAAACATACTGACATATATTATATAAAATACATATTGATATATTATGTATATAATTTCCAATAATTTTAAAGAACTCATCCAACTCAATAACAAGAAAACAAATTATCTGATTGAAAAAAAGGGCAAAGAGCATATACCTCTGGTCTCCACTGATGCTAGATACCCTTAACTTTCTGTGCTCACCTGATAACCATAAAAAAATCTAGACCATCAAACTCCAGCAGGTAGTAAGGCAAGGCCACAAACTGATCCCACAGATAGACTCTGTCACTCTGCTCTTTGATCTAGGTAGGGTAAGAGTTTTGTGCCCTATTTAGTTTTGTCCCAAATAGGCAGAGACAAGAGTCCATTGTCAGCCTTAAGTAGCTGTAAGAAGTTTGAGACCTCCAGCCCCTCAGCCCCCCCAAAGAATTTTGGGATCACATCTCTCAGGGGGAAATGATAGGTGGGAGTTCAGGGATGCCAGGGTGTAAGAAAAAAACACCACTGGGAGACAAGACAGGGAAATGAGTCATCATGTCCCTGTTTATGATAAGTCCCATTACCATGACAACACCTGCCACTGAGGACTCATCGTCCATGATAACTCCTGTCACAGGTTTGTATTCTAAAATAATTAATGGGGGTAAAGTGGACAGTATTCTAATCAGGTATCATAAAGTAACCAATGGGAGCAAATGGGGTAAGGTCTTCAATTAGGTCCATATAGGGAAGAGAATGCCTCACAGCTTAGCATATAAGATATGGATTTCCAGAATTGAGCCTTGATTATTTCTCTTTTGCTTGGCCCACTCTGTTCTATCTTACAGGGTGCTCCTTTCACCTTCACCCTCAATAAATACATACATTGCTTGTTTTAAAAGGACCTAATAGACATTACTCCAAAAAATATATCAGAATGGGAAACATATGAAAGTATGTTCAGTATCATTAATCATTAGGTAAATGCAAATAAAAGCCACTATATCACCTCACACTTATTAGGATAGTTATTATATAAAAGGCAAGAGATAACAAGTATCGGCAAGGGTTTAGAGAAAAGGGAACACTTGAATACTGTTGGTAGGAATGTTGATTATGGAAAACAGGGTGAGGTTCCTAAGGAAGTTAAAAATACAGCTACTATATGATCCAGCAATCCCTCTTCTGGGTATACTGTATACCCAAAGGAAATGAAATCAGTACCTCATGCAGAGATCTACATTCCCATGTCCATTGCAGTATCATTCACAACAACCAGGTTATGGGAACAATGTAAGTGTCCATTGATGGAATGAACATAAGGCAACTATTATTTAGCTTTAAAAATGGAGGGGATCCTGCCATTTGCCACAACATGGATAAGCCTAGAGGACATTAAGCCAAGTAAAATAAACCAAACACAAAATACAACTTGATCTTACTTATACACAAGATCTGAAAATAAAAAGTCAAATATACAGAAAGCATAACAGTGTTTACCAAGGGTCTAAAGGGGAACTAGGAAATGGGGAGAGATGTAGGTCAAAGGATATAAAGTAGCAGATAAGTAAGATAAACCAGTCTAAAGAAAGAATGTTCAATGTTAATTCAACATTGTTATATTAATATATATAGTTAATAATAGTGTATTGTTATCATTTTTTTGCTAAATGAGTAGATTATAGTTACTTTTGCCATAGGAAGGATAAACGGGCGATGTATTAGTTAGCTCTCTATCACTATAAAGAATATTCAAGTGTGCTAGTCAGCTTTGCATCGCTGTGACAAAAATACCTGATGAGAATAACTTAGAGGAGGGAAAGTTTATCTTGCCTATGGTTCAGAGGTTTAGTCCATGGCAGGCTGACTCTCTCACTTTGGGACCAAAGTAAGGCAGCACATCATGGCAGAAGGGCATGGTGGAGGAGTATTGCTCCATTCATGGTAACCAGGAAGCAGAGAGAGGGAGAGGGGGGAAGAGGCTGTAGGGAAGATGCATTCTTCCAGGACATGCCCTAGTGACCCTAGTGTTGAGAAGAATCTACCCCTACCCCTTCAGCTATGCCCCACCTGCCTAGTAGTTACCATCCAGTCAGTCAATTCAAATTAGAATGGGCAGATTAGGTTACAGCTCTCACTATCCAATCATTTCACTTCTGAACATTTTTGCATTAACACAGGACCTTTAGGTGGACACTTCTTATCCAAACCATAACATTGGCTCATGGTTTGAGAGGTCCCAGCCATAATCAGGGGGACCCATTGTTTTTAAAACTTCAGAGAGTGCTGGATGGCAATGTTAGGAAGCACTTGGTGTGGCCGAACTGTTCACCTCATGATTGGGAAGGGAATGGAGAGGACAAAGGGAGGAGAGTCCCACAATCTCCTTTGAGGACACTCCCCCAGTAATCTAAAAACCTCCAATTAGGCCCTATCGGAAGTTTCCTCCACTACCAGTAATGACAAACTGGGGACTTTTAGGTTACAGTTCACATCCAAACTTTAGTGGATAAAAATAATTTTCATAACGGGATAGAGTGATTGTTGCTTTAGTTATCCGTTGCTATGAAAAAAACATCCCAAATTTAGTGGATTCAAACTATGATAATCATTACTTTTTCTTAACAAATCTACAAGTTGGGAGGGCTTGGCTGGGAGAGATTGTCTCTGCTACAAACTCTGGGGTGGCCTAAAGGTTGGAGGTGACCTGATGTTTGGAGCTGGAATCACCTGAAGGCTTTCTTGTTCCCATGTTTGGCACATTGATGTTGACTGTTGCCTTGAATGTGGTCTCTTTATATTGTTGCTTGGTTTCCTTGGAGCATGTGGCTCCAAGGAAAACCCACACTTGGAATTGGGTCAGTCAACTTGGAGGGGCAGATTTTTGTTTTCTTTTTTTGTGTTGCTGGGGACTGAACCCATGGCCTCGCACTTGCTAGGTAAGTGCTCTCCCACAGAGCTGTTCCCCAGCCCTTTTTATCATTATAACTTTTATTTTGAGATATGGTCTCACTAAGTCGCCCAAACTTGGTGGTCCTTCTGCCTCAGGCCCCTGAATAGCTGGGATTAGAGTTGTGCCAGGGGAAGGTTTTGAATGGATAGTCCTTGCCGGTGTTGAGAAGAATCAAGGCTGAGTGCAAGAGGCTATCCAAAATCGTGGTCACCATAACTGTCCTGGTACCTAGCACATTGTTTTCATAGAATCAAAGTTTGCTGATAAAGGAATATAAAGTCTCCAGTGTTTATCTCTTTCCCCTATAGGAAAAGAAGAACGCTAACATCTATGTTATGTGCCAAACACTGTATTCAATGCTTTGCATAAATGAATTCATTTAATTTATTAAATAACCCTGTGATATTGGCACTATTTTTTCTTAGTGTCTTCATCTTGCAGATGAGGAAAGCAGGACACAGAGAAGTTAAATAATTTCTCATAGGAAAGCATGGCCTTGTGCTGAAGCAGTCTGACACCAGAGCCTACCTGTCAACCTCTCTGCTCTTCTATCTCCAAGGCTCTCAGTTGCCAACCTCGGGTACCATGAGTGTGAAGACCTAGAGATGGGAAGGAGCATGGTGTGTTTGAGGGACAGCCATGTGGCCTATCAGGCTATAATGGAGCCAACAAAGGTTATTTTAAGACAGAGAAGTAAGTAGGAGAAAGGTCAAATAGAGCCTTGTGGACGAGGGTCAGAACTTTAGAGTTTATTTCATGTAGGGTGGAAAGTCCTTAAAGGGTTGAAAACAGAAGAGTAATCAGATTTGATGTGTGTCTTAAAAAATTCCCCTGGCTTTGGGAGAAGAATAGGAACAAGAAGAATTGGGGACCAATCAGGAATGCCTACAGAATCCCCTGAGCTTTGGCCATCCCCCAGTGGGCTGGGCCATGCTGTCCCTTGTTCTAGGTTCCTTTGCCACTTCACTGTCTACCCAGGGACTATCTGTCATCTTCTAAGATGCAGGCATGACTTCCAGTTGGAGGCTTTTTCTGACTCATCACCCTTAAGAAAATTGTCCAGTGCCCCTTTGTGCCCACCTTGGAATCTACCTTGAATGTTTTACTTTGTTTTATACTGTGGTATGATACAAAAATATATTTGGCCTTTGGGTCTGGCACAGAGCTCCTCAAACTCTTGGAATTTCCTGAGTCCTAGAAATGTCTTTTGTTACTCACACCAGAATCTTTTCCATCACACCTGAGTTCATGCTTCTAAGGTATCTTAGGGCAGGGCCCTAACTCCAGAATGAGGCTGGCCACTAGAAAGACCAAATGATCAAAGGGTTGGAACATGAAGCCCCACCCTTGACTTTTGGGAAGAAAAGCAGTGACTAGCTGGGGATTGAGCTCCATCAAAATTGCTGAACAATCCCGAGAACTTTTGGGTGGTGAAACATCAGGGTGCTGGGAGGGTGGTGTGCCAGGAAACGACATTAAATCTCCTGTGCATGTTTTCCATTTGGCTGTTCTTGACTTGTAGCCTTTACAATAAACCACTAAATGAAGTGCTTTACTGAGTTCTGTGAGCCATTCCGGCAAATCACTGAACCTGCGGAGGGAGTTGTGGGAACTTACTTGGTAGTTAAAAGTGGACAGCCTGGGGACCCAAGACTTGCAACTAGATCTGAAATAGGGGCAGTCTTGTGGGTCTGAGCCCTTAAACCTCTGGAGTCTGATGCTATTTTCGGGTAGTAGTGCCAGAATTGAGTTGAATTGTAGGATACCTCGTTGGAGTTGGAGAATTGGTTGTGGTGGTTAAGGGAAATTCCTACCTTTGGTGTTAGAAGTATTGCTAAGGGAAAAACAACCCTTGCAACTACCAAACTTTTTTTTATTTCTTCTTCCCTTTTAGTAGCCACAAACTCCTATAGAGAAAGTACTTAAAAAAGGAACAAACCATCATATCCCGTAACTGTCTGGTATATTGTACATATGAAATACTTACTGGTAACTAAAAGAGCTAAGTCATTAAAATCTGGAGTATAATCGGGTCATCCTGCCTTATATTATTCTTATGTCCCCATCCTTTCTTGTGTTGACCACTGTGATTTCATTCCTTCTTCTTTTAGAACACACACTTTTGAAATTTGAGAATTATCAATTTCCTAATTTTCATAAGCTTCAGCTTATTATGATATGATTCAAAACTTTTTATCTAAGGTATATATTTATTTATACTGTGGTATACTTTTATCTTTTCAAAGAATAATGGGGTTAACTCCTTAATTAAATACACGTTCTTTTTCTTTTTCTTCTCATATTCCCCATCAGCTGCTCTTGGTATGGCCAAAATGCCTCCTTTTGGACCTGGTGGAGACCAGATGTGTTATTCTTCCATCTGGGTGTGAGTCCTTGGGCGGCCGTCACTGAGCTACTGTTTGTCTTGCTGTATTCTTGGCTGGGGGCTGAGCCCTGAGTTTCTTCTGAGCTTGAAGAAAGGCTTAGGCAAATCAGGCCTGTTCAGTAATTATCAGGTTCCTTGGGGGAAAAGACCAGCAGCCTCTGGTGATTAGGAGGGAAAAAGTCCTCTGCAACCTGGCTAGAGGTGGGATGTCACAGTGAAAGGGAAGCCCTGGCAAATTCTGCCAGATTTACACACATAATCAGTCTTATGACAAACTTCTGCCAGCTCACGGGAGGCCTCTCTCTCTCTGATTTCCTGAAAGTGTTACTTCAAAGCAAGAGGATGCTATGATTGCCAAGGACTTAGAAGTCACATCGACCTCAGGGGCTCAGGTTGGCTCTTGTTGCTATCATCATCGTTGCTTCCACCTAAAATTGAAATGTTCACATGAGGCTTTTGTTGGCGTCCCCAGAGTATGGGAACAGAGGATTTTGATTAACTCCCAGGCTTGCCTAATCCTCACACTTCCTTCATATAAGCATGGAAGCACCTGTATAAATAAACAAATATATATATATATATATATATATATATATATATATATATATATATATATAGGACTGAGGATTGAACCCAGAGGTGCTTAATCACTGAACCACTTCTCCAGCCCTTTTAAAATATTTTATTTAGAGACAGGGTCTCGCTGAGTTGCTAAGGGTCTTGCTAAGTTGCTGAGCTTTGAACTCGGGATTCTCCTGCCTCAGTCTCCCCAGCTGCTGGGATTATAGGTGTGCACCACCACATCTGGTTCCTGTATAATTATTTTTGGTGAGACAAATGCTCATATGATTTACCATCTTGATTGTTTTTAAGCATACTGTTCTGTGGCATAAGTGCATTCACATTACTGAGCCATCACCCCCAATCATCCCCATAACTTTTTCTCATCCCAAACTAAAACTCTGTACTCACTAAAGTGTACCCCCCCTGACTTCTGGGCCCTGGGCAACTGCCATCCTACCTTCTGTCTCTCTGAATCTGACAATTCCAGGGACCTCATACAAGAGCAGCCATAGAGTATTTGTCTTTTTGTCTCTGGCTTATTTAACATCAGTGTCTTCAAGGAACTTGGTTAATTTTTATAGCAATCACATTTCTTGAATACCTTTCATTTCACCAAAACAGATTATTTCTATCATTCTTCATGCTATTTTACAAACCCGTGGAGTAGATTTGAGGAACAATCAGTATTTGAAGGGCTTAGTAATACGTTTCGGATTGGGGATTCTTGCTAAGGGCTTTTCATATGATAACTAACTGTCTTTTACTCATTATATAGTCCATACCATAGTATTTTAAAAGTAAATGACCTCACTGACACTATGGCTCAATTGAAATTCAAAAGCTCCTGGCAGAGATCAAGTAACTAGTGCAATAAGAAAGGGACACCTCTTACTGAGTAGCAGGTTTATGTTTTGGTTTTGTGAGGCAGGGATTTCAGGCAAGGTCTTCAGCATGTCTAGAGTTTTGCACAAAACTCTATAGTCATGTTGCTGGGGTATAAATTTTATGTGTAGGTTTGCAATCTTCTTTAAAAAGGCACAAGCCACAGGAAATTCACTTTTCTATATTAATTTGAATAGAATTAGACAAAAAACAGTATAAAGAATGGAAGTAGAACAAATAGAAGTAGGAAGAATAGAAACATAGTAAAATAGAAAAATTCTACTTCCTGTATTTGCTATAATGTTTTGAAGGAAACATTAGCAACCCAGGTCAGGTTAGAATATGTGAAAACTCAGGTTTATTGCTCCTGAATTCTGGTGCCACCCAGAGCTGAGGCCACTGATTGATGGTGGCTCCTCCTTCCAGGTTGGATTGTGGAGAGCAGCTATGACCCTCCTTGCTACCACCCTTCTGATCTCTTGATACCTCTTCTTAACAACAGGTCTCGGTGAACTTTGATGTCTGATTTCATAAAGTAATATTAGGTAATTGTTCTTATCGCCACCTGGGACGTGTGTGTGTGTGTGTGTGTGTGTGTGTGTGTGTGTGTTTCCTCAGCCTTAAAGAACTGGAGTCCATGCTTTGTGATTACTCTTACCAGGCTCAGTAATTTTGTATAGGCCTGCACTCTAAGCTTTTCCTTCACAGTGGGGTAGCTGCACTACACACCTCCAGGGGGCGCTGTTCACGTTTATCTTCTGTGAGTAGCACCTCCTGGAGTCTGGCAGTGCAGCAGCCTCTTTAACTAGCAAGGTTATCTTGATATAAAAGTTATGGGGTTTTCTCTAACACCATTTCTCACCTGGCCAAAATACTATTTCAGATATATGTTTAGCATGAGCTATGAAGTAGATCAAAAAAGAATCAAGAATACAACTCTTGCCTCTGTTCCAAATTAGCAAAGTGAGTCTTGGTATTTTGCAAAGATTCTTATGGTGACTGGATAATGAGGAACGCTGGGAGATAGATAACATCAGGAAGCTTTTGGGGTAAGAATACAATTTTCTATGGTAGACTTTCCTCCTTAGATTTCTAAAGGATATGCCAATACAGCCGTTCCTTCCTAGCTGGAATGTGCCCCTTCATTCTGTCTGTTTAATTTCTCTGCATCCTCAAAATCCCAGATCAATCCCATTTCTTCTAAGAAGTCTTCCCTGACCATTTCTGCCCTCTTTTGAATTTGGTATCACTCAGTCTGCACCTCACTCTTAGACTTTACCTTGTATGCACTATCAGTTTTTATGTGTATAAGGGGACAATATTTTGAAATATCTGGTGCAGTTCTCATTGCCGGTAGTTTTCATTGCTCTGCAGTCCTTTAATCTTGTTGAGACGGAGGAATCTACAGAACTAGTGAAATTATGTGAATAGTCCCCAAGACCACTCTCACTGACACCAACTGCAAGTTCTGGGGATTCTGATAATTTGCTGGAAGGGCTCACAGAACTCACTGAAAACTGTTTTACTCATGGTTGTGGTTTAGTACAGGAAAAGATACAAATGAAAATCAGTCAAGGGGAGAGACACATGGGGCTGAATCCAGGAAAACTTAAAGCCTGGGACTTTGAGCCACTCTCTCCCTTTATCACAGATGAGTTATTTTTCCAGCAAAGGTGTGTGATAATATGTGTGGAATATTGCCAACCAAGGGAGCTCACCTGAGCCTGGGTGTCCAGAGTAACTATTTTTAAATTTTATTTTTGTGATACTGGGGATGTAACCTGGGGCCTTGCTTATGCTAGGCAAGTGCTCTGCCATTAAATCACATCCCTAGCACTGTTGTGAATTTTTATGGGGGTTCTGTGGTTGACTACCCATAGACTGACCTCAGGTTCCAGCTCCTCCAGAGGCCAAACTAGTAACTTATGAGTATAAATCTTTAGACGTTCTGGTATAGTCCAAAGCCTCTTGATAAACAAGGACACTTATCATGCAGGACTTTCCAAGGGCTTAGAGATGAGCTCTTAGAAGCCAAGGGCCAAGGCTAGACTTCTCTTTGAGCAAAATTGAACCCTTTACTACACAAGGGGGCCTGTCAAAATCCACCTGAAGAGTTAAGACAATTTCCATTTTTGACTTGCCAGGTAGGGTCTCAAATACATTTTAGAGGCAATAGTTATGATCATTATTTGAAAGATTTTTATGTGTAGGGCCGAGTTCTTTGAAAGAAGGTCTATAACCAAAGCTGGAAGAGTTTATCCACATTAACAATGAAAGAGGGAACTAGTAGGACGCAATTTCCTACCGTACAGAAGGCAATAGGATCCTTCCTGTGCTGGGAGAAAGAGCTTGTGAGAGAGGAGAGGAAAAAAGAGAGGGGCTTTGGTTTGATTCACCTGTGGGGTTGAAATCAAGGGGCAAGGGAAGAAATTCCTTAGATGCATTTAGGGATCTGGTACAGGAAGTTCACTTGCCTGAAAATCTTGGAGGAGGCCAACCTATAGAATGACCCACACTAACAAACTGGAGAAAAAACTGAACATAGAAACCTGCATGAAGGGCTGAGAGTCCTGAGATCCTGGGAGAGAAAGTGGAAGTCCCTGACCTTGTTCCCTCCCAGACTGACTACTGTTGATGGGACCCCCACCTGGAAGGTCTGGGAGCTGTGCTTGCTTTGCCAACTATCTGGAGGTAAAAGCAAGCGCTGCCTGTTTCCCAGCAGAGCCACTGGGCTGCTCGCTTCACCCAGTCCTGATGTCAGGGGCCCCTGGCACACCTCTAAGTGTGTTTTTAAAACGTTTCTTGTTTTTCTGAGACCAGAGAAGCACCCTCTTTTTTGACTGCAGGGGGTGGAATTCAGGACCTTGCACATGCTATGCAACTGCTCTACCACTGAGCTACATCCCCATTCCTGAGAGAATCCTGTTTTAAACCTACAAAATGGCAACTTAATAAAAAATGTGTTTGCTGATGATTGGCAGATAGATAAAGCCCCAGGAGCAAAGCTATCTTTACCTGCCAACCCACGTCCAATCCAAGTCAAGACTGACATTAACTACCAACTCAGTCCCAAGCCTGCTTTCAGTCTAGAAAAGGGTTGTCGAGCTCTGTCTGGGTTGGCTCAAGGCAGAGACCTGTGAGACAGCCTTCAGGGAGTTTGCCATCTTGTATATTTCTAGCAATTCCCTGGGCCTTGAAGTCATCTGAAAATGTCACTCCAATACCTTGTTTATCCAGAGGGCCACCTGGCACTTGAGCTAACTCAGCCATGGTTGAGAATGAAAATAACTGATTTTTCTGTTGGCTATCATTTTTTTTTTTTTTTAACCAGTACCAAGTCTCATTCTCTCTCCCTCTCTCTCTTGCTGTCTCTCTCTCTTTCTCCCTTCCCCAACACTCGCTCACCTACATAGACACACACTTGATCACTCACACTCAAGCTTTTGCACTCATACACATATATCACACTCAGTCATATCCATCACCCCTTTCTGCCCCTTGGCACACACTCACACGTAGGCAGCCCAGCACAATGAAAGATCCTCAACTTTGGAATTAAACCAAACTGGCAATGTGACTTAGGGCACATTAACCTCTGACAGTCTCGGTTTCTTAATTTGCAGTAAACGAATGAATTTATTTATAGGATTTGCTATAGTGTAAATCTTGAATGTCCCCCAAGGGCCCATATGTTAAAGTGTTGGTCCCCAGCCTGTGATGCTATTGGGAGATGGTGGAACCTTTAAGTGGGAGGTCTAGTGGAAAGAAGTTAGGTCCTTGGGGGTGTGTCCTTGAAGTGGACACCCAGTCTCCTTCTTTCTCTGTATTTTTTGCTTTCTGGCTTCTGTGAGGCAAACAGAACTCTTCTACCACGTGCTCCTTCCACAATTACTGTGTTGCTACAGGCCCAAAATAACAGGCCAAGTGAACTTAGACTGAAGATCTGAAACTGTGAGTCAAAATACACCTTTTTCCTTTTAAGTTAATCATCTTAGATATTTTGCACAGTAATGGAAAGAAGATGAACACAGGATGTTTTTTGCAAGGACTAAAAAGAACTGAGCTAACATATATAATGTGCTAAATGGGTACATACTGAAAAAAAGTTTGTTCCTTCCACCCTATCTTCCCCCAAATCTATGTCTATGGAGTATTATTTTTCAAATGTATTCTAATTTTCCTATTAAGATTTACCATCTATGTTTAATGCAGAGTCACCAGGCCCTCCTCTCTATTTAATGCTCACCTGGGAAATATTTTGGGACTGTTTGACCCCTGACTCCCAGTTAAGTGAATATTCTCTGGTGATTGTGCAAGTTCTACTGTGTTTCTTCTTGCATCACTAATATTCTTGACAGCTGCAGAGCAGCTGCTTCAAGGGTGATCAATGGGATTGCGATAGTGAGTCATTAAAAATCGCTGTTCCTGAATGCTGATGGTTCTTTTTAGGCATCCAAGTATGAGGTCCTGGGAAGAAAAAAGATGAGAGTACGTCTCTTCTCCCTTGCAAGAGACTTGGGACCCGTTTGGCTCCCTCCCATCTCCCTTGAATCAGCAAGGATGCTTTCAGCTGATGTAACAGAAAACACAACTAAGAGTGACATGAACTTAAGAAACTTTGAGTTTGTGTGGATGTAGGTAGATTCAGGGTGGGTGCAACGGCTCCACCATGTCATCATCATCATCCCAGATGCATCCCATTTGTCTACTTTTCACTCTTCGGCATCTTTTTAAAAAATATTTTAAATTGTAGATTGACACAATCCCTTTATTTTTTATGTGGTGCTGAGGATCAAACCCAGTGCCTCACACATGCTAGGCAAGTGCTCTATCACTGAGCTATAATCCCAGCCTCTCTTCTGCATTTTGATGATGTTTATCTTTAAACATTAGTTGATTACAGCAGTCCAAGGTACCATATGCTGACATTTCTTTATCAAGTGAAGAAGGATACATTATTTAGGAGGGAAATCTTTCCTTGAACCTCTCCACAGACTTCTTCTTCAGTTCCATAGGCCAGAATCAGTCACACGCTCATTCTCCAACTACAAGGGGAGCTGGAAGTGATTGATGACATTTTCAGCAAGGAAGAAGGATGGTGGGGATGTTTGTTGGGTAGGCAGCCATGAACATCTGCATATTTTCTTAATGTTTTGGTCTCTAAAACTGCAAAGTCAAGGCTATTGACTGCAATGTCCTACAAGTCCCACTAACCACTCTCAACTTTTTTCTCTGTATACTGGAAGCTGAAATGTGAAATGTGGAGGTTCCTGGTTGTAGCTCACTGTGAGCTATCTCCTGCCGTCATTTCACCATTTTGTCCCAGAGGCCAGAACCTGAATCATAAGTGCCAGTCTGTTGTTAGTCTGTGTGGGGCCCCAGGGCCATTCTTCTCATTGTCTCTTTGAAAAACTCTCTTCTTAATGTAGCTGTATTCAAGCTCATCTACCCTCCATCAGTAGAGTACCAATTCTATGTTCTGGCAGGTGTGTGTCTGGTACTGACAACCTATTTGGGCTAACCTTAGTAGTATCTGACAGCACCTTGTTTGGTTTCTTTCTTTTGTCCCCTAACTTATGAGTCTGGGAGATTGTATTTTGTAGTAATAACTCTAACTCTGGGAGTACACCCCTAGGAATGCCCTGCTGTGATTCTCCTCCCAGTGGATTCATGTCCAGGAGATCTTGTGTGCACTTATCCATATTACATTTCTGACCACCAGTAATAATTACATCTAATAGTTTAAAACAGAAACCTGGTTTTGATGAGCCAAATCAAAGTTTAATTTTTTCTCATGCAAAAAAGAAGTCTGGAGGAAGGCAGTTTGCAACAGAGATATAGTATCCACAATGGCATCTGGGACTCTGGCTTCATCTTTCTTCCTGCTTTGCAATCCATAGTCTGTGACTTTTGTCCTCAAGATTGCAAGATGACTGTTTCACCTACTGGAATCACATTTTATTCCAGGTAGAAAGAAAGGAAGAAAGATCAGTAAGAATATTGAGCCTGGCTGGCTGGCTGGCTGGCTTCCTTCCTTCCTTCCTTCCTTCCTTCCTTCCTTCCTTCCTTTCTCCTTAAAATAAAGTCATAATTAAATTTTTCTAGATACTTCATACTGTAAACTTCTACTTCTATCTTACTGGTCAGAACTAGGGCCCCTGGCTTCTTCCCTACTAGATAAGATGGTGTGTTGTGCAATAAATTGTTGCCAGTGTCTGCCATGGAAACCCATTCCTTCTGGTCAGGTGTGGCCTAGGGTTCAGATAGTATACCTGAGTGTCATAGTGCCTTCCGGTTGAAAGGTATTTGATGCCCCCTGCGGAGAATGTCTTGCCAACCTCCAGATTTCTGCACACATTTGCATAGGGGCATTTTTTAAGGCTTTCCCACTTCCTGAAAGGATAGCTATTCACTGGCACCTACCATCTCCCTCCCTCCCTCCCTCTTTCCCTCATCCCTTCCTCTTTCATCCCTCCTATCTTTTACTCCATAAGTACTTCTTCATTCCTCACTTTGTGTCAGACAACATGCCAGGCACTTAGGGTGTGTCCCTATGACTCTCTGGTGAGTACTGCCTGGTTGGAAGCCATCTGGCAAGGGGTGTGGCTTGCAGGAAGTCAGGGGATTTCTGGAAATGTGTTTGAACTGTCTGCCCTCCTTATCAGTGGTTACTCCTAGAGGGAAGACCCAGGCATTCCCTGAAGGAATGAGCTATCTGCCTCATCCAGAGGTTGGCTTTGCACATGCATGTGGAAAGTTTGATTTCCTTGTTTCAGATGACTGGACAAGTTAAATCAACCTGACATAGTGTGGCTCAAGTCTTGCCTTGGCTCCAGTCCCATCAGCCAGGAATCTGGCTGGTGATAGATGCAGAGGCACCCCAGGTAGGGAGGCCAGGCCTAAAGAGATCCACAGCAGCAGCACAGTTGGACATCCATGCCTCAGTTGCAACTCCTTTTGAAAGGTCAACCTGGAGATGGGAAGGATGGGCACAACATCCAATAACACATGAAAGGGAGAAGGGATCTGCTGGGGAAGCTCTGAGTAAATTAGAAACAACATTTTTCTACTATTAATAACCACTCACATTGGTCTAGAAGTTAAATCTCTCAAAACCTTCAAAATGATAATATGTACTTGCTCTCAGTTGATCCTTACAAGAATTTTACTGGAAAATCTGTTTGATATTACATATTCATATATTAATGATTCTTCTACTCCCACCTAACAAGGACAATAAAGTATCCACGGACTCTGAATTTAATATCTTAGGAATACTAAACCTCAAATGTTTTATGTTCTTCATTTACTTGTCTCATAATACTGTTTTATGGTTTAATTTTTTTTTTTTTGGTGTTGGGGATCCAACCCCTGACCTTTACACATTTGTGTTATACCAGAATATCTCTATCCCTGATAATGTCTCTTTGATGTTCCATGTAACTCATTTTATTGTTTGAGTTTTTTTAAAAAATATATTTTTAATTGTCAATGGACTTTATTTTGTTTATTTATATGCGGTGCTAAGAATCAAACCCAGGGCCTCATGTATACTAGGCAAGCACTCTACACTGAGCCACAATCCCAGCCCCATTGTTGGAGTTTTTAAAGACAATTTTATTGAAGTATAGTTAGCATATATCAACTGCACATATTTCTTTTTTTTTTTTAAGATTTAATGTACATTTATTCTTAACACGTGGAACATATAGTATAAAGATTTCATACTAAATAAATGATATTCATTAAGCCAAAAAAGGAAAAAAAGAAGGAATTTACATCAAGTTTTAGCTACTTTGTTGAAATACAAATATGCAGATTTTATCACTGAAAAAAATCTCAAATGTGTTTCTTCATCAGGAATTTCAACTGAACCTAGAACTTTTTCACACCTCGATTAGAAACAAAACAAAACAAAACAAAAACCCAGAAAAAAATAAACTATAAGTTGATTGGCTGCTGAGACAGCAAGGACTTTTTACAGAGACCTGTACAGCATCACACAAAGAGGGGCGATGTCTGGCAAGAGATTAAATAGCTGTGTCTCACTTTGTGCAGGTCACCAACTTGTTAACTCGTCATACTATAAAGGGGTAGCTGGGAGAGGGACCAAACTGTGGGGATCCAAGGGTACGTGCAATGTACAACGTCATATATATACACACGTGGCAGTGTAGTCGCTGCAGCTAAAGGTTAAAACCAGTTCTAAGAGGTGATCTCAGGGTTATTCATACAATCAAGGAGGAGAGAAAGAGGTCAGGGTGTTGTAGGTTCACACATGATACTTTGGGGGAAAAGCCTTTTTTTTTTTTTCCTCAACGTTTAACTAAAAACATTTTTAAAAACTACAGCTTGCTGCTGACCCAGCGTCTTCTCTCGTTTTCATGTGAGACATTATTATTACAGTATGTTTACAGTATCAAGTGTACAGTACAGTACATGAAAGGGTCTACACTCTACAACTGCACATATTTCAAAGTGGTAACTTGATACATTTTGACATATGTAGAAGACCATCACCATAGTCAAGATAGTGAACATACTTACGCTTCAGTTCTTTATCAATTGCAATCCAAAGGAATTTAAGATAGCATTTTCTTGTTCTTGAGTACATTTGTGGGCAACTCTCTTCCTGGTTCTTTACCTTGAGGTTGTGATTCACTTTGGTCCTCAGCTTTCATAAGGGATCCCATGATCCATGTCTCACTGGCTCCTGCCACTTCTTGTGTGAGTTCTGTTAATGTCACTGGGAAGTTGAAAGAATACATCTTGGAGTCAGTAAACCTGATTCCACACCTTTTTTTTTTTCTCATATGTGTGACTTTGGACAATAGTGATAATCAGGATGCAAACCTTACCAGGTTGTTTAGGATCATTCAAGAACCTATTCATGTAGTAGAATGTTAAACTGGAAGTTTCTGTGTAGACACCTAGTCATGATACAGGTATATTCCAAAACCAAATCATGCCATGGATGCTTTACAAAGAGACTCTTTGAACTCCGTACTTACTTAAAAATCATAAAAATGTTGAGAGAAGAGAGAAGCTCAGAGAAGGTGTTGGGATGGAATTATTTTCTTGGGAAAGAACTACTGCCATAATGTATATCCTCCCCCCAGTCCAGTAAAGGTAGGTGGCTTCAAAGGGTTCCTCCAGTGCCCCTGTAGCAGGGGGAAGAGCTGAGTTGGGGGTGCCTGGTTCATGCCCGAGGAAGCTCCAGAAGCCTAGGGGCAGTGGGACCAATGGACTACCTACACTCGGGGACTTGGGGGGCTAAGGGTTATGCATCTGTCCCGCCATACCCATGGGCTTTGTGCAGATTCAACCAATGGCGGATCTAAAATATTTGGCGAAAAATTTTGGGTCTGTACTGAAAGCACACAGATTTATTTTTCTTGTCATAATATCCTAAATGATATAGTATAACAGCTATTTACATAGTATCGTTATTATATTAGGTTTTATAAGTAATCTAGAAATGACTTAAAGTATATGGGACGAAATGCATAGGTTATATGCAAATACTATGTCATCTTATAAAAGGTTATATGCATATACTATGTCATTTATCTGATGATCTTGGTGTGTTTTGGGGGTCCTAGAACCAATACCCCACAGATATTAAGGGACAATTGGGAACTCTAAGTGGCTTAACAAAGTAAGAAATGGCTGGAGCCTTATAGCATCCTGCACTGGCTCTAGGAGAGGGTCAAGGAGGCCCTGCCAGTCTGTGTGGAGTAACCTGCAGAGGCCCATGAGTGACAGGGAGTAGAATGCAGGACCTATATAGTGGGAGTGTGTCCAGAGAGGTTAGGCAGAGTTAACCTCCAGTGAGCCCAAGACAGCACCTGTGGTGGGAGGAGTCATTCTAAGTGTCCACCTGTAGCCAATGCTACCAGCCACAAAGAAACTTCCTTGCTGCTCCTACTCCTTCCTCTCTTTCCTCTCATAGATCAACCTGCTGGAGGCACTTCATGCCACCTTTTAGGGATTTGGGAGGGTGGGGGGAGAAATCTCATCTTTGAAGGTGTCTTATAATTTCTGAATTGGGAGATGCTGCCTACGAGGAAACAGAAATGTCCTCAGCCCTGCCTATGTTTTCATCTACTGACAGGTGAAATTTACTCCCACATTTTAAAGGGAAAGTGAAAAATAAAATAGAATTGCATTTTTTTTTAAAGAGAGAGAGAGAGAGAGAGAGAGAATTTTTTAATATTTATTTTTTAGTTTTCAGTGGACACAACATCCTTATTTTTTTATTAGTTGTTCAAAACATTACATAGCTCTTTCTTTATTTTATTTTTATGTGGTGCTGAGGATCGAACCCAGCACCCCGTGCATGCCAGGCAAGCGCGCTACCTCTTGAGCCACATCCCCAGCCCCAAGAATTGTATATTAATTCTGTTTTCCTTAATCAAACAAGTGATACTCTTAAATTGTAAAATATCCCAATCTCTGGTTCTATGTTTAATACATCCTTCACCACATCTCATCTCTTGGATACCAGCACTGTGGTTCTCAACCTTAGTCTGCAAATTGCCAGAAAGAGACTTTAAAGCACAGGTCACTGGATCCCAGCCCAGGGGTTTTGATTCAGTGAGCCTGGGATGGGAGGCCAATATTTTGCAATTCTATCAAGTTCCCAAGAATTTGCATTTCTGTCATGATGCTGCTTGTTTGAGGACTCCACATGGAGGACCACTGCTCTGAAGCCCTGGTTTTCAAACATGCCTGCCCCTGGAATTGTCTGGGAAGATTTAACAACTACTGATGCCTGAGCTCCCCTGTAGACATCTGCATCATGAATTCAGCACTCCCTGGAGGTGGATTTTTTTTTTTAAAGTCTCTATTTTACCTACCTGAGGAAGGACACTTTGACTTTTTACCTTATATCTTTTCAGTATTATTTGAATTTTTGATAATGAACACATGCAGCAAGCAAACATGTGATTGTATTCTTGCCATCAACAGTACCCTCCTAAACATCTTCCATAACTTTTAATCCTGAAGCCTTTCCCTTTATCATTCCTCTTATCATTGAAAAACATTCCTTCTTTGTCTAATAAAGTATAGCTCATCTTAAATTCTGCAAAAATTTTCATATATGGAGAAGTCGATTCCAGTTATTACTGTGGAATGTTAAAAAGACATTAACTTATACCTTATACTTCACAATTTCTTTTTAGAAATGTTTTTATTAGTGCACATGATTGTACATGACAGTGAGGTGCATGTTGACATTTTCATAAATGCATAAAACAAAGTTGACTCTATTATGGATCCCAGAATTTCCTCTTTCCTCCCCTTCTCTCTCTCCCGATCTCCTTCTTCTCCTCCTGTGCTGGCCTTCCTTCTGCTTATTCATTTATTTTTAAATGGTGCATTGTAGCTGTATATAAAAGCAGAATGCACTGTGATACATTCATACATGCACATGGCATAATTTGTCAACTTTACTCCCCAGATCTTCCCCTTTCCCTCCCGTCCTCCTTCCCCTTTGATGTCCCCACCTGTACTCTACTGATCTCCCCTCTATTTTTGAGAGATCCCTTTTCCTTTTTTTTTCTTCATAATTTCTATTTTTTTCACCTACAACTCAGAAAACTCTCCTTCTCATAAATCAATAGATGCTATTATTGAGGACTTATAGTATGCTGAACAAAAATGTGAAAATTATTTTAATTTTACATGACTTCAAAGCTCATAAAATTTCCAAATTCAAAAGCAAAAAAATTGCTTAACTAGCTTTTCTGCCCAAATGCTTATTGACTATTTACTATTAGTAAACAAAGGGAAGGAATAAGTTAATTTTGACTAGGCCAGTAGCCTGTTTGTCATTGATTATTCAATCAGCCTTCCCAAACTTAGCCAGAGACCCTGTTTATTATAGGTTGATTATTGATGACTTTTTTTTTGTTGTTTTTATTTTTCACTGTGCATTGAATAGACGGGTGCTTTACTACTGAGCAACATCCCCAGTCCTTTCTATTTTTTCATTTTGAGACAGGGTCTCACTAAGTTGCTTAGGGCCTTGTTAAGTTGTGGAGGCTGGCCTTGTACTTGTGATCCTCCTACCTTAGCTTCCCAAGTCAGATTGTTGATGACTTCTTACATGTATACCTTTTTAAAAGGCATAACTGAAATATTCTTGCACAAAGGAAAATCTACCTTTGGGAGGCAAAAAATAAATTTTATTATTCCTAAGCTTCCATTCATACACAGCATTATAAATACATATGAGGCAACTGAGATTTTATTTCTTTCAAAAACATACTCATTTTGCATATTAAACAAAACCCTACTTTAACACGACTCTCCTTTTCCCTATTATTGACTTGAGGGAAGACCCCAAGCCTATTCCCTTAATGTACAATAAAATCCTTTCTAGGCATTAAGTTTTATTTCTTATATGAAAATCACATCCAATTTCTTCTCTCAGGGCCACACCAACTGTGATGTTAATGCTCTTCACTTAACTATTTTTATACATTTTCAAATTATGCTTTTTCTATGTGGATGCAATTTCATTAGGACCTACAAAATTTCCTTTGATTTCTTCCTCCTCATGGTTCCCAACCTCTGTTACATGAGAAATGAGAGCCCATCTTCTCTGAACCCAGGGTTCTCATTTTCTTTGGGCTTTCTTCCTCTTAATTCTTCCATGAGTTCATTTAGAATAGTGGACTGTTTGCTGTCCTTTACATGAATTAGCTGTTCCCCAAAAGTCGATTGTGAGGAGGACGAGCAATTATCTTGGCGGCCACTTAGTCTGATTGCATAGTTCAAGGTCTCCTGACCCTGATGGCACAGTGACTGACCCTGCCATCTGGTCATTTGGTTGTCCTTCCTCTAGCATCAGAACTGTATTCACATGACCAGTATTCTTTCTGCTTTTATTTGTTTCAATCCTCTTTGCGTATGTCATGACCACACTTGCTATGAAAGAGAATATAACTGGTTCAGTGAGTCACCAGCCAGTATAAACTACCCCTGTTGGGCAGAGCTTGACAGATGTCATGGGACTGTTTTTTGAGTCGGGTGCACCAGTTATGGGGGGTTACTTTTACCATATGTCAATTATTGTTTTTACCACTGCTCTTTAAAGGGTCTGGGACACGAAAAAAGCAGGCTTTGATCGTCATGTTCAGGACATGACTTGATTCTGTCCTCACTAAAGACTTAAGACTTCATAGTCCCTAAATAGAAAGTTCCAACTAAATGGCAACCCCTTCCTTCTTTTGTTATGTATATATATTTTTTCATATTATAGTCACCAAATCAAATCCCCTTTTCATTACTTTGCTGGAATCGAGTCCATGTTAGTATATAACTAAAGAGAAACTTCCTAGAGGAGGCAGGGCTTGAATTGTAAGGGGACACTTTCTAATGGACAAAGAATGCTAGAAATCATCAAGGAAAAGGCCTTTAAATCAAGAGAAAAATGGACAAAGGACATGAATAGCCAGTTCAAAGAAAAACAAATTAAAATAGTCTTAATACTTGAAATGATGGCCACCTTGCTTATAATAAACAAAACTATGAAATATAACATGTAAGTATATAATTACACATACAATGCATTGTAATATATAATTATTAGTGTGTGTGTGTATATATATATAATAAAATAATAAAAGGAATAAGGGAAATGCCCATTAGTGTGAGAGTATGATATTATTTTTCACATATTGTACTGGCAAAACCCTAACTGCTAACTTTTAAGAATCCATAAAGATCAATTCTGGCACACAGGTTGGCTTTACTGGACTGGAACAACGATTATAGAAATGATTATAAAGTTCTTGGGGGGGAAATGACTCAACTGTTTTGTACTGAGATAAACCTGTGTAAACATAAATAATTTATTGACAAATATTTTCAAGTATGACAGAACTGAAAGAATATGGCCATAGCTGCCATGTATGGCCACTTGTCATGTAGATTATAACAGGAATGGTGCTCCCTAGAAATGTGCAGGTTTTCACAGATGCACGTAATAGTGGTGAATGCAATTCCCATAAGATTTTGAAAAACTCCTAAAGAATAAAATTTAGTCATTCAAAAGATGAATGGAGAAGCTACTAAAGGACTGGCACTAAGGACTGAATCTATCTAAATTCAGGAATAAAACTAACAAAGCAATGGCAATTACCATTACAGAACACTTGTAAAAGTTGTAAAGTAAAGCATTGTAGAAGAATAATAACTAAAAACATCAGATGGCGGAGAGGGTAAGAAGGGGGGCAACAGTGTACATACATAGATTTTCTCATTTTTCTTGTCAGGTAATTCAAAGATATTGTTTGGAGCTACAAAATCAAGCAACAGGATATAATTATATATACAGATATTTTAGAAGAAAAGAATATAACCCCCAAAATTGGGTGATAGAGGGGAGTCAAAGGTGATTAGGAGGAGTCATACTACTTTCATCTTCCTTCAGATTTTCTAAAAATAAAGAGAAAATAGTGATTTTTCTAATATGTATTTAAAATTTTAAAAATAAAAATTATTAATACCACTGAAAAGCAAAAGCAACCTTGTTAAAAGTCTGGGTTCTGAAGTCAGACTGTCTGGCTTTGGATTCCGGCTCACTTGCAACTGTGCTGCCTTGAGCAAATTCACAGAGCTTTTCATTCTTAGTTTTCTCATTTGGAAAGTGAGATTATAATAGCACCCACTTAATAAGGCTGTGAAGAGTAAATGCAGCAATGATGCCAAAACACTTAACAGCAGATAGCCAATGAACGTTAGTGATTATTATTGCCATTTATTCTTTTTTTTTTCTTTATCAGCGCAGGAGATCAAACCCAGGGCCTGGTGCGTGCTAGGCAGATGCTCTATCACTGAGTCACACCCCAGCTCTGCTGTTTATTATTTTCATCAACACCATACATAAGTTTGTACAGAACACCAAAGTGAAACAAATTCTGAGCCCCTGGGACTCCAGTGCATATTGAATGCACAGAAATGTCCCATGTCCCATATACTGAGGACCAAATAGCATTAATTTAAGACAACTATTTTTGAGTATTACTTTTAACATGGAGGATGGAATGTTTGAAAAAAAATGTGTAGTATTGTCATAATTAGTATTGTCATAATTGATCTAATAGAAGTCAAATATTAATCTTTGAGGATTCCTACCATGACTTTGTACATCTGTGCAGAAGCTGTATTTCTATTTACCTAACATTTTTCTTTACTATTTATCTAATAGTTTTTTCAATCAACTTAAAATCTATTCACTTAAAAAAACACCTTCTCATCCTAAATAATTATACATAGGATCATTTTTGATGTTCTACATTTATTTTTAAAAACACATTTTGTTAAATTTGTGATTATAAAAAAATGAATTCATATGCCACTTAAAGTTATCTTGAGTACTACCAGTGGTTCTCATAAGCCACCTTGGGAAGTTCTATCTTTTGTTAATTTAAGAAATATTCTTGACCTCCTGCTATGTAATGGGCAATATTCTAAGCAGTAGAGGTCTAGCAGAATATTTAACATACACAAATTCTTCCCTGCATGGAGCTTACATTCTAGCAAGATAACAAAAAAATGAAGGAATACAATATTTATAGTATGTGAGATGGTGAGATGCATTAGGGAGAAAAGTCAAGCTGGACAAGGAGATGGAAAGTGAGGGCAGAGGCAAGTGGGAGGGTTGCTTAAATGCAGAAGAAGGCCTCACCAAGAAGAGTCCCTTTAAGAAATGTTTTGCAGTTGGTAAATAAATAAGCCAGGTGCATATTTGGGAAAGAGACTTTCAGGCTGATGGAAAGCAAGCAAAGACTCTGGAGTGGAAGGAAATATGCCTGGTGCATTCAAGTAACAGGGAGGTCTGCAGGACTGGAATACAGAGTTACTAACGTTGCTGTGACTAATGCTGCCACCCCGACTACTAATGCCGCTATGACTTGTTGCTATTACCAGACCTGTTAGTTTAGATTGTTTGGTAGGGCAGAGATATGACGAGGAAACAAAGTTCACAAAATGGTTCACGTTAGAGTCCAATTCTTTAAAAATTATTATTAATTTTAATCAACACATAATAATTGTGCTTTTTTAGGGTATAATGTGCTGTTTCCATACATGTACATGTACAGTGGTCAGATAAGGGTAATCAACATATCTATCAGCTGAATATCTGTCAGTTTTTCTTTGCAGTGAGAATATTCAAATTCCTCTCTTCCAGCTATTTCAAAATATACAATGAATTATTGTTAACTGTGGTTCCTCTACTGTGTAATTGAGCATCTGAGCTTATTCCTCCTGTTGAAGTCTAATTCTTAAATTTTGCCTATCATATTTTTTTTAATAATTATTTTTTAGTTGTAGTTGCACACCATACCTTTATTTTATGTGGTGCTGAGGATCGAACTGAGGCCTCGCACATGCTAGGCGAGCGCTCTACCGCTGAGCCACAACCCCAGCCCTATCATAATTTATTGATATTTGCAAATCAAACCCTGCTTGATAAAAAAATTCACTTCAATTTACCAAATCTGTCACCTAAAAATGGATGCTATATCAATAAGTAGGAATGAAATAAATGATAGAAAATGTACTGGCTTCTGAATGATGGTCTATTACCATGTGAGGTTTTTTGTAAAGTATAAAAGAAATAAGGAGTGATCCCTGGCTTAAAGGAAGCCAAAGTTTAAAAAAAAAAATTTTTTTGTAGTTGTAGATGGACGGCATGCCTTTATTTTATTTATTTTTATATATGGTGCTAAGGATTGAACCCAGTGCCTCACACATGCTAGGCAAGTGCTCTGCCACTGAACCCCAACCCTAGCCCAGAAAGCCATAGTTTTGTGGGAGTAAGAAACTAGAGACTGGAAACTCTCTGGGTGCAGTGCATGATGAAGACTTGAGCTGCTGGCTCACGCAGCAGATAAGAGGGGACAATGACCCTGACATGGCTGGTGGGGCGGGGTTCCTGGAGAGGGAGGGTAGGCCTTCGGCTGCACCTTGAATAGTGAATAGGAGGGAATTCCAAGCAAGGTGGGTGAAAAGGTAAGCATACAAAACACAGCAGTGGGAGCTGAAGTTTGTGTTTGGAGTGGGAGACAAGGTTATTTGAGTCAGGTTAGGGTTGACCTTGAAAGCCCAAAAGAGGAGTTGCAAAAGTAAATGATTAATTTGTTTCTCTAGAAGTGCGGGCTCCTCACTAGAAAGCTCACTGGTATATTTCAAGCCTTGATAGGAGACAGACTGGCTGGAAGCCCCCCTGAATATGCTGCAAGTGGAAACTCTCTGAGAGCACTGCCTGGGGGGCCATGTGCTCAAAGGATCTCCCTTAGTGCTTTGCACTGGACAAAAATTCCACTTCCTATCTGAGGGCAGTTAGGGAGCCTCTCTTAACAGAAAGAATGAATCCAGTTACATGATACATTTTAAACAAGTGACAAGATTAGAGATTCCAGAAATGGCAGGAAGAAAGGCTTTACTTGTCTTGTTTTCAGCAGATAGAGTGGAATTCAGGCATCAGAAAGGCAAGAAAATCTATTGTTGAAGGCAGGGAGTTGGGCTTAGAAATAGACCTGCCTCACACCCTCTTCCTCCCCAGATCCTCCACCCTGCTCTTGAACTTGAACCCTCTTGAACTTGAGACATACCTCACACTAGTTTCCTGCAGCTTGATTCCTTAGACTACTCTTGCAAT
The DNA here is from genome assembly GCF_047511675.1 of Marmota flaviventris. Classification (NCBI taxonomy): domain Eukaryota; kingdom Metazoa; phylum Chordata; class Mammalia; order Rodentia; family Sciuridae; genus Marmota; species Marmota flaviventris. The sequence goes on along the minus strand of NC_092513.1, from coordinate 23,159,493 downwards.
CCAGTGAATTGGTTGATTTTTTTTTTTTCCCCTCTAGGACATAGGGGTCTGGTTTCCACCGATTTCACAGCCATCTCTCTAGCTTTCCATATGCTCACAGACTTGACCTTTAATCTCTTAAGGAAAATAAGCCAAAGGAACTGAGATAACCATTGTGGGGGATGAGTCCCCACAAGTGAGTCATATTCTTTCCAGTTGTAACCCCACCCCTATCCCTTCTGCACCCACATTTCCTGGCCAGCTCCAGGTCATGCTATACTGACTATGAAATCCCTTCTTCCCCTGTTGTAGGTCTGCATGGCCACCTCCTGGGATGCTAGGCTCTTTCTAAGACTGCTCATCTTTGTTCTTCTGTTTCCCTGGTCGTAGTAAAGTCCTGCCTACTTTGCTTCTGCTCATTCTGGAACCTGAATCCATTTCTCTAACTTTAATACCTGCTATGAGCTTAATCCAGGCTTTTCGTCTTTATCAAGAATGATTCACTATCTTTGCCGCTGGTCTTCCTGTCCTCCTGTCTTTTTTCATTAAATCCATTCATGTCAGCAGACAGAGTAATCTTTCTATTATACAAAGCAGAGTACTTATTAAAATCCTTCGAAGACTCCCAGTGCAGGATGCATTCTGAGGTCCTTACCAATGCACACAACTTGTCTTCTGGTCATCTGCATCTCCCGTGACTCTGTGTTTCAGCCACAATAAACTCCCTGACATCCTGCTTTTCTATCCATCTATGTATGGTGCCACCCCATCATTTTCCCTCAAAAGTTTTTTTTTTTCTTCTTTACCACAGTGATGCCTGGTCATGTCATCATACCCAATTCAGCTCTCCCCTTCTGTAGGGTTTTCACCTTGGGGAGCTTTCAAAGAATACCAGTAGTCAGAACTGTATCCCCAAGAAAGTATAATGTGATTTTATTGATGTAGGGACTGATGTTTGGGTACTTGTGTATGTGTGTGTGTGTGTGTGTGTATTCATATGTATGTATTTGAATACATAAGTATGTGGTCTGTCTGTCTTCTCTCTTTATCCTGTCTTGCCATGTTGCTCAGGTTAGCCTTGAACTCCTGTGCTCAAGCAGTCCTCCTGCCTCTGCCTTCAGCATAGCTGAAACTATAGGCATGTGCCATCATGCATAACTCATGTCATTGGTATTTTTAACAAGTTGCCTACATTGGTGCTTTTCAAACTTTAATGTGCATCTGAATCACTTGGTGATCTTGTTATATAGATTCTGACTCAGTCAGTCTCAGGGGCCTGAGATTCTGCATTTCTAACATGCACCAGGTGATGCTGCTGCTGCTGGTCCCCAGAATGCACTTGGGGTAGCAGAGGTCTGAAGTGGATGCTCTGGAAGCCCTGATTCTGCAGGATATTCAGATCTCTCAGTCATTGTCTTGTCTTAGCTGTTTTGTCCTATGTGCATGTACTTCTAACTTCCAGACTGGTTGCTGTGGATTTTGTCACATTTTTTACATTTCAAAAGACTTCCTCTGCTTTTCTTATTTTTTTTAAATTAAATTATTTATTTATTCTAATTTGTTATACATGATGGCAGAATACAATTCATTTCATATTACATATATAGAGCACAATTTTTCAAGCCACTGTACACAAAGTATTTTCACACCATTTGTGTCTTCATACATGAACTTAGGGTAATGATGTCTAACTCATTCCACAATCATTCCTACCTCTTTGCCCCCTTCTTTCCCCTCCCTTCCCTTTGCCCTATCTAAAGCTTCTCCATTCCTCCCATGCTAACCCCCTCCCTGTCGCCATTATGAGTCAGCATCCTCATATCAAAGAAAACATTCAGCCTTTGGTTTTTTGGGATTGGCTTGCTTCACAAACTTAGCATATATTCTCCAACTTCATTGATTTACCTGCAAATGCCATGATTTTGTTCTCTTTTATTACTGAGTAATGTTCTATTGTGTATATATACCGAAGTTTCCCTATCCATTCATCTACTGAACAGTATCTAGGTTGGATCCAGTTTACCTATTGTGAATTATGCTGCTATAAACATTAATATGGCTGTCTCTCTGTAGTATGCTGTTTTTAAGTCCTTTGGGAATAGACCGAGGAGAGGGATAGCTGGGTCAAATGGCAGTTCCATTCCCAGTTTTCCAAGGAATCTCCGTACTGCTTTCCAGATTGGCTGCACTAACTTGTAGTCCCACTAGCAATGTATGAGTGTGCCTTTTCCCCCACATCCTCATCAACACTTATTGTTGTTTGTATTCTTAATAGCTCCATCATTCTGACTGGAGTGAGATTAAATCTTAGTAGTTTTGATTTAATTTCTCTAATTGCTCGAGATATTGAATATTTTTTCATGTTTGTTGATCGATTGTGTATCTTCTTCTGAGAAGTGTCTGTTCAGTTCGTTGGCCCATTTATTGATTGGGTTATTTTATTTTATTTTTTGGTGTTAAGGTTTTTGAGTACTTTATATATCCTAGAGATTAGTGCTCTATCTGATGTGCTTGTTTTAAAGATTTGTTCCCATTCTGTAGGCTTTCTATTCACCTCACTGATAGTTTCTTTTGCTGAGAAGAAGCTTTTTAGTTTGAATCCATCACATTTATTGATTCTTTGTTTTAATTCTCATGCTACAGGAATCTTATTAAGAAAATTGGAGCCTATGCAACCATTGGCAATAAATAATACAATAAATTGTTTCACGAGGGATACATTTTCATACAACTTTTTACTAAGCAAATGCTTTGGAAAACTTCTCTTTAAAATTTTTATGTGTAATTTGTTAATACATCAAAGATATTTGAAGAAAATGAAGGATGGTTAGCTCACCTAAGAAATAGGACTCACTGGTCTATTTTAAGTATTTGAAGGAAGCAGCAAGTTCAGATATAGGAAGAAACCCTGATGAATTTACAATAACGAAAATAAGGATGGTAATAATGATGAGGATGACAGCTAACAATTACTAAGCATTCATTATCAAGGTGTTGCTCCAAACTCTTTGTATATAATAACCCAATTAATCCTAAAATTATCCTATGATAGTTGCTATTAATTACCTCCATTTTATAGGTAAGGAAATGAAGATACAGAGATGTTAAGTACTCAGTTGTATAAACTGAGTTGCTTAATTGAGACAAATAAGTTATTAATAAAAAGTCCTTAAAAGGGTTAAAATCATCTGTTGGCATCCATATAAGGAACAAAAGATCACTGAAGAAGTCTTCAAGGACAGTGGCCCTTTCCCAACTTGTAAAGTCCACAGACTTCTGGCAGAATTAGTGAACGTCAAATTAGCAAGGAAAAGTTTTTCAGATGCCTGACTCCCAATTTTGAATCCAGGATTCTGTGAGCAATGAAAAAAAGTGCTTATTTTGCTCCCAGGAGATTTTCCAGGAAGAGATGTCATCTTCTGTCTGAACTTCATCATATTCTTATTTTAAGATGCCTGTCTCAGTCTAATCCATGTTGAAAAATTCTAAGAAAACATTTCCAAGTTTACTTTCTTATTAAGTATTTGGATTTAATATTTAAGAGCTATCTATAAAAGCATCTGCCTATAGTTGCATGTTGTAGATATTGCATTTCTGTGGCATAAATGGCTTTCCAGGAATGAAACATACATTTATAAAACTGCACCTGCTGGAGATAAACGTTCCACTTAAGGCCTGGCAACTCTGTTTATGACGTTGGCCTAAACCCAAGAAGGCTTGAGCAGTTGTGCACAGGTGGATCCCTCAACACTTCCTGTTCACGTTTCCTCAAGAGCTCACACTTTCATCTAGTGCCTGGCACCATCCTCAGTACGGATCAAACAAGTGTCAGTAGCTAATGTGCATTGAATGCATTCTCTCATTCAGGCTCTGTGCTACTGCAAAGATGATCTTGTTAAAGCCTCTCCATAAACCCACATGGTATGGACCCAACCCAGGCTCTTAAGTGATGCAGGCCATCCTCATGAACTCTCTGTACATCTTCATCTGCAGTGTGGCCTGGGACTGCCTAGAGGCAATGTATTCTTATAGCCTCAGACCACCCACCGCTCCTATACTTGTCTTCTCAATAGATATTGTTCTCCTCCAGGACTGGTGAGGGGATTTTCTGTTATGCAGCTCATAAGCTGGGCAGAAGAGCTATGGGAATACTCTTGAGCCCAAGGAATGAAGATTACACTTTATACACATTCTGAGGTTTTTCTGAAAATTATATATATATATAAATTAAACAGAAGACACAGAGTACAGCAGTCCCAAAAGGCGCAGTTGATATAGGCTTAGGTCTATAATAAACAGGAATCCAGCTCAAAGAGAAATAAGACCTGGGAAGAAACATAGCTCTGAAGAGGTAAAATGAGGTCTTTTCCAGTGTGGAAATTTCCATGTATCCTACAACACACTTCTTTGTGCTTGAGTGGATTTGAGTGGATTCCTTGAAACCCATTGATACCTGAGAGCACGGTGTTAACTTCGTAATTCTGGTTATGATATTATGTATTGACCTATATTTGGCATGTTAATTGATGTAAATAACACACTAATTACATTTTTTAATGGAAGCCTAGTTGTGTTTATCTTGACAAGCTAGTGTCATATGAAGTCTTCTGAGTAGAATCCCCAATTCTTGCTCAGCAAATATTTGAGTAACTGCCATGTGACTGAGGGACACATCCACACTGCACCAGTTAGCCTTCCAAATACTTCTTTACTTTTCTTTTGATACTGGTATTGAACCCAGGGGCGCTTTTCCACTGAGCTACATTCCTAGTTCTTTTTATTTTATATTTTGAGAGAGGGTCTTGCTAAATTGCCCAGGCTGGTCTCTAACTTGTGATCCTCTTGCCTCAGCCTCCCCGGTTGCTGAGATTACAGGGATACACCATGATGCCCGGCTTCCATCAGCATTTCTACATAGCTAAAAGCCAATTAATAGTCCTAATTGTCCAGTTTATGGGTGACATATGTTGCTTGCTTCTCTGTCCCCCTCCTGGGCTGTGTTTTTTGAGTTCAGAGCTCCTAGGTGCTCTGCCATTGGATGCAGGAAAGAATAGTGGAGATGCAGCAGGAGAGCTAAAGGATGTTTTGCTCCATTCTTTGTATTCTAACTCTAAATTTGGTGGAGGAAACAGCTTAGAGCCTGAACCAGCTGATCAGAAGCTTTACCTCTGAATCCTCACCCAGGTCTCATTAGCTTTCCTACATTCCCCATTCTGTAGAGGCAGCTGAAGGTGGGGGAAAGAATCCTGGCTGGAGGCTCACGTTCTTTCCTCCCTGGCTTTGCAAGCTGAGGGCTGAAGGCAAGGTCATTTCCTGTCTATTGGATTCTGTTTCCCCATCTATAAAAAGAATTAATATCTGTCCTTTTCTAGCTTATAGGGTGGTCTTAGGATGAAATGAAAAAGCTAGATGGAAAGAGATGTCTAAGTTAAGAGGGATAAAGAACCTGCGTGGGGCAATGCAAGGCTGAGGGTAGAGAACTGACTGGGTCCCAGTGGCGCAAGTCCCAACCTACCCTGGTGCTCAAGATTCCATACGCAAGCTTTTTTGCCTCTTAGCACTTTCTCTTCTGTAGCTCTCTCTGGGTGGGACAAAGATTTTTTTTTTTTCACTGTACCTTAGGCATTTCTCTCTGTTGAGAACTCTGGATCAAGGGTCAATTTATTTCACATTTTTTGTCAGCTTGAGTCCAAGGGACAAAAATCTTTCACCCACTGGAAGTTGGGAAGGAGGAAGCCTCAATGGGCTGGAAGCTTGCTTGTGGGCACTGTCCCACTGACCTTGTTCCCCAAGGCTTCTGTCTTCACTGGTTTGGAGTGCTGTCTGGACGTCGGGTTTTTCAGAAAATTCTAACGTATGTCTTAGTCTGAGAACTTACTGATCTAGTCTAAACTCTCAATTTACAGATGAGGACATGGAGGCCCTGATCCCTCTCCAACAACAGTCCTTAAATTCCCATTGAACTCCACCTGTAGCTTTGGCCAATACTTAAGTCTAAAATATTTTACAACGGAAAAATATCCCTCACCAACCAGCTTAAACTCTTAATGTAATTACATCATTATCTTTGCCACCTTCCTGGCGATTTCTTTAATGTTCTCCTTACTACCAAAGTGAACTTTGGAATTGGGAGAAAATTTCTTTTATTCATGTGTTTTGCTTTAGTCCATTTTTTTTTTTCTGTTTTGATGACCATCATGCTAGGTCTAGTTTTAGCCTTCAGACTGGTCACCTGCTCTCCTTTGTTTTATTCTCCTTGAGATACCACATCTAATGAAAGATGGGTCTCAACTCCTCAGACTGGCCTTGAGAGGCTCCCCTATTCTGGTTTTGCTTTGCCTTTCTGCCAACTCATCAAATGGGTCTCTACTTCCTGAACACATTTAGTGTTATACCTCCTTGCTCCAGGTTGCTCTTTGATCCCCAAGCCCCTGTTTTGCTGTATAATATCATGTATCCTTCAAAGTTCAGCTCAAATTTGGCTCCTTCACTAAGTCATTTAGGTATATTGTCCTCCCACCCCCCAAGTGATTTCTCTCTGAATTTCTGTAGCCCTTTATTTGTGCTTGATGTTGGGCATTTAGAAGATATTTAGTTTCATGCAGAGACTTTGGTCTCCTTGGGGACCTTGTTCTATACATCTTTGTGCCTCCTTACAGGAGACCTAGCAAGGTCTTCTTTGCTATGGCGGGTGTACAGCAAATATTTGTTGCATGAACGAGTGCAGATTGAAATACAAACAAGTGATTTTTGCAAGATCATCTAGCTTGTCTGATGGATAGAATGGAGGAGAATCCATGTCTTTGACACCTGTACTCTACATTATTCCCCAAAGTTCATTGCTTAAAAATTTGCAAGTGACTCACTTTAACAAATTAGTTGTTTTATCAGGGGTATCTGTTTTTTAATTTAGGAAAAAAATGAGTGAGAAAAATGTTAAACAATTTGGGAGAAGAAAAGATAGTCTTTTGAGTAACTTCACCAAAATACAGACAAAACAACAACATCAACAACAACAAAATAGTTACCCTCCAAACAATAAGATTTGTGGAGAGCTACATTTTTCTGTCATTCTTAGGATGATTTGGAAAAGCTGGAGGGTCAGGGGAAGAAGAAAGAGAACCACTGCTTCTGGAAGATTGGGCACCCGAGGCTTTCTGACAGCGCCATTTCTTCCTGGGTGTCCTGTGATGGGTACGTGCTTTTGACAATGCATCACAGATCAGGGGAGCCTGCTTAGCAAGGGTTAGAGCAGTTTCTTCCCCCTTATCATTTTATTAAACTTCTGAATGCTAAAGCTTTGCTAGCTGACTGTATTAGGCTGAATCTCTTCTGAATTCCACACATAGCATTTAAGCTGCACAGTTAATTGCCTAAGGGGTAATTGAAAAATGAAGCATGAAATGCGTGGTGAGTGAAGGCTGTAACCTTAGGTTCTACAGCTCTGATTAACTCTGCTGAGCCCAGCGCTCACTAATGGCATTCCCTTTGATTACCAGCATTTGGTTCAGGCCAGTGAGTTAGCTCCAAGTGTGTGCTATACAGAATCTTAACTGCAGTGTGCGCGCTTCATTCTCTGGCTTTCTCTATTTACTATCTTGAGAAATTGACTCTTTTGAAATGAATTCTAGAAAAGCAGTTACTTGGCCCTGTCTGCTTTGGTGCTGATGAGCAGAGAGGGCAGTGAACTCACAGCAATAGTGGGGTCATTTGACCCCCTCATTCCTTCTCCCATCAGGTGCCAATCCTGCTATGGACAAAGATATCTCCTGAGCATGTAAAATCCACAGTCCTCACCCTGATTCTCCAGCTCTGTTGTGATGGCCTAGTGGAGAAGGTTCTGGTGTCATGCAACTTAGTATCTGAACAACCACCAGGCATTAGATTCATTCACCTTCTTTTTCTTGATTAAAGTGGGAAAATTAATCCTTATTTTTATATGCTTAGAAGAAAGGTCTTAGGACACCTGTGAGATCTGGTTCTTAGATGACCCTGGGACTCAAGAGTGGCGCCCGTCTTTCTGCAGACATGGCCCTGGGCCCAGAAGGACTTAGAAACATGGAGTCAGATCAAGGAATGAGAATAAACTCCTAGAAGACCCTGGACGAGTGAGCACCAGCTACTGGCTTCTGACTGATTTGACTGCATACTGATGGATAATTATTAAAGTCCATAGGTCAAGGGAAAGACATGTGGGTGTGGAGGTGGGCAGTGGAATGGAGAAAGCTTTGGGCTACAGGTTGAGGCCATGGATTCTGGTCCCAGTCCTGTCACAGAACATGTCTGGCCTTTTGCCATGTTGCTCACAGTCTCTGGGCCTCATTGTCACCAGCTCTGAGATGATCTCTTGGGGCCCTGGCTGTAGGAGACTCCAGTGTTTAAGGAGGTCATTGGCTATCTCCAGTGCTCAGAAATGATTTGGAAATAGAGCAGCATAGCATGGACGCCTAAGGTCAAAAAACAGCTGAGGAGCAAATATTCATAAAAACCCAATCAGCTCCTAGTGCCACCCAGAAGGCAGCATCAGCTCATCTGAGCTTCATTCATCTATTTCCCAATTTAGTTCAATCCTATCCCCTCTGTGCTTTGCTAACTCAACCTATGGAATTCGTTATATGTAGATGTGTAGATCTATGGATCATTCTTCCTCTGCAGTGGACTTCTGTGTTTGTAGTGATTGAAGTCTCTGCTTGGCTGTGAGTGGAAAAGGGTGATTACATTAATAGCTCTTTCCAACAAGGATGACTTGACAAAGGTAATAGATAAAATGTCTAATTAAACAGGGGTATCTTTGTCTGCTTGGAGTCTAAATAAATTTACCTTTTAACTTGGGTGGGCTAAGAGGTTCATTAGAAAGCAGGAGGTGAGATTACTCCAAGCATGCTAATGGATAAATGAAGTGTGTGCATTTGAGAAGGCAGGTAAGGATTCCATCCAGTGCCACGTGTTCCCATGTGTCCAGTGCAACGTGTCTGGGGGACACGAGATCAGCGCGGTGAGTGCTGTGTCTCACACAGGGTGAGGCTGTAGTGAGCTATTTGTTTCCTGTGTAAGGAGAAAACTCACAAACAGAACTGAAGCGGGGGACAGGAAGCATGGAGGGATGCTTGTCCTCTTTGGGTGATGTTGGTGATCGGAGGACAGCTGTGTGTTTTGGGCTCAGCTGTATTTAGCGTTATTCTGGGGAAGCAAAACTCATCCTGAAAATTTCTCCTCCCACTACTTCCAGCCAACTAATAGTTATTTATTCAACTTTTCCTTATGATCTTCATTAAAAATGATTTAAATTGGGATAAAATACACACTATGTAAAATTTACCATTTTAGTCATCTTCAAGTGTACAGTCTGTGGCACTAAGGACATTTACATTGCTGTGCCATTATCACCACTCCCATCTCTAGAACTCTTTCCATCTTGTCAAACAGTCTTTCTACTCATTAAACAAGAACTCCTCACTCTCCCTTTCTACCAGCTCCTGGCAACCACTATTTGGCCACCATATTTACCTCATGTAAGTAGAATTGTACAGAATCTGTTCTTTTTGTGTCTGGTTTATTTCACTTAGCTAATGTCCTCAAGTTTCATTCACACTGTATCATGTGTCAGAGTTTTCTTTTGAAAAGGTTGAATAATATTCCATTGAATGTATGTACGTCATTGTGTTTGTCCACCTGTTCATGGACACTTGGGTTGCTTCTAACTTTTGGCTATTGCAAAGAATACTGCTAAGAGAATCAGTGTTTGGATCCCTGCTTTTAATTCTTTTGGGTGTGTACCCAGAAGCAGAATTGCTGTATCATATGACAATTCTATTTTTAGTTTTTGTAGATTTTCCACACTTTTTCCGTAGTGGCTGTGCTGCGCCATTTTATAGTCCCACCAGCAGTACACAGGTTTCCAATTTCTCCACATCCTCATCAACAATTTTTCTTCCTTCCTTCACTACCCTAGTGGGTGTGCAGTGGTAGCTTCTTGTGGTTTTGATTTTCATTTCCTGGTGTTGTGCATCTTTTCATGTGTCTTGTGTTCTACATTTTACTCGGTTTGGAATTAGAGTTTGCAGTGTTGCCAGAAGAGGCCACTTATACAAAGAAAGAGCAAACTTCATGTAGAACTGTGGCTTTGACTGCAACTTCATACAGTAAGGGTGTTAAAAGGAGAGGAGGACAGTGTGGATTAGCATGTTTGAGCTGTGAAGAAGCAGCAGGCCTGGAGAGGCGAGGTGACTCCCAAGTGTCCCACAGCTTGATAGGGACAGCACTCCTGTCTTTCAGGCCCTGTCTCCCAGCCAGTGTTTCTGACCTGCAGTGTGTTAAGACTCACTGTGGCATTCTGAGGCTTTACCCTCCAGAGACTTCAATGAGGTGGATCTGAAGGGGACCCAGGACCAGCCTTTATCACCAGGTGCCCCAGTGGTTCTGATGCAGGTGGACAGTTGGTGTTGTTTTTAGAGTCATGTATTTATATAGACTATTTGTATAATTTCCCTCTTGAGTTTGATGGGTGTGCAAATACATTAATTTCCTATTGCTGCTATCACAGATTATCACAGACTTTATAGTTTGAAGTAGCACAAAGTTATCTGACAGTTCTTGAGGTCAGAAGTCCCAAATGGTCATATGGGGTAAACTTAAGGTGTAGGCAGGACTGTTTCCTTCTGGAGTGTAAAAGGAGAAACCACTTTCCTTATCTGTGCCTGCTTCTCAAGGCCATCTGCATTCCTTGGCTTGAGCCCCTTCCTCCATCTTCAATGCTAGCCAAATAGAATATTCAAATCTCTCTCTGACATACCTCCTCTTCTGTCCTCCTCTTCTACTTTAATGGAACACCGATAGTCTGTTGGGCTCACCTGGACAATCTTCTGACTTTAAAGTCAGCCCCAAAGCACTCTCAATTCCATCTGCCGCCTTAATTCCCCTTTGAATGTGATATAACCTAGTCACAGGTTCTAGGGACTGGAATCTGGACATCTTTTGAGCCATTAATCTGTCTCATAGCAAAGAAAATGCCTAGCAGGTTGGAGCTCAGGAAGGAGATGAAGAAGGAGTGCAACTTTGCTTCAATCCTCCCTCCCCTGCCTCCTGATTTCTTTAACTCTCTGAACCACTCATTGCCTCTTTTTGAGAAGTGTAGGCCTACTGGTAGAGATTCTTGCTACGGCAACCTGACAGTTTCTGGGTGAATGACACCCGTGGGAGAACTGACTGACAATTAATGGTCTCAAGAGATGTCCACACTCTACCACCTTTGTTTCCTAGAGCACTTCTACATGTACACGAGCCTGCATGTGCCCCGTGAAACTGCTGATGAGGGACAGAAGCAGGCCGTGGGACCCCTGGGCCTTCAATTCAATCAAAGTTATCAATGTTTTTAAAGTGGTTTAGCTAGCATGGTGCTCTAGGGAATAAAAAAAAAAGAGAGATAATCCTTGACCTTGAAATATGTGGAAGATGACAAGTTCTAGTGACAAGAAAGAATCAGAGGACAATATTAGTCAGTATATATATTACTAAGTCAAATATAATCAAATTCCAATATAATCAATTAGTAGAATTTCCTGGTGTTAGGGTGAGGTGGAGTTCAATGGATTTGACCAAGGTGGTTACAGAGTCTCCTGGGAGCCAGGAATGAGAGATCAGATGGAGACAACAGAGAGGATACCCGAGACTATATGTGGGCAAGAGAGGGAGGAATGCAAATACCAAAGCTGTGTGGTCTAGAGTCCCTACAGCTCTCGTTCCAGAAACAGGGAGGACAATGCCTTCTATTTACTGGCTCAGTCTGGTGTCCCTCCTGATGATGAATCTCAAGAACACATTTTGGGATCACCCTGTTCCCCTCAGTTCTGATGATGGAAAAGTCCACGTGAAGACTTGTAAGTGGAAAGATAAATTTCTTACCCTGGGGTGGGCCTCCCCTTTGTTCATGTGGCTCCTCTGGCCCTCTTTACTTTTCCCATTTGCAAGATGAATTTCTGAATTTCTCTTTCTAGGTGTATCTGGTGTTTCTTATGGAGAGGGGAATATGAATACATTGGGAATTCTTTTTGCATAATCTTTAAGGGTCAGGTTGGCCTCTCTTCAGGTATGCTCTCCCAATACCCAGGTCTAGAGACAAGAAGGGAAGGAGAGGTGTGGAGAGCTCACTCATTTGTCACAGAATTGAAAGTGTTCCTGACATAACAGGTGATCTCATGGCTTTTCTTTCAAACCCAGAATATGTTAATACTTCTCTCTATCTCAGTGGAAAATTACTTAATCAAAATTCATAGGTCCAAGCCCTGTGGGCTGCTCTTTGTTGTGTGTAGAGAACAAGAGATGGAAATATCCTCTTAAGATGATAAAGCTCCTCATTTTTATTTATCATCCAAAGTGTTCTATTTTTGAAGGCATGGTAACTCTCCTTGTGAGATTTGCTGCTGATTTGTAGAGGAGGGCATTTCTTTATAGAATAGGCTGATTCTGCACCCACACCTACACACCATTTAACAATGTTAGTGGATTGACTTGCTATGTCCTAGCTCAGCAATTTTAACATTGGGTCCCAAAGAGAAGAATCTCTCTTATACTTTCTCTGCAAGTGGTTACAGAACTTATCTGGCTACTGTTTGTTTTGTCTTTTCTTTCCTTTTGAAAGGCAGCCCAAGGTTAAGAATGGATAATTTGCCGCTGTTTGCCCAGAGCGGCTCTTTCCGAAGGCTGTTTTTCTGGGCTGTGCCGCAGAGGCTTGATAATGATACAGCTTTATCTTTGAAAGCAAACGTCCTTTTCTATCAGTGGGTGCCTAAAACCTTTCCAGGGTTAATTAATGCAGCTACAAAGTGGAAATAAGAAATGACAGTGGAGGGGAAGGGAAGAGTGCTCAGAGCTGTGAGCAAAGGAGAAATGACACCTCAGATTCTAAAGGCATATAGTCATTCAGCTGCCAGACAGGCTGTATTGGGGCCAATTTAGACACCCATTAAGGAGGCAAAAGGGAATCCACTGTGTCAGGTCTCTCCTAGTGTTACATTATGACCATAATGATGTCAATGTACAGGGGTTAACAGAGTGCTACCCACAAATGAGGCACTGTGTCAAAGGTTTCACCTTAGGGGTCCTCCACTTTGGTACTATTGATGTCTGGGACTGGATAATTCTTTCCTCTGGGGGTGCCCTGAGCATTGTAGAATATTCAGCAGCATCCCTGGTCTCTGCTCACTAGATGCCAGAAGCGCCCTTGCTCCCCAACTTTTGGTGACTTCAAGTATCTCTAGACAGGGGCTGGGGATGTAGCTCAAGTGGTAGCACGCTCGTCTGGCATGCGTGCGGCCCGGGTTCGATCCTCAGCACCACATACCAACAAAGATGTTGTGTCTGCCAATAACTAAAATAAATAAATAAATAAATAAATATGTTTTAAAAAAAAAAAGTATCTCTAGACATTGCCAAATGTCCCCTGGGGCAGATCACTAGTCTACATGAGTTACCTCATTTAATTTCCCCAATACAAATGTGAGAGATACTATAATTATCTCCATTTTACCAGGGGGAATCTCCAAAGGCAAAGAGCTTTGATGGCTCGCCCAATGTCATAGCATACGTAGTGCCAAGCAGTGAGGGTCTTAGCCCCAAGGCCAAGTGGAGTATTATGACAAACTTGTGTGCTCTTTTTGTGAAGGAACAGCCATTCTTAGTAGTGATGTGCTATTTTACCTAACAAAAATCCTAATTATACACAATCTTTATGTTGCTTTTGCAATTACTGTAAAAAGCATTACCATGCCTTTACACTCCACAAACACTGCTACTGAAGATACAGAGTGCCTTCAGACATGACCTGATTTGTATTGCCTTTTTGTCTAAAAGAAAATGTTTCAAACATATCAAGAAATATAAAGAATAATACATTGGGTGCCTGCATATACACCAGCAGGCTTAACTCATCTTCATGTTTTGTTGTTTGCTTTAGATTTTTGTTAAATTAAAAGTATTATGATGTGTCCAGTCTTTGTTCCACTGCCTTCCTGCACAGAGGCGACCATTCCTCCAAATCTGGCTGGTTGTGCCCTTGAATATTTTCATATCCTATTACTTAATTGTGCCCTCAAAAGATATATTGTATTTTCTCATGTTTATGAATGAATTGATCGTTATTGGAAAGTTATTATAATAAAGTTATCATTCTATGGCTTTTTTTTGCTTAATGTTAAAAAGATTTTTTTTTGAAATGCTTTTCGATTTGTAGAAAGTTTGTAAAGATATATATAGAGTGACCCTCGCCTGTTTTCCTTTACTTACACTAAAGTGTCTATTTGTCAAAGCCAAGAAACCAACATTGCTATGTTACTATCAACTAAATTTCAGATTTTATTCAGATTTCACTAGTTTTTCTTCTAATATCCCTTTTCTTTTTTGGGATTCAATCTAGAAACAAACCATATTACACTTAGCCTCGTTGTCTTTTTCTAAAGAATGACTGTATTGACATATATCATTCATCAGTTTGCTCGATGTTTTTAAATATATTTACAATCAATTTTAAAACATTATTAACATCCCCCAAAGAAACTCTGTTTCTACTGGCAACCACATCCCATTTCTCCCCTAGAAGGCAGCCTCTATTCTATGTATGGATTTGCCTTTATGGGGGCTTTTCAAGTAACAGGAATCATAAAACATGTGGTCCTTTGCAACCGGCTTCTTCCCCTTAGTGTGGTATACTCAGAGCTCATCACGTTGCAGCATGGATCAGTACTTCTTTCCTTTTTACTTCTGGATAATATTCCACTATATGGATATATCACCTGTGTATATCAATTCATCAGTTGTTAATGAGTTATTTCTTTTTTTTGGTCTTATGAATAATACTGCTGTGATCACTTATGGAGGTTTTGTACGAACGTGCATTTTCATTACTATTGGGTTCATTATGTAGGAGTAGAATTGCTGGGTTATATGGTAATGATATATTTAACATTTAGAGGAATTTCCAGAATGTTTTCCAAAGTGACTGCACCATTTCACATCCCTACTAACCATGTACTAGGGCTCCAATTTCTCCTTGCCAACATTTGCAACTATTTGTTTTTTTAAAGAAAGCCATCCTGGTTCAAGTGAAGTGGTATTTCATTATAATCTTGATTTGCATTCTCCTGATGGCTTATAACATTGCCACCGAATGCTTATTGTCCATTTGTATATCTTCTTTAGAGAAAGGTCTGTTAGTATGTCCATATTTTAATTAGGCTTTTTGCTTTTATATTATCAACTTGAAATAATTTTTATACATTGTAGATACAAGACCCTAATCAGATATAGTACTTGCAAATATTTTCTCCCATTCCATGGGTTATCTTTTCACTTTCTTGATGGTCTTGTGAAGCATGAAAGTTTTAAATATTTTTGTTTGTTTAAAATATTCTTTACATTTTCATATAATAATTAAACATCCACGTGGGTAACAATGATGTTCTGATACATTTATGCATAGTATAATGATCAAATCAGGGTAACTGGTATATCCATCACTTCATACATTTATCATTTCTTTGTGGCAAGCATTCCAAAACTTCTCTACTAGCTCTTTTGAAATACACATCATTGTTAACTACATTCACCGTACTGTGCAATGGCACACCAGAACTTATTCACTTATAACCATGAATTTGTACGCCAGCCTTGCCCTCTCCTGTCTCCTCTCTAGTCTCTTGACCTCTATTCTACTCTCTACTTCTGTGGGGTCAACTTTTAAAGATTCCATATAAATATGAGATCATATAGTATTTGTCTTTCTGGGTCTGGCTTATCTCACTTAACATTATGTCCTCTAGTTCCCTACATGTTGCAGATGACAGGATTTCCTCTTTTTAATGGCTGAATAGTATTCTTTGCTGTCTACATACCACATTTCCCCATTCATTACTTTGTTGTTGACATTTAGGTTGATTCCAAATTTTGGCTATTGTGAGTGGTCCCATGGTGAATATGGAAGTGCAGGTGTTTTTTTGATATATCAATTTTATTTCCTTTGGATATATACCTAGTAGTGGGATTGCTGGATCCCAAAATTTAAAATTTTAAAAATATCTTTATTTCATTTTTATATGGCACTGAGGATTGAGCCCAGTGCCTCACAAATGCTAGGTGAGCACTCTACCACTGAGCTACAGCAGAAGTCCCCAAATTTTTAATTTTGATGATGACTGATTATCTACTTTTTTTTCTATTTTTTTTTGCTCAGTATTATTTTAGAGATGCATTAGGTTGACTTAACCCTTTAGTTTACTATATGTCTAGTGGTCAGGCACAGTGGCACAGGACTGCAATCCCAGCAACTTGGGAGACTGAGGCAGGAGGATTGCAAATTCAAGGCTAGTCAGGGCAACTTACTGAGATCTTCAAAATAAAAAAATTAAAAGGGCTGTGCATATAGCTCAGTGGTAGAGTACCCCTGGTTCAATCTCCAGTACCACCGAAAAAAAAATCTATACTACATTCCATTGTATACATTTTAAAAGGTATTATTTTTAAAAGATATTCTTCTTCCATTGATTGACATTTAGGTCGTGTGTAGTGTTTCTGCTATTTTAAACACATGACTTGAGAGTTTCTCTAGGCTATATAACTAGAAATAGAATTGCTTGGGTCCTAGATTTGAGTGTCTTCAATTTAAGTAGATGCTTCTGAATTGCCTTCCCATGTTGATAAACAAGTTTATATTTTTATCTTGGTAAACATTGTCATATCACCAATCTTTGGTGTTAACAGATTTTTCTTTTCTTCTTTCTTTCTGTACTGGGGATTGAACTCAGGGGCACTCAACCACTGAGCCACATCCCCAGCCCTATTTTGTATTAGAGACAGATTCTCACTGAGTTGCTTAGTGTCTTGCCATTGCTGAGGCTGGCTTTGAACTTGCTATCCTCCTGACTCAATCTCCTGAGCCATTGGGAAATCATACAGGCATGTACCACTGCACCTGGCCCAGATTTTTATTTTCTGTGACAATTTCATTGGAAGTGAAATGGCATCTCACATAACTACTTTCCTTTGCAGTGACCTGGTTACTAGTGAGATTCATTCTTTTATAGGCCATGTTGCAGGCCATTGCTGTTCATAAACTAGCCTATCCTTCAAGTGGGTGTTTTTGTCCCCCTTTCTTAGCTATATGTAGGAGTTATTAGATACTAATATCAAGAATTACTAGTAATTCCTTTTATGTTATTTTGTTTTTAACTGGACATTGATTATTTTTAGGATGCTTGTGTTGCAATTATATTATCTCATCTGTGGCTTGACTTTTTACTTTGTGTCTTTTATTTTGAATGAATGCAACAAATGCATCAGTCTTTTCTTTTTTCCCTACTGGTTTTTGTGCTGGGAATCTTGTTTAAATAATTCTTCCCTATTTTGAGGTCAAAACATTTTTTTCTCAAATTTTGACAAAATTTAAACTTTTTAACATTTGGATATTTAATAACCCTGATATTGATCTATGAGTATTATATAAGATGAGGAAACTACCTCTTTTCCCTAAATGAGAAAATTAATGGTACTGGCATTATTTATTGAATAGCCCATCTTTCCACTGATTTATAATGACATTTCTGTCTTATTTAAAGTTATTATATAAATTTAATGTATGGTTTTATATCTAGGCTGTCTGTGATGTTTCACTGATTTATTTAACTATGTTTGGTCAACAAAACTCTAATTATTACATGTTCTAATATACAAACTATAGTAAAAATCCTCCACTTTATATTTTCTCTTCAAAATTGTCTTAATCTTGGCTTTTTGATTATCAATATTAATTTCAGTATAATTTAAAATCATTTAAAACCACAATTTAAATTCAGTATAATTTAAAAAAATCTTTTGAAATTTCAATTGGAATTGCATTGATTTTGTTGGACAAACTGAAACTTTTTGATATCAAATTTTACTATCCATGAAGATGGTATCTCTTTTCATTTACTGAGCTTTTTCATGTCTTTCAGGTCCTTTAGTAATATTCTTACTTTCTAACTTTTTACTCTCATACTATTACTTGGATAATTTCTCTCTTTTTATTGCTGGTTTCAGTTTGTTTCATGATGTTTTATCATTTACCTCAACTTCACAACAGATAAGCAGCCATAGTTTTCTCAAAGCTTGAGGAGACATACCATGTCCTAACATTTATCGATCAGGCCAGAGACTAGGGAAAATAGAGGTTATCTTTTTTAAAATATACCTTTATTTATTTATGTGATGCTGAGGATTGAACCTAGGGCCTCACACATACTAGATGAACACTCTACCCCTGAGTCACAACCCCAGCTTTGAGGTTATCTTTTTTAGACAATTTCCCCTCCTGTAAGTTTGGTAGACATTCAGCCTTATTTTCAGGTACCTGGGAGTTAACACAATCACACTTGGTATGTCCCTCCATCTTTCATATTAAAATTTCAGTTCCTCTAAGAAATACATTGATTTTTCTGAATGCTTTTATCTTTCATTTTCCATTGGGATAATTTGCAAATTACAAAGTCAGAATTGCATTTCTTCGAACACGGTAATCTTTGTAAGCCATTGTCTCTTTCAGAATCTCTTATCATAGCATCATATTCATCTTTACTTTTTGAAATGTAAAGTTCTAGGGCACTTGCCTAATTATTCCCAAAATTCTTTTTTTAGTTCTAAAACAACAGGGTACTTGGTACTTTTTTCTTCCCCCCTCAAAACAATCATACTTTTGTTCCTGCAATAGTTTCCTTTTCATTGGCAAGAATTAGATGTAGAATAGCAGGTTTAAAATTCTTTTTTTTTCCTCTTATTTTCTTGGGGCTAGAATGCTAAGTAATTCAGGTATTCTGTTTTTACTTGGATAATGTTTCTACTTTTCAAGTATCTGAATTCTCCTGGGACTTGTCTGTTTTCTTTATGGTCTGTCTCAGGAATGAATCATCTATTTCATCATATAATCTGATAGGAATGCTGGAAAGTGTGGGGAGGTGGTTTGCAACTACATGAGAAAGAAATTCATAGCAACTTTCACACCCACTTCTGAGATGTTGAGCAAATATTTCACACAATGAAAGACAGAAAGGAAGAAATCAAAGAAAATTACACATATACATACACATACACTATTACTTTTCAGAAAGAGCTCAGCATTGTAACCTCAAGGTGTTTCCTGTCTTGTAGTCAGTAGAACCCATGCAGAGGCATGGTTTGTCCACATCAACCACATTCTACCTGTCTCTGATTTTCAGATAACCAACAGCACACTGAGATAGCTGGTTATGATCAGGGATGCAGTATGGATTATGTGGAGAAAATTACTATCTGGATGAAGTCAGTGAGTTATTTCTCTTTTCTTTTGTTGGTGGGGGAAGGGAGAGAGTTCTTCTTTTTTCTCTGATTCACTGACTGGTTGATTTTGGAATTTTTTACTCAGTAACTTGATATCCTCACATGTCAGTTCTCTAAAACATTGAGTTCACAGTTAACAAGTTGATATTGATATTTGGATCTGGTTGAGCTACTTCTCAGTGGGAATTTCCTAGCTCCTCCCACCCACCCATAAATTGAGACTATCTTTAGCAAAATGAGAAACATAAAAAAATAATCTCCTATTCTCCCTGGGGAAGGAACACATTTCTTTGGATCAGGGTTTCTCAACCTTGGCACCATTGTCATTTTGTACATCACAGCTGTTTGTTGTGAGGTACTGTCCTGGCCTTGGCAGAATGTTTAGCAGGATCACTGGTCTGTACTCAGCAGCAGCTGTAGCACCTCCCTCTTTATCCAGTGGTGACAATCAAGTATATCTCTAAAATATTACCAGATGTTCTCTGGGGGATTAGATCACCTCCTGCTGAGAACCACTGTTTTCTCCATTCTTTGAACCTTTAAAAAAATGAGTGCATATGACCCTGGGGGATTAGATCACCTCCTGTTGAGGACCACTGGTTTTCATTCTTAGAATCTTTAAATAAATGAGTAATATATGACCAATTTCCTGGTATTCCTATATCATAATTTCTAGCAGTATATTCAAACCAATTTTATGTAGGCCTGGGCTAATTAAATTGTGTTTGTAAGCTTTGAGATCCACAATTGAAAGTGAGTACAAGGCATACAATATCATCACGATGATTTATTTGTGTCCTGTTATTTAATTTGTGGTATGACTGAGATCATGCAATTTATTATCTTAAGGTGAAGGAGAGCCCATTGCATGCCAAGATGAAAATGTACAGTAGATACAGTAATATATCTGTTATCCATATTTTGAACAGAGAGCTGCCTGCTTGCATTTATCACCTGTGTTATATGAGAGTGAACTATGAGGCCTCACAAAAAAGGCGTATCTCTTTTTATGTACTCATAATTCAGAAATAGTGGCTGAATGGATTTTTTTTCTCTTAAAAAAAAAAAAAAAGAAGCAGCAGCAGCACCATAAGACCAGATCAGCGTGGGGATTTGAATACTCAGAACAATTTCTCTGCGTTGGAGAGTATTGAAGTGAACTAATCAGGAAGTATATGCAAAGAAGAGAAGGCTATAACTTTTGTCTTTCTGCTGTGGTCTGGTATTGTAAGCCAAAGGCTCCCAGACGAATGTGAGTATTTTGAGGTGTCATGCTACTTAAGCAGGAAGGTCATTTTTATTTTTGGTGGTAAATCCATTCATTATTGCTATTTGCCTACTCTTTTTACTGATGTATTATATTTCACAGAGATGGGATTTGACTTATTGTTACGTATTCACATGTGCACACAATATAACCATATAATTTGGCCAATATTATATCCTAGCATGTCCCACTTTATGCCCCTTAGTTTCTTTCCTCTACTGATCTCCCTTTGATTTTCATGAGGTCCACCCCCACCTTTCTTTACCTTTTTCCTCTCTAGCTTCCACGTGAGAGAAAACATAGGACACTTGACCTTTTGAATTTGGCTTATTTTGCTTAAAATAATGATCTTTAGTTCCATTCATTTTCCTGCAAATGACATAATTTCATTTTTCTTTATGGCTGAATAAGACTCTATTGTGTATATTAACATTTTCTTTATCTCTTCGTCTGTTGATAGACACTTGAACTGGTTTCATAGTTTGGCTATTTGAATTGTGCTGCTATCAACATGGGTGTGTATGCATCAGTGTTGTAAAATGACTTTAATTCTTTGGGATAAATATCAAGGAGTGGTATTACTGGGTCATTTGGTGATTCCATGCCTAGTCTTTTGAGGAAACTCCAAAATGATTTTCATAGTGGTTGTACTAATTTGCCTTTCCACTGACAGTGTAAAAGTGTTTCTTTTTCTCCCCATCAGCTCTCATTCCTACTTTATGAAAACCCAAGCTATGGGGATATTACTTATCTGCCATCTGACGAAGAAATGGCTTCAGCTCTTGTCATCTCAGCAATAGTCATTAAAAATAATAACCACTACAATTTATTGAGTGGTTATTTTCCTTCTTCCTCTCTAGCTTCTACATGAGAGAAAACATAGCATGTGAATTACATAGCACAGAGCCTGGCACTTGGTGGTCATACTGCTGCGGTGTCATTGTGCTAAGGGTTTCGTGTGGATAATTTCATTTGATCTTCACCTTAACCCTGAGAAGTAGTAGTCTAGCTCCAGTTTAGAGGTACAGAAATTGAAACCTAGAGGCTGAGTTAGTCATTGGTTGCTCAAGATGTAAACTCATGAGGCTGTGGCTGTGGCTCAGTGGTGGAGAACTTGCCTAGCTTGTGCGAGGCACTGGGTTCGATTCTCAGCACCACATTGAAAAATAAATAAAATAAAGTCATTATGTCCAACTACAACTAAAAGAATTAAAAAAAAAATGCAAGCCCATGTCTGTGTGGTTCCAAAATCTGTGTCATTAACCACCAGCTCTAGTGCTGTTCAGTATAGTAGCCACTAGCTACGTGTGGGTAGTGAGCACTTGAAGGGTTGGAATTACAATGCAGAATTTGTTGTAAGTGTAAAACATACCCTTGATTTTGAAAACATAGTATAAAGCAATGAATATAAAATACCTTAATATTTTTTATTTTTTTAATTTGTTATAATTAGTTATACATGACAATAGAATGCATTTTGATACATTGTAAACAAATGGAGCACAACTTCTCATTTCTCTGGCCGTTCATGATGCAGAGTCACACTGGTAGTATAATCATACATGTGCCTAGGGTAATAATGTCTGTCTCATTCCACCTTCCTTCCCACCTCCACACCCGCCTCACTCTCTTCTGCCCAATCCAAAGTTCCTTCATTCTTCCTTACATCCCACCCCCATTATGGATCAGCTCCACTTACCAGAGAAAATATTAGGCGTTTGGTTTTTTGGGTTTGGCTTATTTTGCTTAGCATGATAGTCTCCAACTCCATCCATTTACCTGAAAATGCTGTAATTTCATTCTTCTTTAAGGCTGAGTAATATTCTATTGTGTATATATACCACATTTTCTTTATTCACCCATCTGTTGATGGCATCTAGGTTGGTTCCATAGTTTAGTTATTTTGAATGGAGCTGCTATAAACATTGATGTGGCTGCATCACTGTAATATGCTGATTTTAAGTCCTTTAGGCATAAACTGAGGAGTGGGATAGCTGAGTCAAATGGTGGTTCCATTCCAAGTTTTCTGAGGAATCTTCATACTGTTTTCCATAGTGGTTGCTCAGATTTGCAGTCCCACCAGCAATCTATTAGTGTACCATTTTCTCCACATCCTTGCCAACACTTATTATTACTTGTATTCATAATAATTGCCATTCTGACAGGAATGAGATGAAATCTTAGAGTAGTTTTGATTTGCATTTCTCTAATTGCTAGAGATGATGAACATTTTTTCATATGTTTGTTGACTCGATTGTATTTCCTCTTCTGTGAAGTGTCTGTTCAGTTACTTAGCCTTTTTATTGATTGGGTTATTTGGATTTTTTTTTTTGGTGTTAAGTTTTTTGAGTTCTTTATATATCCTGGGGATTAGTGCTCTATCTGAGGTGCGGGTGGTAAAGATTTTCTCCCATTCTTTAGGCTTTCTTTTCACTTTATTGATTGTTTCCTTTGCTGAGAAGAAGCTTTTTAGTTTGAATCCATCCCATTTATTGATTCTTGATTTTACTTCTTGTGCTTTAGGAGTCTTGTTAAGGAAATCAGTTCCTAAGTTGACATGATGAAGATTTGGGCCTACTTTTTCTTCTATTAGGTGCAGGGTCTCTGTTCTAGTGCCTAAGTCTTCGATCCACTTTGAGTTGATTTTTGTGGAGGGTGAGAGAGGTTTAATTTCTTTCTTTTTCTTTTCTTTTTTTTTTTTTTTGTGGTGGGAGGGTACTGGGGATTGAACTCAAGAGCACTCAACCACTGAGCCCCATCCCCAGCCTTATTTTGTATTTTATTTAGAGGAAGGGTCTCACTGAGTTGCTTAGTGCCTTGCTGTTGCTGATTCTGGCTTTGAATTCGCGATCCTCCTGCCTCAGGCTCCTGACTTGCTGGGATTTCAGGAGTACACCATCACCATGCCTGGCTTAATTTCATTTTGCTATATGGATTTCCAGTTTTCCTAGCACTATTTGTTGAAGAGGCTATCTTTCCTCCAGTGTATGTTTTTGGCACCTTTGTCTAGTATGAGATAGTTGTATTTTTGTGGGTTTGTCTCTGTGTCTTCTATCCTGTTCCATTCTAAGCTGTTCTGTGGCTAACAATGCATTTCTACCGGACAGCACTGCCAGATCTGCTGTTGCAGTCCCTTGTAGTTTAGACTACAGTTCTCTGCCCGCAGCAAGCCCTCAGCCTATTCTGACTCACCCACGATTTATGTAAAGCATGGCTAGAAGCCAGAGGAGAAGGAAAATGATAATGTAAATTGCCAAGTGGTTACTTTCAGCATGAGTAGAATATGGCTTGAAAACCACAGAGGGCAGACTATAGGGTGACAAGTTCCAGGCTCAGGGCCCCACCATCCCCCTGCCCCTATGATCTTCCCTCATTTCATCAGTGAACTTGCTGGGAGCCCTTGGAATACTCCAGTTTCTGTGCAAGACCCTAGAAATTACAAAGATTAACGAGACCCACTGTTACACAATTTACTTCCTAATAGAGAAAATTGATCTGTTTGGCTAAAGGCTGTAGTAACAGGGTACTACAGATTGGGTGGCTTAAACCATGGAAACGTTACCTCATAGTTCTGGAGGCTAGAAACATGAGATCAAGCAGTTGAGTCGGTTTCTTCTGAGGCCTCTCTCCTTGGCTTGCAGGTGGCTGTCTTCTCTCTGTATCTATGTACATCCAGATTTTCTTTTTCTAAGGATACAGTCATATTGGGTTAGGGCCTCCCATGTGACCACATTTTAATTGGTAAAGTCCTGGTCTCCAAATATGGTCATATTCTGAGGTACTCAGTTCAGGACTTTAGCCTATGAATTTTTGGAGGAACACAGAAGCAAGTACCATAGTCACATCTAAGTCCTTGGGGCTGCATGCTGAGGGATATCAGGGAAGCCCAACATGTGTGAGGTGGGGATTGGTGGCCCTTGAAGTTAATTTCTCATTTTCTTCAATACAACAAGCTCTCAGCTCTCAGCAGAGCAGAGCTTGGTGCAGATATTAAGGGCTGTTGCAGCTTAAATTTTATCCCCATCCCCAAATGTTGAAATCTTAACTCCCAGTGTGACCATATTTGAAGATAGAACCTTTAAAGAAGGAATTAAGGTTCCATGAAGTAAAAAAGTAGGACTCCAATCTTATAGGGCTGGTGTTCTGAGAGGAAGAAATACTAGAGACACTCCATGTGCACAGAGAAGAGGCCATTTGAACACATGGCAAGAAGGCCACTGTCCACAGACAGGAAGAGGGGCCTCACCAGAAATTGAATTTACAGGCTCCATGATCTCAAACCACCAACCTCTAGAACTGTGAGGCAGTTACTTTCTGTTGTTTAAGCCACCCAGTCTGTGTTTTTTGTTATGGCAGCTGGGGCTGACTGATATAAGGCCCTTGATGAGTCTTAAAGGTGCTCTGTGTAAAGGTATAGCAAGACTTGTTTTTTGATGGCTCAGTAGGAGCTGCTCACTCCTTGCTATCCTCATAGTTGGTCACTGAGAAAGCCATCATCAGTTTGGAGTCTCCAAAGTGGTGGTGGTGGGGGCTGTGGCAAATGATCCACCCAAAGGTGGGAAAAGAGTAAAATTTCTCTTATTTATTTATAATCTAAAAGAGCTCCTTTAGGAGCCCAGCATATTCAGGAAACTAGCAGTATTGATAGGAATGGGTAACTGCCCCCTAAAAATAGAATTACTTCTGAAGAAAAGAGTTATCCATATGTGTGAGTAGGTTTCAACCCAAAGGGCCAAGTGTTTTTGATGGGTGCCTATTGGGCCCAGGCTAAATTTGAAAGTCTCTTTTAAACACCTTTCAGTTATTTTAATTTGGGGACAATAAATAATTACATGGGCATAAGGATAGTGATCTTGGAGTTCAAGTATGGGGGTTGTGGAGCAGCTTGGCCAACAGGAGCATCTCATCAGAGCAGACAAGCATTGATGGGCTGTTACAGAGGACAAATGACTGTGCAATGTGTTCACAGTGACAAGTGTCCAAGGTTTTAAAGATAACACAAAGCAAGGAGAGGCAATGGCAGCAAGAAGGATCTGACTCTAATTCTTTATGCTTGCTGGGAAGTAGATTGACCCTTCCAGAATCAATTAAGCCCCTTTGGTTTCTTAGAAACAAATTTCAAGATTGTGAAGAAATTTCAAATTTCAAATTTCAAGGGAAGGGCGAGAGTTAACTGGGTTGAAAAGTTAACTGGTTGAAAAGTTGTAGAATTTTTTTTTCTTTGTTGTTTCTGGGGATTGAATTCAGCAGCACTTGAAAACCGAGCCACATCCCCAGCCCTATTTTGTATTTTTATTTTGAGTTGCTTAGCCTCTCCCTTTTGCTGAGGCTGGCTTTGAACTTGCGATCCTCCTGCCTCAGCCTCCGGAGTGCTGGGATTACAGGCGTGCGCCACTGCGCTGGGCTAAAAGTTATAGATTTTTAGAAAGGCAAAGTAAAGGAAGAGGTGGTTGGGAGAGATGGTTGGGAGAGAAAAGTGTAGTTGCAAAGACCTAACAGAATCTGGTGTGTAGGAGAAATGGCTGGCTGGTGCTAGCCATGGGGTTCATGTGGGAGAAGAGACAGGGATAAAGCTGTAAAGGTACAGCACTATGGTGCCATGCTAAGGAATCAGGTAATGAAGGATATGGTGATGGGAACTGTGGTTCTCTAGCTGCAGGGAGACCCAGCCATTGCCAGGGCCTATGCCAGGGGTCTCTACAATGGGGTCATCAAAGTGGTGGGACTTTGGCAAATGATCCACAAACTGGAGGGAAAGTAGAAAAATTTCTATTTATTTATTTATAATCTAGAATACAAATAAAGCATCTCCTAGTATTTATCTGTGGGAAAGACACTGCACTGTCACCTCATTTGGTCTATATAGTAGATGGTCCCTTGTCACAGAAGACTTGAAGTATTCTGAGGGATGAATGGAGTTCCCTAGTGGCTGATAGTGGAAGCCCTACTCCTTTGCTGGATTTTAACATTGTTTTTCTGTACATTTGCTTGATTAAATGGATTTATAGATTATATTATTTAATTATATCTCACTTAACAAGTACAAAATGGATGAGTGAGTGCCTTAAAGAGTTCCAGAATGAAACTTGGGATGGCATTCACAGGCAGATGGCAGAACCCATCCTTCTACTTCTTGTTTAAATATTCACCAAACAAACATGGGGTAAAAACAGTGTTTTTGTCAGCTTTTCCACTGCTAGGACTAAAGGGTCTGACCAGAACAATTGTAGGGGAGGAAAAGTTTATTTAGGGACTCACAGTTTCAGAGATCTCCAATCACAGAGAGCAGGCTCCTTTCCTCTGGGCTCAAGGTGAGGCAGGACACCATGGGGAAAGAGTGTGGCTGAGGGAAGCAGCTCACATGATGATCAGAAAGCAGACAGAAAGAAGTCTCCACTTGCCAGACACAAATGTAGACCCCAAAGCCACATCCCCAATTCCCACCTCCTCCAGCCACACCCTAACACTTCAGTTACCACTCAGTTAATCCCTATGAGGGGATTAATCACTGATTGGATTAAGACTCTCACAATCCAATCACTTCTCCTCTGAATCTTCTTGCATTGTCTCACACGTGAACTTTTGGGGGACACCACATCTAAACCATAACAAACACCAACAATGTAATCATCTAAGAGGTTGTTCCATGAAATTAAAATCAAGAGGTTTATTTAAAACATGAATATCTATATCTATATATATGTATATCAGTATATACATATATATAGGTATATATACATATATAGATATATGTATATATATAGATAGATATATGTATATATATGTATATAGATATATGTATATATATAGATAGATGTATATATGTGTATACATACATATTCATGTATATATATGTATATCATATACATATATATGTATATTATATATATTCATATATCTTTTTTAAGTTATAAATGAACACAATACTTTATTTATTTTTATGTGGTGCTGAGGATCAAACCCAGTGTCTCACACTTGCTAAGCAAATGCTCTAAACTGAGCCATAGCCCTAGCCCCTAAAACATGAAGTTAAATCTAATGTTACTAAGTTCACATCTTACCCTAAATGTATATTGGCCAATAATATGTTCAACATAATAGAAGTATTATTTGATTTTTTATTGTATCTTTAAAAAATATGTGAGGGTACTGGGGATTAAACCCAGAGATTCACATATACTAGGCAATCACCTCTGAGCTGTGCCCTCAATCCTAAAAGCATCTGTTTTTATGTGTTTTACTATATATAGGATATTATTAGAACAATGGCACATGTATGTAATTTATGATCAAGTGAATATATGTCATTAGGGAATGATAGTTTAAATTTTTTACTGAGTGGGGTTTCAATGACAAAACTTTGTCACCTAGGATTTAGGTAATGAGCAATTGCAAGAAACACACAGAGTGCCTGTAGAGTGCTGAATTGCCCTCTGGGTGTCCTGCAAGTGTTTTTTCATGCTTTATCAGTAATTATCTGATGATTATTAGTCCACTCTAGTCTCCCTGCTCTCATTCCCTGGGGTCCCCAGCATGCACCAAAGACATAAGTATAGGAGTTCCTTTTCATAGCATCCTTTCCTCTTAAAGATGCCCACTGGTGTCCTTGGGCTGAGGCATTGTGGGAAGTATCTTCATTGTCATCATATTATGCAGCCTCTAATAACTCAAGGAATCTCCAAACTTGGCTGCATTTCATAATAGACTTGGAGAGTTGGTGGGCTCTTGGATGCAGGCCAACTGATGCTCCCACTCATCCATGAATTGTAACCCAGTGGGTGTCCCTGGTGAAAATGGCTGGAGTCAAGGGTTGGGCTTAGTCTGTCTCTGACAGCTGGGTAGTGTCCTTCCTAGCACAGGCTCTGGATTTTGACAGAAAACCTCTTTAATTTGGACTTCCAGTCCAAATCCTCTTTGTTCTTCCAACCTGAAAAGTCTTTTCTTTTCTACCACATGGTTTTTGATAAGGTACAGGGAAGCATAATGGCTCAATAGATGGAGCTCCAAATCTCAGCAGCAAACCTCATTTCCGTTTCCCCCAGGGTAAGAAAGGCTCAGCTTTTGGAGACAGGGTGCCAGCCTTCACATGGGAGTTGGCGAGGGAAGGAGGAAAGATGCTTTCATTCTTTCCTTTTGAGTTAACATCAAATCCCAGCCCAAGGCCGGATCAAATGGCTTCTTCTAAAGCAGAAAGAAAATAAGAAAAAGTAAAGTCAGATGCATTTCATAGGAAAAACAATTTAAAACCTCAATATATTTAAAATTTTTCTCTTAGAAGATAGTTTTTCCAAATGACACCTGACTTCTGTCATTTCCTGCTCTTCAGCTCTTGTTTGCTACGGTTCTGTGTGCTATGGTGTCTGCCAAAATGCAACTTGGATGCTGAATCCTCCTCAGCCCTTCATTGACAATGTGCCCTGGTATGTGCTTCCTCATGAACTTGGGTCTGCCTTGGCGCTCAGGATGCTAGGCTTGTTCCAACTGCATTGAATTAGCAGGACTCTTGCATACAAGAGCAGAAACCAACTGTAGCTGCTTTCAGCACAATAGGGACATTATTGGCTCACCCAGTGGGAAGGCCAAAGCATGGAGCCAGGTCGTTTTTGGGTTGAGCTTCAGTGCTTCTCAGGCTGAGTTCTACTCTCAGTTGTGCCAAAATTCTCCTGACTTTCTTTCTCATAAGGAATTGCTCTTGGAGCTGCTCCAAGCCCATATTATAACTTCAGCTCCCAGTCTTTATCTGCTGTCATGAGGATACTCTGAAAAGCTTTGCTGGGATCACCTGCCCAGTCCAGAACTCATCCCTGTTGCCAGGAATTGGGAAGCTTTGCTCTGTTAGACCTGATTACCTGACTCTCTGTGGCTGATGGTGGTTGGGCAGGTCCTAGCCAGCTACCAAGCTGGGTGTCCCACAAGAAAGAGAGGTCCTGTGGTGAGAAAAAGGGGTACTAGCTAGGCCACAACAAGAGCTGTCTGCTGGAAACCCAAACATGGGCCACTTGTGCCACATTGTGTCACCAGGCTACAAAGAGGGGGAGCCTGATCAGTAACACCAATAAGAGGCGAGAATCATGTGTTACCATGTGCCAGGAATTTGCCAAGCACTTTATATTTCCTTTATTTAATCTCTGCAGCAATCCCTCCAGGCACATAGAAGAGCCATCCTGCTTTCTGGTGAGAAACGGAGGCTTGCTGGTGAGAGGCTTGCCCAATGTCACATGTGGGTGCTCACAGTCTTACGGAGACTACACTAAGGTGGCTCTTTGAGGTTTTACTCAATCTTCCTTCTCCTCATTATTAGAATAATGATTAGGATTTTCTGAGTCCTCTCAGAGCTCAAGTGTGAGCTGGAGGAGGCTGAGATAGACACCATGATTCTCTGAATCAGCATTTTCCTCTAACACCTCTCCTCGACAACCAGACTTCAATTTGTAATTTATTTTTTATAAATTTAATTTTATTTTGGATAACTTGAGATAATTGTACATATTTATGGGGTAAAGTATGATATTTAAATACATGTGTACAATGTGTGCTGGTCAAATCAGGGTGAGGGTCTGGGCATGGCAGTTATAGCAACTCAATGAGCATAATACATTCTATTTCAGGCAGAAGAGCCTACATGAGATGCACCTTGTTGTGCCCCTTGGGTTTTGTGTGTTGCTGAGTCCTGGAAGTGTGTCTTTGGGAGACATCAGGAAAACCAACTACCTTTTTGAGCCCCTAATTTCCTCTCTGTTCTGACAGCTCAGGTGTCTTCCTGCTCACAGGAAGTGGCTTCAGAATTGGCTCCTGGGAAGGGCCATTCTTCCTACTCGCAGTCTTACTTCCAAATTCACACACATGAATACTTTGACCAGGTTTTCCCCTCTCAAATTCTGTGTTCATCACACTTCTCCCTGTCCCAGAAGCTTGAATGGCTTGAAACTGTTCAAACACCTTCATCTAGTGTTTGAGGAGTTCAAGGATCAGTTCAATTTACCTTTCCGATGTTGTCTTCTGTGTGAATCCTCAACTTCAGAATAACCAGGTCTGTTCTCTGATTTGCAGATGCTCCATAGCCCTTCTTGGGTCTTTGCTCAGACCTATTTCCCCTGCCCAGGGTCAGCATCCCTTTCCTTTCCCCAGATGTCCCTCCGCCAGCCTTTTTACATTCTCTATATTCTTAGGGCTCTTCAAATTCTCCCTCTTCCCTTAATCCATCCCTAATACTAAAGCTTATAGAGATTTTTCTTTTCTCTGAATTTATTGTATCTACTATCTACTACTCCAACTCAACTGCCCATCTATATATTTGTCTATTTAATCTAAAAGGATTTATTGAGTTGATTTTGTAAACTCTTTGATGATGACCATGTCTTATACTGCTTAATTTCCTCCAAAGCAATTGACTCATTCCACAAATATCCACTTGTGCTAGTCAGGACTCTTCTAGATAAAAGTAAGAGAAATCTAGTTCAAGTTAGGTCTTCCTCCACCAAGTGGAAAAATAATGGAACATGGAGAATCACTTGGGAATTCAAACTTTATTTTCAGATAGTCTTTTTTTTCATCTTACCTCTCAGATCTTTCTGGTAGGAAAATGGTTACGCAAAGCTCTGGGTTTATGTCTTCCCACTTAGCACACCTCTGGGAAAAGACACATTTGTGAGCACGTGCACACCTGCGTGCAGATCATGGGTGTCTTTCCACACCTGTAAACTCATTCAGGGAAAGTCCTGATTGGATCTGCTTGGGTTACTCATTCTTCTAGCCTCTTCGCTGTGGCCAGGGATATGAGGTACTCTTGATTGGCTCTGCCTGAGTCCTGTGTTCTTCTCTTGACTGTCCACAGCTTGATCCAGGGCTCTGTTATCTGACAACCTCACCACAAGTTGTGGAAATATGGGAGGATCAATTGCCCCTCAGAAATCCTTCATATAGGTCAGCCCAGAACTCTGCTGTATACCTCAATTTACACTCTGCCATACATTTCCTGGTCCTTGAGTTCTTGTGTTTGGTTTGGGGAGTGCAATTCAGGGAACCAATTAGATTGCAACTCTCCATCCTGTTGGGGAAGTCCCCTGGTAACCCCTCTAGCAGCCCTCACCATGCTGACACACAGTAGAAGCTGGAGATTCTGGTTCTTTGATCAGCTCTGAATGTCACCCTAGTGCTGTCCCTTTCGGGCCACTTTGATTTAATCTACCTGCTCTCCAGAGCCAGGAACTGAGAGTGATCATCTCACTTAGTTTATATTTTAGGGATGATAAACCCATCCAGCTATATTGAAGGACAAATCAACTGTATGAGTCTTCTCAGGCTGCAATAACAAAGTCCCACAGACTGGGCTTAAGATGAAAGCCCAAGGTCAAGGTGTTTCAGGGTTGGTTTCTTCTGACAGTTCTGTCCATGTCTGTCTTCTCCCTGTGTCTTTACATGAACACCCCTCTGTGTGTGTCTGTGTCCTGGTCTTCTCTTTTTGCAGAGACAGCGATCATATTGAATTAAGGTCTACTCTAATAAACCAATTTTACCTCTGCAAGGACTCTATCTCTAAATATAGTGGCATTCTGAGCTACTGGGGATTAGCGCTTTAATCCTGCCAATTTTGAGGACACAGTTCAGCTTCTGATACCAACCAACCAAATAAAGGTATTGCATGGTGTGTGTGCATGCATATGTGTCACGGTGATAGGGAATGGCTATAATTACAGGGCAGGAGAGCTAAGTTGGAAGGCCTGAATGTCTAAATTTAAGTCCAGAGTTAGGATTAATCAGCTAAACCAGAACTGTGTAGGTAAATGAAGGCCACTATAATGCTGGGCATTGAGTTCTGTTCTCCATTCTTCTTTCCAAAGAGATCAGGTCTCAGACTACCCCGAGATGGGTCAGGCAACCAATGATAAGGTTTCCAATTCTAGGTCAACCCAAAGGACACATTAACTAGAAGTTCTTATTTAATATTTTCTCAGTGATCAGGATGATGGACTAGCAAGTGGGCCTGTTGGGTTTGCTGGTGACACTGTGGACATCATTAAATCACATGCAAATCACTAACTAGGAAGTGGGCAGGATGCTCAGACTTAATCATTTTTATTCCCACCCCTGGGTAAACCTGGCAGCATAAATGCCCTCACCCCTGGCGTGAGGAACTGCTCTGAAATGCAAAGTTTGACTCAGCCGGTGAAGTAAAAGAAACTATAATGGTCTCATTTCTATCTTTTTGAGTAATGATATGCCAGTTTCCCAATAAATTGCATGAAGGTGAACAAGAAAAATAAGTCTTTGACCTTTCTCGTTTATATCCACACTTAGATATTTCTTCTCATATCTTATGCTGGCCACAGAGCTTTGCATAGAAGATTTAATTTCCTGCTGCTGCAGGCATTAAAATGGATCAGACCTCCTCTCCTCCTTCCCTTCTCCCTGCAACCTGAAGCCTTCTATGTGGCCTGTCACTCAGGGTATGGAAAGAGAATTAAGTAAGGGTCCTTTCTCTCTAAGCAAACTGTTCCCACAGTGCAGAGCAAATAGGTGCCTAATGAGAAAAATTGAAAATGCTGAGCATGTGGGATATGGCAGTCACACCCTCTGGGTGATGAATAGCTTTTATCCAGATAAATGTACTTATAATTTGTTAGTTTAATTACTGCAGCCTAGCAAAGTCTTGAGCTGGTAATTCCTTTCTCAACAAATTAAAGGTCTTAAATAATTCTGTGAGAAGACAAATTCCTCATTCCAGCTTTTGGACATTTCTCTGAAACATATTTCCAGAACTCAGCTGGATGCCATTAACAACTTGGTGCAACAACTCTGGTTGCGTTGTGATCCGTAAACGTCTCTTTGGAGTGGCTTTTGCATTTCTAGCATGGAAACATAAATCTCCTCTGAGTAATTACCTTCCTCAATTTCCCCTCTTGGGATATGAGAAAGATTTCATTCTTTTCCAAACAACCAAAATCTTTGATCCAAAAGACTGCAGTAAGGGAGACTTCCTGCATTCCCACCCAAGTTCTGAGTCTAAGATGGAAGATCTGGTGAGGACACAGTGTCCCTAGGAATCACCACCCACTCTCTACCTGGCCCCTTCCCAGAGCTAGGTAATGGCACCAGAAGGAGCAAAGTTTATATTTGTAAAAAATGGATGCTTTCTCTTCTGCTTCCTGATTTTTGCTCACTTTCTTTTGCAAATGTCTTTCTTTCCCCTCAAGTGAGAGCAGGCTTAACTGGCTTTCTGTTGATCAGAAATCTCTGCTAATTGGCCTATCTCTGCTTTGTGAGCAGAGTGATAACTGATATTCATAATGATATTCCAGAATGCTGTAAGATCCTGAAGGGTCTCATGAATTCTCAAAAAAATGATTGACTTTTGAGCAGTATAATTTTAATGTGAGGTATATTTTATGGTTTTCTGACTCACTGAAAATTGGATGTATGGGATATAACTTTCTATTTACTAGAGTGTTTATTAAGTGTAACCCAGTACTCTTTAGGAGAGATGGAAAACAGGATTTTTTCAAATTGAGAGCTCCTGATGGCAAGAGAAGGGTCAAATAAAATGTTTCTTTCTATCTCTGGTGTACTTGGTAGGAATTCAGAGAGTGCTTATTGGCAATTGGGTAGTGTAGAGGCTTGGGTGGCTATAAGTTTGACATCCTCTAAGCAGTTCTGATTGAGAGACCCGAATATTCTTGTCCAACTTGAAAGTTGAGAGAAGTGGGATCTGAACAGGCTGCAAAAATCTACAAGTCAGGAAAACTCACAGAATGCAGATCAGGGCAATCAAAAGGCCATATATCCAGAGGTTAAATATGTTGAGGACAATTCCAAAAGGCAGAGCTATCAAGGCAGGCTCTGGAGCACCCAGTTTCCCACTGTGTTGGGGGCGACAGTGGGATCACCACTTGTCACCTATAATCTTGTGGGACTAATAATGTTGGACCTGAGATCCTAATGGAGCAGAAGGATGGAGATGACTGATGGCTGAGTCTCTAGCAAGACAAATCATCTGTTTCTTTCTTCTCTGTTTGTGATAGATTATGACTCCAGCACCCAGGTGACCAGGGGTCAGTCTGCTTTGATGGTTGAGTTGGGTAGAGACAACCAGGATTCTTTGCTGCTCTCTGTCTAGTTTACTTGCACAGGCAGGGCCTCACATTAGTGCCAGCTGACTCCATGCTGGACTCTCTTGTTCTTTAAGAGAACAGTATCTCTGATATTATTTCCTTCTCTCGATAGCTTTATCTGTGACTCCTACAGGTACAAATACTTAGCTTGTATTAAGTAGCTCTCACATACGGTATTCCCTCTGTGTAATAGGGGGATGGAAAAAATTCATTTTCCCTGTTTCACATGTATTATTCTGTGTAACCAACTACGGTAAATCTTAGTATCTTAAAACAACAGTAATTTGTTACTTTTTATGAATTTGAGGGTTGACTTCAACCCTCAGTTGTTTTCTTTCTTTCTTTTTTTTTCTTTTGTTCACTCATATGGCTAAATTCCATTGGTTGACAGGCTGGTTGGAAGATTCTAGATTCTTCTTCATGTCAGGGGCTTAAGTGCCTTTTGTTGGCTAGCTTGCTCTTCTATATGGCTCTGCTCTCTTTCTTTCATGCTTTCTGACTCTTTCATCTCATCCTCCAGGGTACCTCTGTGTGGTCCTTCTCTTCAGCTGGATAGCCTGGATTTCCTTACAGAATGTCAGCTGGGTTCCCAAAATGCAAAGGGAGAAGCCACTGGACAAGGTCTTAACCTAGAACTGGCCTGGTGTAACTTCCATCACATTTAACTGGCCAGGGCAAGGCATGGGGACAGCCCATTTTCAAGGGAAGGGCTAACAATTCCCACTTCTTGATGGGAAGAGCAGCCAATAATTCCTGGCCATCTTTATCACTTCTTCTTTCAAAAAAAGATACTGATTGCCTGCCAAGTGGAGAAATACATTAATGCTTATCTTGTAGGTTTTGGGAAGATTAAATGAGATTGATGCAAATGCAGCATTTAGGGCAGGTCAATAAATGGCTATAGGCCCCCTAATTTGAGGATCAACTCTAATCGGCACAGACTATTGTCAGGAATCTGTAATGCAGGGATATAGCATCTTTCTGATGATTGTGCTTTAGTTCTCAAATGGGGATTAAGTAAGTCAATATATGTAAACTGCTTAAACAATGCCTAGGACTTGATAATCATGCAATCATTGTATTCTGTTATTATTATTATTATTATTTGCAGTAGTAGTAGTATCATCACTACTATTATTGAATGGTAATAATCCCTAAGAACAAATAAAACAACCCCCCACCAATTTATATGCAACACCTTCCTGAGTATGAACAACCTTCCTTCTGTTTTAATCACTTTCTACCTTTGTGTAACTGAATCTTAGAGGTTATTTAGACTGATTTCTCCGTTTCTCAGAAAGAGATTTAAAGGTAAATCTGGGCAAGTGACTTGTCCATTGCCCCCAGCTAGTTAAATAATTAGAATTAGTTCTCAGGACTCCAAACTTGTAATTAATGTCTCTCTTCCATCCACCCTTTAGTGTGTTCTAACTCATTTGCTTTTAAAATTAAGAGCTAGGAATACAAAGGTTTATTTGGTAGGAATAATGCATTTAAACAAATAGTTTAGTTTCAGTCACATACATATAAGGTGACAATCATGTCACCTTATTTTGGGGCCATGAGCATAGGTCCATGAGGTTGACACCCAAACCATCTCCACCAGTTAGAGTCCTACTTCAGGATGGTTATCTACTGCAGAGCAGCAGAAGAAAGTCCTTGTGAGCAAGGTTGGCTTGCTTCTCCGCTATTTTGCAGGGAAATCTGGCATAGATGGAAAAGCCATGTCCATCTTCACCGGAAGCTGTCTTGGTCATGCCCGCCATCTTCACACATCCTGCTGTTCCTTTATTCATTCATTCAGCAATTATGACATTGGTTATGCATTCAGCCCTGTAGTGTAATCATAGTTCTTTCACCCATGGAACCTACAGCAGACTGTGTGTGAAATAGACATTGAGTTAGTAAACTGACAGGTGATGAGTTGTGATAAGAGACTCAATAATGGCCCCCAAAGGTATCTACATCCTGATACCTAGAACCTGTGATTAGGCTACCTTACATGGCAAAAGGGATTTTGTAGATGTGATTCATTAAGGAACGTGAGATGGGAGATGATCTTAGATTATCTGGGTGGGTCCAATGTGTTACTAGGGTCTCTATAAGAGGGAGTCAGGAGGGTCAGATTCAGAGAAGGCAATGTGGCTGTGGAAGCAGAGGAAGCAATTGGGGATGTGATGCTGCTGGCTTTGAATATGGAAGGGGGCCCAAGCCAAGGAATGCAGGTGGCCTCTGGAAGGTAGAACTGGAAGAAGATAGATGTTTCCCTTGAGCTTCTAGGAGGAACACAGCCTTGGTGACACCTGACTTTAGGACTTCTGACCCCCTAGAACTGTGAAAGGATAATTTTTATTGTTTAATCACTAAGTCTGGGGCAACTTGTTGTAGGAGCCATGGGAAACTTACACAAGCCTCCGAGGAAAAGAGTGGGTGATGTGAAAAAATAATGTGAGGAGCCTTATTAAAACTTACTGGAAAGGTTTTATTTTGGTTCAGAACTAATGGGGGAGAAGGAACCAGGACGTCACAAAGTGTGTGGACTGAGAATCATATCCAGGGAAATGATGCTGGAAATGACCTTAAAAGAGACAGTTATTTTATAGCAATTGAAAGATGGCAGGTAGGGCAGGAAGACGGGAGGAGAGCGACACTGATCAGGTGGTTTGGCTCACTGATATCCCTACCTAGTGCCTCTGGGCTCTTTTGTCCCTTCTGCTTACTGTCCTATATCCTCCCTTCTTCTCACTCACCTCCAGCTGCATCCTTGCTCCAAACTCAGCTACTTTTACACATCTCTCCCTTTAATCCATATGATGCCCCATTCCTCAAACTGAGACCAAGGACCTCTGAGGACCTACGACTTTATTCCTGGAAAGGCATCGTAAGATTTCCTGTGGATGTTTTAATTTCAACACTAAGTTTAAGAATAATATAAGCTTAGGCTATCATATGAATACATCAGCTTGAATTTCATCTTAAGATTCCGGGGAATTTGTGGTGCCAATTGAAACCAAAATGGGATTATAGGTGGTGCATACCTATAATCCCAGCAACTCGGGAGGCTGAGGCAGGAGGATAATGAATTCAAAGCCAGCCTCAGCAGTTCCCTGAGGCTCTAAGCAACTCAGTGAGGCCCTGTCTCAAAAAAAAAAAAAAAAAAAAAAAAAAGAAAAGAAAAGAAAAAAGACTGGGGATGTGGCTCAGTAGTTAAGTGCCCCCGTGTTCTATCTCCAATACCAAAACCAAAAACCAAAATGATGTCCAACTGAGTCAAATACACAAAGACTTTAGGAAGCTTGAACAAAAGAGGTGGGGGGTGGTGGAAATGAAATGATCAAAAGGCCCACAGCAGGGTCAGAATCTGAACTGCAGGAGGCAGGGCCATGTCAGCGGTGAGCAGTGTGCTACCTGAGTTCTCTGGGGGTATGTACCAGCTTGCAGGAGTTCACCACTTAGATGTGGATCTGTTGCTGTTGTTTCTATCATTATCATTTTCTAAAAAAAATACTCTTTGTAGTTATACGTGGCAGGAAAGTGGATTTTGACATATTTAGATGTGGATTTGCAAAAAGACTAATGGAGAGTGTTTCCCCCCACAGTTTTGCACCCTTATTAAGTTGATTGGTCTATCAAAATTGTGTATCAGGAGTTGGAAATGAGCTCATTGAAATAAAGCTCAGTGATGATGATAATGAACTTGGTGTCAATAACTGAAATAGTGACTTGATATATTCAAAGTCAGAGGATTTGTATTAGTAACAATTAAAATAGGAAATAATTGAATTCATTGTTCTACTATTTGTCCCAGTAGTACAAATTGAATTTATGTAAAACATTGCCAACTATCATACTAAATAACTGTTATTTTAAATTTTAATGGTTTTATATTTTTATTTTATGTAATTTAAAAATTTATTGTGAGTTTGCAATAAGAGTTGTCCATATAAGTTTTTTTCTTTTTTTTTTTGGTACTAGGGATGGAACGCAGAGGCACCGAACCACCGAGCTATATTCCCAGCCTGTTTTATTTTTTATTTGGAAACAAGGCTACACTAAGCTGCTAAGGCTGGCTTTGAATTTGTGACCCTCTTGCCTCAGCTTCCCAAACTGCTGGAATTACAGGCATGTGCCCCTGTGCCTGGCAGTATAAGAGTTTTTATAACTAATTTACTCTTTTCCTAGATTTAAGTAATATTATAACACAATATAACTTAAGTCAACAAGAATTTGTTTTTCTTTAAAAGGGGTCTGTTCTTACATTATTCATGTTTGAGAAATTTGCAATATTCATATTGATACTTATTTTGAATTACTTAGTGTTACTGACTAAAAGTTTGTGTCTCTTGCAAATTCATATGTTGAAGCCCTAACTCCTAATGTGTTGGTATTTAGAGACAGGTCCTCTGGGAGGTAATTGGGGCTGGATTAGGCCATGAGGGTAGAGCCTCATGAGGTTTTAAGAAGAAGAGAGATCTCTCTCTCACCACTACATGAGGACACAGTGAGGAGGTGGCAGTCAACAAGCTGGGCAGGGAGCCTCAGTGGGAACCCAGATTGGCTGGCATCTTAATCTTGGACTTCCCGGGCTCCAGAGAACTATGGAAAATTTATGTTTGTTGTTTAAATCACATAATCTATGGTATTTTGTTATAGCAGCCCAAGATGACTAATACTAGTTTTTGAATTGTTAAGTTATCTGTGTGTGTGTGTGTGTTTGTGTGTGTGTGTGTGTATGTGTTTACCATCTCAAAGAAAGGCAGCACTCTGTCAAATGAAGTTTAAGTCCACAGCTTTCTGAGAATTCACAGGCCCAATGGTAATGCTAGGCACATAGGTGGTGCCCACAATAAAAATTTAAGGAATATTGGAATGTTTCAGTCATGTCTTTATTTTCTGTAGTCCTGATGTAATTAGAATGCTTTGATGATGGGGTCTTGCATACTCAAGACTGGCTAATTCCTAGAAACAGCAAACACTCACCAATGATTGGCTTTCTTATGCTGGTTAGCTACTCCAGACCCCTCCCCCACCTCCTTGTTGACTCCATTTGTCCCCATCACTCTAGGGCCAGGTATCCAGATCACTAGAGGCAGCCTCTATACCACTGAAATGATTCAAACTGAGCAATCCTAAATCTGCTTACTCTGCCTGGCCTGTTCCTCTGGCAGAAGCCACAATAAGGGGTCTTGCCCATGATTTCTTCCTGCATCTTCTGCCTGCTCCTCAGCCCTGGTGCCTTTTATGGTGTGCCATGTCCCCTCTACTTGGGGATGTAAGTAACAGACTATCTTTTCAATGGAAGTCATCTTCTGAACTGTTAGCCTCACTGTACCTAAATAATAATAAAACCTACATTTTAAAATAGGAAATAAATGCATAATCATGTTGTTCTAGATTCTCCACAAAAATGTTATTTACCAGCCAGCAGAAGAAGTGGTTAAAGTGTATTTGTGTACCTCCACTGTGGGGATATAAGATCCTTCAGGGCTGAGATTGAGTGTAGATGTGTGCTGAACCATCTACACTTCCTGTGTTGTGCATGAACAGGTTTTTCAAAAATTTATAAACTGATTTGTTGATTATGTTTT
This sequence comes from Marmota flaviventris, assembly GCF_047511675.1. Classification (NCBI taxonomy): domain Eukaryota; kingdom Metazoa; phylum Chordata; class Mammalia; order Rodentia; family Sciuridae; genus Marmota; species Marmota flaviventris. The sequence continues at coordinate 23,119,213 of NC_092513.1, read as the reverse complement.
TTGTATACATGCAAAAATCACCTCAGAGATTCATCTTGCCACTCAATCCTAAATTTACTGTTTTTGTTAACTTACCCTGACACTCCACGTCTCTCCATGCCCTGTAAACCCCTAGGGACAGCTGTGTCCATGGGGTTCTGTCTGGTATTGTCTGCTCTCAGGACTCAGCAGAGCCCCACTTCCTGCAAGGGGCCCAGCTTGGCCCCTCCAGCGTGGGATGACTCCCCGGCCTTTGAGTTCAAGCACTCTCTGACTTCTGTGTATCTTCCCATTGATAATTTCCAACAAGTGTTGGTTGTCTTCTTCATTGCAGCGTTTTCACAAGTGTTATTGATCACCAAACCCCTCTCCTTCCTTCTCCACATAAGCCCCATTCTGGGCTGAGGCAGCTCCATCCCAGGCTGAGGCAGCTCCATCCCACCGGTGGGCAGGGCTTGAAATCCTGGAAACAAATTGATTGCACATCAAGTGCCTTACAGTTTTCATTTCAAAAATCCCTCTTGTTAAAAGGAATCCCACAGCCTGTCCTGGTCACTGATCAGACATTTGTGTTTATCCTTTTGGATTTTCAGATCCTACTGCTGTTAACAGAGGAGGCTCACAAGCAAATTTGTCAGAATCAAAAGCCTCTCAACTCAATTCCATAATAAATATCATCCATCACCCTTCTCCTTGTTTCCTTCAATACTTCCCACAGAGTGTTAGAGTTTTGACCCCAGAAACTTCAAAGTTTCTCTGACATCTCCTATAGTTGATGGTAAAGGGTGACCAGACATGAGATCCCATGATGCCAAGTAGAAGATGCTTTCTCCAGAGCAGGCAATCTGCAGCCCAAGGTTCCCCTCTGATGAGCTTCAGTGATGCTCAGAGTGGTCACAACCAGGACCTCTGGGACCTGGTGTCAGAAAGGTTGATGATGATACCAATCTAATCTTCTTACTCTCTGGTAAAAACCCATACCTTTGCTGGGTGTGGTGGTACATGTCTGTAATCACGGTGGCTTGGGAAACTAAAGCAGGAGGACCCTAAGTTCAAAGCCAGCCTCAGCAACTTAGTGAGTCCCTAAGCAACTCAGTGAGACCTTGTCTCTAAGTAAAATACAAAAAAAAAAAAAAAAAAAGCTGGCCTTAGGCCTGAGCCTAAGCAACTCCATTTTATTCCAGTTTGAAACTTGCAGTCTCACCAGGCATGCCTTCCAGTATGACCCTCAGGCACAAACAAGTCACTTCTCCCACCCTGATAAACTAAAAGTGAAGTCTCTGGCAGGCTGTCTTCCCCCATAAGAGGGAAAGGTGAAAAGATCAAGTTGGGACCACTGGACCAGATGTTTTAACCCCAGGGTAAATGTCACTGAGAGATCTGGTGGTAGCTGATAAGGATTAAAAGAGGGGTCAAAAGCCCCCAAATTTGGTATAAATAATGGAGCAAATGAACAGATATTTAGCCAGCCGACAATGATGCCCTCACACTGAGAGCCTGATGAGGACCTGGACTGACATCCCAATACTTTTCATCGTTTGCTTGATCCTCTGCATTTTCCTCACTGCTCTTAAACTCTACAGCCATATCTTGATCCTGGTGAGAGCCGCAACTTCTCCCTACAACCCTCTCCTCAACTGGCCATCAGCTCCACCCCAGGAGAAGCCTGCCTCAATTCCTGACCTGATCACCGTGGTCTGAGTGAGTGTGCATCTGCTGGACTTAAAGCCTAAGGCTTGAGACTTTTGTTCTGACACTTGAACTTAGCCAGCAGAGGGAATGTCTGTCATGAGCCTGTCATGATTAAGTGTGTTTGCAGTGCTTAGAATTAATCTAGAATTGTTTGCTGTGAATTGATTTTGTCTATTACAGTGCCTAGCATTAAGGATTGTCACTTTCTTGATTAAGAACCTATAGAATGAAATTGTATTGAGTGATTTGAATGAATAAAGCATTGACAAAGGCAGAAGCACATGGACATTCTTTGTTTCTCCTCCTTGACTGCATAAAGCACACCTTTTGCCATCAAGACAGGATATGTATGGCTCAGTGGTTAAGCACCCTGGGTTCAGTTGCTGATACCAAAATAAACAGTTAAAAAAACCCAAACCATAGCTTTCCTTTGCCATAGAGTTAGTTTGTGTTTATTTCTAAAAATTTAAAACATTAAATCTTTTATTTTGAGATAATTGTAGATACATATGAAGTTTTAAGAAATAGGCCAGTGAGTGCCCTTCTACCGCTCACCAAGTCTCCTCAATGGGAGCTGTTCACCACTGCAAAACTGAAGCATGACATTGACCTCATGTTGGCAGGCTGAAGGCAGGTTGCCCAGCAGAGGAAGGCTGAGTGCCAGCCCTTATTGCTGGGAGGGCACAGAATTCCAGGTCCCCTACTCAGCCTTCACTGATGCCAAAGGCCTGGGTGTTCCTTCTTCATGCTAAATGGGTGTGGTGTTCTGGTCTCACGACAGAGTGGAGGTTTCCCTATTACCCAGGGGGGATGAAAGCTGGCCTCTCTGACACCCCTTGGCATGGGGTTTGGGGATCCTTACTTCAATCTAAGAAGGGTGGAATCTAGGATCCTCCCTCAGCCTTCACGTCATGCATGGGGGTGAGGCCACAGTTTTTTCCTCTGGTTGTCTGGAGTGGAGAGTTATTGTGTGGCAGTTTTGTCTTTCCAGGCTGTCTATTTTCTGGTCTCTTGGTTCGACAGATCAGGCTTTTGTAGGGTTCTTTGTGTGTGTGCTTGTTGACATTTGTAGATTGCTGGGTTCATCAGAAGCAAGCCTGGGAGACATGAGGGCCCAAGAAAATCCAGAGAACTCATTGCCTTGTTAATCCTTGATCCTGAAGTCACCCCTGGTCTGCCTTTTTCTCTGGATGTTCAGGAATTTTGGACAATTTAGCTAGAAAAATAGGAACAGGGGCTGGGATTGTAGCTCAGCAGTAGAGCACTCGCCTAGCATGTGTGAGGCACTGGGTTCCATCTCATCACCACACAAAAATAAATAAATATTGTGTCCACCTACAAATATATATATATATATATATATATATATATATATATATATATATATATAAAATTTCAAACTTTTAGAAGTGAGTATTCCCAGGTGTCTTTTTCTTTTTTTAATCATGAAACAACCATGACCTATGCCTTGCTGACCTTTCTAATGCTCTGCTCACATCTTGCTTCATGCCTGCGAGGCAAAATATACAAATGGACAATGACCAGATCATACATGAAAATAGAACTTTGGCCCACTACCTGCAGCCCTGCCCAGGAAACCAACCCCTTATCTATGATAAGCAGCCCAGGAAGCCAGTTTTCTGTAGGGCAGACTTGCACAAAGCCAAATTGCTCTCTCAAGTGACAACCTAGGAAGCTAAACAGTAATTTCTGTAGCACTCACTCTCAAATGCCTAGGACTTCCCTGATAACTGACAGCCTTCCTAATTATGGTCCCCACAGCTGAGGCAGAGGAGGGAGGTCCCTGATTCCCCCACCAAGGTTTCTGGCTTAATGCAAAACAAGTTTCCACCAGTGACCAGGGTCAGGAGCTGCTGACTCCTCCCCCAAGCTTTCCCACAGCCCCCTCTGCATGGACAATGTGCCTGAACTTGACTGATACATGACCTTCCTGGGGTGGTGGTGAATACTTCCATCATCTTTCGTGATCTGATGAACTCATTGTGCATGAGCAGATGGTTGTGTCAAGTGCAAACCCCAGTGCTGAGAGCAAAGAACTGACGAGATGTGAAGAAATCCTGGGGTCATGTGCAACAGCTGACTGTGACTACATGAGCCTCACCTTTTTCTGTATCCTGAGTCCTCAGGGAGCAGTCAGAGGGGACCTGCCCCTGAGCTGTGCCACAGTCTGGCTGGGCACAATTCAGGAGCCACTTGTCAAAAGAAATGAACTTTATTTATAGAATACACACACCACACCACACAGCTCCTCAGGAAAAACCCTCAGAGCCCAACTGCCACCACCGGCTTCCCACAAGCCTCTCAACCTCCCCCACTCCTCCTGCTCTTGAGGCCGATTGGCTGGGTTGTGTGGGCGGAGCCAAAAAAGTCCCCCAATGAGCAGCTCCATGGTCTGAAAGGGCGGGGAAACAGCCCAATGAGCATCACCGCAGAGGAGCCAATCAGTTGGCAGCTAGAAGTTTGCTGGGGCCACTGTGAGCCAATCATCAGCTGGCAGCTGGAAGTTTGCTGGTAGCTGGAAGTTTGCTGGGGCCCCTTTCGGCTGTGGCTCTCAACAGAGCTGTCTTTCTTATGCTTGAGCCTCAGCCCCAGTAAAGCCTCTCTGGACTATATTGCTTGCCTATTGGCTTCTGTTTTCTTTTTTCCTTTCTGCAGTGCTGGGGATTGAACCCAGGGCCTCATGAACACTGGGCAAATGCTCTACCATGGAGCTATATTTTCAGCTCTGTTGCTTGCCTCCATGAGTTCTATCTCAAATTGAGCAAAAGAACCAACTGAGCTGGTAATACCAAGAGCTGGAAATGTTACCAGGAACAATGTTTGGTGAAGAAAAACAGTTTAATTGGAAGCCACCCTTGAGGGAGATAGAGGAGGCCTTTTGTCTCAAATCTCCAGCTTCCCTGTGAACAACTTTTAGAAGAAGAGAGGGGGTACAGTGGGACAGGAGGGAGGAGACATACATAAGTAGGTTCAGTTAGGCTGGGCTAATTAGAAACATGTACAATATTTTTTTGGAGATGCTCAGTCCATGGGGTGACTTCTGTTTCCTTTCTCAGCAGGAGGAAGCTTAGTAGGAGGATGCAGAAAAGCAGTTTTCAGGAAATATGCTTTTAATTTTAAAGGGGCTGTGTTTTGTTAACACCAAGAACCTGTAGCACTAACAGCCGGGAACTGGTGATACTAAGAGGCGGCAAGTCTGGTAACACTGCCAATTGCACCAATCAGAGAGCCAAACAGGAGCCCCTTACTAATCACAGAGGACAACGGGCTTCTAGTTAACCCAGTTTCAGCTTCGTCATGACAACAGTCCCCCATCAGGGCATCCTGAAGCTACCTCTTTTCTCCACTATGGAACTTTCTCTCTGCCTGCCTTTGAGTCTCTGCCAAAACACAAGTGGCCGAGGCTGACATGGTTGCTCTGGCAAGCTCTGAATAAATAGCCTTGCTTTTCTCATTTGACAGGTCTTGGTTTATTTCCTCACAGGCTGTCCATTTCCTTGTCCTTTGGCTAGAGCAGGCTTTTGTTGGGACTCCCCCTTCCCCTCACTGTCGCACCTGTTGGCATCTCTAGGTTGCTGGTTGCATTAGCGGGAAGTCTGGCATATATGAGGCAAAAGCAAACAAACAAATAAACAAAATGCCCCCCAAATAAAACTGCAGTGCACTTGTCTCTGTGCCATTCCTCAGGTCCTTTCTGACCTACCTTCTCTCCACTTGTATGCCATCCAGGGATTTTAGTACTGAGCAGGAGGAATAGGAAAAATCACTTCTCCATCTTTTCCGGGAGTGGAAGTTCTGTTATCAGAGGTTTTGAGTCAACCTCTGATAGTGTTGTAATTTATTCCTTGGTCCTTGGGTGTAATTGTCCTAGATTAGGATGATACCCCAGCATGGACACAGAGCTGTACAATGAGGTCGAGATAATTAGCGTTTAGGGCAGGTTTATTACAAGGCATAGGAAAGGCAAGAGAAAGGGAGATACACCCTGGAGAGAAGGGCTGATCAGCTAGGGACTGAAATGCATGAAAGGATTAAACCTTTTGCTTTTGCTGGGATCAGGGAGGGAACTTGCTGTGGCGGGAAACAAGCCTCTGTGGGCCTGCTGCTTTGTGTGGCTACTGCCTGTCTGGGGGAAGTTGTCTGTGTGACAACTGAGAGCAAGCACCCATGCACTAGGTCATTTTGCTCTTTCTGGCCTACTTCCACTGGTCAACTGACCCTCCGAACAGCTTGAGGGCGCATGTATAAACTTTGGGAACATAATGTGCGCATTGGTTTACAGGAGACAGAACTGGGCTATTTCTGGAATGTGGCAGAAGACTAGAACCTCTGGGTTGGTTCCTGGTGAAGGGCTCTTTCAGGTTGCTTCCCTCTCTCCTTTTTCCTTCTTCCATTCCTGCTCATCTCTAGCTAACTATCTACGCCAGCAGTTCCAAGACACAAATTCCATCTGTCCCTTACTGACCTCTCTAGCACTCTGGCTGCACCCTGGTTCATGCCTGACACTCAGACAATAGAGTTACCTGTAAAATGGGCCCGCCATGGCTCAGGCTGGTCCTTTTACCAACTCCACTAATAATAATACTTATTAATAAGTATTATTATAATAATTAATTAGTATTAATAATACTAATACAATACTTATGTACCAGGCTCTGTCCTAAGCACTGTCCATTATGAATTGACTACTATTAGTATAAAGAAACAGAGGTCCCCCAAAGATTAATTAATTCACTAAAGGTCCTGCAGCTAATAACTGCAGAGCCGATTTGGACACCGGCAGCTTGGCTCTGAAGCCGCCTCCCTAAGGTCTGTACTCTGCTGCTATCCTGACCATTCAGGGCCCACAGTAGAGCTTGTCTAACTTGAGAGCATATCATGTGGGTCTGCCTTGGAGCACTTGAAAACACAGGTTGTTGCTTTTCCCCCAGGAATTCTCATTCAGTAGGTCTGGGGTGTGGCTTGAGAATTTACATTTCTAACATGCTGTCAGGGGATGCTGATGCTGGGGTCTGGGGCTACACTTTTTCAAAGCAATCCCCTTTCCACCCTCTCCTTCACCTTACTTTGCTCTGCTAATTACCAGTAGTCTTTTAGATTCTGCACAGGAATTACCTTACCAGACTTGACCTGTCATAGTAGAGCAGGGAGCCAAAGCTTCAAACCTTAGTTCTTGTGTCCTGACAAAAGAAAATTTAAAGTCAGATCTGAAAAGCCAAGCAAGAAAATATATATGTATTTTTTTTTTTTTTTGGTACCAGGGATTGAACTCAGGGGCACTCAGCCACTGAGCCACATCCCAACCCTATTTTGTATTTTATTTAGAGACAGGGTTTCACTGAATTGCATAGCAGTTTGCTTTTAGTGAGGCTGGCTTTGAATTAGCGATCCTCCTGCCTCAGCCTCCTGAGCCACTGGGATTACAGGTGTGTGCCACCATGCCTGGCAAGAAAATTTTTTTTTTATAAGTGAAAGTAAAATAAAGCTCAAGCAAAGAACACGAGAGAGTGTGAGAGCTATGTCTCTGAGCAGAGAACCACAAAAGAAACAGTACTGCATCCAAATGCACTACTGTTTGACGTTAGCCTTGAGAGCTGGGATCCACCCTCTGCAGTCTCTGCCAATCAGATGTGTAACTCTACCTTCATGTGGGGGGAGTGGAATTTTTAACCCCAGGTGGTTCTCTCCGGAACTGTCATGGTGATCATCCTATTCAGGAGGGCTTCATCCACAAGTCAATCATATGTTCATGTGGGTTCCAGGGTCAGTGGCCAGACAAACTTTACCTTAGTGCACCTGTATTATTAATAAAAGTTCCATTCTGAAACCCATTTCGAAGCCCATGGCCATAAATCCTAACTTTATGATGACCCTGGGAGACCCTGTCAGGAGGTAGCCCCATTGACCTTTCCTTTTTTATGCATTTCTTAGTTGGCTCCCTTTGTTTCTATGTCTTCATTCTCTGGGTTGGTACGCTTGTTGTTGTTCTGCAAGTTACTTGATTGTTCATTAAAGGTAATTCAAAGGAACCCATGACCCTGATATGGTATTGGTTCATATTTCACTGCTTGTTACTATTACTTAACACTGTCATCTTTAGATATTTCTCCCACGCTTCCTTAGCAGATTTCATATATCCCAACCTTTGCAGATGCCACGTTCACTGGAAATGATCTTTTCCTGTGTCTCATTCCTACCCTTCAACTCCCTTGGTAACAGAGAGGTCAGTGCAGAACTAAGTATAAAGAATTGTGCTCTTTGTAGAACCACTTGGGGTGACTTAAAGATGATATTCCCAGATATTAGTGCCCCGTGGGTGGAGCAGCTTGGAAAGATCTTCTCCCATTCTGTAGGTTCATACTCTTAATTATTCATACTCTTCATACTCAATTATTTCCTTTGCTTCGCAGAAGCCTTTTAATTTGATGACATTCCACTTATTGATTCTAGGTTTTATTTCTTAAGCTTTAGGAGTCTTGTTAAGGAAATCAGTGCCTGTGCCAATATGTTGGAGTGTTGACCCTATATTTTCTTCTAGCAGTTGCAAAGTTTCTTGTCTAATTCCTAGGTCTTTGATTCACTTTGATTTGAAAGGTGAAAGATAGGGATGAAAGATGTAACTGTGTGGGTTTGTGTTTGTGTCTTCTGTTCTATTCTGTTGGTCTTCATGTCTTTTTTGATGCTAATACCATGCTGTTTTTGTTACTGTAGCTCTGTAGTATAATTTAAAATCACATATTTTGATACCATTGACTTATTATGGGTCTTTTATTCTTTCAAATGAATTTTAGGGCCATTATTTTTTCTAGTTCTATGAAGAATGTCTTGGTATTTTGATGGGAATATCACTGAATAATGTGTAATGCTTTTGGCAATATGGCCATTTTAACAATATTTTGCATTCAAGAACAAAGAACCAATCAATAAATTGGCAAAAGAACTAAAAAGATATACTTATTAAAAGAAGAAATACAAATGGCCAACATATATGAAAAAAGGCTCAACATCCCTGGCTATCAGGTAAATGTAAACCAAAACTACTTAGGATTTCATCTCATTCCGGTCAAAATGACAATCATCAAGAATACAAATAAGAGGCTGGGCACAGGGTGCATGCCTGTAATCCCTGTGGCTCTGGAGGCTGAGGCAGGAGGATTGCCAGTTCAAGGCCAGCCTTAGCAACAGTGAGGTGCTAAGAAACTCAGTGAGACCCTGTCTCTAAATAAAATACAGAATAAGGCTGGGAATGTGGCTTAGTGGTTGAGCTCCCCTGAGTTCAATCCTTGGTACCAAAAAAACAAAAAGTAAAATAAAAAAGTAAAAAAAAGAATACAAATAAGAAATGCTGGTGAGGACTATGGGAAATAAGGCATACTCATACATTTTTGCTGGGACTAAAAATTAGTACAACAGCTTTGGAAAGCAGTATGGAGATTCCTCAAAAGACTAGGAATGGAACTGCCATATGACCCAGCTGTTCCACCCCTTGGTATTTATCCAAAAGTACTGAAATCAACATATGATTGTGATACAGCCACATCAATGTTTATAGCAGCACAACTCAAAATAGCCAAGTTATGGAAACATCCCAGCTGTTTGTCAACAGATGAAGGGATAAAGAAAATGTGGTATATATGCACAATGATGTTTTACTTAGTCACAGAGAAGAATGAAATTAAAGCATTTGCTCATAAATGAATGGAACCGGAGAACATCATGGTAAGTGAAATAAGGCAGACTTAGAGAATCAAAGGCTGAATGTTTCCCCAATATGTGGAAGCTAGAATAAAAGAAAGAGGAAAAAGGGGTGGTCAGATCCTTATGAAAATTGATGGGAGATAATGCAGAAGAGGGAGAGAATTGAGCAGTAGGGAGAAGGGAAGGGAAAAGGGAGGAACTACAGAATGAGATGGACAAGATCATGCTACATACCTGTGGGAATAGGCCACAGAGAATCCCACCTTTATATACATTTATAAAGCACCAATTTAAAAACAACAATAAATAAATAAATAAATAAATAAATAAATAAAGGAAGGAAGGAAGACCCATAGAGTAGAGAAAGAGGAATGCGGGAGGGAGGATGGGAGAGAAAGAGGAAGTACTGGGGGCTGAAGTGGATCAAATTATATCTCATGCAGGAATGATTATGTCAAAGTGAACCCCACTACTACGTATAACTGCAATGCACTAATACGAACATTTTAAAATGGGGCTCTTGGACCCAGCACCCTGAGTTTCTCAATCAGTGAGTCAGGGGTGGGACCCAAGAATCTATACTTTAAATAAACTTACATGATTCTGAGGTGATTGTTCCTCTTTTGAGTAGTTGTCCTAGAACTTTGTATTGTGTTTGGTGCTCAGTAATTATTTGTTAATTAGACTCATTGAATTGAATTTTGCAATGAAATGGTAAACCCTTTCCTTGCCTCAGCCCCTATGATAGCACTCTTCGTATCTATCCCTCTGAAACCTAATACCCTCTTAACGCTACCTCCAAGTTCTTTTTTTCTTCTCTAATCACAACTTATATTAATACAAATGATTTTGTAATATAATAAGAAATATATGTTTGGTCTTCATCCCTCATTCCTGACACAGCTTCTAAAACTTATGTAATTTCCTGAGCGATGGGGTATATGTCCTATACAGAATTCCCCAATCCTTGGAATTTCCTGAGTAGTAAGTACATCTTTCCATCTACTGAGGTAATGCTTAGTGGGCTCTTGGATAGCTTCAGGATGGGGGCTGGTCCCCAGAATGACCAAGCCATGAGTAGAAGTTTGAAACATCCAGCTCCACACTGTCCTCTGGAAAGGAGAAGGGACTTGGAGATGGAGCTAAAAATCTATCTTGCCTGTGTGAAGAATCCTCCATAAAAATCCCTGAATTACAGGTTTTCAGGGAGCTACTGAATGCATCCGTGTGGTGGGAGGGCTGTGCGTTCCAACTGCACAGGGACAGAAGGTCCTGTCCTCAGGATCCTTTTCGAGGTTCATTGGTATTCTTTGGAATGTTCTTTATAATAAATGGGTAAAAGTAAGCCCATGTTTTCCTGAATACTGTGAGATGTTCTTGCAAATTGAGGAAGGGGTATGGAACCCCCATTTATACCTGGCTGGTCAGAAGAAGGGTGGTTCTGACTTGCATGTGGTACCAGAAGTTGGGAGGCTGTCTTGTGAGCCTGTGCTCTAACCTGTGGGGTCTGTGCTAACTCTGAGCAGTTAGTGTTGGAATTAAAAGTTATACCCAGTTGGTGTCTGGAAAGTTGAATTGGTTGTATTAGTGTCAAAAGTGTTCTGAGTAGAGGAATAGTTTTGCTTTAATATGCTATGGTTGATTTCAGCTAGTAGGTGAATAAACTTGGAAAGATTGAATCAACTTTTTGTTGTTGTTGGGTACACAGTTGTCCCTCTTGTCATCCAAGTTTTGCTTCCTATGGTTTTAGTTACCTGTGGTTAATTGCAGTCCAAAAATATTAATATTTACCTTGTTTTAACTTGATTATTCACAAAACTTGTATTGCAGTCTATTGTTATATTTGTTTTGTTTTCTTATTAGTTATTTTTGTTAATCTCTTACTATGCCTAATTTTAAGTTAAAACTTTTCATATGCATGTATATCTAGGAAGAAGCATAGTACATTAGAATTGGGTCTATCTGTGGTTTCAGGCATTCACTGGGGTCTTGGAGTGTATCCTTCATGAATAAGGGGAGACTTCTGTATCTTTTATTTTCCAAGTTGAGATATAATTGGCATAAAGTCCACAAATCTTAGATATTTGGCTCTATAATTTTTACCTGTGTAGGCACCTATATGATGACCACTCAGATAATGATATGGGGCATTTCCAGGACGCACAAAGTTTTATCATGACCCCTTCCATTTAAGAGAGTCTGCAAGGTAACCATTATTCTGATTTCTGTTGCTATAGATAAGATTAATTTTGGCTGTTCTTGAACTTCACAGAATAATATCGAATATATTCTTATTTCTGAGTATTTGTGCTCAATATTACATATGTGAAATATCTGTCTTTGTAAATAGCCGTAATTCTCTTTTTTATCACTGTGTAGTATTCTATTTTGTGAATATAAAACAATCAACTATTGTTTTATAGTTGTTTCCATATTTTGTCTATTTTTTCCCCCACACATTTTGTTGTTTCCACATTTTGGTGATTGAGACTTCTCTTTAAGGTATCCAACACTTGTCAGTGTGGCTAGAAGGACTGTACACATGCAAATTCCTAGAGTCATGTGATGATGGAGATGGTCACAGATTTATCATTCTTTGGAGATCTTGTAGCTGGACACCTTTTAGATGGGGGTCTGTGAAACAAAGCAAGAGGACCTGGAGACTGGGAAGCATGTTAAGTGATACACCAATCTGTAGGGAACACACAGAGAAGATGGAGAATGAGATGAAAATAGATACTGGTGAGCTGAGAAGGTGGTTAGAAAACAATTCCATAAGACCAAGTTATCTAATGGACATTTTAAATTTCTTTAATATAGAACCTGGGGTCCTTCTGGGCATCTGGTCCTTAAAGTGTTTGACACAGGCACTGATAATTTGCTTCTACTGGCATGTCCTCTACCATCACCTCCGTATTGGTGTATCCCAATCCATCTCTGATCAGTGCCAACTTTCTCTTGATTTCCAGAAGCATCTTTCTATTATTTTATTGGACATATACATAAGTATATTCATAGATACTTCAAATTCAATATGTTTTAGATAAAAAAATTGTTATTTTCTCAACCTTGATGAATGTCATTACCATTTACCATTTAGTTACAGAAGCTGAATTCCAAGAACCATCTTTGATTCCTTCCCTCCCTGGGATCCACACAACTGATTCTGCTTTCAGTCTCTGGACTGAGCAGTTTTCTCTTGGTTTGTACTTCCATGCCTAAGTTTCACGCCATATTTTATCTCATAGGTACCTTCTCCTTCTGCCATATTGCTTGCTGTCAGGGCTATTTTTCCCAAAATAGTTTTGATAATGTCATTTGCAACCCTTTCCCTTTCTTTGAAAATGTAAAGTCTCCTCATTGCCAATGGGATAAACTTTATGTTTCATAGTGTGGTTTGTAAGGTGCTGCAGGATTCCCCCTTCACCCTCAATGGTTTAACCAGCATCTACCATTTTATGTCCTTCACTATCTGCTCTGAGATGACCATTTTTTTTTTTTGCTTCTTTAATATTGGGCATCACTGATTATCTCAGTATGGTGGCATGAGCTATTCTTTGTAAAAGTGGAACACTTCTGTATCCTATTCACTTTTGAAGAACAGGCACCTATGCCATCTTTCTCTTTTTTTTTTTCTTGGAGGAGGTAGAATTTGTTGAGGGTTTGGAGTTGAAGGCTCTTGGGACTCTTCATATTATATTACACAGCTAAGGGACCTCACAGTCCCTGGGACCACCATCAGAGACTAGGCTTAATGCCCCCTGATATGCCCCAGTACAATTTTTCTTGGTCCTTGGTGAAAATGGCAAAAGGGACTGTATTTGAACACACCTTCTTCGATTTCCTAACATTCTGATCTTTGGCATTTAAACTCCATTCACCAAATTGGGATAACATTATCTATTGTGCAGAAGTTTTAGAGTAACATATCATGCACATGGAAACCACTCAAGGTTGTATATATGAAAACTATTAATTATTATTAACTTATACTTCATTCTTTTCTTTTACTTTCTTCCTTTTATACATCTTTTCTTCCTCTCTTACTTTCCTCTTTCTTTTTCATTTTTCTTTATCTTTCTTTTTCTCTTTCACACTTTTTCATACTTTCCTTTTTTCCCCTTGGGACTGATGAAGTAAAACTCAGAAATGACAGCTCCTTAGGCTGGGACCCCTGAACCTGCACAAAGTGCCACCAAACCATCCAATGATCTTATCAATGCTCACAGTCTGCCCCTCTCTGTCCACAGTTCCCTTCTGGGCATTACCAGGTATTCCTGGCTTGGGGAGAGTTCTCCAGCTTACATGATCTCCATTGTTGAACTTTTTAACTTTTTGTGGAACATTGTCAACTGATTAACCTTTAGGCCTAGAAAAAAAATGGGAATATCAGAGCAGTAATATTTTCAGCTGTTTTCTACTGAAAGGTGTATCAATCATAAAAATGTCTTTGACTCCTGTTTGGTTACTGCACCAACAATTGAGTATAACTTTCTGAGTTAGAGGAAGTTAATGGTTTCTTGGGGTAATAAAGCTGTCAGGAGGAGGGAGACTTTCATCTAACTCGATAAAAAATGTGCAAGCACTGGGTGGCGGCACAAGGACACTGAGGAGGTGGCAACATCTGGAGGAGCTGGAGGCCTGAACAGCTCTGTAATTTATGGCCCTCTGAGAAATGCATTGGGCCAGGAGCCCGGAAACCTGGGTTCTGTCCTCATCCCCATCACGACTTCTGGAGTGGCCTTGGGCAAGTTGCCTGACCTTTCTTTGCTCCTTTTATTCATTCTATAGGCGAGGATAATAATAGCACTGGTGTTTATCCATTTGTTACCCAGAGAGTTTTTATTTCTCTTTCTCCCTCTTTTGGTAGATTAAACGAGGCACCTTTTTTGAAGCTGTTTCAATTCAAGGTCTTATTTCCATCCTGCACACACACACACACACACACACACACACAAGCTTTAATTCTTTTTATTAGAAATTCATCAGATCTGGGATGCCAAGAAATTTAATGTGAAGGCCACATCATTTTTAAAGAGAAAGATATAATTCAGAAAATTGATACTTTTACCACCAGAATTTTAAGATTCTACAAATCATGCTGATCTTTCTTCTGTTTAATCACATACCCACAGGACAAAAGAGAAACTTTTCAAATAAAATCAAAGGACCTTGAATATGCAACAATTTGTATTTAATTTATTGGAAAGTGGGTCAGTGCGGAATAGCAGAGAAGCGTCCATGGTCCAGCTGATGTCACATAGCAAAGTGGAATGGGGACAGGGTTAGGGCTCAGCACAGCTCCCTCTGTCCCCATACAAACTTCCCAAATCACAATGACGTCACATCCTTCAATACACATGATCTTTTTATTGTAGCATTTATTTTTAACGATATTTAATTTTTTAAACTGCTTTCTTTTATTGTAATTTGTCTTTTAAGAGATGGTGATTCCTGTAGTTATATGTTTATTTGTTTATATATTCATTCTACAAATATTAAGTGCTCACGAGGTGTTGATCAACATCATCTTGGGAGAAACAGTGATGGACACACAGATGAAGTTCCTGCCTTTGTGGAGCATGGAATTGAGAGGGAAGACAGAGATCAGAATATTGCCATGCTAAGATCTGATTGGAAAAGTAGTGCCAATTGCCAAGAAGAGAAATCGTAAGAGCAGTGCTAACAGGGGGATTGTTCTGGAACGTTCACATGACATTATTTCAGCCCTTGAGTCCCTTCTCTCTCATCTTTCTTGAGGCCACTCCATCTGCTCCACCAATATCCTTCCCTTGCAGTGGCATGTGCATTTTAATGTCTTTTTTCATATGTAATTATGGTAAAATACATGTAACAAAATTTTACCAACTGAACAATTTCTAAGGGTATGGTTTAGTAGTGCTAAGCATATTCACACTGTTGTGGAACAGATCTTTGGAACTTTTTCATTTTGCAAAACTGAAACTCTATACCCATTAACTAGCTCCTCCCTCCCCTCCCACCAACCCCTAGCACCTAATGGTTCTACTTTGTGTCTCTATGAACTCTAGGTAACTCATCTAAGTGAAGCCACATTGTATGTGTCTTTTTGTGACTGTCTTGTTTTACTTAGCATAAGGTCTTTAATGTTTACTCCCTCTGTAGATTTCTCAGAACTTCTTTCCTCTTTCAGGTGGAATAAATTGTGTATATATACCACATTTTATTTATTCATTCATCATAGTCTTTTTTGGTATGGTCACACTCATGTACTCATTCATCATACTTTTTTTGTTCATTCATTCATCTCTTGGCTATTGTGAATAATGTTGCTATGATTAGGGGCAAACAAATATTTCCACAAGACCCTACTTTCAATTCTCTTGGGTATATAAGAAGTAGAATTGCTGGATCATATGGTAATTCTATTTTTAATTTAGAAGAATGTGTGTGTGTTTTGTACTCAGTTTCTGTTCTCAAGGCAGCCACTCAATCTCTCACCAGTGGCCAATGCAGGTCCTGTTGGAGCTATATGTTTCGTATGTTTTCTCCTTAGCAGGTTTGTGTTAAACCCATGGTGCGCTTCTGTCTGTTCTTTTCCCCTAAGAAAATCTCTTTAAGGCAAATATACCTTATTTTTTGTGCTTCTTGATTTGTTGATTATAGATCCCTAATTATGGCAGATAAATGAATGAAAGATCGTCAGTGATAACTCAAATATCAAGGGGGATATAAGTTCTTTGTTTAAAGCTGAATGTAGAAAGCAGAAACAACAAAAAAGAATCAGTGCCATCAACCTCAAAAGCCCTTGAGATGCCCACGATGCCCCCCTCAATTTCTACAAGCTTCCCCTGTTCTCCAACCTGCTTTTAATTAGTTCTTCTTTCTCTCAAACTTTAGCATTCTAGATAATGAAATAAAGCTATTTCTTATTCAATGCTATTGTTTTTCTGTGCTGTTTCATTACCAGTTTCAAAACATGCTGTTTTCTACTATTTTTCATTGCAAATGCGCAGAATTTCAATTACGTGAAGCTCTCTTCCAACCTTGGAATTCAATAATTTTATATTAGAGAGCAAATAGGCCTTTCGAGAGCTAACTTAAAAACTTAATCACAGTTGATAACATTTTTGTTTTCTCTATGGGGAAGTTTTTTTTGAGGCTTGAAGTGTAACCAAAAGACATTCAAACGAATATTTACAATATAATTGTTTTGTAAGTAGGGCCATCCGGATTATAAACTCTTTTTTGGTACTGAGCTGTTTTATGTAGGCTCATCTCTTCCAAGTGCTTGTTAAGTGCCTTCCATGCAGGAGGTGTCCCAGGATAGTTGCTGAAAAGTGGAGACGGAGAGTCCACATTCCCTCTGGGCGATTCACTTAGGGTCTTACAGCTTTCTTTGTCTTCCACAGTGCAGTTGAAATCAATTTCTACCTGCTTTCTCCTTTTGTAAGCTAGAAGCAGCTGATCCCCACAAGTATGAAAATGCCAACCATATGGAAAGGTACAGAGGATAATATATCGTGTATCCACCTTTTAGACTTAGGAGATAACACGTTATAGTATTTGCTTCTGACAGCTTTTTCCATAAGGATAAAAATGGTAAATTGAAAAGACTTCTGTAGACCAACTTGTTCCTTTTCCCTTACCAGAGATCACTAACTTCCTGAAGTTGATTTGTTTTATTCACATTCATAATTTTCTATTTTATTACATATCTATCCATAAATTATATAGTTATAGTTTTGTACATTAAAAGAGATATTAATAGTAAAATATTGTATTTTTTTATGGGCTTAATTGTCCCCTCCCCCAAAGTCCTATGTTGAAGCTGTAACTTCCATGTGGCTATGTTGGAAGTAGGGCCTCGAAGGAGATAATTAAGGGTAAATGAAGTCATAGGGTGGCACCCTACTCCAGTTCTACTGGTGCCCTTGTAAGAGAGGAGATTGGGAAACAGATCCCGGGGTACACAGAGAAGAGGCCACCGAGGACAGGGAAGGTGCCTGTCTATAAGATAAGCAGAGAGGCCTCAGAGGAAAACACCTGCTGACACCTTGTCCTGGACTTGTAGTTTCCAGAATTGTGAGAAAATAGATTTGTGTTGTTTAAGCCACCCAGTCTGTGGTATTTTGTTATGGCAGCCCTGGAAATCTAATATACTAATTAACATTGAAGTTCAAATAAGCAACAAAGAATTTTGTTGGGATGACCTTATACTGAAAAACAGTGTTTGTTGTTTATCTGCACTTCAAATTTAGCTGGTATCCTATACATTATCTAGCACCCACATTTCTTGGTGTTCATCTCCTGCACTGCTTTGGGACACTGACTGGGTTTTAGTATAGTGTTCTGCACATAGACATCACAGGTCTGAAAGCTGGGAGTTGCCTTAAAAGCCATCCAGAAGAGTAATTGTTAATGGTTTTCCTGTTTTCACGGGTTTATCATACAATCCCATTCACTGATAGTAATAATTAATGGTACCTCAAATGAAGACATGTGAGTATCAAATGAGAATCTGAAAGTGGGGGTGGGTGTGTTTTGTGTGTGTGTGTGTGAGAGAGAGGGGGGGGGGAGAGAGAGAGAGAGAGAGAAGAAGAACAAGGAGGAGGAGGAGGAGGAGGAGGAGGAGGAGGAGGAGGAGGAGAGAACTAGAAGGCATATACATTTTGAAAAATTCTCCAGATGGTTTTGATTCATCTTCCAATGTCTGTGTACTCCATCCTGGATCGTCTTGGGGATGAAGGATGACTTTCCTAAGGAGGTGCTGTTTGAACTAAAATTTGGGGGTTGGCTAAGAGTTAATTATATGAAGAACAATAGGATTGATTGAGTTCAGGGCTATGGAGTCAGCTTTCCCACAGGCCTCTAGGTGGAAGAGGAAGGGTGTGTGGGGGAACACATGGAGAGCAGCAGGGTGAAAGGAAGAGAGATGGGGTACCTGGCTCAAGAGACAGGCAGAGTCCCCATTCCATAGGCCTAATACGCAATGTTGAGGAGTTTGGATGTCATCCTAATCACAAAAGGAAGTCATCGAATAATCTGAATCAGAAGAGGGATATGAATTGATTCTTCATTTTCTAATAATGAGATTTGGCTCCAGATTTGCGGGAATATCATTTATGAGTGTTTGCTCAGCCAGAATAGAATGCCAGATTGCATTATGGAGTGACCGTGGAGACTCAGAAAGATGGATTCAAAAGCTCCTCCATAGGAACAACAGTCAGGACTTCATGCTTTGGTGATGAAGGAGAGGTATAAAAGGAATATCTTAGTTCTCTTGTTTATATGGCTGGAGGGTAAGTGGTCCCAGTTATTGAGATAGGGAACCTTGGGGCCAGATGTATGTGAAATTAGTTTGGACATAATTTTTATGAAGTGTTTTAAAGACCTCTGAATGGAGATATTATAGCCTTTGAAGGTCTCAGTGTGATGTTTGCAGGAGGCATTGGATTGAAGTTTGGGATTGATCATCTAAGCTATGGGCATGAATAAGTTGCCTAAGCACAGAGTATAGGGTGAACAGAGACCAGACACAAGGAATTCTGAATAGGAATTCTCTGGAGAAATGCTTTAACTTAAAGTCGAATGACTTTGATGGAATAAATTAAAGTCATGTGACAGATTTCGGGGAGACTGAGCAGGCAGGGCCTGAGGTGTCTTTATAAGCCACTGTGGGCTGGAAGCTGCCTTCTGGATTCTACAAATACAAAGCTGTTCACAGAGAGTAGGCAGAGAGACACCTAAGAGAGTTACATTCATGACTTTGTGAGACTAGTTAAGCAGAGTGAAGTTTTCTCTGTTCTCTATTTATGAGAAAGAGGAAAGTAAGAGAAAAATAGGCAAATATTAAGAATTTGTTTTGGTGAAGAAACTTTCAGAAGGCCTCCAGGCACCAGAGTAGACTCAGCACCATCTCCTATACTTTCTTCATGGGCTTCTGCAGACCAGTCAGTGAGCACCAAGCATTGTCATAGTGCTGACCTTTATTCAAGGTCTTGTGTATCAGACTTGTGTTGCTTCTATGGAACGTCTATGATATGTCAATCACCTTTGTGTTACTGTAACAAATACCCGAGATAAAGGTTCCACCACCTTCCTACAGTTCCAAGCTGGGGACTGAATTTTTAACACATAGGCCTTTGCAGGACACTTACCCAAACTATAGCATTTGGTATGGATTTTTTTTTTTTTTTGCCTTTGTTTCACAAAAATGAAAGGGAAGCTTAGAGAGGTTAAGTAATTTGATAATGTCACTTAGCCAGTAAGCAACAGGCTACGGATTTGAATGTCTGACTCCCAGATAGTGCCACTTGCTATCATCATTACACTACTTTTCTTTAGTGTTCAGAATAAAAAAGAGCCAAAAACCAAAGGTTCCATCCTGTTATTTAGAATCCACTTTGGGATGTAGGGAAGTGAACTCAGATGTTTTGGAAAACTCGGGGGACAGACAGTGTTGTTAGGAACTGGCCTTTCTTTAACTGGGAAATTCAATTAACTAGAACACTCTATTCCCCATATGCTCCTATTAATTGCTGTTGCACTGAGTCACGGGGAAAGTGAGGAAATTGTTCCGGGAGAAGAGAATGAACAATGTAGTGTGATGGTCCCATGGATGTTGATGGTTAATGTCCCCTGATTATATGACTAAGATTGGGACTGATTCTTTGTGCTTGAAGTTATTATTGACTTTGAATCCAGATCAAATGCCTTACATGAGCTCTTCACATCAGAGTAATGGTGTTAGGGATGATGACTACGCCTCCTGGTGATTTGGGAGATGTTTTTGGTCATACTGGGCTGGTCAAATTTCTCATTTATTTCTCTTTGGGGTTGTAAGTCAATGGCTATTTGTTTTACCTTACATTATGTTGAAGAAATCTTTAGGTAATTATGACCTCTTTGTTTAAATAATTGCCTTCTCAAGAAAGGAAAGAAAAAAGGAAAAAAGTTCCAACACTGCTGAGCCGACTCTGCAACTGCACATTTTATGCTCTTTTGGTTGTTTTATAATGAGACTTTCCCTGGAAAAAAACAGTGGGAACAAAATCCCTGCAAGGACATGCCCAGTGAAGAAGCCCAGTATGCGTCACCAAATCTGGAGATGCTCTAGGATGTAAGTTATCCAGCAGAGGGAAAGAGACATCTATTGCTCTACCAGGTTATACCTTTTTTCTTGAGGACAAAAGTGCCTGCCTAGTCAGACCACCTCTAATAGCTGATGTTACTCACCCACTTGCTATGTGCTTGGCTCTGGACCAAGTGCATTACTTCATAATAGTCCTCTTGGATGGGCACTGTGTTGGATACCTCAAATCCTCTGGGCCCCACATCATGTTTCAGCTTCTGTTGCAGAGACTAGTTTCAGTCAACTTTGTGTAAATGCACCTAAAGGGACCCTCTGCTTGGCTGAAGTTGTTTCCTTCTCATTTTCTGCCCTGAATAGGAGTAAATGGTCCTGGAACAACTTGTGGCCAGTAAGAAAGGGAGCCAATGAATAAATGCTTCTCTCTTTCATTCTCCAAGAAAACTCTTCTGAGATCTATTTCATAAATACCAATCACCTATAACCCTGGCAGCTTGATAGTGTCCTTTCTGGTTCCATTCCCTGACCTTTAAGTCTGCTTCTTGGGATCATTTCCCAGATGAACACTTTGCAGGATAGACTTTGTCTTAGGCTCTGCTCTGGGCTGTGGGACAGAAGTAGAAATGCAGGCTACACAGGTGTTACAGAGTCCCCTCTCCAAAATGAACACCCTTTGTTATGGTTTAGATATGAAGTGACTCAGGTGACTCAGGTGTTGAAGACTTGGTTCTCAATGCAGCAATGTTCAGAGGTGGAGCTTTTGGGGAGTGATAGATCATGAGGGTTCTAACTTTATCCATGGATTAATCCTTTGATGGGTTCATAATTTAACAAATTTGATGAATTATTGGGATGTGGTGGAAGCATTAGGAGGTGGGGCCTGGTAGGAAGAAGTATGTTGCTGGGGTGTGTCTTGGAAGGTTGTATCTTGTTCCTGGTCCCTCCCTTGTACCTTGTCTTTCTGCTTCCTCGTTGCTACAAGGTAAGAGCTTTCCTCTGTTACACCTTTCTGCCTCATCTCTGATCCAAAGCAGTGGAGTCAGCTGAACATGGATAGAATACTCTGAAGCCATTAGACAAACAAACAAACAAAAACAGTTTCCCCCTTTAAATTTTTTTTCTCAGGTCTTTTGTGATAGTGATAAAAAGATGACTTTACGTAACCTCCTTTATTGCTGCCACTGCAGGTTCCACTGGAGACTCCCCACTGCCTGGTTCCCAACAGGGAGGAGACACGGTGGCTTATTTGCAGTGCATCTCCCAATGTTGGCCTTTATCCAAATGTTGCAGCAGCTATCGTCATGGGGAGGGGGGTGGGCTGTGCAGAGTGGTGGATTCACTAACAAGTGAAAGATTTGTATTAAACATCATCCTTGAGCTCCCTGTCCCAGTTCCAGTCCTGTAGTTCTATTGTAGGTGGCTGTGTTAGATTGCAGCCCTGAATGGTTACCATAAAATCATGTTCTGATGTTCTCTACCTTTTCTTTTATTCCCTGGGAACTATGGACATTTTGGACAGATGCCTGGGTGGAGAGATTTTGAGAGTTGAGTGTACCAAGTCTGTGTTTTTATCTACATGGTCCTCAAAGTGAGCCTCAGGCTTTGGTCTGCTCTTCTTAGCTTAGTAGTTGGTTTCCCCACATCACAGATTAGGAATCTAAGGCTTGGAGAAATTATGTAAGGAACTTGCTGAAAGTTGGGTACTAAGTGACAGAGCCAGTGTCTCTCACCCTGGAACCTGTGTCAGAATCATTATGTAATACTGCTTTCTAGATGGCTTTCCTTGGTGTGTGTGTGTGTGTGTGTGTGTGTGTGTGTGTGTGTGAGTGTTGTGAGTCCTACTTCCAGGAATAAGGGCAGAAGGCGGCTTGGGCTGAGACATGTCAGAAGGCAGCCTATCTCTGGAGACCCATGGATTCCTACTCTGAGAACTTTTTGAAGTCCCCTGTCCCTTCTACTTGTCTGTTGCAGTCCAGAAATTGAGTGGAAATCCTTATCAGGAGAAAGGCATGTGCACTTGTCTTCAGGGACATGAGAGAGGAAGTACTTCCTTGGAGGCTGCAAGGATTGTGGGATAAGATGGAGAGGAAAATGGATGGGGTTGGCCTTGAAGTAGAGGGAGGAAGGCAGGGGAGGGTGTGGGACTGCATCTTCAAGGAACAGAGAACCTATAACTCTGGGCCTAAGCAGGAGCCCAGGCCATGGTTGGAATAACACCAGGGTGGGGCAGGCTGGCTTCATAAGTGTTGCCCCAGGCCCCATGCTTAGAAGGGCCCTGTGCTTGATTCCATGCTTTGGTGTTAGAGTCTTGAAATTCTTAATGATTTTTAATAAGGGACCCTACATTTTAATTTTGTACCAGACCTTACAAATTATATAGTTGGTACTGAGGGTGGATTGGATTTTCCTAACATCCTATTTACTCTGCTGTACGCACTGGTGATTCCTACTGGTGGGATCTCAAAAGTACAGATAGAGACTCTGATTCATCAGTGGTCTGAAGCTAAAGGAGTTCTTGATGCAAATGCAAACTCTCTGTTATGGTTTGGATCTTAAATATCCCCCAAGAGCTAATGTGTTGAAGGATTGGTCCCCAGTGCAGCTGATCTCATGAATGAATCCACTTACGGATTCATTGCTTAATGGATTTTCAGGGAGATTTTTTTTTTTTTTTTTAAATTTAATACAGGCAAGCTCTTTTTCTGCTTCCCAGCCTCTATAAAGTGAGCAGCTTTGCTCTTCCATGCCCTCCCCACCATGATGCTCTGCCTTACCACAGACCCAAAGTGATGGGGACAAATAACCATGAATGGAAACTTCTAGAATCATGAGAGAAAATAAATCTTTCCTCCTTTTAAGTTGTTCACCTCTGGTATTTTGTCACAGTAATGGGAAGTTGACTAACGCTTTCCTTAAGTGGGGAGAGCTAAACTTTAAAGGACTGAATGTAGCAATCTTTCTTGGGAGGTCTTAATGCATATATGTGGAAATTTCTAAACCATACCTAAAACTCAAGGTTGACAAAATGGTTTTCTTGGGGTAGGGGACATAGAGTGTCAATTCAGGAAAACCATCTGGGTGCAAGGACTGAATGTAAGATTTGCATATTTTGAAATGTGAATTTCCCTGCTTTTCTGAGCTCCCTTTAAGCCCACATAATTTAGATTAATTCTAAATGAATCTCTCCAAACTTATTTTATTCATATCTCTGGTTATTTTTTACATAATAGAGATAATTGAGAACTCTGAAGGGTTAAAGTAAAGGTTAAATGATCCAATGCATGGGAAACACCAGTGGTATGCTGAACAGGGGCCAAGTCCTCAGCCAATGCTTATTTCCTTTCTCTGTTACAACATCAAATGTGCTTTGAGCTCCAAACTAATGGAAAGGTTCGTGTATTTTTCAGGGTAATTTGGACAACACGTACTATTTAGGGGCAAGGAGGTTTCCAGTATGAATTACCAGGTCTGGCACTTCACATGATAATCCTGGCTTATTTAACACCTCCTTTTTATGATCTTAAAGGCACAGCTTCGAATTACAACTTTGTTCCTGCTGAGCAAGAGGTTTTCTAGGTTGTAAAATTCCTGGAGAGGCTCTGCAAAATTCCTGTAGAATCTGCAGTGTTACTTTTGTTACTTTCAAAAGATTCAATTACTTTAATTTAACCTACATGAGTACTGAGTTAGGGAAACCTATTCTGGGAATCCCTCTGTGTTATACTGGATATTACACTGAGGACTCTCAGAATGTGTGTGCATGTGTGTACACACGTGGGTCAATTTTACTCTTATTATTTAGTCTAATATGCTATTATTTAGATGTTGCCAAAGGAAAAGAAAATAAATATAATAGATTGCATGTTTTTTCACATGCTTATATTTTTTTTCTCTCTCTTTTCTTTTTTTTTTTTTTTTGTGGTACTGGGGATTTAAACCAGGGGTGCTCTACTACCGAGCCATAACCCCAGCACTTTTTCACTTGTTTTATTTTGATACAGGGTCTCACTAAGTTGCTGAGTCTGGCCTTGAACTTGTGAGCCTCCTAAGTGCCTGGGATTATAGGTGTGAGTCAACATGCCCAGCTTAAAAGCTTATATTCTTAAAGGCATATTCTACTTTATTTCCTTTGGTATTTATAGTTTTCTCTGGCAGTAATAATTTATTATTAAACATCTAGATTATAACAAAATGGCTTCACACTAATCAGCCTCAGTGGGTTGATGGAGGGAGAATTTTTGACTTATAAATTTTTCAGAGTTAAGCTTTAAAGTTTATCTAATTTCTCAGATAACACCAGGTTAGGATTTATGTTATATGGATTTCAGATAAAAACCAAATCCAAACAGAGCAAAAAAGAAATTGTTCCAGTTTTCAAGTTTTTATTTTTACTTTACAAATTGTGCAGTAATCCATATCTTTTTTGTCAGAGTAATAAAATGTACAAACTAGTAAAAAAGAAAAAAATACTTCTAGTTTTTGCTTCATATGTTTGATATAGGTAATATTTTTGCCCATGTCGATTTTACTATAGACTGTTTTTATATCTTCTTTTTAATACCCACCAATATATCATTAACACAATTTCTTGTCAATTACTCTATGTGTTTTCTTACAGTACAATCATGACATTCATGTTAGCCTTAATTCTATATGGCTTTTTTTTTGGTGTTGCTGGGGATTGAACTTAGGGCCTTGTACATTCAAGGCAGGCACTCCACCAACTGAGCTATATCACCAGCCCTTCATATGGTTGTTTATACCTACAATGGTTTGACTTGTGACATTTTTTTGACTTTTTGATGGTGTGAAAATGACATGAATTCAGTGGAAAGTGTCATTAGAATTTTGAAATTTGGCTTTTCCCTGAGCTAGTGATGTGCAGTATGACCCCCTCTTGCAATGCTGGGCCATGGCAGTGAACCACAGCAGCGACCCAGGCTCTGCAGTATATTGTGCTGCTGAGCTGTGGTATTTGGCAGGTTTTAGGTTGGAATGCATTTTTGATTTTTAATACTTTCAATTGAATATGGGTTCATCAGGTTATAATCTCACCAGAGTCAATAAGTATCTACAGTTTATAACACTAGTTGAAAGAGAAACTGATAGACAGATGACTGTCTCCTACCTCTTTTTCCTGGAGGGATAAGCCACTGGTAATCTATGGATAAGTTACCTTAAGGTCAAGTGACCACTTCAGTTTAATCAGAATTATTTGAGGAAGAGGATGGACTATAGGCAAAAAAGATCACCTTGAAGGTACCCTAACCCATACCTTGTAGAGGGGTATTAACTTTTTGCTTATCACACATAGGAAATAATAACCCCCTATCCTCCTTTTGTCTTTAACTTTTTTTGTTTAATTAAATATATTATTAATTATAATATATAAATTGTCAACAATTCCTTAATGATGATTATAAATATTCTATTTTGATAAAATAAATATAAAATTTTTCCATGATCTGCAATTGTTGTCCTTTATGAGTCTGAAAACAAATGCTCCTTTCATAGACATAAGAAAAGTTGTTTCCAAATTGATATGCATCCACATATTCACAATTAGAACATATGAATAACTGTATACATCCTGATGTGTAAATCCTTGAGAAAACATACAAAACATTCACTTTTAAATTGCAAAGTTCATATATTTGCAAATTTGTTAAGGTAAGCAATATAAAATTGCTGGTTCAACCATCAAAGAACAATTCCATATTGTTGAACCTAATGTATATACTTCTTTTTTTAAAATTATTCATTTATTTTAATTAGGTATATATGACAGCAAGCAGAATGCAATTTGATTCATTGTACACAATTGCAGCACACCTTTACATCAGTATGGTTGTACACAATGTAGCATCACACCATATGTGCAGTCATACATGTACCTAGAGTAATGATGTCTGTCTGTCTTTAACTTTTTAAAAGTATTTAGTTGCATGTTCTTTCTCCTCTCTTTTTGGGATTTAAATGACACGGATGTT
Source organism: Marmota flaviventris (assembly GCF_047511675.1). Lineage (NCBI taxonomy): Eukaryota > Metazoa > Chordata > Mammalia > Rodentia > Sciuridae > Marmota > Marmota flaviventris. The sequence continues at coordinate 23,092,762 of NC_092513.1, read as the reverse complement.
AGACTTTTTTGTTTAATAGTACTACAGGTTCTTGAGGTTCTTGTTGCTCATTCTTTTTCAGATTATTTTCTCTTTCATTTAGATTGCATAATTTCTATATTTCTATTTTCAGGTACACATTCTTTCTTTGATTATGTCCATTCTCCTGCTGAAGTCATCCATTGAGTTTTTTTATTTTAGTTATTCTTCAGTCCTAAATTTTCCATTTGGTTCTTTAGATCTTCCATTTAAAAATTTGTTTCAAGCATATTTGAAATTTTTCATCAAAGTATTTTTATGATGACTGCTTTAACATCCCTGTCAGATAATTCCAACAATTGTTTCATCTTGATGTTTGTGTCTTCATTATTTTCATAGGTCTTTCTCCTAAGGCAATAAATTATGACTGGTTTGGCAGCTTAAAATAACAGAAATTTATGGTGGAATGTGATGATCATCATTATACAAAATACATGTATGAAGATTTGAATTTGGTGCCAACATACCTTATATACAAACAGAGATATGAAAATTTGTGGTATATATGTGTATTAAGAATTGTAATGCAAAAAAAGAGTACATGTATAATGGCATAAATTGGTGTGAATACTTTATATACAGAGATACAAAAAATTGTGCTGTATATGTGCAATAAGGATTGTAATGCATTCTACTGTTATCATGTATTAAAAAAAATAACAGAATTTTTTTTTCCTCACCATTCTGGAGGCAAGAATCTGAAACATTGTTGACAGTAAGGCCATGTTCCCTCTGAAGACTCAGGAAAGAATCTTCCTATCTCTTTCAATGACTTCAGTCATTTCTTGGCTTTTTGCTGCATAATTAAAATCTCTGTTGTATTCAGGTGACTTTCTCCTTTGTTTATGTGCTTTCTTCTATCCCTTTAAGAATACTCATCATTGGATTTGGGGCCCACCAGGGTAATTCAGAATGATCTCATCTCAAGATCCTTAATCACATCTGCAAAGGCCCATTTTCAAATAAGGTCACATTCATAAGGTCTAGACATTAGGACATTGACATATCTCTTGGGGAGAGGGGGCACAACATTAAACCTAGAACAGTACCTGATGATTTTCTTTTCTTATTCAAGTTGAGATCTTCCTTGTTCTTAGTATGATGAGGGATTTTTCAACTAAAATCTAGATCTTTTGTATATTATTTTACCATGTACATGTTTTAAGTGTATTCCCAAGGATTCATGTGTTAGAAGTTTGGTCCTCATTTCCATCTGTACTCATGATCCAATTTACCCTCTGGCCTTTGTTGGCACCCAGGGAGAGAGGCTCCTGGTTACTATTGGGTGAGGTGAGAGTTCAATGTCCCCACTGGGCCTCTGCTGTTCTGCTCTGGTTGAGAGGGGAAGAGGTACATGGTTATTGCTCCCTATATGACCTCCAATGGTATTGTGGGGAACAGTTCATTTTAACTCACTTTCCATTAGGCCTCCTCTGATGTGACTGCAACACGTGGGCCTCGATTCCATCAGATCAGAATGGAGTCTAGCCTCTGCTCTGATATTGTGGGCAGGGATGGGGTTTTCTGTGGTGTTTGACTTGAGCATCGAGTGTTTGTCTTCCTGTCTCTTTTCCAGGTCCATTGACTGAGGAGCAAGTTTTGGTTTGGACTCTTCTGTTTGCACTTATGATGTTTCTGGATTTCTGAATTCACCACCTTCTACTCTTGGATTCACGAGGCAAAGCCAAACAGAACACAAAATCTAGGGACCTCAGGGTCCTCAGGTGCCTTGCCAGGCTGCCTGCTTTTCTCTATTTTCAGGGTCTTCTTGTTTTATATAATGCCCAGAGATTATAGCTATACTTCATGAGAAGAATAAGGAAACTAGTTTCTATATGATACCATGTGTATTTACTTTCCTTTGGAGTATCTCTTCTTCTTTCTCCTCCTCCCCCTCCTCCTCTTCCCCTTCTTCCTTCTTTTTCCTCTTATTGTTATTTCACTTTTGATGTCATGCTCCCTTTCTAAAATTTACATAAATATTCATTTTTTAAAAATGCTTTCACAGTTTCATCTTTTAGGCTTAAATCTTTAAGCAAGTGTTTATCACAGTATGTCCCAGAGACCCTAGTTTCTGGGGTCCACCTGATGTTATTGAATTAGAATCTCTGGGAGTCTCTCTTTTTGCAAGCTCTCCAGATTATTAAGTATATGCCCAAATTGGAGATCCATGTTTATCCATTCAAAAAAATTTTTTATTTAAGTTATTAGGCAGGCCTCTTACCTATTTTTTCCCTAAGTGGTTAGACAATTGACTTAAAACCATTTATTAAATTATTCTCTTTTCTTCACTGATCCAAAATGCCGCCATGATAAAATATTAAATTTATACATAAATATAAATATTTGGATCTGTTTCCAGATGTTCCATTCTGCTTCATTGATCTGTCTGACCATGCTGGCGCCAGTAACTTACTCTTTTTAATTGCTGTAACTCTAGTCTGTGTAGACGTCTGAATGTTGCCCTGCACCAGTCTCTAAAAGCCTCATAGGAAACCATCTGCCAGGAGAGAATTAGATGACTCATATGTGAAGATGCTTTGTAAATTGCAAACCTCTCTGGCCTCTCAACCCACCCCTGACACCAGCACTTCCTCAAACACTGATCTCATCCTGTCCCTTCCTGACTCCAGAGCCTTACTCATAAGATGGAACCCATTCTCCTGGCATTCAAAGCCTTCCCACCATAACCTGGTCTCCGTCTACCTTTGCAAAATGAACTCGCTTGCCTTAAATCAAGTCATCTTCCTTAATTAGGTCTACCCACTATCTGGTTCCCTGCCACATTTCTTGCATTTGTTTTTCTTATTCTTCCTGCCTTGAGGTGCATTCCTTAAAATTACTTACCATCCTCCAAGGCCAAACTCCTCCCAGAAAGCTTTTAATCTGAACTTTTCATTTTCCTCCCCTCCCCTTGTGCTCACAATGCTCACTTTACACTTAGTGTACATTGGTCTCCCACAGCTCTCCTAGGATGCAGTTACTTTTATTATTTATGCTGTCTAGAGTGTATATCTCATTTTACTGGACGAGGCTGGACTATTCTTACATACAGAGGCTTTGCCTCCCTTCTTCTTTTGTATGCAATTGTGTTTCTCCTAGTAAAGGATGTTATACACAGTAAACATCCACTGGGTACATATTCACTGGCTTAAATAAAGGAAGGGTAATGTTAGATCTCAGTGAACCTCCATGCGTGATTTCTGTTGCTTGGATCAATCAGAGGATTGGCCACTATCTCATCTACTTTTTGGTATGTATTGGGTTCAGAGCAGTTAGAAGTAAGCCCTGTGTTGTGAGACAACTACTTTATATTAATTTGCTAGACACTGATCCCATGGGACACAATGGTCCCATGCAGAGAAAAATCAATCCAGAAATTTCTTTAGATTTTTGCAAAAATCTCTTTGTGATTCAGAATGATCTCTTTGGACAGAAAAGTTTTAGAGATGCTCTGGTTGTCTGCCCTGATCATTCCCTCTGAGGGAATTTACCCACTCATAGCCCTGATGCCTCAGCAGCCTGGACTTTGACCACTTGATCCAGTTCCTCCCTAGCCACATCTGGTTGGGCCAATCAAAGGGTGCACAGTGATGAGCTGAACCAATCAGTTCTGGCTCTGGCAATTAAGACAGAAGCCAGTTGGACCTGGGTTCTGCAGCTGAAAGTTCCTACAAGCAGAATAAGGTCAGAGAGCCTGTGATGACCAAGAGAAACTCAAGCACTGCGGAGGCAGAGAAAGAGGAACCTGAGAGAGAGCATGAATGACACAGGGGGATGCAAGAATGTCTTTTCCTGGAGCTACGCTGATTCCAGAAATACTCTCTATTCAAACTCTCTTGAGCTACCCTCAAGTCCCCTAGCCTGGGTCTTCTCTATTCCTGTCCTTGACTCTTCATGAGATCATTTCAGCTTAATAATAAACTTGGCTTCTTGACCAAACTGGAGAGAACGGGGCATCTCTGCTCCTTTCAACCAAATTAGCCTGGATGAAGTAAATGGTGGTTGGGTGAATGCTTATCAGATGTTTTTCTGTCTGGAGAATGTACATTGAATTGTAGTATGAGTCACAAAAGTCACAATAGCCAGATGCACTTTTTAAGAATATTGCTCTCAAGATTTTAAGCTTTTAAAACTTTTTTTTCCTTGAAAAATTTCAAACATACAGAAAAGTACAAAGAATAGTAGAATACACCCATCAATCTACCACCCAGATTTAAGTTCCTAACATTTTACTATATTGGCTTCATCTCTCTTTCTTTACAGATTTTTTATTTCCCCTAAGATTTCATCATGCATCTCTAAAAGAAGATTTTTTTCCTATATAACCACAATGCCATTGTTACATATAATAACTGGCTATTTTCTTAGTATTGTTAATATCCTGCCCATATTGAAATAATGCCAAATTTACAGATATTTCTTTTCAAGCCAAGATACAAAGATGACACTGCCTTGGATTGTTAAAGTTATGTTCTTCGGGTCTCTCTTATTCTGAAACAGTATTTTCTTCTTGCTTTTTTAAAAAAATTTTTTTTAAATGAAATTAGGCCAGTTGTCTAATAGAATATGCCACAAATTCTAGATTTGTCTGATGGTATAGTTTGTCTTGTTTCTCCCATCTCTGTGGTTTCTATTCAGTGCAAGTTAAATTAAAGGCATGTTAGACATTTTTTTTTTTAAGGTCTCTAACATTAGACATTTTGGGTGCTAGTAGCTTGCAAATGGCCTGCTTTGAGGAATGGCAGGGGACAGGTGATGGCTGGCTTACTGACCTGATATTTTTGTGCCACATTGGTTACTCTGTCCAAGACAGTGACTTAGGCCTCTCCATTGTAAAGGAAGATAGCCTGTCTTGTGATTAGCAAATAAGCTCTGAGTACTATATCTAGTTTTCCATTAACCTTTTATCCAACGATTTTAGTATCAATCATTGATCTTTTCTAGAATGGATGAACTTTCTCACCAACTGATATTTTCTAACAACAGAGTGGGTTATAGCGGAAAGAAGGGGACATGAGGCCTCCTTTGCGGGATGTTACTTCTGCATGTTACTATTATTATGGATATGCTTATTAGCTGCAGCAGCCTAACTATCTCAAAATACAGTGACTTTAAATAACAATTATTTTACCTCCCTTGGTTTCTGAGGGTCAGGGATTTGGAAAGGACATGGATGGGTGCTCCTAACTTGGAGTCACTCATTTGGTTGTTGTCAGATGGCACTGAAGCTAGAATATAGGACGCTAGACTATTGGAGGCTGGCGAAGAGTTTCTCTCTTTGTGTCATCTCAGGGCCTCTCTGCGCATGGGTGGTAGGACTTGTTTACATGGCGGCTGCTCTGATCCGAATGTTTGTGCCCTTCTTCCCCATTTGTTTGTTGAAATCCTAAACTCTCAAGATGATGGAATTAGGAGTTGGGGACTTCGGGAGGTGATTAGGTCATGGCAGTGGAGCCTTCACAAATGGGGTCAGTGGTCTTAAAAGAGGAAGCCTCAGAGAGCTCGCCCTAGAGTTTCCACTATGTGGGACATGATGGAAAGGCACCATATCTGAATCAGAAAGGGGCCCTCCCCACATTCTGAAACTGTGGGTGCCTGGATCTTGAGCTTCCTGCCTTTGGTTCTGTGAGAAACGAATTCCTATTGTTTACAAGCCACTCTATTCATGGTACTTAGTTTACAGCATCTTGGATGGTCTATGACCCAGAGTTCCTGCATTTTTCCAGTGAATCAGGTGCAAATGCCATTGCCCTTTGGGACCTTGCTTTGTAATCATGTAACATCATTAGCATGGTGCTCTGTTGGTGGGCCAGTCACAAAAGCTGCCCCACATTCAAGGGAAAGTTTTATATCCCACTTCTCAATGGTGGCAGTGTAAAACATTTGTGGACATGTTTTAAAATAAGGTAATATTATTTTTATGTAGTAAGCCTATATATGTTACTTTTTACTGATAGTTGCCTTTTTACAGAAAAGGATCTGATTAGTTGGTCAATGATAAAATAAGCGGAACAATTAAAAATAAGCTGGAAGTGAGAAACCACAAAAGGACCAAAGAAACAGATGTGCCAGACACCTAGGTGGATTGTACTTCCTTTTATTAAGCACCATCTTCACTACCTGGTAGCAAAGTGTGCACAACTTTGATGTTTGTAGCTCCTGTCTTTGGATAAGAGGAAGTTTACAAGTTTATTTAGAGAGTCACTTTGTTTTTCCCCTGGACGCTGAATTTTAAACTTTTGGAGTGGATGACCTTTCATCAGGGCCACTGAGAAATAAATTTGTTAATGTCTGGCTTTGGTTGTTCAGGGAGAAATACTCTTTAAGCCAACACTCGCAACATCATTTCTCCATGAAAACAGAGATAGGAAGACCAATATCACCTTTTAATTCATTTTGGCGGGGGGAACTAAAATGTGACATGTGCATGTTGTCTTCTGCAGTCTAATCCTTAAACTTATATGGTCTGGTTTAGGGAACCAGACCATGATTTAGGGAACAGCAATGATTTTTCAACTCTGGCTGCACATTAAAATCACAGGGACCTCTTACAAACCTCATGCCTGGGTGTTTCTCAGACTAATTAAGTAAAATCTCTTGCAGTAGTATGTGGGCATCAGTTTTCTTCCTCCCTCCCTTTTTTTCCCCTTCTTTCTCTCTATGCCATTCCTATGTGTAGTCAGAGTCGGGAATTGTATTGTCTTAGTGCAGGGCCTGGTACACTTCTTCTGAAAAGTGCTGTATAATAGACATTTCCATTTTTGCGGCCATACTATTTCTGTTGAGACTGGTTGATGTTGCCAGGCAGGAGAACAACAGTCATATACAATATGTTGGTGAGTGAACATGGCTGTGTTCCCATAAAACTTTATTTACAAAAGCAGGCACAGTTGGATTGGGCCTGTGGCCCCCTTTGTTGGAAATATACCCCTGATTTAGGGGTATATTTAGAACTGTTAGTTTACAGTTCTCTTCAATACCTGCATACTCCAGAAGCCCAGATGTGTAGCTGTGAAGAAAGGGAACACTTTTATGACTATTGTGGCTGATATGGGCATTTTGAATGACAATTTAAATTGTTATTTATTGTCTCTTTTAAAAAAGAAGCAGGTTAACGCACAAGCTTATGTATTGGTTCACATAAGTACCCCCCAACATTTTAGCTCTTCTCCCTTGCAAGCTTCTGTCTTGACCACACAAAGCTAGGAGTGGCCTTAGGCATCTTTTCCTTTCCCTGCCCTCTAGAAGGGCTGTACTTGCCTGACTTTGTTAAGGCAGGTACCAGGAGGCCAGGTGCAGAGTTCAGGCCTGAAAAGTCCCTATCTAGAAGTCATCTCACTGTTCCTCTGTGTCTCCCTGACTCTGCATTTTCAAAGCCAACTCCCACCTTGCAACTTCTTTGAGCACCAACGTGTTCACTGACCTAATTCTCTCTTCCATTACTGCCATGGATCCTGGACCTTGGCCTGGCCTTGATTTGTTTCCTAATCACTTTAAATGATTTGAAGTGGGACAATGCATTGTTGTGCATCTTCCACCTGGCCTTTAATAACTGTGTCACCTGTCATTTTCACTGTCAGCAATGTTCCCTCCAGACCCAAGTACAAAGCTCCCTCTGTTCTTTAAAACTCCCCAACTTCTGCTTGTTAAGGCTGGAAAATCTTTTCCTACCCCCAACCCTTTCCCAAATCCTCCTCCCTTGGGCTCAGTAGAGCTGTCTTCTTCTGGGCCTGTTCACAGGCCTCTCTCTAGTCTCTTAGCATCTCTGTGTGTGTGTGTGTGTGTGTGTGTGTGTGTGTGTGTGTGTTGCTGGGGATGAAACCCAAGGCCTTGTGCATGTGAGGCAAGCACTGTACCAACTGAGCTCTAGCCCCAGCCCCCTTGGCATCTTTTCAAAGAGAATCCGCATTGTATTACTGTCAGTGCTGGCTTAGTCTGGGCTGGTTTCCATCTGTGTAATCTTTTGCGTAATCTCATCTGCTCTCACAATTGTGAATTCCAAAAATACACAGCTTTTTTTTTTTTTTTTGTTTCTGCCTGGTAATATTGCATTTACCCACTAGCTAAAATTATCCATTTAAAATTCTTGTCATATGTCAAAGAATTTAGCAAAGACTAACTTCTTTGTATTCTGACTGCATTTATTAAATAACAGACTGAATTAATCAGCCTTCTTTGCCCTTATGACTTTCTTCTCTAAATTATTTTATGTGGATTAGTTTGTAATTGTATAAGGTATAAAAATTATTAAATGAAAAAGTATGGAAATTTGGGATATCTTGATTATTTTTGGTCTTAATTACTGAGTTCAGTGTCTACACGGTTTGATTCTGAAATGATTCCTATAAGGCAAACATGATAATCCTTGTATTTAAACAAAAAGACTAACTAAAACAAAACAAATATAATTTCTTACCTGTTAAGCCAGCTTAATTATTAAAATAACTGTTTTCTGTCTTGGTAATATTTTGGCAACACTGGTAGCAGTGTAAATTGAAATACCTTTTATAGGAAGCCATTTGGCAACATTCAAGGGAATGTTTTTACAATATAGGCACAAGGTGTATCATACAGTGTTTGAATATACTAAAAATGTACTGAAAAGAAAAATAAAGGTGTTTGGATGCAAAGATAGGGAGGCATGATGTCAGACATTGTAGAATTGGCCTGCTTCAAAGACTGAATTTAAATTTTCTGTGTGTTTGGAGGTGGGACTTTGTGGACATTAAAAGAAGGACCTTTGAATTTAACTTTGAGATTTTTACTAGATATATACTTTAGATCAGAAGACTCTCTTTCTGAATGTTCCGGTTATTACATCTTTCCACCCAAACCTTCTACTGGAGGAGAGCAAGAAGGGAGAGGCAAAGCTATGTAACTAGCAGGGCTGAGGGTCCCTGTGGTCAGGGTAGCTGGTCACTGATCTGGCAGTAAATTTTTCCTATAAGAGAAGCAGGAAACCTAAAGACTGCCCATGGTGAAGGCATCTAAAGCCTGGTGAGCCACCTCCAGGCCTGCCCCTGCCTAGCTGGCCTCAGGACTCTACATAGAGCCACGTATTTGCTACACTTGATCTTTTCTGGCATTAACCAAGTCAAACCTGGTCTGGAGATTGGAATGTTTCAGCAGTCAGGTGCCAGTGTTTTACCTGGGAACAGACAAGGAACACCAGGCTTGGCTCAGCCTTTTGGGGGCTGCTCTGAGTTCACTGAGTTTTGTGAGTTGACTGAATTTTGTGCACATTAGAAGCAGGTAAAACTCTGCACAATTTGTCCCTGACAAAGAAACTAGTCTCTAGATATGAGGCTGAAACAAGGGTTTCTTTGAGTTGCCACCAAAACTGTGATTCAATTGACTATTACAGTGAAACAAAATGATCCCCAAATAAAGGCTTAAAATAACAATGATGTATGACTTTGACATTCAGGGCGTGTGTAGCTGTGGTCCTTCTGCTCTGCACGTTGTTGACTGTGCTGTTCAAGAAGCTAGTAGCTTAGCTGGGGTTGAGCATCTAAGATGGCCTTTCATGCTCCAGGACTTTTCTCTGATGACCTCCAGCAATTCTGTGGTCTAGTCTGAACTCTGAGAGTATAAAAACAGAAGCTGTCAGGTCTTTTAGGCCTAGCCTGGGACTGTCACAGAGCTGACATTTTATTGGACAAAATAAGTCACAAGATCAACTCAGATTCAAGGGCAGGGGATGTGGCTGCCAGCTCTCGATGGGGGTAGTCTCTTGGAGAGTTCCAAACAGTGATAGAATCTTGCTTTTCTTCTAAGAACATATCTTAAATTATGCATATCCTATTAATCACTAAATAGTTAATGTTATCCAAGTAAATGAAACGATGAACATAAAACATTTTTATTTTTTAATTTTTATTGTTGGTTGTTCAAAACATTACATAGTTCTTGATATATCATATTTCACACTTTGATTCAAGTGGGTTATGAACTCCCATTTTTGCCCCGTATACAGATTGCAGAATCACATCAGTTACACATCCATTGATTTACATATTGCCATACTAGTGTCTGTTGTATTCTGCTGCCTTTCCTATCCTCTACCAACCAACCACAAGAAATTGAGTTCTGTCTTGAAGGAAAATAATTGGAATGTTGCTAGAAAATGTTAAAATTTCGGGGTCCTTATTTAACGTATGAGGAAACTGAGGCTCCTATAAATACTTAACTTCATTATTTCTAAAGTTTTACCTCATTAAGTCTTTGTTTACCACTTTGATATAGAAAGGACTAGAAATACCTCATTACTCCAAACTTACTATTTTCTCTCAATCTTCTGATCATGTGCAGAAATGATCTGAGGCTCTGTAGTTGTTCCTGAAGAAAATCTAACTCATTGATTTTCTTTTCCATAACCAAGAGTTATGCCATAACCCAGCACCTTCGACATTATTGACATTTTGGACTGTATGATTCCTTGTTGTGGGAGCTTATCCTGTGAGTTGTAGGATGTTTAGCAGTATCCCTGGCCTCAGCCTACTAGATGCTTGTAGTAGCCCCAATCCCTACACAATTATGATGTCCACAGATGTCACCAGACATTGCCAAATATTCCCATTGACACCCACTGCCATAATCAAAGACAATAACATTGCTCTGATTGTAGCTCCTGAACTATCTACAAATAAGAACTATTTTCTAAAACAAAACCAGGATATAGGTCTGATCAAGTATTCTTTCCACCCCAATATAGGTTCAAAAAATTTTTTTAGTTACAAATTAAATGTATAAAGTTAATATCACATTTAGTTACATGCACCATACAGATAAATCTTAACAAAAACCATCACTTCAATTCTAATTGTTTCAGAAAATTGAAAGCATTATGGTTCATAGGACTTTTCTTTCAAACATCAACTCGTGACAGTTGGCCAACGTCAGTTATCTTTTCACCTTGCTTGCCCTGGATGGACCCGATTGGAAAGGTGATGTTAAGTAACGGCATGTTCATAAAACACAAAACACAGCAGAGACTTGGCAGGATGTCTGGTTGATTTGAAACAAGTAGACCAGAACATATTCAGTATGAAAACACTTCCTGATTCAAGTATTATTCAAACTGACTTTCTACACTAATCAAATTGTTTAAAGTATTCATTTCACTTGGTATTGTGTCAAACCAGCTGAAATGTCTGATAAATTATTCTTTTCTAGTTGTTTATGACTCCAAGTGTATGTATTACAAAATCAAATTTAATCTGACAGTTTCCATCTCTCTCTTTCCCATGTGAATGATAATGTGGATGGAACTATAGAAGCAACACTAACAATGAAATTAAATAATTTCAGGGTTTCTTGCTTAAGAAATCTAGGCAGTACCAGAAAGTGCCTGGAGTGGCAAAGCCGAGTGTACCCAAATGGTTCATATGAGTCTCAATTGTTCAATAATGGTTAAAAGCCAGTCAACTCATATTTATTTCTCCTTCCATTTCATAAGCAGACCTGCAAAAACTTTGCAAATAAATCTCCACAGCTTCCTCATATATAAACATGTGCTTAAATTCATTCCTTTACTTGCATTTCTGACCCAACATAAATACCTGCAATATCCCAATATGCTTGTTCTAATCATTTGGAAAGCTGTCGGATGGTTTTCCCTCTGGCATTTTGAGTAACTACTAGCTGAAGATGCTAAATAACTCTCAGGTCTGTGCAAGTTAATATGTCTGCTCAGTTCCTAATAAAATACAGCTGAAATCCCAACCGGAAGATATTACCTGTCATCTGACATGAACTTGACTGTGATAGTGAAATGTTGCCTGTCTCATTCTTAAATTTTGGAGAGCCATGTTGCATAATTTTGGCAGTCTGGTTTCCCTTAACTTTTTAAAAAAACTATATATGATTTTAAAATTGTTTTGCCCAGTAATGTGAAATAAAGACTTGGTATGGTGGAAGTGAATTTAGTGACATAATTACACTTAAGTATTTATCATTTTGATAACTTGCCTTCCCTCCAGTTCTCTCCCTCCCTTCCTTCCCACCCCTACTGTGGATTTGATGCTGAGCATCTGTCTTGCTCTTCCTAACTCTGCCCCACATCTGGTTTTGAATTACCTTTAATTATACCCTCAAGGAGCCCAATTTTCTCTGCAGAAGAATTGTCCTACAGAGTTCCATAGTTCCATAAAGATCGAGCCCATTAATTTCTCTGTTGATTTTAATTTCTCCTGAGTATAAGATTTTTGGCAAAAGTGTAAAATTTTACTGAGAGACCAAAAAGATGAAGAAACATCATTCCAGATCAGAAATAATTTATATAAAGAGACATTGTGAATAGTAAGGACATTTGGTTCCTAAGCAGAATGTTATTAGCACAGCTACACAAAATAGTACAAAACTCAGGTTCCAAAAGAAATTTAATAAGAAGGTCCTTTTGATTCATTTTCTATTAGACTTTTTTGGAAGGAAGATGAGTTCGATATAGGGACTCCCTACCTTTGTTTCCTTGAGGACTGTTTTCAATTCAGGGTTACAAAGTTAAGATGTTTTAGAGAAATGAATTGCTGATCCATTTTGGATGGCTTGTAAAGATGGAAAAGGTTTCTTCTTTGAAACCACCTCCAGTTCCAGGCTTGTATGACTGCCTAATATTTTCACTCCAAATGGCCAATGAAAGACTGACATTGTTTAAGATTAATAGACTCAAAGGAATGCCTTACCCCAGTGTGCTGCATAGGTTAAGTATTGAATAAATATCAAATATCAATCTGGCATTGAGCTTGAATTGCTTGGTGAGATTGCTTTGGGGTGCTAACTACACTGCTACTTTGTTCTTTTCACATTTAAGCTTGGGGGTGTGTTAGTATCACAAGATATTACATTATAGTGGATCCTTGACATCTAGAGGGTCCTGTCTGCAGTTCCATGTGTTCAGTTTCATGTGTTAAGGCATTGAATAATGATTAAATAAGGCACCCAGGACACTAAGTAGTATGAGACTTGGGAAGAGTGAATGGGAGGGCTGTAGGATATTTCCTCAATTTATGAAAGAATTCTCCCATCTTACAGAGCATGAATTTTCAATAGGGGAAATACTGTCCTTAAGGAAGTAAAAATTGGTTCTTAAGGGATTCAAAATTTAAATACTATAATAGTATCTTCCCTGACCATCCCGCCAGAAAGTTCAATGCTACCTGACAAAATCATATCCTTTAGTACTTAGTTTTTCTCCTTGGGAAGAAATTTATTTTAAAGTTAAAATTTATTATTTGACTTTAATTAATCATGTTTTTTTCTCCTTAGGGAGACAATAATAGGAAAAAAAGTGCTAAGAAACCTTGTTCTAGGGAATGCGTCTCTTCTGTGGCTCTGACAATTGCCCATGTTAAGCAGACATGTATTCTTTTATTATCTTCCTCAGGTAAAGCAAATACTTTAAAAAATGTTCCCCATGGTAGCTTTCTTAAGAATTGTTGGGAAAAAATTGGAAAAGGATCTGGGGACTTGGATGCTGGGGACAGACAACTAAACATAGCATCTGCCTCAACTCTTCTCCTACCACCTTGCCCTAATTCCCACCACGTAACCCCAAGTCTTCCTTCTTTCTCAGGGGCAGCTTTCTCCAAATGGACAACAAGGGCAGGACTTTGGAAAAGTCAACAAGTCTTAATTTGGACCAACTTTAAGTACACACACACACACACACACACACACACGTTCTTGACATTGGAAAAAATATGCCAAGCACTTCAGTAATCCTTTGGGGTCCAACATAACCTCATCTAACTCCATCTAAGTATTCACTCCTGCCTGGTCCCCAATACCCAATGAAGGCTAAGTCAACTTAGATATTACATTGGATATTATCTCCTCTTTATAAAAAATTCACAAGAATGTTGGTCAAAATAGACCTAGTGACTTACCCATGTTTACACAGCGAATAGTACGGTCAGAATAATTTCTTCTTTAATAGCACATATCAGGAGGCTAGTTCTTGAGGGCAGAATCTGTGCTTATTGCTTACCTTCATGTTTCCAGACCCATCGATATTTGTTAAATAGAGATATTTCTTTGAGCCTGGGGCTATCAGGTCACCAACACAATGCATGAAAAATGTAGGGCCATTTATCTGCCTCATAGTTCCTTTTACATTCCTAGCTCCCTCCCCCAATTTAAGAGGTGAACACCATAGCTGTGACAATGTCTTTAAGCACAAAGCTTACCCGGAACTTCTCAGAGGTCTGCCATGGAGTTCAAGGAGAGGTTATCTTCCAGGTTATTCTGCATTTCAAATTTATTAAGTGTGGTTGGTATTCAAAGACAAGGCTTTCTCACTATTAAAGACTCTTGGATCAGGAACCTTAAATTGTTCACAGAGCTAAAAACACTCTCACTTTGCTTTCAACAAAGTTTACACACAAATCTCCTTGCTTTGCTCTGAATGTTTGTGTGCCTCCCAAATTCATACACTGAAACAGATCCCAAGGTGGTGGTATTAAGAGGTGAGGCCTTTAGGAGTTGACTAGGTCATAAGGGCAGAGACCTGTGGGAACTCACTTGCTCCTTCTGCCCTATGAGGATATGATGAAAATCTGCCACAGGGAATAGGCTCTCACAAGGCACTGAACACCTTGATCCTGAACTTCCCAGCCTCCATAACAGTGAGAAATTAATGTTTGTTGCTTCTAAGGCACCAGTTTATAGTAATTTTGCTATATCAGCCTGATTGAACTGAGGCAGTACTAAATAAGAAAATGCATGTATTCCAGAAGACAGGAAATGCCCAACGAAACTAAATTTACTTCTTTTGAAATCAACCATTTACTATGAGAAGGGAGAAAGATATCATCATATAGCATATATAAAGAATACAAAGGGACAAAGCATGGTTCACTGTGACTGCAGCATGTGGTCCAGGATGCTTAGATACCAAACTTTGAAAGGTCCTGGAAGCTGAGGGCGTCAGGAGAGCTGTGCTCATTCTGGAGTCTTACTGAAATTGTTTTCCTCATTCCCTTGAAACTAGGAAGGACATGCAGACCATGATAGCAGCCCCCAAGATGAAGCCTTGAATGCAGTGTAGTATATTTAGGAAGTGATCTCAGAAAACAAAAGTGAGGAAACGAGGAAGTGGGGCAGGGATTGGGGAGAGTTCTAGGCAACCAATGCTCAATCCTCTTGAAGACCCTGTGAAATCAAGTGGATCATGCCCCAGAATTGCGATGTCAGAGGAAAGGGATATGGAGGCCTAGATTCCAAGGATCATCCTGCAGTTGTTGAAGGCTGCCCCAGCAGCATGAGCAGCCTTGTATTTCTGGATTGCACCTGCACATTGAAACAAGCTCTCGTGTTGGAGGAAACTCTTGGGAAAAGGAAAAGAGTGAAGCAGGTGTTCGAAGTTGGACGCTGAGAGCTTGTAGAGAAATACCCTATGTTCCAGGGAGCCCAAGTGGCTAGGGAGATGGGACAGAGCTTCACCCACCTTCCTGAACTCATCCCATATGAGATAGCACATCCCTTAGGCTGGTCTATAGAACATGAGCAAAAGCCATGAGTCACTTCTGGTGAAGCTTAAAGAGACAGTTTATGATTTATGTATTCTTTCCCCTTGTCTTGGCCACATTAGTGATCAAATGATGGAGGCTCCCTCCACATGTCCTGGAGTGAGAAGATGTGGAGCAGAACTAGCAGCTGATTCACAGAGGACAGATGTATACAGAAGTGAGAAATAAACCTATTTCTTATAAGCAAGGAACAATAATAGTTCTTAAACTATTATTAGTGTATCTAAGAACTATTATTAGTGTATCATAAAGTAGCCTAATCTGCTAAATACATATCAGTTCCCAAACTGATTTGTTATATGATGGTTAATTATGGCAATATACCACAAAACCCAGTAGTAAGACAAGATAGAAGTAGATTTCATTTTAGTTGATGATGGGCAATGCAGACTGGCTGGGCATTACTCTGGCAACTCATCTGGAGATCCAGCTTTCTTTTATCTTATTTCTCTGCCAACCCTAGATCAAGTGTCAGTGTTAGCAACCTTGTTTGTAAAGGGCAAAATAGTAAGTAGTTTAGGTGCATGGGCTATGGGGTCTTTTGGGTATAACTGCTTCAGCTTCAGAGTTGGAGAGCAAATGCAGTCATACACAATATCTAAATGAATGCGTGTGACTATGTTTCAAGAAAACTTTGCAAACACAGACAGCAGGTCAGATTTGGCTCCTTTGTTGATTCCCAGTTTAGATTTTAAATGTCACTCGTGCTTATTTTGGTAGCACAAATACTAAAGCTACAATAATCCAGAGGTTAGTATAGTTCCTATTTAAGGGCAATACAAACCATTTAGGAAGACCATTGGTTTTTGAAGCAATCATGCATTGAGCAACTTACAGGTGCCATCTGGGGCAAATGGTGGGTTTCCAGGCAAATCCAAACAAGGTATAGCTAGCTCTTGGGTGGTCACTGGGTTCAAGGGTCTGAGCTGAATTCTTAGGCTGTGAAATTTGACTTTAAGCATAAGCTAAAGAGTCAGGCTCTGGGGAAATGACTTTCTCTAAACAGATACACAGAGTGAGGTAATAAACAGAATGCCAATTCACTTCTTTGCAACACAGATGTAGCTGTCGGTAGACTGGATATTTGTAGTTTTTAATATTTGTGTTCTCCCCCAGTAGTCAAGCAACATGGGAAGACAGCTCATAATTATAAGTGAATAATGAAAACTTGGAATCAGAACTGGAAAGAGAGTTGGATTTTTAGTGAGCAGCGATAGCCAGGTGTGTTGATTTACACCAAGGGAAGCACCTGTCATACAGATCTGATGGTGGCCTCCCCTTCCTTGGATTGCATCTCTTTGGTACTCCTGTTTGTAGCCCCCATCCACCCCTGTGTGCTAAACAAAACTTCAGCTTGGTAGCCACTTTGTCTAAGGTAATGATGCAAATCTGTGTTCTGGTCCATTATCTGACCTCATTTTTAGGTTTGTAAGTAGGTCCTCATTTTCTCTCCATGTGCTAGCAACAAATTATTTCAACTATTTTACTGCAAAGTAAAACATAAAAAGGCTAAGCATACAAATAATAAGGCATAGGTCAATGTGTAGCATTTAGAGGGAAAAGGTATTTTCAAGTTCAAAAGCAGTAGAAAAATTGTTTAAAGGAAAACAACATTAGAATTGATTACTATTAGTCAAATCCAACAAGTATAAAATAGATTATTATTTAAAAATAAAAACTTCATACCAGCAAAATACATAACATTAAAATGCATTCTCAAATCAGAAAATACATTTAGAAAAGGTGATAAAGAGAATCATTAAGAAATCCTAATATGGTCTGCATATATTAATAGCACAAGTAAGAAAATGGCAAGACTTTCTATGGATGATTGTAGAAAGGAGATGTGCTGTCGATTCATGAATGCAAGATGTTAATTGTTAACAAACACGTAAGAATGTTCAACTTACAGAAAAGAGGACAGCAAAGGCAAATGGGTGGCCTCTGTTGCAGAGACAAGCATGCTCACCAAATGTTCATGTCCTTCTTGGTATTTTCAAGTCGTCTTTGCAGCTAGCCTGGATCATGTGACTAGTTTTGGTTAGTGGACTAGGAGAGCAGATGTGACGTATGTGGCACCTGAGCCAAGACAATTAAAAACTCTCTCTGCCTGCCTGCAGCAATCTTGGAAACCATATGCTCCAGATGCTGTGGCTACAATATGGAGGATTTCTGTGAGTGGGAGATGTTTTATTATGCTAATTCATTGATGTTGGGTAATAAGCTTGGTGTGTTCTAGAAACAGAGAGAGAGACAATCATTTTGGGATCTGGTAGACTGGGAAGAAAGTGGCAGGAGATTATGTTGGAGAGGGAGGCAGAAGCCGCTGGGTAGAGAGGGCCAGTAGACAATGGTGAAGAATTTAAATTTTATTTTTAATGCAATGAAAAGTACTGTATCAAGAATATGCCTCAAGAATCTAAAGACTGTCTTTACTCTTTGGTCCAGAAATATGTGGAGTCTGTTCTAAAGACTCTAAAGAAAAAAAAAAAGAATTATATGTAACAGTACTTATTCCTAAACCATAATAGCAAGAAGTTGAACAACCCTAAATGTTTAAAAATATAGGAAATACAAGTGGCATAATACTATTATTAACTAAGTAGATCTTTCCCTTAAAGACTTAAAGACATTGTTATGCTGCAGAATGCTGCATTCACAGTATCAGCAAAACCTAAGAAACAAATAAAAGAGAATGCAGAGGGTCTTTCATGAAGAATGGAAAGAATGACCTGAATAATGGAGGAAATACCAAGTTCCTGTATGCAAGGACTTAATTGTTGTTTTTACCTCCAGCCAGCTGTCAATCAATACAATTCCAATTAAAGTCCCTGGAGAATTTTAATTGAGCTTTACAAACTTGATCCTAAAATTTACAGAGAGGAAAAAAATGTGTGAAAAAACTAACAACAGTTTTTAGAAAGAAAGATATGGGTTCCCACACAGCTGTGGACATTGGGTTAATGGAAAGAGTAGGAATCCAGAATAGGCAGTTCTAGGTTTACTTAAAACTTTAGTTTTACTAGAATTTCAAAGCAGCAGCAGGAAAAAAAAAAGATACAGTAAATGGGACTGGCACAACTGGATATTCATTCACATAAAAACATTCCATGTGGATTGAAGAACTTCACCTCTTATAAAAGTAGTAGAAGAAAATTTAGGTGCAAAACGTGGCCATGAATTCCTTAAAAAGCTGAGTGTAGGATTACCATGTTACCTAGGAATTCTATTCCTAGTTTTATACTTTAAAAAACTGAAAAGGGGGACTCAAATTGATACTTCTCTATCGATTTCCACAGTGGCATTATTCACAATAGCCAAAAGATGAAACAACCTAAATGCCCATTAGCAGATAAACAAATGAACAAAATGTGGTATACACATACACTGGAATATTATATAACCTCAAAAAGGAGTTAATTCTGATATCTGGCTATACTCTGGATGAACCTTAAAGACATTGTACTAAAGGAAATAGCCCAGTCATAAAAGGACAAATATTGTATCACTCTGCTTACATGAGGGACCTAAAATAGGCAAATTCATAGATGTAGAAAGTAGAATGGTGGTTACCAGTGGTGGGGGAGGAAGAGTTGGGAGTTGGTGTTTAATGGGTACAGAGTTCCAGTCTGGGATGGTGAAAACATTCTAGAAATGGATGGTGGTGATGGTTGTACAACCTGGGAACATGCTTAATGCCATGAATTGTGGGATGTACAAATAGTTAAAATGGCAAATTTTATATTTTGTACATTATACCACAAAAAAACTATAAAAAAATAAAGAAAGTACACTACAAAAAGGAAAAGGCAACTCTGAGGGTTGGGGGACTGTGTCAGACATGAGCCCTGTTTCATAGTATAGGAAGGATTGAGGGGGAGATGCTCCTAGATCATCGAGAATGAAGAGACATAGAGACTGGATAGAAATTAAAACTAACCATATAAAAGTATAACCCAGAAATATTTTTGAAAAAGCTGAAAAAAGAAAAAGGTTTCAAAGAAGCAGTGGGCTTAAGTTTTTAAAAATTGAAAACAATAAAAAAGAGCAGATTTCCATTGAACACGACCAATGCAAGATTTGCAAACAAAGCACTACAAATTTCTTTTTTAATGAGGATTTTAACTATTAACCAATAAAAAAGATTCAGAGAATGTTTTGGCAAATTCATAACAGATCAGAAGAAATGTCTTGCAACTTCTTGCTCTTCTCAATGAAAATTAAATTACAATCATGAAATGTCACTTGCTCACAAAAAGACTCAGATGCAATTACTAAATGGAACAAAAACAATGAAATAATTCGCAATCAAATAGTATCCACACAGACAAGTACATGCTGATAGAGAACCTTGGCATGATGGTTTGAAAAACAAGCTCAACAAAGATATTTTTGTGGCTCAGTATTGAGGGGGGAGAGAGAGAGAGAGAGAGAGAGAGATAGAGAGAGAGAGAGAGAGAGAGAGAGAGAGAACTAAGTTCACTAGAAATAACTTCAGAGTTTAATGCTAGGATGGCTAAACATGTAAGATGGATAAGAAATTATAAAACAAATTATCACTACCTAGGATGGAAAACTCAAAATGTAATTATTAATTTAACAGGTAATTAAGTGGGACAAAATGTCATGCATAAAAATTTAAGAGGTCTGTAGTACTCAGTTCAACCTGTGGCAGAGGTAAAGTGTTACAACTTAACATTTACTGTACATATTATTGAACAAGAAGGCAAAAACAAAGAGGTCAAAATGAGCTTTTCATTCCTTTTACAACTGTTGTAAAGAATATACTTTAAAAAAACGTAATTGAAGAACTAAAAGATTCTCC
The DNA here is from genome assembly GCF_047511675.1 of Marmota flaviventris. Classification (NCBI taxonomy): domain Eukaryota; kingdom Metazoa; phylum Chordata; class Mammalia; order Rodentia; family Sciuridae; genus Marmota; species Marmota flaviventris. Next base: position 23,072,389 of record NC_092513.1, on the reverse strand, counting down.
TTTCTATATTAGGTATTAATTTAAAAGATGGAAAAGGGCAGCCTAGGACCATCACACAATATGGTTGGTAAAGGAAAAGGTAGGCATACTAGACCTTGGGCTGAAATATCTAGAACTATTCCTGTGCCAGGTACCGTGCATAGTTGGAATTTGTTAATACGAGACATGGCCTCAACTGTGCCAATTATAATTATAGTTTTGAAGAGTAATTCAGGATTATGTCTGATAATCTCTGGAGCAATGTAAATTGGCATATTTTGAAGAAATTCATATCAAATTTGATCTTGCAACCACTCTCAGATAACATGGCTGGGAAATGTTGTGAAAGCAATTAGATTTAATTTAGATAGGATACAAGGTGCATTAGAAGAGTTAAGCAGAGCAGCAGAAGATTCTCAAATTGAGTGATTATGGACTTTGGCAGAAAAAGAAATTAATATTAAATTTGATATAACTGAGGTTTGCAGAGGTTACAAGAAATACAAAGGGATCTAAGTTTAGCTATTCACTTTTAAAAGTATTAAAATTTTTTTTAAAACCCTGACAAAATAGTTTTTCTAAATCAAACTGACACAAGAAATATGTAATAAAATGATATTGTAATAAATATATAAGGAAACTAAACCAAGAAAGCAAAAACATTTAATAACTGCAAAGTATAAGATTAATGTGTCATTTTTGAAATTAACTTCTATAGAGACTTTCTTGAGCACTTTAGATAAGATATTCAGAAACGAAGTTGGATTTGAAAATATTAAGTAATAATATTATACTGTAATAATACTTTTGATTTTCTTAATAGCATTTCATTTTTTTTTTTGAAAAAATTTAAAGTAGAACTTCAGAAATATAGGCTAAATGTAGATATTGCTTTAAAAGATGTTGAAGGGGCGGGGTTGTGGCTCAGCGGTGGAGCGCTTGTCTGGCAGGTGTGAGGCTCCTACATAAAAATACATATTTTAATAAATAAAATGAAGGTATTGTGTCCATTTACAAACTAAAAATATATTTTAAAAAAAGATGTTTAAAATCCCAAGTGAATTTGTTGCTCTTTTTTTTTTTTTTTTGCTTTTGAAGAGGATTGGATTATGCCACCCCAAATATACTGCTTTGGATAAAAGATTCTTTTGAGCTGAAGGAAGTTAAGAAACAACAAATGTAGAGAGAGCTCTTTGCCCTTTGTTTTCCTTCAAAGCAGGACAAATTCCCTTCATGTAGGTGTTTCCCCTGTTCCTCTCCCATACTAGGAGAACAACCGTTATCACTGGGAACAGAGACTTGATACCAAGATGGATCCATACAAATAAATCTTACAAAAATAGTCTCTTTCTTCCATTAGTTTCCCCATAGCTCTTCCTTTCCATGATGTACCACCCCCAGAAGAACAAGCCTCTTTTGACTTGTCACTTCTCCATAGTTCGTGGCCCTTTGTTCAAACAATATATAAGCTCCCTGAGCTTAACCACATCTTTGATTCTTCACTTCTTTTCTGTGAAGTCCTTCATGCATGCAAAAATTAAGATATTAGCATCAAATCAAATTTGTATACATCTTCTTCCATTAATCTGTTTTTTGTCATTCTAACTCAAACCTGATGAGTCACAGACATTAAAAGGAAAGAGGGAAATTTGCCCTCCTCTATCCTTGTTATTTCTTAATGTTTCTGTCAGGAATTAAGTTATTATATCTCAGCTCCAGGTGTGCTCTTTAGCATTTGGCTGTAGGATGCTAGATCTGGGACTCTTTACATGATTTCTATGCTTTTCCAGTTGCTTCTAAAGTGGTCTAGGCTGTTGGGGGATGTTAGGGGGACACTGAGAGGCAGGCGGAAGAGAAAAGGACCTGCTCCATTTTTGTTGTTGTTGTTGTTGTTGAGCTTCTTATGAGAGTCACTTCAGGCAGCAGTAGTTCCATCCGGCAGAAGCCAGTTTGTAGATTTCCAGCACTAGTAGAAGCAAACTCATGATGCCTCCTGTCTGACACACCAACACTAGCTGTTGCCACCCCTTTGGGATCTGTGTCTTAGGTCCTTTGGTCTCTTCCTTTAAGTTCCTAAATTCATTAATTCTAATCTCTTCCTTTTATTCCCCAGACCTAGAGTTGGTAGCTGATTCCTATACTCGATATCTTTATATGATACTTTAGAGTTCTCTTAAATTTGTTTTTCATATTTTAAAATTCTAAGAATTAAAAAAATTGTGGTAAATATGAACCAATTTCTTTTCTTTTTTTGATACTGGGAATTGAATTCAGGGGCACTTGACCACTGAGTCACATCCCCAGCCTTATTTTGTATTTTGTTTAGAGACAGGGTCTCCCTGAGTTGCTTAGCTCCTTGCTTTTGCTGAGATTGGCTTTGAACTCGAAATCCTCTTGCCTCAACCTCCTGAGCTGCTGGGATTACAGGCGTGCATCACGGCCCCTGGCTCCATCTGAACCATTTTTAAGCATACAGTTCACCAGTGCTTAAATACATTCAATTGGAAATCCTTCACCCATTAAATAACAACTCCTTATTAGTCCCTCACCCCAGTTCCTGGCAGCCACAATTCTACTTTCAGTCTCTGAATTTGACTAACATTGGAATCTTGTATATGAAGAATTATGGAATTGTATTGATTTATTTCACTAAGCATGTCTTCAAGGGTGATCTTAGTCTATTTTTTGTTGCTGTAACTGAGTACAACAGACTGAGTCATTTATAAAGAATCAAGGTGTATTTGGTTCATGGCTCTAATGTCAGGGGATTTCAGGATTGATGGGGCAGCTGTATCTGGTGAGTCCTTCCTCCTCCCGTAAATTCTGCAGAGTCCCAAGGTGATGCAGTGTATCACATGGCAAGCCAGAATGTCCTAACTTGGGTCTCTCCTCCCTTTTTTGTAAAACTGAGGTACTGTTGGATTAGGGCTCCATCCTCTGGCTTTATTCAACCTTAATCATCTCTCAGAGTCCCCACTTCCAAAAGCTGTAGTCAGATTGAGTTTACGTTCTCAATGTCTCACAGTGAGAAGTACATTTCCACAGGAGTTTTGGTGGGAAAATTCAAACCATTACAAAGTTTATCCATATTGTAATGTGGATGAGTAGTTCCTTCATTTCCAGGGATGAATGATATTCCATTGTATGCATAGACTGTATTCTGTTATACCTTCATTCATCAATGGATGCTTGGGTTGGAGTTCTCTTTTTACCCTTTCTGTCGCTTGTGACAATTCTTTCCTGTCAGCAGTTCTCCAAACTCATTTCAATGTTAAAATAAATGGTATGATTTCTGCCTCCTGATTAGATTCTGACTGATAGGATTGTCAGTAATTTGGAAAAAGAAAAGTCTTTCGTATTTAACCAGGGGTGTGGGAAGTGTGTTTTCTGCCCTCAGAGCACAGGGGGAGTAGAATTGCTCCCTCCCCTGCTTCACAAGTTGCAGGATGTCATGAGGATCTTCAGAGTCTGAGGACTCACGTCATGGAGCTGTCTGCATGGACTGATCAAGAAGACTAAAATGGGAATGATGCTCTCTCTGTTCTTTTTTTTTTTTTCCCCTGCTGTACTCCTTGTACTCTTCCTGGGATATTAACAAATCTGGTGTCTCTCTGTTTCCAACCCTGGCACCAGCAGCCCTTCCCAGACAGACTGGCCACTGCTTAGCCCTGTTGTCCTAAAAACAGTTTTAAAATTAATTGTGCCATGTCTCTTCTTGCTCTTCGAATCTGTGGACTTGAGCTGGTGTTGCTTCTAGAAAGACTCTGGTTTCTCGTTCCTTTCTCTTGGCTTGTGTCTTGGATATGTACATCTTTCCAATCTGACTTATGCTCTCCACTTTGCAGGACTTCTTTAATCACCTGATGCCATGCTGTTTGATTTTATAGTACTATATGTGTTCATTTTTAAAAAAAAGAATAAAAATTTTCTACCATTTGAAGGAATTTTAGAGTGAAGATATTCTTAGTTCATTATTTTAATCCAATCTTCTACAGCTTAAAATAATTTTCCACCAAAGTTTCTATAAATGAGTTTTAGTTTTATAATCAGAAAGAAAAAAAAAATCCTGAATTCCCCCAAAGATTATGTTATTTTTCTGTGTAAACAATTCCTCAGGGACCTAAACTTTTAGATACTTCAGAAGGAAATATATCTGTAATAATTCATGAAATCTCCAGAGGCGACATGTTGCAACTTAATTTCTTGTATCGTGTTTCATTCATTTCATAATTACATGGATAAATAATGTATGAAAATGAAATAGCAAGTATGATCATATCAGTGGAAATATTCTCAAAGTCATTTGAATGGATTCAAGGCTGACAAGAATTTATTGTACATCATAAATTTTTTTACTTATCTAGATATCTTTTAACAATTGGGCTCAGATTCTCCAGGGAATTTCAGGGAACAAAAGTTGAAAAAAACAACAACAACAAACAACAAGCCCTGACAGTGAATGAGACATTTGCAAATGCCTGTGTCTATTGTGTGGAGGCATCGTTCCTCAAGCACAGGGCTTATAGGTAGATGGTGCTCATGACTTTGACAAAGCCCACTGCATGCCTACTGCATGAGAGGTGCACTAGTCCTGGAGATGATAGATAAACAATACAGACATGGCCCTTTCTCCCCAGGGAACTTCTACTCTAGTGGGGGTGCAGATGTGTAGACAATTTTCATCTAATGTGCTAGATAACAGGATGAGGTACATCCTGGGAGCTCAGAAAGACAGAGGGGATACTTCATTCAGTCTTGGGTATTAGGGAATTGCCGGGAGCCAATCGTGAACTGTGCGTGAACTAAAAATGATGTGGAAGCCATTAGGCAGGAAAGTCTGGTACTGGGAACCCACAGCAACAACCCTGCTAGCTTGAGTGACTTCCTACCCAGCTTCATCTAAGTTCAGCACTGCACTGGAGATGGGGTGTCGCGCTGGAGCCACACAGCCTCTTGGAGATGGGTGTGGCTTACCAAAATGCCAATCAACCTGTTTACTGCATGACCCCTGCCACACCAAGAAGTTAGATTCCTCCCAATGAAACTTTATCTCTGTCTTTGATGTACTTCCCCTTAAATAAAGAATTAGAGCCATGTTTTTTAGTTGTTCTGTTCCAGCTCCTATCAGGACTGGAAGCTCTGTCATATGCTTCTCTTTATCTAATTTCTGGGTCTGTCTCTATTTTTTGCTAATTATTTCAGACTTCCTATTTCTCAGGTGGCTCACACCTCCTGAGCAGGAATCTACCCTGGCAAGATGCTGGCCACCCCACAATAGAGTATAATAGATTGTGACATGAAGAACCAGTAAAGAGAGGGATGAATGAGCATTGAAGGGCAATCTAAGGGGCCCCGTTGCTCTAGGTTTTTGCATGTGCTGCGCCTCTGCCTGGACTCCTGCAACAGGCAACCTGGGTGGTGCTGAAGCAGGCATGTTTGGAGGTGTCTGTTTTTCTTCTATGCTTTCTCTGGGACCTCCCCACACCCTCAGCCATGGCTGTGTTGTGTCACTTCCATCCTTTCTTCTTTTCTCCCTCCCCTCCCCTCTCTCCCTTTATTCTTTTCTCCTTTCTTCACCCCATTACACTTGATTTCAGCCAGGGAAAACCCTCGTTGCCCATACCATTGGCCATTGGCCAACCAGAGTGTGTGTCTCTCTTCTCTGTTCTCTAGAGAATTTCACTGCAGTGACTGCACTGAAGCACTGACTGTAGGATGAATGAATAAAGGAATACCCTTCAACTAGAGCCATGGGATCTCAAGGTCAAGTGCATTTTTGGAGTTCTCAGAATAAACAATGATCTTTTCTTTATTCTATCAAAAATTTTGTCAAGAATATTATCTCTTAAAATGATGCTAAGTCATTTTTCATTATAGGCAGGAACCAAGCATTGATTCCTCCAACCAAATCAGGCACTATCAATATAGGCATAAATGTGCTTAAAAACAGGCCTTTGTGTTCAAATTTACTATTCACTGATGGTTTGTTAGGTAATCTAAAATTAAAATAGCTTTAATTTTGGACAGTAATATATTCTTTTAAAATATACCATGTTATTTTAACATTGGACTATAATATATACTTTTCAGTGGATTATAATATATGCTTTTTATTCATTTTATTTTACTTTTGGTGGTACTGGGGGTGAACCCAGAGTCATTCTACTATAGAACTACATCTGCGGTCCTTGTTTATTTTTAGTTTGAGACTAGGTTTCACTAAGTTGCTGAAGGTCTTGCTAAATTGCTGAGGCTGGTCTTGAACTTGTGGGTCCTTCTGCCTCACCATCCAGAGTGTGCTCCATCATGCCAGGCAATATATGCTTTTTAAATCAACTATAATAGATACTTTTTATACTTGAAGGCAGGAAAGAGTGACTCTCTTAATTTTGGTATCTATAGTGAAATGATCTTGTAGATTTATAGAGTTTAAAAAAATTCAAATGTTTATTGAGTGATGAGGAAGCAGAATATAATAGTTAGCTCCAGCCCAAATCTGCTGCCTAACAAACTATTGTGAAGCTCAGTGGCTTAAAGCAATCATTATTCATGGGTCTGAGGCTGGCCAGGGGTGGCTGGATCTGGGCTGAGCTGGGCTGGGCTGGGTTTGCTCTGCTCCAGGCCTCCGAGCCTCTCCTAGGACTGTCAGGCTTGTCAAGGCACGGTCTGTTCACGGCGAGGACAGAGGTAAAGAGAGCAGGTGGACACAATAAAGGAGGCCATGGTTCAGACTTGGCAAACTGCCACTTGTACCTCATTCTATTGAATGGAACAAGTGTTAAGTCCATTTCAAAGGCAAGAGCAAGGGAAGCACGCCACCACCTAGTGAAGGCATCATAAAGCTTTATGAGAAGGCCTTGTACATAAGGAGTGTATCAGAAGGGGCAATGATATGATCCATATGCAAACTGCCTAGCAAACTGTCCCCTCTTTTCCTGCATCCCATGCTAGACCATACTTCTTTGCCCCTCAGGTAGTGATGTCTGGCTACCTGACCAAGTCCTTGCCAAGGGGATTTGAAAATAAATGAATTGGCCTAAAGAAATCTCTACTGGGAACTCTGTGTCATTTCTCTTTTCTTTGGTGTGATGCAGACAAACTCATAAAACTTGGAAAACGTGTATTGACAATTGTCTTTTCTTGGCCAAACTTCAGTTAGGCTTCTGAGCCTTCCCCTAGGCCCATCTGTATACTTCCTTGTGAAATTTGATCTTAGCAAAAAAAAAATTCCTAAGTCAGTTTAGCAAAACAAAATCCCATTCATCCTATCAGATCATGTTCCTTGTCTTCAATCATCCTTGAGATGATGTCTGATCATTCTAGCTTGCCTTCAGCAAGAATCCTGTTAGGTAGGTTTGGATGGAAGCCCCCTTGCCCTTAACGTTTCTTCTTAGTAATTTTCCATTCACTGGCCTCCCCAACCTGCACTGCACCCACTTACCCATAAATTCCCACTTGTTCAAGTGTCAAGCTCCACTTTCTCCCCATGGCAAGACTGGATTGCGGTGGTTCCTATTCCTATCACAATGGTACTTAATAAAGTCTTCCTTATTGTGCTTTAATGAGCAAGGGTCACTGAGTGATTTTTTTTTATATGCATTGAATATACTAGGAAGTAAAGATGAAGGAGAATCTATACAATTAGTAACTTCCATTTGGACTTTATTTGAGAAGGAAATAAACTTTTATTGTATTGGTACCATTACTCATTTTAGGGCTTGTTTATTATAGTAGCTAGACCTACTTTCAGTGATCCATGGGATAGGTGCAAAGAAAGGCCCCCAACAGCTCCATTATTCCTTGAGGCACTAGGAGACAAACTCCTCTAACACTAGGTGTTCTACTGTAATTCCAGCAGGAGCAGCTTCTCCATATTTGCCTGAATCAGAGAGGAGGAGAAACCTTGGTTATCCTGAAAAAGGAGAGAGATTCTTCCTGGTCATCAGGGAAGAATACAAAATTTTAGTGCCATAATATTTTAGTAATCAAATCTGCAAACAGATGAAACTGTCTTTCAACATCATTTAGGCCTTTGGTCAACCTATTCCCTCCTTGGTTCCTATTCCCTCCTATTCCTGTAGTGGGTACAAAGAAAGACAAATATTAGAAGGAGGATGTGGTGTGTGGTGTTTATGGGGCTCCAAGAGCTGAGGGTCACCAGAGTGTGCTCTTAGTGAAAGCCCAACTCAGACTAAGAGTCCTCTGAGTCTACAGTAAGTACCTGTATGCTCTTACATACAGTTTTGAATGTCTCTTTTTATTTTAGAGTTTACTTTTAGGCATGTAATCCATTATGGGTTTTAAAACATTATCCATTTGGGCCTATCATCTTCAACAGTCATAAAAAAAGCTTTTTATTTTTTTTATTTGGAACAATTTTTCCTCATAAAGAAGCATCCTGAATTTATAAGAGATAATAATATCCTACTCCATCCATCAAGTAAAAATTTCCCTCTAGCTTCTAGTCTTAGAAATTCTACTTGCCTCTAAGCTATTCTTTATATCTTTTTCCCCCTGCTTAGTAATAAGCAGAATATATTCATTATATCAACAAATCAGAGGGTAAACACTTGGAAGTTACCTCATTTTATGAGCTAGAGAAAAAGTCTAATCACCTAGTTGACTGAATATTACCATTGCCTACTTGGCTTGCATTACATACAGGTGAAAAGGAGATTAGTACTGGGGGTAAAAATAGTTTCATCTTGAGCAGGATAGCCATTAGAAGTTTTATCTCCAGATCGTATGGGTTATTATAATTTCCTTTCTGGATCTCTTTATCTCAGAATCCTCCCATCCTATTGGACTATTCCTTATAATTAATAAGAATGCATAACATTTATTGAGCATTTACCGGGTCTCAGGTGTTTGACATACACTTGCATATTTAATTATCAGAAAAAATTCTGATCCCCATTCTACAGGAAACTATGGTGCAGCTGGTAAGAGGTTGGGCTCTGATTTGAACCCAGACAGCCTGACCCCAGAGGCTGAATGAACCCTTCTCTGCTGTGCTACATGCAAAGAACTACTCCTACAGTTCTCAAGATTGATTTATCTTTTGCTGCACAAGGAAGATAAATGCTGTCAAGAATCTCTAATAACTTTGTCTTGGCTGATTTGATGGATTCAGCTAGATGAGATGACACCTTTAAAGGCCTCTTCCCTTCTCCATACAATAGGAGCTGTCGATTAATTGTAAGAGTGAACACAAACTTTTCTAACTTCCTTATATGATTATGAACAACGAAAGCTAGATTTTTTTATTATCCAACTGTACACAGCCTTAGAGGTCATAATAGTTACTGTTAATATCCAGTGTTTTCAATCTATATTGCATGGAGACCCACTTAAAATGCTGCCTATATTATCACAATCTTGATATACAATAGGTAAATAACCATTGCCTGCCCGCCTCACCCCGAGATTTCCACAACTTCATACAATCCAGAAACTGATGAGTAATGTCTGGCACTGAAGGGGGCTTCTGGTCCTCCTCTAGAGCTCCTGTCTCCTCTTGAGATTGTTGACTGTGTTCTGCCTTCCCTTAGATGTTTTGGAATATCAGTCCCACCTGTATGCATCCAGAGGCAGCAGACCACGACAGAAAGAGCACTGGATCCAAGGTCAGTCCCACTGGCTTCTAGAACCCATTCTCTCCAATGGCGGGAGTTTAATTAAGTTAGTTTATTGCTTTGAATGTCCATTTCTGTTTTCATACTGTGTGTGTGTTAAACCATTTTGCTTTGCCTTTCTTTGTGTGTGTGTGTGAACTTTCTATGGGATGGGGGAGGGTCAAGAGAAAGAAAATGACTCCAAATCTTTACAGATTAAAAAATACAAATGCCAGGGAATTCCAGCTTGTAGAGGAGTCGCATTCTCATGGTGGGTGGGTGGGGGATACCTTTGGTGTCCTGGTAGTGTTGCTTGAAGAATGGCGAAGGGGCTGCAACTTTCTTCACAAATGGAATTAGGGGTCAGGTATTTTTGTGAAGTCACTAGGACTTTGTGTTTTAAGTTTCTATAGAGCAGGTAATCTTTTCCTTTGGTTTCTTTCTCTTTCTTCCATTTCTGCTCTTAAGTAGTGCATTCATTATGATGTCATCAGTTTGTGTCGTCATGTTAACAGCATGAGGGTGGGAAACTGGAAGCCGAAACTTTGTTAATGTTGAATTAGGGACAATTTGAGATATAAAAGTCATATATTAATTATATCTGTACCTGTAATATATATATATATATATATATATATATATATATATATATATATATACACTATGTGTACAAACATCCCTCATTAAATCATAGGCATATATTCCAAAAAATGCACTCAAAAGTGATTTTGTCATTTTTGCAAACTCATAAAAATGTGTCTTAAAATTTATTTACAAATTCAGCATTTACCTTCAAACTTATCATTCTAATATTTATACATTTTAAAGTTCATATTTTGATTATCTTTCCTACAACATAGATCTTTGATCATTTTGTTTACAAACAAAAACCTTTTAGTTTTTAAGTTGTTTTCTTTGTTACCAATATTAATACTACTTTGCAATTTCATCATTTTAAGACCAAGATTCTATTAAAGGTTGAGTATCCCTTACCTAAAACACTTGGATCCAGAAGTGTTTTGAATTTGGGGATATTCGCATATACATAGTGGGATATTTTGGGGGTGAGACACAATCTAAATGCAAAATTTATTTATATTTCATATACACCTTATATGCATAGCCTGAAGTTAAATTTAAATAATATTTTAAATAACATTGTGCATGAGACAAGGTCATGGAGTGGAATTTTCCACTTTTGCCACGATATGGCAAATGTTGACGCTCAGTTTTGAATTTTAGATTTTTAGATTAAGAATAGTCAGTCTGCATTTCAAGGTCTAACTGTTCTTTTTGTAGTATTATTTTTCCTTTTAAAAACAGCTTTATCGAGATATAATTAATATATGTACAATGTATTCATTCAAAGTATAAAGTCCAATGACTTTTAGCACATTTACAGAACTATGCAACCATCACCAAAATCAATTTTAGGAAATTTTTATCACCCCCAAAAGAAATCCATACCTTTTAGCAATGACTTCTAGTTCTGTCATTTCCACCTAGCTCCACATCCCATCCCACCCCAGCCCTAGGCAACCACTACTCTATTTTCTGTGTCTGTAAGTTTTGCCTATTCTGGGTATTCTAAATATATGGAATCATAAATATGTGCTCTTTTGTGACTGGCTTTTCACCTACAATGTTTTCAGGGTTTCTATAAAAATTTTTAAGAATGTTTGTTTGTCTGTCTGTTTGTTTTGAGCATTGGGGGTTGAACTTTCTATAATTTTTTTTTTCAATACTAGGGATTGAACCCAGGGGAATTCTATCATTGAGCTACACACCCATCCCTTTTTATTTTTCTTTTTTATTTTGAGACAGGGTCTTGCTAAATTGCCCAGGCTGGCCTTGAACTTGCAATCCTCCTGCTTCAGCCTCCTGAGTGGCTGAATTACAAGTGTGGGACAACTGCGCTGCCACAGGCTCTATGATGTCTTCTGATGAGAGATCCTGTATTGTCTAGGGAGAACTCCTGCTCCTATTTGCTTTCTGTGTTTCTAATATTGCTTCACCAAACTGACCTCAGCATCTAGAAACTGTTTGGAAACCTGTGGCTTTGTCTGCCCAGAAAAGCATTGCCTTCTGCCCAGCAGTGCCTTCCCATCGCATGTTCTGGAGGACCACTAGAGGGGTCTTTCTGTGGATCCTTCCCCAGATCTAGTATGCAGATGGAGAGCTGACCCACCTGATCCTACCCTGGGATTTTAGAACTAGGAACCAAGACCTCAGTCCCACACCCTCTCTAGAGCTGGAGGCAAGGTGGCCATGTCAGCTGCTGTGTGGGAGAAGGGGGCACCTGGTAGAAGAGGAGGAAGCCCACATAGAGTGATGGGTCATTCAGAATACCTGTTTAGACTCCATTCATGTCTGAGGGCCAAGTGCATCCCCAGCACTCCAATATAGTCCACAGGGCATGCAAGTACACATTTTAACTTGTTTTTCAGTAAGTAGGTAGACTTCAGAATGATAATGTATCCAAAGTACCAAAAGAGAATTCAAAGTGTAAGTAAGCTGTTTCTGGGGGCATCATTTTAATGGGTGCTTGTGACCTAGTTTGGTTAATATTGAAGCCTGGTAAGGTTAGCATCCTAGGTGTTTTACATTGGTTGAAGATGTCTTCCAAAGCAAATTCAAGTTCTCAAATTATATTAGTGACATATCACTAAATTTTGTGGGGATTTTTCTAATCCTTAAAAAATGGATTATGGGTTGGGAGTATAGCTTAGTAGTAGAGCGCATGATTAGCATGAGTTCAACCCCCAATGCTCAAAACAAACCAACAAACCAACAAACATGTAGCATATGCTTATATGGAATGCTGTCAGGTTTTTTTTTTTTTTTCTTCCCACATTTCTTTGGTTTGAATGAATAGATGCTCTTTGTCATTCAGACTTGCTTAGTGTCATGAAATAAGTAATTGGAAATCAAAAAGACAGCAGGAAATCTCAGACATGTAGAACTTTTTCTACTTTAAAGGATGCCTGAACATTTTGTGCAAGCATTGAGTACTCAAAAAAATGAAACCCAGATTTTGTTTATTATTACCTTGGAACAGTGTTCTTACATTGTGTCTATTTACTGTTTAAAGAAAAGTTTGGGTCTTGACACCTTAAAACTTCTGAGACTATGTATATATTTTAATCATCCAGGTGCAGAAAGACAAACTCTAAGGGGGGAAAAAAACCCTGACCCATTTTGCTATAATTTTTCTATGAAGGGGTATGTTGCAGGAAGTCTTGGCATTTGTAACAATTCTGTGTTTAGTAGAGATTTTTGGTCTTTTAAAAGTGCCCCCCCTCCCCCCGCCACTCCCGTTCCATTTTATCACTGTTTACAGGCAAACCTTGACATCAATTGTTTTTACTAACTTCTGAAAGGACTGTTTGGGAAAAACTTTGAAGGACAAAGATAATAGAAAGAAAAATAAGGTCTCAGCAGGGAGGTGTAGAGGAGGAGAATGAGATAGTTCAAGAAGGGAGGGTAAGATGTGAACCAGATTCATTTCTGACACTGAGGTGCGTACAAGAGGCAGGTAGTGCTGGTCCCAGATGGGAAGGTTCCAGATGTGGGAGGTGAGCTGTGGAGAGTGTGGACTCCTCCTTAGGGGTACTGATGTGCAATCTTAGGAGCCTGCATTCAGAGGGAAGGCAGGTAGAAGATGAGGATTCAGATGGCTTCAGTAGTAAGTTAAGACTGGAGCCTGGGAAGATCCAGGGCCAAAGCCAGGAAGGTCCTTTGAGCAGTGGTTATCACACTGAATAGGGACTTGTCAAGCCACTTTCTTTGGAGCACTACCTAGGGGTGACTAGCACAGCTGGATGGACTCTGAGCTCAAACTCTGTTCCCACCATACAAGTGATATTTGTCTGGCTTTTGTACAGGTTTACAGGGGGTTTTGTAGAAGACTGGAGAGAAGATTTCTACTGCTAAAACATGAGTAAACTAGAAACCTTCCTGCAGAGAGTATTTCTCCAGCCTGATGTTTCAAGGAGGCCAAAAGGTGCTCTGTGGGAGCTGAAATTATACATATTTCTCAGCAGGGATGGCTTCCCACTTCCAAGGAAGCCACTTTTGCTCCATCCATCAAGTGTTGCTGATGTCACTTGAACCATGGAAGAGGACAATGAAGAAATGCTCCCTCAGAAGAGGAAGGTGAGGAAATAGGAAGTGATTTGAGGAGGGCTCTCTAGGGGGAAATGCTCCTCAGGGTAAGGTCACTATTTCAATTGACCACTAATAGCCCAGTAGCAGCCAGAGTCTAAGTGTCACATGGGACAATATATAGGTTTGAGTCTTGTATATCATCTAACAGATGTTTAGGTTCAGAAGGGAGGTTATTTAATTTCACCGTTTTTTTTTTGGTCAATGTAATCTGCCAAATGACTGACATACAATCAAGTGAGCCCCAGAGACAGGGAAATGAATTTATTTGGATGCCAGCCAAGAAATTAAGCCCAAGTTTACTCAGTGGCTTGATTTAAGTTTATTTCCACTCTGGGTTGATGAAAGCATGGTCTCTGGGAGTTGGGGGAGCCTTTGTAGCCCACCTTACCCATCTCTTGTATGAGGTCCTATAGCCCCAACCAGATTGAATGGGGTGCCACACAGAATGAAGGGATTCAACGCCACTGATGACAAAATGAACTTTTGAAGACCACAACCCCTATTGGAGAAGCCAGGAGACCACTTGTGTGAGAAACATTTGAGTATGTCTTTAAATATGCAGGCTCCAAAGCCTTCCCTAAAATCCACTGTTAGAGTCTGTAAACAAGTCTGGATGGCGCCTGGCAAAATGCCAGAGGGAGTGGTTTGAGAAGTAACAAAAGCGAGCCATTAAGTGTGGAGATTCCTTATTGGTTTGCTGAGAGCCACGGCTGAGTCTGTATGGCCCCTGGCATTTTGCCAACAGTATTGATTGACAGGCGAGGCATTACTATCCGCCTCTGCCGCAACTTTTGAGTTCTCGCACTATTTTGGAGTTCTCGTGGGGATTTCCGGGGATTCCCCGAGAGTTCCCATTGGTTGGGGAAGTGCAGGAGGAGGGATTTCCGGGAGAGATATTTCCGGCTGGGGGTTCCTGGACAAGCCTCGTGGCGCGTTCGGGAGGATTCCCCGGGAGCTGTGTGAAGTGTTTTCCTGCAGTTTAAAAATAAAGTTTGTTCCTGCTTCAGTGGCTCGTGATTTGTGCCCAGCCAGACTGTGGCATTTGGTGGCCCGTACGGGGAACGTCTGAAGCTTCGGGGTAAGTGAAATTGCTTGCCCCTAAGGGAAGGCGAGAGAATGGGTGACCATTTTAAAAAACAATGTGTTCTTGTTTTGATTTGTTTTGTGTTTGTTTCAAGCTGCCTATCCCTAGAATTTTCTCAGGCAGATTGGGAAAAATGGTTGGCTCAAGGTTTGAAGTTGTTCGCCCCTGAGGAAGAGATAGAAATAGACCACAAATGCACATATCAAGAAAATAGGAAAATTGATACAACGATTTTTTTGTTCCGTTTTTGTTTCATTCTGTTTCGGTTTTGTTTTGTGTTATCTTATTGGGTTGCGTTATCTTTATAACAGATTAGAAATTAGTAAAAAACAAACTGAAAGAGTGTTAAGTAAATTGTTAAAGGTTCAGACCATGGAGAAAGATATTTTAGATCAAGCAAAAGAGAAGGTCTCTCAAGCTAGTCAGACAGAGGAAGAAAATTTAAAGGAAGAAAGCTTAGAGGAGAAACAGCTATTAGGGAAAAAGCTACAACAGGAGGCTGCTACTAACACCGTTCTATCACCAGAGGGCGTAATTCAACCAACAGCTCCCCCTATGGAGATAGCTGAGTGGCCCTCAAACCCCGTAGTTGATAGATGGGATCCTGAGACAGGACCTCAAAGATTAGCATGCCCTGTACTTGAGCAGGCAGGAGGGCAGCGAATTCACCGTGCTTTAGATTTCAAAACAGTTAAGCAGTTAAAGGAGGCTGTAACAACCTATGGTCCTCAAGCACCGTTCACTGTAAGCATGGTCGAATCCATTACCAACTTGGACATGACGCCAGCAGATTGGGCTAGTATGTGTAAATCTGTGCTAAATGGAGGACAATATTTGTTATGGAAGGTTGCCAATGAGGAATTTTGCAGGGAGACAGCTAGAGGAAATGCAGCAGCCGGTTACCCTCAAAGAAATCTAGATATGTTGTTAGGAAAAGGACCTTATGAGGGTCAACGGCAACAAATTGAATATGATCCTGGCGTATATGCACAAATTGCTGTAGATGCGGTTATGGCATGGAAAACTTTACAGGGGCATGGAGGTTTACAAGGTCAATTATCTAAGGTAATACAAGGAACTAATGAACCTTACGCTGAATTTGTAGATAGGCTTATTCAAGCAGCTTCCAGAATTTTTGGGGATACAGAACAGGCAATGCCATTTATAAAACAACTGGCTTATGACCAAGCAAATAGTTGTTGCAGAGAGGTCATTAGACCATGGAGACATGAAGATTTAAACACATATATTAAATTATGTAGAGACATTAATGAACAAGGGCAAGTCTTGGCAGCTGCAGTACAACAGGCTTTAGATGCCAGGCCAAAAACATGCTATAATTGTGATCAAACAGGACATTTTAAAAGGAGTTGCCCCATAGGAGGAGGGTTTAACAAAGCTAGATATCAAACGAATAGAATACCGGGTATTTGCCCACAATGCCGTAGAGGGAAACATTGGGCTAATGAATGCCGTTCTCAAACCACCATAGAGGGTACTCCATTATCAAAAAACAGACAAGGACCAAGTGTTTACCCACGATATCGTGGAGAAAGGCATCGAGCTCCATTGCCAAAAAACGGACAGGGGGGCCCAATGCTCCGGGGCCCACGACCACAAATGTACGGGGCACTGGAGGAACCCAGAAACACCATGGAGGAACCCAGCAACACCATCAGGGTAGTGCCCAGGACACATTATCCATCAGATCTCTCATCAGACGAACCAGAGGGAGCGCAGGGTTGGACATCTGCGCCTCCGCCAGAGCAGTACTAACTCCAGAGATGGGAGTTCAAATCATTCCCACAGGAGTAAAAGGACCTCTTCCCCAAGGAACAGTAGGCTTATTGTTAGGACGCAGTTCTTCTATGCTAAAAGGACTTATGATAAGTCCTGGGGTAATTGATCCCGATTATGAAGGTGAAATAAAAATTATAGCTAGTTCTCCAAAGGGTATATCAGTAATTTCACCAGGAGATAGACTAGCACAGTTATTAATAATATCCAGCCTACATGATAAATTTTCCAGTAGTACTATAGAAAGAGGTTCCAGGGGATTAGGCTCCACACGTGTAGATTGGGCTATGCTGTCTTTAAATTTAGATTCTCGCCCCATACTAAAACTAAATATTCAAGGACATGAATTTAGTGGGCTACTGGATACAGGTGCAGACCTTAGCATCATATCTCGTCAAGAATGGCCAAAACATTGGCCGTTACAACAAGCCACTCAAACGCTTCGAGGCCTAGGAGTGGCAACTAATCCCCATAGAAGTGCAATGGTATTAGATTGGAAGGATCCTGAAGGATGCGAAGGAACTATACAGCCATATGTATTGGATCATCTTCCTATAAATTTATGGGGACGAGATGTCCTAGATCAATTAGGTTTGACATTAACAAATAACATCAATCCAAATGCGCCCACTATTAGGGCTAGACAAGGTTTCAGAAAAGAAAAAAGATTAGGAGAACAAGGCATAGCAGCACCCATTCAAATAGATCAGGGAATAAATAGACATGGACTGGGTTTTCAGAAGGGGTCACTGAGGCAATAAAAATTACTTGGAAATCAGATAGACCAGTATGGGTTCCTCAGTGGCCCCTGACTAAAGAAAAGTTACAAGCAGCCCATGACCTGGTCAAACAACAATTAGCGGAGGGACATATACAACCTTCCGTATCTCCTTACAGTACTCCCATTTTTGTCATTAAAAAGAAATCTGGTAAATGGAGATTATTGCAAGATTTAAGAGCCATTAATAATGAGATGGTTATTATGGGACCTGCTCAATCGGGGATTCCTCAATTGTCTGCTTTGCCAAAAACCTGGTATATTTTAGCTATAGATATTAAAGATTGTTTTTTTTTTCAATTCCAATTCATCCTGAGGATAGTCCACATTTTGCATTTACTCTCCCTGCACTGAATCATGAAGGTCCTGATCAGAGATATGAATGGAAAGTACTCCCTCAAGGGATGGCTAACAGCCCAACTATGTGTCAAATTTATGTTAACAAAGCAATCCAGCCACTTAGAAATCAAAATCCTAAACTACAAATATTTCACTATATGGATGATGTATTGTTAGCACACAAAGATAAAAACACATTGCTAGAATGTTATGCCACACTTACAAATTTATTAAAAAATTATAATCTAGAGATAGCAATAGATAAAGTACAATTAAATTTTCCAATTAATTATTTAGGAGTTCTATTATCCTCAGCCATGGTCCGTCCACCAAAAATTCAAATACGAGTAGATCAACTCAAATCACTTAACGACTTTCAAAAGTTATTGGGAGACATAAATTGGATAAGGCCTTATCTAGGCATACCAACAGGAGAGTTGGGACCTTTATTTGATATCCTAAAAGGTCCATCAGATCCAAATTCACCCCGCATGTTAACACCTGAAGCAAGAAAGGCATTAAAAATTATTGAAACATATATGGAAAATATGCATTTGGATAGAATTGATATAACTTTGCCTTTATTATTTATTGTAATACCAACAAAAAATATTCCTACAGGAGTATTTTGGCAAGAAGGTCCATTATTGTGGATACATTTATCTTATTCTCCTAACACTATTCTTACTAGGTATCCTGAGGCTGTAGGACAATTAATACTCAAAGGAATAAAAGCAGCAAAGGGAGTGTTTGGAATTTCTCCCAATAAAATTATTACTCCATATACTATGGATCAAATTGATGAGTTAGCTAATGAGTTAAATACTTGGGCAATAATCATGTGTAAATCTAATGTTTCATTTGATAATCACTTACCATCTAATCCTTTGTTTTCTTTTTGGTCTTCGCATCCTGTAGTTTTTCCAAAAATGACAAGAAAAACCCCTATCATGAATGCTCCAAATGTATTCACTGATGGGTCAAATAATGGTACAGCAGCAGTAGTTACCCCTGATCAAACTTTTACATTTTTAGTACCCAAACAATCAGCTCAAAAGGTAGAGCTTAATGCAGTTTTACAAGCTTTTGTGATGTTTAAAGATTCTGTATTTAATTTATTCTCTGATAGTCAGTATGTAGTTAATGCTATAGTATCCCTTGAAGATGCTGGCAGGATTTCCCCTTCCTCTACTGTTTTCTCTTTGTTTTCTGCTATACAAAGTCTAATCTGGGACAGAAAAGATCCATTCTTTATAGGACATATCAGAGCACATACAGGATTGCCTGGAGCCCTTAGTTTGGGCAACGATTTAGCAGATAAAACTACACATGACATACATATTTTCTCTACACTAGAAGAAGCTACACATTTTCATAATAGGTTCCATGTCAATGCTAATACTTTACAAAAGCGCTTTAAAATAACTAAGGAACAAGCTAGACAAATAATAAAACAATGTCAAAATTGTGTGACCTTTTTACCACAAGTTAATCTTGGAGTCAATCCTAGAGGACTGATACCTAACCATATTTGGCAGATGGACGTCACACACTTGCCACAATTTGGAAAATTAAAATATTTGCATGTTACAGTTGATACTTCTTCCGGATTTTTGATGGGCTCCCTTCATTCCGGAGAAAAAACTAAAGATGTTATAGCTCATTGCTTACAAAATTTTGCCACTGTGGGCGTTCCAAAACAGTTAAAAACAGATAATGGTCCTGGTTATACTTCTACCTCTTTTAAACAATTTTGCTCATCATTTGGCATTACTCATATAACAGGAATTCCATACAATCCACAGGGACAAGGCATAGTTGAAAGAGCTCATCAAACTATTAAAATGTACTTACTAAAGCAAAAAGGGGGAATTGGAAAGGGGTATATGTCACCCAAAGATAAACTTAAAATAACCCTTTTTACTCTAAACTTTTTAAATTTGGATTCCTCAGGGCTTAGTGCTGCGGAAAGGCATATGTGTCCAAAAAATGTACATAAGCCTAAGGTACTTTGGAAGGATATTCTAACAGGACAATGGAAAGGTCCTGACCCAGTGATTGTCTGGAGTCGGGGTTCTGTTTGTGTTTTTCCACAGGGAGAACAGCAGCCGATTTGGATTCCAGAGAGATTAACTAAAACAATTTCTACAGGCCAAAAGGAAGATGATTTGACTCAAATCCATAACAGCTGATATCCAGAACTCCAGTTTGGCTATTCTTATATCTACGACAGTGATTAACCAGGATGCTTTTATCAATATTTATTTTATTATTTGCCTTTTCCCACATCATAAAGTTCTATTTTATTTTTGAGCTCATACAGACCTAGGTTAATGTTTTTCTGATCAGTTTTATTTTTTGACTGTGGAGTTTTTAAGCATTGCAATGGAGATTTCACCTAGGTAAAGCTTCAAGGCCTTTACTATTGTCTTAAGTGTTGTATGTTATGTGTGCACACTTCTGTTTTGTGTTGTATGTCTGTATGTGCGTATGTCCATATATCATATATGAGGAGCGCTCATGAATAAATGGATCCGAATTTTTTTATTCACGTGATTTTAATGGTTTAATTTAGATTGGGTAAACAGCTGTTGAAAATTGTTTTAATATGTGAACAAATAAGGAGGTTAACAGATCTGTTTGTTTACTTTCACCTTTCCTTCTCATTATATTTAATAATTCTGTTCAGGATAATGTAAATTGTTCAAAAAATTGTTTTCTTAGTGCCTGTTGGAATGTTACATAATTTTTTTCTTAGCATCATTGCCAGAATTCCTATCTTCATCCCAGTGCCGGTGAAGACAATGATAAAACCAAACTACAGCTTCTTCGATAGTTATCAGAACAAACTGTAAAAACTGATGCATCAATGAATAATAACTCCACAAGTAATGCTCAATTAAGGAGTCGATTTACTTTGGGAGGAAATGGACATATTGACAGATTCCTCTGCTTTGAATTGCTTGCAGACCTTGCCTGGACTATGTATCACTTGTATGCATTGTGAACTATCTGTTGGTACAGCGAATTGTGGTAGTGCTGGAGTATTTTTGCTGATGGTGTCACCGGTGGTACAATTTTTCAAAGGAGCCCTCAATTGGCTTAGTGTCATGGCATTTTGCATCCTCCTCCCTTCTACTAGTGATGGTCTAAAATTTGGGGGCCAACAGAGGTGAGGCGAAGAACCTCACCCCCCCACTGGTGCAAAGGCCTATCCACAAGTATGGCTGTATGCTGGACCGGTAGTCAGTGACGGGTATGATCCAATTGCAGTGGTACCAACCTAAGACAGGAGGCTGACGCCTAGAGGTCAGTTCATCCGATGACGGGTAAGGACCATATGTTGAATTGGACTGCCTAACAGGCACGGTCCCTAAGCCACATTGCTTGTTGTTTAATTAAACAAAAAGGGGGAGATGCTGAGAGCCACGGCTGAGTCTGTATGGCCCCTGGCATTTTGCCAACAGTATTGATTGACAGGCGAGGCATTACTATCCGCCTCTGCCGCAACTTTTGAGTTCTCGCACTATTTTGGAGTTCTCGTGGGGATTTCCGGGGATTCCCCGAGAGTTCCCATTGGTTGGGGAAGTGCAGGAGGAGGGATTTCCGGGAGAGATATTTCCGGCTGGGGGTTCCTGGACAAGCCTCGTGGCGCGTTCGGGAGGATTCCCCGGGAGCTGTGTGAAGTGTTTTCCTGCAGTTTAAAAATAAAGTTTGTTCCTGCTTCAGTGGCTCGTGATTTGTGCCCAGCCAGACTGCGGCATTGGTTGACTGATGTATCGAGTTTATGCTAATTAGATAAGCTGTGTGGAATGTATAAATACTGCTCCTGTCCTGCAATAAACGGCTCCCACTCCTGCTGTATCAACGTACACAAGTTATTCGTCACCCCCCGGTTATTTTACTGCAGCCAGACTGCGGCAGATGGTGGCCCGTAGGGGAGCCCTGGGACATTCGGGGGTAAGTGACGAAAAAAAAAAAAAGCTACTCGTCCATAGATAGGAAGGGAGCAAATCTGCTCGTCCCTAGACAGAAAGGGCGAGAGGAAAAATGGCCATTTCGAGAAAATGGAGAAGATTGATACAGTATGTTTGTGTCTTGTTTTGTCTAAGTGTATTGTATTGTCTTTGTGATGAAAATATGGAAGGGGTGAGAAGTAAATTACTAAGGGAAGAAGGCACCCCAGTGGAACCAAGAATAGTTAGGGCATGTGTTGATAAGAGCCCAGGAGCTCTAGTCAGAAAGAAAAAGAAAGTTCAGAAGAAGAAGGATTATCAGAAAAAAAGTTGCAGCAAAAGGCTATTACTAAATACTTTTCGTTACCGGAGGGTGCGTGAAGCGGAGAGGCGGCTGCCAAGTGTGCAAGCCGGTCACAGCGCAGCAAGGATTTTCCAAGAGGCGGTGGCGACTGGCCCTTCCCCGCCTCCTGGCCCGGGGAGCTGGCTCTTCCACTGCCGCGAGCCCAAATCTAGACCTGACCTGGAGGCACAGTCTCGCAGGCTCTTGCTCCCTGTGCCCGGAAGCAGTTTGAGTCCGGGACACTCCCAAGGGCCATCTGGGGCTGCCCAGGCGCTACAGCCAGCAGAAGACAATACCGGTGTCCCTGATGTTTGGTCATTTTCAATGCCAATAACTAAACTACAATGGTTCTCCCACACCTGGAAGCTAATGAGTAATGAGCACTATTAATGCTTATTTCAATGCAAAAAAACCTTGAGATAATGTACTAAATTGTTCAGAAGGTTGTTTTCTTAGTGGAATACTACAGGATTTTCTTTAGCCATCCGGAGTTCCTGCCTTTGTCCCAGTGCCGGTGAAAACGAAAGTGGAAGAATTTCCAGTGTTGCTGAAAACCAGAGGAGACTTCGGCTGAAAAACGGAGGAGACTTCGGAGCTGTTGCTGTTTCTGCTACTACAGCTTAGGCTAGCTGCCTGCAGAACTTACCTGGACTGTGATTTAAGTTAGCTGCCTGCAGAACTTACCTGGACTGTGATTTACCTGGACTGTGAGTTAATCTATTGAGACACTGCTTTATCTGGACTGAGACAACAAACTGTAATCTACAACAAATTGTAACTCGGTATCTTTGCTAACGGTGTCATTGCTGGTATAATTTTATCAAGGGCTTCTTGCATGGAGCCATCAATTGGCTTGGTATTGTGGCATTTTGTATCCTCCCTTTCTGTTTGTAGCAGGTTATTTATGGTGTTTCTGTAAAAACCACTATGGTCGTTATTTAAATTAAACAAAAGGGGGAATTGTTAGAGTCTGTAAACAAGTCTGGATGGCGCCAGAGGGAGTGGTTTGAGAAGTAACAAAAGCGAGCCATTAAGTGTGGAGATTCCTTATTGGTTGACTGATGTATCGAGTTTATGCTAATTAGATAAGCTGTGTGGAATGTATAAATACTGCTCCTGTCCTGCAATAAACGGCTCCCACTCCTGCTGTATCAACGTACACAAGTTATTCGTCACCCCCCAGTTATTTTGCTGCAGCCGGACTGCGGCAATCCACCAAATGAGAATTTGTGGAATTGGAGCTGAGAACTATGCCTCAGTGTCAGAACAAGTCTGAGGAACTCTAATCTCTGAGGACCATTGCTTTAAGGCCTGGAATGGCTGAGTGTGAAGCTTTAAATCTGAAGCAACATCCTCCACATCAGCCTCAGTCCTATTTTCTCAATGGATAAACGAGGACTCTGCAAAACACATTGTAGAGGAATCTTATGTCCCTAAGGATCTTCATACTGGTGATGGACGATGGATCTTGGGGTGAGACGAACCCTGTGATGGCTCCCTGGGAGAGGAGAAAGAAGAATAACTGGACAAGAGAGAAATATTAGAAATTGGAGGTGTCCATCAGGGACTAGAGTCTAATTTTTAGTGTTTTCCCTTGGATCTGGTGAATAGCTAGCTCTATTGGACGTCCAGCATCATTGCTCCCATTCTTCAGTGAGGTCAGTGACACACATAAAGCACAGTCACTTAGTGTCATGGGTGGTGGTGGGGGTTATGGCAGAGCAGTACAGGCTTCCCTTGGACCACCCCACTGCAGAGGCCCACAGGTCTGAGATGGCATCAGTTAAAGGCTGGAACTTACAGAAGTCCAGGCTGGGGCCACAGGGCATTGCGTGGATACCATGACCCAGCAGAGAAGAGAACACGGCAGGACAACTTAGCCACTGCTCCTCTTCTCTTTAGCTAACTCCAACCGGATGTTTATGTTATTTCAAACTGCTCCTGCCAGGATCACTTGTGACATCCAAATTGCCAAATCTGATGACAAATTCTAAAGTATTTCCTATAATCTATTAGTAGGAATTTCAAATGGTTAACCATTAGCTTCTGGAAAACCTTCTCGTGGTCTTCTGATCAGTGTTCCGTCTTGGTTTTCTTTCTTTGTCACTGAGTGCTCCCTTTACATATCGTTTAGTCACTCTTTCTGAATATTGGTGTGGCTGAGGGATTAAGTCCTTGCAATTTTTTTTTTCATTTCCTTCATTCAACGCAAGGATCAGTAACTTTCAATGTGAAATCATTGGATCATATGATAATTCTATTCTTGACTTTTGAGGAAACATCAAACTATTTTCCATATCAGGGCTGCCATTTCCATTCCATCATCAGTGCCCAAGGGTTCCAATTTCTCCTCCAACACTTTTTTTCCCGTTTTTTTTTTTAATTTTATTTTTATAATAGCCTTCCTAATGGGTGCAAAGTGGTTTCTCATTGTGGATCACCTAATCTTCACCTCATTGCCTTGCATCTGGATTGATTGGTGGAGATTTCCTTGGGAATCTACCCGTCCTCCATATTTATCCTCCCTAATGCATTTGCTTATTGTTGCTTGTGGATGTTTGTAAAATACCACACTGATGTAGGTTTTAGGAATATTTTTTAAAACATTTATTTTTAGTTGTTGATGGACTTCATTGTCTTTATTTTTATGTGGTGCTGAGGTTCGAGCCCAGTGCCTCATGCATGTTAGGTGAGCACACTACCACTGAGCCACAACCCCAGCCCCTTAGGAATATTTTTAAAAAGATCATGGTGGAAATTGTGAGGTTAGAAAGTGTATATATAGAAGAGAACATCAAAAGAGAAAAAGATGAAGACAGATCATTTAGGAATATTCTTAAAGGAGGAAGTGGGGGTCAGAATACAAGATAGTAACAGGGGTCTTCTGAGAGAAGGGAGGAGGGAATTTTGAGGAGGAAGTAACTAGCACTCTTCTGGAGTTGCAGGGTCATGTGATTTAAAGAGAAATCACTGGATTTTGGCAATCAATAGCAAGCAAATCAAAACCTTTGAGATGGTAGTTTGTATTTACTAGAGGAGGGGGGGATAGAATAAAACAGAAAATTGACAAGAGAATGGAAGATTATTATTATTATTTCAAGATGATTAGTAGTAAAAAAGGGAAATATAGAGGAGTTGGGAGAAGAGTTTTTTTTTAATTAAAAAATTAAAGAAAGAGCACAGCCACAGAAGCAAAGCCTCTGAGTCTCTGAGCTCTGTGCCTCTTGTACCCCTGAGGCTTCAGCCAATACCCCAAGCCGGGGCTAGATCCTGACAAGAGATACTGTGTTCTGATTTGGAGAGATAGCTACTTCACATTTTTAAAAAATGCTTGGACCCCATTTGGACTTCACTTTGGAAAGAAAAAGGAGAGAGAAAGATGGTGAGGTCATAAACTTTAGCAGTGGTGATCTTGTGATCTCAAGGAGCCAAAGCAACAGAAAAGTTCAATAGTAGCTTTGCTTACATTGATGGCTATATTTAATCTGTCCTGTGAGAATGGAACTTTGGTTCAAAAATGCAGTTAATTAACTCTTATAGTTACAACACAGCCCAAGTTTGTACCCAAAGTCATCTAGCAGATCAGTGGTCCCAACACATATTAAAAGAAGTCACAGTGGTTAGAGATGTTGGAGACATGCGGAGGGGTCTTTACTGAAAAACTTGAACTTCTGGGGTGGCATGTAAAGTGAACTTAGGGTAACAGGTTATCACAGAGGATCCCAAGGCTGCAAGGTGTGCCATGAGCTCTTGTCACAGATATCTGTGGTTTCAGAGTTTGTGGTTTCAAACTCATGCACATATTTGCTGATTTGAATGTCTCTGTTTCTCTGCATCATGAAAATTTGCTGGCAAAAATGGAAGCAATGGAAGCAATCAAACCTGATCAATTAACTCAGCAGATTGGGCCCATTCCCATGAGCTGGTTGCCAAGCTTAAATGCTTGTAAAGACTACTGTGGTTTAAATCTGTTGGTCAAAGCTGTTGTTGCTTGAAGAAATAAGATGCAAGAATCCACAACTTCTTTAGCAATGAGTCTCCATTGAAAACTAGACTAGTAAGTTCAAACTAGTAACTTCCTAGATAGATCTCAACGTTGTCTAGACAAATACTCTCTAGTGTTCAAAGAAATTCTTGGAATGCTCCAAAAGACCACCCTGACGTTGAACTTCTGGAGAATGTTGTATCGATAACACAGGAGTTCCCTTCGATATTAACTTGAAGAAAGGTGAACCAGAGTACTAGCAGAGTAATAGTATTATGTTGACCAGTGGAGTATCTGGAGGAAAAACAGAAGATCCTAGAAACAATCAAAGATGGCTTCTGCCATGGAGAGTAGAAAAATAATATAGACATACACTTTACATTTCCTTGTGTCAAGACTTCTTGGTTTTGCCTTGACCTGTCACATGAGACACTAAAAGAGCATCACTCTTACCAGATTTACTGGCAATCAACCCTAGTCTAAGATCTAGACTTTGAAGACCCACAGGGTGGATATCTGAGAGTGGGAGTGTCCTTTCAAAGAGTTTTCAGTAATTCAGATAAAGCTAAAAGTAACTTTGGAGTTCGCCTCCAAGACCCTTGTCTGGGGCCTTTCCATATTCTACAAGGCACCCATAAGCAGCAGTGGTTCAAGTGTATTTAGATGGCTGTAGCCTTGTGGTGGGCTACCTGCTCAGCAGAAATTAAGGATTTCCAAAGTGCCTGGAAGAATGTGAAGAGAACAACCCCTCTCCTGAACGTCGAAGCCCAGAGATAGGTGCCAGCAGTTTCTAGTGTTCTTTAAGTAGAAGAAAAAGCTTCAAAATGTGATTCTTCTTTGCAAAAAGCAAAAGACACCAAGAATACAAAGACTCACACATAAATCTGGGTTTTAGAGAGCTGGGGACAAAGTCCAGTTAAGGGGCCAATGCCAGGAGATTTTGGTATATGGAGAACTCTGTGTATTAATTGGGAGAGAGACTATAGACTTTTTTTCTTACAACATAAACATGGGGGAATTATAGGACTACTGTTTGCCAGCCTTCACATTTTCCATGGTTTTTATTGATATATTTTTCAATGTGATGCTAAGGATTGAACCCAGTGCTGCACACATGCTAGGCAAACACTCTGCCACTGAGCTACAGCCCCAGCCCTTTATTGTTTTTATGGCAGCTAAAGGTATATAGACTACATTAAATAGCTAATCTCTTCTTAAAGTTTTTTTTTTTTCATTTAGAACACACAAGACTGGTATTTTCTTTTTATTTTTTATTTTATTTTGTTATATATGACAGCAGAATGCATTACAATTCATATTACACATATAGAGTACAGTTTTTCATATCTCTGGTTGTACACAAAGTAGCGTCACACCATTCGTGTCTTCATACATGTACTTAGGGTAGTGATATCCATCTCATTCCAAGAACTAGTATTTTCAATCAAATGAAATATTTATGAAATGAATTTTCTAATTGTGGATTCATTAGGATTTTAAAGTACTAACTAATTTTGATACTTACAACATTTGCCCAAACTTAGAATTTTGTGAATGGTATGCTATTACAATGTTTCTTTAATATACCTAGCAGGCAAAATTTTGAAGTTTCAACATTGGCACTTGCATTCTGCAAGGAATATATATTTGCACTATTTTGAAATTCACATGAAAACATAACTTCTTTGGGAAACAAACCATACAAGAATAGGCTTTCCATTTCATCAATTGGAATGCTTTATCTTGTCCCCCCCCCATTTCTGATTTTTCATCTATATGAGCTTCCAACTTCTTTTATTTTGTTTTTTATTTTTTCTGCCTTTTCAAATTGGCATGTTTTTAAAGTATTTTCTTCCTTGATTAAAAATGTGCGTGTTGTGATGATGTCAGCTTTACCAAGTGAAATAAGCCACACTGCTTTTCAGCCAATTAATTGCAGTTTTTAAAATGTGACATTTTGAGGTAATGAACCACGTGAAATGACTTCACTGTATTCTAAATTCTGAAAGAAACTGCCATGGGCATTCATTGGAAATATTAGCTTTATCTGAAAAGTAAAAGGGAAGACAAATTGACTGATGATAAAACAAAACAAAACAAAACAAAAACAGGAGAAAGAGTAGAAAATATCTGGTTGTGTCAGAATGTGAAAAAAGATAGTAAGGGCTAAATGTGGGGTGCACACTAAGTTGTAAGAGGCTTGAGTGATGTGGACTTTATTTCCCTCTGAACAAGTTTGAAAAGAACCAATAAAATATATTGAAAAACTGGCAGTGTTTGATTGATTTTACTGAATTTATTCATACTATGGGAAAAGACTGGTGAGAATTGCAAAATGTTACAGTGGTGAAATGCAGAAAGATGGAAATTATAATTTAATTTATTTTTCTATTAAAATTGCTGCAAAATCATAGTCTCCAAAAAGCAGTGGGGTGGACCAATAGCCCTGTGCCCTAGCTGATTTATAATAGCTCTAAGTACATACTGAATTTTATGTAAAATATGTTTGGCTAGTGAAAGTGAAAATTGGAAAAGACTAAATAGACTAGTCAAAATAAATTCTTTGAAGGCTGGGCACAGTGGTGCACACCTGTAATCCCTGTGGCTTGGGAGGACAAGGCAGAAGGTTCCAAGTTCAAAGCCAACCTCAGCAATGGTGAGGCACTAAGCAACTCAGTGAGGCCCTGTCTCCAAATAAGACAGAAATAGAGCTGGGATGTGGCTCAGTGGTTGAGTGCTCCTGAGTTCAATCCCTGGTACCTACCCCGCCACCAAAAAAAAAAAAAAAAAAAAAAAATTGTACATATGAATGATTAATTATGTCTTAATAACCAAAGAGCATATGTTAAAAAAACCAAAACTTCAGATGTCTATGGAAGAACCAAGGAAGCAGGAGGGAGGGAGAAGATGAAGAAGGAGAGGGAAGTCAGGGGGTCCCTCAGGCTCCTTCCTCTGAGAAAGGAGAGATGAAATGACAGGTGCTGGGGGTTCTGGAGGGGAGGGGAGGGAAGAGAATTCAGGAGTACTGTTAGCTGACCTTGGACTCAGGGATGTGATGGAGGCAAGGTCACTATCTTCCTAGGAAGAAGCGAGGGGCTGGCGGGGGTGGTGGTGATGGGGGGGGTGGTGGTGGTGGTTTGGGTAGGGGAAAGATTTGCAGGAGTGCAGGAGACATGGGGAAGGGAACTCACTAAGCAATGAGAATTTAACTCTGGAGTTTCTCAAAAAGTGCTGGAGAAGAGTGAAGAACATGAGGTCTCAGATATGGGGAGGAGGGAGCACTGAGTTCCTTTGACCTTTGTAAAGTGGAGAGGGCTCAGGTGGTGGGGGTTGGCAGGAGCCCTTTCACAAGCTGCGCCTCCACCCCCAGCGCCTCCCAGCATGCACACCAGTGAGCCAGGTGTGCTCACAGAGGGGCAGTTGTTTTGATCTTTGTCCTTTCCCCTTATGTTCTGCTGTTAAAAGCACTTTCTTGAGACACAGTAGACGTGAGTTTGGCTTGAATATTCTCCCCTCTGAATTTATTCTGTGATCTTGGAAATGAAATATAGAAGGAAAAAAAATGGGGAAAAAAATCACAAATTCCTTATCAGAAATTTCCAGAGTTATTACTACACATGCCCAGTGTTTCTGTTATCTGGATCATGAGGAGATGAAGAGTTTGTTCCCAGGGAGAGAGCGTGACCGGTGGGGAGCTAAGAGGTAAGGCAGAGGGTCCAACTCCTGGTTTCTGAATATTGTTTGCTATGCTGCGACTAAGATGGAAATATTAAGAAACACAGCAACATCTCATTCCTTTTCCAAATGAAGGAGTGACTTTCCAGTAATTCTCTCTCTGTATCCTTAGGTCGGGTTCACAGGCCCTGTCCCCACCATCCTTCCCAGTACCTGGCCTTCCTCTTAACTGATGAACGCTTTTTGAGTTCCATGCTTCAAATTTCACCCCAATTAATGTGATAATGATTTTGTCTGGTTCTTGGTTTAAGAAATCAGTGAACATTTATCGGAAGATGACTATGCGCAGGCGCCGTGTCCAGGGTTGTGAGCATTACAGAGACAAGCAAGTTGTCCCAGTGCAAGGAGAGGCAAAGCCTCTGTGGTGGCAGGCAGGAGAGGGACTCAGCTCTGTGCTGTGGCTGTCGAGTTGGTTTCCAGCTGGGAGGGCTTGGGATGGTTCACAAGAGAGCATCTTTAGAATGAGGTGGTGGGGGAGGTAAAGGGGTAAGCAAGATTTTTGCAGGATGCTAAGGAGGAAGGGCAGAGGCTTCGTGGTAGAGGAAACTGGGTAAGCAGAGACTCAGGAGGCAAGAGGCCAGGGATGGATTGGGTTGGAGTAAAAGCAGCCCTGGGGAGGCTAATGGTGGGCTAGACTCCTTGCATTACTGGGGAGTTGGAATTTCCTCTGTGACCAAAGCCTCTGGAAGCTGCCAGTACTTCCTTGCAAAGGCTTTCTCACTTATCTGCCTGTTTGCAGTTTAATCTATGTCTCCCAGTTTCATCTGTTAAGAAAACTTGGAGTTTCTTTGGCTACTGTGATGTCATTTTTGAATCCTGTGCTTACGGCTAACCTCTTTTTATCTGGGTCCTCTATTTTGCTTGGCTTCCCTTGATTGCCTTCTAACACTATCTACACACAGCAGGTTCATTTGCTTTGATGCATTTGAGAGTTCAGGATTGCAGTTTCGTCAATTTTAAGTTTTAATAAGTTTTCTCACTTTTTCATGGCTGTCTTTAAAAAGGAAAAAATATGTGCATGCAAAGAGCAATAGATAGTATTCTGAATATTATGGGAAGCACTGGGAGATTTTTTTCTCCCATGCTTGGTGTGAGGTGATTTTTATTCTTCTTTTACTACCAAATTCCACAGTGCTACATTGTATTTTTGATTTAAAAAAAAAAAAAAGAGCAAGCAATCTAAAGGTTCAATCAGAGGGAACAGTTTGGTACATATGAAGAATCCACATGATGGATGCTTAGTGCCATTATAAAGGTGATTACTCAGATGTTTATGGAAAGGACATTATGATGTAATGTTAAGAGGAGGAAAGAAGAATGTAAAATTATATCTGACTGAGAGTTGAAACATTTAAAAAATTAAGTGTGTCATTGTATTGACAGCCTCTCAGAGACTGGACAGAGGCTGCATCCAATGCCAGTTGAAAGTGGACCCTAGTAGGGGCTGCCAAATGCAGGATGGTGCCCTGCCAGTCCCTGTAGCCCAAATCTAAGTGAGCAGGAAACATGCCTGAATATGAATAAGTATGTTTTCAAGAGAAAGAAAACTGATTTAGGTCAATGGTATTGTTTACCTACCATCTAGGTATCAAGAAAAACAAATTTGCTTCTTAGACACTCCCTTCTCCTTCCCTTTGATTCTCCGAATCAGACATTTTTCATTTGGGCTGTTTCCTCTAAATTTAATGTACAGATGATCTTCACTATCAAATTGTGCACCTCCAAGAAAAAAGAGACCCTCTGGTAGACACATTTCTGCCTAATTATAACTGTTTGTGACTCGTGTCTACATGAGGAACTTATGGCTGCCTCTTTCCAGAGTATCTGGAATGAAATCAGCAGAAATAATTGCTTGGCTCTCACAGATACAGAGTCTTGAAGGTAGGTTTGGGAAGATGAGCAGGTGATGGGCTATGGCGGAAGACCCTTGGCAGGTGATCAAAAAGTTCCTTGCATATTACATGAAGATCCAGAAATAATTCTGCTGCTCACAAAAGAGAACTGGCCAGTTTCTAAGTTTCTTTCTTTCTTCCCTCCCTCCCTTCCTTCCTTCTTTTCTTCCTTCTCTCTCTCTCTCTCTTTCTCCCTCCCTCCTTCCCTCCTTTCCTTCCTTCCTTCCTTCCTTCCTTTCCTTTCCTTTCTTTTTTGAGACAGGGTCTCACTAAATTGCTTAGGCTGACTTTGAACTTGAAATCCTTCTGCCTTAGCCGCTGGGATTACAGGCGTGCATTACTGCGCCTGGCTAGTTTCTTGGGTTTTGAAAACTGCTCTTAAATGCGGATAGAGATCATTGCTAGAGCTTTTTACTTTCTTCAGTGAAGGAAGTTATTTTAGCACTTATTTTTCTTTAATGCTTAGTCTTATTTTCTTTTCTCCCCTGGCTACCTCTTGCCCACTCCTGCTATGGTATTTAGGGGCTGTGATATGGCTTCTCTATGATGCGTCTCACCTGGAGCTCTTGGGGTACAGTGCAGAGATACAGTTTGCCCCCTTTCCCTCCTTTATTGTATGTAATAGAATGGTCCTGTTGGTTTAGGACAAGTAAGAAAAGGCAAAACCCCAAAAGCCAATTCAAGTGTCCTAGTTTTTGCTTCTGCATTGTTGGAATTGAGACACCATCTTTTTAAAGATGTCCTGCCTGAGAAATTATTTGAAATCTGCTTAAATCAGTTGATATTTTCCCATCCTACCCACACCCACCACTCACCCATGAGTCATTATCTTACTGGGTGAGCCTTGAAGTGTGTGTACCACTGATGTACCCCTGTATTACTGCTCTTCAGTGGCAGCTCTCTGAACAGAGGCACACAGTTGGGTGTTGACTAACTCCTTGTCTTTCTTTTTGATATCTCACCTCCTAATCCTCAGGTCCAGAGACCACACAGAATGCCAGAACTGAATGAGGTCTACAGATGACCTGCTTCACTCTTCATTTTCTAGACAAGGACGTTAATATGTGGGAATATTGCTCAAGGTCATGTTCCTATGGGGGGAGTTATGAAACAGGATCCCAGGTCATTGATGTCCCAATTTGGGGTCCTTTTCATTATGAACTTATGCTTATTTGAACCACTTTCTTGACTCTAGAAGCTTCTAACATGCTATGCAGGAAGATCTCACAGTTCATTCATAGCTTTGTCCAAATGCCATCTCTGTCACAAAGCTTTATACTAGGACTTGATCATAAGAGAACTCTCAAATCCCCCTGGGCAGTTTTTAAAACCATTCCCTGCCACCAGTTGGGAATAACTATGTCCCTGATGGGCTTCAAGAGTTGCTTGAATGCAACCGTCTTGCCTTTAAAATTTTTGTTTGTCTCATAATGCCTGGCACAGGGCTTGACCATGGCGGATGCTCAATAAGGTATAATGAAAAAATGAGAGAATGAGCGAACCAACAGTGAAGGCTTTGGAATGATGCCTTTGTTCTCTCCCAGAGTGAACTGCTGTGAATCAAAGCGTGATGAATCTCAGGAGATTGAGAGCTTTGTGAGTTATGGGCAAGTCTTTTTGTCTCTCAGGCTGAATGAGCAGTGATAACATGAAAACTGCAACCTTGGAGTAGCTAGCCGTGATTTAGGGAGTCCATTCATATGGGCTTTTCTTAAATAAATCAAGTAAACTGTTGCCACTAGCCAGTCAGGCAGGACTGGCCCTACACAGAGCAGGTTTCAGGTATTTACCTGGCCAGGATGCTGATGTTACCAAAGCCACTCTAGCCACACTGTCTATTGTACAGGTTGGGGCTTTTCACCATCACTTGTCTTTTGGAGAACGTCCTACCCTGTGGGAAGAACCAGCTCACTGTTGAGTTCACTGTAGTTGTGACAAGTGGGAACAGCTGCTCCAACTTCAGGTATTCCTTCAAATGTGGCTGATTTTTTTTCCCCCTTGAGTTTCTTCACCTTCTCCATTTTTACATGTGGGATTCAGGGTCCTTGGGGCTTAAAACCACATCTTGAAAAATAACTATGAGAAGCCCTCTTAATAAGAAAATTATTCTTTGAGTTCTGGTCCATCTCAAAGAATAAGTAGGTTTTGGAAATGATGAAATAATCCCAAACCACCTCCTCCCCATTGAAACATTATTGCTTTATTATCCTAATCTCATAGGCCAGGGTCTCTGGATTTACAAGGTAGCAAGTCCTTGTGTTGAAATGCTGATTAATAGGAAATGATTGGTGAAGACTGTGGAGTCTTCCTTTCCTCAAGTTCATTGAACCACAGATACTTATCAGGCCACCCAGGTGCATAGGGGAGCTGCCTTGGAGTCTATTTATTGCAGGAGTTCAAAATTCAAATGCAGGGTAGAGTTAGTGGGGAGAGAGTTGGGGGATGAGGCTGAGAAGTTAGGGCAACCCCAACTTGTGAAAAGCTATATTGTTGGCCTAAGGAGTTTGGACATTGGTCAGCAATGCCTCTGATTATGGGGACTAAACCAAAGACCACTGTACAGATGAAGGACATAAAGAATGTTTCTAATTTTTTTCTTTTATAAACAATATTGAAATGAATAACTGTATTTCCATCATAGCATGCATATAAGAACATATTTATAGAATCGAGTCCTTAAATCACAGGATCCAAGGTGTGCACATGTAATTTTGGTAAGTTGTGTCAAATCCCCTTTCCTAGAGTTTGTTTCAAAGGTCATTCCCAGCTGGGGAATACGGATGAGCTTCCCTCCCTGTTCTGACAGATGACTGTGAACATTCATGTACATGTGCACACAGTGTAATGGTCAGCCTTTCATTTTCTCCCTAACAATTGTCACACTGTGCAGGCACAGATGTCTGGCCTCTAGCCATCTTTAAGGTACAAAGGCACAAGTTTGAGGTAGATACAAATTTGTCCTGGGAAGAACCAAGAATATCCCCAATTTTCTATTTCAATTCTGATTTCTATCTCATGGGGACCTGGAGTAAAGCCCTGTGGGAAAAAATAGTCAGCCTGCAGGCTGTTAGAGTTAGGAGTGTCTCCAACCCCAAGTACTCAACGCAGCTCTTAATTACTCAGTGGATGGATCGTTGACAAATTCTTTTAAATAGACTGATTCCCTTCCCCAATATCTTCAGATTGGACCACTTTCTGGTGAATTGTTTGCTCTAAGCCTCGTTTGTCTTAAACTTTCAATCTTGGAACTTATGGGCCTCTTTAATCAGTCTGCCACATCAATAATTCATTATAAATATTTGTTGTTTTCATGAGATGATGAAAAGCTAATGGCATATGCTAATTTGGACATGTTATAAGAATGTCAAACTTGAATTTGTGTTTTCAGGCCCATACCCACTAGTGAGTGGAAGACGAAAGCAGGAAGTTGTGGGGCCCAAAACCCATGCACATGAAATAAAAGACCCCAAAGCTTGGTCTAAGCGTCTCAGTCATCTCCATCTTCCCTCTGACTTTCTTCTTAGGTTTAAGACAGCCTCTGATTGTGAACCAAGGGAACCAATTGAGATTTGGGCAGAGAAGACACATGTTTTCAGTAGGAATTTCATGCTTAGATATTTTATGTGAACAACATAAATATTTAATGCTGTTGATATTATTTAGCATTTGAAGATGTGAGGGATGGATGGTGAAGAGGTAGAAATCTTGTAACACTAGGAGAAATAAGTAGGCCAAGAGGAACTTATGGAGGGGCTAGTTAGTAGAGCTTCTCAAGGACAAAGATTCTGGAACACCCTTGAAGCAAAGGACCATGTCTCCTCCATCCTCTAGTGCACTGCTTAATTGGCCCTCAAAACCTCTTGTTCCATCAATAACAGAACTGAGTGGAGAGAATGTGCGTGCTCTGGAGTCTGACAACCCTGTGCTTAGACCCAAGCTCTGGCACATACAAGCTGCGTGGACCTGTCAACACATCAACCCAGCTTCACAGTGTAGTACTGGACACATTTCACAAATGAAGCTACTATTTATCCAACACATAATGATCAAACCTGAACAGTGTGCAAAGAGCAGCAAGAACAACTCCCTTTGGCAACTTGAAATCATCATTCTTGTGCGTTGGCCAAGTGAACTTGGCTGAGTATTGGTTTATTATCATTTGTCCAATAACTACTTGTTGAGCTCTTACTCTGTGTCAGGTTCTGTTCTAGGAGTTCTAGGAAAGCGCCAGAGAGTTGTAAACAGAGAAGTCACAGTTTCGACACATACAGAGTAAACATCCCTCTGAGTGGCTTCAAGTCTGACAAGATGAGGAGGAAGAACTAGGCTCTGTGTATTGAAGTTGCCTTCTTGGAGAAGACAGCGTAGGCCAGGGTGGAGGCAGTGCGGCTGTGAGGGTAGTCAGTGGGTCTCTGCAGGACTAAGCAAAGAGGACCTAGGATGGGTTAGATAGGCGTGAGGGCAAGGAGAAGGGAGACGGGTTTGGGCCCCAGGTAATGAGGTGAGTTGGAGGACACAGCAGGAAGAAGAGGCTTGGAAAGGGGTTTTGAAAATCACAGTTTAGGTGTGAGACTTTGGCGATGCCTATTGAATATCAATGTGGGGCTTGGTGAAGAGGTCAGAGCGGCACAGATTTATTTAAAAGTCAATACAGGATGTAATTCAAGCCATGAGAGTAGAAGAGAGCCTTTTAGAAGAGGGGAAGGCCTGAGATGGAGCTTTGGGAGGCTCCTAGATTTAGAGGGTGGATGAAGGGGAGGCCCCAGCAAAAGGGACAGAGAAGCAATGGCCTTAGCTCAACAGAAAATGAAGAAAACATGGGCTTATGGAACAAGGGAGAAAGGAGTTCTTGGAGTGGCCCACTCCACTGCTGCTGGGAGGGTGAGAAAGACCAGGGCAGGAAGGCACCTTGACATTGGTGGCATGCAGGCCACTGTGATTTGGTGAAGGCAATTTCAACCATGTGGGGGGGTGGGAGTCTGCGGGGAGTGAGTGGGAGTCAAGACATGGAGGTGGTCAGTAGACCATGCTCTTGAGAGTTGTCTGTGAGGTTTAGCAGGGACCAGGGCTGGTAGCTCAAGGCAGATATGGGTCCAGGATGTCTTGGTATTTTTGATGGGAAAAACCCCTCAAACGTATTTATGTATGGATAGGAAGAATCAAGAAGAGGGCGAGACAGATGACTCAGTGGTATCTGTAGGTGTGAAGTCCCCTAGTGGGTGAGAGGCCCAGGCTCCAGCTGCCAGGTCGGGTGCTGAGTTTGAGAAACTATTCTGGAGAGAGAACATGAGAAATACCCACTTCTAGAGATTCTGTATAGAAGAGTAAAAATGACTCTCATTAAATGAAATCTATGGATTCCAGCAGAATTTAGATAAGACTACACACACACACACACACACACACACACACACACACACAGTATAGAAGGGCACGGTGCCTGCAGGTACAGCATCGTTTTCTTTAAATAAAGGTGGAATAGAGCCAGTGAGGCCAGCCACCTCTTACTGCCAACATATTACCAGGACACCCGCTGCCTCTAGGCCTGAGGCATAGACAGGGACATTGGAAATGTCTAAAGATGTAAAGAGTGTAGGAGGGGGAGGAAGGAAGGGGGTAAGCCGTGAGCAGGTGCTGTGGGCGCCCTGGGTGCTGGGAGGCTTCTCCTGTAGCCAACCAAGGAGAAGCCTGAGTCCTGGAATTGGCCAGCACAGGTGTGACACAGCAGCAGCTCTGATCCCCGCCTGTGAGAAAGGAAGTGTGAGTGACAGGGGCCTGGCTATAATTAGACCAGGGTAGCCTAGAAAGCCACCTGCCCTTGAGGTGAGCATAGCTCAGAAACTGAGTGTGAGACTGGTGGGGCACTTAGACTGGGGACTCCCCCACCGGGGGTTGGGCAGTGTCACGCTGCTAGGCCCTGCAGGCTGGTCACCCTGACCACTGCCCTGGAGCCAACCAGCCTCATGTTAGAGTGGGGGCATCCAGAATTCCTCGACAATCACTTATCTGTCTGGGCAAATGTCCTTCGTGGCTGGCTTTCTCCAGCTCCTGGGGCAGTTCCAGCACGGAGGGGGTGGCACCTCCTTGGCAGCACCCGAGGGTAGTGCTTTCCCAAGGACTCCTCAGAGTGGCTCTCTCCAGCCTGGGCACGGTCCTGCTGTCTCCTCAGGCAAGCCCCCTTTTTTGGGAGGGGGGCTTACTGCTCATTTCCCAAGTGGCATCATTTAAAAAAATTCTTTGCAATGAAATCTGGGTTGGGAGTGGATCATTCCTAGAGTTTCTTGGCTCTTCTTCCAGTGTATGTGTGTGTGTTCTGAATTTGAGAAGGAAAAGGTAGAGTCCACGATCTTTTCTGTCAACACTCATCCTCCTCCACCCCAAGAACCACACCATACCGGTAAGCACAAAACCCTGTCCTGCAGGTCCTTCCTGCTTGTAGGCTCCTTAGGTCTCCATGTTGGTCTCTGTCACCCTTGCCTCCCCTGGCAGTAGGATTCCCATCCCTGGGATGAGTAGTTTTGGGGCCCCCCAAGCAAGCCACTCCTCCCCTTCCTCCTGTCTAATCTGGAGAAAATTCTTTCTAATCCAGATTCCATGCCAATTTCTTTGTAACTCTCCATCTGTAATCCTGGTTTCTCTCTGGACACCCCTGAGTTAGCCATTTCCTGCTTCAAATGAGAGGCCTTCTTTTATATTTAGGAAACAGGTGAGTATTTCCTGCCTGTCTTCTTTTTGCAGGCTGGTCAACCCCAATTACTTTGATCACTTATTAATTCACCACATATTTGTTTTGCGCTTGCTGAGAGCTTCCTATTGTGCTGAGTTCTGGGATACACCCTTAGTGGCCAATAAAAAGTTGCCCTTGAAACTGGAAGAAGGCACATTTTTGTTTAAAGAAACTTGTGGGAAAAATAGAAACATGCCAGATAATTAGAATAGATATGATAAAAGGCAAAATAGAGATAACATTTTGTTGCCTGTTGAGAGATTATCACAGCATGGTGCTGGTGTGTATGCTATCGCACTTAGAGTGAAGTGGCATCATTGGCATGTAGATAAAATCATGTGACCTGCCCAGCTTCACAAGGCTGGTTAAGGTAGCTGCCAAGCTAAAGCTGAAGGGCAGACTGAGTACTTCAAACTGCTAAGACAAATGGAGTCGTCTGCTCAAATTCATACACCAGGAGCAAGGATTCAAACTCAAGACCATCTAGCTGCAGAGCCTACCTGTTTGACCCCTCTGCTGGATTGCCTTCCTGGAGGGCTGTGGGAGCATCAAGGAAATGGGGTGTGGGAGTGTCCTTTGCAGGGCTGCTGCCTCCCTGGCAAGGGCAAGAAGTTCGCCATGCCAGGCTGACCTGGCTCCAACTTTGCTATGATTTTTGATGTGGGCTGTTCAGTTTCACATTCTGACCCCTCTACTGCTCTGAATATAGCTTGCTTTCAGCTTTATCTTGTAGAATGCAAAGGCAAGGCCACCCATTCTGAAAATGATACATTTTTAATGGAGCCACCATTCAGAGCCATCCTGGAGCTACCGAATTAAATTTGGCTACTTGGAAAGCAGCAGTTGTTATGGAGAGGACAGTTTTTTCTCCATCCTGTGGGTACTTGGGGAGATGGGAATGGTCTGGGTGTGTCTGTGACATAAACCCTTCACACCTGCTCAGAAGGCCCACTGTAAGGGGCATGGGTGTCCCCTGATAAGTGTTCCCTCACATGCCCTTCTCCCCAAAGAGACCAGCAAGTGATCTTGGGCAGGCTGAAGCAGACACACAGAGACCACATTTCACTCTGCTCTGCTGTCTACGGCAGCTTTCTGAAGACTGAATTTCAGAATGAGATGCTCATCAAATCTGCTTATTTGATTTTAGAATGGTGGTAGGGCCTGTTCTGAGCATAGTGTGTGGGAATAATTAATATTTTCATTTTTATCTTTAACATGAGTTGTACACCACTAAGAGCATCGGAAGTTGTCAGAGAACAGAATTGGAACTAGGCTTTTTGCCTGGTAGACTCTCAATTTACATTAAACAGAGATTGCTCATCAACTGGAGGCAAGGATGTGCCAGGTGGGAGCTGCTTTTAGGTGCAAGAAAATATAACTTGTTTATTTCTCTGTTTTGGGTGGGGCAGATATTAACCCTTTCATTTTCCCCTCCTGATTTGAATGATATTTCTTTTAAAATATAAATCTACAGCAAAAATAGTGATATTGTAAAGAACTTGCACCTCTTAGGCAATATTCTTGCAATGATGTAAGAACTCTGGAAAAATCTACATTCATTAGATTTGAATAACATCTGCAAGAGATGGAGATATCTAGTTTCTGTGTTCCAATTTCTCTGTCAATATAGATGTTTTTGTCTCCCTCTGTTACATGTTTTCTCTGTATGAACTGTCACTCCTCATCCCAGCATGAATCATTAATTCTGAGAAATGTTCCCAAATTGCCATTTCATTCATGTGACACTTTCTCAAATTTGTCACCGCCCCTCTCTTTTTTGGGGGGTACCAGGGATTGAAACCAGGAGTGCTTAACCACTGAGCCACATCCCCAGTCTGTCTTATTGTTTTAAATTTTGAGACAGGGTCCTGCTAAGTTGCTTAAGGCCTCACTAAGTTGCTGAGGTTGGCTTTGGACTTGTAATCCTCCTGCTCCAGCCTCCTGAGCCAGTGGGATTATAACCATGGACCGCACCTCAGTGCAAAGCCCTTCTGCTGGGTTTCCCAGGCTCTTGTGGGATCTGCTTCTCTTTCATCCTTCAGCCTCACATCCTATTCCTTGATCTCAAAAACTCAATTTTCTCCTTAGCACATGAGCTTGTTGCTTTGGTTTGGATATGAGGTAGCTCCAGAAGCTCCTGGGTTAATGCAGGAATGTTCAGAGGTGAATGATTGGCTTGGAAGAGCTGTAACCTGATCAGTCCATTCAAATTAGGATGGACTAGCTGGGTGGAAGCTGTAGCAGGTGGAGTGCACTAGAGGATGTGGGTCTTTGGGGTGTGCCCTTGAGGATTATATCTTGTCTCCCTGGATTCCCCTTCTTGCTCGTGGCTTCCCATCCACCATGAGGTAAGCAGCTTTCCTTTGCCATGCTCTTCTGCCATTGTTGTATCTCACCTTGCTCACCTATCTCACCAGAGCAATGGAGCCAACTGACCAGGGACTAGAACTCTGAAACCATGACCCCCTAAATAAAGTTTTCCTCCTCTAAGTTGTTCTTGTCAGGTATTTTGGTCACAGTGATGACAAGCTGACTAACAACCCATCTTGCTTCCTGCTCCTCCAGGGCCTTCTCATATTTCTTCCCTCGGTTGCATGATCTCCCTTTCCCTCCATGCATCCTGCTGCCCCCCTCCATCCTGGGCGGCCATTCTCTCTTGCTTTGTGCTTTTACTGGGGTGTTCATCTGTGACTCTGCCTCCTGTGAACACACCTGGAAATGATGGTATGTTATGAGTAGTTATGTCCCTCCAAAAATTTTATGTTATAGCCCTGTGTTAATCAGAGTTCTGCTGAGAAACAGAACTAGTAGGAGTTATGTATGTACGTATGTATGTACGTGTCTACTGTCTGGATTCAGAAGAGGCTCTGCATGCATCCTCACAATGGG
The DNA here is from genome assembly GCF_047511675.1 of Marmota flaviventris. NCBI lineage: Eukaryota > Metazoa > Chordata > Mammalia > Rodentia > Sciuridae > Marmota > Marmota flaviventris. The sequence goes on along the minus strand of NC_092513.1, from coordinate 23,031,104 downwards.
AATAAGAGATCTTGAAGGCTTTTACTTGCTTTATTCATTGTCTTGTATCCCACATCTGCCACAGAGTGTGGAGCAGTTGCTCATTAGAAGCTAACTCACCTATTGGGACCAGAAAGGCTTTTTGCCTCTTCTTGGTCCTGTCTTTACTTCTAGAAAGGGAATACTTTTGATCCCTGCATGATAGTATGTGTGAAATTACTAGTAGAGGGTAAGTACATGATCTATTAGTAAAGTTGTTATCAGTCAGGTTTTTTTCCCTGGGAATTAGAGCACTCGAGAGGACATGGATGGGTTCTCTCTTGGAATGAAACGTGTGTGATTCTGGGTGGGGACATGCAGTGTGGCCGGGCAGGATCAGAGGCCCAAGTCTGCAGATTCAGGAGTGTGTACTCATCTAGTCATCAGCTCTTATAGGCTAATGACAGCCTCCCCTTGAGCTCCAAGAAGTCCCAACAAAACCAGAGGTTTTCAAAATGAGAAACAAGGTTTGAAGAGAAGGGGTTGCCTAGTGGTCAACTTAATTGAGGCAAATACATCTCTGTCAGAAAGCCATGCTTTTTAATTCTGGAATTACCTAGATGTGTGATGTAGAAATCACTAACTTCTCTGTGCAATCTTCTGTGTGCTTGAGTGTATGTGCAGAGTCTTGTGGTCTATTCCAGCTCAAAAATTCAAATTCTTTTTCATTTTATTCTCTATGTCATTGCCCTGTATACGAGGAAAATTTTCTCTTTAGGGTCTTGTGGTCATCTGCATAATGCTTGTCCCACTCTTACCCCAAGATGCCCAGGTCCTATTGCCTGGTCCTGTAAAAATGTTAATTTATGTGTGAAAAGCACCTGGTAGATATGATTGAACCTAGGATGGGGGTGGTTAGCCTGAGCTATCCACGTGGGTCACCTTAAAGGTCCTTATAAAAGGGAGGTGGGGACCAACAGCACAGAAGGAGATGTGAGGACAGAAGCAGGGGTCAGAGTGGGTGAGAAGCAGGTTATAAGCCACAGGATATGGAGACGGAAGCTGGGGAAGGCCAGGAAACTGACTCTCCCCAAAGTGTACAAAGGAACTCAGTCCTGCTGTCACCTCAATTTTAGTGTCTCACTTCCAGAATGATAAGACAATAAATTCATCTTAATTGTGATAATTTATCACTGGAGCAATAGGACACTGACATTGGTCCTAATGATGAAAGAGCCAGATGTGTCTTTAGACCCACTGGACCTTGCAGGCGTGGCCTGGCTCTGCTGGCTTGAGGTCCTGGCTCCATACGCCCTTTCAGAGGCTTACGCTTTTCCTCCCAATATCCACTTTCCTAAAACATGGGGGGTCTGGCCTTGCTTTGAGGCATCCCTTGAGGCATTTTACAGAGCCTTATGTGGGCATCACGGGATATGGAGATGCTTTTCTAAAGTGGGTTATAAAACGTCACAGGGACACAACAGTCGTAATGGGGAATTCATATGACTGATAGATTTTCCCCCAGTTCACCACAGCCAATTCTTACCTGGGCTTCTTTATTCTATTCTATTTTATTTTTTAAAAAAATGAGCAAATGCATTAACAGTTATTCCCCTGAAGATGATATGGAGCTGACAAGCACATAAAAATATTTTTAATATCATTTACCATTATCAGGTATATGCAAATTAAAGTCACAATGAAATTCACTACACTCTAAAATGCGAAAAACAGTTGTAATCTTAAATGATGAAATGGGTACCTGGGCTTCTTCTAAAGATAGTGTTGTCTCTGAGAAGAGAAAGGAGGCCATGAAGAACTGCTGTCCTGAATTAAATCTGACCCATAGAGGGAGCTGCTTGGTGAGATCACAGGACACCTGAGGATCAGTGTCAGTGCTCCGTTTGCGACCACCAAGGCATGGACATGAGGACTAGGTGTGCACTCACCCTAGAGTTTGGAAGAGCAGAGCTCAAGAGGAAAGGTAAAATAAGCACAAGGTAACTCCAAAGAGGCAGCAGTTCCAGTTAAAATACTTATTCACTGAGGACCGAGAGGGGAGATCCCAGAGAGCTCCCCCACCTCCAAATATCCAGATAAATAACAAAAAGTAGAATGTGAAAAAGTGGCAGTGCGGATAATGAGGAAAATAAACTGGAGCTTGTGAAAAAATGCTGAGAACAAGAAAAAGACGGTCTCAGGTGTGTGTGGAACCTGAAGAGGTCAAATCCAGAATGGCCCGGTGACATTGTAACACCCACGGTTGCCCTGTTGAGAAGAGTGGTGACATGGTAAAGGGACAGATGACTGAAAGAAGGAGATCTGGGTAAAGAAAGACGTTATCAAGGAGATTTGCTGTTGTTTTCCAAATACATTGGAACCTCCAGGGCTAAATGGATTATATTCTCTGTGAGTTGTTCCCAGAGTATAGTCTCCAGACCCAGAATCACCTGGGAAATTCTCAGGTCTAGCAATTTGGGGGTCTGTCTTACCCACACCGAATCAGTTATTCCAGGCCTGGGGCCCAACAATCTGTGTATTAATAAGCCTCCAGGTGATTCTGACATTGCTATGGCCCAAGGTCATAAGTTCATAATCTGGATCCCTCGGAGGAGATACAGGGGTCAGTAAACCCTCTGGGGCTGGACACAAATGTTCCTGCCAGTGTGCATTTTGGGAGGGCAGTTGAGGACTTTCATCAGATTCTCAAAAGGATCTTAGACCCCCAAAGCTTCAGAACCATTATCCTAGGGTACTGGAAGAACTGATTGCTGTCTCTGCAAAGATGAGAATAGTGCTCTGAGAAGCATCGAGACCTATAGCCTAGAAAGTAAGATATTCCCAGTTTTTGCAAATCAGAATTAGATTGACCCTGATAAACATGGTGGTGATCTTGGCATTGATTTCTGGCAAAAAGATAGAATGCTTCATTAGGTCGTTAGGATATGAATGCTTAACAAGGAAAGCAGTGAGTGAGAAGAGCCGGGAGGGGCTCAGTAATATGCAGATGCATCAAACCGAGTTTGGGTTGTTTTATTACTGCTATTAACTGACACTCTAGGGTGGCTACTTTTGGTTGGGAGACATCCCACAATTAAGGCAGGAAGATGGTGGCTGCAAAGAAGACAACAAGTCTCTGGAATCAATCAACTCTAGGCTCCAACTTGTGAAATGTGCAAAGTATGTGCTGGGGTATAAGCAGGCTCTGAAGATGATCAGACAGGGCAAAGTGTACTGGACAACCTCGCTGACAGCTGCCCAGCTCTGAAGACATCTGAAACACATGTTGGCCAAAATGGTGTCCATTACTGCAGCGGCAATAATATTTAGTTGGGCACAGCATGAGTAAAATGCTACAGAGTGTGGCTCTCATTGGTTCAGGTGATCTGATATCACTAGGAACATGCTAGAACAGATTGGTAGAGACTAAATCACACAGTATTTTTCAGTAATAAGACTTGCCAGAGTTTATTCAAAAATAGCATTCCATATGTTTAAGTTCAGGAAAGTGCAAAGAGGAAAGGAGAGATAGCCCATGATCCCACTGCAAGATAACGAGGCTCCATCAAGGCTTTCTTCAAGGTTTCCTGTATTCTGTTGGAAGAGAAAATTTACACAAAAACGGATTGTTTGCTCCCTTTCTTTTTCTGAGGTTTGCTCTTCTGCATTTTGCCTTTTAAAAATAATTGTAGATCTTGGAGATCTTTCCATATTAACATCCATAGAGCAACCTCATTATTATTATTATTTTATGTACTAGGGATTGAATCCAGAGGCACTTAACCACTGAGCCACGTTCCCAGCCCTTTTTATTTTTTAGTTTGAGATAGGGTCTCACTAAGTTGCTTAGGCCTCACTAAATTGCTGAGGCTGGCTTTGAACTTTCAATCCTTCCGCCTCAGCCTCCCATGCAGCTGGGATTACAGACATGCACCACTTCATTTGGTTGACCTCATTTTTTAAATGACTTTATAGATATTTTTAATATTTTTTTGTTCCATAAACATTTTAAAAAACCAATATTATTTGTTTTGCTATTGGTAGCAATAATGCAATAACTGTTATGTATACATATTTATATTTATTTCCATAAAGTAAATTCTTATAAGTAGAATTAATCAAAATGTAATGCATTGTAACATTGTCAAAGTGTCCCCCAGTATGCTATATTATACTTGCTCTAGTGGAGACTGAAAATGCTGGTTTCTCTTCATCATTGCCCATGTCTAAGATTCTTTTCCAATCTAATAGGGGGAAATCATATTTTTTTGATTTGCATTTATTAATTAATAAAATTATCTCATGTTTTTTCACCATTCATTTCTTAACTCTTCAGGTTCTCTGTTAATTTTTATGTTGCTCTTTATTATTGATTTGAATGATATTTATAAATTAAAGAAAATCATCTTTTGTTCATGTGCTGCTAATATATTTCCAGTTTGTGATTTGTCTTTTTGGCTTTTGACTTTTTGTTACACAGATTTTTTTTAAAAAAGATGCAGTCAAATATATTGTCCTTTTATTCTGTGGTTTCTGACCTAAATGGGGTTTCCAGATTGGTAGGTTAAGGAAATATACAGAAACATTTTATAGGGACTTCATCCATGTGTTTTGTAAGTTTTGCCAAGATATCCTTGTGGACAAAGTGGAGAAATAGAGGCTGAATGAAGACGTACATCAAAGTTTCTGTTGCTCCATCCCATGGACATGCAGGAAGAGGCTGATTAATAGAGCCTTGTCAACTTGATTTCCTGGGCCTGGGTGAACACAGAACACCTGATTCTCATATTTTCAGAGAGCACAGAGGCCAAGGTGGATATTTAATTCTCAGGATAATAGAATCAAGATTCAAAATCTCAACAGATCAAAACATTGAGTTGGAAACTAACAATTCAAATTTAAGAGAGCTAAATCAAGGGTTTGCATTTTTTAAAAAAGTTCTGGTATACAAGGACAGATTCGAAAACCTGGGATATCAAATATTCATGTTTTTAATGACCACAACAAACTGTAAGTTATTGACATACCAAGAATACAAAGAAAGCCACTGTATCTTAGGTGCTTCCTGGGCTTCTCATTAATATTTAAAGAATTTTTAAGAAACTCTGAAATAATCATAGATTTACAGTCATGGTGCAGAAAGGATTCAGAGAGTTCATCTTTTCTTTTCATCCAGGTTTCTCCATTGGTAACATCCTATGTAAGTACTGCACAGTGTTAAACCACTTAATTGCCATTTGTATCCTCTACAACCTTATTTATTTATGATCCATCAGTTTTTATATTTGCTCATTTGTCCATTTGTTATATAGTTCCTTACATTTATATTACATGTATATACGCATACATACAAATATATGTCCACATATTCTTAACAGTTTTTAGTTGGTAAGAAAATTAGGAGTAGACATATATGTAGAAAAAATTCAGCTGTTAATTTTAATCCAGAAAAATCAAGCCTGAAACAAATGCGTGCCTGCTTTCTTACTTTCTTTCCATCCTAGAATCAATTGCAGGACCTTGCATATGCTAGGCAAGATCTCTAACCAACCAAGCTACAGACCCCAGATAGATGACAGACACCAAGTAAATGTGTAGAGCATGGGGTGGACTTGTACAAAGGATCTGATGTACCATGTGCACCATCTCATTTAGTTCCCGTGTTATGCTTAAGCTGTGTATTGCCAAACTATGGAAATAAAAGGGAATGGACTTTTACAGTAATTTTCAAAGGTCCTTTGAAGGCCTGTTGTGCCACCAAGGGGTTAGGCTTTTACCTTGTAAGTCCAATGGCCATTCAGAGATTGGAGGTGGTTACAAGAAAGCACACTGATTCAAGGGAACTTTCTAGCAAGGAGCATTGTTGACTAGTGGAATTTGGCTCTCATGAAAGCAGTGGGCAGGGCTTATTCCAACAGACAGAGTGACCACACTTGAAGAGGGACGTGGACTCACCAAGTCAGGGGTTGTGTATTTTCTCTCGTATGTGAAAGGTGGTAAGAGTGAAAGGAAACAAGGTGTGTGTAATCTCATGAAAATGGAAGGAAGACCAGGAGAGTAGAGGAAGAGGGTCCAGGGGAGGGAGAGGGAAGGAAAGAGGGAGCTACTGGGGAATGAAATTGACCAAATGATGTATGAATATGTGATAATATGTATAATGATGAGCCAATAAAGATTTCTCTTTTTTTAAAACAGGAGGTTTGAAAGGATTCTTAAATTAAAGTTTGTATTAGAGGACCACTAAACTCTTAATTCAAAGACTCTAGGATTCTACATTGATGAATATCACAAAGAAGCTGGAATATTGGAGAGGAAGAAGGAGGGGGTGGTCCTAGGAGCACACATGTAATGAAAGAACCAAAAATAGTTCAATGCTTTGAATGTTTTCTCTCCCAAACCTTTTGCATCAACTTTATAAAGAAGAAGGATCAAATTCAGCTATGATGCTTCCTAGTTTCAGAGGTCTGATAGTATTTTTTGTTACTTTGTCACTCTTTTTTACCATTTTCTTTCCTAAGTCAATGACTTGTTTTACCTTAAAGAATGCTATTGCTAATAGGTTCCTGGTACTGTTTGATAGCTCCTCCTAATTTAATGAGCAGATCTAGGATATTTGCTGTTGAGTTTGCATGTGTGTTTATGTGAAATGCGTTTGTTCATGGTCAGGACCTAAGGTAACTACGATTATGAAGATGTGGCTCCTGTCATTCTCTGAGGTCTGGTGTAATTAGATCTCATGTAGAAGGGAACACCCCTCTTATGAAGCTCTAAGGGAAGAATCTGCACTGGAAGCACCTTAGAGGGAAGAAAAGCTGTCAGGTATATCAGTGGATTTTATCCAATTGAATATAATAGAACCCCCATAAGGTTTTAGCAAATAGATATTTATTTATTGTTCATATACCAAGAAACTCAGAAATTAGTAATTGCCGGCTTTAGTTTAGCAGCTCAGTGGTGTTAAGTCTTGTGTCTCTTCAGTTTTCCTGCCTTTTTCTTTGTGGTGGCGAAACAGCTACTATACCTCTAGTTACCATGTCAGTATCCAGAGAAGGGAGAAGGAAGAAGGGTTGACATCAACTTTGATTGAAAAATGCAAATGCCTTTCCAGAACTTTCTCTGGCAAATGTGCATTCATGTATCATTGCTAGAATTTCCCCTTCTACTCACAATCTATGCACAATTTGAGACATTTGTACAATGAGAAAAACTAAGACAAAGAAAAAGAGAGTTTCCTGTAGTTTTCAGATGGTTTAAGGATATTAATCTGCCAGGAAGGATGGACTATGGATCTGGGAGATTTAACTTGATGTTTATTTACAGAGTCCCATTATATACTCATATGTCTGGGATTAAGAGAAATGAGGCAGGGAGATAGGGATTTTGATAACTCCACTGAATTGAAATTATTTACAGTATAGGACATGAAATTGGTTATAAAGACTCTCCTTGTGGTTTTGATGCAGCCATTCTCTGGAAAAAAATCAATTTGTGAGCAATCTCTTCAGTCTTTTTATTGTAAACATGGTGAGGTGATGTTTTGGCTATTGAACTCTGGAGTCAAAGTGGGTGTTGGAAGATCCTTTGTCTGCATTTGGGAGCTGTCTGAGTAATTGAGACCAGGGCTTGACTCTGTGTCCACAATGCACTAAATTAAATTAGAGACTTCGTGGAATGAACAATGAAAGCCCCAATTTTGTTATGATGCTATTCATTTAATATGTGTGAGCATGCAGATCTTTTAAGTGGTAACATAAAACAGGCCTTGCATTCCTAGGCTCCAAACACTGGTTTTAGAAAAATGTGTTTAGTAACACAACTCTAATTATTTAAAGAGTCTTTGAGCATCTGGTGAGGGAGGTTTGAATTAGCCCCTTTTTATAAATCAGGAAACTGGGACAGGAGAGTTAAGAACTTGCCTGAAGTTTCCCTAACAGAGCTGGAATTCAGTGTGCATCTTGTCTAATTCAACATCCTATGGAATTCCCTCTTTGGGTGGGGGGTGTACTGAGCTACTGATAAGCTCCATAAAGTGAGTTTAAAAAAGAAAAAAAAAAACAGGTGTGTTTAGGACAGACTTGAGGTTTGGATTGAAAATATTGTAGAGGTCATCAGGTGTTGGTGTTAATGCCCTGTCCTTGTGATTTAGAACATATGTGTCATATAGTTATTTAGATGAAAATCTGTGAGATCCGTCTTTGTAGCAATTAAGTGTCTTGACTGTGAGTCTGAGTTCTATCTGTTCTATGTTTTCCAACACAAAGAGGTCACTGGCCTGGGATGTTTATCCTTCTGGATGTCCCCCTGGTCCTGGGCTGGTGTCTCTGTGGATGTGGCAAACCCTTGTACTTTGGCCACCACTGCACACTGACCACTACTCATGCACTGACCCTGTCAGTCCAGTGTTACCCGGGAAGGACATGGTTCCATTCCCTTTTGACTTCCCCATCCCCGAAGAGGAGAATGAACATTTCAAAAGAGCTTTTCACTAAGGGTATGATCAAAAAAAGATGAAAAGGAATATAAAGAGAGGAGCATTGAGCAGAGTGCTGCTGGGCACAGATGAGCTTGGCTGGCACAACTCATTTTCCTTCATTTCTCCCTTACCTAATAGTTGCTGATCCAAAGCCTGTCCTTGGAAGTTCCTGCTTTTTCGCTCCTCCCTTGTGATGCCTGTCCCTCCAATGCAGAGAAGTGTTCACTTTGCATCCAAAGGCTCTTCTTTCTGGATGGCAAAGGCTGCTCTTCCCATATAACTTTTTTTTAATGCTGTGCTTTGGATGGATGCATAGTACTAGTAAAAACAAGAATAAAGTGAACAGAGAACTGGGGATGTAGCTCAATGGTAGAGTGCTTGCTTAGCATGAGCCAGGTTCAAATCCCAATAAACCCCCTCACCCCACAGAAGAGAATAAAGTTTGATTTACATTCCTGTTTTCATGTCCAACTCTCTGGTGTCAGAAATGACACTCATCAAAGCAAACCATTATATGTTATATACACACATATATGTGTATATGCATGTCTGCATTTCACACACACACACACACACACACATACATCTCTGTGTTTGGGATCTAGGTTCTTGAGAGTGCTGGAGTAATGAACTGAACTTACCTTTATTTATTTGGTTTTATGCTCCCTTTTTCCCCTTTAAGTAATTTAGCCATATCTATCCCGAGCTATAAAAATGGACATACTCTTAGACACAGTAATTTCTCCGTGGGAAATTATAACAAGAAATCATTTGAAAGAGAAAGCTATAAAATGCATGGATGTATTTTTAGCAAATGGAGGTGCAGTAATTTACAGTTTATAAGGCCTTGTCATGTTATCTCAGTTCATGTTCACAGCCCTCCAGGGCAACTGGCTCTATTTTCCCTCCATATTATATAAACAGGGAAACAGGCTCAGAGTTATGGTATGATTTCTTTAGAGTTTCACACTTAAGTGAGTTGAATATTTTTGCTTATCTGTGAAATAATAACCTTTGCTTATTTGGGAAACTGAAAAAGAGAGAGGATACTAGAAACAAAACCTTGACCTGAAGCACTTTGAAAAATGAAACACTAGCCAGAGCAATTAGACGAAAGAAATTAAAGGCATAAATATAGGAAAAGAAGAACTTAAACTAGCACTATTTGCTGATGATGTGATCCTATACCTAGCAAGTTCTACCAAGAAACTTCTAGAACTAGTAAATGAATTCAGCAAAGTGGCAGGATATAAAATCAACACCCATAAATTAAAGGCATTCTTTGTATATTCTTTGTATATCAGTGACAAATCCTCTGTTAGTCAGATTTTTGTTGCTGTGATCAAAATACTTCACAAGAACAACTTAGAGGAGGAAAGTTTATTTGGGCTCATAGTTTTAGGAGTTCAGTTCATGGTTGACTGACTCCATTTCTCTGGACCCAAGGTGAGGCAGGACATCATTGTAGAAGGGTGTGGCAAAGAGGTCTGTTCTACTCATGAGGGCCAAGAAAAGAGGGCTGGGGTAGGGAGGAAAAGAGGGAAGGAGGGAGAGGAAAAATGGCCACAGGGAAGATGAACCCTTCCTGGGTACAACCCCAGTGACCCACCTCCTCCAGCTACAACCCACCTGGCTAGAGTTACCACCCAGTTAGTCTGTGCAAACTCAGGAGAACTGATTAGGTTGCAGATCTTATAATACAATCATTTATCCTTTGAATATTCTTGCATTAACACAGGAACTTTGAGATGATGCCTCATAACTAAACTGTAACATTCTTCTCTTGTCCTCCAAAAGCTTATATCCATTTCACAATGCAAAACTCATATAGCCCATCTCCAAAAGTCCCCACAGTCTTATCAGTTCCGGCTCTATCCAAAATTCCAAGTCAAAAGTCTCATCTAGACTCACGGCAAACCCATGGCAGGGAGACCCTATAAAAAACAAAGTAGGATAGATATATCAAATTTACAATGGCACAGGGTAAACATTTTCATTCTAAAAGGCAGGAATGGGAGAATATAGAGAAAAAATGGGACCAAAACCAGACTGAAACCCAGCCAGGCAAATATTGATTCTCTAATTCTACGTATAATATCCAGGAAATGTGTTGGTGAGATGTGAGCTACAAAGGGCATGGGATGCCCTGCCCCTTTGACCTGGCTGGTTGTACTCTATATGGCCTTTTTTTTAGGCTGGCTTTGTCTGAAGCCAACAGATTTCTCAGTGAATGATTCACATCGTTGGTATCTCTTAATCCTAGGAGCCTCTATTCCAGAATTGGCTTCACCTTCATAGCTTAATGTATCATCCTTGCAGAGGCAGCCTTCAGGGGTTCTGACCCTATTACACTTTGCCTGGCTTCCCAGGTCTTCCTTTGACATCTCAGTGGAAATTACCATGACCCCCTAATCCCAGTATCCTGCATTCCTACAGAACCAGCACCATGTGGATGATGACAAGTTCTGCTGCCAATTTGAGCCATAGTTAGGCCTCCTTGGATCATGGATACAGTAGCCTCTGAGTTCTTGGGCAGATGTACATGATTAAAGAACTTCCTAGGCACCCCTCACCCCACTGTAAGCAGGGTTGCCCTCAACTGCTCTTAATCTGCAATGGGTATGGTCTTGTTGATTTCTGAGATGCCCTCAAGGGCATTGTATTTGTGCAAAGTTCTTAGCATCTCTTTAGTGGCTATAATTCATTCAACAACTATACTTTCCTTGGTCTCAGTTTTACATGCATTTTTCTGGCTAAACTGCAAGTTTTTCAAATCTTTTCCCTGTGTATTTTGTTCCTGATTCTCACAGTAAATATAAAGACTGCCAGTAAACCCATTTTACCACCTGAATGCTGTGCTTCCTTGAAATTTCCTCCACCAGATTAATTAGTACATCACCTTTAAATTCAGCCTTACACAAAGTCTCATGACATGGACAAAATGTAGACAAGTTCTTTGCTATAATTTAAAATTGTGGCTTTTAGTCCAATTTCCAATAGAGTTCTCATTTCTCTCATTCCTCTTTGATCAAATGTTTCCTGAGCTAAAATTCTGGCCAATGCTTTCATTAAACCTAGAAAGGAGCAGGTTTTGGCAGCATGCTCAGAATACTTGAAACCTCATCCAGTCTTTACTGTCCACATTACTATCAGTAATCTCCCACCAGTCACCCATTAAGTTCTGCTTACAACATTCTCTGGTTTCTCCAGACTGCAATTCCAAACTTTATCAAACTCTTTCATACACCATTTCCAAAAGCTTCTAAACCACATGGTCAGGCCAGTCACAGGCTCATTCCAATTCTCAGTACTAATTTCTGTGTTAGCTTTATGTCACTGTGACCAAAATAACTGGCAAACCAACATAGTTTGAGAGGTTCAGTTCCTAGTTGGCCAGAAGTAGACAGACAACCATGACAGAAAGGTTGTTGGTGGAAGAAAGCTGCTTACCTCATGGAAACCTGGAAGCAGAGAGAGAAATTGGGAAGGGCCACAGGGAAGATGAACCCTTCCAGGGCACACCCCCAGTGACCCACTTCCTCCAGTCATACCCCACCTGCCTATAGTTACCACCTAGTTAATCTATTCAAACTAGGAAAGACTGACTATTCATAGTTCTCATGATAGAATAATTTCACCTCTGATGTGGGGAAATAGACAAATTCATACATTGCTGTGGGACTGAAAATTGGTGCAACCACTCTGGAAAGCAGTATGGAGATTCCTCAGAAAACTTGGAATGAAACCACCCTTTGACCTAGTTACCCCATTCATTGGCATGTACCCAAAGGACTTAAAATCAGCATATACAGCCACATCAATGTTTATAGCAGTTCAATTCACAACAGATAAGCTATGGAACCAACCCAGATGCCCTTGAACAGATGAATGGATAAAGAAAATGTGGCATATATACACAACAAAATATTACTCAGCCATAAAGAAGAAGGAAATTATGGCATTTGCAAGCAAATGGGTGGAACTGGAGATGATCATGCTAAGTGAAATAAGCCAATCCCCCCAAACCAAAGGTCAAATTTTCTCTCTGATATGCAGATGCTAACTCACAGTAAGAAAGGGGCCAGATTAGACAAAAGGAAATGAAAGGAAGAGAGAGGGGATGGGAATAGGAAAGACAGTAGAATGAATCAGAGATAAATTTTCTATGTTTTTATTTGAATACAGTATAAATTCACATCAGTGTACAACCACAAAAATGGTTATATTTCATGTATGTATGATGCATCAAAATACATTCTACTGTCATGCATAACTAAAAAAGAATGATTAAAAAATTATAAAAAGAATCATTTTACCTTGGAATATTCCTGAATGAACACAGGAACATTTTTTTGGGGGGGGAAACCTCATATCTAAACCATAATATTCAGCCTTCTATGTAAAACAAGAGTCTGGATTAGTAGGGGTTACTCTGAGGGATGATTCTGAGCATGCTGCCAATACCGACTCCTTTATAGGTTTAATGAAAGCATTGACCAGAATTTTAGCTCAGGAAATATTTGATGACCTATGAGATGCAGAAGAAACATACTCCAAGGAACAATGCTAGCCCCAGGCTTTTCTCCCAATCTCCAGAAACAAGCCAATGTTTTATTGTTCTTGGTCTGAACTGGTAGGATAACTGCCTCATTCATTACTCTAGATTCTTTTGTCCAAACTTAAAGCCTTTTTGCTGTGAAGAAAAGAAAAACTGTCCTTTCCCTGAAGAAGGGAACTGTCTGAGTTTCTTGGTTCTTATGCGACTGGGATTTTTTTTTTTTCAGTGGCCTGGGATTCTTCCTGAGATTTGAGCAATGACCCCATTGTAGAAATCCTCCTTCTAAAGGTTACTGGACAGTGGTCTGTGGGAACATGCTGCTCTTTGAAGGAAAGATTTGGGAGAATGGGACAGAAAGCTATTCTTTCAAATGGTCCTCATGAAAGAGCTGGCTCCCAGGTACCTTTCCTTTATAGGATGGGACTTTTAATTTGTAGGCATCAGGTCCCTTGCTCTTTACCTTTCCCCATTCCTCTTTCAAAGCATGTGTGTGTTCAAGTGATTAATGTCCCATTTTTCTTGGTTGGGTTTGTCTGCTTTCCCAAATAAGCAAAATAGAATCACTCTACTTCTCCACTTTTTAGTGCTCTAGTTGTTATAGATTTTGAAATGTGTTCTTATTCTGGGCCTTTTATTGTTCAGCATGAAAACTGGTAGAACAATAATTTTTCCTTACCACTATGTATAGCATCCCTCCTGTTCAAAGCACTTCTTAAAGATTAACCAATTAGGGGCTGGGGCTGTAGCTCAGTGGTAAAGTGCTTGCCTTGCATATGTGAGGCACTGGGTTTGATCCTCAGCACCACATAAAAATAAATAAATAAAGATACTGTGTGTTTATCTACAACTAAATAAATATATTTTTTAAAAAGATTAACTAATTAATTCTCTCAACATCCTTGTCCTAGTGGGACAATTAATAGTTGACTAATAATAGGATGAAGAACAAAAATGATTCTTACTTTTTCATAAGTATCTTCAAGTTTCAAAGCATATTTACTGCCACCAGCTAGAATACAGAATAGGGGAGAAAATGGACAGAAAAAAATCTCTCCACTCTCTCTCTGACTCCTCATGAATATCTCCATCAAGGACTTTGGTGCAGTTCTTTAGGGGACAAACTATGCAGAGCCAACTTGGTCTAAAGACTTGAATATGAACTTAATTCTAAGCCTGGTTTTCCTTCTGGTTTAGAATCACAGGATGTTGGGGGATTCGGGCCTTAGAGATAAAATTAGTCAACCCCTTGACTTCGCAGATGTGAAAACTTAGACAGAGAAAGGTTGTATTGACCCAAGGTCACACAGGACTAGATTGGTTTATTCCTTGTTCTGCCCTTGGTGTTTCAGAGGAGATGTCTGCTCACCTTGAAGGTCTTATGAGAATGAATTAGTTCTGTTATTGTCCAGTGCTGGGGTTTAGATATTGGGTAATGGATGCTCAGTACCTGTGTGTGGGTTCCTGAGCCAGGTGGAAGCTACTTGCTGCATCTAGCCCAGCTGGTGTGCCAGAGAAAGTAGATGAACACTGTTGTACAAAAATGCTCTCTTAGTACATTTGGGGAAAATAGGATATAGAATACATCATTTATCTTGAGAGAGTCAACGAATGTTTGATTTAAACAATAGTCCATTATGATGTTCACTGTAGCAAATTCTGTAAGTTTTATGGCAACCCCCATTACGAAACCATTTTCATCCCTCTCCTAGCTGTCTGAAAAACTGTAAATTGGGTGGAAATTTTCATGGCTAGACCCTGCCTGTTAGAGAATGGATGGCTTCTGGGAGCTCAGGGAAGGAAAGAAAATCTCATTAGCTGCCTCTGAGTTATTGTTGAATGGGAAGAAACGTAAGTATATTCCTTTTGGAGTTCGCAAAAGAGTTGAGTCTATTTCCCTCTGTAGAGTGGAATTATGAAAAAAGAGGCAGAAAGGTCTCATTTTCAAAGCTATACAGACTCACTAAGAAGAGCTGAGGGGAAAAGGTGTTACCGAGTCACTTTTCAGCAACTGCTGAAATCACTGCTCAGGATTTCAGCATCTAACCATCTCATGTGTAAGTTTGACATTTTCCCCGGCTCTGTCTTGATTATTGTGTCATTGGAATGAGAACTCCTGGAGTGAGATGAAGGGTTTGAAAGCCTAGCTGGAGGGAGAAAGGCTTGGCATGCATCCTAGCTTGTGGTCATTTCTGAAGTGGTAGGAGCTAGCCTCCGGGGTTAAGGGAATCGAGTTGGCTCTGTCCAGGGTTGACACAAGGCCACATGGTAATGGGTGCCCGACAAACAGGATTCAAGGACTCGTAGTTCTGGGACAGGATTCAAGACACTTCAAATCTTTTCTCACTCCTGTCTTGAAATATCATTTTGGTTATCCAACCTAAGTACACTTCTTACCCTCAAGTCAGTCACCACATTTTCTTCTCCGAGTGACATGTTTTTGTTCGTTTTCAAACATTTTTTTATTTGTTTTAATTAGTTATACATGACAGTAGAATGCATTTATGCACTTTGATGTATCATACATCGATGGGGTATAATTTCCCATTTTTCTGATTGTACATGTTGTAGAATCACGTTGGTCATGCAGTCATGTATGTCCATAAGGTAATAATGTCTTTCATTCTACTATAGTTCCTATTCCCATATTCCCTCCCCTCCCTTCACTCCCCTCTACCTAATCTAAGGTAACTCAGTTCTTTCATAGTGCCCCCACCCCATTGTGAATTAGCATCTGGATATCAGAGAAAACATTCAGCCTTTGGTTTTTTGGGATTGGAATACCGTGTTTTTGACTGTGGGCTCACTGTTCTCATCCTTCCTTGTCTCCTGGTCCTAGTCACCAAGGATTACCTCAATTTCTTAGCTTTCCCCGCTCCTTCCCTCTTCCAAATTATCTTAGACTACAAATAAGTCTTCATTCTCAAAATTCGTAGAGATTTATTTGCCATACTACTGGAATAAGATATTTGTTTATAATTATTTCATACAGTTTGCAAATCATTTCATATACTTTGTGGGTCCCCATACCTGTCTTGGGGACAGGGCTACCTTCTTTTATCTAGTCTAGGGGATTCAAGGGCATAGTATGCACACCATCAATAGTGGTTGACTTGTAATATAGTATGTGTGGGAAAGTCTTATCTCCTTTATTCCGTATTGGCCCTTTAAAGATAAATTCAGTCATTCACCTTTCTGGGCTGTGCACTCATTTGATGCATAATAAATATTTGTTAATTTTACCTTTAGCTTTTCTCACATTTCTAGGTGCTCATCATCTATAAAACTCAGGCGACTCCTCTTATGATGGAACATTTTTATAGTTGCCTCTCATGTTTGCTGTGATCATGGGTGTATGGGACTATTTTTGGATTCTGTTTTTTTTCCCTCTAATAACCATGCCTTTGCAAAAATTGTTTCTGTGTGAAGTGCCCATTTTTCATCCTCATACACACAGATGTGAATTTAAAAATACTGGTATCACACTATTCTGTACCGCACTTTCTGGTGATATTCCTTCTAGCATCCTTAAAAATTGTCTAGAAATAAGTGAGGATAAAATATTAAATAAAAGTATTCTCAAAGTACCAACCTATGTAATACGAAGAAAAAATGACCGTAGTCATTTCCCTGCCTCATCCCTTCTTCCCACATGCTGGAGACCATGGCTGTGCCCTTTTCCAGAGTTGCTGGAATGTTCTTCTTTTTTTACCATGTGGCATCATGAATGCTGTGCCTAAAACCCCCCAATTCTGACTGGTCTGTTGGCCTAGTTAACTTTTCTTAAAATATTATTTTCTTATTTCATAAAAAATTTACACCTTACAAGGATATTTTCTTAACATGATAATAAACTTACTTTTAAGTGAAATTCTGTTATCATCCTTTAACTATTCCTTCACTAATGAACTTCTTACTGTATTGTAACTTATCTAGTTTTTTAGAAATGCTAAATATTTTGAAATATTCAAGTAGGAAAGGATATTCTTGTTTGTCTGCTTATTTGACAAACACTTGACACCTACGGTGTGATGTTTAAAGAAAAATTAAAAATAATAATAAAAAAAGATGCAACTTATTCCTGATTTCTGGAGGTTTGCATTCTACAAAAAGACCAGAACAGGGCTGGGGTTGTAGCACAGTGGTAGAGTGCTTGCCCCGCACGTGTAAGACTCTGGGTTCGATCCTCAGCACCACATAAAAATAAACAAATAAAAATATTAAAAAAAGAGACCAGAACAGCATTGAGTTTAAGGATTAGAGAACTAAAATAGAGGGTGGGGGCTGTGCATTGGGAGTTTTTGATCTCAGAGAATGCAATGATTTGTTATGAGTTGGGGCAATCTGCAGAGCCTTTCGTAAGGGGAAGCTTTGAGGTGAAACTAGATGGTTGAGTAGATGAAAAAGAGGGTGAAGAAGGAGTTAAGGAGGAACAAAAACTGATTCATAAAAGTGCATGTGTAGTTTGGGGCCAGATGTCAGGGGACTGCCTTTTGTGTGTGTGGAAATATAACAAAACAAAAACAAACCATTCACTTTTTTTTCTAAAGTCAAAGCAGTAGTTTTTCCTCTGTTTTTTCCCCTTGCAGCTGAAAATATTAATGTGGCCCTCTAATTACTGTTGTTCTTACAGATGGATGGAAAGCGCAGATGCCAATGCTGAAGGGGAAAAAGGTGTTTTGAAAAGATAGCAGTGGATGTGGAATCCTCAGCACTGGCTCCCTGAATGAGAGGAGGAGCCTGGGCGGCAGATACACGGTTTGTCGCTGGGGTTTTCCTTAACAGAGAAAAGTCTCCACAGAATAGCAAAAATAGCAAAAACTCCAAGTTGGGGTCCTGAGGTCTAAATCTGCTGTGTGACCCTGGGGAAATCTTTTACTTCCTAGGCCTTAGCATCCTCCACTGAATAACGAAGTGATGGAATAAGAAATCTTTTAAGATTTATTTGGGCCATTCTGTAGTAGTTCAAGAGGGTGTCTCGAAGTTTCCTTACATATCTGCTTCATTTGGGAGTCTCATCCCCTGAGAGTCAGTACTAGGAGGTAAAGGCATTTCTCATAAGACTCTCATGTCCCCCTACCCCCAAGGACCCTTCTGCAGGTACTCCACACCAGGAAAACCTGCAGTCTGTCCAGACGGGTACATTCTACACTTGTCTTGCCCTTTCCAACCCTGGATTATTGATCTCTGGAGAAAGAAGATTTATTTTTATCCTTTTCTTGTTTTTCTGCACTCTCTCATTCTGTTGCAGACTTTCTTGTTTCAAGATGTCTTTATTGAGACTTCCTGGGTGCAGGTATTAGGGGCACATAAGCAAAAATTCCCCTTAAGGTGGAAGAACACACATACAAATGAATAAATGTCTGGCAGGGTGTTGAATGAGTGAGTGAACATTTAATTCTTTTTCAAACTCAGAGGCCTAAATATTTACTGATTGTTTCCTATATCCTATTAAATAAAAACTCTCTAAAATCTTTGAAGGAATATAAGATCATGGAAGGGTAAAGATCATACCAGTCATTGTCAACTTATTGAACTCCCCAAACCTAAGGATGATTTATAAAATCCCATGACAAGCACCCTCTTGATGACCTGGTCATAAACAACATGTACGTTTAGTTACTTTCTAAAACTGTAAGTGGTTTTGTTGCAAATTATCTCCCCTGCTACTTCCCTGTCCCTCAGTCTCCCTGACTTCTCTAATTTTTCACTTATTTCTCTCTTCCAATTATACTCCTGTTTCGTACTCTTTGATGAATTTATTTTCTTCATCATCTTATAGGTAGCTTTAGTAAGGGATACTTAGGTGCTAGACACCTAGGTCTTTATTTAATCCAATGCCAATATTTTTCTGAAGAAACTGAGCCTCAGTGAGGCTCAGTCATTTAGCTAAGGTCACCCAATAGGGAGCAGAACTCAGAACCTCAGTCAGTCTGATCTGTCAAAATCCAGCCTTGTGGGCATGGTGCACATGCATGTAATATCAGTAGCTCAGGAGGCTGAGGCAGGAGGATCACAAGTTCAAAGCCAGCCTCAACAATTTAGCAAGGCATTAAGTAATTTAGTGAGATCTGGTCCCAAAATTAAAAATTAAAAGGACTGGGGATGTGCTCAGTGGGTAAGTGCCCCTGAGTTCAATCCCTGGTACCCCCCCCCCCCAAAAAAAAAAAGAAGAAAGAAAGAAAGAAAAATCCAGCCTTATGTCTTTCTAAGGCAGTCTTAAAAAATATCATTTAAGTATTCCTGAAACTCTTCAGATAACTTCCAGGAAGTTAAGATGGTTTCTTTTATAACAGATACAATTATTTGAGAAAAAAAAAATGGCTAAAGCTTGCGAAATCTGTAGGAGAGAACTTTTGGGCCCTGTGGAGATTTTTACTGAGCACCAACCTCTTCTCAAAGGCCAGGAACAGCAATTATGATAAAAGAGACTAGGAAATAAAAGGAATAAACAATGTAGGGATTGCTCTGGAAAAACCATAGCCCATCGTAGGCTTCCACTTTGATAATGACCTTCCTTCTTCCCAGAGGGACTTAGAGCATCCAGCTATCTGAAGACAGTTTTTGAACTCTGGCTTTTTATGGCCTTGACAAGGACAGCTGTAATCAGGGAAGATTCTGAGCTCCAATAAGTGGAACAATTAAATGTATTTACCTGGTGACATTCAAAACCATTTCTTTGTTGGAAATGGGGGTGAACCAGCCCTGGTGCTTATGTGTAAGGACTTGTGTTTTTTTAGTATTATTTTTGGATGTTGCTTGGAGTGCCATGCTTTTGAATGTTCAGTTTAGCTGAAGTTTAGTTGAAAATAATGTGAATTTAAAATGAATGATAATCTCTATTGCCATTTTAAGTTTGTAATATTTACCTATCTAATAATAACTGGAAATTAATTCTGGAATCATACCCCAGTTAAACTTAGTTATAGAATCAGGCTGAGTTTGACATTCAGGGTGTGACTGGGAAAACATAGGAACTAAATTCTTGTCTTTTCTTGATGTCATGAGACTCCCCATCCATGGCTGTAAAGTTTTCCTTAGATCAGAAGAATTGACTTGTCAGTTCCTTTTAAAACCTGGTCTAGAGCCCTCATAATTCAAGAATTATAGTGCTTAATGTTTTTCTCTGTCACGAAGACACAGTCTTTGCTAGGGCAATAAGAAGAGGAAAGAACGGTGACACCATGTTAAAGCCCTTGGCCTCTTCCTGGAGCTACTACAGAGTGGCCATGTTCACTGGCTCTGGGACACATGGCTTCTGAGAGCTTCCTATGGTAGCACCCCCTAACTAAGCATTTCCATAATCAGTTGTGCTAGCATTGAGACTTAGAGTGATATTTTTTGTCCCTTTGAAGGACATAAAATTGTGCTAAATTATTCCATGACCAACAAATATCTGTTCAGGATTGACTGTGTGCCAGGCACCAAGCTAGACCTAAGGATACAAAGCAAAACAAGGCACGGCCCTTGTCTTCAAATTTTCTTTATCCAACAAGAAATTGGAAACTTTCAGGAAAATTTATCAATTGCATTCCTTTGTTAATGAAAATAGTGAATTCAGAATCAAAATGGTTAACTGTTCACTGTTAATTTGGGGCTATTGTGAAGAAAGCAGCTATGAATATGCATGTAAATCTTTTTGCCAACATATCTTATCACTTCTCTTGGGTAAATGCCTTGGAATGGAATTGCTAGATCACATGATAGATTTGTGTTTAAATTCATCAGAAACTTCTGAACTTTTCCAAAGTTGTCATCCCATTTCGCATCTACCTGCAATGGGTGTGTGTGTGTGTGTGTGTGTGTGCGTTTGCTGTATTTTATTAAGGATTTTTGTTTCCATGGTTAAGAGTGCCATTGTAATGTTTTTCTTTATATGGTTTTAGTATCAAGTCAAGATTGCTTATTCATTTTGCTGATCTCCTCAACCTAGGCTATCTGCTTGGATGCCTGCTCTAGGCATTTTTGTCTTGATCTTTGCTCACCTTACCCCTAAATTCTACCTTCCCATTTCTGGCACTTATTTGCTATGATTGGACTTGTGTTTGAACTTCTCAGGACTTTTGGACTATTCTAAATTTGTGAAGAGAGCCCAAGACCTGGGTTATTCTGTTTTTCTCCATGCTATGTTCAATCAGTCTTGGCCTCCTGAAACTCTGGGGAACAAATGTATTGGAAGATATTCTAATAAAAACAAAAACTTGGATACAAACTAATGTCCTTAACAGTGTAGATCTATTAGTAAATTGTTAACTTCCACTTTGAGCTGTTAGGACTTTGAATCGAAGTATTTCTCTAATTAGCCTTAAATCTTGATATTCCCTCAGGTCCTGCTCGTCTGCCACGCTTCTTAAGCAATCTCCTCCTGTGTCACTGCTTTTATTGCCAACTACATCTTCATACCACTAGGTCTACTTTTTAACCCTGTCTCCTCTCCTGAGTTCTAAACCCATGGATTTCTCTTGTGTACTGTATATCTCCTCCTTGAATTTCCTCACGACTTCTATCTTGATGTATATTATAATCTAATTTTTTTCAATTGTTTCCCATTTCAGTGAATGAAACCCGACTCATCTCATTGCTCAAACTTCATCCTCAAATTCTCCTGCCTCGGGACTGGGGTTGTGGCTCAGAGGTAGAGCACTTGCCTAGCATGCATGAAGCACTGGGTTCGATCCTCAGCACCATATAAAAATAAAATAAAGATATTGTGTCCACCTATAACTAGAAAATAAATACTTTAAAAAAAATCTCCCACCTTAATCTACTCCCTGTTCCCACTTATTATTTTCATTTATTATTAAATTCTTAGGTCCATTTCTTTTCTCCTAAACTTCCTTTTATGATGCAATATTTCAGACTTACAGCATATTATATGAAATGCATAATTGTATATGTGCATTTTAAAGAAGAATCCAAGGAATTGCATTGCATTCTTCCAGAAACTTCCCTGTTATTGCAACTTCTGTCCCACCAGAGGTGACTCCTTCCCTCACCAGAGGGATAGACATTTGTCTAGATATTTGTTTTAATTATTCCCTGACTTTTATTTGTAGTTCTGTCCCATTGTTAAGTGATATTTAGAGTTACATTACTCAGTTTTGAAACAGTGTCAGGAACAAGCATAACTATACAACAAAAGTCAGAAGAGAGACAAGTACAGAGTCTCAGATTTCCTGAGCCACCTAAGGGTTGACAGTTCCTGGACCTGTGTCACCCAGGTGTTCTGTCCTTAGGTTATCAAGAGGCCTGATGCTTGTGTGGCCAACCTCTCAAGTCACCCTGCTCTAATCTGCCCTGATTGGCCTTTCTGTCTGGGAAACAGCAGTCATTCTGGGATGTCTTTCTACTTTCTTCCTGGAAATTCTCTACTTTCTTAGCTGCACTTACTGTTCTCTTGATTTACTCAGTGTTTCTCTATTTTCTACTGTCTAGAAACAACTGGAGAAGAGCACATGGGAGATGAAATCTTTGAGATACTTGCTGGGAGCCATTAGCCAAATAGGTATGACAATTTCCTTGCCAGCGTACCCCATGTTGCTTAGTGGAAGGACTCGTGGAAATAGGACATTTTGCAGTGACATTGCATGTAGGTGACCTTGCTCAAGGACCAGGGCGGATTAGGGTGTTCCCAGTTTAGAATAATCGGGTTTAGGGCGTTCCAGGTTTAAGATTATTCCTGCTGGGAATAGGGCGTATCCTGCTGCCTGAGTTCCCCTTGAGTTCTCACGGGATTCAGACAGTATTTTTTGGGAGACAGAAGCCCAGTGGATGTGGATTTGGGCAGAGAATGTGGATTTCCCCAGAACGTGATTGTAGACGGCTGGTGTGAGTTCGGGAATAAAGAGTTGCTGTTTGAATCTACAAGCTGTGTGGTGGCTCGTGATTGTGTGCCCAGCCAGACTGCGGCATTTGGCGTCCCGTGCGGGGAACTTCTGAAGCTTGGAGGTAAGTGAAATTGCTCGTCCCTGAGGAAGAGCAAAAGAATGGGTGACCATTTCAAAAAAAAACAGTGCGTTCTTGTTTTGATTTATCTTGTTTTTGTTTCAAGCTGCCTATCCCTAGAAATTTCTCAGGCAAACTGGAAAAAATGGTTGACTAAAGGTTTGAAGTTTGTCGGCCCTGAGGAAGAGAAAATTGATACAATGAGTTTTTATTCCGTTTTTGTTTCATTCAGTTTCGGTTTTGTTTTGTGTTATCTTATTGGGTTGCGTTATCTTTATAGTAGATTAGAAATTAGTAAAAAACAAACCGAAAAGATGTTAAGTAAATTGTTGGAGGTTCAGACCATGGAGAAAGACATTTTAGATCAAGCAAAAGAGAAGGTCTCTCGAGCTAGTCAGACAGAGGAAGAAAATTTAAAGGAAGAGGGGTTGTTAGGAAAAAGGCCACAATAGGAGGCTGTTACTAACTCCGTTTTATCACAAGAGGGCGTAATTCGACCAACAGCCCCACCGATGGAGACAGCTGAGTGGCCCTCAAACCCCGTAGTTGATAAATGGGATCCTGAGACAGGACCTCAAAGATTAGCATGCCCTGTACTTGAACAGGTAGGAGGGCAGCGAATTCACCGTGCTTTAGATTTTAAAACAGTGAAGCAGTTAAAGGAGGCTGTAACAACCTATGGTCCCCAAGCTCCCTTCACGGTAAGCATGGTCGAGTCCATTACTAACTTGGACATGACGCCAGCAGATTGGGCTAGCATGTGTAAATCTGTACTAAATGGAGGACAATATTTGTTATGGAAGGTTGCCAATGAGGAATTTTGTGCGGAGACAGCTAGGCGAAATGCAGCAGCCGGTTACCCTCAAAGAAATCTAGATATGTTGTTAGGAAAAGGACCTTATGAGGGTCAACGGCAACAAATTGAATATGATCCTGCTATATATGCACAAATTGCTGCAGACTCAGTTAGGGCATGGAAGACTTTACAAGGACATGGAGATTTACAAGGTCAGCTATCTAAGGTAATACAGAGAGCTAATGAACCTTATGCTGACTTTGTAGATAGGCTAATTCAAACAGCTGTCAAAATTTTGGGGGATACAGAACAAGCAATGCCATTAATAAAACAACTGGCTTATGACCAAGCAAATCGTTGCTGCAGAGAGGTTATTAGACCATGGAGACATGAAGATTTAAACACATATATTAAATTATGTAGAGACATTAATGAACAAGAGCAAGTCGTGGCAGCTGCAGTAAAACAGGCTTTAGATGCCAGAGACATTAATGAACAAGGGCAAATTGTGGCAGCTGCAGTACAACAGGCTTTAGATGCCAGGCCAAAACATGTTATGATTGTGAACAAACAGGACATTTTAAAAGGAATTGCCCCATAGGAGGAGGGTTTAACAAAAGTAGGTATCAAAAGAATAGAATACTGGGTATTTGCCCACGATGCCGTAGAGGGAGACATTGGGCTAATGAATGCCATTCTCAAACCACCATAGAGGGTACTCCCTTATCAAAAAACGGACAAAGACCAGGTATTTATCCACGATATCGTGGAGAAAGGCATCAGGCTCCATTGCCAAAAAACGGACAGGGGGGCCCAATGCCCCGGGGCCCACAACCACAAATCTACGGGGCAGTGGAGGAACCCAGCACCACCATCAGGGTAGTGCCCAGGACACATTGTCCATTAAATCCCTCATCAGACAAACCCAAGGGAGCGCAGGGTTGGACATCTGCGCCTCTGCCAGAGCAGTATTAACTCCAGAGACGGGAGTTCAAATTATTCCCACAGGAGTAAAAGGACCTCTTCCCCAAGGAACAGTAGGCTTATTATTGGGACGTAGTTCATCTACATTAAAAGGACTTATGATAAGTCCTGGGGTAATTGATCCCGATTATGTAGGTGAAATAAAAATTATAGCTAGTTCTCCAAGAGGTATATCAGTAATTTCACCTGGAGATAGAATAGCACAGTTGTTAATAATACCCAGCCTACATAATAAATTTCCTAGTCATAGTGTCGAAAGAGGTTCCAGGGGATTAGGCTTCACAGGTGTAGATTGGGCTATGTTGTCTTTAAATTTAGATTCTCGCCCAATGCTAAAACTAAATATTCAAGGTCATGAGTTTAATGGGCTACTGGACACAGGAGCTGACCTTAGCATCATATCTCGTCAAGAATGGCCAAAACATTGGCCATTACAACAAGCCACTCAAACGCTTCGAGGCCTAGGAGTGGCGACTAATCCCCATAGAAGTTCTATGATATTAGATTGGAAGGATCCTGAAGGATGTGAAGGAACTATACAGCCATATGTATTGGATCATCTTCCTATAAATTTATGGGGACGAGATGTCCTAGATCAATTAGGTTTGACGTTAACAAATAACATCAATCCTAATGCGCCCACTAGTAGGGCTAGACAAGGCTTTAGGAAAGAAAAAAGATTAGGAAAACAAGGGCAAGGTATAGCAGCACCAATACAAATAGCTCAAGGAACAGACAGACATGGGTTGGATTTTCAGAAAGGGCCACTGAGACAATCAAAATTACTTGGAAATCAGAAAGACCAGTGTGGGTTCCTCAGTGGCCCCTGACTAAAGAAAAGATACAAGTAGCCCATGATCTGGTCAAACAACAATTAGCAGAAGGACATACACAACCTTCCATATCTCCCCATAATATTCCCATTTTTGTCATCAAAAAGAAATCTGGTAAATGGAGATTATTGCAAGATTTAAGAGCCATTAATAATGAGATGGTTATTATGGGACCTGCTCAATCAGGGATTCCTCAATTGTCTGCTTTGCCAAAAATCTGGCATGTTTTAGCTATAGATATTAAAGATTGTTTTTTTTCAATTCCAATTCATCCCGAGGATAGTCCACGTTTTTCATTTACTATCCCTGCATTAAATCATGAAGGTCCTGATCAGAGATATGAATGGAAAGTACTCCCTCAAGGGATGGCTAACAGTCCAACTATGTGTCAAATTTATGTTAACAAAGCAATCCAGCCACTTAGAAATCAAAATCCTGAACTACAAATATTTCACTATATGGATGATGTATTATTGGCACATAAAGATAAAAACATATTGCTGGAATGTTATGCCACACTTACAAACTTATTAAAAAATTATAATCTAGAG
Organism: Marmota flaviventris; assembly: GCF_047511675.1. Lineage (NCBI taxonomy): Eukaryota > Metazoa > Chordata > Mammalia > Rodentia > Sciuridae > Marmota > Marmota flaviventris. The sequence goes on along the minus strand of NC_092513.1, from coordinate 23,005,009 downwards.
ATAGCAATAGATAAAGTACAATTAAATTTTCCAATTAATTATTTAGGAGTTCTATTATCCTCAACCATGGTCCGTCCACCAAAAATTCAAATACGAGTAGATCAACTCAAATCACTTAACGACTTTCAAAAGTTATTGGGAGACATAAATTGGATAAGGCCTTATCTAGGTATACCAACAGGAGAGTTGGGACCTTTATTTGATATTCTAAAAGGTCCATCAGATCCAAATTCACCCCGCATGTTAACTCCTAAAGCAAGAAAGGCATTAAAAATTACTGAAACATATATGGAAAATATACATTTGGATAGAATTGATATAAGTTTGCCTTTATTATTTATTGTACTACCAACAAAAAATATTCCTACAGGAGTATTTTGGCAAGAAGGTCCATTATTGTGGATACATTTATCTTATTCTCCTAACACTATTCTTACTAGGTATCCTGAGGCTGTAGGACAATTAATACTCAAAGGAATAAAAGCAGCGAAGGGAGTGTTTGGAATTTCTCCCAATAAAATTATTACTCCATATACTATGGATCAAATTGATGAGTTAGCTAATGAGTTAAATACTTGGGCAATAATCATGTGTAAATCTAATGTTACATTTGATAATCATTTACCATCTAATCCTTTGTTGTCTTTTTGGTCTAAACATCCTGTAGTTTTTCCTAAAATGACAAGAAAAACACCTATCATGAATGCTCCAAATATATTCACTGATGGGTCTAATAATGGTACAGCAGCAGTAGTTACCCCAGATTGAACTTTTACATTTTTAGTACCAAACTATCAGCTCAAAAGGTAGAGCGTAATGCAGTTTTACAAGCTTTTTTGATGTTTAAAGATTCTGTATTTAATTTATTTTCTGATAGTCAGTATGTAGTTAATGCTATAGTATCTCTTGAAGATGCTGGTAGGATTTCCCCTTCTTCTACTGTTTTCTCTTTGTTTTCCACTATACAAAGTCTAATCTGGGACAGAAAAGATCCATTCTTTATAGGACATATTAGGGCACATACAGGATTGCCTGGAGCCCTTAGTTTAGGCAATGATTTAGCAGATAAAACTACACATGACATACATATTTTCTCTACATTTGAAGAAGCTACAAATTTTCATAAAAGGTTTCATGTTAATGCTAATACTTTACAAAAGCGTTTTAAAATAACTAAGGAACAAGCCAGACATATAATGTCAAAATTGTGTGACATTTTTACCACAAGTTAATCTTGGAGTCAATCCTAGAGGACTGATACCTAACCATATTTGGCAGATGGACGTCACACACTTGCCAGAATTTGGAAAATTAAAATATTTACACGTTACAGTTGATACTTCTTCTGGATTTTTGATGGGCTCCCTTCATGCCGGAGAAAAAACTAAAGATGTTATAGCTCATTGCTTACAAAATTTTGCCACTGTGGGCGTTCCTAAACAGTTAAAAACCGATAATGGTCCTGGCTATACCTCTACCTCTTTTAAACAATTTTGCTCATCATTTGGTATTACTCATATAACAGGAATCCCATACAATCCACAGGGACAAGGCATAGTTGAAAGATCTCATCAAACTATTAAAATGTACTTATTAAAGCAAAAAGAGGGAATTGGAAGGGGATATATATCCCCCAAAGATAAACTTAAAATAAAGCTTTTTACTCTAAACTTTTAAAATTTGGATTCATCAGGACTTAGTGCTGCAGAAAGACACATGTATCCAAAAAATGTACATAAGCCTAAAGTACTTTGGAAAGATATTCTAACAGGACAATGGAAAGGTCCTGACCCAGTGATTTTCTGGAGTCGGGGGTCTGTTTGTGTTTTTCCACAGGGAGAACAGCAGCCGATTTGGATTCCAGAGAGATTAACTAAAACAATTTCTACAGATCGAAAAGAAGATGATTTGACTCAAATCCATAACAGCTGATATCCAGAACTCCAGCTTGGCCATTCTTACATCTGCGACAGTGATTAACCAGGATGCTTTTTTCAATAGCTATTTTATTATTGCATTTTTCCACATCATAAGGTTCTATTTTTATTTTTTGAGCTCATACAAACCTAGGTTAATGTTTTTGTGATCAGTTTTATTTTTTAACTGTGAAGTTTTTAAACATTGCAATGGAGATTTCACCTAGGTAAAGCTACAAGGCCTTTACTATTTTCTTATGTGTTGTACGTTTGTGTGCACATTTGTGTTTTGTGTTTTATGTCTGTATGTGCGTATGTCCATATTTCTTATATGAGGAGCGCTCATGAAAAAATGGATCCGAATTATTATTATTTTTTTTATTCACGTGATTTAAATGGTTTAATTTAAATTAGGTAAACAGCTGTTAAGGATTGTTTTTAAAGGTGGTTAACAGATCTGTTTGTTTACTAATTTAAATTAGGTAAAAAGCTGTTAAGGATTGTTTTTAAAGTAGGTTAACAGATCTGTTTGTTTACTTTCACCTTTCCTTTTCATTATATTTAATAATTCTTTTCAGGATAATGTCTTTTTAGCATCATTGCAGAATTCCTATCTTCATCCCAGTGCCGGTGAAGACAAAGATAAAACCAAACTACAGCTTCTATGATAGCTATCACAGTAAACTGTATAAACTGATGCAAAAATGAATATAACTCAACAAGTAATGCTCAATCAAGGAGTCAACTTACTTTGGGAGGAAACGGATTTTGGGAGGAAATGGACATATTGATAGATTCCTCTGCTTTGAACTGCTTGCAGAACTTGCCTGGACTATGTAACTATCCTTTGGTGCAGTGAATTGTGGTAATGCTGGCATATCTTTGCTGATGGTGTCACTAGTGATGCAATTTTTATTTCCTTGCCAGCGCACCCCATGTTAATTGTGGTAGTGCTGGCATATCTTTGCTGATGGTGTCACCAGTGATGCAATTTTTCCCAAGGAGCCGTCAATTGGCTTGGTGTCGTGGCATTTCTGTATCCTCCTCCTTTCTGCTAGTGATGGTCTAAAATTTGGGGGCCAATGGCTATATGCTGGACCGGTAGTCAGTGACGGGTATGATCCAATTGCAGTGGTATCAACCTAAGACAGGAGGCTGACGCCTAAAGGTCAGTTTTCCAATGATGGGTAAGAACCATATGTTGAATTGGACAACCTACCAGGCACGGTACTTAAGCCACATTGCTTGTTGTTTAATTAATCAGAAGGGGGGAGATGCTGGGAGCCATTAGCCAAGTAGGTATGACAATTTCCTTGCCAGCGTACCCCATGTTGCTTAGTGGAAGGACTCGTGGAAATAGGACATTTTGCAGTGACATTGCATGTAGGTGACCTTGCTCAAGGACCAGGGCGGATTAGGGTGTTCCCGGTTTAGGATAATCGGGTTTAGGGCGTTCCAGGTTTAAGATTATTCCTGCTGGGAATAGGGCGTATCCTGCTGCCTGAGTTCCCCTTGAGTTCTCACGGGATTCAGACAGTATTTTTTGGGAGACAGAAGCCCAGTGGATGTGGATTTGGGCAGAGAACGTGGATTTCCCCAGAACGTGATTGTAGACGGCTGGTGTGAGTTCGGGAATAAAGAGTTGCTGTTTGAATCTACAAGCTGTGTGGTGGCTCGTGATTGTGTGCCCAGCCAGACTGCGGCAATACTTCCTGTTTTTAAATGCCTTTGTTTTCCCTATGTATTTGATTGATGATTTAGGGGATTGCATAGGAGATTCTAAATTGGAAATTTCCCTAATTTTGTCATTGAAAAGCTTAGGCCTATTATGCTCATCCTTTAGACTTTGTATATACCTTGCCATTGTCATCTGGAAATGTGTAGCATCTCTTCATTCCTAAGTGCTGTGACATCAATCTAGTTTTATCCACTGGGTTGGAAATTCCGTGGGCCTTTGTGATCATGGAACTCAGGCCTTTTATTTCTGGCAAACCTTCCTTGAATTCCATTTTCAATTTTCCCTGTTCTATTTTTTATACAACTTCTATTATTCAAATGTTGAACCTCCTTAATTTTCTTTTCTCTCCCATTTTCTATTTTATTTTTTTTACCCTAAGTTTTGGATAAAAACTTCCCTTCTTCGCCCTGCTCTGAGCCTTGGGTATCTGGATCCCTTGCCACTGGCTTTCATTTGGTCTCGGTCAATAGTAAGCACTAGCAGGAGATTGGAGAGAGTGAAGAGAGTGCTGTTGGGGTGTCCTTACCAAGCTACCCCTGTGGAGCCCAGAGACCTCGATTACATCCAAGCGGAATGGTGAAAGTTGATAGTGTTGTGGGGTTCCAGCAAGACGGCTGCCTTTCCAGCCACCTTCATTTTAAACACAGCTTAGGTCAGAGGGAAATAACAGTGTCTTTATGGATACTTGCTGGCTGTACTTGGGTGTAAGGTGGACAGTGAGGTCATCATGAATCCATTTGCAGGGACATTTCTGAACCTAGACTGGGTGCCAGGAGTGTGACCTTCACACTTGTTTGCCTCCCAGTGAATTATGACTGTGATGGGTAAGAGGGTTGTGAAATGAGAAGGGTTAGTCCCAGTGATATCTAACCAGAGAAACTTCTTGTAAGTGGACTCTTGTTCTTATAGCTCAGAACTTGTGGATCAGTGGATCTCCTGCCTAATGTCCAAGCTTGGGACTTCATTTCTTTGAAAATCTGAAGGAAGGTTTGGAATAATCCAGGGCAGAAATAAAAGTGTAAGGAGCACTTAGTCATCCCATAGGCAGGTCTAAGTTGCTTATCTATGTTAGAAAATAGGAACTTTCAAAAGGAACAATTGCCTCTCTTTGAAGAAACTGTCAGTGAAAAGCTTTTAAAATAATTTCCTTGCAAAATGCATAATGCTCTTATGCAGAACTCTCTGACACCACTGTTTAGCAGCCTCTTCCATTTGTATGAGCTCTGGAATATCAAACATTTCTTGTGCACACTCAGAAAATGGTTTGCTTATCACACCATGCCTGTCAGCGGCACTGTGGGTGCCAACTCTGGCACAGTGGGGCTGTGGGCAAAGAGGGTAGGTACCATGTGGTAGGTATGCTGCAGAGATCAGACCCTTTAGAAGTCCTGGTGCTTGAGGGTTTACAAGGTGCAGATGGATTAGCATGTTTTTCCTCCTTATCAGTCTGCCTGCTTTTTCATTCCCAGCTCTCTGGGGGGGATAATGGTTCTCTTAGTTCCTCCAGGCAGAAGAGTCTGCCTCAGAACTTCCACTGGAGGGTAGTACTGATCTCGGATAACATAGATCTCCCATTTCAGGTTGTTGTATTGGCAATAGAATTTTTTTCTGGAAGTTTCCAGAAGGATTCAGTAGGTATGAGGACCAATAGTAGGTTTTATCATTTGGTTGAATCCCAGAAAATCATGATGAAAATATAGTGGTTTACTATTATTGAGCATTTACTATGTAAGCACATACAGAGCAGTAAGAGCTTTAAAAGAATTTTTGTTTTTACACATTATCATATCAGATCTTACACCACACCCTGTGAGGTGGGTTTTCTTGTTCTCCAGTTTAGAAATGGAGAAGAGGTTAAATAACTTGACCAGGGCCACACAGCCCTATAGCTGGGCTGAGTTTGAACCCAGGTCAATTTGGCTTCAAAGTGGCTGAGTTCTTTTTACTTTGCCAGTGACTCCCTAATTATTGTGTGCAAGAATCCTCTGACAGTCTGTTAGGTACCTTGTCTGTATCCCCTGAGGATTTTGTTGTTAGGCCTGGAGTGGGGCTGCATATTTAATATGCATTTGAAATATACTCCAAAGGTAATTTTGATGCAGGTGTTTGAAATATTGTCTTAGTTGATTTGCTTCTATAACAAAATACCACAGACTAGATAATTTAAAAAAGTAAAAGTTAATTTTTTCATAAACCTGGAAGTTGGAAGTTTAAGATCAAGGCACTGGCTGGACAGGTGTCTGGTGATGGCTGCTCTCTGCTTCCAGATGAGGCTTTGTGGCCATATTCTCCAGAGGGGAGAAACTCTGGCAAAAAGGATGCAAGGCACACTTGCAAGGCACAAGAGAACTCCCTTCAACTCTGAGCCCTTCTGTAAGGGTACTAATCCCCATTTATAAGGGTAGAGCCCTCAGGACTAATCAGACCCCAAATGCCACACTTCTTAAGACTGTTGCATTGGTGATTATGCGTCAACATTAATTTTGAGGGAGGACTGTCAAAAATGTCTAGCAAATGGCCAGGTACAGAGGTGTATTCCTGTAATCCCAGTGGCTTGGGAGGCTGAGGCAGGAGGATCTCTAGTTCAAAACCAGCCTTAGCAATATAGGGAGGCCCTAAGCAGGTTAGTGAGATCCCGTGTCTAAGTAAAATATAAAAAGGGTTGGGGATGTAGCTTGGTGGTTAAGCACCCATGGGTTCAATCCCTGTCACACACACACACACACACACACACACACACACACACACACACACAGATCTGTAGCAAGTACTACTGCTATAGGTTGAAGACTTGTGACTTTTGCTCCCCGCCCCCACATTCACTTGTTTAAACCTAATCCCCAATGTGATGGTATTAGGAGATGAGTACTTTTGATTAATTGATTAAGGACTTTTGAATTAATTAAGACATAAGAGTAGAGCCCTTATAAAAGACACCCTAGCTTAGTCTAATTAACTAATGGTGGCATAATAAAAGAGAACCTAGATAACGTCCATCTTATCATAGAGAAGATAACATCTATCAACCAGGAGTATGTCTTCTCCAGACACTGAATCTAATGGAATCTTGATCTTGGATTTCCCAGCACTGAGAACTACCAGAAATAAATTTCCTGGTTGTTTAACAAGCCATTATTTATGGTATTCTGTTGCAGTAATCTGCCTGGACTAAGATAATCATACAACAAAAAAACACTGGAAAGTGGCTGTATCAATGGCCAAGCCACTTTCTGGGCATCTGTGGCTGTGCAGAAAACAGAATCTGTAATAATCTACCATAGAAAGTGGGGTGTTAATCCAGTTGGGTTGACTTCTTTTTCCAGGAGACCCGTGGGGATTGACTTCAGTAACCCTACGTGGTTTGGGTTCCAAGGTAGCGTCTGTGCCCTCAGTCTGGGCTTCTGGGTCTGATGAAGAGAAGCTTGAAGGCCCAGGAGTTTTCTGAAACTTCTCTTTGACCTGTCACTGTTCTGGTGGCAGTCAGTGAAATCAGAGTCCCTTTACCTTCCTGAATTCCATTTGTCTCCTAAGAAGGCCTGCAAGGAAAGATAGTGCAAACCTCTAGTCCCCGTTAAAAAAAAAGTAAATTTTCAATAAATAAAATCTTAGCTTAAGAGACAATAGTCTCATATTGTCCACCAGCCCTCAATCCCCAAGCAGGTCTTTATGCTCATAAAGGAATGTCCTGGGAATGGGAAAATGGGAGGATGGAGGGAAGAGGTGTGGCCGTGTAGCGCCCATACACTGCTTAGAGTGTGCTGGGCTTTGTTGGACTGCATACCAGAATTAGAAAAGCTCCCCTCAAATTGGCTCACTCCAATTCAGCCAGCTTTCACTCTGGCAGGTAGAAGATGTGGCTATAAAGCCATCTATGGAGAAGAGCTAGGAGATAAAACTTCTCGTCAAAGCTGTCTGACGTGTGTCCAATTCCCATAGGCCCTCGAGGTCAAGAGATTTGCTAGCTAATTCAGGATAACAGGCTCAGGATTTACTCTGCTTTCCTGGGGGCGGTTCACACGGTAAAGGCAAGGGAACAAGAACCAGAGGATGCTCTAACAAAAGCATTTCAGGAAGCCATGGGAAAAAAAAGTGACTGGCAGGATCTAATTGGGGAAGAAGGTATTACTCCTGAATGATCTGAATCTGATTCAGATCAGAGACCTCTAGCAGATGAGCCAGCAGTTGCTTCTGTCATAGGCCTGGTTTCAAGTGTCCTGGGATTCTGGGGCACAGTTAAGCACTTCCCCAGTCTCCAGGTGAGGTTGGGCCTGTGGAATTTGAGCTTCCTGTGGATCCTGCAGTCATGAATTGAGGGAGGGTCCTGGTTATACAGGGGCCTCCTCTTCAAAGTGACTTCTTTGTGGCACTCAGGTGACTGGAGCCATCCAGTTCGTATTTTGGAAGCCATCCAAATAATTTTTAATGTACTAGAGGAATGGCTGTCAAATGGAGAAGCTTCCCATCCCTGTCCTGCTTCCACACATACCATAAGGACACTTAGCAATGTCTGAAGACATAAGTGGTTGTCACAATTGAAGGGGAAGGCAGATGTTGTTGCAACTGGCATCTAATGGGTAGAGGCCAGGGATGCTATTAGACATCTTACAACATATAAGACAGTCACCCACAGCAAAGAATCATTCAATCGAAACTTCATTAGCACTGAAGTAAGAAAAACTGCACCAGCAGATATCTCTTGGGAGATAAGCATTTCATATAGCTGGGACAAATGGAGTGGTTATAGTTGGGGCTGGTGCGGGATTCTGCCTTTTTAGGGCCTCAGGAGCAGTTTTGGACTCCAGCTGTGCTGCATACACTCAGAGATGGGAAGTAGTCCTGCTTTCCATTTCCCTATAAGGATGGTAAAAGAATGCTGCAATCCAAAATGCTTCTGTCTCCTGTCCCCAGAATTCCCAAAGGAGAGCATGTATCTCTGCTGTCGGGCCCAGATGTCCAGAACTAAATGGAAGGTTTGTGGACAGGCTATGCACAGGGCTAGCAATGGCCACCTGCTGTCTTTATGTTCATTCCTGGAGGGGGGCATTAGGCTGCAGTGTTCGCAGGGGGCAGGCTTAGTTAGTTCAGTGCCTGTCATTTAATTTAATGTCACTGGTGGGTCCCAGTTGGTCTTTGGTAAAGAGCATGTCTATGCTTTTTTCTTGCCTTCTTTACTTCTAAGCAATATAAGGTTAGTCAAGTGGCGAAAGCTCTGTGATCCTCTGTTTCCTCATCTTTAACTTAGAAATAATAAAAGTTCACATTATTTAGTTCACAAAATTTGAGAGGATTACATGAGATAAGGAATGGTGAATAGAGATGGTCTAAGAAATTTTCCCAACAAACATGTAGTTGGAGTGCCAGACAGAAGGGTCAACAAACATAAATAGAACAACCTAAGTGTCATGGTAGGAGTACAGTGAGATAACACAGGAAAGCACCAAGCACAAGGTTTTCATTATGGGTGTAGTATTGGACAACCTAAGACAGGCACGGTCCCTAAGCCACATTGCTTGTTGTTTAATTAAACAGAAGGGGGGAGATGTTGAGAGCCACAGCTGAGTCGGAATGGCCCCTGGCATTTTGCCAATAGTATTGGTTGAGAGGCGAGCCATTAAGATGATGCTGGATTGATTCAATTGTATATTAGACCTTTACTGTCCGCCTTGGGTGCCCGCTACTTTGTAGTTCTCTTGAGGATTGCCTGGGGAGTTCGCGTTGGTTGGGGGAGTTCTGGGAGAGTAAGTTCCGGTTGGTGTGTGGTGTGTTCCTGGAGGAGCCATGTGGGTGGCGTTCGGGAGAGTTCCTGGGGAGCGTGGGTAGAGTGTGCTGGTGTAGTTCAAAAATAAAGTTTGTTCCTGCTTGAGTGGCTCGTGATTTGTGCCCAGCCAGACTGCGGCAATGGGAACTTGGAAAGATTCAATAAATACTAATTCCCTTCCCCTTAGGAAGATTTCATGGAACTACAGAGGAGAGATGGACATGAGAAAAGGGCCAGGTGTACATTTTGAGGAGGAGGTTAAATAAGTTTATTTTTGATGATCTCTATTTACTCCATGTAATATAAGACATCATGATCAGAGGTCAGGAAGAAAATGAGAATAAGATTTAGACTTGGGAGGAATTTTAATCATCTTTTTCCCTACCATGACTAAAAGACCCAACCAGAACAATTGGAGAGGGGGAAAAGTTCATTTGGGGGCTCACCATTTCAGAGATCTCAGTCCATGGACAGCTGGCTCTTTTCCCTGGGGCTCAAGGTGAAGCAGACTATCATGGTGGAAGAGTGCAGAGGAAGAAAGCAGCTCACATGATGATCAAGAAGCAGAGAGAAGACAGAGAGACTCCACTAGCCAGATACAAAATGTTACCCCAAAGGCACGCCCCCAATTACCAATCCTCTAGCCACACCCTACCTGTCTTCAGTTACCAAACAGTTAATCCTGTTAGGATTAATTCACTGATTGGGTTAAGGCTCTCATAACCCAATAATTTCTTCTCTGAAATTTCTCACATTGTCTCACACAGGAGGGGAGAGGAGTTTGGGAAGTTGATGTGGGAGATGGAAAAAGAAATCATGGCTTTTTTTTTTCCTAGAGAAACGTACAAAACTTTTTCTCTAGTTTTCTGTGCAGAATGGAACCTTTGTTGGGAGAGGCAGCCCTCATGCGTGTTGGCCATGTGGGTTGTCAAGAGGGTAGAAACAAAGATGGAACCAGTGGAGGTGCAGGTGAACTGTGGGAGGCAAGGTGATTAGAGAGGGATGTTAATCCAGGAGGTGGGGAGCAGACTAGAGAAGGAACCCAGAGAGAAGGTCTATGAGAAAGGAGTTGGGAAGCAGGAGAAGTTGGAAGGCAGGAAATAGCTCAAACAAGAACATCACAGAGTTTGATATTTTTCAAAAGTAGCAGTTCTGGGTGGTAAGAGGTTCCATCATGAGGCCATATGAATGAATTCTGCAGGATATGTGGTTTACACTGAGGTGGAGTAGAAAGGTGGAGGTTCTATGGATGCTGACTTTGCCTATGAAAATGGCTGGAGGGGGAGTGGACTGGAAATGGAGCCATGTGAAAAATATAGAATATATTGTATCTCCCAAAAAGAGATGTTGAAGTCCTAATCTTCATTGCCACTTTCATAAAGTAGGGTCACTGCATATACAAATAGTTAAGGAACTACAGATGGCCCTCATCCCATGTGACTCATATTCTTATAAGGGAGAATGTCACATGAAGAATTAGACACACAGGGGAAAAGATACTATGTGATAAAGAGGCAGAGATAGGAGTGATGAGTCTATAAGTTAGACAATGCCAAGAATTGCTGACAAGCATTGAAACTAGAAAGGAACAAAGAACTCTTCTCCTTTCCAGGCTTTACAGGGAATGTGGTGCTGCCAACACCTTGTTTTTGAGCTTGAACCTCCAGAACTGTGAGAGAATCAGTTTCTGATATTTCAAGCCAATTAGTTTGGGACACTCTGTTACAGCAGCTGCAGGAAACTAATACACCACTCCTTTCCCTTGGTTCAGGGCCACTTATGCCTTAAGGCCTGCTCAACCTCCAGCCCCTGCAGCATGCTTTCCCGCTCCTCCCATCACACCGACCTCTATGCTGTCCTTCTCAGAATCCTGATGACACTTGGAGTCTGGCATGATTATGCATAATTTCAGCATGTAATTCCAGTTTTTTTTATGATTTCCTTCAGCTTGATTCTTTACTTAAGGTAGAAGCCCCTGACCTCCCTGGGCTTCTCACCTACCTAAGGCAGGGCTCAGCATCTAGTTGCTCCTTCCTCACTACTTGCAAAATCTTTCTGGCAGTTATGTAATACAGGTTACATTTGATCTGCTCATCTAGGTCACTTGCAAGGCACTTTTCTGGGGCACCACTATTCTGCTGGGGCTTGAATTCTGATGGGTTCTCTTGGCTCATTATGGAAAACTATAAAATGTACAAAGTTAAAAGTATATATATGTATGTATATATATATATATATATATATATATATATACACACACACACATACATATACATATCTATGTGTTTATATATATAAAAAATATATACACACACACATAAACACACTCACACACATACATACATACATGCATACACAAACTCACAAACACCATAAAAACAGTTAAAATATACAAGTGTTCAACTTTAAGGAAACCCAAATACACAACTGATTAAATTATAGTGGTGGTAAGAAATAATTTTTTATTAATACAAGTGTTTTAAAACATATCTATTACCTTTTTCTCTATTACACCTTGTTTTTCTATTTAAGTAACTAAAAAAGTTGGATTTGTATAACTACAAAATTAGGTACACTCAGAATTATCAAAACTTAGAACAACAAAGATGTAGAACATTTGTACAAAAGGCTTTATACATGAATATATGTGCAGTTCTGTGCAGATCTATCTGTGGAAGTTTATGCAAGAAAATGGTATTAGAGCACCAGGGGTCAGCAGGAGAAAAGGGAGATTTTGTACTTTATACTATTTTGTGTTGCTTAATTAAAAAAAACATGTGTGCTTATGAGAAAGGGAAAGAAAGGGGAGGAGGGGAGAAAAGGGGACAGAAAGAAGGTAGTTGAGACTGGCAGACAATTAGAGGACAAAGATGATGAGGTTCTTTATTTATGGGGTACTGGGGATTGAACTCAGGGGTACTTGTCCATTTTTGTATTTTGTTTTGAGACAGAGTCTCACTGAGTTGCTTAGCACCTCACTTTTGCTGAGGCTGGCTTTGAACTTGTGATCCTTCTGCCTCAGCACCCTGAGCTGTTGGGATTACATGTATGGACCACTGCACCTGGCAAAGATGAGATTCTTAAAAGGATGGATGGTCTAGGGATGGGTATAGGAAGGCTGCAGCTGAATGAGGGCAGGAAGAAGTATGAAAATGCACACACACTCACACACACACACACACACACTTAATGCTTATGACTGCTCTGCTTCAAAAAACTGCATTCTTACTAGACTTGTTGTGGGGCAAGATAATGTCATTCCTAAATGCAACCCAAGCTGCCTTGGCAGGATTTGTCTGCTGGTTTAGTCACTCTCTGTCTGGATCCCATTTTCTCTTTATTGGGAGACTGCATCAGTTGGTCACTGTGAGCACTACAGCCAAATTCTTGGGCTCTCTCCCCTATGAGAGTCCTTTCCCAGGCCTTTCTCTTCATGATTGTCTCAAACTATGCCTTTCTTTCTGCAATAGATTGCATAGAGCAGATGAGGGAGTGAAAGCATTTTAGAGCTGGTGGGGATATTAAAAATAATGAGATCCAGTTCTCCTAGATCAGATACAACACAGAGAGGGAACTTACCTCAGGACAGGTACCCTGGAGAATTTACAAGCTAGTTAAATGGCAGAGCTGGTGCTAGGCTCCAGGGCGCCTAAGCCCTATCAGGGCTTTCTCTTTGTAATATCACAGACTTACATCATATGACATACCTCCTGCTATACAGAGTGATGGACAGAAGAGGAAACCTTGGTGGAAATATTTATGGAGAAGTGCAATTCAGATAGCAGCAGAACTGAATCATTGACAAGACTCCCTTGAGAAGACCATTAACTTGAACGTGTTGGCCAATTCCATTAAAGGAATAGCTTCTGTGTGCCTCATTTGTCAGTAGTTTGGTTTTTAATACTCTCTGACCTGCACCTGATTCTTCAATGCATTCTTAAAAGGATGCACGATGCCTGACACATAGTAGTCACATCACAAACTTGTGTTGAGTTAATGCACCTTACTGTTTATACAGGACGGACACATCGAGTCCTCACTCTGCTTTTATAACTCAATAGAACTCATCTTGAAGAGGAATCTAGATGAAAAGAGGAGTTGAAGGATAGCGGGAAGACAGGCACAGAGACTGTGTGACCCAGTACCCTGGTCTGTGTGCAATGACAGAGAAAGGGAACTAGAAGTGACTCCTTGCTCTTTGGCTCCAGTGCAGTGACAGCCTCCCCAGATTGCTTGGCATCATACTATTTAGGAAAAAGAATGTAGCTTTGGGGGAAGTGGGTGGACAGACAACAGGGCTGTGTGTTCTAAGGCAGCTTGTGGCAGAAAAGAACACCAGCTGGGACAAGAAACAGTCCAGGAACCAAGAACGTGTGCATTAAAAATTGGCAAGCATGAAGTAGGCACACGTTGGAGAAACACAGGGACACAGATACCCCAGGAGCTTCTAAACAGTGGGGTTGGCCAAATCCCTCACACCTGACTCCAGAGCAGCTGATGCAAACACTCACTCTTTGGCTGAGAGTTTTCAGAGATGGTTATAGTACAAGGTCTCTGTGGGGTGAAGTCATAATGCAAGTTCCTTGGCCTTGAAGATTCAGATACATCATCATTCCCTTGACTCACGGAACTTTTAGAGGAATCCATTATCCTTGCTCCAGAGAAATATAAACAGGAACCCAGTAGACCATGGAAGGAAAGCTTTCTTTCTAGTCATATGCACTCCTTGGGGACTCTTAGAGTCTAAAGAAAGCTTTGGGTTCACCTGGCCTAACCCTCATTTTATAAATGAAGATACCAAGGTACAAAGGGAGGATCATGAATTTCCCAGAGTAACAAAACAAAAAAGAGGTGGAAATAGTATTCAAAAACTGGATCTTCATGTTTGAAATTACATGAGTTTCTCAGTCCTGCAGTGACCTCACTGCAGTCTTTGCAGGGCATCTTGGTGTTCAAGGTCAACATGTAAACCCTGGTGACCACCAGTGCTGTGCTGTCAAGGAAGTCACCAGGGCCCTCAACAGAATGATAAACCAGCCACAGTGTCCATGGGCCCTTTGAGCTGCTTTTTCCAAGCCCTCTTTCTTGGTGTCTGGTTTCCTCTTGTTCCCCTTCTGTCTCATGACTCTGTCCATCTGTCTGTCCTTCCTTCCCTTGAAGTGCTCAGAAGTTAAAACCCCCACTTCTTCCTTTGCAACTTGGGTCATGAGTCAAAACTTTTATTTCTCCCCAGCAGAGCAGCTTTCCACTCACGGTTGGTTGGATTCTGTGACTTGAGCCTTTCGCCAGGTCCTGTGAATGATTTGCTCTGAAGCCTGCCAGAGGTAAGCCTGTGAACCCAGCTGACTCATGCTCTGGTACACTCTCTACTGTGCTGGTGGCCTTTTTCTGATTAGCCCCACTCTCCATCAGAAGATCTGGGAGGAGTTAGCAACAACTTGGCAAAAGCGACCCACTTGGGGTAGTCAGTGCTGAGGCAGGGGTGGAGAAGCAGGCAGCACAAGATTCTGCTCGTATCCACTGGGTCACTGGCATTTCCTAGGTATTCCCACCTGCTTCCTATTTGTATGCAACTAGTGTGTAAAGAATTCTTCTGTGAAGAGTGCTGTGGGTGCTGCACACACATTGCCTCATTCAGCTCTCTCAGCCTGGGGTACAGATGTTACCCGCATCATGCAAGCTTGGAAGGAGGAGGTGTGCTATTGATAAATGGAGCTAGGACTTGGGCTGAGGATGAAATCTGTGCTTTGTATGGCACACTCTGTCTTGCCAATCCAAGTGCCTTTGGCCTTGTTTTTTCCCTGATTCCCATAATACATTCTACTTTTTTCCCCCTTATTACTAGCTATGACACTGACTTTTTTTGCAGATGGATTACATCACTTTTTTTATCCTAAAGGAAAAACCTTACTCAGGGAGAGACTTGAACTTCAATGTGTGTGCTGCAGGGTGGATGGTTAGTACTAAGTTATAGAATCATTGTCATCTTCCTTGACTTCCTGGCAATGCTGGGGGTGATGGGGATTTGTGGGCTCATTAGAAAAAAGTGTTCCATAAATGTACAGCATTGTTCTTGTCTGTGGGAAAGAGAATGGTTGAGGGGAATGTCGAAGCTGGCCCTGGGAAGGAAAGTTGCTGAGTCAGCCTCACATGGGTGGCTGGGGATAATGGCCCTGAGAGAGGCCCTGCCTCCCTCTCCATATTCACGGCCCTGGGACAGGCTCTGAAGCCCAATGAGAGAACCCAGAATACGGCTAGTGGCACTGTGTAAAGGAAACAGGCTAGGAATCCTGAGCCCTGATTCTCTCAGACCATTGGAGATGCCCCTTTTGGGTTTCAGTTAGATCCATGGCCTTTCTATCTGTAGCATTCTAGATTTCTGTAACTCTGGTCTTTCTTTCACAACACAGACTTAAAAAAAAAAAAATACTTGAGTCAGGATTCCCCTCTGCATTGAGTGTTCTCCTCAATAGGTTAAACATTCGCCCATGATACTTTCTATACTCAATCTCTCTGCTCTCACTTGAGTACTGGAATTGATCATTGTGCCTCAGCTGGGGTCTGCCTTGGTGGGGGATATGGAGGTATTTTCCTTGACCTAGCTGCTGATGTCCCTACAATCTCTCCTGGGGTGTCTCCATCCCCTCAGGGGATCTTTTGGATTCTGGTTAAATTACTCTGTCTACACCAGTTGGGATACAGGATGCTCAGCGGTACTGAGCACACAGTTCTCATGTTGAGATGAATTAATATGAGTCAGCTGAGGATGGCTAGAATTCTACTTGGGGACTCTTGGTGAATTTGACAGATTCTTGAATCTCTTTAAAAGCTTCCTTTAAAATTTTCCTTCCCCCCGCCCCCCCCCAATTACTGATAAGGACATAGTCCCATTCTAGCTTTGATTCTTACTTTGGAGGGAGTAAAAGAAAGCCTAAGATTTTGAGAGAAGAAGCAGTAAAAAGCAAAGCCAAGTCTAAACAATCAGACTCCATGGAAACCCAGGGAACATCCAGTCACAGACTTTAAAATATTCAGTCGGGGCTAGTTGGTAAGTCATCTCATTATAGCCTGCCTCACATCAGTTCTATCTCCACCATTTGACAGTTGACAGAGACTTCTGTTTCATATTTGATTTCCACTAGGGGCAGAGTTCTTAATTATAAGGTTAAGGAGTTGAACATTCCAGAACTGACTGGCCAATAGGACTACAGCTTCAGGAAGAAAAGTCATCTGTTTGGAAAATGTTCGTCATGTCAGAGTGACACTTAGAGCTTCCTTATAGCAGTCTACCTCTTATTTCTGGCTATTGGTTGAGGAGTGGGTACTTCTTTCATCTCAGCCCTTGGTTGAGCCTTACATTTCTGCCTTTCACTGTGGTTACTATAAATGAGGCCATTCCTACTCCTTTGCTTTGAACTGTCTCTGGGTACTACCTGAGCTCCTGCCAAACCAGCCCACCTCATCAGCTCATCTCAGCTCAAGGCAAGAGGCGATGGAACAGAAATCAGAAGGTTGTCCCCAAACGGATGGTGCATGTGCTTGGGCTTTGTGCATTGCTCTGAGTATTCATGATAGTGGGGAGGGGACTGCTCCACATGTGGGTCTCGTGGTCTCTTTGGAAAAGCTATGGAGTTAGAAGAGCTAGACTTTGGTAATCTATCCTGTTTCTCAGTGTCCTCACCAAGGCTGCCCCAGGCCTTCATGGAAAATGGCCATTCCTGAATATTTTACCTCCTCCCATGCCAGTAATAGAGATGAAAAGGGTAATAGAGATGAATACACGTGAAGGAGCGTGAAGGCTCTTGGGATATTTACATTTTAGCATTCTCTAACAGGGATGCCAGACTTTTCCTATAAAGGGTCAGGTGGTAAATATTTTTAGGCTTTGTGGGCCACATTGCAAGTACTCAGCTTTGCCCTTGTAGCAAAATGTGGCCATAGATAATATGCAAGTAAATATGTGTGGATGAATTCCAACAAAACTTTATTTATGAGCCCTGGAATTTGAATTTTGTCACGAGCCATCTGTGAGCTGTGTGTGGACTATTGTACATAGTAGCTTTGTGAGGGGATAAGTCTAGCATTTGGAACTTTCTGGAGCACCCCCCCCATAGGGATTGACAGCCTGATGCAGTCCTCCTCAAGCTCTGCCAAAGATCTCACATAGTACCTGAGATGACCTGCCAAGATGTCAATCAACCTGCTGACTACTAGACATCACAAAGCAAGACTCTGCCCTTCAAACCTTATCCCTGCCTTTGATGTATCCCCTTAAATAAACTACCAGAGCCATCTTTTCTTTGTCTAGTTCCAGAGCCCATGTGGACTAGATGTATCAGGGGCTTTGCCTATTTCTGAGTTTTTGTGCTTTATTATTCACTAATTATTTGAGACTTTAAAGTTTTAGGGTGGCTTAGATTCTCCTGGGAAGGAAGAAAACCCCCCAGTGAGATGTTGGCCATTGCCCCCAATAGAATTTCATGTAATTTTTACATGTTATAAAATATGTCATCTTTTGCTTTTTTTTTTTTAAAAAAAAAAGATTTAAAAATAAAAAAAAACACACTTAGTTCTCAGGATCTACAAAACAGGTAATGGACTGAATTGGAGCTGTTATTTGCCAATCCCTGCTGAAACCAAGAGCAACGGGCATCTGGCTGTCATCTTTAGGAACTATCAAAAAGCCTGTTAGCTTCTGCCTTTCTGGAACATTCCCCCTTCCTGAGCATTTCAGACCTGGTCAAGGAGGTCCCACTGGTGATGGGAACTAGAGGTACTACTATTGCTGTTGTAGAATCTTAATTTCTCCCAGTTCCTTACAGATGTTGTTGAACTTGTGGAATTACTCTTTGGGGGAAAAAATTACTTTAACGAATTTAACGTGCAATAGATTGTACTAGCTTTCTACTGTTACCATGATTAATTACCACAAATTTAGTGAGTTAACACAAATTTACTATCTCATGATTTTGTAGGTCAGTCGGATGTGTGGGCTGGCTAGGCTGGTTTTTCTGCTTCAGGTTGGACTGACTGAAATCAAGGCATTGGCTGGTTGTGCTCCTCTTGGCAGGCTCTGGCAAGAATATCCATCCAAGATCATTCCGGTTTTTTAGCAGAATCCAGTTCCTTGTGGTTTAGGGCTGAGGTCCCTGTTTCCTTCCTGGCCATCAACTAGTGTCTGCTTTGAGCTCCCAGAGGCTTCAGGGCCCTTCTCTGTGGCTCCCTACTTCTCAGAGCCAACAACGGCCTGTGCAGTCCCCCTCGTGCTTGGATTCTCTCTGTCTTCCTTTTGATTACATCTCTCTGACTCCAGCCAAGAAAGTTCTCTGCTTTTCAGATTTGTGTGATTAGATTGAGCCCACTTAGACTATTTAGGAGTCTCCTACTTTAGCTTCACAGCTTTAATTACGTTGGCAAAGTCCCTTTCCCATGTTACATAACATATTCATAGGTTCCAGGGATTGGGGCATGGACATCCTTGGGGACCATTATTCATCCCATCACAGTGCATTTTGGAAACTTAAGCCACAACAGAGACACCTCACTCACTTGTCACACTGCATCTGCCTTTAATAATGCCTGCAATGTCGGGATTGTTGCCCAATGGTATAATAATGCTATTGGTATCATGAGGTTACTTATGAGGATTAAACATTATTTAATGATGAAAAACATGTAAAGTGCTTATACCAGGAAATGTTCAACAAACACAATCTATTATTTTTATGGTTATACATTATTATTATTATTTTTCAAAATGACTGAAGCTGTAAAGTTGGGCTAATTCCCAAAGGTTTTGAAGTTGGCCTTAGTATATACTTCATAGCAAGGTGAAGAATACATCTAAATTTTCTATTTACTCCTGTTGACAATTCTGACTCATGGGGGCTCCTTCCACATAGAGGCTGTGACTAGAATAAGGCTGATGTGTAAATGTGGCTTATATAGGACTGTGACAAGTGACATTGGATTCTGAAGGATGGATTTCAAACTTTTTAAAGAATAATTATCAATTCAGGGTTTTAAGGAAAATTATTACTATCTTAGTTTTTGCGTGCCAAGAAAGAGGTTAAAAGTAATTTTCAATATGCATAAAAATTTTCGTAGTCCATTGAGGGAAAAGGTTTTATATTCTCTTATATATCATGGTCATTGTAAGATGAATTATTAGCTTTTACATCTCAATCTGATGTTACATATTCCAACTTTATTGCTTTGATTTAATATTCCATCTTAAGCACATTTCCAATGAGAAATTACAAAAGAATTATTGCTGGGGAGGAGATTTTAAGACTTTCAAAGGGTGAGCATGAAGGAGGTATAAAAATGGGCTTCTGAGGGTTTTTTTTTGAGAAGCTTATAGAATTTTTAGAGTCTTATTTTTTTTTCTCTCTAGATATGGGTAGATACAGTTTGGAAAGTAGGTCTTTGGACGGAGCTCTTTGATCAGCTTAGTTCCAAGGGATACCCACTTCTTTGATTTCTCTCAAATTCTAGCCAGTGACACATCCTGAGACTTCCCTCTATGTTATATTTATATAGCGTTTTATTATTTTTCTAGATTATAAATTCTTTAAGAGGAGGAAGAGTATCTTATGCATGTAGACTCCTTCCCAGCACTTAAGTCCTTTGGGTAAGAGCACTTAATAAATGGGTAGGCTTTTTGGAAGTTGAAAATAGTAGGAAGAGTGATCCCAGATTTCTGTATAAGACAATAGTTATGGTTCATGGTCTAGATTTTTTGCTTACTGACTGAGTAAACTTGAGCCTTGGTATTCTGATCATCCAGAAACTGTCTGGTTCACATTAACCTGTGGGAGAGATTAAGATGACATATAAGGTGAAGCTCATTACCTGGTCTGAAACAAGCTCCAAGTTACAAAATACTTAAAAATAACAGCCTTTCTCTGTCTCTGTCTCTGTCTCTCTCTTTCTGTCACACACACACACACCCCTTGCAAAGTATCCCCCCCATTCCCATTGATTCTGGGGGAGTCATCCTACATTCTTCATAGAGTTTGGGGGTTTAAAGGGAAATCCTCCTGCTTTCAAAGCAAAATTAAAGTATTCTTTGCATCACACAATGTTAGACTTGAAAAACATACTTATGATTGCCTTAAGCTCTCCTCTTAATGTAGAAGCTGAGTTTGGCTTTACTTGGAAGGGGCACCATAAGCCTGGACCTTACAGAGAGTAACACTGGCTAAGGTGAGACCTGGGAAATGGAGATTATGCAGATCCTAGCAGGAGCTATGGTGGAGGCGATGGTAGAGAAGGAGTGCAGGAGTGCGTTCAAGGGTAGTTGGAATTTACTAGGCCTATTTAGAAATAAGACAAGTCTGATTGGTGTGTAAAGGTGGGAGTGTGAAGAGAACCTCTATTTTATAAACCAGGCCCTGTGCCAAGGGCTCTGGTGAGTGTTCATAGTCATCTCGTCATATCTTTGATTCTCAGTCATTTTACAGATAAGGGCACAGTTCATTAGAGTTAACTCCTTGATCCCTTTGACTATGTATTCCCATCTATTACCTTGTAAAGAGTCATGAAGTGGGACAATTCAATGACATGAGATGGGAAGGTTAGGCTGAGGCCATTCTGTAAACCCCTGATGTCAGCCTGAGGACACAGGCTCAACTTAGAGGCAAGGGAAATACCTTCCACTTTTGCAGATTGGGAGGTGGAGGATGAGGTTTATGGTACAGTAAGCAAGGCGAGTTAGGAAGGTTTAACCTGACAGCTGGAAACACCTCAGCTCATCTTTGACATGCAAGGCTTCTACCTTAGTGCTGTCCATCCTAATCTGTTTATTAAGTTGGACCCTTTCTCCAGGGGGTGTGGGAGAAGGCAGTGTCTAAGCCTCCTCTGAGCCACACATGCACCTATTAAGGGCATTGTAATGAGGAGCAGGTGGATTTCCCTCTTGCTGCTGGCAGAGCCCAGAGCAGAGCAGAGCATACTAATGCTTTCTTAGCAACAGCGAACGATTGTGCCCAAGACAGCATTAGAAGCATTCATGCTGAATTTTTCATATCTTCTCCATTCCAGTTTTATCCCCTCAAGTCATATACTAACTTCAGGGCTGAAAGTGTTTTCAGCTCACCACCAATTTCCTTGCTGTTGAGGAACAGAGGTGAGTCACTGACATTATTACATTATGGCCCATAATACATTTAATGTGAAATGGAATTATGTGACTGGACTTGATACCTCGTCTATTGCCTTGAAAATTAACACCTCACCTCCAACTCGGTGTTTTATTTAATGAGTACTTTACCTCATCATCTGTCTTTCAGCACTTGCTATCTACCCTGTTGTGCAATGGAACAGCTGTCTGCCTAATTAGCATGCATGCACCTTGGCATGGCCCACCTGCCCTTTTCCCTCTACAGGCCTGTTAAGTTGCTGATCCCCTGGCCCTGCCAAGGTGATTCTGAGAAATATTTTAAGTGGGTAAAAGTTGTTGACAATTTGCTTGTCTTTCTAGTATCTTAACCCTGGGCTGTCCATGGGTGCCAAACACAAAGTTCATAGAGGGGATTGCTAAATTCTTGGGACTTTCTTGACTACCTTCTGTTTTATCAAAACTTGAGACTCTTTTCTTCCCCCATTGCTGCAGGGTCTTGTTTTCAGCTAGGTGACCATAAGAGGCAATAAATTAGTCCAAAAAATTTAATTGCTCTAATCAATAGGTGACCTAATATACTGACCTTCCAAGCTAACACATGCAGGCACCATCTTGTCATGTCTCTTCCTAGAGAATTTACAGCTGCAAGGAACTTAACAGACCATTCTGGCCCCAGCTCCAGGGGTTCTGATTTAGTAACTCTGGAGTGAGGTCAAGCAAACATAACTGGACAAAAGTGTCAGTTGGTTCTTGCATATCATGTCACCTCACATGTCACACGTCCTCTCCTACAATCATTATGAAGTTCTAAAGCCACACTATTGAATGCAATAGCCACTAGCCACTAGTGACAACCTAAACTTAAGTGAGCTAAGATGAACTAAAGTTAAACATTCAGTTCCTCAGTCATATTGATCACGTTCTTAACTTTATTTTCCCAAATATCTTTGTTAATCTTGGATAAAAATAAGATCCAAGGAGAGTCCTTGGGGCTGGAGATTGGTGGGGGAGAGTCGGTGCCCTTTATAGGTTACAGGCCAGGCTCCTGTACTAGCTGTTTTGAGTATTCATTAACACATGGGTGAGTAGCAACTTTGTCCAACAGCACAGATAAAGAACATTTCTGTCATACAGGATGTCTTTTAGACATAGTTGCTGTGAAGCATAAATCTAATATTGGCTTTTGTCTGTTCTAAGTGAGGAAACAGCACTTTGGGAAGCAGGGCAGGAGGAGAAGGCAGAGAGAGAGGTCTTAGATCTTGCCTTCCCCGAGGGGGAAAGTGCTGGTCCGTGGGCATTTCTCTGAACCCTCAGTCTGACTGTGTTTTTAGCAGTTTTTGTGAACACCACTTTATCTTGACACACTACTTCTAATAAAACTTACATTCTTTTCTTTTTTTGGTACCAAGGATTGAACTTGGGGACACTTGACCTCTGAGCCATATCCCCAGCTCTATTTTGTAATTTATTTAGAAAAAGCGTCTCACTGAGTTGCTCAGTATCTTGCTTTTGCTGAGGCTGGCTTTGAACTCACGATCCTCTTGTCTCGGCCTCCCAAGCTGCTGGGATTATAGGCATGTGCCACCATGCCCAGCATAATACTTACATTTTGGTTTCTAGTTTATAAAGTGGCTTCATAACCATTGACTTATGTGATGCCCACAGTAATGATAGGAGCCAGGTAGGAAAGGTACTATTATTCCCATTTAAGAGTGTGAGAACATGAATACGCATAGCATACCTGCTACGGAAATAACCAAGCAGCCACAAAAGGGGCATATTAGAGGCAGACCTGTTGATTTGGAGGGATTTCCCCATGAAGGTAATGATTGAGAAAAGCAGTTGTGGGATCTGGGTGACTGTGAGTAACTGTGGGGGCACAGGGGGTGGAATGGGAAGAATGAAGCTCAGCAAAAAAGGAGAAAAAAGACTGTTAACATGACTGCATTTATATAAGATCATGTGTGCTTAATTTAGTAAGAGAGAAGCTCAAACTAGTTGGAGCAGTTTGCTGACCTGCCCAGGTCATGAGTGATGGGGTTGGAACCCAAACCTAGATCCTCTGACTCCAGACTTGAGTCAGCATAGTTCAATCTGGAGCCATGCTACCAGCATCTGTGATTCTGACTCTGTCACTTATACTGCCTGTGCCGCTGAGGCCTGATGTCCTCATTCCTAGAACTGGAAGAATGATAGTTGTTGGAAGGGTTAAATGAGTTAATATATCCAGCATACTTGATCCAGGGAACGTCACAGAGTAGGTTCTATGTAGGTGTGACGGGGTGTTTTTATTCTATGTCACTCAGTTGCATGAAACAGATCAAGGTGTGAATATTGCTCCTACTGTTTTAATTTTTGCCTTTGCTCTTTGAGGAGAAGGCAGTTGTGAAATCTGACCAAAGGACTTAATTCGATAAACGAAATAGTGTGTCTTTGCTAGGCGACTGAAAAAGCAAAAGAAATCAGCATGAAATGACACTTTGGGGAATCTAAGTGAAATAAAGATAAGCATAGAAACCACTTTATGTACAAATATGTTTATTGCTGCATTTTCATAATAGCAAAAGATTGGGGGCCATTTATATGTCTTACTGTGGGGGATTAGTTAAGATAACTTTTAAATATCTTGTTGATGGAACATCATAAACTTGCTCAGTTGCTTAAGAAAGTAGGCAATAGCTTGTTAAGTACCCTAGCTATAATGTTATGTGAAAATATAGAATTTAACAGTATACACATATTATGATTATATTAAAATGAACTTCTTACATGGAGGAAGGCTAGAATGACATAAACACTTTTATAATGAAGAAAAAAGATCAGACACAATTTTACATCAAGAAATTAGAGACTGATTTGAGGCAAAGCCTTGCTTGTCTTGGGCTGTTTAATTTTAGCAGTTCTGTAGTCTCCAGGCCTCCCTGATATATGTCAGTCATCACTTCAGTGTGAAAAGAGAGGTTCGAGGCAGGTTGTTGGCCTGTGTGTCTTTTTCATGAGCTGATAGGTCCTCAGTATGCGCATGTGCAAAGAGACATTTATCTGTTTAAAGGAAGTTGTTCTTAGATTTGTGGAGGCATTTAGTATATTCAGAATGGAATAATCATCATCATTAATTCTGAAACATTTATATCTCTCCAAAAGCAACCATGTACCCATTCACAGTCCCATTATCCTTTTTCTCTTAGCTTCTGATAACCATTATTCTACTTTCCATCTTTAAGGATTTCCCTGTGGTGGACATTTCAAATACATGGAGTTATACAATTTGTGGCTGCATGTATCTGGCTCATTCATACTGAAGCACTTATCTAATTCATTCCTTTTTGTAGCCAAATAACATTCCATTGCAGGCCAGAGTTTTCTCATCTCTGTACGGTTAGAAGTTAGCATAATACTGGGACATAGGAAGCATGCATGCCATTTCTTGAGTAATAGTTGATTCTTCTTTAAATATTCCTGTCTTTAGGCAGCCACAATTATTTAAATTTTCCCTTTAAAACCAGCATCCTCGTTTTCTTCTCTGTATCAGTGTAAGTATCCCCAACTCAAATGAACCAAATCACTTCCAGTCTCTCATTCTAATTTGTTCTGTGTTCCTGGACAAGATTTAGCTTCTTAAATAATGACCTCACATAGCCTCTTGTACAAAAACCTGGAGTGGCTTCCTATTGTCTAGAATTCATTCAGCCATTCATTCAACATCTGCAGGGTGGACGTCTGTTGCATTCTACAAACTGGGTTAGGTGCTAGCACTGAGCTCTGAACCACATAAATATAGTTCCTGTTGTTAGATAAATAATCACATGAGTAAGTAAATAATTATGAATTTTGGAATTTAGAGGCAGGAAAAGTAAGATTATATTTAACTTGGGAGAGTAGGGAAGTCTCTTTTGGTGAGGAGACATTTAGAACTTACCTTGAAGGATGAGAGGACACTAGCTAGGGGAAGGAGGGAGGAATATGGGAATAGCCTGTGAAGAGTCCATGGCAGGAATGTGGTTGGTAATTTCCATGAAAGGGAACAAAAGCCCATCCAGCTGGGGCATCATGAGTACAGACATGGGTAATGTGAATTTTGGCAGATAAATCAGTCAGGAACCAGATCATATATCATATTATGGGTTTTGTTATGGCTTTTGGATTTTATCTCAAGTGCAATAGAAGACCACCAATGTGTTTTAAGCAGAGAAATGTTAAAATTCAATATATGTTAATCAAAATCATTTTAGAATGGGCAGAGAGGGGAAATCAGGTAGGAGAGTTTTTAGTAGTCCAGGGGAGTGCTGATAGTGGGCACCCTAAGTGGGAGGCAGTGCAGAGGGATGGTCTCAAGTGGAATCAATGTTGCAGGATGTGGTCATTAGTTGGATAGGCACACTGAGGGAAGGCAGTGGTCAAGGACGACTCCCAGTTTTCTGGCATAAGACACTGAATGGATGAAAGGGCCATACATTGATGTGGGAAAGGATAGAAGAGTATTTGACTCAGGGCTTGAGGCTGGGAGGGTCAAGAAGTCAATTTTAGACTCTGAAATGCTCGTGAGGCATGCAAGTGGAGACAGGGGCTAGGCAGTTGGCTATTCCTATCTAAAGCCCAGAAGCAAGAGCTTGGCTGGAGATGAGTTCTTGAGCATCTTTGACATGGGAAGGGCTGTAAACTGAGGTTGCCAAGTCAGAAATGACAAGAGAGGAGTGAAGAGAGCCCAGGTCCAGCCCTGATTAACTCTAGTAATGTTCAGATAGGGGAGGAGAGGCAGCCAAACAGATTGAGTGGGAGCAGCCAGAAAAGCAAAGGGAAACCAGGAACATGAGATTGAGTCATGAAGCCATGTGAAGACTGTCTTTCAAAAAGGAGGGTGCAGCTGTGTTGAGTGGTGCTGAGAGGGCTGGTAACCTTGTGTCTGTCATGTGAGTGTGGTTGTGCCTGATCATAGCAGGTGTCATGCAAGGGCAGTAGATGCTAGATTGGAGTAAGCTGAAGAATAAAGGCAAAATGAGGAACTGGGGTCAGGGACTGGAGAACCTTGTTTTATATAGTGGAACCATCCAGGGGAGTAGGGAAGGAGGGCGATTATTGGGTCAAGGAAGGTTTTCAGTTTTTCTTTCTGCCTTATTTGTTTTTATTTCAAGATGGGGGAGAATAGACTTTGTTTGGATGCAGATGAGAAGTACAGAAGGTTGAAGATCCCTGAAGGACTGAGAGGAGATAATGATATGAGCAGTTCCAAAGAAGGCAGTCACACAGAGATGGACTGGGGCTTTGACAGAAGGAGGCAAGGAGAAATGGACAGAAGTACCGGTGGGTTGGGGGACTTAGTGGTGAGTAGTGCAGGCATTTCCTTCTAGTGGACTTCTGGTTTCCTTGTGAAGTGAGGATTGAGTGTTTCTGAAAGTGAAGAATGGGGGAAATCCATCAGGATTATGAGAGGTGTGAAGAAGAGATGAAAATGGCCATTGTGAGGATGGGAGATAAAATTCCCTTTAGAGAGAATAAGAAAGCAAAACAAAACTAAACTCCTTTGCTCAGCATTCACTTGTACAAATGTTCCACGTCATATGCTAAGACGAAGAAGCATGTGTTCTGTTCTCCAGTCTCTCACTGAGAACACAGCCACCAATCATGCACATCATTTAATTAAAGCTGGAACAGAAGAATGCAGAATGGACAGTGGTAGACAGGAGATGTGTCTAAACCAGCCTGCGCCCTGGGAGTTGGAGGGTTTCCTGGTGGAGAATGCATCTGAGTGAGTTGGAGCTAGAACAGTAGGAGCCCACAGGCAAAAAGACCTGGAGGGATAAAAGCAGGGTGAGTGGGCATGAGAACCAATAGGGCTCAACAGGGGTGGAGGCTAATGGGAAGGTGAGTGGGTAGTATTAAGTGATGGGGCTCGGCGTTGGACAGAGAGCAGACCAGGGAGCCGTGAATATGTTAAAGAGCTTGGATTGCATTCTGTAAGTGCTGGTGTGTGTAGGGCAGTGTGTAGGGCAGCAGCTGGATTTGATCTCTTCTTGAGAGACTGCTCTGGCTCTTAGGGGGAGAGGTTTGAAGAAGTGAAGGTACATCTAGAAGGGGAGGTCAGTTATCAAACTAACCAGACGAGAGTCCAGAAGGGAAGTGGGATCAGATGGACCATCTAGATGGCTCTGACACCTTTACAATGCTTCCTTGAGAGTCAAAATTCAAGCAGAAAGTTCTTATTTGAACTTGTTTCCTGGTGCCAAAAATGGGAAGAGAGAATAAAAGTCACCAGCCCACTCAACTCCCTTTTCAGCTTCCACAGTGGAAAACATAGCCTTCACTCCAATATACCTGCAGAAGGGAAGTTCACCCAGACAGGACGTTCTTGTTATTGCTGAGCAGACAAAATAATGACAGACCAGCATGACATTTTTCATTCTATAACTTCCTTTTCACCCACCGAAATGCTATGAAGATTTCCTCATATTAGTAAGCATAGATTTACCTTCTTACTTTAAACAGCTCTATGATTAAACTCTTAATAATTCTGCTTCAGAATTTGTTTTGTCTGGATCTTTTGGAACCATGCAAAACAGGTCTAATCCATCAAGGACTTTCTAAGCATTGTTGTCTCCAGGAGCAAACAATGGTTTTATGTGATTTTCTAGATTTAGGCCAAGGACATGGCGATTTCTAATGTCAAAGTTCTGACTCCAAAATTATTTATAGGTTATCTTATCATATTTTTCTGAGTTTGTTAGCCAGACAGCAGAAATATCTGAGCTCTGTAGTTTCTTCCCATTCTGAGGCATTGTGGGATCAAATCATTTTAGGCAATAGAAATATCGTTATATTCTTGGGCTGGGGATGTGGCTTAAGCGGTAACGTGCTCACCTGGCATGCGCGGGGCGCTGGGTTCGATCCTCTGCACCACATAAAATAAAATAAAGATGTTGTGTCCACCGAAAACTGAAAAATAAATATTAAAAAAAATATCTCTCTCTCTCTCTTTCTTTTTTTTAAAAAAAGAAATGTCATTATATTCTAAATATTTTTTCAAAGGTTAAACACCAAAGAAACCATCTCTGTCAACCACTTGTTATACACCAAGGACTGCAGAAGCAGCTATTCCTTCTATTGTCTTGCTCCATTGAGAGGGGCCGATGGCAGAGTAGAAGGGTCTTCCCTGGTTTGACCTACATTTTTCCATTAGGTGAGTGGCATTGACTTCAGTGAATATGTTACTTTGGCAATTTCCTGTAGGGCTCAGCAGTAATGAAATGCAAAGTCAGGCAAGGTTGCTGGGGAGAACCAGGCAAGAATTCAGGTGTGTCCAGTCACCACAGGTTAAAGACTAGGGGTCAGGAATCGAGGTGTCAAAGATGAAGAATGGTGAGTAATACATAGTTACAAAAGGTAACAGGCAGCAACAAGAGGTGCACATGAAGGCAGGTCAGTTCAATGAGCTGGGCCCTGTGCAGATGCCTGGGGGAGGTTAAGTAAGTTAAGGCCATGCATTTAGAAAATGAAGGAAGTGCCCCAAGCCAGTTCCTCAGTTTGAAGATTGAAAGGCAAGTTAGAGCAGGCTTCCAAATGAATCATTGTTCTTTCTTCCCACCCATGGGTGAAAGGCAAGTTTGCCATTTCTGTCTAGTCTGTGTTCTGGGTCTTATGGCAAAGTGGTATTCCCAAGTCCTCTGATCTCTCTTCCTGAGCATGCCTAGCTACCCCAGACACTTGTAGCTGAACTGCAATATACACCTTCTGTATGGCCCTCATTGAGGTTCACTGTGTTGCTCCCATAAAACTATAACCAAAATAGAAGTGGGGCTTGGATGAGATGTTGATGCCACCTTTCTAGCAGAAATCATTATCTGCTTCTCTGGGGCCTGTGCTTTATATTCAGGATTTCCCTCAGAACAAAGGCTGACCCTGGAAAAATTCTGAAATGCATGAA
Organism: Marmota flaviventris; assembly: GCF_047511675.1. Lineage (NCBI taxonomy): Eukaryota > Metazoa > Chordata > Mammalia > Rodentia > Sciuridae > Marmota > Marmota flaviventris. The sequence goes on along the minus strand of NC_092513.1, from coordinate 22,975,555 downwards.
TTTACCAATGGATACTCAATGGTCACCAAGCAGCCTTGATTCCTTCAATGTACCCTATTCCCCACCTTGTACTCCACCAGAGGAAGACAGCAGTTGCACAAAGTCACTCAGGAACACTTAGTGACTTACATATCACCGCTTCAAGCAATATCTATGTATTTATTTTTCTAAAGAGGAGTTGAGTCACAGATAATATGCTTAATTCCTTAAGAATTTGGGTTCTGGAGTTAAATTCATCTGCTGCTTTGAATTTGTGTGACCTTGGACAAGTCTTCTCTGTAAGCACACATTTGCTTATCTGAATAATAGAAAAGGTAACTCTCCCCCACCCCCCGCCCAACCAGAGGGAAAGTTTAGGATTAATGCCCAATTTTTAGTCCAGGACCAGTTTCTGCTTTGAAGCCCTTCATTCTTATCTACTCTATTGAGCCATGTTGGAACCCCCAGAGGGTTCTGGACTTTTTAATATTACCTATTTAACTCTAGAGTGCAGTTCTGTCCTGAGCAGGGACTGGTCTGTTTACTTTCCTTTGGCCCAGACTTCAACTTTCTAAGTCAAGTATGTCTCCCAGAAGTAGGCACCCATAATCCAAAATAAGAGAGACAGAGGAAAAAAATCCTAGATGCTGGAAGAGTTTCCAATTTGGAGAAACAACTGGCTATGTCTCATGGTGGCAGTATTTTCTTTTTCCCCTGTTGGGGCTATTACCACCAAGCCAATGGAGGTCAGAATTATAGAAGAGTAATTATAGGCGATCCTCTCTCAAGTTTACTTTTTGGTTTCTAAACCCAGATCTTGCCACTATGGGAGACCACCAGGTGTTGGGTGTTGGTCAGAGGACCTTCCTTGTACTTCAGGAAGGCTCCTCATTCTGGCAAGGAATTGCCTCCAGGATGGTTATCTAACTGTTTCTACAGAGGCAAATCTATAATTTTATGTCAGTCACTTCTGGAAATTATATCTAAGACCAGTAAATCCTTATGTCCAGTATAAATAAGTTCCTTAGGCAGAAGCAATGTTGTGGGATGTACTTCAGATGAATAGGCATTCAGGAAGTTCAAAAATGGTGGTGTTGTAGAAGCATGTAAGCAGCGAAGCATATCCATGTCCAGAACATGTGTCTTCCAGAGAGAATGATTCTTGATAGCAGAAGTTCAATGCACCCAAATGGCCAACAGGTGACAGTCTTGGCCACGGGTTCATATGATCATGGTACCAAATAGACTGTGTTGTGAAAGATAATTTGTATTACTGTTTCTAAAGAAATCTTTCCATATTAGCTGGAGTTGGAGTCTCTTATGCTATATTTCTGTTTTTTTTTTCAGTTAACATGATACTAATTTCACTGGAAAATGTGGATATCTTCCTTGTATTTTTCTCATGTTTATGTAAATTGCAGGAGATATTGAAAATATTGTAAAACACCTGTAAAATAATTGATGCTTGGTTAATTTTGATTTTTGCTTATTTCATTTTGCTTCTTTTTCCCCCTCCTGGCTTTTGCACTAAGGAAAAGAAGGAATAGTGTTGTTTCCCATTCTATTTTTAAATTATTATTATCCTGGTATAGTTTGGATCTTTAACATCTCCCTAAGTGGTAAAGCCATGTGGTGAAGGATTGATCCCCAGGGTGGCGCAATTAGGAAGGAGTGGATCCTTTGATAGGTAGGGCCAAGTGCAAGGCTTTAGGTCACTGGGGGCATGTCCTCCAAGGGAATATGGGACCTCAGTCTCATTCTCCCTCTCTTGCTTCTAAGACACAAGGTGAATAGTTTATATTTTTTACGCATTCTCCCTGCCATTGCTCCCCACCAGAGGCTAAAAACAATGGCTCTACTTGCTTAGGGACTGGAACCTCTAAAATTGTGAGGCAAAATAAACTTTTTCACTTTATAAGTTAAATACCTTAGGTACTGGTTACAGTAATGGAAAGTTGACATGTACCCTCTTCAAACATTCTATTTCTTCCTATGCAAACCTGTGCATTTCATTATTTGTTTAGTAATTCAATCCTTACATAGATATAGGTTGGTCATTTGTGTTTTGCATTAGACTTTCCAGAAATTTGTTTGTATTATCACACTTTTCACAGAAAAGTCTGTTTTTTAAACTTCTTTCAATATTTCCCCCATTTTTATTAATTTCAATCTATTTTGCCTGATATTTACTTCATTACTTTTATCAAACATTAATTTGCCTGATAATTTTTTCTAAGTCTTTCATCTTTATCTAATGGTTTACAATATCCTTTATACCTAATGGTTTGTCTAAATATAATTATTTCTATTTTCATACATTGGAATAATCCAGTTAAGTTTTATTATTTGTTTCTAATTTTTTTCCTTGCAAATTGACCTGAGAATATAGTCTAACTTATGGTGATCATTTGAAATTAATTAAAATTTCATTTGTCACTTATACATGCTATATTTTTCCCCCAAAATTTCATAGATATTCTAGAAGGATTATGTTGTCTATTTTTGTGAAGTTAACATTCAAGCATTGATTTATATTCATTTTTTGTCTGCTTGATCTATCATTTTTGGACCTGGGTGTACTAAAATATTCAACCATAATATATTATAGTTTTAACTATTCTGTAATTCTATCTATCATCGTAAGATATTTTATAAAATTATGTTATGGGGGCTGGGGTTGTGGATGAGTGGTAGAGCGCTTGCCTAGCACGTGTTGGGCACTAGGTTTGATCCTCAGCACCACATAAAAATAAATAAAATAAAGGTATTGTGTCCATCTACAACTAAAAAATTTTAAAAAAATATGTTATTGGGCATATATCTGTTTGTGGTTGCTAAGTCTTCTTATAATATTTTGCCTTTCACTATTTGAAAACTTGCTTTGAATTATTTTAGTATTGTTATTTTAGATACTGCCACATAAGTGTTTTGTTTGTTTCACCTTTTTCTTGTGAATCTTTTTTGAAAATATTTTCATTTTTTAACTTCTATGTGCCCCCTTTATTGCCTTCTATAAACAATGCTTCATTTTTTAAAATGGTAAGTCTGAATATCTATTTGAATCATTTATCTTATTTATTATAATTACTAGTATGCAAAGGCTTACTTCTGACATTTGTGAGCAAACGTGTATTATTTACTTTGTATGCTTACCTTTTTTCTCTATTGGAATCAGCAAGCAATTTTGTTATTTTTTCTTTCTTTCTATTGGTAAGAAAATATATTCTAGTTTTGTGTTCTTTTGTTGTTGTTCTTCTTTTGTTGCTATTCACTAAAGGCCATCCACATATTCATTTTTCCCTGTCAATGTCTTTGGTTTATCACTAACCACGTCTTTACCCAAGACAGATTAAGAACTTTTCTGAACTCTCAACTCTTTGTTCCCTTCTTCTGCTCTGGATTTTTTGGGATTTTATTTCTAGGTGACTGTCTATCCATTTATCTATCTTGTTTACTTAGGTATTTTCTTTCTTTAAAAGCATCTTATATATGTCATTGCTTTCTTTTGGACTAATTTCATTTCTTCCTAGAGTACTTTTAAGTCCTAGTATATATTTTATTCTCTACTTGTAAAGGAAAATATGTTATCCTTTTTTAAAAAAAAATTGCATATGGCATTTTACCTTTTAAATATTTTTAATTTTATTTTAATTGATAGATAATAGTTATACATATTTGTGGAGTATCATGTGAAACCTTGATATATATTTATATTATGGAATGATTCAATCAAGCTAAATATCTATCTTTTTTTTTTGTATGTGTTTGATGAGAACATTTAAAGTCTAATTTAAAAAACAGCATGCATTGCATTTCAAATTAAATTATATATTTCTTTTGATAGGACTGACCAGTGATTTTATTTCTTATGTAATTTATTCATATAGTCAACAAGTCCTGCCACTTCTATCCCATCCCATCCCATCCCATCTCATCCTGTCCCAAACCCTGAGTGAGTGCCTCTGAAGCAGCAGATCATACATGGTGTGGTGTGGCTTTGAGAGGAAACTCCTATCTAGTGCTTTTTTTTATGTCTTTGTATCAAAACCTCAAGCAGTAACAAGGACTGGCTTTGGGGTTAGCAAAGAGTAGCCTGTGGCATTCCTTCGGTTTCCAGCCCAGGGGAACTCAGAAGCCAGGTGCAAATGTCTCCTGTCTGGGCTTTTGTGAGTCTGTCTGTTCCCATCCGCTTACACTGCCCTGAACTCCATCCGCCCCATGCGCCTTCTAGTAACCCTCCTACCTCAGGGCTTGGGTCCGGTGCCTCTGCTGGCTTTTTCCTTTCCTGATGTCCTGCTTCTTATAGAGGCCTTCTCAAACCTCTCCACCAAGTGCCTCTCTCTACAGATGAGTAAATGCAAAAATACCCTGGCATGAGAGTAGAGATCAAGTAGCAAAACAAATTTAAAAATGTTAAGAATCCTTCTGTTTTGTTTTTTAAAAAATATATAACAAATTTGCATTTCATTTCATGTCGTATTTCTGCTTGTCTAATATAATCATCTTAAAATTAGTTAAATTTCTCAAAATCTGCAAACTTTACTATCACTCTTTAAGAAATTTGACCCATTAGAAATATGCACGCAATTTATTCTGTGACTTTTCATGTACTCTGGCTCATAATGTGTATTCCTAGGGACAGAGCAATTTTGGTAAACTGGACTCAAGGATTGAAGTCAAAATTCCTAGCCTGTCCATGAAGGCCTCTTCTGGCTATTAAACTGTCTTCTCCAAACCATCTACTACTTCTGAGAAATAAATAAATATTTTATATATATATATATATATATATATATATATATATATATATATAATATATGTAAATATATATATATATATATATATATATATATACATAAAACATGTCTCCATATGTATGTACCCTATATCCACAATGCTTATAATTTAAAAATATTAATATTATAGGTGAATTAAGAAAAAGATTTTTTGGGTTCAATTCCAAGTAACCCCCCCCCCCAAAAAAAAAACAAATAAAAGAACCAGAAAAAATATTTGCCTGACAAATTGTGCATAGTCCTTACCAGGTTTTATAATTACTGGTCCGAGGAAGTGCATTTTGGGAAACTGAGCAATAATCTAACAGTCAGCAACATTTTATAATTATTTTCAATGTTTCAAATGATTTTACTTCCACTTTCATGACAACTTTTTGAGGTGGAGACTATTGGATGTGGCTGCCACCCATTCTGTGAATGAAGAAAGTGAGGCTCAAAGAGTTTTGCTGATTTTCCTCTGGTCTCTAGAGAAGATAGTGGCAAATAGAGCTGCTAGTGTTGTATTCTTTTTAAACAGGTGCTTTTTAAAAGAAATTTGCTGAGCTTAAATATAGGCTCCTCAATTTTAGTAGCAATAAAGGCTTGCTTCTCAATCACAAAAAGTCTGCTATGAATTAGCAGCTTCTCTCCATATTGTACCTGTGCCCTTAGGACATTAGACTCCCAAAGACATCAAGGCAGGCAACACAGATTTGGAGGAGCCACCTATCTCTTAATGCCTCAACCTGGACGATTGGCCAGAACAAGTCATATGACCCTGATCTAAGCTTAAAGAAGACAGAGAATTGTAGAGGAACTCAAGAACTGTGCGGTGACTGCCACGTAAGCATCAATTGTCTGAGAAGTCCTTAATAAACAAGCACACCAAATAACATACCCTTTTTCTTTAAACTTGCTTTAACATACCTCAAAGGAAAAAAAGAAAAGATCACAGAGGACTGAAAGATGAAAGAAGATTGAAAAAATGTTAACTGTTGAAGGTGAGTGGTGAATACACGTGAATTTATAATATTATCTTTTTTTATTTTTATTTTTTTAAGTATCTTTAAAAACTTACATTATAAAAAGTTAAAAAGAAAAGAAAAACACTGGTCCAGGGAACTCCTATTTAGTACATTTGAAGAGAAGATTGGGCATGGATATTTTGCAAAATCTTTCTAGGTTATGCTAATGGTTAAGAATCAAGGTGGCTGGTCAGGGAGGTGCATGCCTGTAATCCCAGCGGCTCTGGAGGATGAGGCAGGAGGATTTTGAGTTCAAAGCTGGCCTCAGTTCAAAGCGAGGTGCTAAGCAACTCAGTGAGACCCTGTCTCTAAATAAAATACAAAATAGGGTGGGGTTGAGTGCCCCCTGCCCCAATAAAAAAGAATCAAGGTGATCTAATCACATTGCTCATACAGGTTCATATTCAGACTATGAATATACAGTTACGTACATTTTTATGACTGTTGGTCTTTTCAATTCATGATTAGTCAGTTTTCACTATTTGTGCTCTGATTCCATGTTGAGTATACCTAAATTCTTTTAAATACATGCGTTCTTTTTAATTTTTTTTGTTTTAATTAGTTATACATGACAACATAATGCATTTATTTACTTTGATATATCATACATAGATATATAATTTCTCATTTTTCTGTTGTAGAGTCACATTGATTGTGTAGTCACATGTATACATAAAGTAATAATGTCTGTTTCATTCTACTATCCTTCTTATCCCCACACCACCTCCCCTCCCCTCCCTTCACTTCCATCTACCTAATCTAAGGTAACTCTATTCTTCTCTAGTGTCCTCCATTGTGAATTAACATCCACATATTAGAGAAAATATTGGGCCTTTGGTTTTTTTGGCTTATTTCATTTAGCATGATATTCTCCAACTTTATCCATTTACTCGCAAATGCCGTAATTCATTCTTCTTTAAAGCTGAGTAATATTCCATTGAATATATGTATATGTATATGATATATATATATATATATATATATATATATATATATACACACACATATACATATCACATTTTTCTTTATCCATTCATCTATTGAAGGACACCTAAGTTTGTTCCATAGTTTAGCTATTATGAATTGAGCTGCCATAAACATTGATGTTGCTGCATCACTGAAATATGCTGATTTTAAGTCCTTTGGGTATAAACTGAGGAGTGGAATAGCTGGGTCAAATGGTGGTTCCAAAATTTGGTGGTTCCACCAAGATTTCTGAGGAATATCCATACTGCTTTCCACAGTGGTTGTACCAATTTGCAAGAAGTAAAATTAACAGTCAATAAATGGGATGGATTTAAATTAAAAAGCTTCTTCTCAGCAAAGGAAACAATCAATAATGTGAGGAGAGAGCCTAAAGATTGGGAGAAAATCTTTACCACACATACCCCAGACAGCACTAATCTCAAGGATGTATAAAGAACTCAAAAAACTCAACACCACAAAAAACAAATAACCCCACCAATAAATGGACTAAGGAACTGAAGAGACACTTCACAGAAGAAGAAATACAATCTATCAACAAATATATGAAAAAGTGTTCAACATCTCTAGCAATTAGAGAACTGCAAATCAAAATCACATGGGCTCTTGATATTGTTCTCACATAAATGTACCTTTCTTTTGAAGAAACTAAAAAATAAAATTTACCTGAGCTTGGAATATTTATTATGCTTTTCTTTTGTGTTATGGAAATTAGATAGTGAGGTTGACTTACAAGCACCACTATTCTTTGAAGTTTCTCTTATGGAGAGTGGGTTCTAATTGCCTAACCTTGGGGCTAACTTTGTTGCTGCTTTGACCAAAGAATACATTAGAAGAGACACTGTAGGAGAGAGTTGCAAGTGCATACCTAGGCTTCTGATCTTACTCAGAATCATCTGCTATGTGAAGCAGCCCAGACCAGTTGGCAGGAGACATGTGACTTAGCTGAGAGTCTCTCCAACCTTCAGATATGTGAATGAGGTCACATTAGACCAACCAACTGTAGTTAAACCACTAGATAACTGTAGCCATGTGAGTGGCCTCAAGGAACACTAACAGAAGAACCATCAAGCTGAGCCCAGTTCAAGTTGCTGATCCACAAAACCGTGAACAAACAAAAGGGTTGTTATTTTTAAGATACTACGTTTGGGGACCATTTGTTATGCAGGAATAGACAACTAATCACATGGGGGTCTATACCTACAAGCCCTCAAGTCAGTGTTTAAGATTTGCGTTTTCTCTTTGTTCAATATTATTTTTTTTTAAAAAAATCTCTAGGCCATGCATCTTAGAGATTATAAGAACTGAGTCTCAGAAATCTCAAAGTTAAAAGAAAAATCAAACCATATTTCTCTCCAAGGAGAACTGATGTCCTTTATTAACTCAGCTTTCCTTTTATCTACTTTTTATGACTTCTGAGTTGCAGTAGGATGAGATTTAATTTTGGGCTTGGGACAAAATTTACATTGGCATTGAGGGAGTTTTCCTGAGAAATAACTTTCAAAGAAACACTTATTATAATTCAAGGGAAGGTGTGCATTGCAAACTAGTATGATTTCAAAAGCTACAAAGTTCAGGCATTGAAGACTATGCATTATCTTATTTCCAGATGCGGCTATGCATCTTTTCTTCTCAGATTGACCCAGGGAACCCTATGAGGCAGGGATAATACTAGGCTATTCACGATAGAGCTGATGCAAATAGGATTGAATGGAAATATAGCTTGACTTAATGCTAGTCTCTTGCCAACACATTTGGGAGAGAGATAATGTTCTGCAAAATCACACCAAAGACCCAGACTTTAATGAACAAGCTTTCCCTTTCCTGGATCAATCCTCAGTGGGTCAGACAGGCAGAACCACATATTCCCAAAATTCTGTTCCTAAGTTTTTTCGCATTAAGAGAAGTCTGACTGAGAAACTTGCATTCCAGAGAAAAGCTACTTATGTGCCCCAAAGCAGATTAAAGCTGTCATGAATTCCTGAACTATACTAGTGAGTCTGAGCGTCTTTGGGAAATGATTTGCTAAACTGCTATTTTTAAAGTTAAGGTGCCTTTGCTATAGACTGAATCTTGCCTATGAGATATAGTTTAAAAAAGAATCACGAATTAAAAGGTATCACTTTTGGGAGCACTTTTTTATTCTCAAAATGCTCACTCTATCTAACCGAGTTTATAATGCACAGTCTTTGACCCTAGGTAACAATTTTCAAAATATATTTTAAACAAGAGTGGCTATCTTTGCCTCTCTGAAAAGGACTATAGTAAATTTATTTTTAAGTATTACACATCTTTTCTACTAAAAAAATAAATGGCATGAATGAGAAGAAAGACATTTTCTATGAGAGGAGACTGAGCACCGTATGAAGGGATTTAATGGCAAAGATGAGCAATTTATTCAAGCCTGAAAGGCTGCTGACAAGGGGACACAGCAAAGGAGGCTTTCAAGAGAAATTCAGGAGACTTTGATGAGCAGCTTCCCTGGACAGGACCCTGAAGGCAGGGATGCTGTTGACTTCAAAAAGAGGGAGCACTGCCCTTTCCTCAGGAGCTCACAATCTACATAGGCACAGAACACATGTTACAATTTAGGAGCAGTAGAAAGGGCAATAATAGTGGCAGGAAAACTCAGGACAGGCAGGGACATCTCAACAGTATATGCTAAATGTCAAAGGAGGCTGTGGTATGTGCAGGCAGTCTGAACTCAAATGGAGTAGGGGGTGTGTAGGGAGGGACAAGGGAATGATCAGGCATGACATGGTTGGAACAGGTTTTGGATCCTGAAGCATGGACAGGATTTGGAAAAAGCTGCAAGGAAGGTAACGGCCTTTGAAACAAAGCAGAGGAACTGGTATATAGGATGACAAAGGAAACAGATAGGAAAGCCCATGACATGAAGCATATTTTGGAGATAGGGAGTAGGAGAAGAGTTTGATTAGAATAATGTGAAAGTGTGAGTTGGTAGATTATTGGGTGATGAACTGAGTTTAAGCCTGACTTTGGAGGCTCTTGGTCAAAGTATTTACTCTACATCCTCTTAGTAACTGGAATCTTATACAAATCTATTGGTATCTTCAAAAACTTGTTAAGATGCTCAAAAGAAAATGTAGGGTCTTGATGAATGGACAGATACTTCCTTAAGTTATAAGCTGAGATAAAGTGCAGCACTCTTTCCATCTCCGAATTCGGAGAAGTGACTGGAACTCCAGTCAGTTTATTTAATTGGAACCAGGCTGAGAACTTCTCTTTTATCAGAATATGAGTTGAAATAGGATAAGGTCAGGTTTCTCTTCTACAAAACTGAGATAAAGAAACACTAATCTTCTCTACATTTTCCCACCCAAAAACTTGTGTGTGCACAAATACAGTATGTATGTGTGTACTCAAAAGCAATGTTTAAAATGTCTAGCAATAAGAAAGCAATGCATTAAAATATTACAAATAATATAAGTATAAATTAAATAAATAAAATTGCTTATTGAGTGATTTAAAATGAAGGCAATATGGTTCCTTAAATCATTCTAATACTTTCCAAATAGTTTGCTGATAATCAGGAATAATGACTGTGATCTTTTCTTTGAAGTGTCTCTCATTCAAAAACATAATGCCCCAGTTTAAGCTTTGATTTGGTAAGGAAAACTGCATGATATTCTTCTAATGTTATTTCACTGAATTATGAGCCATTAGGTCCTCGGGGCTCAGGTTCCTTGTGGCAGCCAGAGGCATCCTGGCATGTGCTTTGTGGCTTAGTATGCACCTGTTACCAGGGTTTCCTGTGGGCTTTGGTCCTGTGTGTTGTCCCCTACTGGAAATGCTGCCATCTCACCCCCACTGCCTGCCAAAGATGGCCTGTGAGCAGGAGGTAGAGCTGCCTACACCCTGCCTTCTGATTTCAGCAGCTGCTGAGTCTCCTTGTCACCAGGGTTGTGTTAATGGGGTTGCACGAAAGGTAGCAATAGCAGAGCTTCCATTTTCTGAGCAATGAGGGATCCCACTTCTGTTTTGATTTCAATAGGAAGGTTCTCTGCCTGTAATAGCAAGCTTGAAAGAACCCTCCAATTAAGTTACATTAAGCAAGAATTGACTCTGCCCAGACAGACTTCTATTTTCTTAAGTATTGGCAAAAAAATTGCACAAAATGCTAGTGGTAGAGAGAATGTCTGTCTCCCAGGAGAAGAGAATGTAAACAGAATGAGCCTTGGCCTTTTACCTTTAATTTAAAGTCAGTCTTTATTTCTAATTAAGAGACTTTGTTCTGTATTCTATGATGCAAATCATTCTCTGCTATAATCTATATAGTTGTTAAGATATAATATTAGTGTATAGATTATAGCAGAGTATGGTTTGCCTCATAGCATACAGAAACTTGAACTACTATCTTGAAGTAATCTGTTATCCTCTTAAAGTCCTATGTGAAATAACTGTTTTTAGATAGTTTTTAAATATAAATGCTTAGACTGGGTGGGATCCTTCTTATAAACTTTAAAATCTTATGCACAGGGAGGTAAAGCCTGGTGAGCATTCTTTAACCATGAAGTCTAATATTATTCTTTAATCATGAAGTCTAATATTATTTGGAGACACTAAATATTAAATTAAATAACCAAGTATTATGAGAGAGGGGTTTGAGCCTTAATATGCAAAGTAATCAACAATTGTAATTTTTGGGTTCCACCCACAATCAGAGACTGATTCAGCTGAGAAGTGCTTTGGGACCTTCATTTGTAACAAATAACTGGGGCATTCTGATGTGCTTGTGGCTCTGTGGACTACATTTTAGGAAACACTGCCTAGGATTTCCTGCTTCAGAAGATCTTTACTGTAGAACTCTCCAAAGAAGGGGCAGAGTGATCGGGGGGTGAAGTACAGGGAAAAAAAGATGGTATTCTTGATCTCTAGAGGAGAACATCAGTGAGAAGGTTCTCTCTTCCCATGAACTGCCCAAATACACCACAGTTTTTCAGAAGCTGTGCAAAACAGAGAGATACTGCAGTGAATTTCTCACAAATTTAAATCAGATGAAGACAGAGGTCATTATGATGGAGCTTACAGGAGGCTTGGAGGAGTGGGGGTGGTGTGTCATCCTGTCATTCTCTTTACTTCTAAAACCATCATTATTTGTGAATGGAATGAACACATTGAAGATTCTGATTCTAGTCATTAACCAAACAGTTAAATTTAATAAAATCCCAGGCGAATCCAGACAATTGGTGGCCAACTAGAAACTTTCTCATCAAATTATTTGGTTATACTTACTTTATAACATGCTCATGGATTCAAAGTCAATTACCCTAGAGAATACTAAGCTTGAGCCAGAAGAAATGAATGAGATTTACATGAAGCAGCACTGATAAGCCTTAGAAACTAAAGAGTGAATGAAAAAGTAAAATGCAGATTTAAATTGATAGCAAAATACCATTTATGAATATGCCTGTGCACAGAAAATAATGACAAGTAAGTTCTCCAGTTGGACACAGGAATCAGTGAAAATATGAAAGATGGAATAGAAGTATATGTACTGAGATCAGGAGATAAAAGTGAGATATGTTCTGAGATCAGTAGATAAAAGTGAGTCCTTAAGTTAGGGGAAGGAAAATTGAGATTGGAGATGCAAGATAAATGGGAAAAAGAGCAAAACAAAACAAAACACAACAGTGACCTTAAGGTATAATATTAGTGTATAGATTATAGCAGAGTATGGTTTGCCTCATAGAATACAGAAACTTGAACTACTATCTTGAAGTAATCTGTTACTTGACCCAGATCAATGATGATTGTGGATCTTGAGCTGAGGAGTATGATGAACTCAATTCTGAGCCTTGGATGAAAAAAAAATGTTAAAAACTTGGTCCCTACCCCTATGGAATTTCAGCTTACATGGGCCTATATGCATGAAATAAATAAGTTCTATAATTAAATGACAGATGGGAGGTACCAATCAGTACTATGATAGCTCAGAGCATAGAAAGAAGAAAATAATAATACAAAAAAGTTTAACATAAAAGGAAAAGGAAATATCTTTTTGTTGTCTGTTAGTGATCCTCAGATCTATTGTGGGGTCACCTTTAGAATCCCATTTATTCAATGGGCAGTAGGAATTAATATCAATGTAAGTCTACCTCAGTTCCCAGGGACTCTTTTTTGTTTACTTATTTCTTTTCCTTACACTTAGGAGATATGACTGAATTCTGTTTAAGTGAGGAGAATGTAATTTTAACTCAATTACATTGATTTTTTTCCTTATTTATTTTTTCTTCACTGAGTTTTACAGTGCACAGGCTTTGTGAAGTCAGGTGATGTTCGCAAAATATTTTCAGTAGTAAAGTGTGCTCCTCTGCCTTACATTAGTTAAGGTAATGTGAACTTCTATAGTAGAGATGGCCTGATCTCAGAGACTTAAAACTTACCTCACAGAGCAAGGATGGGTCTTCTGGGCTACTGGCTCCCATCCACACAGTGATTCAGAGGCCCAGGTTGCTTTAGTCTTATGTCTTTACCATCTTGTTCAAATGACTGGGGGTCCTTTCCACTCCAGTCAGTTGGAAGTGTTAAAAAGATGAAAGACTATATTTGGGAAGGTTTTATGGGCTAGGGCTGGCTGTAGCAGCACATCACTTCCTATTCCATCCCACTGGCTGGACCCAGTCATCGGGCTGAGAAGACGACTTGGAAAGGTAATGTATCTGTGCTCTCAGGCACATAGAAGGTGTGGAAACAGGGAATAATAAAGGTGGCAGAGTGTATACCTTTGATTTAGCTTGATGTGCTTGATATATTTAACTGCATGTTGGCTAAAGTACCTGGATGTGACCCTCAAGGTCTTCCTCACCCAAATCCATTGATCACTAAACAAGGAAAACGACATGGAAAGAACAGTGATGTGAATTGGGGGAGCTGGCAAGTCGCCACCTGACAAATACCTTAGTATAAGGTCAAGAAGAATGATAATCAGCTCTGTACCCACCCTTTCAGCTGCTTTCTATGGCTTCTTGAAGCCAGTGTTGAGATGTCTGAACCTTCTGGTCTTGATTGAGTTTTCTAGATTTGACCTCTGACCTGCCTACCCCTGTGGGACTTACTTGGCCCTTTATCCTCTGAGATCCCTGAATGTCACCTCCGGACAATATGAAATTCTCTAAGTGCTTTAGTTCTAGCTGTGTCTTCACAGACTTTCTGCCTAACTTGTTTGAGCACACAGTCAATTACCTCCTATGTAGCTAAGTTCTGGGTCCTGGTATATCCTGGTCAATATTATTCTACTGCTATTTCCATCTCAGTGTGATATACCAATACCTGGGATTTCTATTTGAAATTCCCATGAAAGACCTAGATCTTTGTGCCATATTCACGTGTGCATATTTGTATCTGATGAGAAGGCTGTTGAGTCATCTAGATATTTTATATAAACATTACATTTGAATCATGAAAGGAAGCTGGGGAACACCTGCTTCAGTCAGTGTCTCTGCCATGAGTTGAGGAATTTGCTCATCATTCAAAATGCTCTGGACGGAACTGAGCCGAGTTTTCAAATCAGGCCTAATAAAGTCAATGTGACTGAATAAAAACTTTTTCCAAAGGGTAACCTTGGACTAAGACATACACAGACAGGTAACCATTCAGTGTTACAAATATTATGTCTGAGTTTGGGCTGCTATAACAACATAGTATACTCTGAGTGTCTTATAAACAACGGAAATTTATGTCACACAGTTCTGGAGGCTGGAAGTCCAAGCTTAGGAAGGCAACATGGTCAGGTTCTGGTGAGGGCCTTCTTCCAGATGCAGAATAGTGACTTACGACCTCACAAGGCAGGAACAGGATAAGAGAGATCTGTGGCATTTATTTTATAAGGATAGTAATCCCTTTTACGAGAATTCCATCCTCATGACCTAATCATTCCCCAAAGCCCCATGTCCTAACACCATTACATTAGGGGTAAATTTCAAGACAAGAATTTTATGTGGAAATAAACAGTGAATTCACAATATATTGATAACTACTATGTTTTTTTTTCTCTTTACCCATACATTTACATGAACTGGGCAATTGTATGGAGCCCAATAATTTATTTTCCTTTAGTTTACAAATATAAGGACTAACTGTGGGTCAAATGTAGCTCTCTGCCTATTTTGGTAAATGAGTTTAATTGGTATAGGACCATATTCATTCCTTGACATGTTGTCCATGGCTCCTCTCATGCTATAGCAGCAGAATGGAGGAGATGCCACAGAGATAGCGTGGCCTGCAAAGCCTATGATACTATTTGACCCTTTACAGAAAAATTTTGCTATAGGCACAGAAAGTCAATGGGATACATTGAAAGCACATATTTGATTTCTGACAGAGAATAAATAGCCAATAATTTTAATTTTTTGTGCCTGTCTTCCTTTGCTTACTTTGTCCCTTCTACCTGGAATACTTTGCGCCTCCATCATCTGTCCATTTATTCAACATGTAGTCATCATGTGCTTACTATGTGGCAGGCACTGCTCTTGGTGCTGGAACAAAAATAAGACATACAGTGTCCATCTTCATAGGGTCATATTCTACTTGGGTGGGAGACGATATATATATATATATATATATATATATATATATATATATATATATATATGCAAAAGGACGCAAAATATCCTGTGACCTCATGATTCACCTTGTGAAGATAGATAAAGCAAGGTACAGATAGATAAAGCAAGGTCCCTTTCTGTTTAATTCCTCCTTCTATTCTAAATTCTTGCGCAAGCCCAACTTTCTCTATAAGGTCCCTTGTCTTTGTTTCTT
Source organism: Marmota flaviventris (assembly GCF_047511675.1). Lineage (NCBI taxonomy): Eukaryota > Metazoa > Chordata > Mammalia > Rodentia > Sciuridae > Marmota > Marmota flaviventris. The sequence goes on along the minus strand of NC_092513.1, from coordinate 22,960,011 downwards.
TCTTCTCCTTTTAACTCACAGATCCTTTAATTTGAATTTTTAAGTCATTTAGGGCTATCTTCCTTGAATTGGATTTCTTTGCATAAGTATTTCTGCTCCATCATAGATTTCCAGTCCACTGGTAACAAGGGCAATATGGTAATTTTTGTTCTCTAATAGCAAATAAGCAGTGCCTGATAATTGCTAGGAAATCAGTAAATGTCTTGAGTTAAGTTGGATTTTAGTTCTAATCATGGAACGTTTTAGTATACGTCAATTTGATACATTCCTCTCGTAGGCTGTAGTCTTCCTGAGTTTGTGGCCTTCATTGTGGTCCATCAGTCACTGAAAGAAGCAGGGAATTTCCCATATTCTCAAGAACTAGAACCCCTTCAGGAGTTGACTGCTCCGACAAACTCATCTAAACCATAAGATCTACCTTTCCCCTTGATATTAAAACCAGAGAAAATCTTCTCAATTAGTTATACCCTGAAATTTCAATAATAAGGGGAAAAAGTCCATTCAATTAACTAAAAATAGGGAGAAAAGGAAGAAGTTGCACAAGTAATTACCAAGTATGTAATTAAACAAGAAATTCTTGCTCTTTCATTCACTCCCCAACCCCCGCTCCACAAGCCCTTAGAGTTCATGGACTAGTCTCTTGGGAGGAAACCAGGTTACTTTGCTGGAAAGAACTAGCGTTGGAGGTTGCATTAATCACCACATAAGGATCGGCCAATTTCTCCCATGCACAGGATGAATGGGGTTATTCATAAAAGGGCACCTGGGCAGGAAGTGGGGGAGTTGTGGCTGACCACACCAGGCTGGGAAGTCTGTCATCAGGACAAATGAGCATGGGTTGGGGTGAGGTTGAAGGCCAAAGGTGCTGGTAAAAGGTGAGTGAGAAGGAAATGAAGAGTTGTAACCTGTTACCAATTAGCATGATCTGGTAGATGACAGAGCTGGGTTGTGGGTCATAAGTGTCTTGCATTACACTCATCACTGAGCCCTCCCTGGAAACGGCTCATCTCAGTGACCTTGGGCTTGGAAAAGGCTAATTTTGTTATTGTCTCATCCTCTTCAGCACCACCGTGGATGTTCCCCTTCATTTTTCAGTCCTGAGAGGGAAAGAGCCAGTACTTGAGTTTCTGTAATGTCTAAGAAAATAGCATTCCTAGATTCCCTTAGTATATATTGCAGGACCCTCAAGTTCCATGAAACAGAAAGTCTGTCAATTTCTGTTGACTGAGGGTTTTTAGACAGTGAAGACAAGATGGTGGCCAGCTCACCATGAGAACTTAGGAAAGATTCTGCTCACGGTGGGAGCTTTCCCTTTGAACTTAGGAGGGCTGTTTGCATGACTCAAATTTGTGGCTTCCTGGGCTATAGCCCCACCACCTTATACAAAGCAATCAACTATTCTCATTTCCTGGAAGCCAGGCTGTGATCTTGGGAGCACTCCTGGGACAGATAACCCAGCCAGTGTTTGGGCAGTGCTTTGTTTGACCTTTATGTTTTCGTTTCTGTGTGTATAAAGTCTTTCCCAGGCAGACTGCACCCCCAGATTGCCACATTTACCCCTATTCACCAAGGGAGACCAATTCTATTCCTATGGTCTTGGGTCCATTTTTCTACTACTGTCTACATTGTACAGCTGATCCAAAAGGAAAAAAAATCATCTTTGAAAGATGAAGACAAATCTACATTTATCATTAGTGAACTTGTGATTGTCTATAATGATAAGCATAATAAAAAGTCCCCAGTACTAAATAAAATTTATATAATAATATCAATTGTACTACAGCAATACAATGATAGCCCTCGTTTATTGAGCACTAACTAGATGCCTGGCATTATACTAATATTAAAAGCAAAATGTAACATTTATAATGTGAAGTAACTACTAACCTCATTCCCATTTTACAGATAAAGAAAGGGAGACTTAGGTTAAGTAACTTTCCCAAAGACTCATAACCAGAAAGAGGCAGAGCCTGCCAACCTCATTCCAGAAGCCGAACTCTTAGTCTCCATAATTACTCTATTTCACACAGCTAAAAAGTGAAGAATGGCGACTCACATTAGCCTGACTCAGAGGCCTCGCTCTTTCACTGCACTATATTTATCTTGTTGTCTGTGTTTTACATGTATTTTCATTGGATGTGCTGAATTGTGTACCAGCTCCTTTTCCTCTTGGGGATGCTGGGAGTCAGGAGATTGGTGACCTATTGCTTAGAAGCCATGGACTCTTCAATGTAGATTGATCATCTGTGTTTATTTCATTTGAAATATCTTCTCCCACAGGAAGAGTGTATGGACAGGTTTTCTGTTTAACACAGGGAAGGGATTTTCAATGGCTTAGGAACAAAGGTGTTTTAGACTTTAAAACACCTTTTATGTAACCAAGGTGAGCCCATTTTCTGACTTAATAGTTTCCATTCTCAAAAAGGTGACTCATCTTCTTTCCACAGTATTTGCCTGAAACTTGTTTAACTGAGGTCTTGATTTATGTCTAAAGTCCCATAAAATAAATGACAAGGCAGACCCTGGATGAATAATGAGGTAGAATTCTGAATTTAGGTTCTTGATCATTCTCCCCTGTTTCTATTTGTACTGTTCTGTAGGTTTATTGGACCCTTCTAGGGTGCAGGCCTAGGGGAAATGGTGCATGTTGCAATTATTAGTTCAACAAATGTTTTTGACTGTATTCCAGACACAGAGTAGATGGCATTGCTAGCTTCCTTAGAGTTTAGTGGGGCCATGTGACCAGTTCCAATGGCTATCCATCATGCACGGAAGTGCCGATGTCACTTCCTGTTAGGATGCTGCATTGACAGTGTGCCATTCTCTGAACTCCTTCCCTCTGCCATGGAGGAAAAGCTGTGAGCATTGTGCCCCGTTCTGTTAACCTGATTCCTAGAATGTGCCTGTCATGGAAAAGAGTTGACAAAAAGAACTGTGTAACAAAGCAAGAAATTCACTTTTGCTTTGTTTTAAACCACTGAGATTTAAACCACCAGGGTTGTTTTTTGCTATAGCATAAGAGGGCATTATGAGGCCAATGTTACTTCTAAGAATATTATATGGAATAGCCAAGCCCAAGAATCACCAAAGATAGTCCTAAAGAACAGTAAGGTAAAGGGGGGGGATACTTGCCATTTCATAGTAAACTTTGTTATAAAGCTATAGTCTTAAAATAGTGCAGTAGCTGGGTGTGGTGGTGAACTCCTGCAATCCCAATGACTTAGGAGGCTTAGGCAGGAAGATCTCAAGTTCAAGGCCAACCTCAGCAACTCAGTGAGACCCTGTCTCAATAAACAAAAAAACAAAAACAAACAAAATAACAACAATAAAAAACAAAACAAACAAACAAACAAACAAAAAAAAAAAACAAGGACCGGGGATGTGGCTCAGTGGTAAAGCATCCCTGGGTTCAATCCCTACTACCCCTGCTCCAACAGTGCAGTATTGTTATTGTGATAGATGAAATGGCCAATGAAAAAGAAATGAGAGCTCAGTCATGGCCCCAAGCACAATGGGAAATTCTGTATTTGACAGGTGTTTTTGTAGATCACTGAGGAAATATAAGAGTCAAGAATGGTTCTGGGAGAGTTTATGTCCCATATAAATAAAGAATGAATTTAGCTCTAACACAAACTTTTAGCAATTTCATACACAAAAATCAATTCTCAATCAATTAATGAGCTAAATGTGAAAGGCAAAATCTAAAATTTCATTGGAGGATTTAATAGAGAAAGAATTCTTAAACGAAGGAAGAAATTTGATGAGCTAGTATTACATTAAAATTAAAAAATAAAAAAGATAAGCTACACACAGTAAGGCATATAGTTTTCAAAGCAATATGAATCAGAAAGAAAAATGATGAATGAAAAATAATTCAGTGCATGAACAAAAATTCATAGCCATTTCACAGTGGCAAATAGACATAAGAAATGATACATTATTAGCCACCAGAAAGATGGAAATGAAATACACATTAAAACTAAAAGATTGAGAAGTCTGCTAAAACTAAGTGTAGGTAAGAATATGATTAATGAGAATTCTCGTTATAGGAGAGTGTAAGTTGGTACAACTACTTTGGAAAACAGTCGTGAGCCATCCATGGGCTGTGTGTGGATTGGGTTGCGCATAGTAGCCTCTTTAGGGGAGAGGCCTGGCTCTGCCAATTCCCTGTCAGGGATGATTACATGATGCAGGTGAGCCTCCACCTGTAGCTCTTCCTAAGATCCCACACAGCACCTGAGATGGGTGTAATTCACCAAGATGTCAATCAATCTGCTGACCAAGAGACATCAGGAAGCAAAACTCCACTCTTGAAACCTTATCCCTCTCTGATGTCTCCACTATAAAATAAAGGAACCCTGGGCTCACGCTTGCTTTCTTTCCCAGGGCTCTTTCCAGCGTGGAAGCTGACCCTTAAGTTTGTAGAGCCATCCCTCCCTTGATCTGAAAAACTTGTGTCTGTGTCCCGTGATTTTTTGTGGCTTTCTTAGCTTAATGTTGCAACCAGCTCTTTTAAACCCAGTTCATCTCGTCTGCAAAGGTCGTTGGTGAGAGAAAACAATTGTTCATTCTCTTATATGAAAAAACATTTCATTACTCTACAGCTGAGCAATTTCACTCATAGGCATCATGGGGAAATACTCTAAATATGCATAGTAAGAAATATGGTAATGTTCTTAGTAACATTATTAATAAGAGCAAAAATCCCAAGGTGATCAAAATATCTGTTTATAGGAGTTTAACTAATTATGAAATATCTTTAAATGGCATATTACACATCAGGGAGAAGTAAATGAATTTCATCTTCACATATGATTCTGAGTAAATATTTGAAAAATAATACTGAATGAGGAAAAAAATCATGGAATAATCCAACTGATACTATTTTTTTTTTTTTGGTGACTCAGGATTGAACCCGGGGTACTTAACCACTGAGCCACATCCCCAATCCTTTTTGTTTAAGTATATTTTATTTAGAGACAAGATCTTGCTGAGTTGCTAAGTGTCTTGATCATCTGAGGCTGGTTTTGAACTTGTGATCCTCCTGCCTCAGCCTTTGGAGTTGCAGAGATTACAGGCATGTGCAATCACACCTGCAACAGATACTATTTTTAAAATGCTTGAAAACAAGAGCAACTAAACAATACACTTTGAGAAGGAAGCTGGGGAAGGAGCACATATATAAACAGTGACTTTGGCCACTCTCCATCTCTTCTGTGGAGTTAGATCCATAGCTGCTCATGGTACTGTCAATACTTCTATTTTATGGATGTGACATGCAACAAATCTTGAATTTTTTCTCCAAAGCTCTTATAGGAAGAATAATGCTTAAATACATGTCCAGAGTTTGAACAAAAGTTATCACTTTTCATGGGAACTCTCAACATGGAAATCTCTCCTTCTCTAAACACCTGTGGCCAAAATTAGAGTTGATTCATTTTGATTTCAGTGTTTATGAATGCCTCTGGAATTCTTAAATAATGAATAACAGAAGAACTCTTTTTCTGGCAACTTTTTCTTTTCCTCCTTTAATTTCAACTAAATTATTAATAATTTATTGTCATTTAATTTCTTGTTCCTTGCACATGTATCCTCTTTAAGACATTTGCCTCTAAAATGCTTCCTTTTTGTTAGTGTGAAACAACTTTCTCAAATGGTAGCCCATCTTTTCAATATTTTAAGTTTTCTGACAATTGCTCCATGCCTCTGTATCAGTTCTTGCAATTTTCCCAGAACTCTGATAATAATTACAACAGCTGACATTTATATAGCACACTGTGTGCCAAGTTCTGGTCTCAATGTTACTTGCTCCAGTCCTTGCTAAGCCCTATGTGAGCTTCTCCACATTACAGGAAGTGCAGAGGGGTTGAAAGTCTTGCCAGGTTGTGTTTTTGGTGTTATGTTTTGGAAACCATTGCCTAATCCAAGGTCATAACAATTACTCCTTTGATTTCTTCTATGAGTTTGTAGATTGAACTCTAACATTTAGCCTATGATTCATTTAGCCTATGATTCATTCCTTCTCCATTTGATGGTCTTGATATCTGTGTCAAAAATGAATTGCCCCAAAGTGTATGGGTTCATTTCTGAACTGTCAATTTTATTCCCTCAGTTCATATGTCTACCATTATACCAGTACCATACTCTTATCTTGAATACTTTAGCTGTGTAGTAAGTTGTGAAATCAGAGGTGTGACTCCTCTTTGTCCCTTTTCAATATTGTTTTGGTTATACTGGATCCCTTGTGTTTCCATTTGAATTTTAGGATTAGTTTGTCAGTTGCTTCAAAATGGTAGCTGGGGTTTTATTTAGGATTGCATTGACTCTGTAGATCAATTTAGGAAATATTTCCACTTTTAAGTCTTCCAGTAAATAAACATGGGATTCTTTCTTTTTATTTAGATTTTCTTGAATTTATTTAAAGAACGATTTTAGGTTTCCAAGTATATATTTTGTACTTCTTTTGTTAAATTTACCCCTAAGTATTTTTTAGATTTTTTTTGATGCTATGGTAAATGGATTTTTTCCTTAAGTTTGTTTTTAGATAGCTTGTTGCTAGCTTATAGAAACTTATTTTGAATTAATTGCTGAAGTCATTGAATCTATTTTAGATTATTATCTATTATGATCCCTGACATAGCCTTCTAGAAGGTAGTTAATGTTTCCATCTTAGAGATTTTTTTTCCCCAATTTTCCAATCAGTTGACATTCTAGAGCAGTAATTGGAGAAGAGTCTTTTGTGGCTGTGCTATGGTATCTTATTTGAATGCTGGCCTTACATGCTCCAATCCACTGCTGTGGACTCTGGGTTGAAGCTTTTGCTTACCCAGATTCTGCCTGTGGTGCCACATGCTTGCTTGCTGGGGCCTTTCTGTTGTGGCTGTCTGTTTGTGCATGCTCAGCCATTGCTTTTTCAAAGCAGTGATTCTGGTGCCAGGTGGCCAAGTCTACAGCGGCTTCTAGCTCCAGTCTGGATGCTGGATTTTTCTGTTGGAAAAAAATTGCTGAGATATTTTTTTTTTTTTCTCTTGGAACTGGACATTAGCCTATAGTGCTTTTGGTGAGTTCAATTTCAGGTCCTTGGGGTCTCCTCTGATCAGCAGAACTTGAGTCAGGCAATTCTAGCTTACTCTATTATTATTTTAAGCTTTGAATTTTGGAGAAGAGGTATTGGGATCTTTGTTCCTTCCATCCCAAAGAGCCTGGAGAAGAATCAAATGGGTGTGTCTTGTCCTGTCACCAGTTCTATAGTCCAAGGGCCTGACTTTGTTGTAACTTAAAAAACAATCCGTTTTACACACTTCTAGAGCAGTGGATGCCTACTAGATAAGGTAGACAGACCCCCTAAAATACTTGTTCCCTTTCCAAGGTGACTGCTCTATCCATCTAGGAAAAGAAGTGGGGGGTACTGAAGGCATTATACAGCATAAGGTTTTCCATCTGATAAATCGTTCCATTTCATTTTTTAAAAGACCCATCTATGGCACTGGCTCAGTGCTCTTCACAGCCTTCAGAGATGTTTCCTTGATCTTCAAAGTTGTGCTTGTGCATCGAGTGTGACAGTGAGACTTGAAAGCTTGCTCATTCACATTCATTTCTCCTATTGTTAAGTTAACCTCTCATGTTTCTTTTTCAAAGGACAAATTATCTTGCCTTCTTTTCTGGTACATTTGACATTCTTGTATTCTATCAAAAAATTTTTTTTCTTAGACATGGTGAAGAGCAAGCATTTAACAGTTTAGAGAAAATATGCTAAGATAAAGTACAGAGCAGTTTGAAAGGGATTCACTTACTCTAAGTGCACCTGTGACAGTGCTAGCTGTTACTGCCAACACTGGTGTGTGCTTCAGGCTGTCAGTCAGAACCGTAAATCATTGTTTGCAGAAATTGTGGTCATCAATATGAGGCTTAGTCTTTACTATAATGTAAAGTGGGGGACACCACGAGTTCAACAGGTTTAAAGCCAGGGTCCTTGTGTTAGAATTACGTGAAGTATATTTGCATTCAGGGAAGGTTTATTTTACTAACTCTATTTTTTTTCTTCTAATCACCTGCAAGGGACATTTCCTTCAATGATTATAGATCTCAGCTAGTCAATTAGAGGAAAGAGAAGCCAGGGGAGTGGTACTGTAAGAAAATACTTATTTTTCCTTTAGGAAGAGAGTAGTTATTTCACATGTATGATTTATGACTTTATTGTGAATGATTACTTACTATATTGACCCTGAATGAATTTTCTTTCTCTTCCTAAGATTTAGAAAGAGCCACATAACAAACATGTACAAGAATTCACTAGGAAGCCCATGCATGGTTGAGCTTTCTCAGCCAGGGCTTCCGCAGTGTGTAGCAGGGCACAGACCAAAGCAGGTTGCAGAACACGCCTTGTTTTTGCCTGTGTCTGAAATCTTCCTGCAGGCCAGCTGCTGTGTTGGGCACTAAATATATGTGGAAAAGGAAAAGAAAGCCACATTTTTCTTTCATTTTAAAAATTGTATACATTTAAAGGGAACTACGCTATTTTTTGATATACATAGCATAGTGAAGGGATTGTCAAAGTTTTCTGTTCACAGTTTTTTTCTGGGTCACAATTATAATTGAACTATTGCTACAAATCTCAATAGATTTAAAGAGAATAGATAGATTTAAATCTCAGTAGTTTAGTTCATTTTCTTTTGTCTTAAAGAAAGGAGGTTAAAGAATATGAACAAATCAATTACCATAAAATGGCAAATAAGGAAGAAATTCAGCCAGGTGGGGAAAATGCCCTTTTAGAATTATATTTATACATATTCTGAATTATTAAACAAAATTTCTCATACTTTATTTCCTAAAAAGTCTAAACTCTCTGCCATTTAAGTACAAATATTTATTGCTATCTCCTACAGACTGTAACTCTTAGCTGCAAGGTTATAATTATTGCAAACCCTCATGTGTTTTAAAGAAATTTTATTTATTCATTGTAAGTTCAAGAATAAGGTACAATTATTAAAATGTTATAAAGATTGAATTAATTTACCTCAATTTTAATGTATACACTGTGATAATTAACTCAGCATTTATGACATTAACTCAATTCTGTCACCTCCGTGTACAAAGGGCAAGAAATCACTTGTTATTAGAAAGCACAAATGTTCCATTTATTGGCTTTTTTTTCCTGTGATCCCATGAGCAAAGCAAAGCAGATTCATTTCTAACCACACTGTGAGGTTTGTTTTGTCATCACATGTGTTATTAATTTGAATTGTCAGGAAACCCCCCAAAGACAAATTGCATTGTTGCTAGTTAAGTATCTCCTGAGAACATGGGGGGTTAGGGAGCTCAAAAATGTATCCAAGGATATGTAGGACACGTCAGAGTGAGGACTCAATACTCATATCTGCTTCCCTAATCACTCAGCTGCTTTAGTGTGCCGTGATGTCTTCGACAGCTACAGAATTGTAGCAGGTAAATTCTGTGTGTTCAAAGCCCCTCCAGAAAAAGTTTCTGTGCTTAGGTTCAATTTCCAAGGCTATGAGATTGAAGTGACTTTTGCAAATTATAAAACCAGCATCTTAGATTTAAGGCTTAGAGGGTGTGGGGAAACAGAAGTTATTGTGTCTGCTACTTCTGGGAGACCAGCAGGATTTGGGATCTCTTTGTTTACACGGGCACCTTTGGTTCGGTGTTGCATTGGATGGTCCTGTTGGAGCAGCCATGAAAGTGGGTAAGCATCAGTGGACAGCATGGACCATCTAATTCTGGGTAAGAATTCACACTTTCTTTCTAGATCTTTCCTATATTATTCAGCTTTCCATCACTGCAACCGAAATATATGACAATAAAAACTTAGAGGAGGAAAAGTTTACTTTGAGTTCTCGATTTCAGAGGTTCAGTCCATGGTCCATCACCCTGGGCACTAATGAGGCAGAACATCATGGCAGAAGGGTAAGGTGGAGGAAAACTGCCCATCTCCTGGTAGCCAGGAAGCAGAGAGAGAGGGAGGGAGGAGCCAGAGGGCGGGGCAAGATATACCTGCCAAGGGCACACCCTCTGAGACCAACTTAGCTGCAGTCATGCCCCCCTGCCTACATTTACTACCAAGTACAGTAGTTTTTTCAAATGCATTAATCCACCGACTAGGTTATTGCTCTCATAATCTAGTCATTTGACCTCTGAACATTCCTGTATGATCTCATGAACTCTGGGGGCTGGGGGGACATCACATATCCAAACCATAGCATAGCATGGCCTCCTTAGTATTATTCTTTTACCTTGATCCCCAGTCCCACCACCACTACCACTACTTTTGTTTATTAACTTATTTCTCTTACTTGAACTACTCTGAGTTTCTTCACTGATTTTTCCACCTTTAATTTTTGTTTCAAACCTGCCCAAGACTGATTTTGCTCACAATCAGGAAGCGTTATATCATTTTCTTGCTTAAACTCCTTGAAAAACTCACCACTGCTTTCAGGATAAAGCATCATCTCCTTATGGTCATGTTCAAAAAATTCTCCATGACCTTCCATTTCAGATCTCAATCTCCTTTTCACACACATCTGAAATAGCAGAGATCTCTGGATGCATTATATTATTTAACATCTTCACATCTTCCTTCAAGTTTCATCTTGTTGCTGGAATGCCCTAGACTGTTTGCTGCCTGGCACCTTTCTCCACCCCAGGATCTGGCAGTCACCACAGGTTATCATCGCAGGTCTCTGTTCTTGTCTTGCTAGCATTTATCACTTCCTTTGGGGTGCTGATCCACTAGAATCCTGGAATTCTGGTAATGCTGCCAGTCAAAGCATCTGTTTTATTGCTCATAGGGGTGGGTAAGTGACTCCAGGCATGGACACTCATAAAACCCCCTTGTATGTAAAATGATCAGCCCATCATTAGGAATGACAATTGACATCTTGCTTAGGATTTTTTCATATGCAAACTGGAGACTTTTCTCTTGGATCATTAATTGAAATAGGTAAAGTAAAATAGGTAAAATGTCCAGAAGCCCTTTTACTTATATGCTGACACATGGAAGAAGCTGAAGAAGAAAGTTAATGTTTAGAATGAAAGAACATGAGAGGTAGAAAGGGAGGTGGGAGACACTGAATCTCTTGGTCTTACTCTTTATTAGTCAGTAGACATTGGTAAAGTTAATTGACTCCCCCACAATTTGTATTTTTTAATCTATAAAGTGGGGAAAATAAAAGTAACATTACCTCCCTAATAGGGTTCTTCTGAAGATTATGTGAAGTGCGTATAAAGTGCTGAACATACTGCTTAGCCTAGAGTACGTGCTCAATAAACGATGGTAGTGAATGTCATTATAGTTGACGTTGGGAGTGGTTTTTTTTTTTTTTTCTTTCTCATCCCAAGGATCCAGGGTCTTCTCTGTTGGTCTTTAGGCCTGTTTATTGCTGATTAATTTTGGGACCATTTCCCTTTCCCTAGTATCCTCTTGGCATTTTCTAATAACTTGCCTTTATCACTTTCATTTATTTGAATCAGTTAAATAAACTAAGGTTTAAACCTTAGTAAACATACTTTAAGAACATTTTCATTTAATTGCAATGATATTAATATATCTAAGATACTACGTGCATGAGGAGAGGGACCGGGGAAGAATCATTTTTCCATGACTGGAAATCTAATCTGTTGTAACACGAAATAATTTTGATGGTCTCAAGTACTGAATTACTGAGTAGGTTATAGTAAGGATGAATGTAACAAGGGCTTTCTGGATGAAATGCAGCTGACTCAGCACAATTGCTCTGAGAAGTTGCAATATTTTCTCTTATTAACAGACTGACCTCATGTTTTTATGGGAAAATTGATAAACATTCCCTCCTGATGTCCTCTTAAGATGCGTATGAATTGTATTTCAAAGTGAGTAGCCAGTAACCTCATTTCATTTCTCTCTTTGGTGTCTCTGACCCAGCTCTTTAAAGAAACGTAGCATCAGCATTCCTCTCATCTTTTCCTTTAGATTGCCTGAAATCTAAGCAAAATTTCCCCTAAATCCATTGGTGAGCTGGGGGCGGAGCCACACTAATGAGCTCTTCTATTTCCCTTTAGTTCTGGCCTGAGATTGCCCTGTTCTGCTTACTCTGGGGAACAGTCATTGGGAACTGTAAGGGCAGACCTCCTGATGGCAAAGTACTAGAAGAATCCTGCCTGACATGAGGGACCTATGTCCTCACCTGATTTTTGCTATTTGCTGTGTGATCTGGGGTAAGTTCCTTCTTCTTTCTGATTGTTGTTTTCCTCATCTATAAAATGAGAATATTTTACTAGGTGCGTCCATGACACAGGTGTGATTTGTAGCCTAAAGGTGACTAATAGTTCAGAGTTCATATGAGCCTGAATTGCTCACCCTTTTCCCTGTTTAACTCTTTATAAATATCAGATATTGTTTTACTCAGGATTTATTAATTGCAAGGAACAAAAACATATCAGACTGGTCCAGATATAAAGGGAGGCTTTCACAGGGCTACCAAGGAGAGGAGGTGATGTCCTGTCAGGCTGCAGGGAAGCCAGGGCAAGTCAGGAACTGAGCAGGCAACATTCTTGTCTCAAAGGACCTCAGAGATTCCCACTGCTACTTCACTGGGATATTGGCTCCATTCCCCCACTTCTTTCTGGTTTCTTCTACTTAGTTTTGTGTATTCTGCTCCCTCATAATTCTGAATTGTTTTGGTGTAATGGCAAGTTGACCAAACTCTATGACCTTTTATTTCTTATATCTCCAATTACTAAAATGCCTCATTCTTCCATAGCTTTGAGAAGAAGAGGTCCAGTTTGGGTCAGGCATGTCCCCTGGGCCCAATCAGTGATGACCAGGTGCCATGTGGTATGTGGAACCACTCCTCTCGTGGGCCATGGGCAAGGCAGTTCTCTAAAAGGGAATGAGGGCAGGGAGACCAGGATGGGCATGTCTACCAGAGGCCTAAGGGCAATCCAGTCTAGGGGCCACAGGACTTGAGCTGGATCTTTTTGTCACTTATGAAAATCTATTGGTTGTATTGGGGCTGGGAAGACACTAGTAAATCTTCTAATCGATGAGACAATCAGCTATACTCTCTGAATTCCTCCCAGAGGGATAGCACCATGCACCCCTGTCAGGTGGATTGCCTGGGTAGTACTAGTGTGTGCTCCCTCCTGGCAAAGAGCTTCAGTTGTTTTATGGAGAGAAAATAACTATCCACTGAAATATGGAAAACATGACATGGGTCGCTGAATTTCAAGGAAGGAAGAACCCTTTAGGGTTCAGTGATCAGGACAATCTTCGCAGGTTTCTGGTAAGCCTTGAGTAGAGAATAGACTTCTAAAGGGATATAAAGAGGGAAGAGTGAATAATATAGTCACATTTTAGGACTGTAAAAAGGCACAGAGGCCAGATGCTGGGATTGGTAGAACAGCGAGGCGATACATTTGACCAGAATGGAAAGATTGCTAAGTGAGTCGCAAAATCCCTGACCTGAAGGCATAGCAGCCCCCTGATTATTCAGACTCGGCGATGCCTACTGAGTATTCTTGGCTCAGAATGCCGTCAGCAGCATGGTTGGTCCTGAACTCCAACAGATGAAGCTTTTATGAACTGGTGCATAGAAGATTTAAAGGTTCTTAGGTAAACACTAAAAGGGAGCCTATGATCAAACTTCTCAGAAGGAGGAGGCCTTGAAGGCAGGTAGAAGCCCTGGTAGCAGTTGAGGGCTGGCCAGTGGGTATTAACAACCCAGAAGGTGGACTTCAAAGGCCAGGGTTGTTTCCTGCTTCGGACTGTTTTGTTGAGATCAATGAGATATACCAGAAAGCTCTTGAGAATAAATATAAAACCCTTTGTAAAGGTAAGAATGTGTTCTGTATGGTCAAGTGCAAAACTTGCATATTTCTCCTCTAAGCATCCTCACCATGTAAGACTAGGGTGCCTTAGATTTAAAGCTGCTTACATGAACAGGTCACCACCTGGGGATGATAGAGCACATACAGTATCACTGCTGTGTCACATAACTGTGCAACACATGTAATGCCTTTTATACTATCTGTTTTTAAGTGACCCTGAAATCTAACAGCATAAAACAATAAGCATTATCTCACAGGTGCCTCGGGTGAGGAACCTGGGAAATGTGTAGTTGGGTGGTCCTGGCACAGGATTTCTAGTGAGGCTTCAGTTCAGTCATTGTCCAGGGCTGTGCTCATTGGAAGGCTTGACTGGGGTAAAGGGTCCACTTCCAAGCTCACTCACAGGGTTTTTGGCGGGTCTAATTGCTTGCTGGCTGTTGACTGGAGACTTCAGTTCCTTACTACATGGCCCTGGCATAGGTTGTATGAGTGCCCTCACGACAGGAGGTTGGCTTCCTTCAGACTGACTGTGGTGAGGGGGTTACAGGGAGGACTCTCAAGACCAAAGCCACAGTCTTTTTATAACCCAGGAGAAAGGGATTTTGGGGGGCCGTCTTGGAGGCTGCCTATCATACCTGGACATTTGGGCATGACAGCTGACTTCTCTGAGCCTCATATTCCCCTCTAACAAACAGGAATAAAATTGCTGGCTAGAGGTGATGACTTCATGGGATTTTACTGAGAATTTAGTGAGGTAATGAATGAGAAAGGCCTTTGTGAACCACAAAGTATGTTGGATGAAAAAATTGATGTGATGATTCTGGAGGTAAGGACTGACAATCAAAGGCAGAGTAGAATTCCATTCCTAAAAAGGGAAAAACATGGGTTACCTTAGACCACAAACCCTTCCCACTATGGGCAAAGCAGTTTCCCAGAGACATACATACCCTGAGCTCCCCTAGAGCTTGACAGATTAAGACCATGTGGAGTTCAGGGTTGGCTTTAACTTATTTACTTATTGATTTTTGCATAATAAATCTTTTTTGTTTCTAAGGAAAAGAACTGAAGAAATAAGCCTCAAAGATGGAAAAGTTTGAGGACATTAACTTATTCTCATCCTACAATTTGTTAATTAGTCCATTGTCCATAAATTAAAACCATATGGATTCCATTTTAATGAATGATGGGAAACTAGAAAAAATATATTTTGGGTTGCACCAAATGTAAGGACACTGAACTCTGCACTCTAATAAAAATTGCCCTGTGCCCTGAGCTCACATATGCGTATTCACGTCAGCATCAGGGCTTACCCCCGGGGCAAGAAGTGCTTGCCCACAATCGGCTGGTTCATTTTTAATTGGCACATGTGGGGTTCACCTCTGAACAGCTGTTCCTGCACAGGCAGAACTTATAATGGAGGTGAGAACACAATTCTAAAAGAGTAGTGTTTGGGGTTATGTGGTGAGCCAGGTGAAGCCTCTGGCTCCCAGAACAACCACCTCAGAACCATTTCCAGGACTCACACTTTGACTGACTTCTGTAGCCTCCTTATTCTTTTATCTGTTCACAATCATATTCTCAGTTGATTCCTCTATTTCTGGGATCACAGGATCCTACTGTTAGAATCTGAGGGGAAAGTATTTAGCCCTTGAGGAGACTGAGAGTGAAATTCAAGTAGTATTTATTCAAGGAATGCCCAGGCCTCCTGAGGTTGTATGCTAAATGTTCTTTGCTTTGTTTGGTGGGTTCCTTAAGCTATCACCTTATCTTTTATTTATTTATTTTTTACATGAGTATTATTATTATTATTATTTTTGCATTACACCTTATCTTTTTGCAGATGAGAAGTATTATCCTCTGAACTGAGTGCCTCCAAATTTATACATAAAAGCCTTAGTCTTACCTTATAATGTGATTATAGAGATTAAGCCTGTAAAGATTAAGTTATACATCCCTTTTGGGTATAGTTCAAGAAGGGGAATAGCTGGGTCAAATGGTGGTTCCATTCCCAGCTTTCCAAGGAATCTCTATACTGCCCTCCAAATTGGCTGCACCAGTTTGCAGTCCCACCAGCAATGTACAAGTGTACCTTTTTCCCCACATCCTCGCCAGATCCTGCAATCTGTACACGTGGAAAAATGAGAATTCATACCCTATTTGAATCAAATGTATGATATGTCAAGATCATTGTATTGTCTTGAGCAACTAATAAAAAAATGATAAAAAAGATTAAGTTAAAGGTCTTGAAAAATTATGTTAAAATGAAGCAAATGTAACTGGTTCCCTTTTTTTTTTTTTTAAAGAGAGTGAGAGACAGAGAGAGAGTGAGTGAGAGAGAATTTTTTTTTAATATTTATTTTTTAGTTTTCGGCGGGCACAACATCTTTGTATGTGGTGCTGAGGATCGAACCCGGGCCGCACGCATGCCAGGCGAGCGCGCCACCACTTGAGCCACATCCCCAGCCCTGGTTCCCTTTTAAGAAGAGGAACTTGAACACAAAAAGAGATTTCAAGGGTGCTCATGCATAGAGACATGGCCACAGGAAGAAGCAGTAAGAGGATGGCCCTGTGCAAGCTGAGGAGAGAGGTCCCAGATGCCAAAGCTGCTGACACCATAGTCACATAGTCATGGGCTCCTAGCCTCCAGGACTGTGAGGTGATGAATGTTCATTGTTTAAGCCACCCAGTCTGTGGCATTTGTTGTGGCCACCCTGGCAAATTAATACAAGGAAAGTGACTTGCCCAGGGGACACACAACTGAGGAGTGTGTGGAAATCTGAATTTAGGTTTCAGAACTATATTGTATGAAATTTATTGTTCTGTCTTATTGTTATTTTCTATGGGATCCTGCTTCTACCCGGCCTGAACGATTCCTTGAACTTATTTGTGGCTTTCTCATCTTTTCTTTTTCTCATCTTCTTAATGCAGTTATTTGCTGGTGGCTAGTTCTGTGGTGACTTTATAGAATCCTGACAGTTTGCCTGTCCTTGACCTTCAGAAGCTGATTCCTGATGTCAGTCCTTAGGAGTTACTCTGGACTCATCTCAGATCCCATGATGATTGACATCAGCATTCCATGAACTCAAGAACTCAAATGTTTGAAAACGTGTCGGTGAGAAACGTCCAACTCTCATATTGGCCGATGGAGGAGGAACTTGGCAATGCCATGTTATCCTGTTCACTGGCCCCACAATGAAAGCCTTCTGCTTTAAAATCCTGCATGTTAAACAACAACAACAACAACAACTTGTTTGAAATAGTCTTTGTAGATGAGGGTGATTCAGGCAATGTTAGGACCATGGCTAGAGTCATGCATCTGTGCTGAGCTCTGCAGGGACGTAGCTGGAGCCTGTTGTAACCCCATCTGGGTTAGCCAGAGCTCTTGGAACACGAGACTGAGAGAAAGCCAGGGACACAGGGAGGAGCCTGGGTAGTGGACCCGCCTTGTGAATTTCTGCTCAGATCCGCAAGGAGGAGACTGTTTAAGCCCCCTCTCCCACTCCATGAAGTTCTTGGGGTGGAGGCTGGCATTACGTATACCTCACCCCTACGTCTCAGAGGAGGGGATCCATGAACCTGGCAGGGCCATTCGGAGTACAGTCTTGGGATGGTCATATAATTTACGTTTGGTCCATTGATGGATCTCTACCCCTGGACCCAGGGACTCTAGGGTCCCAAGAATGAGCATTTATACCAAGTAGAGTCAAACACAGGCCTCAGTTTTCAGATGATCTTGAGATGAGTCCCTATTTCCTGCTGCAAGGATCTGTGCCAGGGTTTCCCATGCCTGTGCTTTCTGCTTTGAAGAAGCTGGCCTGCGAGCATGAAGTTGTTAGAAAAAGCAAGCTTAGGCACTTCGTTTTTTGACCCCTCTCTGAGCTGCCAAAGAGTAGAACTTGGGTCTGAAACACTCCCTTACAAAGAGAGTCCTCACAGCCTGCCCTGGGCTTATCACCTTGTATGGGAATTTCTTTCCCTGTTTCTGTTTCAATGTATACTCCTTTGTTTTGCTGTGTGTGTGTGTGTGTGATATGGAACCTGATGGACCCCACTACTGTATCTGTTTCCTGTGGGAAGGGAATGGGGTTCCTCTGCTGCAGCCCAGAGGGTTATGTTGTGTAGGGCATTCACCCTTCCTGAGCTGCCAAGAGGGATCTGCTGGCCCTGGAGGACCAACACCCACTATGGAAGCTGATCTTGCTGTCTTTTCCTATGTGAGTAAAGTGGTCAGTCGAGTGCTTGCCTGTGTTCTCTTCTGTGTTGACTCCAATATCAAGATACAGTGGGCAGAGGTGCTTAGAAGTCTACCCTTGAAGTCAGGCAACAGAAGTCAAGTGCAAAGAGAACTTAGAGCGAGTATGGTATTGGTGCTCTTTCCCCTGGACCCAATCTTCTTTTAGGCTAGGATTGTTCTCATATTTTCTGTGATTGTTGTTAAGTTAGCTATTTCGCATTTTGGGCTTCAACTATTTCACACTGGATATTTGCCACTGGAAATAGAGGGTGGTGTCTGGAATAATATATTTGGTCCCCTGTGACACCAGTGTACATGCAGAAGTCTTGGTGCCTTATGATGATCTTAGTGAATGCATAAAGATTTCCTCAGTGGAGGATTCCTTGGGGTGTGACCTCAGTCTCATAGCTGTGGCTTGACACAGGGCCTGATAGAAGTGGCTTAGCCTGTTCCTGTAAGGAAGTAGAGGAGAAGAATGTAGAGTTACAGTAAATGTGGATTATCGAGGCCTGTGACTATCAGGTAAAAAATAGTTGGACTTTTCAGGAAATAGAGAGCAATTTAAGATATTTGGCCAGGACCATGGCACAATCAGAGTCGAATTTAGGAAGATTAGTTTGATAGAAATGTACAAGATGGATCAGAAAGTGGAGGGGGTGGGTAATGGTGAACTAGATAATTTCACTGAAATAACCCTTCCATTCAGTAACTAAAATAGCTGGAAAATCTAAAAATCATTTTCTTTGAAGCCTTGAAGAACTAAAGAGGTGGTTAGGAACAACAGCTAAGATCTCGGAAGCCATGAGAGACTAGGGAGGTGAGATCATCACCCGATGCCACTTTGTTCTTGAGGACATTTGCTGAACTTGAAGAGATACCTTCTGTAAGTTGTTTTCCTTTTGGCTCTGGGCTCCATTTCTGTGTCTCTGCTTTGTGTCTAAAGGGTACAGAGTGACATTTCCCAGGCTCCCTTGTGAGCTGAGTTCCAATCGGTCTATGCCAATGGGCAGCACTATGGGAAGTTGAAAGAAAGGGACGAGAAGATAAAAATTAACCCCTCTTGAGACTGTAGAGACCTGTCCTGCCATTCATCAGGTTAGGACAGCGGTCACAGAGAAAGCCAGCTGAAAAGCCAACGGGACACAGGATTTCTCCAGGGCCATCCTGCTATCGTAAAGCATCGTTCCGCCTTCTTTCAATTACTACTGCTTTCTAACTCGGTGGGAAATATTTTTCTCTCACATCATTTCTGGTTTGGAATTACATCTGTAAGAATGAAACATCTCACTTTAGCCTGAAGGGTCTTAGTCACTTGGATATAGAAAAGCAACCGCGAAATCTAATCCACATACAATTCCGGGTAAGTGATTTCTGGACACAACATTCCACGTTCGTCTTAACTTTTTGGTTTCTAAAAAAACAGGAACCTGAACCCACTGCACAGTCCAGACGTGACATCAAACCCTTTTGTCAGCCTTCCTTTGCTTTGAGTTGATCCAAATGTTGCTTCGCTTAAATGTCACCTAAACTCCTCCTTTCCCCCAATCCTGCAATAACTCCATTCTCCCTGCTGTTTGGGGAGATGCTCCATGGTTCCTCGAGAGCTTCCTTTAATGCAACAGGACAGTGAATCTGACTTGGGAGAATTATAGGTTTGCTCCTGGTGCTCATAGGCTGCTATTTTTCTAGTTCTGACGTTGACTTATTGTAGCCTCCAACAGTTTGGTGTCCATTTCTGCAGCATCCAGGGGCTAACTCCCGAGCTTCCGATGAGAAATGGGGTCTGTTTCAATGACAGCGAAAGAAGAAACAGCAATTGTGTGGATTGGGGAGGGGGCTACAACCAGGGGATGAAGCAGCTCCTTGATGCCTGGGTATCGTCCTTTCCTTGTTTGTTTCTCCAGTTCTTCCAACCTCTTTTTATAACCAGCTGCCTAACTACAAGCAGCTAAGTCCCTCTTTGCTGGGGGGAGGATGTATATATATTTATACACACACATATACATATATATACATATATATATATATATATATATATATATATATACACACACACACACACACACACACACACACATACACACACAACACACACATATATATTTTTTTCTCATTGTCTGTAGCTAATATGACATCTGCATGCCTGAGCTGCACTTTGACAGCTTTCTGAGACTAGAGAGAGAGGAAAAAACATTGGAATCTAGCATTTGCGAAAGATGTTACTCTGGGAAGTAGGGGTTAATCAGAAATAAAACAGCTCTCACATGCACTGCACTTGGCTCTAGGCCTCTGGGTGGACCACAAAACCTTAAGCCTTGAAATTGGATTAGGATGGTCCTGGATGATGTGAGCCCCCCAGTCTTTTGAAATCAATCAGTTTTGGAAAATTCTCAATCTCATATTATCAAATGCTGCTTTGGCTGCTTTGTGGGGCATAAGAATCAATTGCTTGTTGCGTATTTTCACTGCATGTTCTCTGTCTACGGCTTTCTCCACTGTTGCCATCCTTTCGTCCATGGTTAATCTTGATATAGTTCTCTTTGTGAAATAGTGTATGTAGGAGTGGATGTTATTTATTAAATATTTGTTTGATAAAAATATCACAGCTGGGCGTGGGGGTGCATGTCCACAATTACAGAGGCTTGGGAGGCTGAGATAGGAAGAGTACAGGTTCAAAGCCAGACTCAGCAACTTAGCAAGGTCTCAAAAAATAAAAAGGGCTGGGGTTGTAGCTCCGTGACCCTGGCAGTAATCCTTGGTACCCAAACAAAAACACTAGAGCTATCTTGGCCTAGAGTTTCCTCTACGTGAAGGGATTTAATTATGAATTTTCTTTTGTTGACATGGGACCATTGAGGTTATCTTAGTATCCTGGATGAGTTTTTGTTAATTTGTGTTATTAAAAGAAGTTGTCCAGTGTATCTGGGTTGTCGGGCTTGTTGGCCTAAAGTTGTACAAAATATTCCTTTATTATCGTTGAAGGTCCACAGGCTTTCTAGTTATCTATCTTTTCTCATTCCTGATGATGGTGATTTGTGTCTTTATTTTTTCTTGCTCCATCTATTGAGGCTAACCAATTTTATTGATTTTTTTCAAAGAATCAGGTTTTGTTCAGATTTCTTTTTATTGGATGTTCATTTTTTATTATTTTCTGCTCTTTATTGTTCTTTTCTTCCCTGTACTTAGTTTGAGTTCAGTGTGCCCTTGTTTTTCTAGTTTGACAAGGGTGGGACCTTAGGTTACTGATTCTAGGTTTTTCTTAGTTTTTTTGTTCTACACACAGGTAAAAATAGCTAATGATTTATTTATAAGCTTTGATTTAGCTGCTTCTCACAATTTTGATAGGAATGATTATTTCATTATTATTCAGTTCAAAATGTTTTCTTGTTTCCCTTATGACTTCTTCTTTGAGAAATGAGTTATTTAGACTAGAAGAAATAAAGTATTTTACCAATTTGGGCTTTTCTCAATTATTTTATTGTTACTGATTTCTAACTTAATTACATTTTGTCAGAGCACACACTTCATATTATTTTAATCTACACTTATTGAGACTTGTTTTATGGTCAAACACACACTAATCTATTTTTTAGAATGTTCCCTGTGCACCTGTAAAGAATATAAATGAGGCTTTGGTGGGTTTAGTGCCGTTTAAATATCAATTAAGTCAAGTGGGTTGATGGTGCTGTGCAGATATTTCGTGTCTTTGCTGCTATTTCATATGGTTTGTTTTAGCAGTTGTTCAGAGAAAGGTGTCAAAGTTTGCAACTATGATTATGGAAATGCCTATTTCTTTTTCATTCTGTCAATTTGTTTCTTTATGTATGTTAAATCTTCTTACTAAGTGCAAACCACACTTATGATTAAGTCTTTCATTTAGGAAATACTATTTTTTAAAATATACATATTTTTTAGTTGTTGATAGACCTTTATTATTTATGTATTTATTTATATGCAGTGCTGAGAATTGAACCCAGTGCTTCACACATGCCAGGCAAGTGCACTACCACTGAGCCCCAGCCCCAGCCTGGAAATACTATTTTTAATGTGAGGAGTTTTCATTTTTGTGTCTGGTGACACTTTTTCCTTAAATCTATTTTATTTGATATTAATATTACATTATTATCCGGGTCTCTTTATATTTACCATTCACTTAACCCATGCATCTGCTTTTCTTTCTTCTCTCTTTTCCTTTTCTTTTCAGGGCTGGGGACTAAACCCTGGGCTGTGCACATGCTAGGCAAGTGCTCTGCTGCAGAGCAGCACCTGCATCTCCATATGAATGTTCTTTTCTTCCATTTACTTTTAGCCTATCATTTTTAAAGTTAGTTGTGTGGAGGTAGCACATAGTTAGGTTTTTCCCTCCTTTTTAATCTATTCTGACAAATTTCATTGGAGTGTTTAGTCTATTTTTTAAATATTTGCACTAAAAAGCGATCTGGTTGCGTTTGAACTTACATTTAATTATTTAATTTTTATTGTACATGTCTCTTCTGTTTTCTCCCCTCTGATCTTTCCTTTCTTGCTGTTTTCCATTATTAGCATATATTTTAGGATTCTATTTTACGTTTCCTATTGCTTTTAGGTACACTTTTGCATTTTAGGTAGTCAGGATTATAATATTTTCTTTTTAAAAATATTTTTAATTGTAGATGGACATAATATCTGTAACTGATTTATTTATTTTTATATGATGCTGAGGATCGAACCCAGGGTCTCACATGTGTGAGGCTAGTGCTCTACCACTGAGCTACAGCCCCAGCTCATATATCTTCTTTTTACAATTATTTTTGAGCAAAATTGTAGCACTACATATAGAATTCAAAAACCTTGCAACCATATTGCTCCAGTTCTGGAATTCAGTTGTAGGATTCAGTTCTAAAATATTTATTTGCTTCTTTTGAGGCAATCCTATTTTTCCTTTGAGATTTTCTGTCTTTGCAGTCATTGCAAGCATATTTTATTTTATTTCACTGAGGAGAGTTATCATAGCTGCTCTAAGATTCTTGTCTGCCAGTTTGAGCACAGCTGAATCAGGATCAGTGTTACCTGATTTTCTTTCCTTTTGAGAATGTGTACCATTTTGGAGGGCTCTTACATGTTGGGTAATTTTAGAATACATACTTAATATTACAAAGCCAATCTTGTATTGAGTTTATATCTTGTCATTTTTTTTGGATGATTGTTTTTATTTATTTATTTAAAAATTTTTTATTAGCAAGCACCTATGTATCTTGGCTGGTCCTGTAGAGTGAACTTAACTTTCTCATGTATCACCTCCGAGTTTGGTTTAGATCTTCTATCCTTATCTGAGCTTCTTTGAGTCTTTTTTGCAAATGTGTGGTTCAGGGGTCAGCCAGCAGTGTGTGTCCATAGACTATGGAGACCCCACTTCTGACTTTTTCTTTTGGGACTCAGCCCATTCTCTTTTGATAGTCATGAGTCTCCAGAATCAACTTTTAGGTTTTTCTGGCCAGAAAGACTGTGGTTTCTTATTGGTATCTTCCCACTGAGCTCACCTTGTGTTGGCCAGATTTCCATTGCTGTGATAAAATACTTGGGAAAATCAACTTAAAGAAAGAAATATTTGTTTTGGCTCTGGGTTTCAGAGGTTTTAGTCCATGGTCACTTGGCTCTGTTGTTTCTGGGCCTGAGGAGAGGAGAGCATCATGGTGGGAAACACATGGTAGGACAAAGATCTTCACCAAATGAAGAGATCTTCCTTCAGCCAGGAAAGAGAGAGAGAGAGAGAGAGAGAGAGAGAGAGAGAGAGAGAGAGAGAGAAATATAGAGATAGATAGGTAGGGGTGTGGGTTCCAAAATTCCCTTCAGAGGCATGTCCCCAGTGACCTACTTCCTCCAACTTGGTTCCAAAAGTTTATACCACCTCCCAATAGCACCACCAACTGGAGACCGAGCTTCAGCACATGAACTTTTGGGAGAGATTTAAAATCCAAACCAGAGCACTCTGTACCTACCTGTCACACTTAGGCAGAGGCTATGGAAACAGAGACTTATTTCCCAGACCCCTCTTCTTCCTTCCCTGGAGGTGGTTTTCATGCCTGTCTTCCCTCTTCATCCGGGCTTGCTGTCTCTGCACCACAGAGAAGCCTCTGTCTTTACTACACCCTGACATTAGGGCCTTTGTCAATGTTGTTTTTTAGGGGACAGCAGTTGTGTAGCTGGACAAAAGGGTAGACTCATTAGTCCAGGCTTTGTAGACGAAGTAGGCAAAGCAACCTTGAGTCACCTCTACGATGGTGCCAGGGTTCCTGAGGATCAGCTTTGAGTTACTCTTTCTTTTCATCCTTCTCTCCTTTTCTTGACTTGGTCATCCCTCCCTTTCCTGTAGTCTGTAGATATGCTCAGGTCTCGCTGTTTTGAAAAACCTCTCTCTTCTTGGCAACCTTCCTGATAAGATGCTCTTTCTTCTGCTCAGAGTCAATTCTTCAGAACACTCTTTCTCAAAGCATCCACATTTTAATCTTCAACGTTTTCATTAAACTTCCCAAATCAGGCTTCTACCATCGACACTCAACTGCTTGTGCTCAAGAGCCCCAGATTCTACCTAAAGGCCAAATCCAGTAGGTATTAGGAACTCTCACCTGGAGCAGTTTCCCTGCTGCTTTTCCCACTGCAATCCCATCTCTTTTCAGGCCCTTTCCTGCCTCTCTGAACACTAGTTCTCAAACATTCATGGGAGATAACCTTTTCTCTTCTTGTCATTCGATTTATATATTCGTGATGGTTTAATTTTCATGTCCCTCTCGCTTTTTGAGATTCCACTTGCTCTCCCTGGACAATCTCATTTATGCCCTTGGCCCCACTGTGCCCTCCCAATGGCTTTCATGACAGTTTTTCCAGCTGTCACCGACTGCTCCTGGCCTGCCTGTCATTCTGTAGGTCCTACCACATGCTCCTGCTCACCTCCTCTCTCAGCATCCTCTGCTGCTTGAGTTCTCCTGAACAACCTTGCAGTTTCCACTGCCTGAGATGCTCTTGTACCTTTGCACATTTGGATTAAGGGTCCTCCCTTGATCTGAAGGTCATTCTCCCTTAGGAGACAGACAACTGCTTCTTAGGGTTCCCGTGGAGTTTGCATGTGTTCTCATTGATGACCCTTATTCCTTCGCAGTGGTACTTGGTGTGAATTTGTCTCCTTGCTGTGTTGCTAGACTCTTGAGAACAGGGCTGATGTTATTTTATTTCTGTTCTCCTTGCCTTATCTCTAACCAAGATTTAGATAATATTCATTGAACAAATTAGTGAATAGCTGAATAAAAACGTGAAAGAATACTTTGAGAGAGTGGTGAGAAAAGGAAGTGAGATGGGAAGAAAATAGAAATACAAATGATTAATGTTGACTCTGAAATTTGTGCAAAATGCTTTTTCTTAATATCCAACATAATTTTCTTTGCTCTGTTTATAGTTTATCACTTCCCTTCTATCACTATAATGGAATCATATTGAGAACAAGGCTACTTTGTCTGATGTCCCCTAATGTTAGGACATTGCCTGGCACACAGCTGTTGCTTGGTAAATATTTATTGAATATTCTCATTTAACTCTCATAGCAAGCCCAAGAGTGAAGGCTGGCTATTATTCCTAGATTACAATAAGAAAACGGAGGCTCAGATTACTCTTTTAAGTGGCTAGTCCTGGTTCCCTAGTTAAGAAGTCAAGGCCCCAATCCAGCTTCAGATGTCAAAGCCCACTTAGTTCCCACTGTATTATTTGCACCACTCCTTATTGTTAGCCATGGGGACCAGACATAAGAATTTCAAGGAGATGATGCAGGTCCTAGAGGAATTAAACTTTTTATGGAGGGAAGATGACCGCCTTAAGCCAATTTGTTTATTTATTTATTTTCTTCTTTCCAGATTTTTTATTGGTGCCTTATAGTTGTACCTAATTATGGGATTTATCATTACATATTCATACATTTGCACAATATCACTCCCCAGTACATTCCCCTCTGCTTGGCTCTGGTCTCTTTCCTTAACTGATCTCCTTTTGATTTTATGAGATCCTCCCCTGTCCTTCCCCATCACCATTCTTTTCCTTTTTCCTCTCTAGCTTCTACGTATGAGAGAAAGCCTATGGCCTTGACCTTCTGAGTTTGCTAAGCTAATTTCCTTATGGAAATTGTCAGGTCCTTTTCATCAACTTCAACAGTTGTCAAATGTGATGGTGAGCAGGGATGTGTGGTCTGAATACCACAGGTGGGGGAAGAGGGTTTCCTCACTAGTTTGCCACCTGACTCAGGCCTGATGCAACCAGGGCTTTCTTCAACTGCCGGCATCCCAAGGCCTCAGCGGAGCATTGTCTGCCCTTGCCATTACTTGGCCATCCGTACTCTCATTATCTGGGACTCTGGGTCCAATGTATAAGAAATGCAAAGTGGATTATTTGGATTATAAAACTTTCAATTAGCTTATTCATCCTGAGCTTGAACCCATGCAAATGTCAGCCTTTTGTGTGTCTGCCGGCCTGTGCTTTAGAGTCGGATCAATAGCAAACGCAGCAGGTTGATTTGCAAAACTCAGTTGCTGGCACAGAGGATGAACAGGCTCCAAGGCCACTGAGAAGAAGAAGTGGGAAGACTTGTATGAGCAGCCACTTGAAAGAACTGATTTTTTGAAAGAAGCCAGAAGCACTTTTTCATTTTACAGGGAGATTTTTTTTTTCAGGGTCTGAAGACAATTAGTCCCAGAAATTTTGAAAGTCAGGCCCAAAAGGTGTTCTCTTAGCTGTCACCAAACTGCCAAAAAGGATGTTACTGTTTCTGAGCATCATGTCAGAAGTGGTGCTTGATTGAAGAAGAAGGCCACCTTGTGTCTTTGTTCACTTTTCCTCTGACCTTTCCACACCCTCCATTCTGCAAGGCCCATCTTCCTTGCTGCGTGGTTTAATGCCTTGGGGTGCCTTGAAACAGTCATCTGGGAGAGTAAGAAATTTTGGTTAAACATTACTGGAGCAGAAACATTGGATCCTAGAAAACGATCCTGCAGACAATGTTATCAACGACTCAAAACATAGTGACTGAAAGCCTGATCTCTGGCACTATGACCCACAGGTACTGATCCACTTGGGTCAGGTTCAGCAAACTATGGTGACCAACCTAGTCAGCAACTCTCAGCATCTTAGGTTGGATGGTCCAAGGTGAACATACAGGAACAAGCTCTGCAGGGGATCTGATAGTCTTATCAGGTTACCAGGTGTAACGGGTTGAATGGTGACCCCAAAAGATATGCCCAAGTTTCATCCAAGGACCCTGTGGAAATGACCTTATTTGGAAAAAGGCTCTTTGCAGATGTAATAGTTAATGTAAGGATTTTGAGATGAGATCGTCCTGGATTATCTGAGCAGGCCTTGTTGGTGTTTTTATTTCAGACTTCTGGCCTACAAAACTGCGTGGAAATGAATTTGTGTTGTTTCAAGTCACTCAGTTTCCGGAAATTTGTCACAGCAATCCTAGGACCTTATTATAACAGTGTTGGGAACTCAGACTCAGGTCACATTACAGGGACTGGGACTGGGACTGGGTAAAACTAGTGACCAGAGCTGAAGAAGCTGGTTATGAAGATAAGACCTTTAGAAGGGGACCAGGTATAGAGGAGGGGATGCAGGTCCACGACCGCTGGGTTGGTCAGGGGCTCATCCAGGGAATAATAATTGCAAGTGTCCTTTGATGGGCATGTGGTTTGCATTAAAGCAACAAGCTCAGTTATTGTTATGAAGGCAAATGGTGTTTCCCCAACTATGGGCTGTGAAACAAAGCTAGAAACAATATATATTCATAAAAGAGTGAAATAAAGAACATAAGACTGTTCTGGGTAAGGATTTATATCACTAAGATACTGTCAGGAAACAGATGACACTCGAGTTGAATAATCTGAATAATAATAATGATAATAATAATAATAATAATAATAATAATAATAATAATAAAAGACTATTTGTGAAGACACAGGCAACAAGAGATGGGCAGTATCTGGGCCTAATAATAGCAGAGACCTGATCATCCTTAGGTATGAAGAGGTAAAGAGAAAGAAGCTTCCAGAATAGCATAGGGAGAGGGCTGTCTGACAGGAGCTGTGATCTCCATTGGAGAAGGGCAGCTCGTCCCACACCAGCCGGTAGGTGTGGACTGGTGCCTGTGCATGAAATGTCCAGTCCTGCTCCTCTCCCTCCATCCATATCTCCTGCTGCCAGTTCCATTGGCCAAATCCACTTTAGTCAGAGAACAAGAAAGCCCCATGATGTGGTCCAATTGCACCAGCTGGGGAAGAAAGCAGGATGGAGCCATCCAGACCTTCCCTTTCCAATGACATTTCTGCAAATTTTCTCTCTCCTCAGAGCTGAATCATGCAGAAGACAGCTCTGAACTCGAACATCAGACATTCTAGACCCCAGTCTGGTTTTTGCTAGTAACAATTTGGGCAATCTTGAGTGGGTGGGGTGGCCTCTGAACTTTAACCACCGCATCATCAAAGCTGCAAGGCTTTACTGTGATCCAAAGAGAAGAGGTGAACAAGGTGGAGGGTGGAGATTCAGGAAAAAAGTAACAAGGGTGCAGGGGCCAGGATTTCCTCATCTTTTAAATTTCTTAAAATAGACCATGTTTACTTCCAATCTTCTTTAGATTCTGCTATACTCACTATCACAGAGAGGTGGCAGAGCACCGGTTGTGCTTGTGAACATGAAGTCACACTTGATCTCGGCAGAGCCGGTTCCTAGACATTACTAGTCATGATGTCTGCACAGCGTGGGTTTCTAACGCAGCACTGCAGATTCTAGGGAGGAACTGGAATGGGACTCAGAGTGTGGGTTTATAAAAATACCAAGTATGTATGCAAAGTTTAAAAATTTGTGCTCAAATTGCTTTTTCAAAGCCCCTGAACATCTGTTATCCTCAAGAGTAAGTAGACAGCTGGGCACAGTGGTGCACACCTGTAATCCCAGTGGCTCAGGAAGCTGAGACAGGAGGATCATGAGTTCAAAGCCAGCCTCAGCAACAGCAAGGTGCTAAGCAACTCAGTGGGACCCTGTCTCTAAATAAAATACAAAATAGGGCTGGGGATGTGGCTCAGTGGTTGAGTGCCCCTGAGTTCAATCCCTGGTCCTCCCGATTCCCCTCAAAAAGAGTAAGTAGACACAGATATTCTTGCCTGTTCTAAGTTGAATTGTATCCTCCAAAAGATATGTGAAGTCCTGACCCATGGTACCTATGAATGTGACCTTATTTGAAAAAAAGGTCTTTGCAGAAATTAATCAGGTGAAAATGAGGTCATATTTGATTAGGCTGGATTCTAAATCCAACATAACAGTTGTAATAAGAAGAGGAAGAAAGAC
The DNA here is from genome assembly GCF_047511675.1 of Marmota flaviventris. Lineage (NCBI taxonomy): Eukaryota > Metazoa > Chordata > Mammalia > Rodentia > Sciuridae > Marmota > Marmota flaviventris. Next base: position 22,930,601 of record NC_092513.1, on the reverse strand, counting down.
ATGCCAGGAAGGAAATCAGCTTGAAGAGACAAAGGGAAAACGCCATGTGACCATGGACATAGGGATTGGAGTTACGTATCCACAGCACAAGGGATGCCAAGGACTATGAGTCGTCACCGGAATCTAGGGGAGAAACATGGGACAGATTCTCCATCACAGCTTTCAGAGGGAAACAACCAGTTGACACCTTGATTTTGGACTTCTAGCCTCTGGAACTGTAAGAGAATACATTTGTGTGTGTGTGTGTGTGTGTGTGTGTGTGTGTGTGTGTTAAGACACCTAGTTTGTTAGGGTACTTTGTTAGGGCAGCCCTAGAAAATAATACAATACCTATCTTAGTCTTTTTTGTTGTTGTTGCTGTAACAAAATACCCAAAGCAGAGTATATTATAAAGTAGAAAGGTTTACTTGGCTTATGATTCTAGAGGCTGGAAGTTCCAAACAGCTTGGCACTGGAATCCTGGTGAGGGATCCCTAGCTAGGTTGCAGCATGGCAGAGAAGTGGGAATAGAACTGTCCATAGGAAGAGGCATGTGTGTGCACAAGGAAGCAAGAGGCCAGAGTGTCATTATGGGAATGAATCAATTCCTGTGAAACTCAGCCCACCCCACAAGATCAACATTAATCCATTCATGAGGATGGAGCCCCAATGATCCAATTACCTTCTACTGGCCCCCTCCTCTTAGAGATTCTACTACCTCACACAAGCCTTTGTGGGGGACAAGCCATATCCAAACCATAGTGGTGTCCTCATTTTACAGATTGTGAGGTAGTTTTAGCTATCACCTGCTTCTATGTAACTTTTTTTTTTTGGATCTCTACTCAATATTTTAAAAGTCATGGACTTTAACATTTTATTATACAGCATAGTTTGTCTGGTCCATATAATACATTTAACACTGGACGTTATCATGGTACCCAAATTTTCTCTTTTGAAAAATGATGAGGCCAGACTCAATGGTAAGGTTCCTTTTAGTGTATTCCCTTACCCTGATAGCTGGCTTCACAAAGCCTCTGGGACTGAAGCTTGTTAAAAATGAAATCAGTTAGCGGGGAGTAAGGGGGACCCATGTGAAACCCCGTCCCCTGGAAACTGAAGATCATTGAACACAAAAGCCCTTGGCCATGCTGAGGTGGGTGGGGACTCGGCAGCCTAGCGAGAGGGCCTGGCAGTGTGGAGCAGGAGGACAGGGTGCATAAAGACATGTCACCTCCACCTCCTGCGAGGTCCAGCCTGCAGATCACATTGCTTACAGGAGCAGGTGGCAGGTCATCTCAAGGACTTCAGGTGGGACTTGGCCCAGCTCCTCCTTCCTCCCTCCGAAAAGCAGCCCTCAGTTCCATGGGGTCCCCTTCCTGTCACCGACACAGACACAGCCTGCTGGGTTTTGCTTCCTCCTGTTCTCTTTCTCCTTCCTCACAGGCAGGGTTTGGCACGCAGCTCAGTTCCTGCTGGGATGGAGAATCTAACAAACTTGTCCTGCTGATTGATTAAACAGCACCAGCCACACACGACAAAATTCCTTGGCTCCGATTGTCCTCCAGGTTGGACTGGCTAATGAGTGGAGTGTGATTACGGTGCAGCCCCCAGTGCCGCCCTTTGCCCCCATGTGGGGTTTGGGGGAGTCTTTTGCTTTGAGTCCCTCTTGGAAAGCAGGGGTCCCTGAGCCGAGGGATTGTCTTCCCTTTTCTTAGCCCTGCTGTTGCTCCCAAACCCTTTTCTACACAGTCTAGAGAGGGAATCTGATCCCACCCAAACCAGGTAGAAGCCCAGGTGAAGCTGCCTGCTAGTAAGAAATGTGGAATGGTTAGCTCCTCTCATTCTTAGCATTTGGGCCTCGGTGTTCCAAACTGAGACCAAACTGGGACGCTCTGAGTCCATCTGTGCCTGGTTCCCCTTCAACGCTGGGGCAGGGAAGAGACTGCAAGCCTTACATTGTCTTTCTCACTGGGTTATGCTGACAAATGGCGCTTGATCCTTCATTTGTCAAATAAGGAGGTGGAAGTGCTTCTATGTTAACTCTAATCCACTACATGTCCTCTCCCGTGGGCTCAGAGCTGCCCATCCCTTGGCATGTGCTTCTGCCCCAACAATAAGAACATGAGAAGTTGAGCGGAAGGCTGGCCTCATATCAGATTCCCCCTAGGATGCGATTAACCATGAAGATCTGGATCCTTGCTTACGTTGCCCTTAAAGGACTCCCGGCCCAACTCCAGGTCTGAACAGATGGATCCCTGCCTTCTCCCAAAGCTGGCCTGGTCATCTTGGATTTCTTACCACAGTCTGCTTTGGCCTCTGGCGACTGCATGTCCAGTGCTGGCGCTAGACCCTGTGGGGATGTGTAGCTGTGTCACCAGTTCCACGCACCATACTCAGCGCAGACTCTTTGGTACATAGGTGTATTTTCCACTCCAGTAGCAGGTTCTGGGCTTTCCTAGAGGAACTTTGTCTGCTGGGTCTAGTATCTCATGTGTATCCTCCTGACTTCCTCCTTGAGATCAGAGGTAAATTTTCTAGATCTGATCTCTGAGTGGTTATAGGGCCAGTTTATCAAACTGACAGGATCAGAAGTCCATTAGTGATGGCACAGTGCAGGGGTAGGTGAATGAGGAGTGACAGTGCATTAAGCAACAGACTGGACCCTGGAGACATAGACAGTCGGCACTGGGAAGTGGGGGGGGTGGTCAGGGATAGGCAGGAAGGGTCTCTCTGACAGCATTCTGGAGGCAAGACTCAAGTTCCAGTAAGTATATAAGAGAAAGGCTGTGCTGGAGCCTCTGCATGAGCGGATGAGATCTGAACCTTCTATCAAGACTAAACACAAGGCTTAGTTTTATAAAATTAGGTTATATATAGGAGGCCAGTTATACATTGGACCCCTTTAAAGTTTATGTTGAAGTCTTAACCCTGGACCCTGTGAATATGACCTTATTTGGAGATAGAGTCTTTACAAATGTAATTAAGTTAAACAAGATTGTATGTGATTAGGGTGGTCCCTAAATCCAATAAGACGGCTGGATGTCTTTGTAAAGAAGGGAATCTGGACAGACACTTAGGGAAGAAGGCCATGGGAGCAGATTGGAGTCATGTGCCTACTAGCCAAGGGATGCCCAGGCTTGCTGGAGCTGCCAAGAGCCAGGAGTGAGGCACTGAGCAAATGATCTCTGAGAAGACCCAGAAGGGCCAACCATGTTGATGTCAGACTTCTGCCCTCAGAACTGTGAAGGTTTACTTTTGTTTTAAGCCATCCATTTTGTGGTCATTTGTTATAAATTCCCCAAAGAACTAATAAGTAACTGGGCTGATCTAATGTTCAATCACTACATTGCTGGACTGGTTCTTCTTATATTTCCTTGTAGAGGATTAGACTGATTTAAAAGATTGGCAGGGTTGAGCCAAAAGGTGTGGTTGTCTTCAAATGGTCCCAACTGCTACACGTAGTTGGGGTGTTGGGATGTCAGCTATAGCTACAGCTACCAAGACACAATGATCAAGATGGGATGTGTTTGTGATGGGCTGATTCTCCTTTTTAATACACACTTCCTCTGCCCTATAAGGCATTCTCATTATTTTATCCCAACTCCTTCGTCTCTCCCCAACACTCAGATCGAGAAATACTATGTTAGAGGAATGTAGGGGCAAGGAGATAAGAGAATTACTACAAAGTTCATCTGATCCCCTATCAGGGAAATGCTAGAAGGTAGAGCAAACCTTGGAGTGTTTGCATCTCACATAATAAGTGCTCTTTGCTCACAAAGGTAATAGTCTATGTAAGTGTTCCTGGACAGCAGGCTGCTCTCCACACAGTGATTCAGGGATCCAGGTTCCTACCATGGCTGACATCCTCTGTGGCCTTGAAGTTCTTTGCTGTGGGTTACTGAGGGTGTGTAAAAGTTCCATGCACTTCTCCAAAGCCATTGATCTGAAAATGAAAAATTGTTATTTCCTTCATAATCTTTTGGGAGAGAAAGAATTTTTGGCCTTTTCTGGACACACATAGGATTGCTAAAAAACGTGGTGGCTGGCTGTTGTCTACCATTCCAGCCACAATCTCACACAGATGCTGGGCACGCGTTCTGTTGATCAGCTGTCTATCTCTGTTACGTCATTAACATAGTTCTCAAAATTTTACAACACAGACTCAGAAGTTTCCTTCTCTTCTTTGCTCAAATTTTTATACGAGTAATAAGGTTGGCAGCTAGTTAGTGTAAAAAAAGAGACAAAAAAATTTGAATTTGACATGTGTTTGAATCCTGGTTCTGACAGTTTATAATTATGTAAGTTTTGGGCAATTTACTTAAATTCTATGGTCTTCAATTCCCAAATCTGCAAACTAGGGATAATAGTGTTACCTTATAAGGTTGATGCTTAGAGATGATTCATGTAGACTTGGCCTATAACAAATGCTCATTAAATAGTAGATTTAATTTTGGTCTCAATAAAGTTATTGCCAATGAATTTTGGTCATTAACAAACAATTACTGTCAGATTCATCATTTCTTTAAGTTTGAGACTTTTTCTGTCACCTAACTCAGTTTCCACCTATTAGAAATTTAGGTTTAGAAGGCTCTGGAGATGATCACATCTGATTTCTGGGGATAGTGAATAGTTTTTTCCAAGGTCACAAAGGTTATTATTGGCAGAGATAAGCTAAAGTTTTAGTCTTTTCACTTGTAGTTCAGGGTGCTTCCCATTTTTTTCCTATAAAATTCATTGAAAATTGAGCACATTGAAAGTGTAGCTTCCAAGTTGGAACTTTTGAATGTTCCATTTTTCTGGTTTGGCCAGATACAATTTCTGGGCAGGCTGTCATTTTCCTGAATTCCCTGTCAATTTTACTATTGCGGTGTGAGAATTATCTAAAAAAAAATGAATTTTGTTGTTTCTAGAGAGCTTACTTCTACCCAGTTATGAAAATGTGACTTTCAGTCAATTTTCCCCCGAGGGAGGGAAAAGAAAAAAGACAGTGCTTTAAAGGACATGAAAAATGATTCTTCATATGCTGTATTTGAAACAAACAAAAAAAAATTCCTCTTACTCTTTCCTTTCCAAATGATTGGGCCTGCTTTTGGTATGCTGTGGGTGTGTGTTTTCTCCTTCAGTAAACACATTATAGTAGTCTTTAGAGAAGATCCCATATGACTCAGCAATGTCACTTTGAGGGAACTGAATTTCTGACAATTATTGCCCATAAAGATAAGAGGCTGCCGCTCTGACCGGCCCTGTGTTGGTGTGAGTGGGAGGAACCTGTGGTCATTGCAGATTTGCTCTGTACTCAGCAACTGGAGCCCGTGACCTGGCCACAGCACTGTGCTTTCGCTTTCCTTTAAAGGGTGGTCTTTGCTAACCCTAGTAGGCAATCTGCAAATGTGATTTTAAATTTTTTTTTTTATTTTTTGCATTTTGTACTTTGAAGAATTCTTCCAGTTCCTAAGCAATCCAAGATGATGAGATGAGGATCCTTTTTCAGCCTCACCAGACTTCTCCAGATTGAGGGCTCTGGATTGTGGGAAGGTACCAAGGATCATAGGCTTAGAGACCCTGAGGATTGTAATGTTAGACTTGGGAAATTTCATCAGCAGGATTACTCTACACTGTACTTCAAAGGGCACTCAAGCTTAGGCCTTTGGAGGAAGGTTTCCCCTTCTCCTGTCTCTGTTTCTCCCTCATTTTCAAGTATCTTCTCTTTAAATTCATAGGTCTGGATCTCTCCATCCTCTGTTTCCAAAGCCTGGACTCCCTCCTACCCCACCTCTAGAAGATGTGGGATCCTTGGTCCCTCCTTTCCTTGTACATTAGAAGCTTCTGACTCCAGCCCGTTATTAATACAAGCTTAGCTGTGACAGACTAAGAATAATGGGTTCTGTCCCACCAATGAGACCATTTTTTCATTGTTTATCTAGGAAGCAATGATACATTTTCCAAAGTGAGAGTTCTAAAAGACACCCAGTCTAATACACATCAAGGAGAGTTCTGGAGTTAGCATGTACGTAACTTTGCACTTTTGAAATACTGTGCATCATTATGTGAAGAAGTTGACTTCTTCTTTAGGCCTCTTGCCTTACCAGAGTGTCTTCACCTGACTTACTATGAAGGTCGGGCACATTTATCTTGCCATTCAGAAACCAAGCCACTAATTCTGATTATTCCCTTATATTCGGTAGCCAGTGTAGGGTTGTTTCCTCTTCATCTTCCAACATGATGATACAAAAATCATGACACGGACCTCTAACTGGAGTGCATAATTAGATTGGAAAGGTGTGTTTGTTCTGATTCCTATTGCTGCAAGTGATAGAAAGTCAACTGAGATTAATTTTGAGAAGAGGAAAGGGATGGATTCATGTAAATGGTAATTTCAAAGGAAGTGTATTTAGCTTCAGGTGACTGGATCCGGGAGTACTGAGCAATAGAATATCTCCCTTCCCATCTCTCAGCTCTCCTTGTCTACCTTGTCTTTTGCATATGTTAGTATCACCTCTGCTGATAGTTCCAGGGCTATGCTGTTGTTATGATTCACAAAACCTCTTAGACAATGGCTCCAGAAATCATCTTATCTTGGGGGGCTTTTAATTTCAGAGACACTCACTGGGGGAAGAGGATAATTTCACCGATGAGCCAAATTTGGGGGCCCATGTCCAATGCTAAGGGCAGTTTAGCCACAATCTAACCAGAGGGAGAAGTAGAATGACCTTACAATGGGGAGAAGATATTTCTCACAAGACAGCAAACACCTCTGTGTCCTGTCCAGGAAGTCTGGTATTGCAATGGAAAATAACCTAAATAGCACTAGATGCTGCATGATGAGATGCTGAACCCAGAAGGGCAGTGTGAAAGGGTCACTTAAAAGGAGGGAAGTCACAGAGAGGCAAGGGTAACCAGAGAACATTTGTACAGGAGGTGCTCTTGGTCCCGGACTGTAGAGAAAACTTTCAGATAGTGGTTAGAGAAATAAAGATGAAGGCACACTCAGAGCAATGGAGTAAAGAGGCCGAGACAGCGAGGCACTTGCAGAGGCAATACTAGCAGGGCTCATCTGCAGCTCAGGGGAGCATTAAGCACATGGCTGCCTATCCTGCAGCCTCCCCAGGACCAAGGCAAAGCACTGTTGGCATCAGGACCCGAGCCTTACTGTGATGGAGGTTAGGGTGACTAGAGATAGAGCCGTGGAAGTCTCCAGGAGAGCTCTCTCTAATGGCAAGCAGGGGCTGCCAGAGAGAAGTCCCGGATCTTCCCTAACTCCTTCCTCACCTTCTGGCTGATGCCTGAAATCCCCCAAGGAGATCTGCTTCTGAAATGGTTTGTGGGACTGTTCTCAGAGAGAGGGGCTTTGTGGCAAATTCTTTCATGTCATGATGTTTATGAATGAGATCAGATCCTTGGAGGTCGTGTTGATCAGATTAGTAGAGGATGTGATTAAATTCCAGAAGTGAAAAGGGGTTGTGTAAGGAAAGAGGGAATGAGTTCAGAGGGAGGAGGGAAGCTGGGTCAAGAACACACTACCTGCTTTACAGGTCTGTGGGCTGTGCCAGTGGTGTGGGAGGAGGGTGGGGTGTCTGACAGGTCACTGTCCCCTGCTTTGTAATATGACAGAACTCCTGGTGTAACTCTTGCTCTGAGAAAGCAATACAGATATTGAATATTGATGTGTTAGAATCTCACATTTTATGTGCAGTGTGTGTGTGTGTGTGTGTGTGTGCGCGCGCGCGCACAGTGTTATCTCTGGAACTGTGTGGCCTTTTGCTCGTAGGGTCATGTCATGCTCCGGGTAGGGCGTCACAGTCTTATGAGTGTGTTCTCACTCTTGTCCACAGCCCAGGGCTTGGCAAGTGGACAAGATAAACAGGACTGCAGAGTGGTGAGGGTGGCTGTGTGTCCCTGGCCTGCTTTGGGCCTGAGCATGAGCAAGACTTTGCTCCTGGGGGGCCCTTTGTAGCTTTCCCTGGGCTGGACTCCCATGTTTATTTTGGGAACAACGGAGATTCGGAACACAGCATGATGCTTGCATGACAATTTATTTTTAAAGGGTTTATAAATATGTAACTCCTTAAGCAAGAAATCAAAGCTCTTTGGATATGTTTTGTAATCAGTTACTAGCACCCTCCCTCTCTCAGAATAAGCTAGATTACATTTTAATGCAATTTGCATTAATGATTTCATTTTTGCTTAATTATCAGCATTTTCTTTGGGAGCATACAAGACATGCTCCCAACAGATCTCTGTTTCAAAGACAGGCTGAGGCCAGGTCACAGGCACCCTAGGATGAGCATGTCCCATGGAGTCAGAAGCAGTCTCCCTTTCCACTTCCTGGGGCAGTCAGCCTGCTCTGGGAGAGAGCATGAGGAGGGCTTTGCTCCTGCTCTCTTTCCTGTTAAGATCCCCCCACCCTATTGCCCCAGTATCCTAAACAGAAACCCTGTTAGAGCAGAAAAGTAAATAAATAAAAGGCCAAATAATCTAAGTATGTATATGTGGAATAACTTCCTGTGGTGGAGAATTTGGACATGTGCTTACAACCAAGATCACTCATTTACTGCTAATCTTGGGGAAATTCCTTAAATTCTCTGAGTCAGGGCTCTCCTTTGTAAAATGAGGATAATACTTTCCTCCTTATTATGTTAAAAAACTGAAAAGATGCTTTATGCAACTCACCAGGTGGGCCGTTCAGCATTGCATAAGCCTTTTCTCCTTTCACTTAAAGCATAGGCAGGGATCTCCAGCTATGGAAAGACAGAGCATTAATCTCATTTTCGAGGGTAGTATATCAGTCAGGATAGACTAGATTAGGCTCTAGTCCCAAATGATACTGGTATTAGCTGGAATTCTCCAGAAGAACAGAGTCCATAGGACAGATATAGATATACAGATATGGATAGTCCCCAACCTGACAGGGACTCCCTAGGGGGCTTGGCTCAGTCTGTTATGGAGGCTAAATGTCACATGCAGGAAGACCAGGAAGGTGGAGTGGCTCAGTCCAAGTCTAAAGGCCTCAGAACTCAAAGCTTCACCGGCACAAATTCTGTAATCTACAGGCTGGTGAACCCAGTGTTCTGATATCCAGGGCAGGACAAAGTGTCCTGAGCCAATGGGATGGTGCGTGCCCATAATGGGTGAGCTCAGGTTTTCCTTGTGCAATCCACTGATTCAAATGTCAGTCTCTTCTGAAAACATCCTCACAGACATACCTAGAGGTAATGCTTTGCCAGCTATCTGAGTATCCATTAATCTGGTCAAGTGGACATCGAAAAGTAACCATAATTAACCATCAGTGGCTACAAAAATAAAGGCTTTCTGGTTTTTTTAAAAATATTTTTAGCTGTACATGGATATGATATCTTTATTTTTTAATGTGGTGCTGAGAATTGAATCCAGTGCCCACATGGGCTAGGCAAGTGCTCTACCACTGAGCCACAACTCCAGTCCTAAAGGCTTTCTTTTGATCACATGTCCATTGTGGATTGGCCACATCTTTTGTCCTCTTCACTGTGGGATACAGGAGATTGGAACATCCTCTCTCTCTGGGGCAGATTGACCATGGCAGAGGAGGGCAGAAGCTGATCCACTTTGGGCAGAACCGGCTCTTTTTCGCATTACTTTGCCCCTAATTCATTGACCAGATCAAGTCACATGGCTAAGCATGTGAACGAGGGCAGGGAAGCAGAATTCTGTATCCCTCTGTGGACTGGGAGGGCTGCCTTGCTGAGAAGGTTCACTAAAACTGAGGTTCCGAACCAGGATGAAATCACCTACGGAATTTTTAGAAAACATTCATAAGATCTTTAGTGACTCAACATCTTGTGGGAGGTCCAGAAATCCTCATTTTTTGGCTACTTTCTACAGATGTGCCCCCTCTAATTTACAACTGCTGTGCTAAAATGTTAAGGTTGACCTAAAGGTCAAAAACTTAGTAAGCTGATTAGCTTTGAAAGCAAGTATTAAAAAGAAATAACTCTGCCTTTCTCTAAGTCTTACAAGTCTCTCTTCTTTTTCCTGTTATAATTTTATTGAATTTTTCTGTGGCCTCCTTATCTATAATTTAGGAAGCAGGCGAGTTGAATACTTTATATCTCTCTAAGGAAAATAAAGAACTAGGTTGCTTTTTATTCGTTTGTGGCTCTCCATTGATTTTTCAATGGGTCAATGGTTCACAGTGGAAAGTAGCAACATATCTTTGACAGAAATCTTCCTGGGATGCAGGGAGATGGATATTAAGGCAGAGAGCCCTTGATGAGGCATTTGGTTTGGGTACTGCCTACCCCCCAAAGTACAGATGGTCTTTAGTGAACTTTTCATTGCTTTGTGAGTCAATAGAAAATATTAGGTTTACCTTTTCAGCATACTCATTTTTCCCCCTTGTGGTGAAAAATAAGTCTATAAAAGAAAACTATTGGGGATGAGGGCATGAAGAAGGGGAAAAGGGGCAAAGGAACGTGGAGAAGACCCCCTGATCATACTTGGTCTGTTGGAGAGCAATGCTTCTTGATTATTTATGAATCACACCATCCAGTCCCAGATGTGACTCCAAAGAAGGGACCTCAGTCAATCCCTTCTTGTGAACTTTTGGGAAAGGGATCCGTCACATGTGCCAAGCCAGCCCTTGCTGGATGTTTGGTGGGCACATCTTACTAAGGGCAGCGGTTGGCAACATCTTCTTTCTTGGGTCCAAAGCACACGTCACAGTTGAAGCCTGTGAAGAACTGTCATCCAACAGGAGCCACAAGCCTTCCTTCCAGACGGAAGCTTACCCTGGGGTTTGGGTTATTCCTTTCATTGCATCAGATGAGAAGTGAATTGCAGGTTTAAGCCAATATTTTCTTCCCTTAGAAGTCAGGGGCACAGTCAGGGCTAGGACCATGCTCGAGCTTGGCTCTGTTCTGGCCTCCTTCACAGTTGTCTCTCTGTGTGTTCCAGTGCCTGGGGAGACAGACATGGCTCTGTGTCTTGGCAGAAGCTTTCTGCACTGAGGTTTCAGAGCAGCCAAGGTCCCACTGCTCCTCATGTGTGCTGCCAGGTGAATAAATGACAGCTGGAATGCCACTGAAATATTTTTTGGCTTCAGGTTTCCAATTTTATTTTTGTTGTTGTTAAAATGGAAATTGTCTGGGAAAAGTCAAATCTCAGAATAAATTTAACATAATTTATTTCTCATGGTTGTTGAGATTGGGAAGATCAAGGCACCAGCAGATTCAGTGTCTTATAAAGGCCCATTTCCTGGGTCATAAATGATGTATTTTTGTTGTGTCTTTTTACATGGCAGAAAGGATGAGGGATCATTCTAGAGTTTTTTTGATAAGGATACTAATCTCATTTATGAGGTTCTACCTTTAAGATTTAGACACTTCACAAAGACCCCACGCCTATAATACCATCCCCTTGGGGATTATGATCTCGACATACGCAATTTGTGGGAACACAGACATTCAGAACATAGCAGGCTTCTCCTATAATATCTCCCACATCCACTCATCTATGATATTTCTCTTTCTGTCTGGCTGAAGGTAGCTAAGCTTCGGTCACCTGGTTCTCTGAATGGCTGTATGGAGGAGAGCAACCTCACAGAACTATAGTCCATGTAGCCCTGTTGCATGGAGCAAGATAAAAATTTCTACCAGTTTGATCTATTATACATTTGGGGCCCATTTTTTTTTTACAGTAGTTGGAATTATACAGTGTGTGGATGAGGAGACATTAAGTAAAAATTAGTAAGTCAGGAATTCAGTGTGAGTTTGAGTTGGGATTTTCCATTAACTAACTCTGTGGACTTATGGCAAGTCTCTTAACTTCACATAGACTAATTTTCACATGCATAAAATGAAGAAAATAATTCTTTTTTTTCCTCATCTTCCCCAAGGGATTTTAGAAGATCCTCATGCCATAAAGACCTTTACAAACACGGGGGGGGGGGTTATTATTATTAAACTGTTTTCACCCTTCAATACCCTAGTACCTGAAGGCTTTCAAGAGAGCATTTGAAAAGCAAAGGATAACAGAGAGCTCCCTCGTTAACCTGGGGATGAGAGGGGAAATTTCTGAAGTTTCATTTCAGAAGTTTTTCTTGTTTCATTCATTCAATTTATTTTTTCTTGTTTTCCCCAAGGGTTTTGAGAAGCTCTCCATGCACTGACACGTGCCACCTAGCTTGGTTTTATCCAGAGCCAGCTGGAATAGGGTGTCTGGCTGTGGTGTGTCCTGAACCAGTCAGGCCCTGGTGACTACAGCTGGTCTGTGTCCTTCTAACCTTTCTAACTGCAGGAAAGAGAAAGAAGTGGAAAGGAATGTGATATTCCCATTGTGTTCCACCATGAACACAATGGTAAGACAGAGAACGGGATCCTCATTTTAGGAATGAGGCACCTGGCACAAAAGAGAACAATGTCCCATAGGAAAAGTAGCGCAGCCCACAATAAGCCCCTAGCACAGAGCACCACAGCCTTATTGCCCAGTATTTTGGCATAATCCCAAGCTTTATAATTGTATTAAGTCAGTGGCTTCTGTGACATGTGACTTGGTCCCAAGCCAACCTTCAGGGAAAGTGGGAGGAAGGCCTCCAAGGCTAATTCCCTTCCCTCTGCCCTGGGGATTCCCTGGGAATCTATAGAGGTGTGTGGGACAGAGGCACTAGACTGGTCCCTGGACCCTGGTGGGAGGGCGCATAAGGTGGTTGGAGCCCCTCACTGAATGCCTTGCTCTCTAGGTTGGATCCCACACAGCCAGGTAGAGGCAGCAGGTTGGAGTGAAGAGCATTCCTACCTCACTTGAGCTATGGAGACATTTTGCCTAAAGGATATCTCCCCACTTTACCTTTCCTATCTCAATTGAAAAGTTGACCTCCTTGGATTTCTTCTTATGAGATTTTATTTAAATTTTAATTTAAGATAATCATAGATTCACATGGAATTGTAAGAAATAAAATGGACACTGTATACCCTTTACCCGGTTTCCCCCAGTGATAACGTCTTGCATAACTATAATACAATATGGCAAGCTGGAGATTGACATTACTCTAATTCACTGACCTTACTCAGATCTTGCCAGTTTTATACACACTTGCTTGCCTCTGGGCGCTTAGGTCTGTGGAATCTGACCACAGGTATAGATTTGCAAGACCATCATGCAGTCCAGGTGTGGAAGAGTTCCATCACACTGATCTGTTCTTGCTGCTCCTTTACAGCCTCAGCCCACACCCACCTCTTTTCGTTATCCCCATCTCCGGATCTGGAGCTTTTTTTTTTTTGGAAAACCAGACTCTTCTGAAAATATTTGAAATAAAATTACTTGCTCAACCTTACTCTCCTAGAGAGCTGTAAAGCTCAGCCAGAAGGGACCTGGAGCAGTACCGAGTGTGACCAGAGGGGGGCGCAGAAGCCTTGTGTTCAGCCTCCTGCCTGTAATTTTTGTCTCTCATTGTGCTTGTTTCTAATCATTTGAGCCTGTGTTTTCTCATCTCTGGAGGAAAAAATTTGTTTTTCTTTTTTTTTTTTTTGCAAGCACTCTACCACTGAGCTCCCCTTTTACCCAAGGAGGTTAATTCTGGCCACCTGTAGTATTGCGTGGCTGTGACGAGATAATACCTGATACTGCCTATTTAGAAAACTAACCAGTGGAAGCACTTTCACAGATGTTATCTCACTGAATTTTCTATACCAATGTGAGGTTGATGGTAATGCCTCATTTTTCAACAGAGAAACTGAAATTCAGAGACAAGCCTCAATGGGCAGTAAGTCTTGAGCTTGTATACAAGATAGACTGATTCCAAACCCAAGTCTACAGGAGCCCAGAGTATATTCTTCCAGGCCCTTTTAATCACACGCATTGATCTCTGTATTTGATATTACCGAGAGGAGGAGGGAGGGTTGACTGGGGGAAATGTGTACACAGTGCTTCACACACAAAGATACGTGGACACATCAATGCCTGTCCAAGACCTCATTCCTCCACAGTTCTTTCCTCTTATAGAGTTTGGAAAATTAATCTCCCAACTGTCACTTTTAAAAAACTGTTTACCCTTGTTTTAAAATGAAGTCATTATTATTCAGGTGTGGTGAGGCCAACAGATGAGCAGATGACTGCCATTGGGAGGGTAGTTTCTCACTCACAGATCCCAAGAGGAGGGGGCTTGCTACACTTTGTAGGACCACAGGGGGGAGCACCAGTGAGGGTCAGGAGGCAGAGGGAGTGAGGGGGAAATGTGAGCAAGAGACCCTATTGTTGAAAGGCGAGTGACTCAGCTGGGATGGGAATCGAACCAGGAGATTTTATTGGGGGGCTGCCTGAAGGGGAAATAAAGGAGAGGCAGAGAGCAGCAGCCAAGTGAGCCCGCAAGCTTCAGCTTAAGAAGGGTTGCTTTCCAGACGTGGTACGTGCTGATTGGCAGGGTGACTCAGGATCGGTTGACCAAACACTGTGTCTGCTGGGGATTGGTCCAGGAAACTTTTGATTTTGGCGCCCTTCGGCTTGGCCCTTCAAGAGGAGGGGGAGTGGTAAGGGATTCTGTGATGTTCTTCTCAAGAGACGGAAACTTAACCTCAGCCAGGAGAAACCCGATGAGGGAAATAAAACCAAAAGGCAAGGTCTCCCACGCACCCAACAATTGTGGTTTCTCTAGGAAGGAAGAGTGAGGCAGGGAACTCACGTGTAGGGTTGACTTACCTGAATTAATTTCTGCAGACTCCAGGGCATAGGAGTTGTTTGGTATTTGTCTTGGGGCAATTAGGACAGGGGAGTAGTGACTTTGAGTTTAAGAGCCCTGAGAAAGAAGTGGGGGATGGGCTCTGGGTGGTGTTTGTCTCTGATGACACTCCGACAGGTGTCATTTTCTCTCTCCAGGAACCAGCCATCCCTGGGAAAGGCAGTTCCTCCAGGGCCAGCAAGGCCCCAAATATCAAAATACTGAAAATAAGAGGGCACGGCTAATACCGCATACAGGTTAGAGTGTTCCCTGTTTGGGAGGCAGAGTTCAGGTTTCAACTAAGAGCTGTTTGGTCAATGAGTAAAGAAATTTGGGGGCACAGTTTGAGAAGAATTGCAGTTTATTGACCTGTGCACAATTTGGTGAGATTGATTTGAGGTTTGCTGAGCAGACCTGGAATCGGAGACAAGTTGTGTCTAGAATTCCTAAGGAAAGACTGAACCCAGAACAAATGCAGAGAAGGCGAAATCTGTCCCCTCTTCCTTTTCTGCGTCTGTCATTCACTTCCCTACCTTCTCCCCCTGGCTTTGCCTCTCCTGGTCACGGGCTCTCCTGCTCATCTTCCTCCTGCTCACATTCTCTCCCCCTACCCTGGGTACCTCCATTACCGTGAAGAGTCCTCCAACATGTGGGGACATGTTGAAGTTTGAACATTAGAGAAGCACGCCGAGGCAAGCACATAAAGCAGGGCTTATTTTAAAAGGGGTAACAAAGACTTCTCCCAGGAGGGAGAAGGGGGCCATAGCTGGTATCCTGGTATCCCAAGAAGTGAGGTGTTCTGCCCTTTTTTATATTCCTAGGCTTCCTTTGTTCTCCTACCCTCTTCCCCTTATCTTTCTCCTTCCTGCATATGTGACTAGGCCCAGGAATGCTTGTGGGAGGGCCAAAAGGTGGGAAGCAGGTGGGCTGAAGGGGGAAGGGCAGGATGGAGCAGCCAAGGACACTTTAACAACCTCCTAGCTCCCTGTGGGGAGGGGCAATTCCTGGGAGAGGTTACCTTGGCAACAGGTTGGAGCAGGGGCAGGTTCTTGATAAGGGTGGAGGAAGGGCTCTGAAGGAATTAACATTTAATCCCTCAGGGGACAGTCTCCAGCTTCCCAGACTCAATCAAAAGTGGCCTCCTTGATCTGACCTGACTCAGTTTACCTGTCTATACTGCCTGCCTGCCTAATTCTGGCTTCACCCTCATCCAACAATGTGCCACCCTGGTCTCTCTGAAAATGTCCTATGCTCCAATATTACCTCCCTTCCCCCTGTCCTTGTCACCAAATCAGGTTTCTTCTCACAGAACAGATTTTTCTTAAATATTTTGAGATCTGAGAATGCTAACAAATAGAATATATATAAGGAGTTTTTTCATCTTAAAAGCAAATTCTGTGATCAGACCCAAAATACCAGAAAACAAAATATTCACAGAAAGTGACATGCAAGTGAACTAATCAGCTATCATTGCAACAAGCACCATGGCTTGTGTCTGTCTTAAGACACGGATGTGTTAATCAGTGTGAGAGTGTCAGGCTGCAAAGGGATGTTGTGACTTCTACTCAGGCTCTTTCCTTTGCAACATCCCAGATTGTGATATCACCTAATAGTTGTTAGTGGTTTTGATGAAGTCATGGTGCCATTAGGCAGAGGCTCCAGTGAGCTACACAGAGTGGGCAATCAGCTCTATCCATGCATCTAAATATTTGATAGAAAGGGTGATACTTTAGACTCATTGGTTTCTTTGGGTTCATGAAAACTGTATCATTGTTGAGAGATACGAATCTATGTTTTCTTCATTTGTTGAATGTAGTGATTCCTCAGTCGGATTTTTCACACCTGGCTTTTAAAAGCGTAACTCACCCTGTTTACACACTGGAGCAGAAATAATACATACAGCAGTTTAAATACCTGAGTGGTGGTTAACATCGAACAGCAGAGACAGTGTGGTTGCTCTGGGGGGTAGAGGCTGGTATGTACTATGCTGACCAGCCTTGCTGGGCTGCCAGATGATTACTCTCCTTGAAAGATGTAGAAATAAATATTTTATTTCAGCCGTTGCCACTACTGTTGTGATAGTACAATGATAAATCTTTTAAGTGTTTGTTGAATGTTTGGGGCACATCTGCAAAGGGGTCCCAGCCAAATGCTGTCATAAGAGATTGAATCTAGTTTTGAGAGAGAGGAGGGGGGGATGGAGGAGGAGGAGGAGGAGGAGGAGGAGGAGGAGGAGGAGGAGGAGGAGGAGAGGAGGAGAAGGAGAGGAGGAGGAGCTGTTTGCAGACTTTCCATCTAGTCTCCTATTTTTCTGGAAGGAGCAGTTTGAACTTGGGATTTCAACATGGAGTGGTCCCACACTAGGAGATTCTTTCCTGATTCAATTCTTCATGAGACAATTGGAGGATTGGGCAGTTGAAAGGCCTCCATGCAGCATAGGCCATGCCTAGGCCATCTAATAAATGTGTCTCTGGTTAGGTTTATATAAACATTTTTTGATATTTTATAAGGAAAATTATATATGTTAAGTTTCTATGTTGAGAACTGAAAATAGATGTATTTAATTTACTTCTGTAGGCTGGTCTAGAAAACCAGCTGTCCAGTGAGAACCTCTGTGTGTGTGTGTGTGTGCGTGCGCGCGCGTGTGTGTGCAATATGTGGTGGACAGCCAGGGGTAGGTTTGCTCTGAATTGGATTCGCCTCTGAAGCTAGGCTCTATCACCATCAGTTACCAGCAATATGTTGTCATGCAACACACGAACCTCTGCAAACTTTGTTATTCTCATCTATAAAGTCATGCTGGTGACCTTATTTACTGTATAGGGTTGTTGGAAAGATTAAGTGAATCCATCCTTAGAAAGCACACAATCTAGAGTCTGACACATTGTAAACATATGATTATTTTGTTATTCTTTTGAGATGAATTCTGCATTGCAAATGCTATGCCACATAAACCTTGAAATATAGATCTAACTTAGCAAGTACCTGTTTGTATTTAAGAACAGTCCAATAGTATCTTTGTAGGGCTGAGAAGTGCTTCACCTAATCAAGGAGTATTGATTCGAGGGTGTGCCCAGAGCTCTGGGGAGCCTCAGCATCTCTGTTCATAAATGGACAGTGAGGCATGAAGTCATAAAATGTTTTATGGGAAAACCCATGAAAACTTCAGGCCTTCTATAATACTGATTAAGAATAGTTTAAATCATTCATATTTTATTAGAAAATGTCAGTGGTTATGAGTTAATCAATTTCAAATAGATTTTATTTGTGTAAAATTGGCATTTTAGAAAGTGAATTTATTGCTCACAGTTACCTCTTCCAATGTGAAATTATTGCAATATTAGTAGTAAATGAACTCGGATTGAATCTATATCATTAATCATATATTCCCAAATTGAACTCCTAATAGTGTCTTATCAGATTAAATAAAAAGTCACAGAGGCTGCTGGCTGCCTTTCAAGGCTTGAGGCAAGGGGCGATTCTAAAGGACATTTATACACATATATTTCTGGTCTTTTTGACTGCGTACAGCCTGCAATGGGGTCAGCCTACCATGGTCTAAACCTCTGAAACTGTGAGCCCCAAGTAAACTTTTCCTCCTCTGGGTTGTCCTTGCTAGGTCTTTTGGTCACAGTGATGAAATGCTGACTAACACATATTCCTTTGTCATGCTTGCTTCTGACTGCTACTTCCAAATCCTTCCTCACTTCTCCATAACCCTCAGAAGCAATGAGCCTCCTGCCATCTGAGTCAACAGCTGTGAGAACCTACAGACCCCTCACTCCTTGACAATTTCAGTCCTTGATGCTACCTCCGTCTCCATCCCTGCCCCTGTCAATACTCTGGATAGTTTTGATGTCTAAATAGATTACCTTTCTTCTCCTGGCCCTTGGATTCCTTCAGACTTCCGTCATCCATTCCTATGGTCACACCCTGGATCTTGTTTTAATAATAACCTTTTAAATTTTTTTTCAAGCATTTCACTATTCAACTACTACCTCTTACAAGTCCAGTTCACTCTCCCTAGTCCTTTACACCAACATTCATTCCTAAAAAAATATTTGGGGTATAGGCTTAGAAATCTTCTGGGTGCTTATATATATTTTTATTGGTTCTTTTTCGTAGAATTCATTTTGATATAATTACACAAGCATGGAATAGATCTCATTCTAATTAGTACCCCATTTGGCTTTTCTTTATCTTATTGGCTCTTAACATTGGAGCACCTGTCCTATCTCTGCCCTTTCTGTTCTGTTCTTTGTTATACTTGCTCCCTGAGTCTTCTCCTCCAGTCCTGTGGATTTACACACCTTCACACTGTGATAGCTACCAGCTCTGCACCTCCCCCTGAGCTCCAGCCAATCCTCTGTTCAACGTTTCCACCATGGTATCCAGCAGGCATCTCAATCGTGGTGTGTGTTGGACTGAACTCTTGATGGCTTCTCTGACCTCACTGCCCTCTTCCTCTTTCCAAAGTCTTCTCCATCTCTGGAAATGGCAACTCTATTTCTCAATTGCTTAGGCCAATGGCTTCAGTGTAATCCTTCTCTTCTCTTGCTCTTTCCATCCCATCACTAGCCGATCCTGCCAGGGTGACCTTAGGAACCAAGGCCGCAACCATTTCTCCTCCTCTCTACCAGCACCACCCTTGTCCTGGCTGCAACCATCCCCAGCTCTGTCTAACAGTCTCCTCACTGGTATCCTCCTCTCTCCCCACCCTGCCTGCTCTCTGGTAGTATACTCTCCACTGAGTTAAGGGATCTTTCTAAAAAGCTGCTTCTCTTGAAGTTGAGTTGTGACTCTCCTTTGCTGAAAGCACTCCAGAGACTTAGTACTTCAGAGTAAATGACTCAGAATAGATGCCAAGTTCTTCACCACTGTCACAGACGCTAGATAATCTGCACTGTCTGTGCCCTCTCTGTCCCTCTGCTCTAACTCTAACCTCTTTTCTAATTACCTTCCTTTCTCACTGGCTGCAGCAACACAGGGATCATGCCTGTTCCTTGAAGGGACCCCATACCCGCTTGTCTCTGGGTGTTTGCGCTATGCTGTCATTTCCTCTGTTTGGAATTCTCCTTCCTCAGGCATCCACCTGGCTCACTCTCCCACCTCCTTCAGGTCTCTGCTTACCTAGAGTGAACCCCATGACCTCTCACCCAACACTTTTAGGCTCTTTCCCTGTTTTGTTATTTGTTTTTCATAGCACTCATTACCATTTCATTTCTTATATAGAGCTGATTTTCACTGTTCTTCAATTCTATATTTGTGACTTTTCCCTACTCATTAAAATTATTTGTAACCCCCAAATCAATACTTGTACTGCTTTTGTGATCATTTGCAGATGTTCACAGAAGCAAAATATTTGTCTCTTGATGCACATGTTCCCAGATGAGTTAGAACATAGAAACCATCTGCTTTTTTGTACTGTATAGAAGTGTCCTTTCCAGGGCATATTTTTCACATTTTAAAAAATAGTTTTGTTGATGTGGTTTGTAGTGATTTCTATGTTTAAAATGGTCCCCAAGCATAGTGCTAAAGTGCTGTGAGTTTCTATTTGCAAGAAAGCTGTGGCATACCTTATAGAAAAAACATGGGAGAGCCATGTTCAGGTGGGAGCTGTAGTGCTCTTGGCCATGAGCTCAATGCTGTAAGTCAAATATGCACATATTGCATAAGGTGCTTTTAAACAAAAACACACATAAAACCAAATTTTGTGTTGATCATTTGGTGAAAATGTAAGGTTTTCACCAAGGCTCATGGAGACTCCTGTATTCCTTTGGAAAGCAATGACTTATTTTTCGTTAATTCAGTATTGGTAGCAACTTCATAGAACAGAAGTACTCTGAATAAAGAGAATTCACTAGTCTTATTTCTTTGTTCAGCTGGGCTTCCCCAGTAAAACTCCATGAGAACACAGACATCTTTTTTTCTCCTGCTGTATCCTTGGCATTTGGAACAATGCTTGGTATATTGTAGCGTTGAAGAAACGTTTTTCTTTTCTTTTTTTTTTTTTTAACTAATGAATACCATTCAGTGGTCAAAAAATGAGCATACATTTCTATTACATATGTACCCATTTATAGAGTAAATAAAAATACTATTGAAATAAGGATTCTTGTTGATATATGAAATGTTAGAGAAGCTGAGTGTCTTATAATTTAGACAAAAATTAAACAGAGATCAAATCTCTAATTCTTTTCTCTGTCTTAATGGCTTGTTCTTATATACCCTAGAGGAATATGCACCTCATTTTTGAAGACCACTACACGTGACAGCTCCTAGAAATAGCTCAAAATTTTACACAAAACGGTTTCTGGGTTGCTTTGGTTGGTTTGCTAGTAGGAAGGTCTTGTGCCAGGAAACTATAAGATGTAACTTTTGGGAGGGATTGTAGATTCTTGCTGGCTGGTTCTCACAAATCTCCACATCTATCTCCTGTTTTCATCAACTCTTACTTCATAGTTTCTTATATGTTTAGGCAACTCCACAACTTGGAAATATTTTCCTCATAATTAGTTGAAATCTGTCAACCTACAACTTCAGACCCAAGTTTGCCCCCTTAAGTGCATAGATCCATTTAGTCCAGTTGCCCTTGACAACTCCACATACATGTGTAGAGAGCGTCCTTGAGTTTACATTTTTCCAGTTCTTTTAAGGGTTCTTTTCATGATATAGCTTCTTTATTTAGGATTTGCATCTTGGTAGCTCAAGAGAGAATATTTAAAGAGATTTGGTTGAAGCAAGATAACAGCCTCAAACTAATTGGCCAGTCGGTACATCTGAGAGACTTTTAAAGAACAGTTGGATCTAATTTTCCTTTTATGTTGTTTTCTGTTCTACCCTGGGTACTGATCACTGCTTCCACCTCACTATCTCCAAGCAGTCAGTAGTTTCTTGTCCAATAGTCTTGACGTACTTTTGCCCTGGGTAATAAAGAAGAAAGAATGGGTCTACAGAGAGATGGCGGCACTTATAGGAGGCAGGATAATTAGTGAAGTGATACAGAATTCAACAGAAGAATTTAGAGAGTATTAACAAGAGATCACAAGTGTACTGAAAATCCAGGGAAACACTGAGAAAGCTGAGTGGGAATTTGAACAACTTAGAGGAGGAAGTTTATTTTGGCTCATGGTATCAGAGGTCTCAGTGGCTGACGCCATTGCTCTGGACATAAGTGAGGTAGAACATCCTGGCAGAAAGGCATGGTGGAGGACCTCTGCCCAGCTCATGGAGATTGGGAAAGAGAGAAAGCAGGGAAGGGGCCACAGGGAAGATATACCCTTCCAGGGCATGTGCCTAGTGATCCACCTCCTCGAAACACGTCCCTGCCTACAGTTAGCACCCAATCAGTCCGTTGAAGCTAGGATGGACTGATTAGGTTACAGCTCTCACAAACACCTCCAAAAATTCCTTAGTTGACACAGTAGTTTTTGGGTAACATGTCATCTCCAAACCATAGTAGCCAGTGTCCTGCAAGGACAGTCTACACTATTGTAGATTTCGTTCTTCCTTGTCTTAGTGTTCTTTTCTCTCCCTTTACTTTCCTGGGCTTACATCTTCCTAGCACTTAATTTTTTACCTATGTTTTGTTTCTGGAGAAACTAGGTTAAGAAGATGGTTTGGTGTTCCATCAGTAAACTAAAAATACCCCAATAAAACAGGAATAGCTAATTATCCTTTAAAAATCACTAAATTATAAAAGGCAAACCAAATCATCATTAATAATATTTAATTAATGTTTGATATAGCTTGAATATAACTTAGGCCATGTGTATTATACAATAAAATCATTTAAAAATTTTTTTTAGTTGTAGATGGTAACAGTATCTTTATTTATTTATTTTTATGTGGTCTCCATGATAACCCAGTACCTCACATGTGCCAGGCAAACACTCTATCACTGAGCTACAACCCCATCCCTAAAATTATTTTTATTATGAGTTTCTTGCTTATTCTACAATAGATCCACTTGTCTAGTGCCTTATGATATTTTGTGGATCTTCGAATATAATTTTATGGTTTTAATGATTGTAATGATGGAAGTTCACCAATGTTAAAACTTTTACGTCTGTGACTTATGTTGGACTTCAATATTTATGTTAGCCAAAACTCTCTACCTTCCCCTGTTAAAATGTAATTCTTACAGGACAATAGCATCTGTTTATGCCATAGTTTATAATGCCTTTAAGATATATGTAGGATAAGAAGAGGGATTACCTAAAGTGATAGAAAAATGAAGAATGAAACTACTATTATGATAGAATTGTCTTCTTTTTATATATAACATTTTTGGTTAATCCTTGCAATCACTATTTTTATGGTTAGAGAAAATACATCAAACCCTCATCCCCACTATTATTATTCCATCAATATAATAGAAAATCTACCTAGATTAATAACCCCTTCTTTTTAAATTTAAATTTATTTATTCTAATTTGTTATACAAGACAGCAGAATGCATTTCAATTCACAGTATACATATAGAGCACAGTTTTTCATTTCTCTGGTTGTACACAAAGTAGAGTCACACCATTCGTGTCTTCATATATGTACTTAGGATAATGATGTCCATCTCATTCCATCATCTTTCCTACCCCCTGCCCCTTCTGTTCCCCTCCCTCCCCTTTGCTCATCCCACCCCATCCCCATTATGGATCAGCATCCACATATCAGAGAAAGCATTCAGCATTTGGTATTTTGGGATTGGCTTCCTTCACTTAGCATTATATTCTCCGACTCCATCCATTTACCTGCAAATGCCATGATTTTATTATCTTTTTAATGCTGAGTAATATTCCATTGTGTATATAAACCACAGTTTCTTTATCCATTCATCTATTGAAGGGCATCTAGGTTGTTCCTCAGTTTAGCTATTGTGAATTGTGCTGCTATAAACATTAATGTGGTTTATTTTGTCAAAGAACAAACTTTCTGTTTTGTCAATTGTTTCAATTGTTTCTTTTGTTTCAATTTCATTGATTTCAGCTTTGATTTTAATTATTTCCTGTCTTCTGCTGCTTTTGGTGTTGATTTGTTCTTCTTTTTCTAGGGCTTTGAGATGTAATGTTAGGTCATTTATTTGTTGACTTTTTTCTTCCTTTAAGGAATGAACTCCATGCTATGAACTTTCCTCTTAGTACTACCTTCACAGTATCCCAGAGATTTCTATATGTTGTATCAGTGATCTCATTTACCTCTAAGAATTTCTTAATCTCCTCTTTGATGTCTTCTGCAATTCATTGTTTATTCAGTAGCATATTATTTAGTCTCCAGGTGTTGGAGTAACTTCTATTTTTTTTTTTTTTTTACCATTGATTTCTGGTTTCACTCCATTATGATCTGATACAATGCAGGGTAGTATCTCTACTTCTTTGTATTTGCTAGAGTTGATTTGTGGCATAATATATTGTCTGTTTTAGAGTAGGACCCATGTGCTGCTGAGAAGAAAGTGTATTTACTCGTTGATGGATGAAATATTTTATATATGTCCGCTAAGTCTAAGTTATTGATTGCATTATTGAGTTCTGTGGTTTCTTTGTTTAGCTTTTGTTTGAAAGATCTATCCAGTGGTAAAAGAGGTGTGCTAAAGTCACCCAGTATTATTTTGTTGTGGTCTATTTGAGTCTTGAAATTGAGAAGAGTTTGTTTGATGAATGTAGATGCTCCATTGTTTGGGGCATATATATTTATAATTGTTATGCCTTGTTGATGTTTGGTTCCCTTAAGCAGTATATCATATCCTTCTTTATCCCTTTTGATTAACTTTGGCTTAAAGTCTTCTTTATTGGAAATGAGGATGGAAACCCCTGCTTGTTAATGCAATGTTTTTTCCCAACTTTTCATGTTCAGTCTGTGGATGTCTTTTCCTATGAGATGAGTCTCTTGAAAGCAGCATATTGTTGGGTCTTTTTTGTTTGTTTGTTTGTTTTTAATCAAATCTGCCAGCCTATGTCTTTTGATTGATGAGTTTAGGCCATTAACATTCAGGGTTATTATTGAGACATGATTTGTATTCCTGGTCATTTTTGTCTATTTTTGGCATTTAACTTGACTTGGTTTCTCCTTTGATTGTTTTTTTCCTTTAGTGTAATATCTCCCTTTGCTGATTTTCATTGTTGTTTTTCATTTCCTGCTCATGGAATATTTTGCCAAGGGTGTTCTGTAGTGTGGATTTTCTATTTGTAAATTCTTTTAACTTTTGTTTAATATGGAAGGTTTTTATTTCTTTGTCAAATCTAAAGCCTAATTTTGCTGGATATAAGATTTTTGATTGGCATTCATTTTCTTTCAGAACTTGGTATATGTTATTCTAGGATCTTCTGGGTTCCAGGGTCTCTGTTGAGAAATCTGTAGAGATCCTGATTGGTTTCCCCTGATATATAATCTGATTCCTTTCTCTTGTGGCTTTTAAAATTCTCTCCTTATTCTGTATGCTAGTCATTTTCATTATAATGTGTCTTGGTGTAGATCTGTTGTGATTTTGTACATTTGGTGTTCTCTAAGTCTCTTGTATTTGATTTTTCAATTCATCCTTCATGTTTGAAAAGTTTTCTGATATTATTTCATTGAATAGATTGTTCATTCCTTTGGTTTGTAACTCTATGCCTTCCTCTATCCTAATAATTATTAAGTTTGGTCTTTTAATGTTATCTAATAATTCTTGAATGTTTTGCTCATGATTTCTCACCATCTTCACTATGTGGTCAACTTTATTTTCAAGATTATATGTTTTGTCTTCGTTGTCTGAGGTTCTGTCTTTCAAACTGATCTATAATCTGTTGGTGGTGTTTCCTTTCTTTTTTTAAAATTTTTTTAGTCTAATTTGTTATATATGACAGCGAAATGCATTACAATTCATATTACACATATAAAGCACAATTTTTCATATCTCTGATTGTATATAAAGTATATTCACACCAATTCATGTCTTCATACATAATGGATAATGATGTCCATCTCATTCCACCATCATTTCTAATCCCATGTCCCCTCCCTTGCCCATCCACCCCTCTGCCCTATGTAGAGTTAATTCCTCCCATGCTCTCCTTCCCTACCCCACATGAATCAACCTCCTTATATCAAAGAAAACATTTGTTTTTTTTGGTTTTTTGGGGGATTAGCTAACTTCTCTTAGCATTATCTTTTTGTTGGTGGTGTTTTCTATAGAGCTTTCAATTTGGTTTATTGTTTCTTTCATTTCAAATATTTCTGTTTATTTTTTTTTTCAGAACCTCTGTCTCCTTATTGAAGAAATCTTTTGCTTCCTGTATTTGCTTATGTAGCTCTTTATTGAAATGATCTTTTGCTGCCTGTATTTGCTCTCTTCTATCATCCTTTAATTCATAGAGCTTTTTAATTATGTACAACCTGAACTCCTTCTTTGTAATTTCTTCTGTTGTGCTGGCCATGGACTCTAATAATGTAGTACCTTGGTTTGTTTGGGGCACTTTCTTCCCTTGTTTTCTCATGTTGTTCATGTGTCTTCCCTTCTAGCACTGCAGATCTGAGGTGTTCCAGTTTTTACCCTATAGGCTCATAGTTCCCTGCAGGGTTCCAATACCTCTCCTTCAAGTGGGAGAACAATGTTAACAGATCACAACACAATGTATAGCCTTAAACTAAATAGTTGCTATTAAGACATTTATGGTTTTGTCACAATATACAGAAATGGTGAGTTCAATTATTATCTACAATACAAATAGTAGGTTTGCAAAGGGTCTATAAAGAAGTTGGCTAGTAGCAGGAGAAAAGAGAAAAAGTGATTTTGGGGAGACAAATAAGTGGGAAGACAATGGAGAGAGTACAATAAAGAAATATAAAAAATGTAAAATTAAGATATAAAAGAATATACAACCCATTTGTAATAAACTATTCAGATATCCCAGTCCTCAGTAGCCTAACCCATGAAAAGTACTTGGTTTCACAAATGTTGGGGATGCAAGGATGGGAGGAGAGAAAGAGAGAAAAGGAGAAAAAAGAGAGAAAAGAAAAAAAATCTCGAAGGAAAATACAAGGATTATTTTTGTTGGAATACAGTATCTTTCCTGCTTCCCTTCTCATCCAATATATGGAGTTGTCTGTTGTTTGCTGGTATCTCTGCCCTCAGGATGGTGAAGGTTATTAGGGTGGGCGGGTTGGTCTTGTGGGTGGAGCTCATGGAGGTGGGGTATAGCACTTGCCGGGTCCCTGATGAGTGACTGCACCCCAAGGATCTATTTTGGGGCCCACTTGTGTGATGTGGGCACCTGGTCTTATCTCCTTATATTGCCTGTAGACCTCACAATCCTGGTCACTAATTTAGTCTCTAAACTGCATCTCACTCACCCCCTTTCTACTTCCCCATTAGGAACCTCTCTCTCAGAAGGTCTTATGGGCTGAGCTCTGGGGGCTGTGCACCTGTCATGGACAGCTGTTTTGTACTGGGATGTTCAGGGCCAGGCTTTGTGAGCTATGGACCTGTGGTGTAGCTGCAAGCATTGTGCCGAGTTAGTGGGTGCAGGGGAGAGGAAGGAGTTGGGGACTATAGATACCTTGATATTGATTCTAGGCCACATTCAATGTCATAAGCTGAGAGTTACCCCAACTAAAAACGGTGATGAAGGTGTCCCAAGATGCAGGCGGCTGCTTTCAGAGATGGGGTGTCAGGTTCGGTGGTGCCTGGTGTTGGTGGTATGTTCAGAGATGCAGCTCTGTGGCATTCAATGTTGTGGCTGGTGGCTGTCTCCAGATCCTGTCCAGTGTCCCTAGCTGCAGGATACTGCATGTAGGGGACTATGGCAGTGGTTGTAGTGTCCCAAGATGGAGGCAACCAGGGGAGCCCCACATTGGTAGATGGGGATCCACATAGGAATGGCAGCTGGAGGTTCTGCATGTGGGCAGCAATCGGATTCCTGCAAGGGTGGATGGCCAGGGGTCCTGTGCTGGTACTGATACCCGTGGTCCTGGTTGGGCACAGCAGCTGGAATTCCTGCATAGGAGCAGTTGTTGGGGGTCTTCTAATAACTCGCAGAGAAACAGTAAAAGGAAGAAACAGTAAAACAGAAACAGTAAAACCAAGAACTTTATACAGTTATATATCCAAGGTTTCAGAGCAAGTAGTAAGTGAGGCATGAGTTTTTTGCCCTGTTTTTATTTATTTTTCTTCTTTTTTTGGATGCTTTTTACAATAACATAGAAAGATAGAAAATGTGTGTGTGTGTGTGTGTGTGTGTGTGTGTGTGAAAGAGAGAGAGAGAGAGAGAGAGAGAGAGAGAGAGAGAGAGTGCACACTCAGGGTACAGCTCTCTATGAATCTTAGTATTTATTCTCTGAGGCTTTAACAGGAAAATCAATTCAAATCAGCAGATATTTATTTAGAATCTATAAAATACATATTTATTTAGCAAGGAGTTATGAGGTTATAAACTAATGGAGGTGCTTATTTCCAGCCCTAGATTATCCAGGGAAGTCTTGATATAAAACACTTTTACTCACTCTCTCCATAACTACGTCTATCGCTGTCAACCTAAGTAACCGATTTTGGTTTCAAAGATGGTTAAAATCATCTAAGACACTCTCTCTGCCTTTGAATCCATTTAAGGGTGTCATACCTGAAATGCTGAAGCATGAAAGGATTGACATGAGGTCGTAGCTCCCCTTCAGTGGAGGGGGATTGAGGGTAGAAGAGACTGGTCCCCTGCAGTGGCAAAGCTTCTCCTGCACAGTCCTGAGTGTCCCCAGCACTCAGCAGTGGCTGGTTTGGGTTGAAGCTCTGGGATTTGGCTGAAGTCCACCTGCAGTGTAAGCCTTTAACTTTGTTAGAAGCTGCCATTGATATTCCAAGGTATCTGTGCCATTTTAGCATCCCACCATTCTGTAAGAGAGTTCTACTCACTTTACCCCTTGCCAACATTCCTATTGCCCTTATTTATATATATATTTTTGCCTTTTAGGTGAGCATGTGGTGGTATCTAACTATGGTTTTAGTTTGCATTTTCATCATGAATAGTTTTATGGAGTACCTTTCTAAAAGTTTACTGGCCATTTGTATCACTTCTTTTATAAAGTGACTAATTAAATTTTTTTACCATTTTTAAAAATTAATTAATTAGGATGTGACTGTATGACCAATGTGATTCTATAATATGTATACTCAGAAAAATGAGAAATGATATCCCATCTATGTATGATACACCAAAGTATATAATAAGTTCATTCTACTGTCATGTATAACTAATTAAAACAAATTTAAAAATTAATTAATTCATTTTTAAATTTTGATTTGTTATATATGACAACAGAATGCATTACAATTTATATTACACATATAGAACATACTTTTTTATATCTCTGGTTGTACACAAGGTAGAGTCACATCCTTTGTGTCTTATTACATGTACTTAGGATAATGATGACCATTGCATTCCACCATCTTTCTTACCCCTATGTCCCCTGCCTTTCCTTTCCTCCCCTTTTCCCCTTTGCCCTATCTAGAGTTCATTTAATCCTCCCATCCCCACCCCCACAGCATATTATGGATCAGCATCCTTAAATCAGAGAAATCATTCAGCATTTGGATTTTGGGGATTGACTAATTTCACTTAGCATTATATTTTCCAGCTTCATCCATTTACCTGCAAATGCCATGATTTTATTCTCTTTTATTGCTGAGTAATATTCAATTGTGTATATATACCACATTTTCTTTATCCATTCACCTACTGAAGGACATCTAGGTTGGTTTCACAGTTTAGCTATTGTGATTGTGCTGCTATAAACATTGACATGACTGTGTCCTTGTAGTGTGCTGATTTGAAGTCCTTTGGGTATAGACCGAGGAGTGGGATAGCTAGGTTAAATGGTGGCAATTTTTTTTTACTATTTTTATCAGACTATTTGTCCTATTATTACAGATTTTTAGGAATTCTTTATATATTCTGGATATAAGTCCCTTTGTCAAAAGCCAAGGATCCTTTTGGATGCAAATAAAAGAATTTGACCAGTGATGAATTAAACAATAGCAATATCAATTATCTGATATAACAGAACAAGTCCCAAGCTAGGCAGCCCTTGGCTTCCTAAGTAGATCTGCCATCCTTAATGGTTTGGCCTTTCAGGCTTGTGCTTGTTCCCTCATGGTTGCATGATGGCTGTCTCTGATGAATGATTCATGATGAATGTCACCTGCATTCACAGGAGGAAGAGCCGGGTAGCCAGGTAGGCAACACGAACAGGTACTTCTGTGACCACTTCTTTCAATGTGGATAAAAATTGGTTTTCGGAGCACTCCCAAGCTTCCTCTTATTTCCGATTGGCCAGAATCAAGTGTCCTGAATATATATACCAGTGACAGCAAGCTGGGAATATAGCATTAGGCAGTATTTTTCTATAGCCATAATTGGATTAGACAATGATGATTCATGCCTGGGGCTGGGCCCATTGCTACATGAACACAGGGTTTTTTAGTCAGAAGAGAGAAATGGCTGCTGGTCAGGTACCCTACCTGTCCACATTAACACCCCCAAAGCTGCATGCTGCCTTCAGTGCAGTGAGAGATCCTGGGTAATTCCTGAAGCCCTGATAGGCTTATGGACAAAATAAGAGGTTATAAAACCAAGTCCTTGACTTATATGCACAAAACACTACCACCACCACCAACTCCTATTAAATCTGATCTCAGAGAAGTGCTACAGGCTTGAACAGATAAATACGTTGTTAGTTCTGATCACTTGGCTAGAGTAGAAAGGCAGGACTCCAAACCATGTGGTCCCAGGGAATAAGGCCTAATGAATCTAACAGGGGTGTTGAAGGCAAATGAGGATTAAGGGTCCAGGCCTCAGGTTGGTTTCCTGAGACAAGGTCATTTCAGGTAGCTTATTGAGAAGTGATCCCAGGAAATAGGAGCGAGAGCGAAATGGAAGAGGAGTAGGCAGTGCCCAAGCACATTAAGAATGAGTTATCCCTGTGGGAATGGGAGTGTAATTGTGCTGAAAATCTCTGTGGAGCTCCATAGAGCACATGGCAGAATGATGCGCCCAGTGTTCTCTGTGAGTGGACCAGCTGCATTGACATGACCTTGACTATTTTACACATGCAAATCCATGTCTCCTGCCCTCTTCAACCTCCTGAATTGGAATTTTTGAGGGGAAATGGGGCACAGGATGTTTTATTTAAACAAACTTTATCAGATGATTCTTATGCATGTCCACATTGGAGAACCATTGCTGTATTCTACAGAGACAGTGTTGATCAATCTTATTAATTGTCTCACATTCCCCATGGAGGGCTAGTGAGTCCCTCATCTCTTGTCAGAGAAGCGCACAGTAGAAAGTGAGGGGTTTCGGGTGCAGCTCCACAGAGGCCCATATACCCCTGCCCTCAGGATGCTGCTTTCTGTAACAAGGGCTGGAGGGAAAGATGAGTCCGAAGAATATAGCCCAAGAGATGTCTGAGTCAGGAGAGAAGAACAGAAACAGGCTAGTTTAGATCATGACAGCCCCTTCAATATCCAGACTTCATGGAGGGAGCCAGAAAATTACTTTCTAAAACATTAAACTCTCTGTAAAGGGCCCTAAGCTCCTAGAAGGAAATACGCTGTGTAATTGCATAGGACTTCAGTGTAGAAAACATTAACAAGACACATGAGAAACAGTGGCTGTTTATGCTGTAGTATATCCGTGAGGCAGGTGGAGTGTTTCCATCTGTTGAAAGTGGCCTCTGTGATGTCTCCCTGTTGGGATCAAGTTAAAGAGAATGGATTTCCCACTTTATTGGGAAAAGCTTCTCAGCGGCAGATATTCATCAGCCCTCCTTCAGTTTCTCGGGGAATTTAAAGCTGGGCAGTTGCCATCTCTATTTTCCTTCAGAGTGCCCCAAGAAAACTTCTATTTCTTTGCTAGCCATTGCTTCCTTTCCAGTTTCCTTCTTTCTCCTTTGACCTAAAAACAGTCACCTGTGATCATGATATGGCTTGAACCCCATTTGAAAAAAGGAGGGAAAAGTTGCTGGTGAGGTGGGAATGAATGTGGACTGAGGTTTGGGGTGGAGAGGCTCCTCCTACCAGGCCTCTGTAAGTGATGTTTGATTGGACACATAGAATTGCAGGTGCTCCTTCAGATCTGTCATGAGGTGGAAAAGGCAGGAATGGGAAATGCAGAGATTGCAAGAGTGAACATATTTGTAGGCTCTTTCAGCTGTGGGTGGGAAGTACTTTAAATCTCAATTAAAAAATTTCAGCCATTACAATTCAGATTTTAAGAGTCTTGGAAGATGGGAAGCCTTTCCTTATTTCCCACCCTAGACTTCCGTTCATTCCAAGGCAACATGTCCTAAACACCAGCCATATCATGTGATGATGTCTAGTGGCTTCCTGTCACCAGGGACTCAAAGTGTCCATTATATACTCCTGCCTGGACTTCTGTGTCTGAGAAACCCAGAGTCACATACTGTCAGTCGTAACTCAAGGAGCTGCAAATTCTTCAGTTTCTTCTAGCTGTGCCTTTTTGATTTTTGACATTGGCATTTGTGCATATTTAAAAAAAAATTTTGTAGTTGTGCATGGACATCATGCCTTTATTTTATTTGTTTATTTTTATGTGGTGCTGAGGATTGAACCCAGTGCCTCACACATGCTAGGCAAGCGTTCTACCACTGAGCTAGAGCTCCAACCCACATTTGTGTATATTTAAGGCTCCATGTAATTCTTTATTCTGGTTCAGATGAAAACCTTTTCCTGCTGCTTGGCTCTGGCCCCAGAAAGCCTTGCTTGTCTAACGCACCTTCATGAGTTTATGCTTGCTGGAGGAGGAGATCCAGAACTTAACCATGATAGTCTTTTCATCAAACAAATATTTACTGAGTCCATACTATGCTTCAAACATCACATTAGATGTAAAGAATATATACAGGAACAGGATGTAGTTGCGGCTCAGAAAAACTAGAAAGTATTAGACCTTGCCTGAGCACCAACGGATCATGGAAGATGATACAGTAGGGAAGCAGCATGGTGCTCTTGGTGCTCAGAGAAAGGTGTTCATTCTTCTTGGGAAATGAGGGAGAGGAGCTGTGAAAATTTCACAGTGAAGGCAAAAATTGAGCTGGGCTTTGAAGGATGAGTAGGAGTTTGCTGCTTGAGTAAGTTTATATGAGTAAGTTTTCCAGAAAGGCACATCAAGTGGGTAGTGTCTTTGAGTGACACTGAGGAGTCAGCAGAGTGGCAGTACAGTGTGATTTGAGGACTAGTAGTTGGGGAGATCTGCACTGGAGGGTAAGCCAGAGGACAGGGATCAAATTTCTTTCTCCCAATTCAGAGGTCCTTAGCGACTTAGGGAAGCGTCATGACTATTGAGGAATCTCGGCCATGTAATATTGAGGTCGGGAAGAGAGGTGAAAAGGTCCACAAGGTAAGTATAACATATGGTTTTAGATATTTTGACAGACTGGAAGGAAAATGGGGGCTTGTTTTTAGAAAAAATATCCAAAGAAATTCCCTGATCCCCTTTTTTAATAAAATAAGAATTTAAAGGAAGATTTGAGAGAAAGGGAGATAATTCAGTGTTCAAGGTTCCAGGAGACAAGAAAGAAAATTGGATTGAGATTAAGGGCCAGTCTTAGAGAGCTCTAGGAAATAGTTCCCTTGGATATTGGGGGAGAGAAAAATGTGGTGGATGAATGAGCTCATAGGGCTGGAGGAGAGGTTGGAAAGAAATAGGGGTGGGGGAGTTCACGCCTCCTTCCTTTAGTTATTTGGAAAAGAGGAATCAAAGACGTATGGTGTGAGAGGGTGGTAGAGAGCGTTAGCCTTTTCAGTATGCTGCTCTTCAGTAAAGGAAGGGGGTCTGCAAAAGGCAAAAACATAAGTTTTAAAATCCCAGGCCCTCTGCAGCTTGAGCATTATAGTGGATCTTTGGAAGTACAAGAGGGCTGGACCAAGGACCTCTGTCTGTTTTCCCTGGGTTTCCACCTCCCTCTGGGATGCTCCTGCATCTGTGCCTGCCTCCCTCTCTCCCTGGCTTCTAAGGAGCACACACCTCCTCCAGAGCTCGGCTGGAGCGAGGTAAACCCCATTCCCTCCATTCTCCTCATCACAACTGAGGCAAGTCAGAGTTTTTAAAATGGACCACTCACAAGTGAAACACGAGCAGGGAAAATATTGGAAACAGGCTGCAAAATTCAGATTTATGAAATTTCCTGTATATTGCTCACCCCCAGGCTCCCAAATCCTATCCTGGTAAAACGATGAGTTCAGTGCAGTCTGGTCTCTAAGGCTGCCTTCCTCCCTCTCTCCAGCTTTACTGTACATCCACAGCTCCGTGGATTGCCCACCAAGCAGGACCTGCTGCCTGGACCCCCTGATGTGCTCATCCTGCTTCTTTCCCTTAAAATAAAAATATTACCCAGATATCAAGAACTGCAATGAAGAGAACGAACCTGGGAATTCACCCATTGCACTCTCTAAGCAATGCAATTATTCTAAAATGATTGATAATGGTTTCTTTATTTTAAATCTACTTCATAATAATTCAAGGTTAGTTTTATTATCTTCTTCCCGCAGGTTGTGATTGATCAGTCTGAGTCCACAGTTGTTCAGTTTGACAGCTATATTTTGGCAGGCAATTGCCTTTTTTGAATAATTATTGCAAAAAATATAAATTATCCTTCTTATTTCTAAATTGTCCACAGTAAGTAAATGACTGAACTGGACTGGAACTCAGCTCTGGTTCCAAGTTTGGTTGAAAGTTTAGTTAGATAGAAAATGCTACCCACAGAAATGATCAGAACTAGCAGCAGTTTTTGACCAATGTTCCAGATAATTTTGAGGGGCCCAGTGTCTTCACAACCCCTTCAGTGAGAATTCATGTATTTCAGACTTTCTCTGGAGGAGAGAGGCACTCAGCCCTAACTGGTGCTTTCCTATGGATTTCTCCAAGTGTTCTCGTGATGTTTTTAATCTACAAGTATAGCATGAATGTAAAATTGTATGCCTCCTCCCTTCAAAAATAATATTAATATATCTTTAATACTTCCTCCTCTCCCTTAGTGTGTTCAGAAAATAGCTTTTTCCCTTGCAGAAATCATAGACTGTGATTAAGAAGTAAATTCAGTTTCCTCTTCAGTGTCTCAGCCCAGGAACAAGATTTCTAGCAACACATTGCTTTTCCTTATATTCCAGCTGATAGAACATTTTGCAGGTTTTGTGGATTTAGAGAGCACATAATTTTTATGCTGAGGATTTCCTGTGCGTGTTGGGGGTGCGTGTTGAGTCTGTTAGTAGGAGACTGTGTTATGGTCTCTCCCTGGATATGGGAGGAAAGACTTCTACTGTGAGATGCTCAGACACCTCGAGGAGGCCCCCACACTGTCTGGGACTTGAAGATATGAGGAGTCCTATATCCTATTGGCAAAACTTCACCCTCTGTACTCTGATCCTTAGGAGAACAAAGGGATGACCTCCTTCTGGGAACTGAGAACTATCCTGAGAGCTGGAGTGATGTGTTTCCACAGAGCCGAGATGATGTCAGTAGTCCTGGGCTTGTTCAGGAATTGCAGGCAGGGTCCTTGTCCCATTTATTTCCTCATCAATTATAACCAGGACTTCTTCCCTCTGGGAAACCAGAGGTTCCATAGTAAGTAGGCAAGGTGGGCGGGTCTGTGGGAGGAACAGGGCTAAACTTCCTATTGGCTGAAGGCTGTGATGAACACTTAGGGCCTAAGAGCAGAGTGGAGGGATGGAGGTGAGATTGGGAAAGCGAATTGGCACCTATTTGAGCCTGAACCAGGAGCTGCTCTCCTGTGTTGGAGGAGGGAAGAGTATCACCACCTTCAGTGCCTTGGTCGTTACTGGAATTCTACAATAACTTTATTTAAGCAGTGAAGTTACTTGTGCACCTCTTTTGCTTAATATCTTGAAAAACATTCTATTTTTAACCACCATTTACATCGATGTTATAAGTCTCCACAATTTTTTTTTTTCAAACTTGAGGCTCCTTTTAAAAATATTCACTAAGATAAATAACCCTAACCTGATTTTCTTTTTCTTTTGGTATCATTGTTTAAACAGTTTAAAAAATAGTTCAGACAAGTTTTGAAGCTTTGAAAGCTTAGATCCAAGGAAGAGTGAAAACACTAGAGATCAAGGAGGTAAGATCAGGAAGGAAGATCAAGAAGGAACAAAGCAGGCCAATGACATGATACACACAAGACCAGGAACAAGGGTCCTGTGGCTAAGGTAGGTTTTAACTCTTTGTAGCTCTCAGGAGGCAGTGTGTATAGAGAAAAAAAATCTGGGCTCTAAGTATGTTGATTGTATCTTTTAGTTTTTATTTACTAGTTTTGTGACCAATTTATCTGCATTTTAACTTCTTCATTTGTGAAATGGTGGCACTGGACTGTGTGACCCAGGAATCCTTGCTCTTCTCATCTGCTAGAAATCTGGATAAATTTCCTTACTTTGTATTTAAAAACATAAATGTTGAGGTTTTATATTTAATATAACTTCAAATTTAAGAGAACTTTTATGTGATTCCTTAATTTAATTCTGGTTGCATAAAACCTCTTAGTTTGTATTCATCCTTCTGATTTCTCAGGGCCCTCCATGTGAACAGCACTGCTTGGGAATGGCCTTCTTCTGTGAGGACAGAGGTAGATTTCTAGTCATTATTAGCTGCTGTAGGCTTCCTTCAAGCCAGACAGACAGTCCAAGGACAGAACCACCATGTACCAGTTTCGTTTTAATGTTAGGTATCAATTCCTAGAACTCACCTCCGGTGACACTGAGGGCCAGGACAGTCAGACACCTGCTCTTTCCCGTACTCTGCCTTAACCTGTGAAGGACCTGTAAAGGGACTCCAGTGTTCCTTTCCAGAGGAGAGGCACTAGGTTGCAAAACAAATCAATCATCAGAGTTGTCTGTGACATGTACCCCACCCTAGGGAAAGCAGTGCCAAATACTCTTCCATGTCACCATTTACGAATGCCCCCAAATCCAGGAAGGCCTCTCTTATGAGCGTGGTCATTGGAATCATGAAGTGGAGAGACTTTAGTTGGAAGTCAGGTCAAGTTCCTGGCCTAGTTAATGGATCAATGTGAAAAACTCTGTAGCCATACCTGAGCCCCAACTTTTTCTCCCACTGTGTAAATGAGGAAATGAGATTTTTTTTTTCCTCCTAGAGCAATATTTTCCAAACAGTGTTACACTTGTTACAAGAAGAAAGAGTTTCATGGTTAAATGGTTTGGGGAAGAGTGCATGAAATAAGGTTAGTAGTTTTCTTAAGAATTTTTTGTGGTTTCTACTGTGTGTATATCCTTTCGACTCTAACAAGTTAATATGAAGCTTTCCCCAAATTTATTTCAAATGGTTACTTTTTTTTTTTTAAGAGCATGTTATGGCAGGACTACTGCTTGCCAAAGTTCTTTCAGCTTTATGAATCCATTAGGAAAAGATCATGCACTAGTCATTTTAAAGAAGGGTTCCAATGTCTATCAAATCCTAATATCCCTTAGGGCCCCAATGAAGATCCAAAATCCACATCCTGTGTGAAGTCTCTCTTTATTTCAGTGTTTTCCAACAAGAACCTTCGTCTCCACTCCATGGAGAGAATATTGTCATGGCCAACTGAAAAGGGAATTATCGGAAAGAGGGCTTCTGAATAATTGGATGAAGTGTCCTGGACATATTGACTCCCTCACTTCCACGTAATGATGTTTTAGTCTTCATTTTCTCAAGTATAACCTTATTTAAAAAAAAAAATAAAAAAGCAATACATGAAAATCCAAAACATAAGGCCTAAGAAGGAGAGAGTAACCCTTCAGATAATCAGGAGAATGGTTTGTGTTACAAAATGATTCTTTCCAGGTTTCATCTTTAAGGAGAAAGGAAGTTGGTTTTGCAATTAGTTCTAAAGCCATCCGTTGTTAGCCTTTTAGTAAAAATTTAGCATTGAAAAACACTTTCTGTAAAGCCCCTGCTTGCCTTCCCATTAAGATGGAGCCCTGGTTCTCTTCCCTCTGTGGGTGAGCACTGTGGGTCGACTGAGGTATCTCTTTGGGATGTCAGGCTCTTTTCTCCCTCACTCTGCCTCTGGCTCCTCCAAAGGATCCCTGCTGGGCAAGAGGACTTTCCCACCAGCGGGGGACCACTGTTCCAGGGCAGTCAACCTCCCCTAGCACCTCATTATTCTCCCCCCACCCCAGTGTTGTTGCAGCTTGGGATTTATTTAGCTATTTTTTAAACTGCATCATCCCTAATGGAAAACCTTTAGAAATCCATTTTTTATCATGTCTCTGGAACATATGTTCTGTTTTGCCAGCTGTCCAAGTTGCTAAGACTTTCCCCCTGCTGGTTGGGAAAACAGGTTCTACTTCCGACAGCTCCAATGAATCAAGATGTACACAAACTTGATTTTAAAGGTGTTTCCTGCCTTGTTAACCCAATCATTATAAGACAAAGGCACAGTTGGATCGTTTCTACGTTGGCAAAAAGCATTAGCTTTCTTCTATGGGTGATTTGCCACTTCAGGCATAATTAGGCCACTTAAACACTTATCTTTGCTAGTCAATGGACTGGGAAGTCTTTATCCTTATCAGGAGTGAAGTGGTTCCAAGAAAACTGCAGCTCTGAAGGGGATGGGGTGTGCATTTCCGCAAGGTAGATCTTACCAGGTGGCTGGGTCGTTTAATCTCTAGACCTACTGGCAGCCTGTTTTATGGAACCCCTAGAAGTTTATCATTTCTATCACTAAGTGGGATTTGGTTTGATATTCTTACTTTTTTTTGGTAGGGGATGTGGTGATGGGTATGCAATGTTCTTTTATAAATTCATATAACACCAGATCTGGGAGGGGAAGTTATTTGAGAAAAGGGAATGCAGTATCTGGCTGGGGGTGAATGAGAGGAGACCCAGACATCCTGGCACCCCACCCACCCACACGGTGTAGCTCAGGTCCTGGGAGACAGAGGCTGGGAGATGATGGTGCTCAGCTAATTTTTCCTAAGACAGTGAAGTATAGTGTGTGGAACTGGGGAGAAGGGGTTCCCATTGTGGTCTGCTCTGATGTCATGGGAGAGCCCAGTTCACTTCTGTTATGGTGAAGTAAAAAGATATATCTCTGCCTTGCCTGGATTACCCAAAATGTTTTCATAAATGTTTAAAAACAGGCAGTGTGGGGCGGGGTTCCACTGAGATAATTGATTTGCAAATCACAGGTTCTGATAATTAAATGGGCAAAGGACATTGCTTTTTTTTTTGTACTCTGCTTGACTTACATGAAAAGAACATAGGTGTTAGAATTGGACCTGCTTCGTTTTGAATTCTGGTTCTGCTAATTATTCTTTCTTTGTTACTGGGGATTGAACTCAGAGGCAATATGACCACTGAGCCACATTGCCAGCCCTGCTTTGTGTTTTATTTTGAGACAGGGTCTCACTGAGTTGCTTAGGGCCTCACCTTTGCTGAAGCTGACTTTGAACTCTGGATCCACTTGCCTCAGCCTCCCAAGCCTCTGGGATTCCAGGCGTGCAGCACTGTGCCTGGCTAATTACTCTTTCTCTATTTATGAAATAGACAGTGACATCTCTTCCATAAGGTTATCATGATGACTTGAAAAATTCTACCCCTTTCAGCATTTTTGGAGTTATAGCCTGCAATTTTTTCCTAATATCTCCTCACTTTTGTGTGTTTCGATGGTAATGCAGAGCCGTCGGCTCTTACACATGTCATTTACAGCACTATGATGGTAGGTTGTTGATTCATAAGAGAATATTGATTTGTGACATTTCCATGTTTCCAACTACTCTGTTTCTTTACTCTGGCATATAACACACTGTCTTAATTACTTTCACTTTAGAGTAAGTTTTGAAATGATGTAGTGGATATTCATTCATTTATCTTTAGTTGATACTAATGCATTTATGAATCTTAGAACATTATCTCATCATGCAATCTTTTTGAAGATATTTTAAGCAACAGTCAGTGATAATAATTTTAATTAAAATGTAACATCCAGTTAAAGCCACCACACACACCCTCCAGAATGTAAAAACAAAAACAAACACAGACTCCCCTCCAAACACATACACAATGAAAATCTACTTGCCAAACAAAAAATAAAAATGGATCTGACAAATACCAAGCATTGGCAAGGACACGGAACCACTGGAATTCACATACATTGATGGTGGGAGTTAAATTGACACAAATATTTTGGAAAACTGTTATGTCATGCTAAGAAAGCTGAACATACAACTGGTGACCCATAAATCAGTACATAAATGCACCAGATATACAATGATGCCCTTGGCAGCTTTACTTATGATAAGCAGAAATTGGTAACAATCCAATATCCATGAATATCAGAATGGATAAGCCAATTGCAGTTTATCCCTGCAGTGGAATACTATACAGCAGTGAAAGGACACTGGAGGGCTTCTTGGTGCTGGTGATGTTTTATATCTTGACCTGGGAGTTGGTTATTTGGGGGAATTGATTTTAATAAAAATCATCAAGCTGCACACATAAGGTCTCTGCATATATGTACTATGCAAGTAAACATTTACTAAATAAATACTACTTTTTATTTTATGAAATTTGGTTTCAAATGGCAAGAAAGTTTCATAACATAATTAAGTTTCAGAAAATAATTAAGAGATACATCATGAGTTCAGAAATTCTACAATGCAGACAAAATAAAATGCTGCTTATAATTCTGTACTCATGTAATCATGCATTTATATGTTTTCTTTGAGTTATAATTCGTAACTAAAATGAAAAGATACTAAGGGTAGAATTCAACAAATGTTGATTCATGTATGCATCCAGGTAGTCAGAACCCCAACCAAGATGGGGATCATTTCTGTTCCTGCTTCAAGTTTGCCTGTGCTTCTTTCTAGGCAGTAGCTTTCCTCCTGTCCCTAGAGAAAAATCAACTGTCCTTAATCACATCACATTGGGGAGTTGTGCTTATTTTTGAACATCATTTAAATAGAATAATGAAGCTTACATATGCTTATATGTAGTTTCTTTTTTAATATTCAGTGCAGTTGATGAATGCACTAATATTTTTTATTAATATGCCGCAATTTAATTAGCCATTTCTCTGTTTTTGGATTTTGGGGTTGTTTCTAGTTAGGAGTTGTTCTAAAGAAAACTGCTTAAAAATCTTGCACAGATCTTTCTTAGAATATTTGGCTTAAGAAATCTTTGTGTATGTTCAGGTTATAAAGAGAGTTTCTTACATTTTCCTTTAGAAAATTTTTTATTTTATGCTTACACCAATGACCTATCACATTAACTTTTATGTATAGTGTCACATGAAAATTCATATGTTTTTCTAGTCATCCAGTTGTTCCAGTTCCATTTCTTGAGCAAGACCTTTTTCCCCCCATTTGGATTACTTTGTCATCATCTCTTGAAAATCAATGAGCCATAAATATGTAGGTCTGTTTCTGAACTTTTTATTTTGTTCTGCTGATCTCCATACTTATTTTTATGCCAATAATAGACTGTCTTAATTACTAACACTTTAGAGTAAGTCTTGAAATGATGTAGTGGATATTCAATCATTTATCTTTAGCTGATACTAATGCATTTATGAACTTCTTTACCGGGGGGAAAAAAACTGCATCTTATTTCCTAGATGGTAACTTGATTTTATGTTTGATTAGAAATAATCAGATTTCAGAAACATTTCAGGGTAATATATCTTAAAATGCAGAGGTATCTCTGATATAATATATATATATATATATATATATATATATATTTTTTTTTTTTTTTTTTTTGGGCTATCAAGGATTGAACCCAGCGGTGCTTAATCACTGAGCCACATCCCAACCCTTTTTTTTAAAAAAAAATATTTATTTATTTTCTTAGTTGTAGTTGTACACAATACCTTTATTTTATTTGTTTATTTTTATGTGGTGCTGAGGATTGAACCCAGGGCCTCACAAGTGTTAGGCGAGTGCTCTACCACTGAGCCACAACCCCAGCCCCCCAACCCTTTTTTTAATTTTAATTTTTTTATTTTTAGAAATAAAAAAAAAAAAAAGTTGCTAAGTTGCTGAGGCTGGCTTTGAACTTGAAATCCTCCTGGCTCAACCTCCTGAGGCACTGGGATTACAGGTGTGTGCCACTGTGTCCAGCTACCATACAATTTTAATACTGCTCATCAGATGAATTGCTTATAGCTTTGTTAACTTTCTGCCCTTACTATGAAGATGCTTCTGAATTCCATGAAAGGTTTTCTAGCTTATTAAAAAAAAAACAACCTGGGGGGTGGGGGCAAAGTAGTAGTATCTCTGCTGTTCTGGCTGATGTCATGGAGGGCTGGGATGCCTGGAACTGTCACAGCATCTTGTAATCATGAGATAGTTTACACTGCACCCAGAGTGCAGAGAAAACAATCCTCAAAGAAATGATGGATGTAGAAGCACAT
Source organism: Marmota flaviventris (assembly GCF_047511675.1). NCBI lineage: Eukaryota > Metazoa > Chordata > Mammalia > Rodentia > Sciuridae > Marmota > Marmota flaviventris. Next base: position 22,888,528 of record NC_092513.1, on the reverse strand, counting down.
CCTAATCCATCTCCAGGCTTCCAGTAATGGCAGCTCCTACATTTTGTTTATTGTTCAAACCATTTGAATTGAGTTTTCTTTTACTTGCTTCCCAAAGCATGCTGATAAGATCATATTACATTTTAGTACCTCCTTGATGTGCTAATTACTCATAGTGAGAATATTAAATAAACAAGGCTTTAGGTTCAGAACCAAAGCGTGAGCCAAGGTGTAATTTATTGATGAAGTTTAGTCATTGTGATATATGATTCTAACAAGAAGAAAGCCATTTAACTTTATAAAAGTCTGAACCAAACTGGGTGAAATTTATATTGCTGTGTCTTGGGACACAGCTACTTATGATCCACGTAGCTATAGGTGCATTGAGCAGGATATGGAGATCAAATAAAATGAAAGCAACTACTGACCTGGAAGTCCATAACCTCTTTGGGTTGAGTGAGGCTGAGCTTTCAAGGGAGGCCAGGTGCTCAAGGGCCGAGGAACAGGAGAGCAAGGTGGGGCCAGGCAGTGGCATAGGAGGGGGCTTAAGGACTGAGGCAAGCTGGGGCTCGGAGTTGCTTTTGCAAAGATTGTTTTCTGTCAGTCATTCACATCAAAGAATAGAGGTGGGACAGCGGCTGTGGAGTTCCTTTCTAGCTCTGGTGCTGGAACTCAGGCCAGGCCAGTTTTCCTGCCTTGGGCTGAGAAAACCAATGATCATGAAAAGCAAGCCAACCTCAAAATCTATAGCTACTTTATTTTTAAATGAAGTCATTATTTCAAGTCAAAAGAGCATAAAGAATTCCTGAAGAGTTTCCAAGGCAGAGAATTTCAATTCTGGTTGGTTTGAGAACAGAGGTAGTCTTTCGTTTTCAATTTCATCAGAGGTGATGCTCCATAATTTGAACTTCTGATGCTGAAAATTGAACCGAAAATGAGACTCTTCTGTAGTTCAGCCCCTGCTGCCTTGTTGACATTATTATGATTACTACTAGGTTATTCTGTCCAGGTTGGAGATGGAAGGGTCCTGGCCTTGGAGGTTCACCGTCACAATTCCAGGAAAACATCTTTTCTGAATAACCTATGCATGGTGGGGAATGGGGTCTTCCACGATTTGAATCATGGTCTTTTCCACATTGAAGCACAGGATCCTTTTTTTCCTGAATTTATGCATTTTTATTCTTCTAGTGGGGAAGGGATCAGCATGCTATGGAGGCACCAGCTGCATGGAGTTCACTGATTCAGTTTTCTTGACTCCCTTTAAGATCTGTAAATGGGCAGGATTGGAAGTTTGCTGGGGTCCGTCTTTCTTGTTTGCATGTCAATCTGGTACTCCTCTTGATTAATTCATTGACATATTTATGGGAGACTCTGGAACAATAATGTGAAAAACCAGTTGCTTGCAACTCATGTTTATCCCACCACACGATGAACAGAGGTTTATTATGATTTTTTAAATAATGCATCTCTCACCCATCTGAAAAAGGAAAAAGATTAAGGAAAAAAGACATATGCTTTGCTCTGTGTTTGTGTAGAAGGGTGTGGCCCTCAGAATAAAGCTTTTTCTGCCATCCTTGCGCACATTTGTTCACATAAAAAATACTATCTCTTGACAAATAAATTCAGACCTGCATCTAACTCATCACAGAAAACTGTACAAAAGACTTTAGCTCTAAAGTGTATGTGGGTCATATGGAAGAAGATGGCAGGATCATTGTTCAGAGCCCATTCATGTCACATTACTGTAGTCATTTGTGGAATAACAAGTGAAGTCACAACATGCCACATATTGATATCATTGAATGGTGAATCATTTTCCCCCCTTATTGTAAACATGGGGGCATTTCTGGTTGAATTGCATTCTCTAATAGGAAGTGGGATTTATTGTTCAATATTATCCTGTGACGAATTTAAAAACATTGAATCCTAAGTTCTATGGCCTTTTCTCTACTCCACTTTTGGGAAAATACTAAGTTGTTTTTATAACTCCTTTTATATGGCAGGATAATGGAGGGAAAAGCAAATAGAAAAAAACCCCAGCAGTTATTGTGGGAGGGGGAATGCTATCCTTTAAGAGAGTTTGTGGAAGAGAAAAGAGATTCTGGGGAACAGTAGCCACATAGAGTGGGACTCTGAGGACATACATGGGAAAAATATCATGTTTGGTATGTTTTTCTTTGTGCCAGGCAATTTATTTTTGCTCTTTAAGTCTTCAGAAAAAGATCCAATCAAAATTTCCCTTTGCCACTGAGAGCAGCAGGAGATGGCCTAGTTTTTTATGTATATATGTATATTTATTCCGCTCCATACAAAAATGTTTCTTTCACTTGTCTTTCAAGCTTCCAGATCAATTATTGAAAAGTTTTTCCGAATTATTCCCTGCTCTCGTTCTACTGTTAGGCAGAGTTCTGTGGCTTAGGGAAGGTCTGGGCATGGGCATGTGGCCAAGATCTGGCCAATGAAACGTGAGAAAACTCTGTTGAAGGCTCTGGGCAAGTGTCCCCTGATAAAAGGGCAGGGTAGGGTGGTCCACAATGAGAAGGTCTCTTTCTGACAGGTTGCCTCTTTGCTTCTGCTTTGTAATGGCATTGCAATAGCTCATGACCATAAAGTGTCCCCCTAGGGATATGAAGATAGACTGGAGATGGCAGAATGGAAGGAAGGATAGACTTGGGTCTTTTGTGACTTTGTTGGACCATTGAACTTGTTCCTTATCCTCTACCTTGGGGCTAAGGGTTCAAGCCTTCCAAGTGCTATATCTAAGTGGTACCTGTCTCTGGTTTTCATTGCTTTTGTGAATCAGCAACAAATATCTTCATGATTAAGTCACTGGTATTTAACTCTGTCATGCAGCCAAAGGCGTTTGTAACTGGCACAAAACACATTTAAAACTTCTGCCATTCATACGGTGCAACCAAACAAAACAGAAATAAATTGGAAGTTGGAGCTTGTGGAATACCGCTACTGTCATCTGTAACATCTGATTTCAAATGCCTGTGTTCGTCAGAACCATTTGGCTCCATTGATTGACTTTACAACAGGCAAATGTCATAATTGAACTCAAAGTATAAATTTTAATTAGCAAAATTTAGCAATTTGTCTGTTTTACATTTTGGTATTCCAATTAAGATTTCATTTGAAACAGCTAAACTAACTAAAAATCATAGCATAAGCCAAAGAGAAGCAGGGTATTTGAATGTTTGTGTTTGTGTATGTGTGCATGTACTAATCACTGCATTCATCTCTCATTTAAATTTATTTTTACTTTTTAGTTTTATTTTTGCAGTGCTGGTGATCGAACCCAGGGCCTCATGCATGCTAAGCAGGTTCTCTACCTCTGAGCTGTGCCCCCAGCCCACACTAAACCCCTCCTAGGTGCCATCTACTGCTGCACAGTCTAGAGATTGAAAGCCAGCCTCTTGCTTCTCAGTTTTGGTAAAAGTCTCCACAATTCAACCAGATACTCAGAATGAAAACCATGTTGCCAACCTTGAATCATACCTTTCTGGTATATCCCACATGTGATCCATCAGCAAATCACACGGGGTCTACCATTGCAGCGCTACCTAAATCCATCTCTTATCACCTTCTTCTCCCTTACTCCTACTCAAGTTCAAGCCACCACCATTCCCACACTTATCCTACCCATGCTTTCTTCTCCATATGTTTTCAAGAATGTATTAAAAAAAATAAAGGAGCTCATGCTATTCTTTTTTTTTAGTGGGGGAGGTATTGGAAATTGAACTCAGGGACACTCGTCACTGAGCCACATCCCCAGCCCTATTTTGTATTTTATTTAGAGACAGGGTCTCACTGAGTTGCTTCATGCCTCACTTTTGCTGAGGCTGGCTTTGAACTCTCGATCCTCTTGCCTCAGATTTCTGAACTGCTGGGATTACAGGCATGTGCCACCGTGCCCAGCAATGCTGTTCTTTTTTAGCTTTTTCCATGGCTTTACATTATTAATTTCTAAAAATAGATCCAAAGTCCTGTCCTTAGCATATCCACTTTCTTTATGATGTAGCACCGAATACTTCTCAGGTCATTTCCTCCCCTGCTGTTCCTTGTTCCATCCAGTCTGGGTGCTCCAGCCTCCTTGCTGTTGGCTGTGTGTGCCAGGAATGTTACTCCGGAGTGACCTTGCACATGTATCTCCCTTCATTCAGGTCTCTGCCCTATCACCCCAGGGGGGTCTTCCTCTGACTGCCTCACAGTCTTCTCTAGCTTCTTATACCATATTGTAGCCCCTTGACTAGTTTGGAGTCCATCTTCTGCACTTGAATATCAGCTCCACGAGACACAAACTCTGTGGTTTGGATGAATCTGATGAATGATTGAACTGTAGACAAGATGCACTCTTCTCTCTGCTCCTGTTCTGCCCTTCCTGGTGATGTCTTCCAGGCCAGTTTTTACTCTGTGTCTCCCTGTTCACATCTGTGAGACAAAGGGAAATTTCAGGACTTGAGATTTTTGAGGGCAGCTTGGTGGCTTCGTTCCATTCTCGCTGCTTCGGTGGCTTCTGCCCTTGTTTATGCATCCAGCCAGCCTGTTGTTGGGCAGGATGGGAAGCTGGCCTGTGTGCAGGTGCTGACTAATGCAGACATCTCTGTCCTCATCCTTAAAAAGAAAGGCCAGGCAGCCTGGGGCAAGCAAGCCTGTGAAGTCAGCAAGGTCCTCTCCTGGGTTGACCATCCTTTCGCCACCCTCCTATCCCTACTGACCCTCTTCCTATCAGGCACATAATGGAATCCTGATGCCCTTATGTTCTCCTCCTAAGAAAGTGGCTTAGAAAACCAAGCTCATTCATAAGTACGCAGGACAGACACTATTTACTTCTTTTTCAGGCATATTTTTTGTGGATTTGTGAGAAAAGCAGTCTCTCTGGTCTCTAAAGCCACACATATCTCTTTCCATCTCTGGCTCTTTGGTAGCTGTGTGAGTTTGGACAGACATCTCTACCTTTTTGAGTCTCAGTTTTTTGACTGGTAAAATGTGACTGCTAAGACCCATCTTGTGTCACTGTGATGACTGTTAAATGACATGGTGCATAAAAGGTCCCTACCATGGTACACATAGCAGCATCCCCAGGGAAAATGACTGCAGAGAGAAGGAGGTGGAGGGTGCCACCGTACTGTGGCCCACTTTGCTTCTCTAGTATCCTCTAAATTCACTCTGTGTGCCATTTTTGTTTAAATCAATGGCCAGTTTTGCCAATAAGCATGGATGGGGAACTGCTAGAAAGGAGGCTGAGCTAAATAGGAAGCAATAACTGCTTACTGCAGTGCATTCCTAGACCCAGGCCCCCTTCAGGAGAGCCTGCAGCCTGTATGGTCAGCCGCACTGGTACTCTCTACAGCTGGGCTTCTTCCTCCCCACTATCCACTGAATCTTCCTTCTAGGCTGGGGTGAGCTGCAGGAGTGGGGGCCGGCCTGGACTGCATGTCCCCAAGCTCTAATTGTCCCCTCCTCTTCAGAGCTGACTCCCCTCCCTCCCTGGCAGCAGGGACTAGGTGAGGTGGGAGGCCAGCTTACTCCTAGATGGTGACATGTGTCAGGCAGTGAGAAATGGGACAGAACGAGTGCCCAGCTCTTCTTCACCTTTCATGCCTGGGGGTGGGTATGGTGGGTGGTGGAGGAAGAGGGATGGCCCCCAGACAGGTGGAGTCCCATCAATATCTCTGCTTGATGATGTCAGTGGAGGAAAATCTTTTTTCAAAGGCTGAAAATCAGTAGTTTTTGTCCTTAGGTGGGCAAAGCTGTCTTGTTTACTGGCAGAACCAGTTTTAGAGCCTATGGTTCTAGGGGTGAGTTACTCTGAGCTATTTAATTCAGACTAAGCATCAGGAAGTTTCTGGCTGTCCTCCAAAAGGGGATCTGTTTTGGAGCTAGGATGAGGAGTCTGGATTCCAGCCCAAGGCAGAAAGAAGAAGTGGCAGGAAAGAGCCTGACATGTCTAGCTCATTTCTACCTCAGGATCTTTGCACATGTTTTCCTGAGAATGCTTTCCCTCCTAAATCGGCATGGCTTCCTCCTCCCTTCACTCAGGTCTTGCCCTCAGGACACCTTACCAGTGAGACTGGACTGGAGCCTTTCTCTCCAAATACCAAATACCTTTCTCCCATCCTATCTCCTATAGTGGTAGTATTTCCAAGTATTTACTTAATATGGTCAATATACTTCTGAAGTTCAATGTCAATATTTGGTAAATGAAAGAACAAGAATTTCCACCTAGGAATTTCTCCATTCATGAATGCATCTGCTTTGCAATCTATTTTCAGAGTATAAGATAGCCGTCTGAATTCAGGCTTAACCGCAATACCTAAGAATTCATTGGCTGAAGTTTTCAGTTAGCACAAGGAACAATTCTAAGATGGCCTGATCAGTGAGACTGCTCCCTTATGAGCTGACGTTGTTTATCATAAGATGTTTAAGGATTTCCCCTCGAGACCCATTTGTGTGGTTAAATGTAGGAATTTTTGTAAAGTAATTAATTTAGTGTGAAAAGAGTCACAATTACCATTTTCTTTTTATTGGAGCCTTCTGCAAGCAAAATGATGAAGCCCGTGATTAGTGGGACAAGATTCACTTATTTTTGCAAGAAACATATGGCAACCCTAGGTGGAATGGAAGAAACTTTCTGCTTTAACCACCCATATGTATTTTTAATTAAAGAATTTTAAAAAGAAATGCAGTAAAAATGTTAATTGCTGTGGCTGTGTGTCTTACCAGAGGAGAGCAGCTTCTAGGTAATTGAAGCCATCACTGCAGATCGTTCCAGTTTGGAAGAGAAGAAAAGCAGCCAAATGGACATCACCAAGCATTTCATGGGTCAGTTATGAAGCTGTGGCTGGGTGACCACAGAGCCAAGTACCAGCAGTCTCATTCATTGACTCACAAATATGTACTGATCACCCCGTATGCTAAATATCTTCTAGGAGTAGGTATTTGGCAGAGCTAATATCCCTGCTCTCATGGGGCTTTTGGCTGTAGGTACAGCAGGGGCTCTGGGTTCAAATCCCTGTGTGTGTTACTAATACCCCCCACTCCTTAAAGCTCCTGTTGTTTTACTCTCAGGAATGTCAAAGGTCAAAACTTGAAGGAAAGGGTTAGAAGCTCCGGAGTTATTTTCCCTCCCAAGGTCAAGGTTCTTCACCTTCCCTTTTTTACTTTCCTGATTGACAGTAGAACCGGGAGGTGGGTCTGGGAAGCTCAGCCTGGAATATTCCCTCTGGGAAGATCTTGGCCACAGCAGATGCCACCCCCAAGAGTCACATACTAAGATCTCCAGTGTCATTCTTCTACCCTTTCTGTGTTAATGCAATTACTCATTTCATGTGTGAGCAGGGGTTTGTCCACAAGGTATTTCGGATCTGTTTTAAAATTTGAGAACAGCCTGAGAGATGGAATAAAAATGTTAGACTCTGAGTTTTTTGATTTGGCATGAAGACAATAAAGTAACAAGTCCTGGACAGACCTTTTCAATCAGAGGGATGGGGCAGGATGGTCTACTTTGGAAGTTCTCATTGAGACAGAGGAAGTGTCCAAAGGCTCAGAGAGATGGGTAGGCTAGAGCATGTGGGTCACACCTATTTGTGTCTGTCTTCAAAGAGGGTCCCAAGACACACCCTTTAGGGCTGGGAGCGATGCATTTGTAAGGGGTGCCCTAGTGTCTCTGGGGAGCTCTGAGGTAGTTCTTCTCTGTGGACCAGGAATAGCAGGAGAGAATGGCTGCCATTGGACTGGACTCCCTGACTTCAGCAGGGTTGGGACCAGCTGGCAGAGAGCAAGAGGCATTATTCAACTGTCAAAGGCAATGTGAGCATGGTAAAGATAAGGGTTATTAGCTGAAGTTGTCATCAGAATACTACGACACTTGGAGATCCTCGTGCTGGTTGTTAATCATATTCCTTGAGCAGAATCAGGTGGGCAGCCTAGGAAAGCCCCACCTGTTTTGCACAGATGGAAGAACTCCACATCTGGCCAAGAGAATCACCATGTAGAAGGTCACAGCACCTCAACTGATTCTGACTTAGGCCAACTCCCAGACACAGTCTTTCTAGAATGAAGGGGAATGTAGGCTTCCTTTAGGAAATTGTCCTGCACAGCCAAAAATGTATACTGTCATTCTTTCTCCTAACCTTCCCAAGGGCACTTGTGGCTATTTATAGGGTGGTGTGCACGGGAGTAAGGGGATATAACTAGGTTCTGGGGGTCTACTGGATGCTAGAAAACCAAAATGCTACCTCTAGTCCACCAAGTAGGTGATGAATGCAATTTGAATTTGGTTTGTATCACAATTGACTTGGAGTGGTTCCCAGACCCATACTGTGGTTATTTCTCCAGTTCCAGAAATTGTGGTTGGAAAAGAAATATTGTGGGCTGAGTTCCTACAATAGTCGAACTCCTGTAGCCTGTCTTCTTTCAGGCTCCCAAATGTCCAGTGCTCAGGTGACTTCCTGTACACAGACACACAGACATGCCTGTCTCTGAGCTGTGTGTGAAGAGGGTGGCTCAGCCTGGCCATCAGCTGCCTGCCCAAGAGGTCTAGCAGGCCACATAGCCCAGGATGATGATGTTATAGACCATGACAGATAGTGGAAGATAGGGAAGAGAAAACTGGTCCCTGCTCTGTGATCACTTCTGTGTGTGTCTCTGGGTAAGCTACTTGTCTTTCTGTGTCCTGATTTTCTCATCTTTAGGAGGAGAGTTTGCATGAGAAGTCAGTGCTTCTTGACCTTGGCTGTGCATTGGAATCACTTAGGGGATTTAAAAAAATCCATATACTGAGACTGATTTAATTGGTCTGGGGCAGGGGCCAAGCACTGATGTTTGTAACATCTCCTGTGGCAATTCAAATGTGCCTTCAGGGATGAGCCCTTCTGGCTGAAGTCGTCCCAAAAGTCCCTTCCAGCTCTGACAGGCAGAGTCTACAAAATATTTCTTCACAGAGACAGAGAAATAGAGTCTGACATATTTGAAGTCAAAGTTCCAAAGGGCCATCAGAGGAGAAAAACCTGAAACCTCTATTTCCAAAATTAAAATATACAACAGTTGTCTTTCAGGGAAGAAATTTGACTGTTAGATGAGAGAGAAATGGGGGCGGGGCGGGGAATGGTCCTGCTATAGTCTAATGTTGGTACCCAATTTTTGTGTTGAAGTCTAATACCTAGTGGATGATATCAGGGGTGGGGGCTTTGAGCTACACCTCTATGAATGGGATTAGTGCCCTTATAAAGAGGCTTGAGTGAGTTCTCTCACTGTTTCTGCTGTGTGAGTGTACATAGAAGGTGTCAACTGTGAGGAACAGGAACTCAGCAGACATCAAATCTGCTGGCTTCTTGATCTGGGACTTCCACCCATCAGAACTGTGAACCATGAATATAAACTATGCAGCTTAGGGTATTTTGTTATAGCAGCCTGAACAGATTAAGACAAGACCAATGGTCACTTCAGCCATTTCAATGATGTGTTGGAGGGCTGTTCAAAGATCTGTTCACAGTGCGTGCCTGCATCCTAGACGTGGGGCAAAAGGTTCCCCTGTGTTTAATCTGTACTTTGCCACACCCCTGACATTATTCAGTGTTCCCCCTTCACCATGGTTTCACCTTCTTTAGTTTCAGTTACCCATGGTCAACCATGGTCCAAAAATATTAAATCAAAAATTCCAGAAATAAACCATTCATCAGTTTCAAATTACATGCTGTGCTGAGCAGCATGATGAAACCCCATGTGGCCCTGCTGCACCCCACCAGGGATGTGAGTCACCTCTTTGTCCAGCATATTCTTGTGGTACACACTTCCACCCCCATTAGTCACTTAATAGTCATTGTGGTTATAAAATTACTGTGATATTACAGTGTTTGAGTTCAAGTAGCCTTTGTTTTACTTGATAATGACCCAGAGATCAAGAGTAGTAATAATGTCAGTTTTATTAGAGTGTGTTGTTACAGTTATTATTTTATTATTATCAATCTCTTCTGCGTCTATTTATAAATTGAACTTCATCAGAGGTACATATGTATAGAAAAAGTACAGTATACATAGGGTTCAATAATATCTCTGATTTTAGGCATTTCATGAGGGTCTTGGGACATGTCCTTCATGGATAAGAGGGGGCTAGTGTATTATAAAAGTATATAGAAACACAGCCATCCCTTCTCCTTACAGTTGGATACACTCATTTCTGAGTACCATTCTTGCCTTTTATCTAGGCTGATCTTTGATAAGTGGTTATTCCCATTCTGGGAATGGTAAGATTATTTCTTGTTTCTGAGCTTGCCTGAACCACAAACTAGCTGTGTGCCCTTGAATGGTCCCTCTTTCTCCCTGGACATCAGTTGTCTCATCTGCCAAATGTGTGAACCTAAGGTGTTTTCCAGATGAAATGGTCTATGTCAATGTACTTTTATGAAACTGCTGATCCATCCAGAGACTTATTGAAGCAAAATGGAGCCCCAGCTGTTGCAAACTGATTGTGCTCACTGATACCAGAGGTGGGTGTGTGGGAAGCATCTTTCTAACCTAGTACACCCAAAAGAATGGTGTTTTTCTACCTGGCCCAATCAACAATGACCCAGCTTTGAAGCATTTAGAGCCAGGGCTGCTAGATGGCGCTGTTTCCCCAGATTTCCATGGAAGCTACTTTTCAGCAGATAGCTGTTGGAGAATTAACAATTAATGTCCACCGTATCAGCCAAAGTCTGTGGAAAATATATCATACTCCAGAAACTACGGAGGGATGAGATCGCTCAAAGACATTTTCCTGCCAGTTTGGTCCTCTTCTGGCTAAAAATGTAATCATACACAATCCAGCCTGTCCCCAAATTGGTCCCATAAATAAGGGACATTAATAAAAAGGGTAAATAAGGAATATTATAATAAATGACTCTCATGGTTATTAACCTGCCCAATTCCACTTTCTTCTCAAAGTTTTTCTGCATATTACAGTTAGAAAATAATTGTTGCTGTGCTGGAGGGTGACTCTATGGTGAAACTCATTTTGATGTGGGTTTGTTTTGTAACAGCTTAAGAAAGGAAAGTGCCAGGTGTCACATACTGAGGGCTTCTCTGCACACATGTGCTTACTTATGAGGTATCCCAATTGGAGGTGCAAGGGCTATAATAGCAGCAGGTTTCCTGAGTTTTCCTGACCTTTGTTTTTCTATAGGGATTTGAGTCAAGAACTTGAACGCTGATGATATTATTCTCATGTCAAAATGCAAGGAGGTCCCTCATCACACAAGAAAGTTTGAGAAGTCCGTAAAAGAAAAGGGCAAAGAGGCTGCGTGAGGTCCATTCTCAACTCCATTTCTTGCATTCCCCCCTTAGTGTTTGTGACTTTCATTGTCACTGTTTCCATTTGTGCCCAGCCAGGATGCTGAAAGGCAAACTCCTAATGATGTCAGAACTTGGGGGAGCAGTACACTGTAGGGTCTGCCTGCTTGATTGCCCCTCTGGCCTTTCTTACTTGTAGATATGGCCATATTGGAGCAGTGAGTGGAGTGGCTGCTGGGTGGATGAGCATAAGGTTCTCTTGTAGGCATTGGCTCTGCTCTGAAATACAAACCTGCTCTTTCCTCTGCATTCCCCCTTCTCCCCACTTCTCCTTGCCTAGAAACAGCAATCTGTCAAAATTAAATCATTAGCTGCTTCACCCTCACCCTCTCATGCTGTTTTCAGCTCACTTTTGCAGGCTGTGGAGACTGAAAGAATGAAACCCGTGCATGTTTCCCTTCTGTTTAAATTTTGCCTCTTGTGAATTCATGGTGTGCATTGTTTAGACTTAGAAAAATGTTCCTGGTGCCAGCTCCTCTGGTGTGCATCTAAAAAGAACACCGTTTTTAATCAACAGCATCAACAACTCAGACTCCAGGCTAGTGCAGGAGGAGGATTTGAGTGTGGAGGTCTGTGTCCTGCTGGGGAGTAGAGCATCTCCCCTCCTGGCAGAGAAAGGCAAGGCCCCTTGACCCAAGGTGTCAATTACTATTTCCACCATTCTCCCCCCACATCCCAGAGGCAGCTGGAAAGGAAGCCGCACACTGGGAGTTCCCAGAGTGTCTGCTGGCTCCCCAAGGCTTCCAGGCATTTGCCCATCTGGTGAGGCCTCCAGAGCAAGGGGCCTAATTAGGCGTCATCTGGCCACCTGAGAAGGCTCAGTGGGCTTCCCCCATCTTCCCCCTCCTCCAGGCAGGACTCTGCTGCACCAGCTGCAGATCTCTGGAGTTTGGTTTAGCAGCTGCCCTGGCTAATTATTAGGTAGCAGTGTCCCTAGGTGGCTGTCTCAGACCAGAGGGGAGGTAGGACCAGTAGGGGCTAGGGGACATAAAGGAACAGGCGGGGGGATGATATGAGGGGTAGCAAGAGAGTAGTCTGAGGAAAAGGAAGCAGAGGGAAGAATTGCATGAACCTTGCAATTCACGTTTGCTGAGCTGGAAGATGAGGAAGGGGTTTCCTGATCTGTAGCAGGAGAGTTGATCCATAGGTGGGTCCACCCACGGGAGGACCCCACCCCTTATAGGCACACCTCCCACCACACCGTGATATTCTACATTCCTGTGCCTCTCTTCCCTTTTAGCACCATCCACTGTCCAGGCTTTTACTCCCTCAGGCCAGGAACTGAAGAGTAGACTTTCATTAAGAGAACATGGCCTTAGAGCCTGAATTGTGTGTGTGTCAGTGGGTGAGGGTGGATAGTGTAAGGGCTTAAGAGAGCGAAGGCTTAACTCAAAGTTATTATTTGACAGTGGCATTTTATGCCTCCAGATATGTGTGTGTTTTAACATGTTCATACCCTAGTGGCCCCAGGACAGGACAGGTAGATGAGTGGTGTGTTGGCTTATGGGCAAGTCAGGTCCGCCCACCATTTCTGGGGCCTTTCTTTGGTCCTCTGGTCAATCACCCCAAGACATGAGACAAACAGGAAGAAGGTTAGAACAATTTAGAGGGAAGTAGAAAGGAAAAGTAAAATCATCTACAAGCACCCATGTCATTTGTAGGTCACTGAAATCCTGCTGCATGAATCCTCACTTTCTAGGAAACTGGAGCGAAGTCCCTGAAATGCCTAGGTAGATTCTCTTTGTATGATTGTAGGCTCTTATTTGAAGCAATAAAGCCAGAATGGGTGGGGTAGCAGCCCTGGACAAGGTCAGAATGATCATTAGTTTGATTTCTGGTCCTGTTATGTCCATGGTGTGTTAACTTGGATCAGTCATTGTATATTCTCTCTGCTCCAATGCCCCATCTTGATGTGGAAAATGTTAAGATTATGCTTCTTTTACTGTGCCAGAAGTTACTATTTTCTGAGAATATTGGAGGATAGGATTTAATGTTTCTGTAGTTTAAAGAACTGTGTCCAAGACCAAAATGGCTCACTCCCCACCCATTCCATAAGTATCCACTGTGCAATTGAAGGCAGTTTTGTACCAGAAAGGATAACTGGTTGATGGAGAACAGCTGCTTTGAGACTCATCATATATGCCCCAAACCTTGGAAGGGTGGGAGCCGTACAGATGTGCACTAGTTTTTGACAGCTGCAGCAATAATTGGAAGGGTGGTGGGACTTTCAAGGTGGCAGGAAGATAATCTTGTTATGCTTTTGAAGTCTTGCTGCTTCCCTCCTAACTGTCTGCTCATCCCTCAAGACTCCATGAGACGGGAAGCCTCTCCTGGGATAGCCAGATTCAGAGACTTGGATGGGTCAAACAAAACCTACGAGGATGATCAATTTTCTTCAAACACTAGATCTATGATGCTATGAGTCTAGTTTTAGTCATTTTTTTTCTTTCCTCCAAAGGCTCTCTGGATGTAATCCCAGGCACACAGCATAGCCCCAGGCAAAGCAGAGCAGGGGAGAAAGCAAGGAAAATCTTCCTTTATGGGAGTCAGTTTTCAGCTGGGTGCAAAATGGCAGCAGGTGGAATTTCCTCACTCTTAGGATCATTGTTTCAAATTACTCTGGCACCAAGATAGATTCTAGAGGATAATTGTTATTATTTTCTGCAGGTCACGAAACATCCTACCTTTATCCTACAGCTTCAAATGAAAATGGCCAACTCTTTAAAGTCTGTAGATTTTCCCAGGGGTCTGTGGCTTCTGAGAGTTGATTTGTCCTGGCTCATCACACTGGTGTGACAACATCTTTCTCCAGGGTCATTGGAATGGAAAGCCATCCTCTGCTTGACTACCCCTCAATAGAAGTAGCCAAGTGCCTTCTGGGGGGCGGGGGCAGTTCAAGTGCTTAGAGGACTGTCCCTCCTTGTGAGTTGAAACCTGCTTCCTGGAAACTTCTGCTAGTTCTGCCTTCTGGAACTACAATAGGATAAATCTAACCCCCTTTTCAGACGAAAGCTCTTCAGCAGTTGAACTTGGTTATCGCATTCCCCAGGTCTTCCTTTGTACGAGATTTACATTCCAAGGATACATGGCATCAAATGCCCTCACCATCCTACTCTGGACATGATCTTTTTTTTTTTTTCCCCCCAGAATTTGCATGATTCAGGATCCAGAAAGGAATACAGAAACAGTCTCCACATTTTCAATCGAGGAAAGTAATACAGGAATTTTACATTGGTGATAGGACTCAAGGACAGAGGTTGGTAACTTTTGGAAAAAGCAACAATTCTTAGAACTGGAGAAAGGGTTCCAGAGCCTGGAATCACAGCACAGGGCACCCAGGGCAGAACCTGACTGGAAGCCAGTTGGTAAGAGACTCGGGAAAATTTGTCTTAAGGGTCCCAGGTCCTCCAGATTACAGAGCAGAGGACATGGAGATGGAACAGTGACTGAGACAAACACCTTCACAGTATCCTTCCTAAAAATGTGAAGCTGAGAATTAAAGACTAAATTCTCCATGAGATGGAATAAGACTGAGCAGTGTGGATATTATTCCCGCCCTTGCTTTGACTACGGAGTGTTGTTAAAAGTCAAATGTATGTGACCTAATATACTGTTCTGACTGAGCTTGCAGTCAACGACATGGCTTACTTACATGAAAGAGGTGAGCCCAAACCTGTATTTTTAAAAAATGAGTGTTGGACTGAAGTTCAGGTCTCTAGTGGATATATATTTTTCCTTTCTTTTCTAGGGTACTATTCCTTTTTCTGATAATGGTGCCTTGTCCCTCCACCCCTGCCCTTAGAGAGATTGCTTTCTTCCATTCATGTGGCTGTCTGTCAATCTTATGACCTCAGCAACCCCCCAATCACTGGAAGGGCATGTGAGATAAGTTTTGAAACTTGTGTAGGGATATCAAGGGACGGAGGGTGGGTAGAACCAAAGCTGTCACGTCATTCCTTGCTGATGCTGTCCAGGTTCTCTGTTGACAATCTGGAGCTACGCTGATCATGAGCCTTCTTGAGACTGGTTGTTCACCTTTTCTGCTATTGCATGCTCTGCCCAGCACCTTCCTATAAGATTACCCAGGTTCTATTTCTGTTGCTTACAACCAAAGCACTGGGGTGACATTCAGTCCTTATTTGTATTCTCTCTGGGTGAGAAGACACCATGTGGCTTGGAGGAGAAATTTCAAGTGGTCTCTAAAGCCAATATACCAGCTAAGCCTCTATCTCTTTATCCTCACAAATATTAGAAGTAAAACAAACTACTGCCAGCCTGGGAAGTAGAGTTGGGGTGGTATGCTGAAGAGATCTGGCCTTATTGCAATGAAGTTCCACAATCTATGATGAAGATGAATATATGGAAATCAGACCTGGAGAAAAGATTTTGATATAGTCATTTCAATGTGGTTATTTTGATTTGGTCATGACAAAAATAGCTTTTGTATTTTTCAAAATATATTTTTAAAAATTTCTCATATTTCATCTCCTAATAATGTGAATAATGAATATCTCAGAACCTTGACCTATCCCCAGTCTTAAATTTGTCACTTCTAAAATCTGCTCAGAAATAAGATAAATATAGTTTGTGTGTAATTTTATTAATTGCTACTTAAAAATTCCCTTAAAATTGAATTGTTTTTTTAGGGCTCAAAATGTCCTAAAAACGGTGGCATCAAAACATCATGTGTCTCATTTCTATATAGTCAGAACTCTTATAGTCATTAGCCACATGACTATTAATTGGTATTACTTTCCAGAGCAAGATCAGTCCCCATGACTACTTGGTATTTTACAGGTGAACAGAATCAAGTTTAGAAACAGCTTAGATCTCCAATCACTCAACGAGTCAAGACACCTCTTCATGACATAATTCATTTAGTCTGAATTTGTTGATACTGTCTGTCATAGGAATAGTTTGACAATAATTTCTTGAAATCTGGTCCTGGAAGAATATATTGACCTCCCATGGTTGCTTCCCAATACAGAAACCAGGTTAGTTTGGTAAAGCTTATTTTATAAGAATCATGTTGGCACAAATAATTATGTTTAATAATTATATTTTAATTATTATGAGACATTTACTCTTAAAAATTTGCTGGTCATTGATGCTTTGCAGCTTTCTATGAAAAACCACCCATTCCATGTTTTTAGAAAACTGAAACACGTTCCTATTTCCCAAAATCATCCCCAACCCTAACCTCCCAGCTCTCCAGGCAGCTGCTCTCCATTCCACACCTTCCTTTGGTGAAGTGGGATGCCATTCACCTGGGTCTGTGGCCTTGAACTCACTTGGAATGGTCAGGTATTTTCTTATTGTCTCTGTTCCCATCTCAGGTTTCAATTTCCTACTAAACCATATTTGTTCTAGCCTTTCCAGTTTGAAGATCACTTCCGGAGATAGAGAAAGCAATATAGAAGTTGAATTGTCCTGTTTTTCTAGTTTTCAGTATGACACCACTTGCCCCACAATGGGCCTTTCCAGTCCCCATTATTCTTCCTGCTCTTTCAGGTACAAAGAGCTATTTTAATGCCCTTACACTGTGCTTTTAAGCATTGGTGTGGTTTGCATGCTAAGTGCTGTTATGGCTGGTTTGTATTGCTGATGTGTGCACCTCCTTCCATATTTAAGGTATTTCTATACAAATCTGAGATTGCTCCATGGGTGTGTGTGTGTGTGTGCGCGCGCGCGCGCACGCAAGATATTTCCCGTTTTGCTTCTTGATCAATGGCATTTGTTATTGTTCGCGTAGAATTCTTTTCTATGACCCTTGCTTCCTCTTTTAGCCATTTTCACCTTTATAGTGTCACCAGGAGTCATGTTTACCTTTTTTATCTGAACTTCTAGAGACCATTATTTCCCCACGCCCAGAATCCATGTCTAAGTATCGCCATGCTCTCTTCTTTGGCTGCTCAAAGTTCTAAAATGACGACACTTCCTGCTAGGGTTCCTTTGACTGCATTTGGCTGATTATACCTGGTGTACTAGTTTTAAGTCTGTGATGAAGAAATGAAAGAGAAGTGGCTTCCGAATTGAGCAGACCTGAGTTCAGATCTCCACGGACTTCATGAGGATCTTGAACCAACGCCTAGACCTGTCTGATTCCTAGACCACTCTGCAGGGTTACTATGAAAACCATCAGGAATGCAAAATGCCATCAGCTCAATATAAGGCAGCCCCTATTATTACTGTCTAAATAATGGTTTTGATCTTGTGGCAACATTCTTTTTCTAACATTTGTGCTCCAATATGTGTGTGTAAATTGGTAGTAGAGAGTGAATAAGTTAAAGCTACAGTGGGTAGCATTTGGACTGCAGTGTAAACATATTGGGGGCAAATAGCATACTGATGGAACACACACGTTTCTAAGTAAAGCTGTGTGACTCGCAGCTCTGTGGGGGCACGGATTTGCTTTGTGATCTTGGGCAAAAGGCTGGAACATTCTGTGTCCTCATTTCCTTAGCGTAAAACAATCCTCATTTATGAGGTTATTGTAGAAATTTAGATGAGTGAATACATGTCACTGCTTAGACTGTCGCCTGGCACTTAGCACTGAGTTAGCTCCTCCTGTCATCATGCTGAGGACTGCTCTCTGAGTACTGAGCTGCGTTCGGCAGAAGCACCCGCTTGGCCGTGTGAGCCAGAATAATAACTGAAAGAAAACTGAGAGACCCTTAGGGATAAACAAGGCTATAGAAAGCGAACAAAAGAAAGCCACTGAAAAATGTTGACAAGAAAGCTTAGATTGATGTCGTTCCACTGGGAAACATATGAACACTTTTGGAGGGAAGTATTCAGAGAAATGGTATTGAAAGAGGTTAGGTTATGAGGACAGCTGAGCATCTGCCATCAGCTTTGAAGTGCATCTTCCTGAGTCATTGGAGCCCTGTCTGATTAGCCTCTTAGGGAACTGGGCATGTGCATCATGATGCGTTCTCAGTGGACGCACAGGTAGGCATTTTTGCCTCTGTGTACATGCTTTTTTTTTTTTTTCCTTTGAGTTTTGGATGATTACCCATTCAGATTTTAAAATATGAGCCCTTGAAGGATAAATTGTGAGGTTCAAGTCAGGGAGAATCATAAAAAAGGAAAGCCCTCAAAACAAAGTCAGTGCTCTTTAGGACTCTTTCTTAGACTCTAAGGGAGCAGAGCACTGCTCAGGGTTGGAATGGACATGCTTTCAAATGTGAGGACCCCTGCTCCAGGGAATGGGGCTATTTCCCAGAAGGGGAGATGAAGATGAATAGATAGCTGTCCTCTTTTAATATCCTAGTCATTTAGGTGCACTCATTTATGCACCCCAGTGAGCACCAAGATCTTTGTCCTGTGGGATCTCTTAGCTTTCCCTTGGCCCCATCAATGTGGTGGTCTGAGACGCACTTCACAAAACCTTAGCCAGGCTGGTTTGTCAGCATGACCTCTAGGTAGAGGGATCCCGATAGTACAGGACCTTCAGGGTCTACATCCTGTCTCTACCATTTTCTTCCTGCAGCATCTTGACCAAGTCTTTCATTTTAAAACTGGAGATGGTAATAATCAGGTCAATCATACTTTTCTAATTATTCAATGAATTAATACAGGGTCAGGCACATTGTAAGCTCTCCAAAAGTTGGTTATTATTTATTCTTCCAGCATTAATCAAGGAGTTGTTGAGTATCAAATTACAAACTTTGTTCAGGAATCCCTATCTCTGACTTCCATAAATAATCTTGTGTATCAAAAGTATTATTCAAGGTGTATTTTAAAGAGATTCTAGCCTATTTAAACCTATCCTTTATATATAGTTGGGTCAATTCAAAATTTTCCTGATCTAGAGTTGATTCAAAACCCATTTTCTTCTAGAAGCTTCTTCAGCTGTTAAAGGTAAGTCCCCTTCCTGGTTGCCCAATGCACTTGTGGCCCAAACGTAAACATTGTCAAATGATTTTTATCACACTTGTATTTATGTCTCCTTGTTTTATCTGAATAGATATTTTATTCTGAAGTACATTGCCAGATTATTAAAGGCAGCATATAGTCAGATATTTTATGATGGATTAATTTGTATGTCTTGTGTAATCACATTTGACACATAAATAGAAGAATGTGTGGGATATATATATATATCACATATATACACACACATATATGGATATATATATGGATACATATTATATATATTTACATATATTATATATATTTATGTGTAGTGTTGAAATCAAGAATCAAGTTGCCTGCATTTAAAGTCATGTTATTCCCCTTATTCTGATTTTGGACTTTATGTAAGCTCTTTTGACACTATGAACCATGATTTCATCTATAATATGAGAGGAATTAAGTGATGTAAAGCATGTGCTAAAGTGACTGGACCGAGGGAGGGAGCTGGTTTATAATTAGCACCATTGAATCTTCCCTCCTCCCTGTCAATCAGACAACCTGGAGCTCCATCCATCCCCTTGCATCCTTCATCAATCTTATGATCAATTTCTGATGTTATTGTGGATCAGACTTAAGTTTTGGTTGGTTGGACTCTCAAGATCTTCATTTTATGCCCTTTCAGGGCTTCTTGAGCTGTGTCATGCATTTGTAGCCTCACACTGCATAATGATGTTTGGTCAGTGTTGGATCACATATATAATGATGGTCCTGTGAGATGATATTGTCCAATGACATAATGGCCATCTTGGTTTGTGTACCTACACTCCATGTTGCTCGCACACTGACAAAATTGCCTAATAATGCATTTCTTAGAATGTGTCCCCACTAGGAAACAATGAATGGCTTTATTACCTGAGTGCTTTTTAAAAATGTAGATCCCAAGAAGCCTCCCTGAATGATTCTGATTCTTTCATTCTGAGTCAGGGCTTAGGATGTCGCATTTTAAGCCAGTACTGGGCAATGGCACTAGGAGATTCTAATGCAAGTGTTGTAGGAATAGTACTTTGAGAAACTGCTGTTGAGGTTACTAAGTCCTATGAATAAACTCCTCATCGGTATTATCCCAAAATGTCTCTCAGAAGGTATTCTTAATCTTGGGTGTATGTGCAGACTTCAAGGCCCCTGTGAGCTGCTTAGATTTGAAGGCAGATCACATGCATATGCATTTCTTTAGAGAAAAGTTTGACCTTCATTTTTCATATATCCATGCACACTTGTCCCCTATTGCTCTCTTTTGCCAAAAACCAAACCAAGACAATGACTTAAGAGCTATATCTCCATTCTCAGAACATTTTCCACCCCAGACTCCAGGGTCTATCTTTCTCTTAAAACAACAGGGTGGATCTCTGTTAATGATTAGTCTATGTCCTCATGGACATCCCCTCATGATATCCCCGCAAATCTCACCAGTTCTTACTGTCCACAGATGGTCCTTCCTTGCCAGCAATGCTGCATGGGTGGATAAGGCACAGTGCACACAGATCTGACTTATCTGACCTCTCTCCAACTGCTCTCCAACTGGTTTATGTCTTTACTGAGCACAGGTCGGAGAATCCTTGCTATGCACTCTGAGTGGTTTCTACATGATGTACGAAGATGGAGGTCCACCAGGCCTTCTTTGGTTGAAAGTTTGTCTGTAGGAGTTTAGGTTTGCATGCAAAGCTCATAGAAGAGCCACAGGAGTTGGGACACCTTCCCTGGGGAAGGTGTGATTCCCCATCTCGGCCTCATTACTCTTCTGCTGGATAATCAGGCTGCACTGCCACCCCAGCACACTGATGCAACCCAAGATAGGGTTTCCCTTCCTCCTTACCAAGGAACACAGTCCAAACACAAACTGACTCCCTGGGGCATAGTGGACAGAACCTGCATGCTGCCTTGTCCCATAGCTCATTTAATTCCACTTTCCCTCTTCCTAAGCTTATTAGATGGAAAACACCTACACCTATTTGAGTACCTCATTTCTTTGGATCTTCTCTTTATGGAGAAATATCAAACATTACCTTCAAGTCTATCACCACTGCCAATGCCTGATTCTCCATATATGAGAATCTTGTTTCATCTCTAATGAGCTTCTGCACTGTCCCAGTCTTTGGCACATCTGTAAGTGGCTCACGAGTATTGCAGATGATGTCCCCATAGCACATTATCCAGAGGTAATCAGGTCTAAAGACTGTGACAAAGAGGGTCTTCTCTGGAAGAACACATTCCCATTTCCTCTGGGTTTGGTGGTGTGTGATACTTAGAAGGAAGTAAGTCTCTGCCTTATGGCCCCTGTTCTCTGGTCCCTTTTTGTCCTTTACTCCTGTGATGAAAGATTTCCTGGAGAAGCCCAGCTTTGATTCCTGTGCTGCTGGAATCTAACCCTGCTGGTAAAGATGGCGCACTGACTCAGGATAATGAAGTGCCTTTGTGTTCACTCCCACCCCTCCAACTGCTCTGTTCTCCTGCCTAGTGGCTGACTCAGAATGAAGAGCTCAGCAGCACTGAGCTCTGGAAAGGAGCAGGCCAATATGGCGACATAAAATGCTAACAACAGCAGATGGCAGGGAAAGTTTCTTTTAGACTCAGATGAGCAGTTATTTCTCCTGGTGGGGTTTTATTATTAAATTTATTTCCATCACTTGGCTAGATAAGTCTGTCCTTGTGCTCACTTATCATGTACTAGAATCAATCTTGCTTCTAATATTTGAAACAAAGGGCTGTTCATCATACCAATTGTAAATATGCCCAGGTGGTCCCCTGTGTTCTCGTCAGCTCAGTTATATGGAGACCACCTTTGTGTTAGAGGGAGTGCATGTCCACCTTACCCTAAAGAAAGTAGTTGATAGGCGCCTAGAAGCTCAGACACTTAAAAGAAATAATCACTTCTCTGACCTTTTGGGGGAACCAAAAAAGTATCAGTCGTTTAATTGATTTCAAATGCATTATCCTTATCTTAGCCCTTGAAGTCCTGAATCTAATCCCCATTTGACAACTATTCAAAATTGTTACCTTTATCCTTTACCATCTTGTCTACCCTTGTGAATTTTTAATTTTTTATTTCCAATTTTCAATGAGAGGAAGCCAAGTTCAGCAAGTTCTTTGAAAATTGAATTTAAGTGGTTCTTATACCTTCAGCCTGCCTTCCCCATCATCATTAGCAACAGCAGAGTCTCAATTAATTCCTCACCTTCCTTCTCTGTGGTTCCAGAATCATCAGTGTTGAACAGCTCCAAGGGGGGAAGAAATGGCAATTTCCAGATCGGAATCCTAGAGTCACAGAATTCCAAGAGGACCAAGAGATTCCAGGAGATCATCTACCCCAAATCCTCTGTTTTCCCCCCAACACAATATTCGAGCAGAAGGAATTGTTTTCAAGCAAAAATATCCTTTGGGATGAGAGAGGAAGTTAAAATGAAATAGCTTCTGTCTTTTTATAGGATCTCTAGTTAGTAGTAAAGGACAGTCGGTGCAGGAGAGAAAGGCCATCATAGGTAATTTTGTGAACCCAGCGATAATCTTCCCATTGTTGAGTGATGTGCAGTGAACCTGATTATTTCTCAAAGAACTGTCATTTTCCCAAGAGCTGGCATTTTCAGCCTCTTGAAGAGAACCAACCACTGTTATCACAGCTCTAACTTGAGCAATCAATCAGGGGTTTGAAACATTAAACTGGAATATATAATTTCAAAGGGGATAATTTTAGCAAAATTCATCGTGAACTGAAACGGCTTCAGTCAGCCTTTCTCCAACAAGGGGGCCACTGCTGTCTTTTTGGCATTGACAGTCCCTCTCTGCACACACCCCACCCTCCTCCTCACTCACAGGAAATGAGGAGGGGCCAGGCCATGAATTTATGAGATATGGAGGGGCTGGGTTTGGCTAGTGCCCTAGCAGATGGATTCATGTCTAGGACGGTGCCCATGGAGAAGATCCAAGTAGAGCATGGTGTCTTAACAGCCCTAGATGTGCAACCTCAATCTCTTCTCATGCACCTGCTCACAGTAGAAATTTTCTTCCACAGATAATGTATTCACATTCTGTTAGAAGGCAAACCAAGAATTTATAACCATTCTGTGTTGTCGGACGACAGCCAGTTTGGAAATCGGTAGCCTTTTTCCTCCTTTGCTCTCCCCTCCCCACTTGGGTACTAGGTTCCTGAGGATGTGTCCTCTCTCAGGCAAGGAGCTACTTACTGAACAAGTTGGCCCAGCCGCTCCCAACTCTCCAAGACCCCAGGGCTGATCAGGGACCTGTAGTTAGACTCTTAGCTGGACCATAGAAATTGCTTACTTAGTGACTTCTGCTGGTGAAGAAAATGGTGCTGATGAAGGTAATATTGAGGATAATAGTGATGATAATGACAAAGGTCACAGGCTTGAAGGCAGAGTGCTGTTTTAGCTCATGAAGAACAGCTGATTTTAAAGTTTCCACATGCTCATTACAGCTTGGGATTTTCATATAGAGTGTGAATCAAGGTCTAGTTTAAAAATCAGGCTGGTTAGGCAATCATGTTAGGTAATTACAGGGACCAATGAGTGGAAGTCATCTGAAGCGAGTTGAGAGAGAGGAAGTATGAGGAAAGAAAATATCTATACGATATCCACCATGTGTTATCCTGTGCTCGTTCTAAACACATCTCCATCTAATCCTCATCACAGAAGTGTGCACAAGAGCAAGAGCAGAGGTAATTGGAACTGGTTATTTGTTAGTTTCCCAGTCATGTAGTTAAGAGGAGGCTGACTGAACAGTGTTAAGACTGGGCTTAGAGGGATCCATGCCAATGGGAACTAGCTCATGTCCCCACCTAGTGACTGATTTGGGTGACCCAGACCTAAGCCACTTGTGACATTCCACATGGCTCTAGAGAGTGGCTCAGAAATGGACATAGAACCCATATAAGCAGGAAGACACAAAGAGCAGTCTGTTTGGAGGTTCTCAGAAAGAAATATTCTTTGTTTTTGTGCAATACTATGGAGGGTATATTATATAGATGTGAAACCTGGAGCCAATGCAGCCATTTTGGTAGCTTGAGGTAAGCCAACCTGACAAGGAAGCTGGCACTGCAGAAGGTAGAGAAGAGAGATCTAAAGACACACAGTCTTGGGGCTGGGGATGTGGCTCAGTCGGTAGAGTGCTTGCCTAGCATGCACAAGTCCCTGGGTTCAATCCCCAGCACCAAAAAAAAAAAAAAAAGACACACAGTCTTGGATGATACCACTGAGACTCTTGATTAAATGCTCTGAAACTCACTGTCTCAGGACTTGCTGTTCTCTGAATCAAATATCCCTTGCATAGTTTTACCCAAAGGTCATAAAACTTATAAATAATGAAACTGAGATTCTAAGCTGTCTTTGACTTCAGTATCCAGTCCCTTATATGGCAACTAATGCTCCCCTAAGCGATGAAAATAGTTAAATTTCATGTACAGCGCAATGATACACGTTCCTCAGCAGACAACTAATATCAAAACAACAGTAAAAGACACATGACTCTGATTTTGGCATTCAAATGAAGAGGGACAAAACCTAAAATATTTACTATGTGACCCTTCACAGAAAAGTCTTCCTAACTCTTAGAAGGAGAAGATATTGAGCCAACGGAATCAGACAATTTGCAAGTCTTGTGGGACAGGCTCATTCTACAAGGTAACAGATTAGATACAGGTTGCTACAGATGAGATCTGATTGTGATAGCTGAAGTACAGGGGGAAGATGAGTTGGAGAAAATAACTGGGGTTGGAATGTCCACTTCTTGGAGGAAATGCTATATAAGTTGTGGGGGCGTTGTTTAATGAGTGGGGATCAGCCATGTAAATGCTAGAGGAAGAGGATTCTTTTTTTTTTTTTAATTTTTTATTGTTGGCTGTTCAAAACATTACATAGTTCTTGATATATCATATTTCACAATTTGATTCAAGTGGGTTATGAGCTCCCATTTTTACCCCATATACAGATTGCAGAATCACATCAGTTACACATCCATTGATTTACATATTGCCATACTAGTGTCTGTTGTATTCTGCTGCCTTTCCTATCCTCTAATATCCCCCCTCCCCTCCCCTCCCCTCCCCTCTTCTCTCTCTGCCCCCTCTACTGACATTCGTTTGTCCCCCTTGTATTATTATACACAATGGAGTATTACTCTGCATTAAAAAATGACAAAATCATAGAATTTACAGGGAAATGGATGGCATTAGAGCAGATTATGCTAAGTGAAGCTAGCCAATCCCTAAAAAACAAATGCCAAATGTCTTCTTTGATATAAGGAGAGTAACTAAGAACAGAGTAGGGTCGAAGAGCATGAGAAGAAGATTAACATTAAACAGGGATGAGAGGTGGGAGGGAAAGGGAGAGAGAAGGGAAAATGCATGGAAATGGAAGGAGACTCTCAGAGTTATACAAAAGTACATACAAGAGGAAGTGAGGGGAAGGGGAAAAATAATACAAGGAAGAGGATTCTTGATAGGGTATGTGAAGCCTTGGAATGGAAAAGAGAACATGGAAATAGGTTAGAGAACTGGGAGAAGGTTGATGTGGCTGAAGCAAGGTGCACGGGGAGGAAGAGGTCAGGGTAGAGACTGGGAGAGACAGGCCAGGCCAGGGAGGCCCTGGAGGTCACGGTGTGCTGTCTGGGTTTTCCCTGCATGTGATGGACAGCCCCTTCACTCATGCCAAGCTGAGCTCACTCACTTCTCTTTAATAAAGAAGGAACTATGTTTGTTTTGATGATTAGTGCTTTTGTCCTTTACCTTTTTTACAACATTTTTGGCTCAGGAAATTAGAGTGAAATGAACAAAACTTTCTCAGTATATAATTTGTATGTCCCTATTTACAAATGCATCATGATGAGCTTTTCCTCTATTGTGAGTAGACACAAGGTGGGGAAGAGTCTAGAGCAGAGCAGAGGATGCTGCTGAACCAAGCAATGGCTGTGGGAATTTCAGGAACCATTTGCCACAGCATGCCCATGAATAGGGGGCGTTTTTATCTGATGCTCGTGTCTCTAACCCAGCCTTTGGTACTCAACCTAGAAGGCAGTGTGGAAGGATGTTGTCGATGGAGGATTTCTGACCTCTTAAAAGAGCTACCCTCTGTGCATGTGCAGGGCAGACAGTGTTGGCTGTCTACCTGGCCACAGGCAGGAGGGCATCTATAGTGGGTCCAGACAGCTGACTGATAGAGCTGAGGTCATGGTTCTCTCTTCTCTCTTGGGGTGTTCTCTTGGGGGAGTTCCTGGCTCCATTCAGAGCTGCGGGGAGATGAGTCATAGGGTTTATATGCTCCACCTCAGAGCTCCTGTTTTACCTTTTAACCTGACATCCACTGTCTTCTTGGCATGCTGTCTTGGATGTCTCAAAGCATCTTAAACTTGGCATATCCTGAAGCCAAGATGCTAGAGCAAGTTGTCGGCTGCAGAGGTGGGGTGCGCCCCAGGATGCAGCACCAAGGTTGACTTTCAGGTTCTTCAGCATCCTTTGCCTTCACCTTTTCTGCCATTGATTTTGCCCATTATTTGAACTTTCACAGCCTCCATTAACCGACTAAAGGGTTTATTGGTATAATCTCCCTTACTTTTGACTCTCTGAGTTCTTCTACCATTTAAGTCAAACTACGCTGACGTGCTTTTCTCAGACCATAGCTGTAGGTCTAAATATAACTCGTGACTGCCAAAGATTTAATAACGATCCCTTTAAAAACTTCACAAGGTAGATTTCTTTTTACAGGTCCATTCTGGTACTCAAGTTCCCCTCACATAATTCATTTCAAGCTTTAGTGTCAAAAAGACTGAACCCTGACCCTACCCCAACTGTGTTCTGTTGATGTCGTGGCAACCCTGTTGGCAAAGCCTCCCTTCCAGAAATGGAAGAAATGTTGGGGATCTCCTTGCTGTGCTGCTTTTCTGGAATTTTTTTAAACTCCATTCAAGGAATCTTCCCACCTGGAGAGGGAAAAAAAGAAAGTGTCATTTCGGTTGTGACAAATTTCTGAAGTAGGGTTCCTGGATGTAGAAGAAATGGTCTGGAATTTATCCCTGACCCTATTGGACGTCATCATGGCACAGCTTCTGCTCTGGAAGGCCAAGAAAGTAATTTGAATTTATACTTGTTAGCTGTTGTTCTCATGGACAATCTTCATTTCTTCTTAGTTAGCCAAGGGGAAATTTAGGTGGTTGCAAATACGCTCAGTGTTACCTAGGTTTATAATTAGGCTTAAAAAAAAGCCACTTGGATCTCTAGAAGAGACTATTTGGAATTTGGGACATGTTTTCATTGCCTGGGTTTGGTAATCTAAGTCCCTGACTTCAGGGTCTATTACAGAAACTAATAACCATTTTTGTTTCTGTTTCTGGTAATTGCCTGTGTTGCAGTTGGCTGATGTATCTCGCTCAGAGTTGTAAATGAAACTGTGCAGCCATTGTCTTGTCAGAGGGGAAACAAGCTGACCTTCAACAAGGGGAACAGGAGAGGAGAACTCTGGTCTCCAACTATCAACTCCATGCTCTGTGCAACCTCTGAATCAGTAAAGGCTCAGCAGTGGTGGAATAGGAACCTTCTAGGTAAATGTTATACAGCTCAATTTTATCTTCCAAAGAGGAGAATGAGAAAGAGGAAGACAGTCCTGACAGCTGGGAACTCACCTGGCCTCTCTGTTGGGCTGGGGCATTGCTAGGTGCTTTCTGTTGTTTGCAGGTAGGCTGTGGTGTTGTCCTGTTGAGAATGAATAATTACAAAGAGCTTTAACATCAGGCAAGGCCACTCAGACAGGACCAAACCAAGACCACATCTTAAATACTGTCTGAATATAGGTGTGAATTTAGACATCATGCCCAACACGAAATGAGCACACATGCTTCATTCTGGACACCGTAAGATGGTTTTCTCCTTACTGATCACAGCTCTAGCCTCATTCCAGTCTCCTAGTCTTCAACCCACTCAGAATTGTTCCTGCTTGCTGACAGCATGCAAAGCAGAGCACGGTCTCATTAGTTTCTCCAAATCACCTAACAGAAACCCAATTTCATAATCTGTCCCTGCCATACTTTCCTGTTGGGACACTCTGGATTCCTCTTGGGACATTCTCCCTTTTGCATCAGGCAATAGACTCAGCTTTGATCGACTGCAGGTGTGTCCTGCTGGTCTTTGAAGGGCTTTGATACCCTCCCGCACTATGTCACTACTCAGTAATTATCAGCATCTCATCCATTCTATTAAATGAGCAAGGATCAAGAAGTCATATTTGACATCTTCCTCTCAACCCCATACTCCATGATTTTACTGCATAAATAGTTCTCACAACCATTTCCTTTCCTACATCTTCAAAGCAACCTTGGTGGTCCAAACTATGCATCTTGTCCACTGCAATGGTTTCTGAATGGGTCTCACTTCAGCTACCTTGACCTTCCATCTGCTTTCCATACTGTAAACAGTGGGACTCCTTTTTAAATGGAAAACTTAAAAAAAAATTTGCCTGTTGTGAGCACTTTAATGCTTCTTATTGCTTAAAATAAGAAATAATTACTTAAGGTGGCTCACAAGGCCATAAATCTAGCCAATTCTTGCCTCTTCAGCCTCATCTCCTGTTCCTCTTCTCTTCTTTCTATTTCACCCACATCGACCCTTGATCACTTCCTTGAACACCACCTGTCTCCTGCCACATACACCAGGATCTTTGCACATGCCTGCTCTCTGGCAATACATGCCCCCCCCCCCATTCACTTAGTAAATGATTATTCATCTTTTAGGTCAGTTCAATTGTGCCTCGGTGTAGGCTTCTTTGATTGACCCGAGCAACTCATTTATCTTATTTGTATCTCAGGACCACACATTTATCTGTGGTAGCACTTTATAAACTTGGATTAGTGTGATTCTTTGATTTCTTTCTTTTGGCTTTTGAAAACTTATGATGGTGTCCTTCTTGGATTAATACTCATCTTCTCTGTAAGACTCTTGCATCCCGTAGATATTTGATAAATATTTGTGGAATGGGTGAAGAGTCCCTGCTCTGCTGCTGGTGAGCTGCCTCCTTCCGACCATGTCATCGAACTTGGTTAACTGGATGCATGTGCTATGGCTACCACAGCAAAATAGCACAGGCTGGTGGCTCAAATAGCAGAAGAGTATTTTCTCACAGTTCCGGATGCTACAAGCCCAAGATCAAGATAGAGTCAGGATTGGTTTCTGATGAGGCTTCCCTTCTTGGCTTGTAGATGGTGGCTTCTTGCTGTGTCCTCACATGACTTTTCTTCTGTGCATGCTCCAGGGTGGGAAAGACGGTGTGCATGGGCACTGTGTTGCCTTTGCCTCTTAGACAACACCAGCCTTTTAGATTAGGGCCCACCCTTATGACAGTATGTAATCCTAATTGCCTCTCTAAATCCCGGTCTCCAAACACAGGGAGCCTGGGGTCTAAGGCCTTAGTAGAGGACACATTGAGTCCATAATATTAACCCTCAGACTCTTTATCCATAGCAGGGATAATTGTGCAAACCTATTCCCTGGGAGATGTTATAAGGGCAGAATGAGACACTGAAGCCCCTGAGACATGAAGTGTAAACTCGTGGAAGGATGTAGGAGCCACACTGACCAAGAGGGATTGGGGGTGACATCCTCTCAGTGAAGAAATCATTTACAGATAAGAGAGCCCATACGGGGTGGGAGAATGACTGTTGTAGTTCAACATGAGAAGCATTTTTCTGTAACAGGAGGAGTCAAGGTTTTAGATAATGAGCTGGACTTCTTGGGGGTGTTGGTTCCCAAGCCTTGCTCTCCTGCAGGAGGTTCTGTGGAGTAGGAGGCTGGACCAGAGATCTTCCAAATTCTCTTCCAACGTTGAGGTTTGTTGCCTTTATCTCATTAGCACTGGGCCTTGAGTTAATCTTCTCTGACCAGGTCTATTAGAGACCAGCAAGCTTCTGAAAAGGACCAGACAGTAAATATATATTTTAAGCTTTGCAAGCTATGTGGCCTCTTTTGCAGTTACTCAATTCTGACATCGCAGCACAGAAGAGGCTTCAGTGTGGAAATGAAATGCATGTAGCTGAGTTCCAATAAAGCTGTATTTATGGAGGCTCAGATTCAGCTTTCATATGATTTTCATGTGTCACAAAATAGCATTTGTCTTTTGGCTTTTGTCAAGCATTTAAATATGTAAAAACCATTCTTCTCTGGAAGCCTACCAAAAAATAGGCAGTGGACTAGATTTGGCCTGAGGGCCATAGTTTGCCAATCTCTGATGTATACCATTAACTCGGAACTTGAAATGCCATTCACTTCCTGGCTCTATCCTTGGACCACCAAACTACACTGATTTTCAGGCCTGGTTGGAAAAATCTACTCTTCTCTAATTTGACTTACTGGCTAGACAGAACATTTACTTTATTGCTTCCATAAGTTTCATTTTACTGCTGGCTGTGAAAAAATTACTTATCCATTTGCCAGGTTATAGCAGCTGATGCTAAGACTGCTAAGCCAAACCTAGCCTTTCCCACGTTCCCTCTGCTTCTGGCCAGCCTTAATCCTGCCATATTCTCTGAGTCCCTGAGCTGCTGCCAATGCCAAGCCCCCAACCTGTAAACCAGCCTCTTCCAATAAGTATTTCCAATCTCTGGATTTTAAAAATACCCCAGTGCCGTATTTAGATTCAATTACAAAGCAGAGACATGCATGTTAAGGAAGAGAAGGGTAAAACGTGACTGATGTTCTACCAGCAGTTCTTAGGCCACTTGGCAAGAGCGACTCCATCCTATTTAAAGATTGAGGTAAAGGACAATGTCACATTTTCTCTAAGAGCCTCAAATTAGAGCAAACAAAGTCTTTTTCAAATGCTTGGGTGGACATGATTCCGCCATGGATGTTTCTAGTGTTGGCAAATCTTTTGGTGATTGGGTCAAGATGTAAGGAAACAAGCTCTGAATTTCTCCTGGCTGCTGAGTGATTCTGCACTCAAGCCTTCCTCTTCTTAATGGATTTGAGACTGGGTAGGGTAATGTGTAGGTGCCTAGAAGGGACCACCTATAGCTCTGATGTATGCTTTGTCATGGGAAAAAATACAGACTCGCCTCTGTATCATGGCTGGCCAAGGGCCGAAGGAATATTCTGGTGATAATGCTCAAAGCTTTACAGTTTTAGTTTGGGGGCTATTCTGAGAAAAACTCTCAGGCTCATTTATTGATCAATGTTTACTGATCATCTCTCATGTTCAATGTCCCACAAACCCAATCAGAGGGTTGCACACCTGTGTTCCATTTTTAAACATGCCAATTTGTGTTACAAATGTGCTTATCTATCCCAGATACCCCAATTTTAGCTAATAAAAAGGAAAAAATCTTTTTCTAACCAGACTTCCATGATTCATTCATTCATTCATTCATGCATTCATTCCATTTGGCACTAATTCTGTCTGACTCCTGTTGTTTTTATTCTTGCAACAAATGTTTGATCATATCTACCAAGTACCAGGAAAGTTAAGACACTGAGGACAAAAAAGATAAACAAAATATATTTTAAGATAGTATATTGTTTAGTGGGGAGTCAGAAATTTTTTTAAAAAAATATGTTATTTCAATATGAAAAATAGCAGAACGCAGGTGTGAACCAGATGCCTTAGGGTGAGTGAGGAAAGTGAGAGAAGTTTGGAGGCAAGGTAAGTTGGAGAAAAACCTAAAGATGGCCTGTGAATGGGGCTGTGAAGAATGAGTGCTCCACCAGGGAGAAAACGAGAAAGAACATTCCAGGCAAAGTAAACAACTCCCCTTGCTGTGCGGAGAGCATGATTCTTTTTTTTCTTACGATGGAATTTAATCATATTCTTATGTTACCCATAATTCTCTTTCCTAAGTCAGTATCTTCCCTTCCTTTGTGTCTTTCCTGGCGAAGCTGGAATTCAGTGACCTTGAATGAGTAATTAGTGGAAGGCAGATCCTAACTAATTAAAGGAAGGGGCTTGAGAGGCAGGTGAACCATTTTCAACTTGCAGTAGTGGACAGGCTTCTAAGGAGAGGGGGAGTCAATGTGAGCAATGTAGAAGGTTTTGCTTTGGTGGCCAGGACACATAACACGGTGTTGGAATGTCATCTTGGAGACAAGGGTGGTTTTGTACCTTCTGCCTCTCACAGCACATTGCAGACCCCACTTTGTATGAGGAGCTGCCCAGGTGGGGGTTGTCTGGCCCCCGATGGAGGATGCAGATTTGCCTCTGCTAGTCCCTCTCTGCCCATGACTGAGATCAAGGCAGGACCTTGGAGGAGAGGTTCAGTTTGCAGCTCCCTCAGCCCTCCTGGGAAGAGTCGCAAATTACTTAGCAATCAGGGAAATTTGGCCAACATGGCAGATGGGTAGGAGCAACACTTCTGCTTGGCCTGAGGTTGAAAATGAGGTAGGCTGCCATCATGCTGAGCAGGGACGGGGAAAGCAGAAGCCCACAGGAAGGAAGCCTGAAAGCTGCCAAGGTACATGACAAGCGGGGCTAACGGAGCTCCAGAGGCCTGAGCCAGGAGGAGGAAGCGATAAGTAGATACAGGGTTCCCTGCAGAACGCTGGCAGGGGGAGGAGTGCTATCACGAAATGCCCTGCCTCACCACAGAAGGGGAATTTGTTATTTGCCTGGTCCGGATATTTCAAAAGCTGCTTCTCTTGAAGGTGTAATCAAAATTAAGATATCAGGAGATGGCAGCTCCCCTGCACTTCTCTTGACCAGATAAATGAATCACAAAACTGTTTTCAGTTCCCTGGGAGATAATGTGGAGAACTGGAGCTCTGCAGACCTGGCTCCAGACCAGCTCATGTCCCCCGATTCCTGGGACCTCGGACAAGCTGTTGCCCTGGCTGGACCTCAGTCTCCTCATGTATAAATGAGGGCAAAGGGGAGGCCAAATAAATCATCTCTAAAAATTCTCTCTCATTGCATTTCAAAACATTGTGATTATGTGTGTGTGTGTTTTAAAGAGATTATCAAATTTAAAATGATAGGAATACCCAAATCACTGTTAGTGGGAAAAAAAATTAGCACAACTCATTTGGAAAGCAATTTGGCAATCTATGTCAAGAGCCATGAAAATGTTCATGCCATTGACTCAATAATTTATTTCCTAGAAAACTACTCTCAAAAAGTGTTCTGATATTCAGAAAGGAAAAAAAAAAGTTGTTCTCCTTACTATAATTTTCAAGTGAAAAATTATCCAGCATTGGGTGTTTAACTGATAGTCCATACATGGATGATTAAAAATAAAGATCACGATAAACCAAATTAAAAACTCAATTGAGAGTATCACTAACAGAGTGGAGCAAGTAGAAGCCAGAACATCAGATAATGAAGACAAAATATATCATCTTGAAAAGAGCCTAGCCAACTCAGAAAGGCTGGTTAAAAACCACGAGAAAAACATCCAAGAGATATGGGATAACATAAAGAAACCAAACCTACGAGTCATCGGGATAGAAGAAGGTACAGAGATTCAAACCAAGGGAATGAGTAACCTGCTGAAAGAAATAATTACAGAAAACTTTCCAGAAATAAAAAAGGAAACGGATATACAAATTGTAGATGCATACAGGACACCGAGCACACAAAATCACAGTAGACCAACGCCAAGACACATTGTTATGAAGATATCCAATATACAGAACAAAGAGAAAATACTAAAAGCTACAAGAGAAAGGAGGCAGATTACATTCAGGGGTAAACCAATAAGGTTAACAACGGATTTTTCATCACAGACGCTGAAAGCGAGAAGATCCTGGAACAACGTATTTCAAACACTGAAAGACAACGGATGCCAACCAAGAATTCTGTATCCAGCAAAATTAAGCTTCAGGTACGATAACGAAATAAAAATCTTTCATGATAAACAAAAGCTAAAAGAATTTGCAGCCAGAAAACCAGCATTGCAAAGCATCTTGAGCAAAACACTACATGAGGAAGAAATGAAAAACAATAACCAAAACCATCAGTGGGAAGTGCCTCTATAAAGACAGAGGGCGGGGGGAAAGCTAACCATGGAGAAACAAACTAAATTAAAAAAAAAAAAAAAAAAAAGAAGAAGATAAACAATCAAACATGGCTGGAAGTACAAACCATATATCAATAGTAACTCTAAACATTAATGGCTTAAACTCTCCAATAAAGCGACATAGGCTGGTAACATGGATTAAAAAAACAAATCCAACAATATGCTGCCTCCAGGAGACACATCTGATTGGAAAAGACATACACAGGTTGAAGGTGAAAGGCTGGGGAAAAAATATACCACGCACACGGTCCTCGTAAGCAAGCAGGGGTGGCCATCCTCATATCGAATAAAATTGACTTCAAGACTAAATTAATCAAAAGAGATAAGGAAGGACATTATATACTGTTAAAAGGAACCATTCACCAACAAGACATAACAATTATCAATATTTATGCACCAAATAATGGTGCTGCGACGTTCATAAAACAAATTCTCCTCAAGTTCAAGAATCAAATAGACCACAACACAATAATTATGGGTGACTTCAACACACCTCTCTCACAATTGGACAGATCCTCCAAACAAAAGCTGAATAAAGAAACTATAGAACTCAATATCACAATCAACAACCTAGACTTAACTGACATATATAGAATATATCAACCATCATCAAGTGGATATACTTTTTACTCAGCAGCACATGGATCCTCCTCAAAAATAGACCATATATTATGCCATAGGGCAACCCTCAGTAAATATACAGGGGTGGAGATAATACCATGCATTTTATCTGATCATAATGGAATGAAACTGGAAATCAATGATAAAAGAAGGAAGGAAAAATCCTACATCACATGGAAAATGAACAATATGTTACTGAATGATCAATGGGTTACAGAAGACATAAAGGAAGAAATCAGAAAATTCTTAGAGATAAATGAAAATACAGACACAACATATCGGAATCTATGGGACACAATGAAAGCAGTTTTAAGAGGGAAATTCATCGCTTGGAGGTCATTCCTCAAAAAAAGGAAAAACCAACAAATAAATGAGCTCACACTTCACCTCAAAGCCCTAGAAAAGGAAGAG
Organism: Marmota flaviventris; assembly: GCF_047511675.1. Lineage (NCBI taxonomy): Eukaryota > Metazoa > Chordata > Mammalia > Rodentia > Sciuridae > Marmota > Marmota flaviventris. The sequence goes on along the minus strand of NC_092513.1, from coordinate 22,853,275 downwards.
CAAAACAACAGCAAATGTAGCAGAAGGCAAGAAATAATCAAAATCAGAGAGGAAATCAACGAAATTGAAACAAAAGAAACTATTGAAAAAATTAACAAAACGAAAAGTTGGTTCTTTGAAAAAATAAATAAGATCGACAGACCCTTAGCCATGCTAACGAAGAGAAGAAGAGAGAGAACTCAAATCACTAACATACGGGATGGAAAAGGCAATATCACAACAGACACTACAGAAATACAGAAGACAATTAGAAATTATTTTGAAAACCTATATTCCAATAAAATAGAAGATAGTGAAGACATCGATAAATTCCTTAAGTCATACGATTTACCCAGACTGAGTCAGGAGGATACTCACAACTTAAACAGACCAATAACAATAGATGAAATAGAAGAAGCAATCAACAGACTTCCAACCAAGAAAAGCCCGGGACCGGATGGGTATACAGCAGAGTTTTACAAAACCTTTAAGGAAGAATTAATGCCAATACTTTTCAAGTTATTTCAGGAAATAGAAAAAGAAGGAGCTCTGCCAAATTCATTCTATGAGGCCAACATCACCCTGATTCCGAAACCAGACAAAGACACCTCAAAGAAAGAAAACTACAGACCAATATCTCTGATGAACCTAGATGCAAAAATTCTCAATAAAATTCTGGCGAATCGGATACAAAGGCACATCAAAAAAATTGTGCACCATGATCAAGTAGGATTCATCCCTGGGATGCAAGGATGGTTCAATATACGGAAATCAATAAATGTTATTCACCACATCAATAGACTTAAAAATAAGAACCATATGATCATCTCAATAGACGCAGAAAAAGCATTCGACAAAGTACAGCATCCCTTTATGTTCAAAACATTAGAAAAACTAGGGATAACAGGAACTTACCTCGACATTGTAAAAGCTATCTATGCTAAGCCACAGGCTAGCATCATTCTCAATGGAGAAAAATTGAAGGCATTCCCCCTAAAATCTGGAACAAGACAGGGATGCCCTCTATCACCACTTCTATTCAATATAGTTCTCGAAACACTGGCCAGAGCAATTAGACAGACGAAAGAAATTAAAGGCATAAAAATAGGAAAGGAAGAACTTAAATTATCACTATTTGCAGATGACATGATTCTATACCTAGAAGACCCAAAAGGGTCTACAAAAAAACTACTAGAACTAATAAATGAATTCAGCAAAGTGGCAGGATATAAAATCAACACGCATAAATCAAAGGCATTTCTGTATATCAGCGACAAAACTTCTGAAACGGAAATGAGGAAAAACACTCCATTCACAATATCCTCAAAAAAAATAAAATACTTGGGAATCAACCTAACAAAAGAGGTGAAAGATTTATATAATGAAAACTACAAAACCCTAAAAAGAGAAGTAGAAGAAGATCTTAGAAGATGGAAAAATATACCCTGTTCATGGATAGGCAGAACTAACATCATCAAAATGGCGATATTACCAAAAGTTCTCTATAGGTTTAATGCAATGCCAATCAAAATCCCAATGGCATTTCTTGTAGAAATGGATAAAGCAATCATGAAATTCATATGGAAGAATAAAAGACCCAGAATAGCAAAAGCAATTCTAAGTAGGAAGTGCGAATCTGGCGGTATAGCGATACCAGACTTAAAACTATATTACAGAGCAATAGTAACAAAAACAGCATGGTACTGGTACCAAAACAGGAGGGTGGACCAATGGTACAGAATAGAGGACACAGAGACTAATCCACAAAGCTACAACTATCTTATATTTGATAAAGGAGCTAAAAGCATGCAATGGAGGGAGGATAGCATCTTCAACAAATGGTGCTGGGAAAACTGGAAATCCATATGCAACAAAATGAAACTGAATCCCCTCCTTTCGCCATGCACAAAAGTTAACTCAAAGTGGATCAAGGAGCTAGATATCAAATCAGAGACTCTGTGTCTGATAGAAGAAAAAGTTGGCTCCGATCTACATATTGTAGGGTCGGGCTCCAAATTCCTTAATAGGACACCCATAGCACAAAAGTTGATAACAAAAATCAACAAATGGGACTTACTTAACCTGAAAAGTTTTCTCTCAGCAAGAGAAACAATAAAAGAGGTAAATAGGGAGCCTACATCATGGGAACAAATTTTTACTCCTCACACTTCAGATAGAGCCCTAATATCCAGAGTATACAAAGAACTCAAAAAATTAAACAATAAGAAAACAAATAACCCAATCAACAAATGGGCCAAAGACCTGAACAGACACTTCTCAGAGGAGGACATACAATCAATCAACAAGTACATGAAAAAATGCTCACCATCTCTAGCAGTCAGAGAAATGCAAATCAAAACCACCCTAAGATACCATCTCACTCCAGTAAGATTGGCAGCCACTATGAAGTCAAACAACAACAAGTGCTGGAGAGGATGTGGGGAAAAGGGTACCCTTGTACATTGCTGGTGGGACTGCAAACTGGTGCGGCCAATCTGGAAATCAGTATGGAGATTCCTGGGAAAGCTGGGAATGGAACCACCATTTGACCCAGCTATTGCCCTTCTTGGACTTTTCCCCGAAGACCTTAAAAGAGCGTACTACAGGGATACTGCTACATCGATGTTCATAGCAGCACAATTCACAATTGCTAGACTGTGGAACCAACCCAGATGCCCTTCAATAGATGAATGGATAAAAAAAATGTGGCATTTATACACCATGGAGTATTACGCAGCACTAAAAAATGACAAAATCATAGAATTTGCAGGGAAATGGATGGCACTAGAGCAGATTATGCTTAGTGAAGCTAGCCAATCCCTAAAAAACAAATACCAAATGTCTTCTTTGATATAATGAGAGCAACTAAGAACAGAGCAGGGAGGAAGAGCAGGAAGAAAAGATTAACATTAAACAGATAGATGAGGTGGGATGGAAAGGGAGAGAAAAGGGAAATTGCATGGTAATGGAGGGAGACCCTCATTGTTATACAAAACTACATATAAGAGGTTGTGAGGGGAATGGGAAAATAAACAAGTAGAGAAATGAATTACAGTAGATGGGGTAGAGGGAGAAGATGGGAGGGGAGGGGAGGGGGGATAGTAGAGGATAGGAAAGGTAGCAGAATACAACAGTTACTAATATGGCATTATGTAAAAATGTGGATGTGTAACGGATGTGACTCTGCAATCTGTATTTGGGGTAAAATTGGGAGTTCATAACCAACTTGAATCTAATGTATGAAATATGATATGTCAAGAGCTTTATAATGTTTTTAACAACCAATAAAAAAAAAAATAAAATATAAAAAAAAAAAAAAAAAAAAAAAATAAAGACTTTAAAAAAAAAAAAAAAAAAAAAAAATAAAGATCAAAGCATGTAAAACGATAGTTTTAATAGAGAAACATTTATTATAATATTCAGTTTAGAAAAAACAAAATGCCAAGTTATATAAAGAATATGATTTCAATTATGCAAAAAGGCATAAGCAAAGTGGAAGAAATTATTAAGTTTAACTGTTTTGGGATTATTGATTTAATTTCTCTTTGTTCTCTTCTAATATTCTATAATAAGCTTGTATTACTTTCATTATAATAAAAAATGAAATAACTCAAGTTTATGATTATTAGTTGGTCATATATATTAAGAAGCTGTCAGAAAAGATGGAAATAACCATAATTACAGAACTTCATTTGTTATATAAAATGAAATTATGTACCATATAGCTCAGCAGCTGATGGATTACTAGAAAGGTCCCTGCATTCAGTCAAAAACTCTAGGTTCAAATTATGGTCCTTACAAATTCTACCTTTTAAAAAAAAATAAGTCCCATCTGTGGATCTCAGGAGTGTTATCTGTAAAATAGAAATTCAGCATTTATTAATACAGAGCATGTGTGAAGTATCTGTGATGTGCAGCAGTAATATTAAGTTAAATTATGATCCACACTAATAAAATATTCCTACATCAGTGGACATCTTCACTGAGTCTTTGAACTTGAACAATGAGTGGGAGTCAGTCAAATGAGGACCCTATAGTTAGAGGAAATAGCAAACCTACTATTGGGGACCTACTGAAGTGTTTTATGCAGGGAAGTGATCCAGTAACAAAGTATATAACTGAGACCATAGGCTTGGTGTCATAGATCTGTATTCAAATCCTGACTTTGTCTCTTCCTAGCTTTGTGACCTTGGGGAAATTGCTCAACAACTCTCTGCCTCATTTTCTTCACCTTCAACCTCCCTGCCTCAGTTTTCTCTTACCTGCTTTTCATCAGTGTTGTGTTTAGATACAACTTTTATAAAGTGTATCATAAAGCAGTAATTCCTCTCTTTAGCAAATGTCTATTGAATATCCTGTACAGACAATATGTGGTAAAACACGCTGAGAATAAACCATAAACTAGATAGACACCTTCCCTTGCTCTTCTATCTAGAATATATGATGTTATTATACTTTCTCACCATTCTCTATGTGCCATGTCATCCCATCAATTTTCATTACTGCTGTGATTTCCAACCCACAGGCATATTAGATCATGGGGAGGGAAGATCATATGTCGGGCCTCTTGAGCACCCCGCGATGTCCCTTTCTCCTTTCTGCCCCACTGAGTGCCCTCTGGGGGAGAGCAGATGTTGTGTTCGTGGGCTAGAGTAGGAAGAATGGGATGCTGCAGAGGCTTCTGGGAAGTGGGAGGCTCCCCCAGCCCCCCAGCCAGGCTCTGCTGCCACCCTGCCCAGACGGGGGAGATGAGGAAGAGAAAAGAGGCGGACCACATTCTCCTTCCAAAGAGCTCCTTGGAGATGTGGGGAATAATTATGGCAAATGTTTCAGCAGCCACAGGGGGAGGAGAAGGAGGGGGGGAGGATGGGGCGGGGGCCAGAGCCTGATTAATGATGGAGCAGATGCCCACCAGCACCTTGGGGTGAATGCATTAAAGGTCTGGAGCTGTCATGCCCCCTTCCCCTCACATTTATTCACAGGCTCCTGCAGCACTCAGCTGGGGCTGGTTTAGGGTGGGTTTTGCCTCAGTTGGAGAGAGATCTGCGAGTTCAAAGCTTTCTCCTTATTTCCCTCCCTCCCTTCCTCACCGTGAGCCTCCTGTTGTGACCCTCTGAGGACAGCCTCTTCCTCCCACAGGCCACTTTCATTGCTTTGCCTGAACCGGTTTGGGAAGGAGCCCTCCAGACCTTCAGGGAAAAAAGAAGAGGAGGAGCAGCCAAGCCTCCTCTGGGTTCCCCAGCTTCCCCTCTGCTCGGGTGACCTGCTGGTGGCCAGGAGCCAAGTTCAGCCAGCAGGGCCGCCTGTGATTGTTCCTCTGGGAGAAGCCTTCAAAGCTTGGTGCCACTGCCCGAAGCCCAGAGATATGCAAATCAGGCAGCAGAGACACAAAGAGCTGAGAGAGGCCCCAGTTCTTATGTCCTGGATGGCCATTTTGATACTCAGAGCCTTGTCACCGTGGCTCTGGGCCTGAGGCAAAGCTGACCAACAAGACCAGGACTCGGTGGCCCTGATTCTCCTCTGGTCTCCTTCATTGCTTGTTCCTGCTGCATCTTCCCAGGAAAAGATAAAACCTGGAAACCCAAAGAGGGAAAGGACTCCAATTTCGCCCTCGCTCCTCCTCTCAGCATCTTCAAAGATGAATCGCCTCCCCCAGGGCCCAATTCAGTCCACCTTTGCTATAGAGAATATTCCACCTCCCCCAGTACCTCTCATCTCTTCCTGCTGAATTCATTTCTGACTTAGCACTTGCTTTTCTTCTAATAATTTTTTCCTGGGGTGATTCTTACTCTCTCTGGGGAGATCTTGAAGTTTCTGAAGGACCTGTGTGTTTCCGAGCCATTCTGAATGCCCGGCAGAGACAGTGCTTCTCAGACAGTCCACCTGATTTTGCATGTGCATGTCACTCTATGGGTGACGTTTACGATAGATCCGTAAAATCAACATGATTAGTTATCAGGGATGTCTGTAATCTCTGGCCTAACTAGCAAAAAAAGTGGCTGGGAGATAAGCAGGTACAATCCATAGTTTCTAATTCAGTGGTGATTTTTCCTACATAAATAAAATGAGTGGATACTGTGAGTAATTTCAGCCTGGATAACACAAGTGAACTCATTGGAAAGGGGGCGCTTAACACATTATTGGCATTTATCATTGTTATGCTGACATTATTCTCGTAATTTCATGATGTGGGTTGTCAATGAGATTCGGAAGTGACCCTTGAGGTCACTCAGTCCAATGTCCTACCCAAAAGACAGCTCTCCGGCTTAGCAAAAGCTGAGGTAAAATGCTAAATCTGTTCACAGGGCAGAAGCATATAAGGAATGTGAAATTGGCATGAGGCATTTGCCATGCTGGGGAGAAAGCACAGGCCTGAAATAATGGGCTCTGTCTGGCTCCTCACTCTGAGATCTATGACCTTCCATGAGACTATTTAAAGCAGAGGTTGCAAATTGGCTCTTCCAGGGTTGAGTCCCACCTGCCAGGCTGTTTGGTTTGGCCTGCATATGATTTCTTAATTTTAAAATCGAAATCAACACTTAAAAATCAGGAAAGTTTACCTGAGACGAGGAGAAATTTTTTGCTTTCTCTTTAAAACGTAGAAGAACTGGAAACAATGGTCCTGTGGTTGTCCTTGGAAGCAGTTGAAGGAGTTTCCTTTAGATCAGGGTAAGCTCTCAGTTCGCTTCAGTCCTCACTGTGCCCTAGTACCTCTCTGTCTCTAAGACCAGGTATCAGTGCCATTCATTCTTATGGTTATTTAAAACATTTTCCTCTGTCCTTCCGTCCCTCCCTCCATCCTTTCTTCCCTCTGGATGGTGGATTTCTTGTGGTCAGGAACTGCCTTCCTTTTTCTACAGGTGTCTGTGTCTGACAATAATGTACACTCTTGGGGTGGATAGCAAATTTCTCTTACTCTTCTTAGTTTAGACCAGCAAGAGATGTCATTAGCCAGAAGAGAGTAAACAAGATAACGAGATGAGTGTTATCTGTAAATTCAGCAATACAAACGAATGCAAGTCTCAGGTTTGGAGGTGGTGAAAACAGTGTTTTTGGCCAGTCTTACTGTCACAAGGAGCTGAATGGAGAAAGACTGAATGGCACGAGTCTGTCACTTGCTACAGCTTCTCCACCAGAAGATAAGAAATCACCCTGCCAAGTCTGAGAATGGGGATGGAGGATAGCATGGGAACCAATCATCAATCAATGTTCAAATCAATGGATCACCAATACTCACACATGCATTATCACAAGAAGTGCTTTGTTGGGCTTCTCCTGAATTCTGGCAAGTGTGCCACGAAGGCCCTGCATCTTGTCTGGCTGACTGAGGCACTCCTCCCAGATGAGCTACCCCCACTGATGCAATGTCATCCTCAGTGTCACTTTGTCATTGTCTCTTGCACATACCTTTAAGTCTGAGAGTCAGGGGTTTATTCCAGGCCAGGCAGAGTGTTGGCCATAAGTGAGCACCTAGAAATACTTGTTTCTTGGTCCCAGGAGAGCCCCCCAAAGGCTGTCCTTCTCTACCCAGCCCTGTTTTCCAGCGCTGAGCACTAAGGAAGACTTCTGACTTCCTGGGGGAGCTTGGGCAGGGAAGAGAGGGGCCAGTTTGTCACAGGCTTCATGTTGCATGACTGAGTGTCCTACTCTTTTTTGGGAAGTTTGGGGAGATATGGCTACCAGGAACCTTGTCTTGGAATCTACTATCCTCTGTTATTCCCTGCCTGAAATGGACTTGTACTTGATCACTCCCCCTCCTCCCTTTTGAGCTGTGCTAACCTCCTGGGCAGGAACCCTGGTGTGGGCACCTGAAAATCATTGCTCACCCATCTTCAGGCACCTGGCACCATCCTGGCACCCGGCTGAGGCAGCTGGCTTGCCTGACTGCTCAGTGTCTTCTCCACACCTATCCCTGCCTCCTCTGTTGCCCTTGATCAAAGGGGACATTTCATAGATGGACCCTTGAATATAGAACACCAAAGAGAAAGTGACTTACTCCATTTTAGCTCTCTGCTTCATTTAATTTGATTTTATTTTATGCAATTCTGGGGATTAAAAATAGGGCCTTGCACTTGCTAGGCAAGCCTTCTACCACTGAGCCATACCCCTAGATCATTCTTTCTTTTAAGATATATATATAGTTCTTTTGCATATCCTTAATGCTCTTCTTGGATACAAAAACTGGTTGCTATTAGAGCAAGTCAGAGGTGAGGCCAAAGGGGCCCGGTTCTCACATGGGTTAGCAGTGGGCTTGCAGAAAGCCAGGATAGTGAGGAGTGATTGACAGGCCAAGCACATGGACTTAGGGTGCAGCTGACTGCTTTATGACTGACAATTTGACGTGTCTTCCTTCCACCAGAAGCATTGATTGTGTATCCAGAGAGCAAGTGGCCAGTTGCAGCAATCCAAGCTGCCAGCAAGCTTTGATGGCTTCTATAAACCATCAGGAGATATATTCCATGCTGGGTTGCTGATAGGTGTTTCCTAGGATTTGAAGGCCACCTGGGTATCACCCCTAGGCTTTTCAGCTATAGCATATGCCCTTCACTCACTCTCTGGGGCTCTCCAACTCATCTAGTTTCTGTCTGGTCCACAAATGCCTGCTTCAACTGTGGCTCTCTCAAGCCTCATACTGATGCAGTTTTATGTTCCTGTTGTCAAAACCTTCTGCAAAACCATTGCTTCAGCTTCCTTGAGCATGTTTCCACTGAGCATGTCCCTTTGTGAATCCCCCAATTCTCTGATAGCTTCCTCACCCTGCCCCCATCCTGCTTTCTTCATCTGTTTAATCTGTTTGCTGTGCACTTTGAACTCTTGCCCTGGAAGACATGGCATGACACCATCTATTCCAACTTCAACTGTTATGCAGAGCATGTTTGAAAGGTGCATTCTTCATGTATTATTCATGGGCATTATTGGAGATCAGTGTGCAAATCAGCGTCATTGGACACCCTGGAGATGGCAGCAGAGTCGCCTGCACTTATAAATTGGACAGTATCATTTCCTGAACAGCGGACTTGCTCTGCCTTCTGGGGGGAAATGACAGTCTCATGGATCTGCTGAGAACAATCATGCCTTTGAAGGAGATCACCAGACCATTTTACTTGCCATTCGATGCATGTATTTATAGTGGGACATTTCATCCAGGTTTGATCCACTTGGATTTGAAACCTTATTCAGACCCAAACTTTGGTCAAGGCCCTGTTGAAGTCATGGGAGAGTCATAGGTTTCAAAAAACAAAACAAACAAACAAACAAATATATATGTAAAAATAAAAACTTTATTTTTTTATGTTTGTTTGCTAAGCATGTCAATGTAGAGAACATACCCAGTCTAAGGACACTCTTCACTAGCAGGCAGACGGTGCAGAGCACTGGGGAAGGCAGGGTTGTGAAGGTGAGCTAAGGTAACTCCTGATTTCTTTTCCAAGTCCTTCTTCTCTGTTCCAGCTTCCCTTTGTGCCATTGGACTGTGCAAGGCACCTCTTGCCCTGGAGAAAGTGATTCACATGTTAGGTGATAAAAGTTTTTCTTCCCACCTGTTTCCCTAGAAATACCTGTGATTAGAAAGACTATGGGGAGGCTCAAGGGGGATGTTTTTATTGAGAGAGATCAAGGGTTGTGGCCCTTGGTGGGAGACACTTGGGAACACACAGGACTTCCCAGAGCATCTCCAAATCCTCATGCCCAGGAGAGCTCTTCTGAGCCTCTGGGTAAGGCTAGTTGCATGCCATGTAGCTCAGATACTCTGGATGGTGTTCTCTGTGCTAGCATTCTGCATGCTTCAACAGAGAATGGCAGTAAATTAGGGTTTTAGAGAGAACTATTCTCTGATGCTTCAGTACAGGTATGTACTAGACAAATTTATTTACTCACAAGCAGGCTGGATTTGAAAAGAGTATTGTAGTCAATTTGTTCCAGAAGTCTAAACATCAGTATAAAAGCAGTCACTTCTACTGTTGGTTGGTAAGGGGTAGAGTTTAAACACCTCTGCTATAGGGCCTGGCTTGGCTTTATCTATAGAAGTTCTCATGTGGAAAGTTATAAATTAAGGGCCTTTGTAGGGGGAAAATGAATGGCTTTCTAAAAGATTCAAAGGAGAAATACATTTCTCTAAGCATTTGACTCCTTACAGTAACATCTCAAGTGGTCAGAGCCCAGCAAACCTCAAACTTTGGACTTTTTCATTTAGTTGGGAGTTTGTGAATGTTTACTAGATGCTAGGTATAGGGGTTAAAATAGGTGGAAGACGGATTCTCTATCTTGTACATGTGTGTACTTATGTATATGTGTGTCTATGTGCACATGGGCACAGGTGTGTCACAGGAAATTAGGCTAAAGGTTATGATTCAGTGGGATGAAGGTAGATTGGAGGGAAGGTAAGATTGTTATGGGAAGAGGAGGAGAAAAGCACCCTGTCTAACTGGTGGGGGATGGAGGGAGAGACAGATGCTCGAGTTGGGTCTTGAAGGATGATGAAGGTCATTGCAGGGAGAGGCAATGGGTTGGTCAAGGCAGAAGAAAAATGGGAATAAAGGACAGAAGCAGGAAGGCAGATGCTGTCTAGGGAAATTGGGAGGAGTTCTACAGCCGGGAGATGTGATGCATGTAGAGAAGGTTGGAGAAGATTCATGTTCACAAATCTGAAATGAGGTGCTAAGGGGTTGGGAACCTCATTCAAGTTTTGGGGGGGGGACTTGCTGCAGATTTTAAACAGAACTGTGCATGTTTGAAAAGTGACTCCAGAAACAGCACAGAGGCTGGATTAGGGGAGAGTGAGATGAGAGGCCGGAGTGCTGATTATAATGCCATGGCCATAATCGAGCTGGGAAAATTTCCTCCAAGACAGCGGTGAAGGAAAGGTGGGAAGAACAGATGGACCTGTCCCTGAGGAGGGGTAGTGTCAGAGCTGGACACTGACTGAGATGCTGGGGAAGACAGGGTGACTTTCAGGCTTCCAGTGTGAGATAAGGAGCCTGAGGAGCTCCTCCATGAAGGAGGAGACCCAAGTTGGAAAAATATGAGCAACCTCAAGGAGTTATTGAAAAGCAGAATTAACTTGTATTAAGAAAAGGGCACTTTTAGAACTCTAAACCAGACAGTCCATGACTGTGAGTGAAAATTCCAGGCTTTGGGGTAGCCTTCTTCAGTCATCTGTCTCTCTGCATGGGGACAAGACCACTGATACTTAGGATGGTGACCTTGAAACCTTACTAATCATGATTGAGGCAGAAATATTCAATTATATTCATTAATAGGAAAGTGAACTCAGTCATTTGAATTTGAATTTATTCATACTCTGCACATTGCCCACTTTGGAAACAATATGAGACAATGTATAGAAACAGACTGCTTCAGATACATATTTCATTGGAAAGCAAAGCAATGGATGCTGTTCAGGGCACTGGAGTTGAACAAATGTCACCATTTGATGACAAAATACCACAAAACAAAATCTTGCATTCTTTCCACCGAGACAAAAATATATATTAAATTGATTTCTTTAGGGTAATATAAAGCACACAATTTTTAATCAGTTGTAAAAGTATATTTATGTAACAAAATTTAAATAAGATCTGTGAATAATTTTTTCCAGTCAGGTAATACCATCTTGAAGACATCCAAGGTTTAAACTGGCACATTTCATCCTCATCCCTAAGGCCATCCTTTAAACTATCTTTAAAACAATCTTTCCTTCTGTTCTAAGACCAGACCTCCATCTCTTTGTGCCTGGACCTTCACTGTGGCAACCCTGAAGCTCTTTCCCCTCTCCTCCATCTTTCTTCTCTGACCCCCTCCTATGTGTACCTTGCTTGTTCACTGATATGTGGATGACACTCTAATTTATATTTCCAGCTCTCCCCTCTCTCTGATTCTACTCAGCATTTCCATAAGAAATGTCTAAGAAGAGCCTTGATCTAGAATATTCCAAAGTCAACTGCTGATATTGACCCTCCACATTTGCTCTTCCTATTGTCTTTTCATCCTAGGGAACAGCAATCTTTCCTGTTGCTTATTTCAGCAAACTCTGTTGTCTCTACCTTCAAAATATATCCAGGTTATGACCCCCATCACCACCTTTACCCTCCTTTCTGCCATCATAGTCAGGATTTATCACCTGGATTCTAGTGATAGCCTCCTACCCAGTTTCCTGCAGCTGCCTGGGTTCTTACAGATGTGATCCCACTAAAAAGTGAGTAAGATTGTGTCCCCCTTCCAGCAGCTCCATCATCCTCAGAGTAAATCCAGAGTCCCTCTGGCCTGCTGGGCCTCTTCTTCTGGGTCTCGGGTCTTTCCTGGCTTCTTCTCTTACAGTCTCCCCCTCACTCGCTGTGTTCTCCCCACCCTGGTTGCTTTCCTATCTTACACCCCAAATCCCATTGGTCTCCTGACCTGCTCTCCAACCCTGGCTCATGTGGCTCTTCCCTCTGTCCTCTCCATCTGTCCAAAGCTTCCTTGAACTTGCTGTCTCCATGAAATCTCCCTTAGAATTCCAGTCGCCTTTGGGTTTTCTAAGCCCAGTGTTATTTTGGACCATCGTGCTGGTCTCCTCACTGTGGGAATTGGCCTGGTTTCTCTTACTGGAGTGATACGGCAGGCGTGGCACTAGATAACCATGGGATGATAACTTCCCCGAGACTGAGGAGTATTTCTTTGGTTTCTATCCTTCTATATTCTATTATTTGGATCCTTAGCATGGTTACCTGTCTACCTGTCCAAAAAAAAAAAAAAAATCTCATTTGGATTCTTTGGTTTGCATTTATCTCTGTATCAAGCTAGGAAAGGGGATGCAGGTAACTGGTGGGTATGGCTCTTAGAATGGTTCTGACCACTGTTTGCTCAGCAATGAAGGGACGTGAGCTACCAATAAATACAACAGCGTGGGTGAATCTCCCTTGTATTATGTGAGTGAGAGAAGCCAAAGGATACATGTGACATTCTGGAAAAGGTAGAAACTATAGGGATGGGCACAGACCATGTGCCAAGGTCTGGCAGTTAGGGAGGAGTGACTCCAAAAGGACAGCATGAAGGAATCTTGGGGGTGATGGAACTATTCTGTGACAGCCGTGGAGGTGGATCTATGGCTACATGTTTGTTTGTTAGCCCTCAGAACCATATACCAGGAGCAGTGGGTTTTACTGTTTCTGAAATAAATTTAGGAAATGTACACACACACACACACAAAACAAAACAAAACAAAACAAAAAACAGAACAATGCCTAAGCAATACTTTTGTAAAAAAAATTTAAGCATATAATAAATATTTCTATTAACAAGTTGGGAGAATAACCTTGCTCTGCAGGGAGTGAGGTATATAGCCATGGCAAAAACGTATTTACTTATGGAGTATTATCTGAACAAAATAGAACTGTATATCTGGTTTCTGAAATATCCAATTGTTTTTGTTTTATAGGGATAACATATCATCTCTTTAAAATAATACGAGGTGGAGAGGTGGGAGTTCATAACCCACTTGAATCAAAGTGTGGAATATGATATGTCAAGAAATTTGTAATGTTTTGAACAACCAACAATAAAAAATTAAAAAAAAATAATACGAGGAAAACTATATGAAAAACGTTATCACTAAATGGTAATTACTTTAATACAAAATACGTGTTTTAGTTTTTTAAAAGGCTCTGATGCCCAAAGAAAAACATTTTTGCTTTATCCCTGTGCAAAAAAAGAAGAAGAAGAAGAAGAAGAAGAAGAAGAAGAAGAAGAAGAAGAAGATTGGAAGCACATCCATAAAAAACAGAAGTAACTGTTTTCCTCATTTTTCAGAGATGAAAACTAAAAGGGAATTAATATTGAGTCCTCCAAGTGGTAGACACTGATGAATTTATTAGTTCTTATAATTACCCTATGAGGAAAACAGAGTTATTCCCATTTTATGGGGGCAAAGTGTGAGACCCAGAGAGAAGTGACTTACAGATTTCAGGGCTGGCTGGCGGCCAGGCCAGGATCCACTCGAGGTCTGTGTGGCGCAGACACACGCTCCTTGCTGTGCAAATGGAAGCCAGCCAGCAGCTCAGCCCACAAAGACAAGTCTCCAGCCTGAGCAGCATGCGGCTCTTGAGCCCGGCCTCCGCTGAGGACCTCTGTCTGGCAGCAGGACCTATAACCCCAGGCTTCTGTCCTGTGAGTGGCCTCAGTTTTGTCACTATGGTGAGGAAAATCTGTCCCCTTGCGAAGTCACTGAGGTGGGGCTGGGATCTAAGTCACATCTTCCTCAGCTGCAGTGCCAGCACAAAAACAAACAGCCTCTTAGGGGGCCCTTCTGTCAGGAAGATAAATGCTGTCTCATTGATTCCCTCACCCAGGAGCTTGTCCGCAACGGCAGCTGCTAGACTGAAACGCTTTGAAGATTGAACCCAGGAGTCCAGTTCCAGCCTGGCTTGCAGTCTTGACTAGCAATTCAGATTTGCATGCCACATTTAAGACCCTGCCACAGACAAGGATGGGAAGTGAAATGAACGAAGGCACAACTTTTCCAAGGACATCCTTAGAGGGCTGCCAGTACCTGTGCATATCACAGTGTCATAGGATTTACAGCCACCCACTCCAAGAGTTGCACAGGTGAAAATGGACTTCAAGGACAAAGGGAAATCTTGCAAGGCAAAGGAGTCCGAAAAAGGGAGGGTGTGTGGTCCACCTCTTGCAAGAGATGGTGAAAGGTGAAAGGTCAGTCAGAGTTTTATGTGTGAACTAATGAGTGTACATATACAGTCGTGTGTGTGCATCAAGGTTTTTGTACCAGATAATGGTGTCACCCCATTTCTCTTACCAGCCCCAGCCCCCCATGTCTCTGCCCTGTGTCTCCTGCTGTTCACAACAAGAGTCCTCAGAACATGGGGGCTCAGGCCATTACCCCCAGTGTTCCAAACATTAAGGAAGTGCCACATGTCATGGGTAAGATGAGGGTGTGGACGAGAACAGAAGATCATGTCCAACCTACCCATGTCCATCTGATCTCTCACATTGGAAGAGCCTCATGCAGTAGTGCCACTGTCCACCAGGTGGCACTCATAGTTTAGCTTTAGTTTTATTTCTATTGATGGGGAAATTTGCCCTAGTACCACTGTAGGAGAACACATGACTTACGCTTCCCCATTCATGAGCTGATTTCATGTCCTGCCAAGTTTTGGGTCCTATTGTGTTTTGCACGATTGTAGCTTCTTCTTTTCCCCTGGGATCTTGGGAGTGAGTATGAGGGAGTGTGAGGGAGTAGACTTTGCAACCTGAGCTGGAGAGTAATTTCACCAAAATCCCACCCCCACCCAACAATTGCTCTAGGGATAAACTGCTATGTTTTCTTCTCTCTTTTTTTTTTTTTTTTTAGTTTTGCTTATCTCTTGCTTCCCTGTCCCTTCTATGTTTCTTTTCACCGCCAGAATAGTTTACTAGCATCTGAAGTAGAATGGCCTTTCCAGGTTTATTACATAGTGGCCAAGGCATGGCTTGTCAGCCTCAACAAGTGCTCACTCACCCCTGGGCTTCAGAGATCAAAGTCCAGAGGTAGGCTTCTCTATGAGGGAGGGCATCAGACTGGGTAGGTGTCTGAGAAGCTGTGGATCCATCAGAATGGATTTTCTATGGCAGTTTCCCCTGCGGAGGCTGTAGATAAGGCTTGGCTGACGAAGATTCTCGAAGCATCTTAGTGATATTATTGGCTCGGATCCAGTTATTCAAGGTTAGGAACAAAAGACTATAATTCCTGCCCTCAAAGAATCCAACCTACTTGGGAAGACAAGGAATTTAGTCACTGCATGAACACACAAAGTAATCCTTGGTAAGTATTATAGGATGACAAATTTGCTCTGAGAGTTCCTGAGAAAACCCGTCCCTGAGTCCTGGGAGGTTGGGGAAGTCTTCAGAGAAGGGAAGACATAGGTCAGGCCCTGGTGAGATCAGGACAGCAGAGAAGCCTGAGCAGACATGCCCCAGTTGCAGGGAAGATCACGCAGCAGAAGCATGAGTGTGGGCCTGTGGGACCAGAGAGCTGGGGCTCCATTAGTTGGCCCCCTCAATAATGAGTGGTTCCTTTAAAAATTCTATTTCATGAAAAGATCAAATCACAGTAAAACCCCAGTTCCTCCCTTTATGGAAGGATGGTGTCCCTGAAGCCCAGAAAAATGATTAATCTTTAAAGCAGTATTTATTTCTATTCTTATTAGACACTGAGACTGACCTCATTCATTCAACACATATTTATGGAGTATTTTCATTGTGCTAGATGTTTTGTGGGAAACTAAGATATATCAGGCAGAATTATTCTCCCTGGAGTCTTTATGTTAGGAGGGAAGACTAGAAACGGGAATATAACTAACTATACCGTCAGAGAGAAAGACACAGGCTCTAAGGTAAGGAAAGAAAAAAGCATTACAGGAGTCCAGAATAAGAGAAAAATGATTTTCAGCTGGGGGTTTGAGGCCAGATGTGCTCATATTTGTGGCAAGGGCAGAGGAAGAACATTTTGCATGGAAGAAATGGCAGGCAAAAAACTAAGGGGGCCGGGAAGAGAAGACTGAGGAGGGAACAGAGCCCAGGAGAAGGGGTAGTGAGGAAGGACTGGGGCCAGATGACAGCCTCAGGTGGCAGGTTAGGAGTCTGAGTGCAGCAGCGTCCCGCAAAGCAGACCTTTGAGTAGGTGGGCAAATTGGTCTTTTAAAGACTAGTGTTTCCAAAGAGTAGCATATTATACCAACACATAAGAAGGATGAGCAGAGGGCAGAACGGAAACACAGGGGTCTGGTTGAAAGGCTGCCTTACCAGTTCTGGGAAGAATATGGCTTCCTAAGCTGGCATTTGTTCTTATCATTACAAAAATTACCAAAAATCCCAAGAGAAAAATTAAAGAATCAGTGCCATGGAAATTTCTATTTAGGTTAAAATGGGAGACATATATAATTCACAGATCCTACAAATGTGTGTTCATGATTACCCAAAGTAGCCAAGTACTGAAAGAAATAATGCAAGAAGAAGTGAAGAGAACAGACGAGAAGAGGGGGTGAGAGGCTGCTATGTCAGAAAGCACCAGCTTTTCCTGGAGGTGAAGAATACACTTGGAGGTACAGAAACCATATCCTGTGTTTACTACAGTAGATGTGGGACCAGGGTTAATCAGAGATACTGGTAGACTGGTCACAGAATGGATTTGGTAGAAGTAGAGAATGAAGGCTTCATCAATAATTCTATCTATGGGCCACATTTTCAAGAATGCTTCTCTTCTGTGGCATCATAGATCCTTGTATTGTAGACAGCTGCTAGACTTCCTACAGAAAGTTAATTCCCACAAATAGCTGATCCCGGGATTCAGTGATGACCAAGAAAAAAACTGCAAGTACTAACTGACGAACCTTAAGAATAAAACAAAGCAAGAGAGCGTCAAAACTTACCAGCAAATGAAGAATGTTCACGAGAAAAATGTTGCTACAATGCAGAATATTGCGACCAAATATTTGACTACCAATTGAAAGAAAAACACACACAAAGTAACTATACCTACAAATAAAAAGTTCAAAGAAAAATATAAGAATTTGGGGAAGAGGTGACAAGATAATATGAGAAGACAACACTTGAATGGTCACATCAGAGAAGATTCTTAATAGCCATCAAACAAATAAACAAAAAAAAAAAAAAAAGAAAGAAAACCAATGGAGAGCATCTTATCTGATATGAAGACATTGAAGAAGGAATGAGAGAAATTATAAAAATGAATGCAAATTCAAAATAGACAGGTTTGATGCAACATTATAATTGGAAAAGAAAGGCAAAGGGCCTTCAGTATTACTTCTTAAGAAAGCATTAAAACACACTGATTTAAACTGTTTGACTTAAAATGTAGCCAAAGAAGTAAACAAAGAAAAAAGCATAGTTTTAAATATTTATAGGAATAAAATGTTAGATATCCAGTTAAACAAGTTTATAAAACAGCAATGGATTAAGCAAAGAGAAGCATAGAGGAAGAATTATCATAAATAAAGTTAGGAATTAATGGATAGGAAAACTGAAAATCCATGAACTAAAGCTATATCTAACAACTAACATTTTACCAAAAAATAGAATAAAGTAGTAGGTAATCTAAATGGAAAGAAATACTACCTATTTCAGGAGAAGAAAGAGGTAATCCAAATATATAATATAAGAAAATGATAGAGGAAAATCATTACAATCATAATCTAAATAGGAGAATTTAGATCTAGTTATGTTTTGCTCAGTTTTATGTATGTGAATAAGTTTGCAAATTTGACGTAAGGCAATCAATCATTTTTTAAAAAGTGTAATTTATCAAAATTAACCCTAAGCCAGATAAAAATAGCTTAAATTAAGCTAATTTAAACCAAAGAAATGGATAATCCCACTAGAATAAACTAACTTATGTAGATGAATTTAATTCAGTCAAAACTTTTTCCTTCTCTTCTCCTCCCCCTCCCCCTCCCCTCCTCCTCCTCCTCCTCCTCCTCCTCCTCCTCCTCCTCCTCTTCTTCTCCCTGCCTCCCCTTCCCCAGCACTGGGATTGAACTGAAGGGTATTCTATCACTGAGCTCCAACTCCAGCCTCAGACTCTCTTTTTGTAAATACCTTGACTTGTAAAGTGACACACTGATCATACACCTTCAGTTGGTAAAGCTAATCATGTAACCATACCTGTGGTCCCTATTGGACAGCCCCTTTCCAGTAGCAACCTTAGAATTATTTCAGTGACTAGCTGACAAGCATTGTCACACATATATCTCTGGGTAGGTAGACTCAACATTATAAAAATATGAATCTCCTCATGCTAATTTTAAAATTTGATATAAAATTACACAAGCATTTTTAAAGAAGATAAGTGAGAGGTAAATTGTTTTGACATGTGTTATACTTTTTTCTTTTCTTTTCTTTCTTTTTTTTTTTTTTTTTTGTAACCCAGGGACACTCACCGATTGAGCCACATCCCCAGCTCTATTAAAATATTATTTAGGGACAGGTCTTGCTAAGTTGCCTAGAGCTTTGAACTTGCGATCCTCCTCCCTCAGCCTCCTGAGCCTCTGGGATTAGGGGTGCACCACCATGCCTGGCCTGTTTTTTGTTTGTCTGTTTGTTAGTTTTTTCGTGCAGGGGATTGAACCCAGGTTTTTGTGCACGCTAGGCAAAGTGCTCTAGCACTGAGCTATTTTCCCAGCCCCTAAAACATTATTAAGTCACAAACTGTGTGATACCAGTGAATGAATTGATGAATGACCAAAGGGAAATAATTGAAAACCCAGAAATAATTCAAAATGAAAATGAGCAAATTTTGGATATAATACTCGAGTACATAGATCAGTGGGGGAAATGATAGATTACCAGGTAAATTCCAAATAGGTTAGAGATATAAGGATAACAAATAAAATCATAAAAATTAACAACTAAATATGGGAACATTTTTAATTTTAGATTGGGGAATATCTTTCTAATTATAATTCAAAATTCATGAAATCATAAAATTGGTTTGGTTAATTGGACCACTGAAAAGCTAAACATTTCTGCTTAGCATTTTTAGTTTTCTAAAATATTGCCTTTTATCTTGGGCCTAAATAAGTCATTCAATTTAATTGCAGTGATAATAATAGAATATTTACGACCAAGTTCATGAATGAGTAGAGGATGACAATTTCATTACAACTGCCACCTAATTGACAGTTCTACCATTGATTGTTAAGATCAAAGATGTAAAAATCTTCTGAAATTCAAGTGTAAATATCAATGACATAGAAAATATATACTTGTATTACTGAGAATAAATATTCTATGTACCATTTTGAATCTAAGATAACTAATAATTGATCAATATAAATGTAATTATGGTTTCAAAAATTTGCCATAATAATTTATATATTTTTTGTTGGAAGATTAATTATGTTAGTAATTTTAAAATAGTATATCAGTTATAATCCTAGTTTTTTATTACAAATTTGCTAAACTCTGACCAGGTGCTATTATTTGTATTTAGCAAAAAAGAATGAATGGGATTCCATTTTATTGACATTTTGCCCTCCCACGTACACCCATACCCACACTTGTGCACACTAACAGCATTTTTCTCAATATGTTCCAGGGCCAAAAAGGACTAATAATGTCTACATCAGGGAAAAATAAACAAGAGCATATTCATGAATCAGATTTCTGTTTTAGTGCTATTGTGTAGGATAATTGTCTCTTGCCATAAATAACAGTATATGCCTTGGTTGCAATTTTCAACATGGGGAAATATTAACTGTCTGCGTCTTTTCCGGGAAATGCAAGTTCTTCTATTTTACTTCTGAATAAATATAACACAGTGTCAATATCATGCACTGATTACCAAAGTGGACACAGAAAATTATATTTCACCCAAATAAGTAGAAAACATTGTCAATAAGAATAGCAGAGGGGCCCAAACCACTAGTTCTGTCACCTAGAACGTCATCCAGGACAACCACAAAAAATAAGTTCATTGGAAAATTTCCAGTCACTGTTTTTTTTCAGGATGGCTGACTGACCTCCAACTCAAGTTCCAGATATTTTCTTATGCCCTTCAGGGCTAAGCATTTGATCCAAATCAGTCAATTCTCTCAAAATTTATTTTGGAGTAAACAACCCATCGAATATCACGTTTTTCTGTAGAACCAAAAGAAACACTTCATTCGATCACTGAGTAAATGTGTTAATTGATTTCTTTGGCCATAGAATTTTAGTCCAGCTTTTGCCCTTCATTATATGAAATACTGATTATAAATCTAAAGGACTAGGGATGTGCCACTGATGGCCATAATACTCAATTTATAGTATCTAATCCTGACAACATAGGTCTTCCAGAAGTGGCTTATAAATATTGATTTTACAATGGAAACCTCTAGAAAGAATATAAGAATCATTGCAAACACACAGTATTTTAGAAATTTTTTAAAAATTTTCTTTAAATGCAAGGACTCAAAGCAGTCTAGTCTGAGTGTGACAACCTCCTCATTGCCCCTGCTTGGGCTGGTGGCCTCCTGGCCTGTTGACTTGGCCTTCTGCTAAAGAGTTAAACCCATTGGCATGTTTTTCATACCCCTGCCTAACGGTCCCTTAAGCAAGCTACAAATCTTCCTTGCTCTGGATGACAGTTAATGAACTGTAAAAGTCTTGCACCAATATTTCTACTTCATCTGCAAGCTCGAAGATGGCAAGTTTGTTTTTCACCCTCGAAAAGGACCAACTGTATTTCTTAGGCAGACAAGGATGATTTGTTTTCATGGACCTCTTTTTAGTTTGGAGGACATCTTTGAGCTTGGGAATTTGATTGAGAAAAGTACAAGCTTCTAATTATTCTTGGATGTTTTATGTGCCTGGATGTATTTTATTAGCCCAACTATACTGCAAGTGCTTCTAACTCTGTGACCTTGAGCAAGATACTTAATCTGTTTGGGCCTATTTCTTCATCTATCAAATAAGCATTATAATACTTGGTGTTATTACCTCATAAGCATCCTTAGAAAATCAAATGTGATATTGACTATTATGTTTTCTTAAGGATCATTTAAGATGACCTAATCAAGCATGATATTAATACTCAAGCTTAAAAATAACACTCATCATAATGTAACATATGGATGTACATACATGTGTGCATATATATTTATAAAGGTGATATATGTATATTTAGATACTCATATATTCCTGTACTCACTAGCAGATTCTATGAGGTGTAATTGTTTTTGAACACTAAGAAAATGAAATGTAACTGGACACGAGAAAACAATTGATTAGAGCGAGAGTAACAGTATATTTTAAGAAGCATCTATTGCATATTCTGGAATAATTTTCCTATGTGTACCTCTAGTCATATGATACTTTGCCCTCAATTTTGATTGGAGCTTCTTTGTAAATTCTAATGTTCTAAATTGTTGCTTCATTTAAGATCTGTTTAGTATTTACCAAAATGGTACCATTAGAAATGCTTTTAAATTTTTATTCAACTTCTCATTTATCTTTCGGTAATTAAAAAACAACAAAAAAAAAACCCTGTTCCTTTCCATTTCTGCTCCCTTTCCCAGTTGGCATCATTTCTTGTCTTATGCAGCTGGGACTGAGCAGTGCAACAGAAATGACCCAAGTGTTCAAGTTGATTTTTAATGCATATTTCTCAGTTTCTGATCTTTTTCAGGTGTCTACTAATTGCATTATGTAATGTATTGAAAAAATCCTGGATCTCTTTTAAGGCAGACTTAGCTCCACTTTTGTGCTGGAGAATTTCTTCAATATATATTTTCTAGATCTCATTGCCAGTTCCAACCACACCTCTTGGTTGTGGTGGAACATGACCCACCACCAGACAGGATTCTGTGCACTTGCTATGGCACTTAAAAAAGCTTCTTGTCTGGTGGAATGGGCCATTTCTGTTGGTGTCTTTAAAAGGTTGATATCAACAAGGCTTTTGCCATTGTCTATCTCCTCTTTAAAAATTATTTAAAATTAACCAAATTAAATATATCTATATCTACACACACACACACACACACACACACACACACACTCTTAAAGGAACCAGGGACCCTTGGAGAAAAGGCTGATTTTATATATATATATATATATATATATATATATATATATATATATATATATATATGAGAGAGAGAGAGAGAGAGAGAGAGAGAGAGAGAGAGAGAGAGAGAGAGATGCTTGGTTTTTACCTAATGTAATTTTTCTGTAACAGAATTTCATCTAGGATAGCATGTTACCTTTAGCTATCTGTCTCCTTAGTCTCCTCTGGACTGTGACAGCTTCCCAGACATTCCTTGGTTTTGATGATCTTGACAATTTGAGAAGTGCTCATCATATATTTTTAAAGGGAATATCCCTGAATGTGCATTGACTGATGTTTTTCTCATGATTGGGCTGGGACTGTGACTGTCAATTTTAGGAAGGAAAAGCACAAGTAATATAATTAGTTAATTTTATCATCCCTCAGTGTCTCATCACACCATATCAGGGGTATCAACCAGCAATTTCACTTACCATTGTTGATATGAACTTTGATCTCCTGGCTCAGAGAGTTTTCTGCATTGTATTCTCTGGAAGGAAGTCACTATCTACAGTTGACCCTTAAGGAGGAATGGGGACTTATGCTCTATCTACTTGAGGTGGGGTGCTTTTTATAAATTACTTGGAATTCTTTTTTCACAAAGGATTTGTCCCTTCTATCCCAATTATTTATTTATAAAACTATGTCTTTAGATCAGTATGGACTCAAGGATATTGATTTTATACTTTGAATTGCAATTCAGTACATCTTCATTTGGTTTGTTCAAACTGTCCCAGCTTTGGCAACAGGAGCTCTTGCAGTTGGCTCCTCTTGGCAGATCCCTTCATTATGAGTCTTCCCTCCTTCCCCTTTTCACCTTTTTTTTTTTTCTTCTCCTACTGCCTCTACTCTGAACTTCTTTCCTTTCTGGAACTACAAGATGCTCCAGGGTCATCCTACTTATTTCCTTCACCAGTCCTATTATCAGCCTTTTCTCCAAGGGTCTCTGGTTCCTTTTAATGGAGCCAAGACCTGAGGGCTAGGTGTGCCACTGAGGTGTTGTTTCTTTCGAGTCCTCCCAGCTGAAAAGCAAAATGATATATGTATGTATACTATCTCACATTATATACCTATTTATAAATACTTCCAATATAACCATCTGTGAGTGTATTAAGCTCAAAACAAGTGAGATCTGATATCTCCAACTCTGATCCATTACCAGGTGCTCCATTCCTACCGTCTCCACCTGCTTCTCTATAACCTCCTACTCCAACAGCTGGCTCTCGCCACCCACCCTGCATTTACTTAGTCAGTCCTGTTATACATGCATCACAATTGTTAATCCACATCTCTGAGGGAAAGACTTTACTAAGTAGAATACAGTGTTTATATACTGTTTCTTTTGCTTTTAGTTTTCCATTTCCAAAGTTGCTTCTGTTAGCACCTTTCTCCCATACCTCCTTCAGGTTGTATCTTATGTTGTTCTGAAGTGCAATACATGCACACTCACACACACATACACACACACACATGCATATACATATGTATTCCTTTCTTATTGGTGAATAATAATTATATATAATAGTGGTATTCATTATACCACATTTGTACATGTGCATAATTTAATCAGCCTTATTCCCTATATCTTCCTTTTCCCTTCCCTCTTTCCTCTACTTGTTCAAATCTACTGATCACACTTCTATTATTGTTATTGTTATCTTAATTCACAAATAAAATTAAATTCTCTATATATGAGGAAATATATATATGAGGGATTTATTATGGTGTATTCATATATGGATATAGCATAATTTGGTATATGTATATATGTATGTATACACCAAATTATACATATATACATATATCACTTTTCATGGTATGTGGTACTGGGGACCTAATCCAGGGCTGTGTGCATGCTCTATCTCTGAGCTACATATACTCCAGCTCACTATACCATAATTTGATTATTTTTCATATTCTCCATTCTAGGATGCCTTAATGATTTTTGAAAATTTTCCCTAATTCATTAAGATACTTTTAAACTTTATGACCTATCAAAACATCAGTAATTTTCTATACATCTGGGTCTTGAGTTGACCTTTTTTGACATAAACCCATGTATATGTTAATACTCCTTCATCTGGAAAATCAAGTACAGAGCATGTGTTCTCTGTATTAATTTGTTCTGTTATCCATAGATAGAGAAATCTGTTTTAGCTAGTTTGAAACACATTATTATTAATAATAACAGCAGCAGCAGGAACAACACAATAATCTAATGTAGCTAATATTAATGTGCTGACTGTGTCAGGCTCTGCTCCAAATGCTTTGCATATGCTAATTCCATTATATTGCACAACACCTCTGTGAAATGGCTCCCTGTTTACTCCAGTTTTCAGATAAGGAAACTAAGATGTAAAGCAATTAGATGACTTGCCTGAGATCATACAGTTTGTAAGAGGTAAAGTTAGGGTTGAAGCCCAGGGTACATTCTATAGCTGCTGGAGCAGAGTCACTGGAAGGATAGGAGGGACAGTTCTAGACTAATCTCCAGTGACAACTACTAGAAGACACTTTAGAAGTGACCTGGTAAAGGAGCTGCAGCAGCTGCTGGTCCCAGGACCACACTTCTCCAGTGTCAAGAGAAAGTGGCTTCTGAGGTTGCTGTCCCCACTTCCACTTAAGGACATACATGACCTCTGCTGCCAGCCCTTTATTAAATGGAAGTCCCATACCTTTCTCTTTCCTTGCTTCCCAATCCTAGGCCCAGGAAAGAAACCTAAGTCACATGACTAAACCTAGTGTTCCAAGAGACAGACTGAATTTGGAGGATTAGGGCCTTTTATTCTCAGCATGGCTCCAAAGGTGAATTGTTTTTATAATCAGCCAAGAAGCATGGAAATAGAACATCAAGCTTTTAGTTTTCATGACAACACTAATTCTAGATGAGGAAACCGAGGCACACTGAGATAAAATAACTTTTCAAGGTTACACAGCTAGTGAATGAAGAGGACAAATTTTGAATTCCTAAATCTATTATAAAAATTTAAGTTCTTAACCCTCAGCAATACTTCCTCCCTAGAACTACTTTTATTCTAGGTAGTTGGGCAGTGCAAAATGGTGCCTAGGCAGATTTGTGATTCTTTTTTTCTGTTCAATTTCTTCCTGATTATCCTTCAGTTAAGTACTCCCTTCCAAACCCCTAAGCCTATAGGCATTACTTCCCAAGCTCAGCTGCACTTTCCAAACTCAACAACATGCGCAATGTCCTTAAGGATAGATAGACAGGTCTTAGAGGGGGTCCCTGGAACCTTTTGACCACAGTGGCTCTGCTTCTGTAGCTCTGGCCACTTAATATGAAGCACTTTAAAACATTCACAGTACTTCAAAGTTGTAAATTGTTATCTTCACTAATAATAACTTTGAGGGGGACAGGCATGGTATCTTCTTATTACTGCTGACTCCTCTGGTTGCATCCATGTATCTGCAACTAATAGGCCCTCAATCACTCCTTAATGTATGAGGGTATAAAGAAGAAAATTCATGCACTCCCATGAAGGCAACAGCTTGCTACAGCCTCTAATTTGCCTGAGCTCTGGCCTCTCCCGGCCAATCTTGAGTTTATGTCTTGGGAAAAAGGGTGAGGTTCCTGCAAAATCAATAATTAGAAAAGGGGGTGAATAGTCTCAAGAGATTTGCTGTCCCTAGTCCCTTTGTGAGACTCAGAATTCAGCCAGAAGTAAGAGGCTACTCTACTTTCCTATATGACTGATTCACTTTTGTGGCCCAATCTCACCTTGTTTTGCCGACTTCTACTTAGAGCTCTTTTGCACAACCTAGGCCTCTCCAGATCCTGGTGCCTAGGGAATACTAATCAAACCTCATATTGATCGCAGAGAAGTGCAATCAGGAAAGGAACCTAGCTGGCTACAAAAAATGCAAATGGCATTAAGTATCCAAATATCAGTAAGTTTTGAATTTTCCTGTCTTGGATTATCTGTGTCCCTGCACATCCACATCCTCTCCCCTGTATGCATAACCTGCAAGACCTCAAAAGCCTTGTGGGAAAGGATGAGAAGGTCTATTAAGTAGATTCCAATGCAAAGCACATTTTAAAGGGCTGCACTCCTCTGCATGACTTTACTCTTTCCTCCCTTTGCATTTTAACCTCTCTACTCCCTCCAGTTCGAGAGAATGATTGTTTAGAATACGATGAAGTTGATATATTTTCTGTTCCACAGACCCTGTGTTATAAAAGTATACTCTGTAGTTGACTATATTTTTGTTCCCAAGTATTTGCTCCCTCTTCCCCTATCAAAGGATTATGCATGCCTACGAGACTTGTAGATTTTCTGTGGAAGCAGTTTTTATGGCGGTCCCCCCTTGCTTGGCCATGTGACAAACTCTGGTCAACAGGATGTGTTCTGTGTGAAATAAAAGTTTTAAGAAATATATTCAACTTTTTTTTTTGTTGTTGCTATGACCTAAAGATCTGATGAGAACCACATAGAGGAGGGAAAGTTTACTTGGAGCTCAGGGTTTCAGAGGTCTCAGTCCATAGATGGCTGACTCCACTGCTTTGGGCCCAAGATGAGGCAGAACATCATGAAGAAAGGATGTGGAGGATGAAAACAGCTCAGGACATGACAATCAGGAAGCAGAGAGAGAACTTAGCTCACCAGGGACAAAACACCTTCTCCAGCCGTACCCTACCTGCCTCCAAGTTACTACCCAGTTAATCCATATCAGTGGGTTAATGCACAGATTAGGTTAAAGTTCTCTTAACCCAATCATTTCACCTTTAAACTTTCTTGAATTGTCTTCCACATGAGCTTTTGGGGGACACCTTATATCTAAACCATAATAAGAGGTGTCATTGATTCTGATAATCCTCTTGCTCTTTTCCTCTTCCATAGTATCTCGTGTCCCAAGTAGGGATTGCTTCTTCAACCTGCAGCCCAGAAAGAGAAGACATGGTGGGTTCAGGGCTGGATGGAACCGTAACAAATGGATTGTGGCTAAAATCAATTGGTTTGAGTGAGCAATAAATGCCTATTATAAGCCCTGGAAACTGGGATCCTTATTTCAGTAAAACTGACTGACATTCCCAAGTATAGTTTAAAATAAAAACCATACTAAAGGCTAGGCATGGCCAACAAATTTTAATGCCCCCCCATGATTATTTCACTTGTTTATTCAGCATCATTTAATTCAACTGATTTCCAAAATTCGTTTTCTCATTTGCTTCAGGCTCCCCTGTGTGATGGTGCTCCAGACCTGAGCTCAGGCTCCCTCCTGAGGAGTCTCCAAGAATCCATGTTTGAGTGGACAAAAGGAGCTCTTCCCAGGAAGTCAGGGCAACCCATAGCTAATGCATGGTTTTTAACAAATAATAAAACTTGGCTCTTACTCAGTTGCTTTATTTTTCAAAAGCAGCAGCTTAGTCCAAATAACTTCAGGTTTGATTCAGCTATAAAATTTATAAGGTCTGGGAAGGACTGAAAATAATATCCCGTTTCCCTGCCCATGTTTGTAATCCATTGTAACAGAGCCATATACTCAGGAATTATAGATAACGGAGATCAGTATAGGTTTGATTGTGATATCTCTATCAGAGAGTATGACTCAGCAGCTGCCAAAGGACCCAGTGACATTCCTCTGAATTTGACTTTCCTCCCCTAACTGTGGGTTCCTTTGGCTACATGGCCAGAACAGGAGAGAGTACGCGCTACCTGCAGACTCAGCTCATGCCCATGGTCAGGCACAGATGGGGCTAACCCCAGGATCCCAATCTCTGCTCCCCAAAGTTCCAGTCAGTTGTCACTCTTCCAATGCTCTCTAGGGACGATAAATTAGTGCAAACAGAGGCAGGGGTGCTACTCTGGTGGTGTCTCATCACTTGGGAACGTGTGTTTCTGGGAAAGGAGTTTCCCCCAAGAGGATTCTTTGAATCTGTGATTGACATGTAGCTACTCTTAGGAAAGAGCCCATGGTAAGAAGACTGCATTTAAACTTGGGTTCACCACTGACTTCTAAAATGTCAGCAGGTTAATTCACCTCTCAAGGGCTCCATTTTCCCCTCTGAAAATAAGTGAATAATAATAACACCTGCACTGCCCTCCAGATAGGATTGTTCTGTGAATCCAATGAGACAACATGGGTGAAGAAATTTTGAAAATGATGAAACACTCTGTAAGATAAAGTTTAAGTGGAAAACATACTGAGAATCATGGGAATGAGGGACTTTACAATATTTTTAGCTCCAATCCTAGCTTTGCTACTTGAACATTCAGAGAATTGAAGCAGTGTTACACACAGGTTTCTGGTACATAGTCCAGTGCCCTTTGGCCAACACCATTGTACTGATGACTGAGTCACACCAGGAAACCAAGAACTTCAGTTCCAACAAAAATTCTGCCTTGTTCAAGCTTCCAGATTACCCAACACTGAGTTACTGCAATTCTCCTGTGTCTTAATGTCATTCTCCCTTAGGACAGAGACATGCTGTGTCTGTCTCTATTGGGTGCATTCTTCCTTCTCAGTAAAGTGGGCATGAGTATCTAGGTCTGTAGTGTTTGCCATGGGAAAGTTAGCCTTTGGAGAATTGGTCAACTGTCCAGGCTCTGCCTTTGCTCAGCTTCCTACAATGATTTCAGCATTGCAATTAGTTTAGTATTTTCCAAAATGTGTTCCTCATTCTGCCAGTTCCCAAGATATTCCACATTTGAAGAGTGTCTGAGCTTAAACTAGTTTGGGAAACATTGCACATACTATATCCCTCTTGGAGAGTTTCAATGGCCATTAGAGTACTTAAAATGCCTGTAAATTCTAGCAAAGGTTGTTTATTATTTATGGTTGTTTAACCCAGAGTTCCCAAAATGTATTTGGTATTCAGTTTTTTCCCCCTGAAGACACATCTGCTAGCATCCTGGTTTCTTGTGGTGAGCTGAGTCTAATCTAAACCCCAAACTCACTTCAGTCCCATGCATAGTGGTTGAGGAAGGAGTTTTGGCCTTGGATAAGCATTAGAATAAGCTTCAAAGCTTTTAAAACTGAGGCTGCCCCAGAAATAATTAAGTCAGTGTCTCTGGGGGTGGCTTGCAGACCTCAGTATTATATAAAGTTTTCCACGTCAGGCCAAGGTTGAGAATCACTGGGTCAGAGTAAAGGACATTCCCTGCTACTGCCTGCCAAGGTCAGGTGAGTTAGCCTTTCATATAGTAAGGCCAGGCTCATTTCTCAAGAAATTGGGGGAATGTATTATGTTCACGGTGATTCAATGGAAATATCTACTAAAGGAAAGTAATAGTTGCAAAATCTTCCATGGCACATAAACATATCCCAAACACTTTACATATGTTATCATATGTCCATGTATTATCACTAAATTCTCACCAAAGTCCTGTGGTGTAGTGTTTTTAGTTACCATTTTACAGATGAGGAAACTAAATCTCAGGTTTAAGCTGCTTAACGAAGAACCAGCCACCTAACAAGGGAGACAAATGGGATTCGAACTTGGGTACTCTCACTCCCAAATCCCTAACAAATGCTCCGTTCCCTTCTGTGAACCTCCGGGTGGTGAGGTAACATTGATGTAAGGAACTGTAAGAGAATGTCAGTTGCAGCTCAGAATGGGAGCCTCAACATATGTTCCTCCAGCTCATTGTCTTCATCTGTGATCTAGGCAGAGCTGTCTCCTTCCCCTTCAGCCCACAAGGGCGACAAATATGACTACTAGAGCTCATCTAGAAAGCTGGGCACAGGAGAAGAATCACTGATATTCAGCATGATGTTCACCTGAAGCAAAAGTTGGCAAGATCTCTGGATCCAAGGGTTGTAGAAGGACTAGACTAATGTGTAAAGAGAAGAAAGGAAAGGGTAGGGCATTGAATTAGTGAGGGCTGGAAAAGGTACACTTCCAGGAGGAAGAGGGGAAGGGGAGAGCTACAAGCTACATGGGGGAATGTGCCTGGAAAGCTTGGCAGGTTGACTGAATCCTTTAGCAGTGAACAGTTCAATTCTTCCTTGAGCAATGAGCAGGTATAGAAGTATCTAGAACATAGAGGTGATAGACAAGTTCCAGTCTTTGGGGAAGCTTCAAAGGACCAACTGTTGGGTAGCAAGAAGGAGCTCTGTGCAGACAATGGCCCATCAGAGAAGCAGTAGTGGACCTTCCACCTCCCCTGAGAGAGATCACTAGTGACAGCATCATGGCACCTGGGGGCTTGTTGCAGTCAGGTCACTGTGTCCCATCCCTAGAGCTTTGGCTTCAGTAGATCCAGGTAAGGACACAGATTTTGTATTTCTAATCAGGTCTCAGGTGATGTCCTTGCTGCTGGGCTGAGAACCACCCAGTGCTCCTCTGGGCTTGTCAGGAGTGATCTGCCATGTGGGATGCACTTTGGAAAAAGCTGCCCTCAGCTCAAAGTTGCTTCTGTGCCCTGCCTGGGAGGGAGGCTTCCTGCCATCCACCAGGCCTCCTGTTCTAAAGCTGCTGTGGCCCCTGTAACTTCAGGAGTCCTCAAGTCATTCTGTGAATTAGGAATCTTAACACTGAAATGGCTCCTTTCTTTCACCTGCAATCTTTCCATTCCCTGAGGAAGTGCAGGAGGAAGCCCAACTGCAGGATTCAGCACCATGTCCCCAGAGTTCTTGTCCCTTCTGTGAGATAGCTGACTGCAGCTGGCTGGAAGGACCTCTACCAGGACCCCTCCTCTGTGGGTTTCAGAAGCTAGCTCAGCTTTCCAAAAGGAATTTCAGCCTGAATGTTGGGAATGTGATTAAACCCCAAAGTCTCTTCCATGGGCTGCCCCAGAAGTTCAGAAGGATTATGCTAAGGAGGCCCCAAGGGCTGCCTCCAGCATCTCAGACTCCCCCCAGGCAAATATGTAAATGAACTCCAGAAAGTGACCCCAGCTTATAAAAATGAAGTCTAAAGTTAACTTTATTTATTCTGCATTCCTTTGCTCTGCCTCCCTTCTTTCCTCAGTCTCCCCATCTGGAAAAGACACGTTCTTGGTTGTATACACCAAGTAACTAAATTATGACACTCGCTTAGGCAGCTGCTGGTTAAGAATCATGTTATATTATTGTTCCCTACATTGTATTATACACAAAAAAAGCATATGCCAGTGGGGTTTGGGAACAGGCAGGAGGCCTGAAGGGAGTAGCCTTGAATGGAAGATGCAGAATAGAAAAGTCTGCTGACTCACTGGTCATAGAATTCCTAATTTTTAGTTTATAGTTCAATATGCTCTGCCTTTTGTGTGTAAACTAATTCAGAGAATTTGGAGACAAAGAAACAACCGAAGGTGCATCATTTTTCTAGGGTGGAATGGCTGACTTGTATCAGTGTCTCACAAACCTTCAGATGTTTGGGAATAATAGCCAGGGAGGTGGTGATGCCAGGCTAATTCACATGTTTGCAGTCACATTTCTATTGTTGAAGTGCTACACTTGGATAAGCATGTGTTGACCCCTGTCAGTGGTCTTGATTCTATCTACAAACTGGGAAGTGAAACAATGCCAATAAAGGGCCCAACTATTCATCAGGTATTCTATGAGGCACTCTACGTACAGATCCCAGCCAAGTTCTCTAATATCCATAAGGAGTAGTATTAGCTCCATTTTCCAGCAGAAGAAGCAAAAGAGTTTTAGAGAGGTTGAGCAACTGTGTCCTGGCTAGTGAGCTGCAGAACTGGGGCTTGAGGGCTGAGAGTCTTCAGGCTCCTTGCCTCTGCCCTTGTGCTAAGTTGACTTACTGTGTGTCCCCTCAGTCTGTCTTCCCAATTGGCTTTTTTTTTTTTTAAGATGTCCTGGCATGTCCCCAAATTTCCCAAAGCCCATTCTCCTGTTCACTGTCTCTTTCTCTTCTCTTGGGACGTTTTGTATGAATTGGGAATCCACACAGCTTACGCCTGCCCGGTCAGGGGTGTCTCATGTGACTGGTGACAAGAAGTGGTGTAAAAAAAGACCTGTGGGATGAGGTCCACAGCTTTTTATTAACACTACTTCTTGGAGTCCAGCAGGGAAGGAATGTAGAGCCCAAAATCACCCTGAGGGAAGGAGCTCCTCTGCCAAGGGAGAAGAAGGAGGAGAAGAAGGTAGAACAAATGCAGAGGAATTTGTTGGGAAAGGTAAAGAAAGAAGTTGTGGGGGGGCTGAGACTGTGGCTCAGTGGTAAAGCCCTCGCCTAGCATGTGTGAGGCCCTGGGTTCGATCCTCAGCACCACATACAAATAAATAAAATAAAGGTATTATGTCCATCTACAACTAAAAAAGTAAAAAGGAAAAAAAAAGAAAGAAGAAGTTGGGATAGTTTATATCTCATGATTTCTATTTCTATTTTCTTTGGATAATTTGAGACATTATTTCATGTGATATCTCCCCTCAGAAATCATTTTATTTGAAGATCTGTCTATAACCTGCATCAGCTATAAGGGTTTTGGGGGGCTCCTTGCTATATTTCAGGGATGGCAGGGCTTGGCTGAACTTTCTTGCTATTTACTAGCTCAGTATTATAGTCTTTGAAGGGAGGAGGCCACTCCACATTCCTAAGGGAATCTATAAAGAGTACTAGAGATGTTTTATTTAAAAAAAATTACACATACACAATGACACTACCAGGAAGAGAGGCAGGCGGTATGTCCAGATAATTAATGACCTACCTCTTAAGAACCAATATTTCTTTTAAAATTCAAGCTTTTTAAATAAAATAGTATTTCTGAAATGCATTGAATACTTCACTTTCTTTCGAAAGAAGGACACGTAAATGGATTTTTTTTTCCCTTGGCCCATCTATAGAGCTAAATCTTTCCATATCCATTAAAATTCAGACTCAGACAGGGCTGTGATCCTGGAGGGGCTTCTGGGTGCTCAGGGTTCAGGGCTGTTAAGTATTCCATGAATTAATACAGGGTGTGAGGTATCATTTGGCTCTGAATCAGCTTTTTGTAGTTTTTCTGTCTCCTCCTGTTGACTGTGCTCTGTGAAGAGTGCAGATCGAGAGATCAATAGTAATGCACGTTGTTATAAACTTTAATGACAAATTATTGCAATAATAAGTATTATCTTCCTCTAAATTGGTTGTGAGTTTTATTACCTTTTCATTCTTTAAGCAGATACAACCATAGATACAATCTGAGAGATTGTTTACAGACGGTGCTTGGTGACTGGGTAAATTTCTTTCTTTCTTTTTTTTTTGTCCTTCGGTGACAACAAGTGGAAGCTACCATTTTCCTCAAATAACAACAGGGCTCCATGCCAGTAATTGATTTTGTCATCAGCTCTTCTAGTGGCATTTTAAATTAACGTTCCCACATATGGGTTTAATTGGAATTTAATAAGATAGTTAGTGCATAATCAGTAAAAACAACATGATCCTAAAAACATATTTGCTGAAGGTTAACCATCACAGAGATACATATCTATTATGTAGAAACCCCAATAAATACTTTTAGAATGCTAAATCATAAGTAAACATTGTGTATCACTTCAAGTAAATCCAGATCTTCAGCTTCATTTGTTATTCTCTTATAAGTAAACATTGCTGTTTACTACAACTAAATATGTTTTCATATTATCATTTGGTGTAGCACAATTCAGGATCAAGGGAAAAAGGCCTTCAACTTTAACATTAAATAGACTTTCACAGCCAGTTAGTCTGGAGTGGGACTTGAGAATTTGCATTTCTGATAGGTTTCTGTGTGATGCTGTCAGTCTGGGGACTACACTTGGAAAAGCACTGAGGTCAGTTTTATTTTAAAATTCAACACACTTAGGTTTCCTCTGCTTTACTTTAATATATGGTCTTAGCTAAAATCTGTAGCAATTGATTAGAGATGGCCACCCATTTTTTTTTGTCACCTTCGTCCCTGTTTCCTTTCCTGTCTCTTTCTTTGCATTGTCTCATTCCTTTCAGTCCCTGCCGAGACTGCCTAATCTGCAATACGAATGAATAACATTTCTGTTGTTTTAAACCATTTGGAATGGTTTACTATACAGCAACATGTAACCAAAATTTACCTGCCTAAAAGTCTTCTGTGATGAGTCAGACATAGATTTTGAGTTTTCTTTTCATGAGCATGTGTTGTAACCTCAAAAGAAAATTGTTGGCATCAAGAATTGGCAAAGGTTTATTTCAGAATATGACTTTTCAGTTTTCTTGTCCCCATATTTAATTTTATGTGAGCAAATTAAGTAACTGTCATCAAGGGCATCTTTTTCAGGGTGTTGAGAAAGTCTTTGCATCCCTTAAAATATAATCCCATGAGATCAATAATGCTTGCTTTTTCCATAATTATAACTTAATTCTTTTGCTTTAAACAATGAGACTTATCTGTTAAAATGAAAAGAACAATGTATAGTTTAGCACCTGTAGTGGTTAATTTGAATTGTCAATTTGATTGGATTCAGAGAAGCCTATAATTAGGAGGCATCTGGGTGTGTCAGTGAGGGTGTGTCTAGGAATGATTGGCATGTGGGACAGCCAACTGAGGTGGAGACACTTCCTAAGTGTGGTCAGAACCTTCCAATAGGATGGTGGCTTGGATGGAATAAAAGTTGGAAGAACAAGGAAGCAGCAGCAGATGCAAGCTTGATTCTTCTTGAACTGGTTCTTGATTGCTGCTCTGATCACCTGAGGCTATCAGGCTCTCACTTCTTCACTCTTCCAAAGTGGACTCTGCCAGTGATTCTCCAGGGAGTTTCTAGAAGCCTTCAGTCTCAAATCGGGGTTGTATTGTTGATCCCTCTTGTTTTGAGACTTCAGCCTCTTGGACTGGTTTCTTCAGCAATCTAGCCTGCAGATGGCCATTGTGGTCATAGCTTCTGGTTGCATAAACCAATTTAATAACCCCCCTTTTTATAATCATACTTGCTATTGACTCATCTCCTCTAGAGAACCCTGACAAAATACAGCACCTTATTGTTCAGTGCTGATTTGAAGCTTAGCATCGG
This sequence comes from Marmota flaviventris, assembly GCF_047511675.1. Classification (NCBI taxonomy): domain Eukaryota; kingdom Metazoa; phylum Chordata; class Mammalia; order Rodentia; family Sciuridae; genus Marmota; species Marmota flaviventris. The sequence continues at coordinate 22,817,829 of NC_092513.1, read as the reverse complement.
GACTCTCTTTTCCTGTAAGAATGGGCTCTTCCAGTTTCTTCAGTGTGCAGACACATCCCCACATTTCCACATTCAGAAACCTTGTAATTTGTGTAGGGATTTGTCTCTTTTAGCATGGAAGCAAAGGGACTGTTTTCATACCCGTAGCAGATCCCATTCCTGGAAGAAACAATGAAGCTGACACAGATTGACTCAAGTAATCAAGATCATAGGTAGAAAATTTATATTATCAATCATGAAACACACTCAGGGCTGAGGATGTAGCAACATCATAGAACACATGTGAGGCCTCAGATTCAATCCCCAGCACACCCTCAAAAGAAACTCCTACTCAACTTTTAAAATGTATTCTCATAAACACTATACTTAGCAATTATCATTTATGTAAGTACAATACAGAATTTGGTGTTTACAATTTGTTCACATAGTCAATATTATTTGGTTTCAATGTACTTTAGATGCCCAATTCAGGAAAATAATATATTGCCATGCTCTGTACTATGTTCCTACTGTGTTTTTATTACAATCATCAGAAAGCAAAGCAGTGTTCTCATAATAAGGGATGTTCAACTTAACTCAACAGTTTATTGCCCATAATACCTATTCTGGGCTAGATAGTATGCTGTGCACTGCAGGGGGTTGAAAGACCTCAATGAAGTGTAGTTGATGTAATGAAAATAGAACAAAAATGACTTCAATCCTAGTGGACTACCAGCTGCATCGGAAAAGTACAAAGTATTTCAAATGTTTCCAAAGAGAAATCTATTAAAATCTGGTAAGAGAACTAGAGAAGCCTTCTTAGAAGATTCAGTCCAATAAGCAAACAAGAGTCCCTTACAACAGAATAGCAAATTTGTACCTTATAAACCAGTGTTACACTGAGTAGCTTATTTGACTTCTGTGGTATATAGGGTAGGGATTCTCAAAAGTGTGATTCCCAGGTCATCAGCTATGCTATTTCCAGGGAGATGGTTAGAAAGGCAGAATTTCAGATCTCACTTCAGATTTTCTACATTGGGCACTGGGAGTGAAATCCCCCAGCAATCTTGAGTTTTAATCCTTCCCAAGTCTGATACATGTTATTTTGATTTCATAATGAAAAGATCAAGAAAGATTGAAGTTGGATCTTACCAAGTATCTGAAACGACATCAGGAAACCCAATTCCAAATATCAGTTGTTGAAGGTTCGATGTACTTTGTTTTGAACTGAATTTCAAGAATGGGTAGAATCTTCACAAGTAATATTGGTTGAGATTTAGGGGCCATGTTAAGGGCTAGAGGAGTTACTTCAACCAGATGAAAAATATTTTGAGATTTTAAAAGATAGATTTGAGGAAACCGACTTTTTATGTATGTATGTATGTGTGTGTGTGTGTGTGTGTGTGTATATATATGTATTTTTTTTTTAACCCAGGGGCTCTCTACCTCTGTGTTACATGCCCAGATCTTTTGATTTTATTTTTGAGAGAGGATCTGACTAGGTTGCCTGGGCTGCCCTCAAACTTGTGATCCTCCTGCCTCCGTCTTTCAGATTGCTAAGATTACAGTCATATGCTATCATTCCAGGCTTGTGTGTTAGGTTCTTTTCCCCATGAAACACATCTGAGGATGCTTATTTGTTTGTCTGTATTTCTTTTTGCATCAATGCAGACTTTAAAAAGTCACATCGTGACTCTTCATTGCATCTGGCTGGAATAATTAATTTCCACTAAAAGTTTGGGTTTTTGTGAAGCTTACGCTCCTTTTTTTTTTTTTTTTTTTGCTATACCACTTTGAGAATAAGTCTGAAGAGCCACAGAATAATCTCATTCTGTTACTTCAATGGAAAAAACATTAAAAAATTTGCAAATGACTCATAATAAGTGGTCTGAGGATCTTGGTAAGCTCTGACACATGCAGGTCTGCAATGACCAGCCATCAGAGATAAATTTGGCCAGTTCTAGCAGATTGAGGCAGGGACATAGAGAACCTGCTGGAGATAGTCTGCTGATTCTCACTGAATCTAGAAAACGGAGACTCTACTGGGACCTCTTGAGAATTGGTTCAACTTCTTGCTTGAGGTTTTGATATTTGGATGAAGATTCTTCAAGGTAAAACCTTAAAATAGGAAATGAACCACTCTGGATCACTGGAATAAAATGTTGCCTGATTTAAGTTTTTAATTAACAAATGCATATTGATTTTGATCAACTAATTTAGTAAATTTTTTAAACTCAGTTTCATTTTATTCCTTTTTACACATAGTAAAATTAACTCTTTATGGTGTGCACTTCTTTGTGTTTTGACAAACACATGTAGTTTGGCCACTACCTTCATAACCAAGAGAGAACAGTTCTATCACCTCAAAAAAAAAAAAAAATCCCTCAAACAGCCCCTTAGTAGAACGTTTTGTGCCTCCCTGTCCCCTGAGAACCAGGACCTGTTTTCCATCCCTATAATTTAGCCTATTCCAGATGACCTTATAAATGAAACCATCCAGAATGTAGCTTTTTGTATCTGGCTTATTTCATTCGCATGCTGAATTTGAAATTTTTCTTTTACTTTTTTTGCTGATCTGAATTCTCTTGTATGGATCTACCAATTTTGGAATTCAAAAATATTTGATTATATATGAATATTTAATTTGTTTCAATTTTTGGCAGTTATAAATAAAGCTACCATAAACAATTGTATACAGTTTTCTGTGAACATAGAAAACTTTTGTTATTCTTAGATAAATATAAATAAATCTAAGTGTGACATTACTGAGTCACATGGTAAATGTTTGCTTAAGTTTATAAGAAATGTACAGTTTTCCAAAGTGGCTGTACCATTTTGCATTTCCACTAGCAATGTATGAGAGTTCTGTATGCTCCATATCCTTACCATCATTTGGTATTCTTTAATTATTTTTTTCTGAAATTTAGCTATTTTAATAAAGATATGGTGGGTATTATTGTGATTTTAATTTGTATTTCTTTTGTTACTGATGATGTTGAGTATCTTTTAATATTCTTATTTGCCACTTGTATATTTTTGGTTAAGAGTCTATTTCAAACACTTTGCCCAATTTTTATTGGGCTTTTTAAAATTGAGCTTTGAAAATTCTTTTGTTAGATACATGTTTTACAAATAATTTTAGCAGAGGTTTGAAGACTGAACACATTGTTCTTCCCTTGCTCTGTGGTGTGATAAAGACCTTATTCTCTAGACCTGAGATGCTGTAGTATTGTGTCACCTTTACCAGTGTTTCATCTGCATCCTGATAGGATCTCCAAGAAGCCAGAGCTCTCCAGAGATCCCTTAGGAAGGAATTCAGGTTGAAGCTAGGAATACAAAGCCCCAGAAATGTTTTGTAAAGTGGTTGAGGGAGTCTGGGGAGAGAGCAAGGCTAGAGATAAAGGGACAAGCTACAAGCTCCTGGGTAGGTTAAGAAGTGATTTTACATTATCCGATTGTGGGCTACCTCTTATATATTACAAATATCATTAGTACAATGGTAGCATTTCTCATTAGGAGTTACTCTAATGGTCTAAGAACTGGATTTGTTCTTAGACAAATAGGTACTCCAGATTAATCACCCAATACTGTCATTGCATAGAAATTGTTTGAGGCACCAAATTATCTTTTTTTGATCTTATTGTTTTATCTTCATTTACTGACAATTTAGAATACTTTTAGCAACCTTGTGACTTGAATCTCATCGTTTCATTTATGAAAATGTTGTAGGGTACATTGGAGCAATGAATCATGGCTTCCTTGTGAGAAGTGAATCTTTTTTTTCTTAGTAGTAGTAGTGGCTATACTGCTACTTGAATAATGTTCAATCAAATTGGTCCTTGGAAATAACTAGAGTAGGGCTTCAGTGTATTGTCAAGTAACAAGCTCAGTGCTGGAAAGGTCCTCCATTTATGCTTCTCCAGCTATATCCAGTTGTCCTAATGCCTTCAAACACCAAGTCCAGTGGCCAGCTTTCAACAATGCTGGCACAAACAAAACAAGACACCCAACAATGCCTATGGCACTGCCTGCTCGTCCCATCTGCTGGGCACCTGGATGTGCTCTGTGAGCACGGGCATGTTCCTCCCTACATGACTAGACTCCTTTTGTGTGTTTCTTTGGCCAGTCTTTCCCTCCACTGAAGAGGTTGCACATGCTGTCCAGCTCTTCCCAGCCTCCTTTCCAGGGCTAGTTTTGTACCTCATGCCTCCAATCCCTGGTTTTAATTTTGCTCCCAAATTAAGCAGGCCTGCTGCACCTATAATGTTCCTGATATTGTATTTCCACTCCGGGACCCGAAGAGGGTTCTTTATCCAGAGCATGGATCCCTCCTTCCACCTAATCTCTGTCACTTTCAGAAGGCAGTATATACACATTAGTTTTGGGCCAATTTGCTTTTTTTCCATGACTTACAGGTGTTGGGTTTTCTTTTTAAAGTATCGCCAAAGTGAACTATTTACCATTTAAACAAGAGACTTATTACACCAGCGAAAGGATCAAAGTGTTTCTATAGAGATACTCTATGCATCGGCAAATGTGCCATCCCCCTGCGGCTGAATCAGCAAGTACCTCCTGAACATCCCTCCTTCCTCCACCGCTGCACAGTTACTGTGAGGCCAGCTCTCACCATCCGGCACAGAGCCCTGGAAGGGAGTCGGTATCAGAGGCTCTGCTCTCCTCTGATGAGATGGTCTCCATTAACTTCAGCCAGCTTCCTCCTGCTGGTCAGTGTCATGGGTCCTGCTGCCCCTCCAGTGGTCTCTTGGCCATTTACTAATTTATATATGTATCGGTCAGTCAGAGCATGTGATCCAAATATCCCTCCAATCATTAGAAAGTGAGGAGGAAGTAGTAAGGTCAGATATTGGTTTTATTTGTGGCGTCCATTAAACTTGGATCTCTTGCAGGCATCGAATTCCTTAAAAAGACTATTTGTATCCTCTGAACATTAGGAGGACTGGAGATTTCATTCTTTTTTTAAAAAAAATTATTTTAAGATTTGAAGATGAACATTTAGTTCTTCTTCTCCTTTTTTAGTTGTCAGTGGACTTTGATATTGTTCATTTATTTATATGCGATGCTGAGAATCGAACCCAGTGCCTCACACATACTAGGCAAGTGCTCTACCTCTGAGCCACGACCCCAGCCCTCATTCCTTCTTTTTTCTTTTTCTTTTTTAAAATTTTCTTATTGGGACACATCAACATTTTCTCCCTATATAAGAGTCAGAGTTATTTATATTTTTCTACTTTCAATAGCCTACTTAGAATCCCAAAGGGTAGAATGGATACATCAGAATGGAAAATATGTGTGTGCTGCATGTTAGAAAAGGCTCTTAAAATCAGCTACTGTATCAACATCTACTGTTGTTACTGTCTAGAGAATCCCATTGACCTACAGTCTTCATCAAGGTCCCCTGGATGCAGCTTTTGGCTGAGTTTGAGCCCAGGCTGGTCTGACTCTCTGAACAACCTGATGTGACCCATTTATTCATTTATTTGCCACTCCTATAGCAGGGAACTGGACCTGGGTTGGTGCTCCTGTCCTTGTCTTCCCCCTGTGTTCCTTCTTTCTGTTAGCCTGGGTTGCAACGGTCCCAGCAAGCCTCACTGCTGGAGATGGAACCAGTGGGGTCATCTTAGCTTCAGAGCGGGGAACACCCACTTGATTGTCCTCCATTTTGCTATTGTGGCTTCTGCTTGTTCATGGATAACAAAGGCTATTCTGCAACCAAATTTGAGAACTATTTCCTCTCTTTCCCATCTCTTTCTTTTGGAGGAAAAACACAACCATTTATATTATTGCATAAGTGCCCAAAGAATTGTTAAATGCCTGCAGATAGGTCTTCATTTATTTATTTTTTCTCACTTAAAGGGAAAATAGATCCATTAAATCCTCTAGACAAATTTAGATATTCACTACTTTACTGGAAGAATAGTAATGAGCAAAATGGCTTTACTCTTCAGATGGTGAAAAGCCAACATCTGAGCACTTTTAGAGACATGGAATTACAGACACAGCTTTCTACTTTTTTTCCTGAAATTAGATCAAAGCCAGGTAGCACAGTTGAGACTTGGTATGGTTTGTAACCCATCATTGTCATCTGAGTCTCCACTTAAAAAATGTATCCCTTGCTCTTCCCTTGAAAATTGTGGGGTAAAGACCAGTGTCCTCACATGATTCGATAGTCTTTCAAATTGAAGAATATTGTCCTAAAGGAAACAAGTCTGGATCTATGGTAGGGTAAGGTAGTGTTGGGGTGAAAGGATTTGGATTTGAGGATCATCACATCCCTTCATTATTCAGATCCACAGGCACCTGGGCCCACCGCTGGTCATCCTGTTAAGAGTCCCTGTGTTTCCCAACTCCTACTGAGGTGTGGGTGTTTTTCCATCAGGGTGGGCTCATGGCTAGTACTTTCATGGAGATGAGAGGAGAGCCAATGGCAATGTGTTACAAGGAGAAGAGAACTTTCTAGCAAATATCCAAAAGGCAGTTCATGCATGTACTTGGTACCTCACAGGGCTATCTACTTCAGAGGACTATGTAAATGACACTGAATTAATCTGTCAAGCCTGCACCCAATAGAGATGACTAGTCTTGTCAACTCTCTCTCCTGAGGCATCTCTCTCCTTCTTTATGTTTGCATCAGGGTTATTACTCACGTTTGTACTATGAATCTGTTCAGCAAAAAAACATGTATCTGATTTTATGTTCTGTACACAACTAAGTATGGGTCCTCAGGATATGAGGAAAATGATAGAAAATTAGTTTTTATTCTTTGGACTTCATTGAATCTTCTTCTGTGCTCTTGGAGCCTCGGGTGTCTGTAAATCACTGCAGAAATTATCTGTTATCTACAATGAATAAACCTATTCACTTTAAGGACATGTATGAAATATCATTTACTGTTTGTAGGGAAACTATTTTTTGAATGACTCACAAGTTAGTGTCAAATAGTATTTCTTTGAGGGAGATGGAAATGCAGGTTAACTTGTTTAAAAAAATGAAGGAATAGCCCCATTACTTGATAGTTATACAATATTAATTATGTATATATACATATATATGTATTCAAAAAATCAACCATTTTTTTTCTCCATAAGCATTAATGAATATTTCTCTATTTTAAATACATGTTCTTAAAATAAATGGGCTTCATTAAAAATACCTTGTTTTTGAACCTAAACTCTATAATCTTGTATGATCACTCAGACTACTCAAATTCCAGACAACTTTGGGAAAGGGTTCCAAATTTCAGCTTCTCCTGTGAATATACATTTGAAACCACACAGAAGAGAGAAACCACTTTACTGTGTAAGTTGCATCAGGTTTACATATATGTCCAGTGACGTACAAGTGGCTAAGTTTGATCAATATTGCATACACATTTATACAGTAAAGTAGAAGAAAGTACCATTAAAATGTCTCATCTTTATGCAGATATAAATGATTACACCTTGTGAATGTCTCCCAAATGCCTTACGAGACTTCCATGTTAATTTTGGAGGTTCATGTTTCCAATTCCTAAGGTCAGAAGACTTGTGATCTTGCTTTGTGTGATCACAAAGCTATGAGTCCTGTGTCCTCATAGTTTTCAAGGAGACACACAAAAGAGCAGAGTGGGAAGGCATCCATAGTGCTTCTTAGAGAACATTTTAATATTTTACACTTATATATGTCTTAAAGTTAATTTCCTAAGAAATCTCCCAGCAGTGATTTGAGCAACAGCTATATATTTGGAAGAATGTTACCTGCTAGAGTGACTATTTTGATAAAACACTAATTTATATATAAAATTTTTGCTGTATTTACTTAAAAAAATCAGTCCCCATTCCAGTTTGCATGTGGGCTGAATTGCTAAATGTGACAGCTCATTTAAAAGTCATTTTGCTGAGTCACCCATTCACCACAAACCCGAGGGAGGTAATTAAGAGTGGGAGTGAAGACAGAGCAGATGATTGGATTTGCTCACAAGAAGTAGATTGGAGTGAGGACCCCACTTGAGGAACTGCCTGTGTATAAACTAGGTTGTTATAAAAATGAGAATTAATCCAGCCACTAAGGAAGTACTGATTATGTCCTAATGTTCTGAACTTTGGCTACTTGATAGCTGAATGGGAGCTGAGGGCTAAAGGTAAGGAGACAGATAGAGGTTAGCCAACAAATAGTGAAAGTTAACATTTTCTTCAAAGTAGAAAATATTATGGGAGGCAACATCATCATTGCTATTATTTTTTGTGACCTATTTATTTTTTAGATTCAGTAGAATTGTCTATGATGTTGGAGTTTGTGTCTGTACTGTTCAATATGGTAGCCACTAACACAGTGGTAACTGAACACTAAAAATGTCATTAGTGTAACTCAAGAAATAAAATTTTAATACCATTTAATTTTAATTAATTTAAATTTAAATAACCCCATGGCCCACCGGCTACCATCTTGGGAGGTACTTTTAGAAAGAACTTAGGACTTCTATAATATAGGTTGAGCATCTCTAATGTGAAAATCTGAAATCCAAAATGCTCCAAAATCTAAAACGTTTTGAGGGCTGGCATGACACCAGAAGTGGAATATTCCATGCCTATTCTCAACTTTGTTTTGCACAAACTTTGTTTCATGCACAAAATTATTTAAAATATTATATAAAATGTTCTTCATTTTATGTGTAATAAGGTATATATGAAACATGAAAGAATTCTGTGTTTAGATCTGGGTCCCATTTCCAAGATATCTCATTATGCATATGCAAATATTGCAAATAAAAAAAAGAAAAAGATAAAAATCCTAAATCCAAAATACTTGTAGACCTAAGCATTTTTGACAAGGAATTTTTAACTTGTACTTGGATATCCATTTTTTTTTCTTAAAAGTGAATTTTTAATTTTTTTTAACCACTATATTTCTTATTGAGAAGATAGGAAGTATGCATTCTTTTAAAAGTTTTTGCTTATTCCAAGTAACTTACTCTTGTGTCTGCAGCATTACAGGCCTCAGAGGTTAAGACATCCTGAAGGACAGTGAAGGGGGGGAAGTCAGTAGTAGTAGGAGGCTGCTATTTGGGGACTTGAGGTGTCCACCCTGCTCAAGAGCTGTTTGACCAGACACAACGTAGCAAGCTAGCTGACAGAGAGATCAACAGGTCACCTGTCTTGGGTCAATTCTCCTATGTTCTCTTGTTTTCCTGAGATGATATTGATATTGCATGAGTAGAAAATCTGCGGCTCCTGACGCTATGGCAATTTGGTGCAGAGCTTGGGTTGTTGAAGCAGCATATGTGCAGTGGGAGCTGTCCTTCAAGGAACCACAGATGGGCCGGTGCTGGGGGAGGACTTATCTCTTCAGATATGATTCTTTATCCTGCCACCAAAATGCTGGCTCTTTTCTCTGCAATTTTCTTGTGAGATTTCAAATTGCTTCCAACACAGGGCCAGGTGTTTAACATCTACAGGTTGAATAACTGAGAAAAATAGAATTGCTTTCATTTAGAATCCTGCTGGCTTTATTTATATTTCTTAAACAAACTGGAGGGACACTCAGAGATGCCGTGACATTATTTTTTCATTTTACAAACTCATTTCTAATGTCCTGAGACCCAGGAAAGGGAAGCAACTTTTTGGGGTGTCAAGGTTGCATGGTTGGACCCTACAGAGCCTGGATTTATAAAGTTAATAAGTTCTTGAGATTGGTTTGCATTCAATTATATTTTTATAATCATTAAAATGTGATATATTTGAGTAAGGGATAGAACATTAATAATATTTATCCTTAGATCCTGAAAAAATTGGAAAAGTCCCTTGCTTTAATTATTTTTTTTTCAGATTACCAATCCTGTAGTGAGCCCCTGCCTGAACAAGCAATTTGCTAGGATTGTAACTGCTATCTGGTATCATTACCCTGATTGACATCAGAGTCTTGATCAAAAACCACAGTGCCAGGGTCCTTACCCAACACTGGTAATAAATTCAGCAGCTGTGACTTTAGTGACCCAGAGAGTCCCCCCTTCCCAAAGGTGATTTGTTGCATTCGGTGAAATTTCTGAACCATTCTGAAGGGATAGCCTCTGTCCCCCTGAAAATGGGCCCCTCTGCTGATTGTTGCTCATTTGGATTGAGCTGAGCTTCTCACGGAATCTCACAGCACTCTGCTAACGAGAGAGTCATGAATCCTTCTGAATGCTGCCTCTGGTCCCAGCAGAACACCTCCCTACCTTCCATCTCTTTGAGTTTACTAGCACTCCTAGTCTGAGTTTGACTAGTGCATGGTCCTCTAAGTCTATGCCATCTAACTTCCTTACTTCCTGAATTGCTCTTGGTTCATCCCCAGCCTGGACCTGTGCTCCTGAATCCATCTCATGTCTTCACCCAATCTAGGGCAAACTGAGTTCAAAGCCTTTCTCTGGCCTCCTCTCCACTTTTCTGTGGCCTCCCTGGGCAGCCTGTCTCTGCCACAGAAAGCAGAGTCTGATTTCCTGTCTTTAGTTTCAGTCCCCATAAATATTTTTAGAATAATTTTCTGCATAAAGAAGAAAGATGACTGCCCTTAATTCTGCACCCTCATTTTCTTTGTCTCAGCTGCTGGTCTGAAGGAGAAAAGGCTAGACTCAGGGGCACTTTGGCACAGGCTCCTAGGATCCTGCGATCAAGACATAATAAATTTATCTTGACTGGATGGTAATGAGGATGCTCATTTGCATATGTTCCCATACATTTTTGCCCAGGCACTTTCATATTCATCATATTTTCTCCTCTTAATCTGGAGTAAAGAAATTACTAGATCATAGAACAAGGTAGGAGCTGAAACAGCAATAATCTAGGTCTTTGAACTTGCTGAATGTAGAAGTTTTACACCTGGATTTTTCAAACAATATTTCTGCAAACTTGTTACATCTACTGCTCTACTTGTTTCAGTTAATATCATTGCAACCTACCCCAATACCCAACTTAGAAACCTCTGACTCATTTTCTAATTTTCTCTATCTCTGCCTACTCACATCCATCAGTGGTTGTTGAATTGTACCAGGTAGGCCAGCACCTATTCAACTGATACAGAGCGTGGGTCTGAAAGCATCATCAGTCTTTATCCTATCCTGATGGGAAAGATTTCTGGTATCATGGTACAGCATAGTCTCCAGTGGTGATCATTTTCACCCATCACGGTGAATCTGAGGCTTGGATGCATATTTGAGTCTGTTGAGGAGCTCTTCAAAAAAATAACTCCCAGGCCGAAATAAACCAGATTCGGCTGGAGGAGGGAGGGGCTCTGATGTTATCATTGTTTGGAAGCTCTTTGGATGATTCCAACAAGTAACCACAGATCCAACATGGAGGAGGAGGCCAGAGATTGGTGGTCTATGCATGTTGGTTGGAAGTAGAGCTCTATTTTATACCAAGCAAGCCAGATTCTCTGAGATTTGGGTTCTAAATCTGTGCAATAGAAATAAATACTATCATGCCTCATAAATGCTGTAGAAATCACATGGAAGTGTAAAGGAAAGCAATTCTTGAGTGGTAAAGTACTAAACAATACACGTAACTTTGGCTGTGACCACATCCTTGTTTTATCCAACAAAATAGCTTGCAGCCAATTTGCATGTATCGGCATTAGAGTGATTTCTTGACACTAGCCAAAAATCTTATTCCTATGTCTGGGAAGATGGATGGGGCTAATAATTTTAAGCACTTCTAGTGTAATTTGGGTTCTAGTTTGAATGCACATCACCTTTCAACACTATTTTTGAAAGCCAGCTAAGATACTGGCCTTACTAACACCACAGGGCAGGGAGTTCCAAAGGTTAATTACAATTGAATACTCCTTATGCCATTTCTAATGTCCTGCTGTTACATGTCACCCAGTGTCACCTTGTTCTTTTTCATGGAGCAGGAAAGCCAATCACCCCAATGACCTTTGCTTTTCTTCCTTTTATTTTAGAAACAAATACACTTTAGCTTCTTGGATTAGATAACTAAAAAATTGTGAAAACAATGTTCCAATTCCTTTGTTTGCTGAAACTCTCAGGATTCTGGCTAGATGCTTACACATGTCTGAGAGTAACAGATGAAAAGTGTTGCTATTTAATTTCCAGAGAGAATGGCCAGAGGCTGAGTCTTGAGTTTCTTTCTTCAGGTGGTAAAGCTCTAGGAAGGGCTAACTCAGTAACCCAGATAGTATTTGTAGGAGCATCAGCTGTCCTGATGGACGTCACAGAACTTTGAGCTGTAGCAAGAGAGAGCCAATTCACAGATTTCATTATTTTTTTTTCTAATTAATTCTGATTTTTCTGATTATTGAATGCTTATGAGAGAAAAGTGAGAAAGAGAGAGACTGGTGAGTGAGAAATGAAGGATGGAGACCAGGCAGAGATCCACACAAAGGTTTATTTGTCAGAGCTGACAAATAAAGGCCATCCCTCTATAGAGTGGAGAGAGGTGTCTGATATATTCTGGTGTTCAGCTTTTGTCAGGTAGGGGTTTTTGGAATTGTATCTGTGGCACTATGGGATAGGCTCAGGAGTGCTTGCATCAGAGCTAGGCGGGTGGGAATAGCATGGGATTGGCTTAGGGTTATGGTCCCATGGGGTAGGTCACTAATGGGGGTGGGGGGAGTTTGGGTAAGAAGAAGTACAGGAAAGTGAAACTTATCTCATAAGATGGTGGTTAACATTTAAGATGGGTGCTCAGATGTTAAACAAGACCCTATAGCTTATAGTAAAGAAAAAGCCATCAACACAGAGATAATACATTTAAAATATCCATAATTTGCCTCATAGATTATTACTTTAAATTTTGGATTATATTCTTTGCATATCTTGTTTTTCTCAAAATATTCTGCTTATAATGTGATTTTCATGATCCCCTCCCCCCCAAATGATTTCATTTTATGGACATTTTGATAACATAAAACCAAACATGTAACCCTCTCTGTCTTTCTCTCTCTCTCTACATACTAAGGCAGATGCACACAAACAGGGTGTGCTAGGCACTGCACTATGGGCTAATTTTTAATGAGGGCCATTTTGGAAAAAAAATTGTTGTCAGTATTATCCCAGAGTTCCTGGGCTGCCAGAGTTCAAGCTCTTCTTTGTGAAGCAGAATTCAAGTTCGCATTCACCATAATCCCACACAGCACACATTGCAATATCTCTATTACTATGTTTCTCATTTTGGAAAACCAAGCAAGGTTAAAAATATCTTCACTCCAAACAATGCTATCTATAAAGCAGATCTATCAGCAGCTCTGTTCTCCCTTCTTGGTCCTAGCCAGCTGTGAATGGGGCTAATGAGCAGGTTCTGGGACAACACTACAGGACTGCTGGGGTGTATGGCCAGAGCCCCTGATATCTGTCCATTAGCAGATGGCCATCAGCAGCATGGAGGAGGGTCAGCTGCCCTTGAAGCTACATTTAGCAGCTACAGTGAAGGGCCTATATAAACAGTCAGGCCTGGGCAGAAATAGAATTGCCATACTGGAAGAGTCAAGCTAGCCTATCAACTGGGTCAGCTTCTGCATTTCCATATGGAATCAAGAAGACTCTAGTCAATGTGACAAAATTTTAGGGACTAAAATTGTAACGTCCCTTCCCTGAAGTGTATATTAGTTCAATCATGTTTTCTAGTGTGGGATCCTGCCCATCTCTAACTGTGCCTTCTATGAACAGCCCTGAAAGATGCGCTGTGCTTCTACAGCCAGGCCTCACCCAGACTCCAGTCTGGGGGCACAAGTCATCATTGTGCGCCAACAACAATAGACATTGCTTAGGAGGGTTGAAGCTTGTTGATTTCTTTTTAGGCTTGATGCCTTGTCTATATATGGTTTCTTACAAGTCTGTGAATATGTATGTATTTATCATCCATTTAAACATCCATAAAGAAGATTTACAGAATAGTCGCTAAGATCCTCAGTGACTGCACACAACTACAAGACACAGTCTTTACCCTAAAAAAGCTTCCATTCTGGCCACATAAAACTAATGCCCATTAAATATATCAGAGTTGCTAAGGGAGAATATGATTGAAAATAAATTCATTTAGTACAAAGACTTGCTGGAACAGAGGAGAACTGATGAGAACCAAGACTGAAGGGCATCCTTCCAGAAGTGAGATCCTACCTCAGCCCTGATGAAAGGATAAAAATGATTTACATGGACTGGGGTAGTGAGCAAGGAGGGAGGTATAGTCTTTAAGCAGAACTGAGCTGTGAACATGCTTGATTCATGAGATTTTTAAGAAATTGAACAAAAATGGCACAAACGTGTTGGAAGCTATCTGTACATGATGTGGTGGAATTTAAGTTCTAAAAGAGGAGAGGAAGACTCTTGGAGGAAAGGGGGAGCAGCATGATCAAGTTCAAAAGTAAGTAAAGCTGAACATCTCCATTTGTCCTTGGGTATTATTAAGTTAACAAATGCTTTTAAATATTTCTGGTCAGCATGGCTTAGCCTCATTCCTCTTGAAGTCCTTTTTCATTGTAGGTCAGTTCCTCCAGGCCAATGATAGAATTATAAAGAATAGAATTATAAAGTGTTATACAACTATACTTGGTATAGTTCCTTATATAGAATAAAGATGCTGACTTTGGTTAATTTTTAATAATGCTCTGAGGGTGCATGGAATCAGCCCATTTTCTCTCCTGTGACCAGTTTTATGTATGGTAAAGATGGCTCATTATGGAACTGAATATTTAAAACATGATCTTCCCCTTTTCTCTCCTCGAATCTTCTCTTTAAACAATCAAGAGGTAGACAGAATACAGTCTAGTGATATCTGATCTTTCTGATGAGTCTTACAGTTCAAGGTTGAATGTTTCTTGGTATTCAAGTAACAGGTACTCATTCTAAATCTTCTGGGCTTGAAATGGTCCTGAATGGAGTTAGGAAATATCTGATTAATCCTTTTCATATTACATTTGAGAAAAGTGAGGAGCAAAGAGAGAAAACAGCTTTTTCTGTCTCATTAAGGGATGTCAATTTGTCTAGGACAAATCACTGCCTACTTTCCTGTGCTACTTCTATGTTCAGCTCAGCCCCTCTGCCTGCCCTTTCCTCCCATGACTGCTCATCATACAAGCGTGTAAAATAAAAACATTTCAATTAAAAAGTTAAGCCGATAATTGCTCTATAGTAACTATGATTTATATCACTTCATAATAATTATTTATGCACATGATTATTTGGTGTATGATGTATATGATGTATATATTTCATTGAAACGTAATCACAGTTATATTTGTTCTTTAACCTCTCTTTCTAACCTACATTTATCATGAGCATCTTTTCCTGACACTAAAGAAATACTAGCACCTGCATATTCAAAGATTCCATTGTGCTCCATCTTACGGTTGAATTATAATATTTGAATACAATATCCTGGTGCTATACTTTAAAATTATTTCCAGTTTTATCACAGATTCATTTATTTCCTTAGGACAAATTTCAACAAATAGAATTGTTAGGTCAAAAGATATGTGCATTTTTCGAGACTTTTGATACATATTACCAGAATGCCCTTTGGGAAGGTCGGAACAATTTGCTCTCTCCAGGAGTGTAGAACATTTTCCCCTGCACCCTCACACAGCGGACACCAACATTTTAACTCTTCACAATGTGGTATGTAAACCATTCTGTGCTTTTTCAGTTTTAATTTGATTTGTATTTTTTGATAAAGGTAGAAGTCTAACACTTTTTTTTCATAAGTTTATTTGCCATTTGTGAACTAGAAATATTTTTCTTGAGGTCAGCAAGCTTAGATTTTGTGAAATGCACTGACTTTCATGGATCCAATTAAATAGTATTCAAAGAATGAACTAACTAGGTATTAGACCCTGCACATGTAAGCTAGAGGTTATGTACTGCATTGTCTGTCAAGGTTCTGTGGGACTAAAAACCAAGAAATGAATGACGTGGATGGCAAAGCATCTTTAAATTCCTTCAGCTACGTAGGTACTGACTTATAGTACAATGTGCCAGATTAATACTTTTGTTTTATTTTTTTTACTCTTCCTCAGATATTAACAATTATGCTCTAAAATTTGCCAATTTCCATAAAAGACACCCTTGTGCTCTCTCTTTCTGAGAGACTAACACTTCATTGAGATCCAGTTATCCAGTCTGTACTCACTATAATGCTACCCTCTTTGCCAACCATATCTAACTGTAGTTGATCAACATTTCCCTACATACTTTACATTCTTCACTTGCAAAAGAATAGCTACCCATCTTTGTCCAAGTGTATTTTTCTTACTTAGTGTTTCAGTCAGTTTTTTCTTTGCTGTGACCAAAAGACCTTACAAAATAACAGAGGAGGAAAAGTTTATTTTGGCTTATGGTTTAAGAGGTTCAGTCTGTGGTTGGCTGACACCATAGCTCTGGGCCCAAGGTGAGACAGAACACCATGGTAGTCAGGGTGGGTGTTGTTGGTAGAGGAAAACAGCTCAGGAAAGAACAGCCAGGAAGCATAGAGAACCCGAGAGCTCTGCTCATCAGGGACAAAATGTAAATACTAAAGGCATGCTCCCAGTGAGTTGTTTCCTCTAGCCACAACCTACCTGCCTACAGCTATCACCCAGTTAAATCATATCAGTGAATTAGTCCACTGATTATCTTACAACTCTCAGATTCTACCTATATCACCTCTGAATGTTCTTGCATTGTCTCAAAAATGAGTGTTTGGGGGACACCTCATTTCCAAACCATGATACTTAGCTTGGTTATCATTCAGTCTCTTGGTCATGTGGAAATGTACATTCTAGGTATACATGTATATCATTTATGTCTGCATGATACACACCGAATAGTGATAAAAACAGCGTTTGTAATTTTTTGTTGGAACATGATTCCCTTTTCCTCCAGGGAATCTTACTCAGAAATCAGGGCCTTCCTCTGTGGGTATTCCAGCCCCCAGTGGAGGGCTTCCCTCCTCTCTATCTTCATAACTCTCTGTTCCTCAAGTAGAGTCTGAAGAATTTCCTGTGGCTTATTTTATAGGAGCCTGTGTCTCTCATTAAATTATGGTCATCTTGGGAACGAGGCAAGTATTTTATTCCTTTTCATAGCACCTAACACTGAGCAGCTGATTAATATAAGTACATACTGCTTGAAAAGTCAATTGGATTCCCAGTGGAAGTTGGGAAAAGGGTAGGGGCAGATATTCAAAGTGATACGGCAGGATGCCATGAGGAACTAAAGGGAATCCAGAGTCTGAAAGGTAGAGTCTCTGGAAAGGTTGTGTCATGATCAAACTTGGTTTATTCTGCAACTTTGTCTTAAGCTACTCCTATGGATTACTGGTTTGTAAACTCTTGGTTTTTACACATTAGTAAAAATCTTAAAAAGTGACATTTGTCATATAATGATATTTGATCATATAATAATTGGATATGGTTGGCAAAGAGGGTAGAATTGTGTGATTACAGATTGGATAACTGGAACCCAATGAGGTGTTAGTATCCCAAAAAGAGAGAGTACCAGGGTGTCTTTTATGGAAATTGGCCATGTTTTAAAGCATGATGTTAATATCCGGGGAAGAGTAAAAAAAATAAAACAAAGTATTAATCTGGTATACTTCTATAAGTCAGTACCTACGTAGCTGAAGGAATTTAAAGATGCTTTGCCTCATTCATTTCTTGGTTTTTAGTCCCACAGAACCTTGACAGACAATGCAGTACATAACTTCTAGCTCACATGTGCAGGGTCTAGCTCACATGTGTATTTACTATAAGACAGTTGAGAGATTTTGATAATCCTAAAGGAGGAATCATGCTATAAGGATAAAGGATAGCATTTAAAAATGAATGCATGTAGCTGATGAAGAGCTCTCTGCACCATCTCCATTGTTCTCCTGTTGGATTGTGAAGACTTCATCACTCAGTAGTACCAGCATGCAGACTGGCATATCAAAACAACTAGTGTGACCCAATATTGAGATGAATGAGGACATAGCAGTTTGAGGGCAGAATGGTTTCCTCTGACAGGTGGAACTTGTATACCCTCTCTTTGGCTATAGTGGTAATCAGTGAGGAACATATTCCTCTAATTCTTCATAGAGTAAGAGAGACTTGACATTACAGCTTTATTGTTAAAGGGGAGTATTTGCACTCCATGACGAATGGTCCTGGAGATAGTACACAGTATCTTCTTCCCTGACTTCAATAATGATCTTAACTAGACAAGATCCTAGGAATTTTTTGCAGCTATAACATTAACCAGCTATGTCAGGAGCTGTAAGCAAACAAAAAGAGAAAGATACTCTGGCTTTTAGTTCCTCCTCTCAAAAGGAAGCAGCTCATGATATACTTGGGGACATTAAATTTGGGTCAAGTATAAGTCTGAGGAATTAGAATCAAATCATTTGAGTGGCATTCCTCTCTCCCCACATGTCTTAGCTGGTAGTCTAAAGACATTAGGGAGGGGGATCCTGACAGGAGGAGAAGGAATATTGAGGAAATATACTCTATGGAACAGCCACACAGAGGGTTCTGCACAGAGGATTCCTAATTCCTTTTCTTTTTCCTTGTCTAGGAACAAGCCCAGAAATGGAATCACCAAATCAAATGATAATTCTGTTTTTAATTTTTTGAGAATTGCCCTACTGTTTTACATAGTATCTGTACCATTTTGTATTACCATTGACAATGGACAAGGGTTCTGGTCAAATCCTGAATGAAGGGTTAGAGTGCCAACACTTTAGTTGGAGGTACAAGGGCCAAATGTAGAACGTACAGAGGGAGGAGTGAAACAGGGCAGGGAAGGCAGCCAGTAGAGCTTGTGCTATAAAGCCAGATGCTGAACCTGCCTAGTATGCCTTAATCCCATGAGGAAATGTTGGAAAATGCCTCAGACTTATCCAGGTCAAAGGATGAGATGGTATATATCTCTGCACTGGTTAACTGCTAGTTAAGGGCTGCCTGTGGCAGGCTATTAATTCCCAGATAATTTTGGGCTACACTGCACAAAAATGAGCTTTGGCAAACTAAGGCAATACCCTGATAATTACAAAGGTGCTGTCCTTTGGAAGTCAGGCCAACATGCCTAAACAAGGCAATGGGCACCAGAAACATGAATGGACTTCTTTCCACGGACTGGACACAAACCCATATTTTACTCTGAAATTAATATATTATTAAAAAATAAAAAATGATGAATAAAAAAAGATGACTGTAGACTCTTCCTTAACACAACATATGAAAATTAACTCAAAATTAACCAAAGTCCTAAATGTAAGACTTACACTGCAAACTCATAAAAAGAAACAGGACCAAAGCTTCGTCATTTTGGATTTGGCAATGATTTATTGAATATGACCCAAAAGGGAAAGGCAACAAAAGAAATAATAGAAAAATTGGCCTTCCTGAAAATTCAAGAATATTGTGCATCAGAATATAGTATCAACAGAATAAAAATGTCACCCTGCAGAATGGGAGGAAATATTTTTAAATCTTATAGCTAATAATGGACTAATATTCAGACTACATAGAGAACTCCTACAAGAATAATAATAAAAAACCTGATTAAAAATGAGCAAAGAACATAGATATCTCTCAAACGTAGATATATGAGTGACCAAGGCAGACATAAAAAGAAATTCAACATTATTAGTCATTAAGGGTGTAAATCAGAACTATTATGAGATACCATCTTTTTACCCATTAGAATACCTATCAAAAATTCAAGAATGATAAGTGTTGATGAGGATGTAGAAAAATTAGAACACTTGTCTACTGTTGGTGGTCATGAAAAATGGTAAAGATGCTATGGAAAACAATATGGAAGGTCTTAAAAAATTAAAAAATAGAATTACTGTATAATATGAGTATTTCATTTCTGAGTACATACCCCCCAAAATTGACAAAAGGTGTTTTTTTTGGTAATAGTATTTTTTAAATTGGTTCTTTTTAGTTAAACATGGCAGTAGAATTTATTTTGCTATAATTACACAAGCGTGGAATATATTTTATTCTAATAGGACTCCATTCTTGTGGATCAACATGATGGTAGGTTTCACTATGTACATTCATATATGTACAAAGAAAAATTAGCTCAGATTCATTCCACATCGTGCCTTTTCCCATCCTCCTCCCTTCGCTTTGTCTAATCTACCAAATATCTATTCTTCCCCTCTCTCTCCTTATTGTGGGTTAACTTTCACCTTTGGCTTTTTGGGGACTGGCTTATTTCACTTAGTACAATAGTCTCTGGATCCATTCATTTTCCAGCAAATGTCATAAAGTCATTCTTTTTTTATGACTGAGTCATATTCCCTTGTGTATATATACCACATTTCCTTTATCCATTCATCTGTTGGAGGATACCTATGTTGGTTCCATAGCTTAGTTATTGTGAATTGAGCTCCTGTAGACATTGATGTGGCTGTGTTACTGTAGTACCCTGATTTTAAATCCTTTGTGTATATATATATATACCAAGGAGTGGAATTGCCAGATCAAATAGTGGTTCCATTCCTAGATTTTTGAGGAATCTCCATATTGCTTTCCAGAGTGGTGCACAAATCTGCAGTCCCACCAGCAATGTATAAGTGTACCTTTTCTCCCACATCCTCACCTACATTTATTGTTTCTTGGATTCTTGATAATTGACATTCTGATTGGAGTGAGATGGACTTCTCTAATTGTTAGAGATGTCGAACATTTTTTTAATATATTTGTTGACCATTCATATTTCTTCTTATGTGAAGTGTCTATTCAGTTTCTTTGCCCATTTATTGATTGGGTTCTTTGTCATTTAAGTTTATAGTACTATTATTCACAATGGCTAAAATGTGGAAGTGCTCAAGTGCTTATCATCAGATGAAGGGAAAGCAAAATGAGGCATGTACATATGTGAAATATTAGCCATCCTGGCAAAGGAAGAGAGTTCTGACATATGCTAGAGCACCGTGAACATTGCACCAAGTGAAACAAGCCAGTCATAAGAAGATCAGCACTGTCTGACTCCACTTATAAAAGCACATAGAGGAGTCAAAGTTACAGAGACAAAAAGTAGAATGGCTGTTGCCAGGGGCTGGGGAGAGGGCAGAATGGGGCATTATTGTTAATGGACACAGAGTTTCAGCTTTATGAGATGAGAAGAGTTGCAGAGCTGGATGGTGGCGCTGGGTGCACCACATTAAGAATGTATTTTATGCCACCAAATTACATACTTAAAATAATTAAGTTGGTAAATGCCAAAAAATTAGTGTGCTATATGGCATGAGAGAAAGCAGTCAAATGCAAAGAATCTCCAGGTGTGAATGAGTCATGCACAAGGCAAAGACTGTTTGAAAATACAGACAGATGAGGAACAGAGATTAACAGAAAATGGGGGTGATTTTCATTGCTAATTATGCCCAATTCTACTCATTGCATTTATTTTGTCCTAGGGATACATATTTTCTGTCAAAGGATTTGCAATATTTCTTATGATGGTCTTGGGTAAACTAAATGTCAAGTTTGGGAGCTTTATCCTTGTGTTCTATGTAATGCTAGAATAATCATCTCTCAGCATTTTCTAAATATTTATCTCTGGAAATGATGTTCGCTGGCACAGAAATATTGACATGAAATATCTTTACCATATAGTAGGTAACAAATAAAATGCAATAAATGGCAGTAGAAATTCAAACATCTGTATATCCCATTGATATTTATTCAGCACCAACTGTATGCCAGGCAGTATGATAGATATGAGGAATGAAGAACAGTGATGATACTGTTAAGAACTCATCTGATAATCATCTGGAATCTAGTTCTGGTCTAGTGGGGAAATGAGAAATGCAGATTGAGTGCTCGTAGTGAATCAAATAGGACATCTCTTGGATATGAGGAGTGCAATGACAACACCGTGCATTTTCTGCAGGTTTCTCCTCTCCAAGCAACACTCTCAGTTGGAAAGCAGAATTTCCTGTAGTCCATCCACTTGCTGTGCACTGGTCTGTGCTGGACTCCAAAAGATGGAAAGGAGGGAATCGTTGATTTGCCACTCACTGTGCAGGGTGCTTTTACCTGCATACATGTTGCAGTGAGCTCGTTTTTGTGCACGCCCAAATGCATGTAAAATCCCTAACCCCCAAAGGGATGGCATTTGGAGATCAGGGCTTTGGGAGGTAATTCGGTGTAGATGAGGTCATGAGGGTAGAGCCCTCATGTTGGGATTAGTGTTCTTTTTGGAAAGGAAGATGCCAGAGTGTGCTTGGGTGCTGTCTCCTTCTCTCTCTCTTCCTCTCTCCCTCCTATTTTAGGGAACATTTAGAATTCAGCTGTCTGCAGGCCAGGAAAAGGGTCCTCACAAGACACTAAATCTTCTACCACCTTGATCTTGGATTTTCCAGTTGTTAGAACTGTAAAAATAAATGTATGTTGTTTAGATCACCCAATATTTTGTTATATCAGCCTAAGCTGCTATGTTTTACATGAAGTCATGACTTGGGAGGAGATACTATGTTTACTTTATGAATGAGAAAACTGAGGCCCAGGAAAGTTAAGTAAATAGTTCATGGTCAAAGACGAGATTCTCCCAATCTGAGAGTCAAATAAAAGTTTATATCCAATGCTAAGCCTAGGGATTCATTCATTGTGACATGAATCTGATTGATTTTACTGAAATGTTAGAGGTCAAATCTTTGGAACCATTAAATCTATGCAAACCAAGGCGGGAGGCTTGCTTGTTTGCTTTTTATTTTTTTTGTGGGAACACTCTAGTAAGGAACACCTTTTTTTATGCAAATCTTTGTGGTGCCCTAGGAGATTTGTTCTACTGGACACTTAGGAAAAGAAGAGACTGGGGGCATCATAGGAGACTATTTCACTGAAATTCGACTCAACACTTTCAAGGCAACAATTCTCAGGGGATTGCACATGACAGTTATGTCATTCTTAGCTGCCAATGTCCTTGATCTCCAAGTTGTCCAGCTGGCCCTAATGTTTTCATCTGCTCCATCTTACTGTTCTTGCCCAGCTCATGGGGGAATGCTGAAAGATTCCTCTTCTTTGATTTCTCTGACTCTGGTTATCACTTTTGGGGAGGATTTGGCTCCACACCTGCCCCCACCCCCTTTTGACATCATGGACACTGTAGTATGGATTCAATTTTGCTTCCCTCTCACCTCTGTGGGTTAGATATCTTGCACTCTCTATAGTTTCTGACCACAGCCCAGCTACCTGAGTTTCCATGTCGATTGCCACAGGTCAGCTCTGTCTAATTCTTCTAGAACAAAATGCCTTCAGCATTTCTTTTTTAAACAAATATTTATAATAAAAAAATTAATTAATTAAAAAAAAACCCTATGTGCCATGTGTTATAGCGGGTTCTGAAGTCAAAACAGTGGAACAGCACACACATTAATTTTATAACCTAATGTGGGTGTATGTATGGGGGGATGTGGAGGAAATTAGTGTTCAATGAAAACAGACAAGAGGAGTTTTTATTTTGATCTTTAAAAAGGGTGTTAAGAGAAGGCTTTCTATTTAGAAGCAATGTCAAGATAGAAACCTAAAACCTCATGTGAACAGACTTTTAACAGGTAGAAGGGATGAGTATGAGAAAAAAAATCATTTACTGAAGGGAATTTTCACCAAATGGCCCAGAAGCACAAGAAAATATAGTAGAGCTCTTGGGGAACTGAATGACAGCAGATGACGCTTGAACCCTAGGTAGGGGACAAAATCACTGTGAACCTTGTAAGTCATGTTAATAACTTTGTCCTCCATCCTGAGATTAGTGGAACCTATTGAATTGTTTTGAGGAGATGGTAAAGAAGTATTGACAAGACACAAATAGAATTCTGGTTTCTGCAGGATCACTCTGGCTATTGTGTAGAGATTGGTATGCTATGATGAGAGAGAGTAGAAATAGAAATCTGTTTAATTTTCTTGTGTCTCTTTTTCAAGTGAATGATGGTGTTCTGGAATAGGGGAATAAGAGAGAAGAAAGCAATGCTTGAATTCGAGATGTATTGAGGAGGGAGAGAATTCTGATTGGTCCATGTGGCTATTGGTTAAGGTAGTCAGTTGGTTCTTGGTAACTATTTTTAGTGCCTCAAGACAGTTCACATACATGTTTCCCAGAAGGTGACCATTGAGCTGATTTATCTATGTGTTCATCATTATCAGTTCATTTTAGGGAGTGTTTGCTAAAATTAGTGTCAGTATTAAAATTTAAACATCAATGAAAAATCATTTATCGTTCAATGTAGATATTGTTCTTTATCCACAAAGAGACTGGCTTCCAGGCACATCTTTTGCTTCAATGAGGGGTTTGGAAGTTCAAGAGAAAAAGCGCACTTGTCATGCTGTGACACTGTTATTGCAGCCCTGGGATTAGAGAGAGACTTGCTCACGTATCCTTCTGATGTTTGCTCTTGACTTTGTTTTATTTTCTTGCCAGTCTGTGAACTTGTAACAAGGGATATTTTGCAAAATACCATGCAGTAGAAACAGTAAGGTAGGATTTAAGCTAAATATCTATCTGTTTTCAAAAGTCTTTTGTGGACAACAGTGTTTGAATCAGTCTATGACTGAAAGCCAGCTGTAAAAAATTGAATTAGGGTCAACAATTGAACAACTATGTGCATCATGCAGTTCCATCATCAGAAGGCAAACAAACAAATAATAAAGAAAGCAGATGTTGTATTGTTCCTCAGATATCTTAGGGGTCAAAAGTGATTGCTATGTGAAAATATTTTTTATAATTTTGAGACTTTCTCCTTTTTGAAAAAAAATTCCACCATTCTTCATATTGGGATATAATCTGAGAAGGGGTCAGTTACCCTTGATAGTTCAAACTTGTCACCTCTTAATCATGAATTTAGGAATTGGCACACAGCTGGGCAAAGTAAACATTTTGCAAATGAAAGATATGGTACCTCCTTTTGTTTGTCTTACAATTTTTTCTTCCAAATGTTGTTATTCTCTTGTTCTAACTTTCTACTTTTTCTTGACCTTATTTTGTCATATAAGTCCAAGTTATAATTATTATCTCAAAAAAAATTTGATCTAATTACTTTGGTATTAACACTTTTCAGCTTTAGGTTTTTCCCCCATTCTAAAACATTCTAACCAGCATAACATTATGTTACTTCTCTCTGGTTATATTTCTTGATGTGATGTGACACGAAGCATCTTACTTGTGAACAGATGGATGATGGCTATGATTAGGGAATGGAAATAGGATTTTCTGTTTTATTTCTGCTTCTCCACTTGAGGATATGGTGGGTGTTAGTTTGAATTACTGTTCCCAGTTATTATCTGCCTTCCCTATAACTCATCACGGAACGTTCATTGCTCCATAATGGGAGGAGAATACTCCCTGACCCTCTTGATATCAAGTGTGGTTCTGTGACCCAATTTGGCCAGTGGAGAGTGAATAGTCAGGACATGAGCCTTATCCAAGCAGAACTTCTAAAAGAATTCCATAGTTTATCCAGCACAGTTTTCTCTCTTTCATGCTATAAGGCTAATTCTTCAGCCTTATACATTCTCAATGGTGATGTTGAACCCAATGTGGTAAAATTAACTCTTGGATATAAGGCAAAATTTATGTAGAGAGCACAGATAAACAGAAAGTACATAAACATATAAAAAAGAATTGGGAAACACCAGACTCAATCCTTGGGATGGGGAAGATACATACAGTAAAGCTATGAAATCCTTCTACCCACAGCTGATGGATAACATGAGTGAGAAGCAGCCCCTTTGCTGTTGTGATCCACCCAGGGTTTGGGGTTATAACCATGCTGTGGCCTAGGAAAATCTGAGTGCCACCACTAGCCATCTGTTGGCTTTTATGTTCTTCATAGCACTCTGGACAATTTTCTTGGGGCCTAACTCTTGGAAGTTTGGTTCCAAAGATCTAGTCTAAGTTTTGATAATCCTTGCTTTTGAAAGGGTCTCCTGATAGTACTGATGAGTATTTGGGTTTGGGGTCAGTGATGTTGACCAGGCCATAGTTCTGTGATTCATGGGCAGCATCTAGCCATCTAAGTAAATTTGTCTCAGATGTAACATTTGGTGTTCTGAACTATTTCCCAGTTTTCATCTGCGAGTTATAGCAAATACTGACAAAAAACATTGCTAGCCAAGAGATCATTTGCAAAACCCACCTGAAGCTGTTGTACCATTTCCTTGCCCAGTATTTCCTCGTGTGTATAGTTTACTTTTTTGCCAGTTTGTCAGCTGGATCGTAGAGTGTTCATTGCTCTATTTTTACCCCAGCCTCAGCTTTCTATTCTCTGATTTCCATCTTGTACCTATGGAGACTGTGGTCTGGGAATGGGGGTCTTGGCTCAGTTTTTAACTCATTACTCAACTCTTGCCCTCTTTTACATTGGACTCATGATTTCATTTTGTTACCTACAAACCCAACTCTTCATTCAGTTGTCCACATCTGGTCTCTGCCTTTCACGGTGACCCTGATTTCTGGTCTTCTGTTGAAAGCTACTTTAAAGTTTGAGTTTGGGATGTATGCCAATGAGACACGAAGGGAGATCTGTTGGCCATTGTGGGGTTATTAGTCTTCTAAGAAGCACTTAGAAAAAGAACAAGTTTCTTTTTTTCTCATTCACTATCAGGTAACTAAGTATTCTTGATGCATCATTTCATGACTACGTATTATATGTTACTGTGAATCAAGCAGAGAGGAAAAACAAAGTATTTTGGGCCTTTGATGACACCAGTACGCTGCTGTTCCAAACCTGAAATTTCCTAAATTCAAACTTCTTTACATGTGACAGATTTGAAAGTTTTCACCATTAAAGCCACTGTTAATTAGGCATTCTATACTTGCAAGCAAAAGCATATCTGATACAAACTTGCTTTGACTTTTCCAGCAACTCTTGCTCACATTTTCTTCTTTCAAGTTCCATATTATCTCCACTGCATGTCTGGTTCTTGTATCCTGTCTACTATTTCACATATATGTTTTGCCTCTCTCTTGGTTTTGTAAGCTACTTATAGACTGGAAGCAGATTGTTTATTTGTCACTTTGGGCATTCCTTGCAATGACTTTCTCAGGGTAGAAAAATAAAACTCTTGTTTTTACCTGTGTTAAGTTTACCCTTAAACATTTCAAGCTCAAAGTATCAAGGTCTATTAATGCCCACCTGTAAAAAAAAAAAAATTGAACTTAGGAAATTTCAGGTTTGAAAAAACAATTCAGCAGTGTCCCCAAAGTAGCTGTGACCAATCTGCTTTTTTTTTTTTACTTGTCATTTTGATGAGCCATGAATTGATGGAAGTGGACATTGAGATATTCCATAAAATTTCTATGAAGGGGAGCCTAATGTCCTTTGGGTAAAAGAAGAGTTCACTTCACGTGTTTGTCCCTTTTAACCTCTTAGTTTCGTGTTTTTAATGACTTCTTTGGTCTGTTGATATTTGAAACATTAACATAATTATCTATCTTAACATATTGTATTTGCCACCTGCTGGGGATGAAACATTGAAACTATCACTAGTAGCTCATTAACAATAACACTAGTCCCTCATTAACAGTGTTGACCCAATTACATGTTGTGTATCCCAGAGACAAATAACTATAATTGCAACTCAAAAGTGATTTCATAAACACGAAGATTCTTTTTTTTGAAATGCAAATCAGAATACATTATTTGAATTTTCCACATAAATATAGGCTTAAATGAAACAAAACCATTCAACCAAATAAAATAAAAATTCAATCTAAAGAGAGGCCATTTGGAATCAATTGGTACAAAACACATTCTGCTTTGAAAGATCAAAGCACTTTCATTGCTGGGTGCAGAAATTAAACAAGTTAGCAACAATGAAAGCCAGACATCTGGTAAGTGACATCTCCCCTGGCTATCAGCAGGTAGTGATTTTCTTTTGGAACCATTCAGCTTATTGTCTGTTGCCTGGACAATGGAAGTCTGATGAAGCATTGATATAATCTGCCTGGAGGTTTAAAAGCTCCATTGAAGAGATGGAAAGGCAGCGAGTTTTGTAGGGAAAAATAATCATTATATATACATATATATGTAGACATAAATAACTGTACCTCTACCCATCATCGCGGGGAAGAGACCTGTATAAATAGAAGCAAATGTAGTGTGATATATTTGCAGAGCTAGGGAATGTTCTTTTACCCAGACAATTACTATGATAAAAATTAGGCAAAGATAGCCCAGGGAAATGGGAAGAGACAGCTCCCAGAAAGAAAATCTGTGCTAAAGTCAAGATGTTAAAAGCAGAGACATTTCTTCAATACCAGCAGACTGCTTCATGGCCTGTTTTTTTTTTTCTTTTTTCTGTTGACAGAAAAAAATACTGCCAGAGGAAAGGGGGCCAAGGGATGGTAAAGGAAGGGAAACATCAGCTGGGAGAACAAAACTTTGAAATTTACAGTCCAGAACACCGGCTTCCAAGATTTTCTTAGAAAGTCTCCGTTGGACAAACATTCAATATAATAATGATGCCTATTCTTGTTCTATTATTTAACAAGGCTATGTGGTCGATAAGATGCTGTATTTACCATTTAAAATGTTAAAATAACCAAACATACACTGAATGCTGGAAATCTCCCAGGCACTGTTGAATGCTGGAGGGGAGACTTTAAACCAGGAACATGACTTGGGACCTAGCTTTCAGGAAGATGTCTCTCTCTGGCATTAATATAAAGCAAAGCCTGTCACTGGGAAAAGTACCAAGTGTTATGGACTCCCCACGAGGCTAAAAGAACAGGAGAAATTCAGCTCTGGCTCTGGCAAAATACTCTGAGTCTCATTTCCGTTTTAAATGCACTCTTCTCTGATCTGCCGACAACAGGGAGACTCAAATGATGGGAGGGTTCTGAAAAGTACTTTTGGGATGACAACACACCCAGTGAAAATGTTCATGCCCTCTATGGAGAATAGGCAGAGGGGGAATTGATTCGGACAGAGGTCACACTCTGGGAGCTCCATGAAACTCTAGAGCAGGCCCAGGGTACTTGACCATCCGGAATGTGCTGAGTTCAGGAGTTAACCTGATCCTGGGGATCGATTGTAATTGACTTATGTCACACAGATTTTGCCATTTTTGCAGGAACCTTTGATGGAAAGTCATTAGAACATTACATCGTTCCTTAACACGTCCAATATGAAGGAAAATATTTCTTTGCTCAATATTCTCAAATTCCTGGTGCTTACTTTCTAGAATATGCCCTCTTCAGTCTTTCTTCTGCACGGATGAGGTGTCTTCCATGTATTTGTACAAAAGTATGTAATTTAAACCTGCCTCGTGTCTTGGCCCTTGCAATTTTGAATGTGTCATTTATTAGTTTATTTCAGTTTTGCAGCAAACATCAGGCACAGATGGTGGAACAGACAGTATCTTGTCCATTTCACTGAGGAAGAGGAGGAGGCGCATTTGCCCAGTGACTCAGTGCTAACAGGGACACAGCAAACATAGAGGTTGAGGTTTCACTTTCGGCTATTTTTATTAACAGTGTTCTTTCTTGTCTGAACTCAGCACAGATATGGAGCCAGAAGCAAGAGCAGGGCCAGTTAAAAGCATCATCTAAATAACCCTCTTTGTCACACCGTCACTATATCACATTAGGCCTCCCTTCCCCTGCAGTGAGACTTATTTTCATTTTTGTTTCCCAGAGCTGAAAATTTGATTAGATAGCTACTTATTCTTTCTACACAATTAAGGTAAGTGATAAAATGATAAGATAAATCAAGGGCACTTATGTGTCCTAATAGCATGACATTGGCAAGCATTTATTTTTGGGCTTTCTGACTTTGGTTAAATTATCTTTCAGTCTTTCTCAATGTCTTTTCCATAATGGGCCATTTGCTTGTTGACTATGAGGTGGGGACTGCCTTCTTATTTTGACCCTGCAGGTTCTTCTCCCCAGGGGTATGAGATCACTATTCTAATATTGGAACTTGGATTTCTAATGAATCATAGATACCTAGGTATGAGATGAAAAGGGACTTCTTTCACCAAGTTTGAGTCTAAAATTCAGAGTCAGGATCCCATGATTGAGGTCAGACCCCTGATTGCAATTTATTCAAAACCATACTGTCTAGCAAGGGGCTTCTTAATACAGAAACATCCAGTCTTAACATTTTTGAAATTAGTAGAACAGGAATTGAAGAGTTGAAAAATAGAGCAATATAATTATAATTACTGCTGCCTCCATATGTATCTAAAGATTGATCCGGAGAATGTTGCTTCCATTGCAAACAAAGCCTAACTTAACAGTTTGAAACACATAAACAACTTTTTCATGACAAATCCAAACCATACCAAAACAAACCCCATAAATTTTAATTTCTTAAATGAAGTTCTCTTGGCAGAATTTTGATTATCTATACAAGGATAAACCTACAGCATTATCTCTCTCTCTCTCTCTCTTAAAAAAAAAATGTTAAGTTAAACCGAGCCCAAAACACAAGAAACTTACCTTTTCACACCTGGCAAGATAATACATGTGTATGAAGTTAGCAACAATCTTTGTATCTGTTCACAGCTATTACAAAGCACCATTTTGTAGGATGTCTTGTTTGATCTTACCATTAACTGTGGAAGGGAAACCTAGCCAGTAAACTGATGTGTAAATGTAATGTGAGATGGTAATGACTTCCATGATTAATGACGGAAAAGGGAACCGCATGTTACGATTTGATTACCTACCATCCCTGATCACATCTTTGGTCACAGCATCCTGAATTTTCAGTGAGCATCACATCCCACAATCCTGAGTCTTTATGATTCAAGTGTTGCTAATCAGGTAGCTTGACTCAGGTGGAGCCAAGGAGAACCCGTGGGATTTTTTTAAATAAAAATTTCAGGAAAAGGACATGTTTGTCTTTTTGGATTTCAAGTGTGAAAGACAAAACTTGCCAGTGCCATCTTGGCTGTTATATAGACATCCCAAGACTAAGGCCATCACACAGGGTAGCAAAAAGAGAGATGGAGAGAATCAGGCTGAGTCCTAAGAGTGTGGCTGTTGCCTGCCTATGCGGAGGTTGTGCATTGTAATTATATCTAATGGTGAGATTCATTAGGCCGCATTTACACATACACAATTTGATCAGTCTCATTTTCCAGTACCTTCCACATTCCTCCCCTCCTCTTCCTCTCTCCCCCATCCATTTGCTCTATTCTATTGATATTCCTTCTATTATTATTATTATTATTTTAATTAGTGCATGATATACACACACATGCATGCAGGTTTGGATTCACTGTGGGACATAGCATAATTTGGTAGATTTTATTCCTTAGTACTTCTTCTCCTTCCCTCTTTACCCCTTTTCTCTACTCTGTTGGTTTCCAGAGTTTTTGATAATCAGAAAAAGGTGTCCTTTTAAGTTGAGTGCTGAGAATAACAAATAATTAGCACCTGTGTAAAGGAGAGGCCTGTCCTAGGTGGGTGTGCCTCATGCCAGAGTGTGTGGTTTTGTGAATAGAGTTTGGGCTAAGTGCATATACGCAGTGGCCCAATCTGTTGCCATTTTCTGCACCCCTGGATCCAGCTATTTCTGCAATCATATATCCTTGGACTTTGCCATTACATGAGAGTCAGAAATCCTTTGCATCGAACGAGTCTCATGCTTGGTAAATAGAAGTGGAGTGTTTCAAGTATCAGATCTCAGAATGTGAAAATGATTAAGTCAAATTGGGGTGTGGATTGGATATTTGCCAACGTCCTAAACCATTGCACAGAAAGTAGTTGGATCATGGTTTATTGAATCTTGGAACTGAGACAAAGGCTTCCATTAAGGCGTGAGTTTTTGATTTTCGGTAAAATTGGTCTGTGGTTTTAATTCTGCTAATGTTTTCGTACAAAGGTAATGCCTTGGTTTCAAAATGAACTGGGAAGAACTTCAGTTGAAATGGAATTATCTCACACTTAAATATATGATCAAATCAAACTTATGAAAACAACTGTCTAGGACTAATTTTTTTTAATTGTCTCCTGACCTCTGAACTTTTTTTGGTCCCCTGTTCCCCAAAGACCCCCCAGCTCCTGCTGCCTCAGTGCCTCAGCAATTTTATGTCATTGGTCTCAGACTCAACTTTGCTCCCCCCATCCTGCAGATGGTGGTCTTTTGGATGGTTTACATGGAATTGCCACTGTCCAGGGCATCACTGAGATTAAAGTCCTCTGGTCTTCCAACAGGCAGCCATAAGTGGTCATCTCAGCCTCCAGTGTGGTCTTGATATCAGCAGAGCCTCATAGTTCTGGGCCTGATGCTGTCCCTCTGCCATGGTCTGTGCCAGCTCTGATTGCAGGCACAGCAGGACCCCCTTGAGCTGCTCCATCTGTATGGCATAGTGGGCCTCCATGTCCCTCAGACTGTTCTCTAAGCTGTCCTTAAGATTTCTCATGGAGTCCAGGTTGATCTCCAAGGACTAGGCTGTGCATCTCAGCTCTGTGACTGACATCTCCACAACTTGATCTCAGTGGGTGAGATCAAGGTGGCCACTGCGTTCTCCTTCATCTGCTGGGACCAGTACTTGTCCAGCTCCTTTTGGTTCTTCTGAGCCAGCTCATCATACTGAGCCCAGATGTCTGCTGTGATGTTGCTGAGGTCTTGAGATTTGGGGGCATCCATGGTCAATGTAGAACTGGCAATCTGCTTGCTTTCCTCTTCATGGTTCTTCTTCATGAATAGCAGCTCCTTCTTGACACCTTCCATTTCCAGCTGCAGCTGAATGATATTGGTGTCATCAGTGACCTCAAGAAGCCCACAGAGATCACTCTCCACAAACTGGTGCTTGGCCAGCTGTCTCTCCTATTTGACTCTGAAGTCATCAGCAGCAAAAAGAGTATTGCCAATCTGCAGAATGATGTGGGTGTTGTGCAAAATATTTGTAAAGATCTGGCAAAGATGCAGCTGCCCAGTGGTCTGGAAGTAATGTCTACAATCTGCGACCTGGGGCCGCTTCTTCTCCAGATATTCCCGGATTTTGCCCTCCAGGCTCATCACTCTGTCCAGGTTGGAGGCCAAGCGATTCTTGAGGTCTTGCATGGTCTTCTTGCTCTTGATGTGGCCATTCCCCCAAGAACCCTGGCCATCCCTGCCTCCAGATTCAGGAACTCCCAGCTGCCTCATGGAAGTTGGTGGAGCAGTATGCAGAGGTTGGAAGCCTTCAGCACTGGCACCTGCCTAGAAGCTGGCAGTCTCTGGCAGGGCTGACCTAGTGACTGGGTAACCAGAGGGAGCCCAGGAATCCTCAATTGCTGGAAAAAGTAGTGGAGAGGGTGATGAAAATCATGTTGTCTAGGAGGGAAGTGAGAGATAAGGCAAGTTCAGGACGATGGGAATAATCTTTATTGAAATAATTCAATGGAAACAATTTATATCTTCCATAGTTCTTGCTTTACTAAATTTCTCTTTTAAATAGATTTAGCTGCTGTTATGGTTTGGATGTGAGGTGTCCCACAAAAGTTCACATGTCAGATAATTCAAGAAGGTTCAGAGGAGAAATGATTGGGTTATATCTTAACCTCATTAGTGAATTACTCCCTGTTGAGGTTAACTGAGTGGTTACTGGAGGCAGGTGTGGTGTTCCTTGGGGGCGTGGGGCATGGCCATGGGGTATATATTTGTATCTGGAGTTTGGAGGCATGCTCTCTGCTTCCTGATCGCCTTGTGAACTGCTTCCTGCTGCCACATTTTAACTCACCTTCAGCCCTGAGGAATGAAGCCAGTCTTCTATGGACTAAGATCTCTGAAATGGTGAGCCCTCAAACAAACTTCTCCTCTAAAATTGTTCTGGTCAGATCTTTTAATCACAGCAGGAAAAAAGGTGACTAAAATAGCTACCTTACATTTTTCTGGAGAATTTTCACCATTTTTGATGTTATGTATTTATGCTTTCTTCTCTTTAATGATTAATCCTCAACAGATATTTTCATATTTATGATATATTTAAAATTTTTAAAGAATGAAGATCTTGGAATTTTTTTTAAAAATATTTATGCCATTTATCACTTAAATATTTTGTTGGTTTTTGCTTTTCTAACTTCCTTTTTAGTTTTTTTCCTATTTTTTTCTACATAGTTTCTTGTACTGAATTTATTCTTCTATAATAAAGCATTTTAAACAGGGATTTTGCTGAATATAATTTAGGAATATCATTCAAGTTTTGATACTTTGCAGTTGTAATGTTACTTTCTAAATAGTCTTTAAATGTAGTTTGGGTTTCTCTTGGAACAAAGAATAGGAATATATATTTGTACTTTCTCTCCTTTTTTTTTCTTTTTTTTTTTAGTGTGTGTGTTGGTGGGGGGGGGTAACCTGGGATTGAACCCAGGAAAGCTTAACCACTGAGCCACATCCCCTGGCCCTTTTTTATATTTTATTTTGAGGGGGTTTAACTAAATTGCTGAGGCTGGCCTTGAACTTATGATTCTTCTGCCTCAGCCTCCCTCTCTTATTTCCATGGCATTGAATTTGCTTTTGTAAACTTGTTACAGACAAGGGTCCCAATGTCTGGTCATAGAATCATTGGGGATTTTACTGGCCTCAAAATGTTTGAGAAAACATGGGTGTTGACTGTACCTGATTTTAAGAATTACTCAAAAAACAAAACAACAATAAAAAAAACTCTTATCAGGTTTTATAGATGAATCTACCTATCCAATATTTCTACTTTTTCTCATTCTCCTCCTAATGTCTATCCTGAGCTTCTGTCTTCTCATATGCACCTAAAATCTACAATAATAAAGAAAAACAGTGTTACTAATGAATCAAGATCCAAGGAAGACTTAGTGGTTTGACTTGGGAGGGTTGCTCTGACTTTTTTATAGTCACTGATTTGGCAAATTATGTCAATCATTTCAAACTTAGTTGAGCCCCAAGATAAATTCCTGAATCCCTCTTAAGTCTACCAGTGACACATAAAAATCAAACAAAGAATGGATTGGTGGAGATGGTATCAACTGGAAGATAAAAAAAAAAAAGTAGCTGAGTAATGAGAAAAATGTGTGATCTGAAGAACACCTGTTCCTATTTGGAGAGTAAACCTCTCCTGTAGGATTGGAGGAAGACGGGATCCAGCTGTATGGAATTGGGGGTGGGCATGGAGCACTAACAGCTTATTGAACAAATTATAATTAACGCTCTTCTCTGTAGCCTCATTTCCACCTTTACTTCAGAGGCCCTAGGTGCCACCAATATGTAAGATGATTAGGTGCTAATTAACTTCTGTGGTATAAATGGGGATGTTTCTGAGCTCCCTGCACCTTTGGGATTCAGCACTCTAGGGTCTCTCTGGTAAGATGTTTTTTGACTTCACATTTCAGTTTACAAAGTTCTGCTGCTGTTTTATTCTTTCTTTTTATTTTACCTTTGGTCTTTCGTCCTAATAAATTTCAGTAAGTATTCAGGAGACAGAAAAAGTCAAGGCCTGTTTTTGCTCACCATCTTTATCTAGAAGTTTGAAGGACTGTTTTGTTTAATCAAGTTATCTCTTTTTCTAAAGCAAACTTGAGTTGTGCTATGTGAGTTTTTCTACTTTAGTTCTTCTATCTGCCTAATAATTAGTGTCAATTCTTCTCACAATCTGTTTTTATGTTTTTTGACAGTTTTGCTTTCCAAAGTCATGGTGAATCTTTTAAAAAGTATAGTCTTTATGGATATCTTCATGATAGGTTGAAAGAGGCTATATTGTAGTTTTATAGTAGAGACCATTTTGAACTGGAAACCATTGATTTTTTTTTTTTTTTTTGTTTAGAAAACTGTGATCTGATTGAGTGCAAAACTAAAATTGGGGATTCTGACCTTGGATACTATATATATATATATATATATATATATATATTAAATAGAAACGGCCTTTTACTACACTTTAAAAAAAATGGCTGTTCCTATCACCTGAGGTCTATTGTAGTACATTCAGGTCGTCACATCACAACTGTTCAATGAATATGCTCGGCCAGCTACTTTTCTGAAAGCTTCTCTTGAAGCAAAACTCCTGGAAAGAGAAGTCTATATTTACTATGTCATGCTCACTCCCTGGGTAATATCACTGAGTTCCATGACTCAAAACTACTGTCTTTAAGATGAAGGGTCTAAGCCTTATAACTCTGACTCTGACCTCTTCTTTCAATTTGGACCATTTATCTAGCCACCACTTGGTTGCCTAGTTGCTAACCCAGTGGCAATTCAAAAGAAAGATCTTAATTCTATCCCCTTACATGTTTTTTTTTTTCCTTTCCTGTCTCAATATATGACTCTACAATTTGCTTTTTACCACATTACTCAGGCTGAAATCCTAAGAGTAATTTTTGTAGGGTGATCAACCATCCTGATTTGCCTGGAACTGGGAAGTTTACCAAGACATAGGACTTTGATTGCTAAAACCAGGAAAATCTTAAGGCAAATTGGGATGAGTTCAACACCCTAAGGTTTTCATTTTTCCTTTCTCTCACTTATAACATACCCAAGGTATTAGATATGTTTTAAATTAATTATGATAGCTGCTTGACAATATGCTGTCCTGGAGAATCATATATGTAGCTTTTGTCAATGTAAAGCCCAAAGTAGAGGTGTTGGAGAAACTGAAAATTCGTGTTGAAAAAATAACAATTAACTACTGTGTCAGGGAAAGAGATGCGGATTTAAAATCACTTACGTTACCTCATTCCTTCAAAATTATTTGAAATCTTGTTTTGTGTAACAGTTTCCAATTCCATAGACTGTTTTCTTTCAGGAAGCACCCTTTTCATGAGATTAAGTAACAGCCATAATGACAACCATATTTTCTTTTAAGGGTCAAATCCTTTGCTTTTTTATGGCACAGATTTAATTCCAAATGACCAAAGCCAAAAGGGAATAATGGGTAAAATTTCCTTCACTAATAAGTAGTAATACTTGAGGGTGCCAGGTTCTTTTTTAGACTCTGAGGATACAACAATGAATAAGGTACAGTATCTTGTGGGAAAATCAGTATGTTTAAAAATAAATGTATAAGTAGGAATTATGAGAAAAATTAAGTCAAGGTAAGATAATGAGGAGTGAAAGAATAAATGAAATAATATTATGGGAGGTGGAGGAGAGGGAGGGAGCTGTTGCCTTAGTGCCAGAAAAGTCGCTCTGTGGAGGTGGTAATTAAGCAAAACCTAAATGAGGTGACAGGCCTATCCTGCAAAGGTCTCAGGAAGGAATTTCTTGAGCATACAGAAGCATATGAGTAAAGGCCTGCTTGGAGACCAGCAGGGTGGTCAATAGTTGAAGGTAGGACAAGAAAGAGAATGAGGTTGGGGAAACACAGGGGGTCCAATCACTGTAAGCCTTGAGTCTGTAGAAAGGGATTTAGATGTATTTTGTGCATGTTTGGAAGCTAATGGGGAATGCTGACTTTTCTGGATGCTGTGTAGAGAAGAGACAATGGGAAGGCAAAAGTGGAAGAGTGCCTTGTCAGAAAGTTCTTGCTTCAGATGAGAGATGATCCTTGGCTTGCACTACGATGGCAGAGGTGAAGGAAATTCTCAGGCTACTTTTGGCTAAAGGTGATCCTAAAAAATAGGATGATGAAGCAAATATGGCTTCAAGTCTTTGGCCCCAGCATCTTAGAACATACTTGCATTTGCCTTAGAGGAGGAGGCTGGGTATGGGGTCTGATCTGGGAAGGGGGAGTTTAGTTTTGGAAATGCTCAGATGGAGATTCCTCCTACATGTGCAAATGAAAATATTGAGCAGGGTGTTGGCCAACCAAACCTGGAATTCTAGGGAAACAGTGGGGCATAATGTAGAGTTATCAGTGAGTACATGGTGCTAATGGCCATGATATTGGGTGAGATAAACTAGAAAATGGAAATGGGGATGAAGGGTGAGAACTGGGGACACTGAAGCAGTGATATCTGTAAGGCACTCAGAGCACATGTCATTGGTGAATATTGATAGCACCTAAGTGTTACTTAAAACATAAACTTAAGAAATAATCATAATATTTGGAGACCTGGAAATGCAGATTGAGAAGCAGCAGCCAGAAAGGCAGGAGGGAAACAGGCAGAGTTTGTGAGGCACTGTTGAAGTTACCCAAAAATCACTTTTTTTTTTTTTTTAAGAGGCTGTAATCAACTTTTTTTTTTTTTAAAGCAGAAAATAGTTTTATTTTGCTATAGCCAGGTTCAGAAGGTACAGCTTTTGCTGTAATCAACTAACCCCCCTGAACCCTGAGTTCAGGCAGTTTCAGAACTTCATACCCAGCATGTGAGGGGAGGAGCTCACAAGTTCACAGTCTGTAGAACTTTTTCTAAAGCAGCTTTTTCTTTCACTCTTTTGGGCAAGTTAACTTCAAGGTCAGCACCTGAGAAGGGGAGAGTTGCTTCTCTTGTTTTCCCCCTCCCCCTGCCAGCTGTTACCAAGAACCTCAATTAATAACCCCTCCGCTTTGAAATGTAACATCTTTGTGAAGCTCCAGCCCAAGGCCAGAGGCCTAGTTAAAAGAATCTGTTTTTCTTATCACATTTGACACATTTCCCTTGAAAACCTTTACAAATTGTTCATGTAAATATATATATGATAGTTCATAAATGTTTGTGAAAAAACTAGGAAAGAGGTGTTCAGCACCTGGAGTGCTGATCTCTCTCAAGCCTGTGGCCAAATTTAAGTATTTTAAGATAGAGCACCGGGAAATAGGAAGCTTAAGTACATTGAACTCCTTTGTAGAGATTCTTTTGCTGATAGTATAAGTTTCTGAGAGGTCAAATAAGATGAAACGTAAAAAAATAAAAAATAAAAAATAAAAAAAAATCGGGTGCTACTACAAAATTGGATAGATAAAAAGGGAGAGAGAAATGCAAGAGGAGGCATTGTGTTTCAGGTTGAGGTGAGGAGCTGCCTAATCATCCTGTATTTTGGGCCATGAGACTGGAGACAGGAGATGAAGAATATTGACTGGAGATAAATGGGGGCAGAGCCCCACCTTAAAAGAAGTTGCTTCAATAGCCTGAGAAAGAGATTCTTCATGAAGGAAGTTGAGCCATTGGCAAAGCTGCCCAGTTCCAAATGGAGAAGGCATTGGCAGCAAGCTGGGAAAAAAAGATTCTGCCTAGATAGCAAGAACAGTGCTGGGTAGATGGTAAAACCTGATGTCGGTGGTACAGCTTGGGGCTGCAGCAACAATATCTGCCACTGCAAACGTGGGCTGAAGAATTCCTTTGAAGAATGATTATCTTAGCTCATACCAAGGGAACAGGATTGATCAGGATTTGATTTCTTTTTAATAAATAAGGTGGCAGTAATGTACATGTAGTTAAGTGTGTTGTAAAGACATTTGTGCCTAGGAGAATGACATTTCTGTTTCTGTAGTTGCCTTCATGTGAGAGGTCTTATGTTGCTTCTCTGGGTCTGGGTGTGAGTGATGTGTTATTCTTGTCTGTGTGGGTGGTCTCAGTTCCAGGGGCTGCTTTCTCTTTAAGATTATGTGAATGATCAAGGTGACCATGCAAGGCAGGTCTCTTAAGTGAAAGATGTACATGTCTCTTTTTCTTGACTTTTCTGCCAATATAACCTTTCTACCACATTGTGGAGATATTTGTAAGTTGGCCTCTATAGTCTACTTTTCACAGTACTGGATAACTTCCATATCTACTGAATATACTAGTCCCCTATGAAACTGGAAGTAAATGTGTAGTCTAGCTATGTTACCTTTAGTCCCATGAATGATTCATGAAGTTTCCCCTAAAGTCTGCCAGCATGGAATTTCTGACCTTCAAGTTGCTGGGAATGGCAGCCAAATACTTGACAACATGACAACAGTCCTCTGGCTGCATAACCCAAATGCAGTTTGGGAACAACTTGATTTTAGTTAACTTAAGAATGCATGTATATACTACTAATGTGATTAGTTTATATTCATTTTAGACATTATGGTGCCTGATTGTTGGTACCTAAATGAACAATGTTTGGATAGTAGTGAGGGCATTCTTTTTATTTATTTATTTATTTATTTATTATTTTTTATTGGTTGTTCAAAACATTACATAACTCATGACATATCATCTTTCATACATTTGATTCAAGTGGGTTATGAACTCCCATTTTTACCCCAAATACCAGTTGCAGAATCACATCGGTTATACATCCACATTTTTCCATAATGCCATATTAGTGACTGTTGTATTCTGCTACCTTTCCTATCCCCTACTATTCCCCCTCCCCTTCCCTCCCCTCTTCCCTCTCTACCCCATCAGCTGTTGTTCAATTCTCTCCCTTTTTTTCCCCCTTTCCCCTCACCATCTCTTATATGTAATTATGTGTAACAATGAGGGTCTCCTTCCATTTCCATACAGTTTCCCTTCTCTCTCCCTTTCCCTCCCACCACTCGTCTCTGTTTAATGTTAGTCTTCAAACTGTGAGGGCATTCTTAACAGCAGTGTAGGTCACACCTATTGATTATCAACCTGCTACACAGAGGTTCTTGGTC
The DNA here is from genome assembly GCF_047511675.1 of Marmota flaviventris. Classification (NCBI taxonomy): domain Eukaryota; kingdom Metazoa; phylum Chordata; class Mammalia; order Rodentia; family Sciuridae; genus Marmota; species Marmota flaviventris. The sequence continues at coordinate 22,777,473 of NC_092513.1, read as the reverse complement.
AAGGTTGCTGGCATATGGTGGCAGATGGAGGACTGGATAGACACAGGACTGACTCTGAAGTATTGTCCTGAACCAGACCGAGCCGCAGCTGCTATCTAAAGATATGAGCTGTCAAACGTGGGGGCATGTCTAGATCAGTAGGTACACTTCTGTCTGGCAAGAGCACATCAGGAGCAAATGGAGAACCAGATCAGTCTATGAAAATAGAGCCCAGAGCTTCAAATGAGCTTTGAGTGGCCAGCTTGGGGTTCAAAGGCCAGGGATCGACACAGGTAGCAGGGTCAGAAATTCAGGCAAAGAGACCTGACACTTGTTCAGAGAATCAGTGGCAGGCTAGGACTTCTATGCAAACCATTTAGTCTCAGTCGGGGGGCTTTTATATTCTCTTCACTAGTGCAGAAGACAGATCTCCTCTGCACCCAGACAGGCAGAGATGCATTTACTTATTCAATTGATGTTTGGGTTCAACATCAGACAAAATAGACAGACACTAGCCTAATCCTTTCAAAGTTTATACAGTAGCCTACTGGGTGAAACCAGTATAAAACATGTACTTAACGTTAGTAATGAGGAGTATATTAAGAGCAAATTCCAGGCTAGAAAGGACAGTGAAAGGGAGAAAAAGGCGAGTACTATCCTATAGTTTGGGACATTGCTGCACTTTAAAACCATATCAGAGGTACATCACTGGATTGTTCTCTCTGCTCCTCAAACACTCCCAGCTGAGGTGACTTCAACTCTACAAACTCAGTCCCATCCCAGTTCTACCTCTAGAGCCAGAAACTTGATTGTGCCTTGCTATTCATCCCGCTGAGCTGCTGATATTATAATTTTATGGGGACAGGACTTTAGCCTGTATCTTTTGTGACAATCTCTTCCCCTTTTCTTATTCCTCAGTATCTGAGTCATGCCTTATTCTTAGCATATGTTTCCCTGACTTAAATGTGTATTCCTCAAGGATAAGCATTTCTCATCCCTAGTTTATCAGATAGGAAGTCACTATCACCTGCTGTTGACTGTCCACACCAACTATACCCTGTCTGTAATCTTGTCCTTTGTAGGGATTTAATTTCAGAGTCCTTCCCAGCTTGGGTAGACACCCTCCATCATGAACTTGGTAGAGTCATTCCTAAAACCCTTCTACTACTACTTTCAGATGCATTTCCAGGACTTGAAATGTTTTTTGTTTGTTTGTTTGCTTCTTGTTTCTTAAATTTTAATCTTAAGCATAAAGATGATTTTTTTTTCCTGGTCTCACTAGCTTCTACCTCCTTGGGTCTTAGTTCTGGGAGCAATGCTTACTTCACATCATTCATGAAAGAAATGCAAATGCATGAGTAGATCTCAATTTTGTCATTGTGTAATTCAGTCTTGAATTGTGTAATTCCTCAGGGCAGTGTACTGTCCCTTCATCTTTGGATAGGACGATTGGCATTTACTTATTTTTTTCATTTCAAGCATCTCTAGGGCAATAAGCTTCAGACAATGGTCTGTAACTGCAGTCTTCTCAACTAAAAAATTTACTGCCTAACCAAATATGATTCTTAGTATAATTCTCATATTTTAGCTTTTCTAGTTTAAAAATGTGTGCATACTGGAAATGGAGGAAAAGTAGGAGGAAAAACTAGAAGTTGTATGATAAAGATGAAGTTCTTTGCTTGTTTTTGTAAGTTTTTTGGGGGTGTGTGTGGGGTGAGGGATGAAATGCTCAATTTCTATGATTTCGATGTAGGGGGACAGTCATTGGTTTCCTCATCCATACTGATGATGATTACTACTATAAATATCCAGACTTGTTTGTTGGAGAGGATAAGCTTTCTTAGGCATACTTTTGAATATTAAGATAATAAACATGTTCTTGTCTAGGAAACAATCTTTTAACTATTAGACTTTCAAATGATGTCCACTTAATACTAAACATTACAACAATGTTAAATGAAATATATTTGAAATCAAGTCAGAACTTTCAAATACTAAATGATTCCATGTATAATAGCTATAGAAGATGAAATAACCAAAGAGGTAAAATGTCTCTACAATGATAACTATAAAACATTGGTGAAAGAAATTGAAGAGGACATACACAAAATGGAAAAACATCTCATGTTCATGAATTGGAAGAATCAACATTGTTAAAATGTCCACATTTCCCAACATGATTTGGCAATTCAATCATGCAATCCCTATTAAATACCAATGTAATTCTTTACAGAACTAGAAAAATTCTGTCACATGGAAACACACACATACAGAATAGCCAAAGTGATTCTGAGCTAAAAGAATAAAGCAGGAGGCATTATACTGCCTAACTTCAAGATAAACTACAAATCTCTAGTGATCAAAATATCATCATATTGACATAAAAAGACACAGACTAGTATTATAGAATAGAGATCTTGAAAGTAAGCCCATGTATCTATAGCCAACTAACTTTTCCACCAGGATTTTAAGCATACTGGGAAAGGATAGCCTTCTCAGTAAATGGCACTGGGAAGTTTGGACATCCATATCTGTGTATTCTTTTTGTATGGAGAATTGAACCCAGGGATGCTTAACCACTGAGCCACATCCTAAACCTTTTTTGAGCCAGGTTCTCACTGAATTGCTTAGATCTTCATCAAGTTGCTGAAGCTGGCTTTGAACTTCTGATTCTCCTGCATCAGCCTCCCCAGTTGCAGGGATTAAAAGCATATGCCACCATGCCAGGCAGATATCCACATCTAGAATAAATGTAGATTCCATTTTTCTCACTAAGTTAGAAAAATCAACTCAAAATGACAACAAAGACTTTACTGTAAGACCTGAAAATGAAACCTCTGGAAGAAAATTTAGAAATGATTGAAGGCATAGGAATGGTTCAGGATTTGGCAGAGGAGAGAACCTAAAAGAACAGGTAACAAAAGCAAAAATAGAAAAATGGGATCACATTAAATTAAAAAGTTTCTGCAAAACACAAGAAATGATCAGTAGTGAAGAGATAACTGGCAGAAAGGGGGGAAAACATTTGAAAACTTTACATCAAGGGATCAATATTCAGAATATAAAAGGAGTTCAAACAAAATTTAGTATCAAAAAACTCCAAATAATCTAATTTAAAAATGGGCAATAGACCTAAATAGTTATCAAAAGAAGACATGAGAATGGCCAATAGATATATGAAAAACTGCTCAATATCACTGATCATCAGGGAAATGCAAATCAAAACTACATCATCTTATTCCAGTAAAAAAGGCTATTATCAAAGAGACAATAACAAATGCTGGCAAGGATATGGAGAAAGGGGAGCGCTTATAAAAAATTGGTGGATTGTAAATCAATGTAGTCATTATGGCAAATAATATGGAGGTTCCTCAAAAATTAAAATAGAACTATTATATTATCCAGCAACCCCACTAGTGGGTATTTATTCAAAGAAAATGAAATCAGTATGTTGAAGAGACATCTGCACTCCCATGTTTGTTGCAGCTCTATTTACAATAGCCAAAAATGGAAACAACTTAAGCATCCATTACTCATGAATGGGTAGAGAAAATGTAGTATATGTTACAATTGAATACTATTGATCCGTAAAAAGAAGGAAGTTGCTTCATTTCTGACAACATGAATGAACTGGAGACCAGTTGGGTGAGATAAGCCAGGTACAGAAAGATAAACACTGAGTGATCTTACTCTTGTGGAATCTAAAACAGTTCACCTCATAGAGCTTGAGAGTAGATGGGGGTTACCAGAGGCTGGGGTGGAGGTAGCAGGGACGAATGAGGATGGGGAAAGTTTGATCAATGGGTCCTAAGTCATAGTTAGATGGCAGTAAGAAATTCTGGTGTAGGGAGACTATTGATAGTGACACGTGTTGTTTCAAAAAGCTAGAATAAAGGATTTTAAATGTTTTCACCATAAAGAAATAAATGTTTGAGGAGACAGATGTGTTCCACCCAATTTAAACATGGTATATATGTACTGAAGTATTATAAGCTTCCCATTAATAGGGAAAATTTGTGTGTGGTGAGGTACATGGTATTGAGGATCAAGCTCTACTGTTACTGAGCTACAAACCCTCATTTTTTGTTTTTTATGTATTAAAAAATTTAAAAATAGCAATGTTAAGCATTCCTTTGAAGTCATGTTCTATACATATACATATTTAATATTAAAATGACTTTTTGGTAATTTATGCTGTGAAGAGGCTTGTTAGACAGCCAATGGGTCGAAAGTTATGCTTAGGAAGGCCAGAGTTTCTCACTTGCTGTGAGAGACTCTTATCCATACGCAATTAAGATTCATTGACCAAGGATGGATGCAAATGTCAAAAGTGGAAGTTGCAGAATGACATATTGTTCAGAAACGACCTCAGGGATATTTATCTAGACTAGACCCTTATACCAGGAAATAAAAATCCAATTTAGGAGATTAAATTTCTACATGCAGTGCTATGTCTCACAATTATAAATAAAAATGTAGGGTAAAGAACATAAAAGAGCATAGTAAGTTCAGTTCCAATATTAGCAGAGACCTCCTATGTGTGTTGCACAGTGTGTTAGGAGCTAAGGGTACAAAGATGACTGGCATAATTACCTGTACTGCCATGCAGAACAAATATAAAGAGGCAAGCTCTTATGGTGGTTGAAGTGTGGACTGTGAAGTAGAGCTATATGGACTCCTATTTCTATGAATTAACTATTTCATAACTCAGAGTAAGTTATTGAATAGCTCGGTGCCTCAGTTTCCCTGCTGCAATAATATTACCTACTTCATGGGATTGTCCTTTGAGGAATTATATGTAAAGCTCTGGAGCAGTGCCCAATTCAGTAAGCAATAAGGGTTTCCCGTTAGGCTTGCTTTATGGGTTTAGAATAGTGTTGCCCGCAAATTTGTGCTGAGCTGAGACAAAAATATTAAGGTATAAGAATAAAATACTAAAACTTCTATTTTGATTTTAACCTCAAAATATGAAATTCAGTTTCATGAATATTGTAAATAAGGTGAAACTATTGCCCGCCTTTAGTAATAAGGGAGAAAGCTGTGTGAAACTGGAGCATAAGGGAGGAGCCAGGAGACTTGTTTGCTTTTAGCATATTGGGGCTCACGGTTTCAGAGGTCTCAGTCCATAGAAGGCCAATTCCATTCCTCAGGGCTTGAAGTAAGGCAGAACATGATGGCGGAAGAGTGTAGTGGAGGAAGCCTCTCACATGATGATCAGAAAGCAGAGAAAGACTCCACTTGCCAGATACAAAATATATACCCCAAAGGCATGCCCACAAGGACCCACCACCTCCAGCCACATCCTATCCACCTTCAGTTACTACTCAGTTAATCCCAACAAGGGATTACTAATGGGGTTAAGGCTCCAATAAACAAATCATTTCTCCTCCAACCTTCTTGAATTGTCTCATGTGAGATTTTCAAAGTGAAAAGCCACCTCACATCCAAACCATAATACATTTTAAAATATATTGCATTAACAAGCTTAGATAAGTGGGTCAAAAGTACTTAATTTTTGTAATTTGCTTTAGAATTTTTTATATTTCAACTGGAAAGAAAAGTTGCCAGAATAGTGCGAGGATTTTACAGATACCCTTTACTAATTGTTGACATCTTTTTCCAGCTGGTTTTATCACTTGGTATACACGTGCATTTCTTTTAGTCATTTGAAACAAGTTGGAGGCATTGTGCCCTATTACCCCTAAATCTGTCATTATGTATCACAGAAGAACAAAGGCATGTTCTTTAATAGTGTTACCAGGATCAAAATCAGGAAAACTGAACATGAATATTATCAGTGTTCCCCACTGCAGGACCCAATCCAGGATCACACATGACATTTAATTGTCATGTCTCTTTAGCTTCTTTAATCAGAAACAGTTCCTTAGCTTTACTTGGCATTTCTTGACCTTGACCATTTTGATGTATATTGGCCAGTTATTTGGTGGACTAACACTCATTTTGTTTACTCATGGTTGCGTTCGGGTATATACTTTGCTCAGGGAACCCACAGAAATAATAATATGGACATCTCTGTGTACCATGTCTAGAGATTCTTGATGGTGATGTTAAATTTGATCTCTTGATAGAGATCTGTCCAGTTTCTCTACAGCTACTATTTTACCCTTTGTGATTAAAAAAGTAATTTTGAGGAAGATCACCTACTTAATTGCACTGGTGAAAAGCCAGCAGGCAATGGGGACATATTCTTCTTCTTGCTATCACAAGAATGACTGATTTAATCCAAAGACGATCATAAAGTAATTTATTTTTTACTGAATATCTGAGTGGCACGTTAGAAAACATTGCTGATGATTTGTAGAGACAAATATTAGAATAAATTAGAAGGGAGGCTTATAATACAGTTGAAGAAAAGGACATGTTTTAACAAATTTCAAAATTTGTGATATTTACTGGGCTATTGAAATATATCTAGGAATAATCTGTGATTAAAAATGCTATTCTGAAGAAGACCTTCCAAATAGTAAGTGACTTATTGAATTAAGCAGAATATTATCAGAAATTCAAGTGTAACTTCTGATGGAATGATTGCTTAACTCGTAATTAAAATAGGATTTTTTAAGGGCCAATTTAGGTTTACAGAAGACTCCACATGTTAACATGGTTATTGACTGCACATCTTATAGGTAAAACTTGTCAACCAAGAAATTGGAGCTTAGTCTCACAAAGATGTAGGATGTCATCAATAGTTCACTTTAGATAAAGTCCTTTAAAATACAGTTTGTAATATGTAATAAGATGTGGGATTACTATGAATATCCTTTTTAATCACACAATGATTCATGGGTTACCTTATGGCAGACACATAGACTCATTTCACTTATAAATACTATGCATGCATATATATATTTAGAAAGGCACGTGTTCTAGATTGGCTGACATTTCCTGTGGTGACAAGTGACTGTTCCAGTGGTCTTGAGTAGCATGCTACCAAGAAGATAAGTAGAAATTCAAATGAAAAATCCTAAGAAATGACTTTAAAAAAAATAGTAGTAACCAAAGAAAACAAAACCCTAAAAAACCCTAATCCTAAAGCACAAAAAAAACAAAAATAACAACAACCACACACACACTCACCCCCCCCCCCCAAACAAAACAAAACAAAACAAAACAAAAACCAAAACCAAAAAAACTCACAAAATCACCAATACCAACCATGGATTATATACAGTTGAAAATGGCTATTTTGAACCTTTTTTTTTAATTACATGACTTCCCCCATAAATGATGTCATAATTAAACATCATAGTACTAAACATAGTAAAAGGAACTTCATGTAGTATCTAATTGTGTTTCAAATTGTCTTTAACATCTTTATCTAAATATAGGAAAGTGTAGAATTTCCCATTAGTGGTAAATCAGTGTTCCATCAGCTAGTCGAAAGAGCTAGTGATTAACTTAAAAAGAAACAGATCTGCTAACTGAATAATAGGTAGGTAGATCAGGGGATATAGCAGAAGAATATTATGATTTATTAAATGCAGTTAATCTCTATTTTCAGCTGTAGAGCCACTGAAACAGATACTAGAATAAATTGACTTCAAGACTGGGACCTTCTAAGTCACTGTATTACAAAGTATTTAACTGAGATACTAAAAACACAATGTAACATTTAATTACATTGCTCTTCCTCTGGGGTAAAAGGGTTTGGTATAATAAAATTTGTGAGTTTGATATTGTATAAATATACAACTTTTAAAATATTTTGTTAATGTTTTAAAACACTTCTGTGTGTATTAAACACTTCATAGGGTTGTATTAAACATTTTTTTTTCAAGTGACATGATCACCTTCAGGTTGGAGACCAGGTGTCTACAGCAGGGAAAATCAACTTGGGTATATGTTTCAGAGGCCACCTCAGAGAAGGAAGTAATAGCACAGAAGAGAGTCAAATTGGAAGGCAGCCCCTTCCTATCAGGGTAAGAGTGATCATAAATAGACCAGATTTCCTAGAGCAAAAGGGGGATCCACTTACAACATTTTCATATCTGTCTCTGTCTTACTGACATTGGACCTTGGAAAACCCTTATTCTTCAGGAACTGGAGTCTCAACAGTTATTTGTTGAACAGCTCCTGTGGGCTTTATTTCCGGATGGACACTGGGAAGGCTACAAGGCAGCCAGGGTACTTGCTCTTATGGAACTTGCTGGGTAAGGAGATAAGATTAAACACAAGTGACAATTGTAGACGTTATATGCCAAGAACTTAATGGGTGTTGCAGATGGTGGCAGATGAGTTGAGCATAAAAGCAGATTTTTACTGACTAGAAAGCTTGTGGTATTTCCAACCTCACTCCCTGCCACAAGCAACTTGGTTCCAGCTCTTCTGCCATCCAAAGCTTTTGTGTACCCTGTTATCCTGGCCTGGAATGCTCTTGGGACATCTGGCTGCTTCTCATTCTTCAGTCTTAGCTCAAATGGCTCTTCTTCACACAGTTTCTGATCATCATTCATTCCTCTGAAATCCATTTTCATCAGTGGTTTTCTCCACAGCAACTTTTATAATCACTTATTGCATATTATTTTATTTTTTTTTCTCTTTCTACTTCCTGTATCCTCAACTAGAATGTGAAAATAAAGCAACTTCTTTTTACTCATTATTGTCTATACCTAGCACATAGTATGTGGACTTTCATAAAGCAACAATTACTTACCGAACAAACATAAGTAGTAAAAATCAGAGTTGGATCTCAGAGAATGGGTGGAATCTGGGTAAATGATAAAAGCAATAGAGCCCTCTGAGAATAGGAAAATAATGGGCTCATCAAAAATGAGGAGGTGGCATACTGTGAGATATGTTTGGAAGACAGATAAGACCAATTTAGGTTGAGTGGAAGGCTTGGGAAATGTAATGACTTGGGCATGACATGAAACAGGAAGTTCCAGCCAGAGTGTGGGAGGTTTTGAAAGCCAGCCTAAGCATATCACAAGGCAATTTGGACTTTATCCTGTATGTGGTCAGCAGGGAGTCACTAAACTTGGATGGAAATTGTAAACCAGGAAGCTTAATCTGACAGGTCCCTTGGCACTAAGTAACTGCATACATTACAACTCATTGTTGGTTAAGGGATCTGTGGCCATGTCTGTCCAGACAATGGAAAGAGCATTGGCTGAATTCATGTGGTAGTGGGAAGAGACATGAGTGCTTCCAGGTAGAACCCTATTTTCAGTTGAGTTCTCAAGTCTTCCTGGAAAAAGAGATGGTGGGTGGTATGCTTTGAAACCAGAGTGTGGGTCTCTATTTCTTTTCTTCTAAATGTAGCCTCCTTTAAAAAGTTTTGTAAAAGGCTTGAACTCTAGACTTTAAATTATAGACTAACCACTCACTAATCCCTTTAAAAATTCAGGCTCTGCCACTTATCTGAGATGACAGGCAAATTAAAGTAGTAGGGGATAAATACTGGGAATAAAGTTTATCCTTAGAATTTCACATTCTAGTTGAAGGTAGGGAAAGGAGAACAGACAGAAAAATAAATTAATATGCAATAAGTGATTACAAAAATTGCTGTGGAGGGAATTGCCTAAGATATAAAATGGATTTTAGCGCAATGAGTGCTTTCTCAGCTCAGCTTCTAAGACTGTAGAATGGATGAATAATACCATCTTTATTTCAGCACTGACACATTCTTACACAGTAAACTTTATCCCCATTATTTAGATCTATCCCACCCAAAAGGCAGTCACATAAGGGATAGGAATATTCTCATTTGGTACATATGCAGCCTATCTGGAAAATCAATTCATCTACAATTATGATAATGGTATCAATACTCACAAGGCTTTTGGTGAGACTTTTCCTATCATGTCCATATCTCTAAATCTGTCAAAAGCTGGAACTGTTTTCCTAAGGAAGGATGTTCAGTTAACAAAGTGTTAAATGCACGTTTCAGCAGAAATTCCATGTTTTCACTATTTAATGCTAAAGTCCCAAACTTAACATTTTTCCAAATGTTTGCTGATAAAAATACATAAGATTCCCTTGTATATTAGTAGTGTTTTTATGTTTTAAGATCTTAATTTGAGGCTATGTACTTTGACTATATTTGGTCTGCTTGCTGGACATAGCCATGGATACAAATGGTGGGTGTCCCTGAATATATCACTTGGATAATTTGGTCCTTAGATCCCCAACCTGTCAATTGGAGGGTGTGGATGAGATGACCTCTAAGATGTGTTCCCTTTTTGAGATTCTGTAATTTAGGAGAAACTTGTATACTCCTAAATTCTTTAAACAATACTCCAAAAAGAGGTTTTGTGTGGGTGTGAGAGGTGAAGAGAGATGACCTGAAAGGTCCTTTCAGTTTCCCAATTCTGTAACTAAGTGGATTCTGTAGATTCTCACAGATAATAGCTACTTAAAGACATTGACATCATCCACTTATCCATGCTAGTAAATCTATTCATTTCAAAGCTTATAAATATTTCAGAAAACATGCCAGAATTCCATCTTTCCAACCCTGCTTACATCATCTTTAGGTAATGATCCCTTTATAGTCCCCGTGACCTCTGTGAAAAGAAAGGTATCCCAGGGGCGGTGTGTATGTCCTTCAAACTCAAGGCTACACAACCTTTATTCAGATATTTTGTAGCTTTGTATCTATGGACAAGTTGGCTTAGCCTCTCTGAATTTTATATGCTCATCTGTGCTGCCATGCATTAGGTAAAATTATGAAATGGTATACCTGTTAAATGGTAGGAGGGCATGCCTGAACTGGGGCAGTGAGAAAACTCTGATCATTAGTACTTTCTTCCCATGGACAAGCACCCAAAGGGCCTGGGTTGCTCCCCATCTTCCATGCAAGTGGGATATAGTGGAATCAAGGTATAAGCAGCCCTCCAGTACTGACTGTAGCTACACTGGAATATGGGTACCTGTGGGCATCTAGTGTGACATTTGCAGTCCTTGTTTTGTCTTTCTGTATCCATCCTATTTCTCACTTTAAATAGTGAGAACCAATTAGAAGGTAAGCATCCTTGAGGATGTGTATGTAGGCATATATACCTACCACAGTACCGGCACAAATGAGCATCTCAATATACATACACTTGGTGAATTTAATTCTAATTGTTCTGATGTGTGTGATAAAAATAAAATGAGCTCTTATGTAGCATTTAATATATGCCAATTACAATGCTAATTATTGTTAACATACTATACTTCACTCAGTGGTATGAAGTGGTACAATTGTTATCCATAACTTAAAAATAAGAAAATTGGGACAGAAGTGAAGTGGTCCAAAGTCTAAAGATGCAAAGTGTGGATTGGACTAGTCAATTTATTAGAGTCACATCCTCTGAACGCCCACAACATAACTACGTCTGTACTGTTTGGTCCAGGTCAGATGGTTTGAACATAGCAATAAATAGCAAGTATGTGTCACCCTGACCCATACACCAGATATTGCTAACTGTTCATAAGTTTCTTTTCTGTTAAAGGTATATGAAAATCGCCCTAAACTTACACTAAACTTGGCTTCAAAATCAGACTTCATGCAGCATCAGCATATTAACTGCTTATCAGTTGGAACCGCCATAAAGTTGAAGCCGACCCATCATCTTTAGGTTGGTATAAGTTGTGGTGTGCTTGATACACACACCCTGCCCTCACAGCCATGACTTCTTTCCTGAGAACCATAACTGGATATCCAAGGGCCTTTTGGACATCTATACTTGGATATCCATTAGTTACAGACATAAAATTTATTGTTCTCTAGCTTTGCTACATATGGGCTTCTTTTAAAGTTCTCTATCTCAGTTGTTGAAAACATCATCTCTCCAGTTGCTTTACTTAAAAAAAAAAAAGTGCTTTTTCCTCTTTCAGCTCCTGATAGTAACTCAGCCACTGACTTTACCTCCTAAAACAGAACTTTCCCTCCAGTTATTTCTCTTCTATATTAGTTTGTCTTTATCAGCCAGCCATCCAATAGGTCTCTCTCTTGTATTTACTCCATCGAATCCTCCCTCCTCTCTTCCCTGTTTTGTATCTTTCCACTCCTTGGTCAACACTGTCTCCACAGGACCAAATTCAAGCTGCTTCTGCACATTCTGCACATTTCTCTGTCTCTGCCCGCTTTGCTCAAGCTGAGTCCTACACCCACAATTGGAAGTCGGTCTACTCCATTTGCTTTTGGGGCCATCTATGACAGGGGCCCTGCAGTTCTGAAACACTCTGCACAGTTCACAACATTTTCTCAGGCTACTCCTTTGACCCCAAATACTCTTTTCATTATATCTCCTCCTAATAAATTGCAACTCATCTTTTAAGACCCAACTTAAAAGGCTATTTCTATGCATCTCTCTTTGACCACTTTCATTTATGAATCCCATTTTGCAATCCCATTTTAATTTTTTATTGATTTATTAATCCACTCACCAAATATTTTAACACTTGATACATATCCAGAACTATGCTAGTCTGTTAATCAAATAATTACATAAATGTAAAATTGCACTGGCTGTGAGGCAGAGGTTAAGATATAATGCGATCACTGCTGAAGAATGATAGGGAATTATCAAGGTGAGGAGCAACTGGCAGAGCAGAAGGAAAGGCATGTTTAAAGCCCCTGTGGCAGGGAGCAGGGTCCCCAGAAGGGCTTGCTTGATGTAGGGGAAGAGGATTTATTGGTCTCTATTAGGTTAGAGGAAAATCAGCAGTGGACAGACTCTGTGGGTCTCCCTAAGTAAAGAAAATTGATATTAGTATCAAGAACATTGAAAATACTTAAAGGGTTTTAAGCAGAGTAATGACATAATCAGATGAGTGTTTTGGAAAGAATACCCCTGCTCCAGTCTAGAAAGCAGTTGAGAGGGAGCCACAGCAGAGCAGGTCTTAGCTGTTAGTCATCTGGACAATGGTGTGGGTTAAAGAACTGGTGCTGATGTTGGTGGCAATGGTGGCTGCCCTATAGAAGTAGGCAGACTTAGAATGCTGCATTGTGTGACGTCGACAAACATAAGACATCGGATTCCAGGATGAGGTTTTCATGACCATTAGATAATAAAATAGAAATGTGGACAAGGTCCTCCTTTTAGCATGTGTGTTAGACAGTGGTGATGTACAAAGAGAAAAAAAAATCACATTAGTTTTCCTACTGTATTCAGTGGAGTTATTTATAGGTGTATTTCCTCTGTTAGCTTATGAGCTCTTTTGGTGCAGAAAACATGTTTTCTTTTTGCATGTAGCCCCAGAATTTAGCTCACCATTTTATTTGTTAAATATCATGGCTTTCCTTAAATTGAAAAACAAGCAAAACTTATATCATGCTTAAGTTTAAAACACTGTCAGTATCAATAAGACACTATACAAGATGCAAAGTACCCACAGAGGCATTATGATTACCATTTTTGCCATTTTAGAAACTATCAGAGTTTAATCCAGCCTTGACCTTAGTTTCTACTTCATAATCAATACTTTTAAAAATTATTCAAAATATCTATTCTAGAGATGGGGCTAATTCTTAGGGTTAGAGTTTGCCCTCAATTATCTCCTTTCACTCCTAATTTCAGCTTTTGACCTTCAGGTCTTCTGGTTATGAAAAGGTCTATAGACTGCATTTCCTGGATCTACAACTTCTTTGCTTACAGTCTCATTTCTTGAGGTTCGGAATCCCCTTCTCATCTTTATAAGACATTTACTAAAGCACTCTAGCCAGGGAAGGACAGTCACATACAGCCCTTCCTCCTGGACATGCGTTCATTCAAAGCACCTGTCAATATTGATGAGAGAGAGGTTCTTTCTGCAGAATGGAATGGATCATGAAAATCATTGAGGGTAATCAGTGGGACAGTGGGGTGGTTAGAAATGGCCTTTTATGCTTGAAGGAGATGAGAAAATCTTCCCGAGAGCTGTCAGATGATGGATAATTTGAAGCCCCTTGAAATTATTTATTGAAAACTGCTACTAAAAACTCAGCCACAGTTTCAGCTTGACAAGAAGGGGTCGTTTCATATTTTAAACATTCAAAGGAAACCGCAGGAAAGCTGTCATTAAGAGATCAGTGAATCAAGCCAATGAGTGAGATAATTGTTCACTAAAGAAGAGGCAGTTGAATTTTTAATGTCTCATCAGTGATAGAGGGATGAGGAGGGGATGGATTGTTGGCTTATTCCCGAGGGAAGCTGCTGAGGAACCTAGGGCTTCAATGATCTAAAGCAGAAGGAAAATATCTTGGGGAATCTGGAAAAATTAAAGTCAAACAATCCCGGATCCCTTTTCTGATGGTGGTGCCAGATACAGCTGGGATAATCTGTGCATGTTTGTTTTCCTGTTCCAATCAAAATGAAGAGCTATTTGGGAGCAATGCCATTGAAGAGGCTGCCTTGCAGAGGCCACAGGGTTGAGCAGTACTAAGTGAAGGAACTCTGTTCGTTTGAGTGGAACCAGGGACAACTAAAAGTAGGGAAATAATAAACAAAACAAAGCACCAGCAGCCAAAACCATCACAGAGAACTGATAGCAAGAGAGGACCCAGGGTTTGATGGTCCGGCTGCTGCTAAGCCTAATGTAGAGAAGCTGTCTATTCTTGTTATCTGCAGAGGCTTTTATGGCAGTGGTATATTTGGGGGGCTTGAGGAGCTCTCAAAGGAACAATCCTATTGTTGTCATTTGAGTTCAGAACCCCCTGAGACAGAATATGAGGCAGATGGTGATGTACACTTAACATTGCATCCAGGTAAATCTCTTGGGAGCATGTGTCTGAATCATATGGCTTCTTATACTATATCCCAAGAGGACACTTGTCTCTTTTCAGGAGTAGTTGAAAAACTGCAGGACTAGGTTCCCAAAGGATGAGTTAAGGTTACTGCAGGCCAAAACAGACCAAGGACCCTGAAGACAGACTTCAAAAAAAAGATAGGGGAGGTTTAGCTGAACTCTGCCCATTTCTGTGAAACAATCAGCAAAGTCACTGCCCAAAGGGCCCCTGAGATCAGAAATGTTCCCCCTAAGGAGGTCACTACACAAGAAATCAGTGTTGGTATAGAATAGTACATGCTGGTCCCTGAAAAGTAGGTCAGGTCACGAGGTCATACTGTAGAGTGTATTGTTTAGTAAATTCAAATGTTCTCCTATTTTATTCCGTGAGTTTTAGAACATTCATCACATAGTACTCAGAAAATCATGCTGCTGATTTTGTATGTACTTGTTAGAGAAATCCTCTGTGGCAAAACCAATTATCCTGCAACTCTGATACACAGTGTAATACATCACAGCTCTGGGTATATGGTGTTCCCTGAGTACCTGACTGGGTGTAGGTCAGGGTCTCAGACACTGTAGGTGGACAGCTTCACGTTACAAGTTCCATGGCACTTAGAATTTGGACATTGCTGCCAGTAAGCAAGAGAGTTGTATAGGTCCCCATATGTATTGAAAGTCACAAATTTACCTACATGTTCCAGGAATGCCTCTGAAAGAGGAGCCTGAGCTGGAAGGCTCACTTCTAGGTGATGAGCAGACAGCACTAATAGCAACTGCACCCTACAGTTAAGGCCCAAAGCCCAGTTTGGGGTGTGCCTTCAGAAATATGTCCAGTGGAGGGGTTGGGATGTGACTCGGCAGTAGAGCACTTGCCTAACATGCATGAAAGCCCTAGCTTTGATCCCCATCAATAAATAAATCCCATGTAAAGTGTCCTGGTAATGAGAACTGACTCTGGAGATGCTAGAGCATTTGATCCCTGACTGACTACAGTGGCAACAGTGAACCTCCTTCTGGCTCTGAAGAGCTAGGAGACATCTTCAAGGCAGACCTTCTGGGACTGGGGAGTAGTGGGGGGGTAAGTACGCACATCACTGAGGGCTGCTGGGACGCCGCTGTAAGTGATCCAATGAGAGGAAAGGGAATGATATACTTACTGCTTGTCTCCCCTTGCAGACTGCAAAGGGTGGGTAGTAAATAAGGATACAGGATCTGAAGCCAGTCTTCCCTGGGTTAATTACCTTCACTCCTCTGTGGCATGGATGCCATCTGTTTGCAGTTTCTACACATGTACAAAATGAATAATACCTATTTTATTGGATGTGTTAGATTAAGTGTACACACATTAAGAGTGTGTGTGTGTGTGTGTGTGTGTGTGTAGAGCTTAGAATTCTTGTTGGCTCATGGGCAGCACATATTAGCATTAGGTGTTATAATTCTATCCATACTGGCACTTGTGAGTGCATAGCTTAAACTTTTCCCATCAAGTAATAAATTTCCTGTTGCAAGAGAAGAGACTGGGATGGGCTTCTCTGGGGAAACTACTGCATGGAATGAGGTCTCACATCAGAAGATTGTGTCTGCATGTCATCTTGGTGTCTGGAGCATGTGCTTAGCTATTTTAGTAGACTTGATGGTCCGTTTGTCCATCAGGGATGACCCATCAGCAACTAACTTGATTGCTACTCTGAGGTCTGGAAGTCATGGTATAATTCTCACATTCTAGATTAGAGGTATAAGGAAAGGGAAATGAGCACAGGGGAAGGAATGAGTTTCTGTCTGTCATCTTCCCTAGATTTCTGGCAGGTTAAGGATGGGCATGGAGCACCACAAACTTGAGGGCAGGTGCAAGGTAATTTATTAGGGGTATACAAGAGAGATCTGAGTGTTCAGAATGGCCAGGAGAGCTGGTGTTAGGACTACCACCTGTTTCCTAGATGTGGCTGGGGTGAAGTTTCAGACTTATGAATGGTGAAGACCGAGTTGCTTGGGATTATAGGAACACTTTCTGTTTTGGTTTTGTTCCTATAGCATGCTGCCTATATTCCATTTTGTTCTGCAGAGTTTCCAAGGAACCACTCATGAATAACCCCACGTGAAGAGCTGCAGAAGTTTTACTAGCTTCTCTTCTTTTTAAGGAATTTTAAATAAAAAAGTAAAACATATATCATCAGAAAAATATACCAACCATCTGTGTACAATGTAATGGTTTTTTTTTTCCAAAGCGAACCATTCCTGAAATGACAATTAATAGTGAGCATGACCAGTACCCTATGGATCTACCCAACAAAAGTAACCACTACTCCAGTTCTATCCCCATAGATGAGTCTTTCCTGCTTTTTATCTTTAAACAAACTCATGGAGTTTGGCTATTTTGGTGCACAATTGCATGTACCCATGTTATATGCAGCAGCAGTCTGCTTATTTCATTATCTTGTATTCCATCATATAAACACCCTACAGTTTATCAATCTGGCTGATTCCAGTATAGGATTACCATGAAAAACACTTCAATAAGCATCTTTGTGCATGCATTTTATACACATTCTAGTTAGGCATAGTTAAAAGTGAATCATAGGTCAAGTGTTACAGCTTTAGTAGAACCTAGCAATTTTCCAAAGTGGGCATAACAATATACACTCCCCAAAGGGTATGTGAGGCAGTTGATCCACCCACAGCTATCACTTTCTTGACAGCCTCATTTTGTTTAAATTTTTTAGCCATTCTAATACCAAGGCGCTTACCAAAGTCCCAGTTCCCAGATGACTGGCTATTTGTGCCAAGTCAATGAGATATTGTATTTGCAGTTGTTCTTCTCAGAGAACTTTAGACATATTGGTTAAATATTTAAAATGAAGTTGTCTCAGATGAACTGATTAAATGTTCTCATCTAGCCAAGTTCTTGATCCTGATTTCTCATCCTATGAGTTGTTTTCATAGTACAAATTGAGGTTCCCAGACCCTGAATCAGATGGTTTAGAGGTCTTCTATCAAAAAAAAAGTATCCTCTGGCATTACCCTAAACCCTCTGGGCCAGAATCTCTCTGGTTGTACTTGCAAAAGTCTCATATTTAGACTCAATGTTGATTGTTCTCACTATTACTGCTACTACTACTATAATCATTATTATTTAATTCAAAAGTAATGATACATACCTGTCTTTTCTGGATAGTTAAGTTTTTCATTAGAAATTTTTTGGACAAAACATCTGTTTACAAATAGTAGTGTCAAGAGGTGGGAGAGACTCGGGTGAGGGGAGAGGAGGACTTATGAGGGGGTTACCCTTTTAGGCTAGGGAATATAGTCTGCTGAAGGTGGTGGCTGAGTAAGGTATATCTGTATACTTTTGGGGTCACTTTTTTCCTAAAGTGAACCATTCCTGAAATGACAATTAATAGTGAGCATGACCAGCTGTAACCACTGTAACCATTGTACTAGGGGAGGAAGTTAGCTCTATTTGTCCTACCAAACAGTAGCCAAAGTGGAGGGAGCAAGCACACTGAGCATGTATCCTAGAGATGACTTTACCTCCACTACAAACCATTCTAATATCTGCTGTTTTAATCTTTGGTTATGAAGCTTCTAGTTAAGGCGGTGTGTCTTGGAACAATCCCTTCATTTTTGAAAGGAGGCGTTCTCTGAGTGTTAGACTGGTTAGAATTGGCTATTCCAGTTTTCTTCTAATTCATTGTCATCCCAGCTTCCTAAGGGTACTTGTATTAGTCAGCTTTCTGTCACTATAATACAATACCCGACACAGGCTATATGTGAAGTACAGAGAGGTTGGTTTTGGTTCATGTTTCTGTAGATTCAAGTCCAAGGTTCATTGGCTTCATCAGTTTGGGCCTCTTGTGAGTATGGCACATCATGTCAGGAGCATGAAATCAGGGTCAACAATCACAGTCATACCTTGAGCTCAGAAGGAGGGAGAGGGGGAGAGAGAGAATGGGCAATCCTACCAGACCTTTGAGGTCATGTTCCTGGTGACCTGAGAACCTCCCAGGGGGCCCTGTCCCATAAAGGTCTATAGTACCTCACAGTAGAACTGCCTTGGGGGGGACCAAGCTTTTAACCCATTGAACTTTGGGGACTACCCATATTCAAATATAGCAGCACTGAAACCATAAATCATGTTTTAGATTCATTAAGAAAGAAATCAAATGGAGGTCAGACTTTTTCCTTTGTCTTCTGGGAGGTGATTTCCAAGCCCTTAGAATGTCACAACAGATAATCTGACAACAAGATTAGGGAGCTTTGGATCATGCAGCTATCAGCATGACTGTCGGAGGGCCTTGAATCTGAGATTGGGCAAGTAGGCCCTATATACATGTGTGATAAACCCCGGATTAAAAACTCTGGGTGCTAAGGCTCAGTTGAACTTCCCTGTTGGTACTCTGCATATTGTCACCTGTCAATCCTGGAAAAGGCAGCCCTGCCCGTAATTCCACAGGGAGCTTTGGGCTTAGAACTTTGCTGGACTCTTTCCCATATATTTCTCCCTTGAGTGATAGAAGTTATATCCATTCACTGTGCTAAACCATTACTGCAAGCATAAGAGTTTTCATGATTTATGGAAGTCCTTGTAGCAAATTATTAACCCCCAGTATGGTCTTAGGCACCCCTGAACTAGCAGTTGGTAATAGAAGTGAAGATGATCTGATAGACTCTTCTTTCAAGTCTGTATCATTATATGTCTTTGGTCAAAGAATGTCTCATTTCAATTGAGAGGCTCATTGTCTTCTGGAATCACCTCTGTCTCTGCCATGTAGTGGTTAAAAGTGTGTTTTGTAACTGTGAAGGAGCAGGACAGTCCCTCCTTAATCTCTGATCCATTATAGCATATGCTCAAAGCTTATATTACATTCATTTAAAAAAATTACTTATGTTGAAGGTCCTTTTCTACTCGATGAATTATGGTAAAGTCCCTGCCTTCAAGGAACTCCTTTGTCCCAGCATAAAAGGTGAACATCACCATGAAACTAATAAATCCCTGCCAGTTGGAAGAAGAGAGATTACAGTATATTAGAAGGTTCAGCATTAGAAATGTTGTATCGAATCTCAAAAGTGTAGGAATTTTGATTTTGCATGTTAAAGTAGAGATTATATGCATTCATAAGCCACCGAGTATGGAAACAGGAAGGGAAGTTGGGAGTCATCTGATCCAGCGGTTTCCAAATACATTCTGTAAACATGACTCAGGTTTTCCTTTGCAAAAGGGTAGGGGACTCCCAAGTTGAAGTCTCATGCTGCTTTTTCTGACTTCAGAAGAACCTCTTTAGGGGTGTGTGTGTGTGTGTGTGTGTGTGTGTGTGTGTGTGTTGTTTCATAGTCTATTTTAATGACTTTGTTTTTATACAACAATTCATTGTTAAAGCACACACCTCCAGATGCCTAGATACAGCAGCTCCTTCATCCAATAGACTTTGTTAGTAACAGTGAAGAGCTCTGAGAGAGGAATTCACTTGCACAAACCTGCAATGTTTTTCTTCACCCAGAAGCTATTTCATGATGGGCATGTCCAATAAACATAAAATCAATCTAAACATCTTGAAAGTTTGCCTTAGAAGATCCATTAGTGATGCCCATCAGATTCAGTTATGAGGAAGGCTGCAGCACACCAGGAAACCATCACAGACTGTGCGGTAGGGAAGTTGAGTGGATAGACAGGGACAGATGTGAACTTGCTCGGTTTAACAGCTGGAGAATAGAAAGTCAAAATTGCTCTGAGGTGTTTGGATATCTGTGTTCATTGACTGCAGAGGGTAAGAGTCTGCTCTTCTCAGAGATGACAAAGTTAGTTTTTTATATATGCTGAGGGAAAGGTGCCAAGAGCATAGGTAGGTAGGTGTAACTGTGGAATCAAAGGGTTATATATTTAAGTGTACTCCAGAATCCATTAGGAAGACCAGTGTCATTAAAGAAATGGGAAAAATTCCACCTAGGAGACAGGCACTTTAAATTACCTCGATAAATGCTTGAAATAAGTCTTTTAAATGCATTTGAGTTGTAGAACATGTGAAAGATGACTTACTGACACAGACACATTTAAAAATCTCATGTTGTTTTAATAGGAATGTTAACACTTTTGGCTCTTCCTTACCTAGGAGAGATTAATCTTTATAAAATATTGTTCTAATCATGCCAATTCCCTGATCAAAACCTTCTGTGGCTATCTGTCTTTAGAGCTGCCAAAATTAGAGAAGCTTCCTTTTTTAGATCAGATTTACTTCAGTTATTTCAACTGCACTGTGTGTGAATCTCTGGAAAGCAAGACCAAGCCTAGGCAAAGAGATTCCAAATTCCCTTCATTGTTACCAAATGTAACATCAAATAATAGAAAGATCCCATCTCTACGGCTTCCAGCTGCCCTTTGGAAACACAGTTCTTCATTATTTTTTAGAATGAAGAAGCTCATTCTCACCAACCTTCATTCCTACTCTTCACTGCCCCCAGCCAGCAATGTTCATTCACTTCTTGGAATGAGTGGCTTTGCTAATGACAGAGTTGGTTTCCTAATGACCTCTATCGTGGTTAATCTGGATTAACAACTTGATTGGATTAAGATATATCTATGATTCAGGGATTTGGGGTAAGATGATGATGAGAGTGTTTCTGGAGATGATTGGCATAAGTACCTTGAGTTGAGGGGTGGAAACTCACCCTGAATGTGGGCAGCACATTCCAATAGGTTGGGCAAAAAGTGGAAAAAAGAAGACACAGAGATAGATGCAGGCGGGATTCATCTCCTGAGAATATTAGACTCCAGGTCCTTCATTCTTCCAAGACAGATACTGACTAGGAATTCTTGAGGGAGACTCCAGACCTTCGACATCATTGTTTTCTCTTGTTCTGAGCTTTCAATTTCTTGGACTGAGGAACTACTCCTCCAGCTCTCTGGTGTGCAATTGGCCATTGTGGGGCTATCCATTTTCTGATGTGTAAGCCAATCTATTAAATCCTCTTTTTATAATTGTTATGGTTTAGATATGAGGCGTCCCCCAAAAGCTCATGTGTGAGACC
Organism: Marmota flaviventris; assembly: GCF_047511675.1. Classification (NCBI taxonomy): domain Eukaryota; kingdom Metazoa; phylum Chordata; class Mammalia; order Rodentia; family Sciuridae; genus Marmota; species Marmota flaviventris. The sequence continues at coordinate 22,755,759 of NC_092513.1, read as the reverse complement.
ATGCAAGTCAAAACGAATCAGTGGGTTTATCCACTGATGGATTAACTGCCTGGTAACTGTGGGCAGGTAAAGTGTGGCTGGAGGAAGTAGGTCACTGGCAGCATGCCTTTGGGGTTTATATTTTATCCCTGGTAGGCACAGTACTCTCTCTGCTTCCTGGCTGCCAACCTCTGCCACGCCCTTCCACCATGATGCTCCGATGTTCTGCCTCACCTCCAGCCCAAAGCCATGGAGTTGGCTGAACATGGACTGAATCTCTGAAACTGTGAGCCAAAATAAACTTTCTTCTCTGTTGTCAGGTCTTTTAGTCATAGTGATGAAAAAAATTGAGTAGAACAATAATCATACATCTTGTTGGTTCTGTTCCTTAAAAAAAAAAAAAAAAAAAACCCTAATACAAACTCTGTGTCCATACCAGACAACTACACCAGAAAGGTTAGTTTTCATGAGGCAACAGAAAAAAAAATCATTGCAACAAGTATCCAAGGTATTTTGGGGGGTGAGATTCCAAATTTCCAAAACGTGTGAAAAGAGGCCTTTGCCCAGATTATTCATCCTTCCCCAGTATAGCTCTATCACTCCTGTACAAGAAAGGAATAGTGACCTCAGAATCTTGTTTGAATTCTAATCTCTCCATTAGTTTTATTGATGCCAGACTCCTTAGTTTGCTGTGAGTACCAAACATATTTTAAAATCTTAGCCATTTTGTTTCCCTACTGCAACCCTTTTTAGCTCACTTGAAGTTCTGGCACCTTTTTGTGGCTTTGGGGCAAAGGCGTCTGAGAAAGGAACACAGGCATCAATATTCAGCCCCCATGGTTCAAAACATTGTTTCAACACGCTACAAAGGCAATAACAAGGCAGCTAAGATTTTTCATTTGCAAGAGCCAGACTTCAGAGCATCAAAGACTAGACTGATGGGTTCAGAATAAAATGTTTTATCATGAAGAGTCGAATTTTCAATGTGTGTTAATCCAGTTCTTAGCATGTATCCAGACCTGGGTACTAAAATGGAAGGAATGTAATCCAGGAACAAGGGTCTTCAGAGAGCTGGTCCTCGGGAGGCAGTTCTGAGGTTAATTCCGCATAGGAATGGTGCTTTAGTGGACTTCTCTCTCTTGTCTTTTTTGTTTTGTTTTTGTTAGTATAGAACGAGCCTGAACAAAACCGAAGGACAAGATGAGGAAGTCAACCTAGTGATCAACGAACATTCATCAAGAGCTCTCCCATGTTACTATATAATACCTCATTTAATTAGAAGAAACACCCAGACACGAGGCCTTTTTTATTATACGGGTCATGTGGCCACTTGGAATAAATCCTAGATTTTCAGGCTTCCCTTGAAGCTAGACGTCGTTGGGAACTGAGTTTGATGAATGGAAAGATGTGAAAAAGGTGAGATCAACGTCTTTGAAGAGTGCTCAAAGGAAGGGACCATTTCACTTCTTCTTGTTGTGTTGTATGTGGAAGCCACATTTTTAAGGATCCCGGGGCATTGAGAAAGAAATAGCCCTTTCGGTAATGTTCAGCTCTGGACGACCAACATTTATTTAAAAGAGAAAAAGTAATCTGTCACTATTATTTTGGATTTTCTTGAGCCAAACTTAATAAAATTAGATATTTCACAGAGATCCTTCTACAGCATAAATCTAGGTCCCCCCCCCCGCCCCCGCTGTAGCTCTATTTTTGAGCATTGCTCTAAAATGCCATTTTAAAAAGAGAAATCACATTAATATTCCTAAGAAGAACCGGTAAGAATCTTGCCCAATTCCTGGTAAACAGTAGATACTAAAAATGTATGTGAATGTTCTATATGGATGAAACAATAGCCCAATTGAAAATTACAACCTTTTCTTTGAAGACTAGTTTAGAGATTAATTGCCTAAAATGAGGAATCCATATCTAAATCCTTAATCACCAAGGTAGCTACACATGGTCTGCTCAGTTACCCTTTGAGGATCTGCTTCCTCCTTTAGAAAGTGAGGTGGTTGGGCTGAAAGTTTTCTAAGGCAGTGCCTCTCAACTTTAATGTGCAGGTGGGTCACCTGGGGATCTCAGTAGAATACAGATTCTGATTTAGTAGGTCTGCATAATGGGGTCTGAGATTCTGCATTTCTCACAAGTTCCCAGGAGATACTGACATTGGTAGTCCACAGGCCACACTTTGAATATAAAGGTTCTGAGAAGCTTGAGATGTCCCTCAAGTCTTGTGATTATAATATTCTAGAATATTTTGATAGATCCTTTGCCTCAAGCTGTTTGATTTTACTGTACTGCTTTTTCCTAAGATACCAGAATTCCTAATACATAGGAGAGTATAATCCAAGGCCTGTGGTTTAAGGATCAAGAGAGGCTTCAGGCGTTTCATTTTTGAGATTGCTGGTATATTTTAAAATGAGGAGATGTAAAAGCAAGTTTTATATACATATATACTTATTTATATGTATGTGCACACATACAGTGGTAAGTTTAAAATATTAACATTCAACCCATTAAAACTTCTATGACTTTGAAAAATATAGCACAATAAAATTGTTCTACTTATAAGATGTTTAGGAGATTTATATAATTTCGTAGTGCACTCTAGGTGGTTTGATTGAAAGTAAATTTAAAAATGTAAAACAACTATCTTATTTTTCAACCCTACAACCATAAGCCCATGAGATTAATAAGTTCGTTTGGAAATAGCTTTTGAAATCCATATTGAGGTTGTTTATGAATGTGAGACCAGCTCCATATGCATTTTATTTTTCTATCATTGATGGGGCCTGCTTGTTGAACTTTTGAATTTCATGAGCTGCACTGTCTTCCTTTATCTCTCCCTGCAGTCTTGCGCCTCTACAAAATAGGAATTTCTGATGATGTAATTTCAGTGCCAGTGCTCTTACTGTTTATACAGAGAAGCAAATTTCTGGAAATCCCTACTCTGCCATTTCAAAAGTCTAATTTTTTGACAATGAATTCTTGAAAGTAAGGCCCTTATCAGCACAAATCTGTAAGTGGACACCCAACCAATTTATGATAAATGGTACTAAAACAGAAGTATGTTGGGATGTCCTGAAAGATTTCCCTCCCTGAAAAAATATAGTAGAAAAATCTCTCTATGACACCCTACATTCCCTGATGTTGAATGCTGCTGGGTGTGAAAACAAGGTTTGAAATTGTTAAAACCCTCTTGTAATTCTTTCTGGGATCAACAAAGACCTCATCCCTGAGCTCCACATCCAACACTGAAAAACACCCAACTCTAGTGGAAGTTCTTGTGATATCAGAGAAGTTGATAAGTAGGTCTTATTTAATGAGAAAGGTTGTCCAGGGTCCCTCGAGAAAAACATTACCAAAAGAAGGACTGTGAGGATTTTTAGAGATCCCATGAGATAGGACATTGTTGCATAGTATCAAACAGTAGGTTAAAAACAGGAACTCCAGCCTATCCTTGCTCTGCCGTTGACTGAGTTCTACACCTCAAGTAAACCAGTATTTCCCTGTGAGATTTATCTGCTTTTCTTATAAATTGAAGGTTTGGGAATAGATACTTTTTCAGCTGTTTATATTGTAAGATTTAGGTGTCTCCAGACTGCTTAGTTCTGTCATTTGAAGCATCAAATAAAATACTATGTAGGCATTAAGAGACAGCTATCCAGAACTCTGGGAACATTTGATATCTGTCCTTTCACCAGTTACTCACCCATCCATCCATACATTCACTTTTTAATCTGTGAGAGCCTTCAGGGAAGACGGCTGTTCCTTAGGAGGGGAATGTCTTAGTGATTCTTTAATTATGTAGCACTATTCCAGTTTGGGTAACAGACTTTCAGAGAGACTGAAAATCCCATTGCCCCTTGTGTCTTATATGAATCATATGCTAATGATATAGTTCTTTATAGGTAGACAGCATAGAACAGAATGGTGAAATCTGTTTGAGAAACACGGTGCAAATGTAGGGAACCCCTGGGTGAGGAGTGTGTAACTGTGGGTACTCTTAAGTGTCTCATCATCACCCTGTACATGAAAGACAATTATCTTTACAAAAGAGGTCTAAGCTTTTGTATTGTCTATTTTCATAGTTTTTATTCATATTGCCGAGTGTGTGTGAGTATGAGAGAGAGTTAGAAATGCCCATGAACAAGTGAAATGATAGCCATTTCTGGGTTCTTCATTAGACAGGCATTTCTTCCTGTTGAGGTCATGATGATCTTGGAGGAGTCTGTTTAAGGTTTTGCCTTTTAGACATAATTCCCTACATAAAAAGAACTATGATAAAAATATTCATTCTAATAATGATTTTTAGCTGTCTATTCTAAGACATATCCAGCAGGTCTTCAAATTTGCTGTCACAATAAAAATATTTCACTTTTGGGACAATTAGCACTGTCATGTCAAAACAGATTTCTCTGCAACTCCCCCACATGGATGTTCAGAGATCACAAACAACAGGACCACAGGATGAGCACATTTGTAGAGCAATGTCTGGAATCTGGCTGACTCATGCTCGGCTCCTTCCAGCCATGGTGATGGCTAGTCAGAGAATGTGGTGGCCCTTTAAGAGCTGCTTTCTTTGACAGGTATTGTTTATTGGAGCTCTGGATGTGAGGCTGGAGGAGGTGGCATCATTTATGTTTTAACGTGCTCTGCGGTAGCTGAAAGACAGATGGTATGTGTACATCGATTGGTGGGAGCTGTTCTTAGGTCTTTGGACAGCCTTAGGATTTAGAGCCTGAACCCTTGGCAAAATGAATAACACCCTGGCAATTTAATAAGATCACAATCTCTCTGTATACTCCACGTTTTCTCATCTCTTACTAATGTGAGATTCATGCCAAGCTTTGGACAGCAAAAAGCTAGGGAAAATTAAAGGAAAAAAACCTGCCCAGCTCTAATAATTCCCCTGGGTATGTCAAGGCTATTTAATGTTGTTATTTACTGAAATTTCACTCCCTGAAGTCAATGGTTTTTATCTAACTTGTTGAAATGCCCCATAGAACCTAGGGTCCGCCATGTTGGATAGGGTGTTTCATAAATTGGGGGTTTCCTATGAGAATGGTTTCCATGCACAACCTTTGACCTTTTAATCTCAGTGTGAGAAGGGAAGGAATTTTAGTCCCTCAACAACAACAATTCCTTGTCCTTTTCTCCTTGAAGATGAGAAGGTAAAATTACAAAGTACCATTTTTTTAAATAAAATTGTGAATGAATTATTTTTAAGTATCAAACATATGTACTATTTTTTGTCCTTTTTGCATTTAAAAACTCAAAGTAGAATATCCAAAGCACACTGTCCAGTCATTAGGTACAAATTATTTATATCTTGATGTAACTTCTTATGGCATTTTAAATCTCATTAGTTTAACAGTACTTTAAAAATATTTATTGGCAAAGAGGCACTGTTTTCTTTGACTTCCTCAGAGGATTTGGAAACTCAACAAGCCATTATTTATGACCTTCATTTGAATATGATCTCCTTCAAGATTCTGGCACTTTAAAAACTAGAATGTGCCTGTTTCTGCAGGGGTGTGGTAACATATATAGCTAGAAAAGTATTAAAATATTTTAAAGACAATGTGATTGCTTAATGAGTATTATCTATGATGTTTAGCAATCATGATTCATTGAAGGCTTGATCTTTCCCTCACCCTTTTACTGCCTTCAAATTTCTCTTTCAGTTCTGATTAAACATGATGGCTCCAACATGAGCATTTATCTGTATGCCCTCTGAAAATCTTACTAAAAGTAGCTAAATGATTAAAAAAGATTGAAACCTCAAAGGACAAAAAGAACACAAGATAAGACAAAAGCATCAATGTATTGGAAGCAGTTTATGGACATGGGGTAAATGATTCAGCAGCTCTTGGGGAGATGTAAAAAGCACTGGGAGAAACTGAAATATTTTGATATTGCAGTTCTTAAAAAACAGAAATTGGTACCATCAGCTAAACCTAAAAGTGAGGCACATGGTGGGGTTAAAAACAGGATTGGCTTGAACACTGATTGAATTAGTAGTTTAGATTCCAAATCCCACATATCGTTCTTCCTCATCTGTAAAACATCCTTGCTAAACACTAGGTATAAAAGGTAGAGGATTATCCTCAGGAGAGAAGACACCTAGATTCTGTGGGGAACACATCACCTTTTAAGATAGAAGTATAACATTGAAAGTGGAGAGTGATGAAGAATGCTGTTAGGGACCTTGAAGTCCTCAAATTACTTCCCTTATGAGTTTCAAGGAATAACCATAGCTATGATAATTTATTTTCTGCACAGACTGGAATATTCTTCTTGGAGAGCCGAGTAGTGCAAGAGAAAATAATTACTGAAAGAGCTGAAGACTAATCAGGTCTGAATGACCCACTCTTTCAAGTGAACAGATAGCCAAAGATCTGTCATGCTTTTAGCCAAGCCAGGATCACATATGGCAGATGACAGACACATACACAACAAATACACAAAGAAACAACATCATTAGCATCCTCAAAGAGATATGAAAAAGATGCACAATTATGGTCCTCAAACTGGGTACTATTTGAAAGGCACTCTCAGATAAATTTTCAAAAGATTTTTATTTTAAGTGGCAGGAATTAAAAAGGAAATCAATAGGAGAGTAAAAGTCAAGATTATCTCTTAGGAAACAGAACAACATTAATAAAAATATTAAGAAAAAATACACATTTAGAAAGGTATGTATCATAAAAAGATGAGAAAGTATAGCATCGTTTTGCTAGGTCCAACATCCAATACATGGGATTCAGAAAAAGAGAAAAAATGATGGGAGAAAATGGTAAATAATGTTAGGAAAATTTCTAGAGCTGAGGTACATAAGTTTCCATATTGACAGGACCCACCAAATGCCCAGAAAAATTATGTGAAGATGGACATGTGACAAGGCACGGTATAGTATAATTTCTGTACATGGAAGACTACACTGATTCTAAAAATGTGAAGAGATAAAACAACAAATGTAACAATAGTGCAACAAAAGCAATTGTCTATAAAGACAGGAGAGAGGAATAACATTGTTTCACCACATAAATGGAGTCCGGAAGACAAGGGACAAGTACTTTCAAATGTAGGGATGGCAGTAATTTGTATCTAGACTCCCATATTCCCAAATCATCAATAAGGGAGAAAAGGTACAGGGAAAAAAATGTATGTTTCAAAGGCGCAAATTCTTTAAAACACTGTCTGCCATTTTTTATTGATTAGGGAGCTACCAGAATGATCCATATCTATAGCTTACATTGTAAGCACAAAATAAATGTACACTACAAAACATAATGAATAAAAGAATGACAAATGAAATCCAGCTTCTTGTTAATTCTAGTTATTGGATTTAGGTTTTGTTTTTTAAGCTGCAGCCTAAGATTTGTAGTGGTGGCTGTTTATTTCCATAGGGAGTTTCCTTCCAGCCCTAAAACTGGCCTTTGTGGACTTCCGGAAAGACCATTTTGGATACAGGAAAACATCTTTTCACTCCCTTCTCAGAGGGTCACTAACAACTCTGAGAGCTGAAGATTGTAAGCTGTTCAAATCTCTGAAGTGGAATTGTCAGCCAGACGATTTAAGAGCGCCCAGTGTGTTTTATAAAGTATTCCAACAAACTATTTTACTTGACCCTTAAAACAGGCCTGTGAAATAGACAAAGTCAGTTCTTTTCCCGTTTAGTCATGAAGAAATTTCTAAAGCTCATTAAGAGTCTAGAAAGACCTAGTTCTTGGGACTCTGCATTCTCAGTAGCTTGCTTGCCCTTTATCACTGAGAGGCAAAGAAAGGATTAGAAGTGCACCTTCCAGACTTTTTTTTTTTAATGGTTTTCTTATGACTTTTGCATTACATAAACTTAATTTCACATCTACAGAGTATTCCAGACAGTACTGTGTAAAACCTTCCAGACTTTTATTCCTTCCAACTTTATCTCTGCCTCAGGAAGGCCATTCCTTTGGGTTTTCCAGGTTGATTTTCTCTTACTCTGTGACCTGGTAACCATTCTCACTTCAGAACTAGAGCATGGTACTTGTAGGGAACAAAGTTCTTCTTGCTTCTTCCTACTTTTCCACAAATGTTAGTCCTTTCTATCTTCAAGAATCCTCTTTAAAACTTTAAACATTCCCCTCCACATCCCCAAGAGAACAGAATGCTCTAAAGTCTGTTCTACTTCTACCTGCCCTAACATGCTGGGTTCTCAAGACAGTTACTGTTATCCCCTGTAGATCATCACTATCTTCATAATGTCTTTGTAAAGTCGGGGCATTGGTCATAATTCCCTTATCCATTGTTAAAATGGCAGATGACTTGTATGTGCACAGAACAAAAACACAGAGAACCCATTAAATGATGCATAGCATTGTAAGATGGAAAAGTAAAACTTTCTCAAATTTTATCTACAGATCAACTCATAGGAGTATGCCCTTCTCAATACTGTGAGAATAAATGACTAGAACCAGAATTGAGATGAAGCATATAAACATCTTAATATTTATAAACAGTGCTGGAAAGAGTGTTCTCCTAAACCGCTGTACTAATTTATATTTCCATCAACATGCAGGAAATGTTTTCTGACAATATTATTTTTGTCTGAATTTTATGTCTTATAATCTAGCTAATACTGGATATAATTAAAAACTTTATATCAAGCTAATAGTAATATTAGTAATATATATGTATTATATAATAATTAATGTGAGTGAATATTAATACTATATTGATTCTATAGTATCAATTGACATGATATGCTATTTTTGATAATAATAACATCTCAAATTTATTTTATGTATTTCATGGAATTTTTCTAATACTTTTAACATTTTTTCATTATGATGTTGAATTTCTTTTTTTTTTTTATGAGTTTTACTGAGGTATGACTGACAAAAATTGGATCTATTGGGTGCCGGGTTTTAGTTCATGACGAAAAGGCTCAGGGTTTACCCCAGTTGAACTGGGATGACTGGGCTGCGCAAAATAACTACACAAAAGATACAAATATCTTTTTCTTTGGGGTCACTGTGACGGCTCCTCTGACCTTAGGGGTCCGCAGGAAGAGAGAGCGAGAGCACGTGCTGACCCCTTTTATTGAGGAGAAGCTATTCAAATGAGTCAAGGGGTCAGGTTTCAGGGGGCTGAGTCTATCTTCATGATGTCCACTGTCAGCAGGTTGACTGACACCTGGGTAGGCCACACCCAAGGGCACAGTAAGAGAAGGGGACACACACAAGGCACTTCCATGGAAGATTCTATCCTAAACAGGGCAAGGGGTTATATTACAAAAGAACAGGTGAGCATAGCTTCACCCATGGGGCTGTAGCACGAGACACTGACCCTCGAACCCAAGAAGGGTGGGGAAAGCTCTGCCACATTTTTGAGACTGAGCGCCTCAGCACCCAGCCGGGGAGTGTGACTCAGTCACGTGTAAGGTTGGTCTCCCACAATTGGGTAAAACAGGACACTTGTACATAAAAATGATTACGATAATGAAGCTAATTTACATAGTCATCCCCTCATATAATTTTTTTGTATGTGTGTGGTAAGAACATTTGAGACCTCCTGTCTTAGCAAATTTCAAGTATATAACACATCATTATTAACTGCAGTCACCAAAGTATACATTAGGTCTCCATTACTTACTTGTAGTTCATTACTTACAGTTCAAGGTTTTACATTCTTTGGCTAATCTCTCCCCATTTCCCTGTCCTCTGGCCCCTGATAACCACCATTCTATTCTTAGTTACTGTAAGTTTAACCTTTTTTTAAGATTCCACATTCAAGTGAGATCATGGCAGTATTTGTTGTTCTTTGCCTGGCTTATTTCACTTAGCCTAATGTCTTCCAGGTTTATCCATGTTGTAGAAAACTGCAAAATTTTTTCTTAAGTCAAAATAATACTCTTTAATATTTCTCTGTAAAGAATAAAGATAACACATGCATATGTCTGCATTTCCTTTACCTGTTCATCCATTGACAAACACTTAGGTTGTTTGAGTATCTTGGTTAAGTAAATAATCTGCAAATAACATGGGAGTAGAGAGATTGCTTTGATATGGTGATTTATATTTCCTTGTATATACACTTATAACTGCCATTGCTGGATCATGTGATGGTTCTATTTTTAATTTTGGGGGGAATTTTATACTGTTTTCCATAATGTCTCTACTGATTCACATTCCCACCAATGTTGTATAAGGATTCCCTCTTTTTCCACCCTTGCCAACACTTATTATTTTTGGTGTTTTGAAAATAGGCATCCTAACAAGTTGTGACACATCTCACTATGGTATTTGTTTAAGTTGGCTTTTTTCACTACTGTGGAAAAGACCCAACTGGAACAACTGGAGTGGAGGAAAAGTTTATTTGGGGGCTCACAGTTTCAGAGGTCTCAGTCCACAGCAGGCTCCATTCCTCAGGGCAGACAACATGGTGGAAGAGTGTGGCAGAGGGAAGCAGCTTACAGGATGATCATGAAGCGCAGATACAAATGACATACCCCAAAGCCACGCCCCCAAGGACCCACTTCCTCCAACAACACCCTACCCCTCTCAAGTCACCACTCAGTTAATCCCATCAGGGATCAATCCACTGATTGGATTAAGGCTTTCGTGGCCCCGTCATTTTACATCTAAGCCTTCTTGCAGTATCTTACACTTGAGCTTTGGGAAACACCTCACATCCAAACCATAACAGTATTGATTTACAATACTTGGTGATGTTGAGCATGTTTCTGTATGTCTATTGGGTATTTATCTTCTTTTGAGAAATGTCTTTTCAGGTTCTTTGCCCATTTTTAATAGGGTTATTATTATTATTTGCTAGTGAGTTGTATGAGTACTTTATATATTTTGGATATTAACCCTTATCTGATACATTGCTTAGAAATATATTCTCCAGATTTTGTAGGTTGCCTTTTAACATTATTTCCTTTGCTATGCAGAAATTTTGTAGTTTGATGAAGTCACGCTTGTTATTGTTTTTCTTGCCAGTGATTTGTTATCAAATGCAAACAATCATTACTAAGATCAACATCAAGGAGGTTTTGCCCTTAAGTTTTCTTTTAGGTGTCACATTTAAGTCTTTAATCCATCTTGAATTGATGTTTTGCTTATGGTGTAAGTAAGAGAGGAGCTCAGAGCTCAGGTTCATGCCTCCCTCCCTGCCTGCCTCCCTCCCTCCCTTCCTTCCTTCCTGTTGATATCGAGTTTCCCCAGCACCATTTATTAAAAGACTATTCTTTCCCAGTTATGTACTTCTAGTCATTGTCAAAAAGGACCTGAATATATATGCATGGGTTGATTTCTATGCTCTCTATTCTGTTCCATTGATCTGTGTATCTATTTTTAGGCCAGTACCATGATGTTTTCATTACTATAGCTTTATAATACAGTTTGAAATTGGGAAATATGATGCTTTTAGCTTTGTTACTCTTGATCACAATTGTTTTATACCTTTTGTGGTTTTTCTATTTCTGACAAACTACCACTGGAATTTTGATAAGGATTACATAGAATATGTGGCTAATTTGGGGGTATATAACTATTTTAACAATATTATTCTTATCCATGAAAACATACTGTCTTTGTTTATGTATCTTGTAAAAATTCTTTCATCAATGTTTTGTAGTTTTAATTGTATGTCTTTTACCTTCTTAGTTAAGCTATTTAGTATTTTTAATGCTCTTATAAATTAGATTATTTCCTTATAATGCTCTTATAAATTAGTATGTTTTCATGGATAAGAATAATATTGTTAAAATGGTTATACAACCCCACAAATAGCCACATATTCTATGTAATCCTTATCAAAATTCCAGTGGTAGTTTTTGTCAGAAATAGGAAAACCACAAAAGGTAAAAACTTCTTTTTAAAGTAGTTTGCTTTTGGCATATACAAACATCACTCATTTTTGTATTTTGATTTATTTTTATCTTGCAACTTTATTGGGCTTATTTCTTCTAAGTTTTTTTTTGAGTCTTTTTACAATTAAAAACCAGACATCTGCAAGTAGCAACACTTTACCTCTTCTTTTCCAATTTGGATGCCCCCCCCCCCTTTTTTTTCTTAATTGCACTGAAGTCCTTCAGATACTAAGTTGAATAGAAGTGGTGAGAGTGGGTTTTCTTTTCTTGTTCCTGGTCATAAAGAAAAAACTTTCAACTTTTCACTGTCAAGTATAATAGCTGTGAGCTTGTCATATACAAACTCTATGGTGTTGAACTACATTATTTCCATACCTGGTTTGTTGTGTATCTTTATAATAAATGGATATTGGATTTTTAAAATGCTTTTTCAGCACATATTGAGGTAAATTTTATGATTTTGTCTTTTATTAATGTGGTATACCACATTTATTTTCAAATGTAAACCATCCTTGTATTTAACGGCTAAATCCCACTTTTTTTGTATACAATATTTTTTTTTAAAAAATGGACATATTTTATTATTCTTTTTAGCTATATAGACAGTAGAGTGTATTTTGATATACTATACATCCATAGAGTATGACTTATTCTAATTAGGATCCCATTCTAGTGGTTGGACATGATGTGGTGTTATACTGTTCATGTATTCATATATGAACATAAGAAATTTAAGCCTGATTCATTCTACTGTCTTTCATATTCCCATCCTCCCTCCCTTCCCTTCATTCCCCTTTGTCTAATCCAATGAACATCTATGTCTCCCCCTTATTTTGTGTCAGCATCAACGTATCAGAACATTTGGACTTTGTTTTTTTTTTTTTTTTTTTTTTTTTTTTTTTTGTGTGTGTGTGTGTGTGTGTGTGTGTGATTGGTTTATTTCACTTAGCATGATAATCTCCAGTTCCATCCATTTATGGGTGTTAAATGAATTCAGCAAAGTAGCAGGATATTAAATTATGAGTTCTAGAAGCTTTCTAGTGGGATTCTTTGGGCCTTCTAAATATAGAATCATGTTATCTGCAAAAATGTACAGTTTGAGCTCTTTTTTTTTATTCCTATTAGTATCACTTTAATTTCTTCTTTTGGCCTAATTGCTAGGCAAGAGTTTAAAGGACTTTGTTGAATAGAAGTGGTAAAAGAGAGTATTTCTGTTTTATTCCCATTTTTAGCAGGAATGTCTTCAGTTTTTCTCCATTTAGAATAATGTTGGCCTTGTGTTAAGCATATATAGCATTTACAACATTGAAGTATGTGTCTGTCTCTAGTTTTTCTAGTGTTTTGAATATGAGTGATGCTGTATTTTTTTCAAAAGCTTTCTCTGCATCTATTGAGATAATCATATGATTCTTGTCTTTAAGTCTATTGATGTGATGAATTACATTTATCAATTTCTGCATATTGAACCAATCTGCATCCCTGGGATTAACACCATATGATTTGTGATGCACTACTTTTTCAATGTTTTTGAATGTAATTTACCAGAATTTTAATAAAAATTTTTGCTTTTATATTCTCCAGGGATATTGTTCTGGAGTTTTCTTTCCTTGATGTTTCTTTGTCTGATTTTGGTATCAAGGTGATACTGGCTTTATAGTATGAGTTTGTAAGGGTTCCCTCTTTTTCTATCTTACGGACTAATTTGAGGAGTATTGGTGTAAGTTCTTTGGTCTGGCAGAACTTGGCTAAGAATCCATCTGGTCTTGGGGTTTTCTTTGGTAGGTTTTTGAAGGCATCTTCAATCTCATTGCTTGAAATTAAACTTCATGAAAATTTCCTCTGTCCTCCTGATTCAATTTGGGTACGGCATATGTGCCTAGAAATTTGTCAATGTCATTATTTTTTCTCAGAGTATAGAGTTCTAAAATGGTTTCTGATGATTGTCTATTTCAATAGTGTACATGGTGATATGTCCTTTTTCATTGTGAATTTTAGAAATTCAAGGTTTTTTTATCAATTTTATTTTCTCAAAGAAAATAAAAAATAGAAAAAAATAAAATAAAAAAATAAATAAAAAATAAGAAAAAAAGAAAAGAATAAAAAAAAGAAAATAAAAAAATCTTCTTTCACTGATTTTTTAAAAATTGCTTTCTTTGTTTCAATGTCATTGATTTTTTTGGCTCCGATTTTAATTATTTCTTCTATTGCTTTTTGTGTTGATCTTTTTCCTAAGGCTTTGAGGTATAATATTAGGTTTATTTGTTGACTTTTTATTCTTTTAAAGAATGAGCTCAATGCAATGAACTTTCCTCTCAGAACTACCTTTATAGAATCCCAGTGATTTTTATATGTTGAGTCTTTATTCTCATTTACTTCTAAGTATTTTTAAATTTCATCCCTGATTTCTTCTGTCACCCATTGGTCATTCAATAGCACATTATTTAGTCTCCAGGTATTAGAGTAGCTTCTATTTTTTTATCACTGATTTTATTCCACTTAAGATCTGATAGAATACAAGGCATTATCTTTCTGATAATTTCCTGAGAATTGCTTTGTGGACCAAGATACAGTCCATTTTAGAGAAGGATCTATGTGCTGCCAAGAAGAAAGTGTATTGATGGATGAAATAATCTATGATTCTTAAGTCTAAGCCATTAATTGTATTTTTATTTCTATGGTGTCTTTGTTTAGTTTTTATTTGGATGATCTATCCAGTGATGAGAGAGGCTTGTTAAAGTCACCCAGTATTATTGTGTTTTGGTGTAATCGATTATTGTAATTGAGAAGGGTTTGTTTGTATATAGATGCTCCATGTGGGGGGCATAAATATTTAATATGTCTTGTTGATGTAAAATTCCCTGAAGCAGTATGTTATGGCCATTTTTGTCCCTTCTGAAGTCCACTTTGGACTTTGGTTGGAAGTCCACTCTATCAGATATGAGAATAGAAACCCATGCTTGTTTATGAGATCCATGCGAATGTTTTTTCTCATCCTTTCACCTTCAGACTGTGGATGTGTTTGCCTGTGAGGTGAGTCTCTTGGATATAGTTAATTGCTTCGTCTTGTTTTTCAATCCAATCTGACAGTCTATGTCTTTTGATTGAATTTAGGCCATTTATATTCAATGTTATTATTGAAATATGATTTTTTATTCCCTGTAATTTTGATTTATTTTTGGTTTTGAGTTAGTTTCTTCTATGATTGACTATTCTAGTGTATTTCCTCCCCTTTGCTGTTTTTCACTTTTATTTTTCATTTCTTTATGAAGCTATTTTATTGAATGTCATGTAGTATAGGTTTTCTAGTTGTGATTCTTTCAACTTTTGTTTATTGTGGAAGGTTTTTATTTCATAATCAAATCTGAATCTTAATTTTTCCCAGTATAGTATTCTTAGTTGCCATCCATTTTCTTTCAAGGATTGGTATGTATTATTCCAAGACCTACTAGCTTAGAGGGTCTTTGTTAAGATATAGAATGTGATGACTGTGGGAAGGGGGAAAGAAAATAGATATACAAAAGGAAGAGTGAAAGATCAATAGAGATTGGTTGTTAGCAAAGGAAAAGAGAAAGAGAATCAAGGGAAACTGATAAGAGAGAGAAAAATGTATAAAATAAAAACTTGAAAAGAAAACAAGAACAAAACTGATATATAATAATCAAATATCCAAGTCCTTAAAAATACTGATTCATGAAAAATAACTATTTTCAAAAACTGCTAAGAATGAGGATAAAGAAGGAGATATGAATAATGTGTATAAATGTCCGTGATCCATTCAGGTCACAATTGAACAGAGTGACCAAAAAAAAAAAAAAAAATCTTGATGAAAAGTTAACGAATTGTTTCCATTGGAGTTCAAAAGATTCTAGCTTTCCCTTCTCATCTCTGTTAAGTTGGGTTGCTGGAGTGTGAAGGGAAATCCCTTAGGCAGGGCTCTTGGGGGTAAGGTTTAGACTTAGGTAGGCTTCAGGTTCTTCCTTGAATGGCATTAGGTCTGTATATTTTAAATCATTGCACCTCCCAGGCCAAGCAGTTCCTGGACCCTGCTGGGAGAATGTCCCCTAGGAAGAACCCCTGGTTTTCACTCATGCAGTAAAGGGGCCAATTCTAGTTCCCTTCAGTCACTCATGGACTCCATACTTTCTGGATTCAGTCTCCAAACTCAATCAATTCCTCCCCCACCCTTTTGCATCCACCAAGAGGGAATTAAGGGATAAAAAACCTGAACAGATGAACAAGTAAGAGACTAAATCAGTATAATATCTCCCACAAAAGAAAAACTTAGAAGCTGACAGCTTCATGCTTGAATTTACTAAGCATAGAAGAAAAATTAGTGACAATTCCTCTCAAACTGTTGAAAAACAAAAGAAAAAAAATTAATGAAGTGAAGGGAGTACTTCTAAATTTATTTTACAATTTAATATTATCCTAAAATTAAAGCCAGACAAGAAAATACAAGTAAAATATACTGGCTGGTTGCATCTCCTACAGCCAGGCCAGACTCTCCCAGCAGATCTGTCTGGAGGGTGAGGAGGGGCGATGCATGTGTTTCCCTGACCAGCATTCCCCTGTATAAAGCTCTCCATGTTCGATTTTCTCCCGATCACTTAGATCACTTAGGTGCACTCTATGCCATGTGGTGTGGGTTTTCCAGGCCTGTATTTCAGACCAGGCACAGTTTCCAGAAATCCATTCTCCAAGCTGCTGGCCTGTGCACCACAGCTGCAAAATGGTTCCTTCCTCTGTTCTCTCAGGCAGCCATGAGAAATGTCACTTTTTCCCCACACAAGGATATTGCGCAGTATACCTGCCAGGTTAGTTGGGCAGTGTCTTTGATCTCTGAGCTCTTTGTTCCCAGATACACCTCAGGCCTTCTAAAAATGTTGACTCCTTTAATTGATGTATCTTTTTACTATTTTTCATATGGTGAGGGATTGCACCAGTAGGCACCTCCTCCAGAGGCAGAGGTGCTAGGGATTTCTTCTTTATTTTGCTATATCAAGCCTACTGAGTCCTTGATCAGCTTTGAATGTACAGAATTAATTCCCAGTGAAATTCTCTCTTCTCACCTTGCTGAGAAGCTATGTGTCTGATTTCTTGGTTTCACACCAGGGAGCATCCAGGAAAGCAACCTTCTGTAATCCAGTTTTGAATCTCCTACTACAATCTTTTTACTTTGCTGATAAATTTGGTTTGCTAGTGTTTTGTTGAGGATTTTTATATCTGTGGTCATCAGGGATATTGATGCACACACACAAACACACACACACACACACACACACACACACACACATATATATATATATATATATATATATATATATATATATA
Organism: Marmota flaviventris; assembly: GCF_047511675.1. Classification (NCBI taxonomy): domain Eukaryota; kingdom Metazoa; phylum Chordata; class Mammalia; order Rodentia; family Sciuridae; genus Marmota; species Marmota flaviventris. The sequence goes on along the minus strand of NC_092513.1, from coordinate 22,738,592 downwards.
TATATATATTCATTTATTCTAGTGTCCTTGTCTGGCTTTAATTTTAGGATAATATTAGATTGTAAAATGAATTTAGAAGTACTCCAATCACTTCATCATTTTTTTTTCTTTTGTTTTGAACAGTTTGAGAGAACTGGCACTAGTTTTTCTTATATGCTTAGTAAATTCAGCCATGAAGCCATCAACTTCTGAGTTTTTCTTTTGTGGGAGATATTATACTGATTTTTGTCTCTTGTTGGTCTGTTCAGGTTTTTTATTTCTTAATTCAGTCTTGGTAGATATGTTTCTAGGAATTAATTTTTTTTGTCTAGGATATTAAATTTGTTGTTATATAATTGATCTAGTGATTTCCTCTGATTCTTTGTATTTCTGTGATATCAGTTGTAATGTCTCCTTTTTCATTCTTGACTTTAAATATTTACTCCCTTTGTTAGCAAAGTTCATCAGTTGTATTTACATTTCCAAGGAATCAACCCCTTAGTTTTATTGATCTTTATTGTTTTCTAGCCCTGTAATTTATTTCTGATCTTTGCTTCCTTTCTTCTAGTAACTTTGTGCTTAGTTTGTTCTTTGTCTAGTTCATTGAGGTGGAACGGAGGTTTTTATGTCCTATTTTTTAATGAAGGCATTTATTACTACTAACTTCTCTCTTAGAACCACCTTTGCTATATCCTGGAAGTTTTGGTATATTTCCACTTTTGTTTGGAACTAGAAATCCATAATAGGATGACAGTCTTTTGTGGTTGGAGGAAAAAAATACTTGATATGATGTCAGGCTTCTTAAATTTGTTAAGACGTGTTTAATTCAGCTTTTTAGCTGCTGTGACTAAAGGACCTGACCAGCATAATTATAGAGAAGGAAGACTTTATTCAGAGACTCATGGTTTCAGAAGTCTTAGTCCATAGAAGGCCAGGTCCATTTCTCAGGGCTCGAGGTGAGGCTGGACATCATGATGAGAGGGGGTGGAAGAGGGAGGTAGCTCACATCAAGGTGATCAGGAAACAGATTCCACTTGCCAGATACAAATGTATACACCAAAGCCACACACCCAATTCTCACCTCCTCCAGCCACACCCCACCACTTCAGTTACCACCCAGTTAATCCCTCTCAGGGGATTAAATCACTGATTGGATTTAATCATTTCTCCTTTGAACCTTCTTGCATTGTCTCATATGTGAGCTTTTGGGGACACCACATCTAAGCCATAACAATGTGTTTTGTGACCTAATATGATTTATCCTAAAGAATGTTTCATGTGTACTTGAGAAAAATATGTATTACTGTTGAATGGAATACCCTGTATGTATCTTGAGATCCATTTGGTCTAAAGTATAATTCAGATTTAATGTTCCCTATTTTTCTGTCTGGGTGATCTGTCCATTGTTGAAAGTGAGGCATTGAAGTTCCTACTATAATTTTATTTCTTCAAATAGATTAATAATTCCTTTAAATATTCAGGTGCTTCCATGTTGGGTGAAACATAGATTCCATATTTTCATTTGAAGTATGATTTGTCTTATTTTCATTTGCATGGAAATATGGCTATTTACATCTTTTCACTTTTTGCTCATGTGTGTCCTTATAGAGTCTCCTGTAGGCAGAGCATAACTGGGTCTTAGATTTCATTTTGTGTCCACTCAGCTACTGTGTCTTTTGGTAGGAGAATACAGGCTATTTAAAAAATTATTGGTTGGTAAGGACTTACTATTATCATTTTTTTAGTTGGGAGCTATTTTGTAGATCTGTTTTAAAATATCTTATTCCATCATCCTTTGTAATTTGCTGATTTTTGTTTTTGATGTAATATGTTTTGGTTATTTTTACTTTTTTGTATCCACTACATATTTTTCACATTGTGATTACTATGAGTTTTACATAAATGTTTACGTAACTGCATAATTACTAAAGTAAGCTCTTCCTCACAATTAAAACTATAATGATAATCAAACTTTATTATTTTTATGTTTGTATCTGACATATTTAAAAAAAATTTTAGATTTTTCTGTAAGAAATAACTTTGGGATCTAATTGAGGTTTTCCTCACTTATCTTTCTTTGATTTAATGTCTTTTTCTCATTAAGTTAAAAACTCACCTTTATAATATCATAAATCCCTGCATATATTTTGGAAAAATTCTGGAAAATTTGTTTATGGTACAGTATTATTGAAATTCTGTTCAATTTATCTACCCAATTCATCACTGAATTCTTTTGAATTACATAATCTTTTTAAAGATTTTCTTTTTGGATTTAAATGATTTCCCAGCTTATATCATATTTATTTTACTAAATAAACGTGGTCATTGTGTTTTATGCTTATAATGTAATATAAAATTGATATTTAAAATATCTCCACTGCCCTCAATATTCATGTGTAAAACTGGCAGGCAAAACATCATTCTAAATGGAGAAAAATTGAAAGCATTCTCTCCTAGAAATAGAAAAAGCAGTCATAAAACTCATCTGGAAAAAATTAGAACCCAGAATAGCTAAAGCAATCTTTAGCAAGAAGAGTGAAGCAGATAGCATCACTATACCAGACCTTACACTATACTACAAAACAATAGTAACAAAAACAGCATGATATTGGCACTTAAAAAGACTGGTAGACCAATGATACAGAATAGAGAACACAGAGACTAACCCACATAATTACAGTTATATTAGACAAAGGCTACAAAAACGTATATAGCCTCTTCAAATGGTGCTGGGAAAACTGGAAATCTATATGCAACACAATGAAATTAAATCCCTATGTCTCACCATGCACAAAACTCAACTCAAAGTGGATCAAGGACCTAGGAATTAAACCAGAGAGACTGAGACTATTAGAAGAAAAAGTAGGCCCTAATCTCCATCATGTCAGATTAGGTCCCAACTTCCTTAATAAAACTCCTATAGTGCAAGAATTAAAATCAAGAATCAATAAATGGATGGATTCAAACTACAAAGCTTCTTTTCAGCAAAAGAAACAATCAGTGAGGTGAATAGAGAGCCTACAGAATGGGAGCAAATTTCTACCACACGCATATCAGAGCACTAATCTCTAGGATACATAGAGAACTCAAAAATCTTAACACCAAAAAATCAATAACCTAATCAATAAATGGGGTAAGGAACTGAACAGATGCTTCTCAAAGTTACACAATTGATCAACAAATATATGAAAAAATGTTCATCTCTAGCAATTAGAGAAATGCAAATCAAAACTACTTTAATATTTCATCTCTAGTCAGAATGGCAGCTATTACGAATACAAACAAATGTTGGTGAGGATGTGGGGGGGAAAAGGCACACTCATGCATTGCTGGTGGGGCTGCAAATTGGTACAGCTAATATGGAAAGCAGTATGGAGAATCCTTGGAAAACTGGGACTAGAACCACCATTTGACTCAGATTTCCCACTGCTTGGTCTATATCCAAAGGACTTAAAAACAGTATACTACAGGGACACAGCCACATCAATGTTTATAGCAGCACAATTCACAATAGCTAAACTATGGAACCAACCTAGATGCCCTTCAGTAGATGAATGGATAAAGAAAAATGTGGCATATATACACAATGGAATATTGCTCAGCATTAAAAGAGAATAAAATCATGGCATTTGCAGGTAAATGGATAGAGTTGGAGAATATAATCTCCCAAAACCAAATGCCGTATGTTTTCTCTGATTTAAGAATGCTGATTCATAATGTGATGGTGTGGCAGGGCATGGGAAGATTAGATGTACTCTAGATAGGGCAAAGGGGAAAAAGGAGAGGCAGGGAAGGGACATGGGGGAAGTAAAGATGGTGGAGTGGGATGGACATCATTACCCTTACTACATGTATGAAGACATGAATAGTGTGACTGTGTACAGAGATGAAAAATTGAGGTCTATATGTGTAATATGAATTGTAATGCATTCTTCTGTCATAACAAATTAAAAAACTGAAGAAAAAACTGGTAGGCAAGATAAAGTATACAGTTATATTTGTCAAATTTTGGTATCAATGTTATGTTAGCTTCACAGAGAATTTCAGCTTTTCCATGATAGAAAAACTTAATGCCTATTTTACTGATGGTGAAATTAGAGGTGTAGGGGGGCTAGTAACTTGCCCAATGTTATACATCTCTTAATGAACAGAGCTATGGTTTTTGCCCATTGAATATAGAAATATTTACTTTGATTGGCAAGTAGACATTGATGCATTTGCTCCAGAGTTAGAAGCTAGGTATTAATAACCATCCTTTAAATTTATGAAAGATGTCATGTTTAATTTTGTAACTTTTATGAATAATTTTAATAAATTTATAAAATCACATCATGTTTTTCAAATAATGCTAATCCCCATTATGTCATTGTTTTCATCTCGATACCCCCTCTGGTCCAAGGAAGGATTCCAGGACTCAGCCAAGGTCATATAGCACATTGGTTGCCAAGCCCCAGCTAGGATCCAAGGAGGATGATCCAAGTGAGTCCTCTGTGATGTCTTCTCCTAAGAGTCTTCCCTGAAGAATTATTGATAATCATTCCTTATTCAGAGGACTATGACAAGTTTTTCCACAAAGAGAGTCAACATATTTTGGTGGAGGCTTCACCCTGTCAGAGAGGCTGCTTGGTACCATTAGAGCTTTTAAGCAAGGATGAGATAATCATGATAATTATCTTCCATTAGCAAAATGATCTGGCACCAGATTCTTTTTCCGGTTCTCACAGCCTCCCTTTTAGGGCGGAGAGCATCTAAAATGGGCTTCCAGAACACTGCAGTGGAAACAATCAGAAGTTTAAAAATGAGGTGGAGGACAGGTGAATTAAGCAAAAAAAAAATCATGAGTGGTGAAGGACCCAAGATTAGAAAAATCTGATAAAAATTGAGTTCTATTAACCCAAATTGTCTTTCCAATGGATTCAGTGTAGAACAGTGTTCTGATTAGTATGCTTGCATCATAGCATTAATAAGGCACAAAACATTTCAACATATCAATTCAGTATTTTCCCATCTAATTCATTTCCCATTAAGGGCAGTAAATAAGGCTTATAAAATACTGATTGCTTTAATTTAAGGGTTATTGCATACCCAAAGAATCACTATTTCTGTGGTGAATTAAAATAAATCCATAGCCTATTGGCTAGATCTTTTCACTCCTTGGTCTAGATCCAATTAGAAATTTAAATTTAATTTTTTAAAATTTGGCTGCTTTCTTTAAGCACCACTTTTTGTCACCACAGTCTATGACAACAATAATGATGATGATTTAAAGTTTATCATTTTCTCCTTTATGTGTGTGTAATGTTGTCTGTATTCTTTGAGGATCTTGCAAAGAAAATCAGAGCCTAAGCTTACCCCGAAGTGTTTATAACAGAGAGGAAAAGTGAATTACGACATTGATAAAGTAACTTCAAATGGTGCACTCTCTAAAATAGTCATGGAGAGTATTAATACACTGCAGGAATGTTAGCACAAGAAAGGGCTGCAGGTTTATTAGATTTACCAGATTGCATATTCCATGAATGTGGAGGCTCTATTTTGTTCTCCACTGTACACAGCGCCGAGCACCGGATGCACTGACTAATACTTAGTGGAGGTTCCTTAATTCTTCATTGAAATAAAAGTTGAGATTCATAGTTAAATGTTGGGTCTAACTCTGGTAGTTGAGGTTAATATACTTGGTCCCAACCTTTACTGCACATTGATGTCAAGTGTGAATCTTTAAAATTGTTGCCTGGCTCCCATTCCAAGACATTTATACTTAATTGATATCAGGTGCAATTTTGTCAATTGAAGTTTAAAAAATTTCTCAGGTGACTTTAATATTCAACAACTTTTGCTTCACACCATTTTAATACAATTAAAAGAAGTCCAACTGTGCACACAAAGTAATTCTAAGTTTATAAGCTTATTAAGCAATCAGTCAAGTTTGCAAACATTTGCTTGGCACCTGTTACATAAGAGGCATTCTGTCTGCCTCTGGGAAATACGAAGGACAGAAGACATGGATCTTGGAGGCTTCTGTTGATCTGGGAGACGAGTAAAACTTTAAGAAATGATGCAATTTAATAAGATGATGGAATAAAATATTACAAAATATAATTAGTATATGACTTGTAAATGAAACAACAGATCCTAAGGAGCTTGTAAGAACTTTAGTTCTGAAATTGTCAGAGAAGATTCCACAGAGAAAATTGCTTTTAAACTGGATTTTTTCTTTCTTTTATTTATTCTTTTTCTTTTTTATGGTTCTGGGGATTGAACCCAGGGCTTTGTGCATGCAAGGCAAGTACTCTACCAACTGAGCTATATCCCCAGTTCTTAAACTGGATCTTGAAAAAAATGTATGAGAAGAAAATGTCTTGGGATAGAAGACAATTCAGAAGTTTCCCAAGAAGTTATCCCAGAAACAATAGTCTTGAAACATTGCTAGATAGGTAATTCAAGAGTCTCATTATATTATGGGTTGGTAGGAGTAACTAGAAGATTTCCAGAACTTTGTCAGTGTCAACTACCACCAAAATATTCTCTCTTATAGAGTCAGAATAATTGGGATCTACCATTTGGACCCAGGCTAGAAATTCTTAGTTATGTCTTATTAAGTTAGTTTAAAAAAAATTTTAGCAGAGTGATGGCAAATGCCATTTCTACAGAGGTAAGAGTGTGAGTAAGGAGTGAATGGTTGGGATGAGATCAGGGGCCATGGAAACAGACTTTCTTGGTGGAAAATGTGGAGTTGGGGTGGCCCCAACAGAGATAGCTTAATAGCCTAGGCCTTATGCCCTCTGCCTTTCCAGATGGCCATTTGCTGTCAGGCAAAATTTAACCCAAGGGTCAATGTGGCTTAATTATTGCCTTTGTTAACGTCTTGATGACTTGCTATTTATTTTTAATAAGCTTGTCATTCATTATGTGTCTTACTTAAATGTCACGGTGGTGGGGAGGGGAGGGGCAGCTTGCCTTATTTCTCTCTCCTGTCATTACTGTCAACTAGACATTATCGGATCCCTGTTTCTTGTCCACTGCTTTTGATGATCTATTCTTGTTGAAATAAAGGCAATGCAGCTGGGGGTGGGGAAGGAGGACATTAATTCCAATAGTTAAAAAAAAAAAACCCAGTTAAATAAAGAATGAATTGAAAAGAAGTGAGGAAAGGCAGGCAGGGCTATCCTGAGGATTTGTTCATTTAGGTCCCCCCCTTCAGGGAATCCTGAATACATAAAGGGATGGGAAGAAAGAGGTGGATTAGCTAATTAGTACTAAAAAAAAGCACCCTTTATAAAAAGTTCAATAAATATCTTCAGTTATTCTTAAAAATGAGTGACTGAGTTTGCTTGCTTTTCTTTTATTCTTTGCTGAGGGAACCTTTTAAAGGTGTTTTTCTCCTTCCTATTCATAGTGTAGTTGAATGTGAATAGAAGAGACCGTGATGGGAGAGTTCCAGCTCCTTCCTCTGTGAAGGATGAACCAAGTCCAGATTGTGTTCCAACAGAGCAAGATGCACAAACTTTTTCCACAAGAAGCCATTTCAATGGGTATTTTATTCTTTGTGGGCCGCTTATTATTTCCATCTTGGTTTTATTTATTTTTCAGCCCTTCAGATATTAAAACACAACAGTCTTTTGTGGGTTGCACAAAGATACGTGGCTCCTTCTGAGGATGCATTCTCTACGCTATTTTCTTTTTTTTTTAAGAGGGAATTTTTTAATATTTATTTTTCAGTTTTTGGTGGACACAACATCTTATTTTATTTGTATGTGGTGCTGAGGATCGAACCCAGCGCCCCGAGCTGCCAGGCCAGCGCGCTACCGCTGAGCCACATCCCCAGCTCCATACGCTATTTTCTTCGTAGAGGAAAGTACATTCTGTTTCAACTGTAATATTCTGCAAGTCTGAAACAGAGGAAGAACAAGAGGTGTCAACAGGGGCAGAATTTCTCTTTGTTCTATGCACTGATCATTCCTTTTGCTTTACTTCAGAGATGGAAGGAGTTCCTTGGTGATTTTTTTTGCTAGGGAACACACAGGTGAGAATTTCCTTTCTGCTGTTTTGGTTGAGTTTTTACAACACTTGGAAATGAAGTAGGTTCAGTAGGAACTAAAAGTAAAAGCAGTTAATTTCGATGAGTGCTTCTGTGTCCTTGCTTTTGTTCTGAATGCTATAAATATGTTATTCATTTTGCTCCTCTCAAGCTCCCGTGAAGAATTTTATTATTTTCATTTGACAGATGAGGAACCTGAGATACAGAGAAGTTAAATAACTTGCCAAGATCATGAAGCTTATGACTGGCAGGATTTATTTGAACTTGAAGCCACGGAGCCTGACTCCATGTTCTTCACATTTAATTATAATATCATCTTTTCATATGCACCACATATATTTCTTTCAGTTGCGATCAATGTTTTGTATTTTTAAAAATATTAAAAATTTTCATTTTTTAATTGGCACCTGATTGTATATGCTTAAGGGGCTCAGTGTGACGTAAAAACATATGTATATGTTGTGTGTCAATCAGATCCTCAAAATGGGCATAGCTATCGTCTCAGACATATATCTTTTTTTTTTTTTTGATTTGGGAATATTCTCAATCCTCTTTCTCAGCTATTTTGAAATATTCACTGAATTGTAGCCGACTAAAATGTGCCATAAAACCTTAGAAGTTATTCTTCCTTTCCCGACTATACCCCTGTACTCATTAACCATCTTCTTTCCATCCCCTATGCTGCATATCCTTCCCAAGTTCTGTTAATATTCTATTTTGTACTTCAAGATCAATTTTTTTTAGCCTCCACTTTAAGAACATGTAGCATTTATCTTTCTTTGCCTGGATCATTTCATTTAACATAATGTCCTTCTAGTTTCATCTATGTTCCTGCAAATTGAAGAATTTCATTCTTTTTATGGCTGAATAATATTCTATTTTGTATACATGCCACATTTTCATCATCCATTCATTTTTTATATAGGGCTTTTTTGCAGTAGACATGAAAGTGCTGATATCTTTTTGGTGTGCTGATTTCAGTATTTTTGGATATATACTGAGCAGGGGGATGACTGGATTACAGTTCTTCTGAGGACTTTCCATACCGTTTTCCAAAATGGACGTACAAATTCACATCTCCATAAACAGTGTTAGTGAATCTCTCCTTCTTCACATCTACATCAGCCTTTATTTCTTGTTCTTTTGAATATATCCATTCCAACTGGAGTGAGATGATATCTCATTATGGTTTTAATTTGCATTTCCCTGATTAGTAATGTTGACCATTTTAATATACCTGTTGGTCAATTGTGTATACATATATATGTATATAATTATTTTTTCTTGATAAATGTCTCTTCATGACCTTTAACCACTTTTAAATAATCTATTTTATAGGTGAGGAGGCTAATGTTAGAAGAGGTACAATGGTTTACTTGGTCTGACCAAGTAGAATAAGGGAAAGTATAGAACTTTGGGTTTTAAGTAAATTTTGCTTTACAATTGACCTCTGTTGTCACTTGTAGCAATGTATTCAAACTTTTTAGATCCAATTGTGTTAATATTTATAGTGGGAAGACTTATCCCTGACTTACATATTTGTCAAAAAGACTAAGAGGTCCATCAAGTACTTTACATTATGTTTGACCCATAGAACAGGTTCAATGAAGTGATTGTCCCCTTTGACATTTTCTCAAGGTTGCATGGTTTGGGAAAGGATTTTGGGCAGGCATTCAGGGCTCTGGCCTCTGAATTGAGTGTCTTCACCCACTATCCCTAACTGCTATGTGTCAGATACCATCTGAATGAACCCTAAGGCAGAATGCCTCTCTAAGGGAGAGGTGAGGTTTGCATATATGAGATGGTGAGGGGATAAAATATGATTGCTACTTATGAAATAAGTCAAAGATACTGCCCTGGAAACAGGAAGGAGTCTTCGTAGCTTGAGATACAGAAGGAAGAGTCACAGAGAAGTTCAGTTGACTTCACCTGCTCTATCATACGTTCTGCCATTTGTGAGGTGTCAGGCAGGGCTCCACTCTTCTTGAGTCGGCTCATTCTCTAGGCAGTCTCAGGATCATTGTATCTAAATGCCTCATATTGATTTTTGCTATGATGGTTCCATAAACCTGTATTGTTTTGCTGAGATCCTGGCCCCTCTGTGTCCACCTGACATTTCTCTGTGGTTTCCAGCACATCTATTGAATCTGGCTTGTCCTAATTTGAGTTTCTCGTCTTCCTCTCTCATACTTAGTCACTCTATTCTATTAGCCTCAGTAATTAGTAAAACCACCCATCCTGAGGTCATGCTGGAACCACTGGGATTATTTTAAAGTTCTCCTTTTTATCTCCTTAATATTTCACCAAATTCTACAAAATTTTACCTCCTATTTAATATATATTTCCCCTTATTTATCTGTTCTTCTCTGTTGTAGGTTCTCCTCTATTTTCTTAGAACACCAACTCATCACCTGTACTGTAATTTTTGTTATTTTTGTCTTTTCCCTTATTGACTATTCGATAGGTTTTATCTCTGGGTTAAAGTAAAAAAGGCGCATGTGGTTGTTAGGATTATAAAGATGCAAAGGGGAACAGGGAAGACAAGAACATATGTCGCTGGATGTGAAGGCAGTCGCCTGGAGGACTGGAACATCCCTCACCTCCATCCCGGTTACGGCTACTCATTTTCTAGTTCACCTTGCCTGTGACTCGGCAGCAGCCGCCTCCTTCCTGGTTTTCCTTATCTGCCTCTTTTTTTTTTTTTTTAACTCGGCTATCGACTCATATCATGGCTTGTTCCTTAGAAGCTTTGACAATGTCTTATGGCTTCTGATCACCATCTACTCTTGGTGTGCAGAAACCCCAATAAGTTTCTATTTTTGCATGTAAGTCTGCAACTTTTCCATTAAAACTCCTTTGCAATGGGTTTCACACATTAAATTCGAATACTGATGAATTCTGTCCCATCCCATGTAATTGCAGACATCTCTCTGGTTCAATTGGCTGTAGACAGAGCGGTAAGATCTCAGATTACAAACCCACCACACGATACATGAGATTCCTTCAGCATGAGGCTGCGGGCATAGCAAGGACCCTAAGATATGTCAGAAGAGAGTGTTTTGAGCTAATTAGAGGTACTATGATAAGAAATATGCCTGGCATCTCATGTGTGTTTGGTAAATATTGGAGGAAGGAATGAATTAAAATGTGATAGAATAATAAGACTGGGTCAAAGGCAGGAGGGTATGGGCAGCAGAAAAAGCTACTACTGATTAATTGGTGGGCAGAGGGAGCAATCAGAAGCCAAATCATATGCCTAAGATCATTATTCAGAAAGTATGCAGCTTTACATAACCCTGTAAAGTACATCTGGACATCTCCAGAATGATTTTGATTAGTTGACAGAGCATTTTCATAGCTTCTGAACAGAAGCTAATCTTGTTCCTCTAATGCCAATTAGGTAACTTGTCTCAGTGCCTATATTGGCTATAATATGTTTACTTTGTGTTACAGAGTCTCTACCTCTAAGAATTACTAGGCTAAAACAGGAGTATTAATATCACTATTTCATTGTCATTGTCCAGGTCTTCTAATCCTTGTCCAAGAAGCTAGAATTCCTTGGGTCTATTCATAGTATCTATCCAAGGAGAGGAAAGGGCATCTGAATTACAGGAATGGGGCTGGGGGTTGCTGCTGCAAAATTAAAACCCATGTAGCTGGTATGGTGGCGCACACCTGTAAACCCAGCAGCTCTGGAGGCTGAGGCAGGAGGATCACAAGTTCAAAGCTAGCCTCTGCAAATTAGGCCCTGTCTTAAATAAATAAATACAGGGTTGGGGAGGTTGCTCAGTGGTTAAGCATCCCTGGGTTCAATCTCTGGTACTCAAAAAAAAAAAAAAAAAGAAAGCCCGTGTTATTTGGCATCACTAATGTGCTGCCTATTTGGGGATGTCAACACCTTTTAAGTCTTTTAACACAGTGGGACATAATTGGACAATTGAGGCAATTATCTGAAGCTTTGAGTTAAAAATAACTTCCCTGCTTTCAATTTTGGGGCATTACAGACAAAAACATATTTATGCATTTCTGATTTGATAAAGCTAATTTATAGGCAAAGGTGGTTGCCCACAAGTTGAAGAATGGACTGAGTTCATTCTGAGTCACTTCTATTATTTTGTTTTAGGATACACTTCACAGTTATGATCGGTACTATCCATTCTACCTGAAACCTTTGGATGTATACTAAGAATTCCCTCCATCTCCTAAAAACCCTCGCCTTCTGGAGCTATTTTGTGGGAGGAACATGGGAATCTTGTTCCTTAGAAACACAATACCTCTGTTCTTCCTGTGGTAGCTCTGTGGACTATGAATAAAGCAGATGCTATCTCCCATGCACAGAGACTCTAGGCATTTTATGGATAGGAAATATGTGGTAGAAAAGCAGAGTGTTAGGAATTTGGAAAGGTAGATTTATCACTGTTTTCCTGCTGATCTTTATTAAATCTCTAAATTGATTTGGGTATTCTTCCCCATATCTGTAAAAGCAAGGGTCTGGATCCCATGGTCCAGAGGGAGACTTTCATCTCCAAATGCTGATGTCTGACTTGAGTGAGTATAACAGTTTGTTTTTTGCTAAATAGAGATAATATCTCCATCTCCACACATACCAGCAAATATTTCTTTGTTCACTTTCATGGGGGCTCTACTTTTATAATAGAATGAGTTGAGTTTTGGTGGAAAGGAACGGAAAAGCATTGGAGATTATTTCTCTCAGATCAGTTCCCTTGACTGTGTTTTTTGAAATGAATCATTAAAGGATGCAGCTCTTGGTATTTGTTATGGGATGGATTATGCCCTCCCTGCAAATACATATGTTGAAGTTTTTTCCTCCAATAACTTAGAATGTGACCATACTTGGAGATATGATTTTTTTAAAAGGGGATTAAGTTTAAATGAGGCCACTAAGATGGAGACTTAGTCCTATAAAATTGATATCCTTATTATAAAAAAGTGTCAGGATTGCATGTACACAGAGGAAAGACCATATCAGGACACAGTGAGAGGATTTCTATCTGCAAAGCCAAAAAGAGGAGCCTCAGTAGAAACCAACCCTGATCTTGGACACCTTGATCTTGGATTTCCCACCTCCAGAAGAGTGAGAAAATAACTCTCTATGGTTTAAGCCATCCAATCTGGACTGTTCTGTGAGGGTAGCCCTGGCAGTATAATACACTGTTACTCAGGAGAGCAGCTGTGATCCTCTTGGCTTAGTAAAGCAGCTGCAGATTGAGACATAGTGGGAAGACAGCCCTGTCTGACTCCCGCAGCACCTGGAGCCCCAGGAGATGGCTAGGATCTTCCAGAGCTAGCTTTACTCAACTGGGCATTGGCATTCTTCCTATCATGGTCACTGGCCACTGCACATAATCTCAAGGAACTTAACAGGAGGCAGATAACATGGACAAGTGGGAGCCACAGATGCAGTGGGGTAATGAGGCAAGAGACCGATAAAGAGCTCTATATTGTTGGAGACTCCAGAAACATCTGGCCACCCTTTACCAGGAGGGATGTTTTGTTCTCAGTAGGGTGTTGAGTCTTAAGCAAATGGGTTATTTGGCTTACAAGTATCATTTCTTTAATGTGCATCCTCATCATATAAGCACACATTCAGAAAAGCTTTCTTAGCTCCTTAGAATATATCCTCTCTTGGTTCCTAGGTTTCCTCAAGTCCAAACATAACATTTCCAAATGATTGATCTTCAAACTATCATAATCTCTTCACATGGCATAATTGTTCTGCACTTAAACCAAGTCTCATATGCTTTAATGATTAGATCTTTTCACCCCCTTTAATTTATAAGCAAAATTGATTCTTCAGATCAATAGTCCCAGGGGCACAAGAATCTGGGCTGCTGCTGGAGTGTGAGTGGGCCTGTCTGAATGTTAATTGTGGCTCTGACGTTTCAGGAACAGGGATGCTGCTCTCCTTTTCAGAGCCAAACTCTGGCTACACATAAAAATCTATAGTAAAACAACAGAGTCATTTTTCTCCAGATCCCAAATAAAAGGAGATTAATCACATTTGTCTCCCTTACTACCTTTTCAAAAGAGCATTTTTGTTTTAAATAGCTGCTTGTTGACTTCAAATTTGAAGGCAATAGAGTACGATAAAGGACGATGGCAGGTATTGAAAGGGCCTGGGAGAACACCACAGGCTTAGTACTCTCTTCACTCCACATTACTGCTCCATACTGAGGTCTTCATGAGTAAAGCAAATTGGAAAACAGACAGTAACTGAGAGCTGTGGTTTTCAAAGTGCTGTCCCCAAACACCCAGCAGAAGCAGCACCTGAGACTTAAATAGAAATTGCCATCCCTGGGCTCACCTCAGATCTACTAGATATGAAGTTCTGGGGGAAGACCAGGCATATGTTTTAACAAGTCTGTAGGCAATTCTGTTTTAGTTTAAGAACAGTTGCTTTTAACAATGCAGCTGTGAAAATTATTTTCTTGACATTTCTGAGCAATCATTTTCCATGGTCATTTCTTCTCCTTTCCTGCATCTTACCCACACTAAAAGATCGAGATCATCACATCCCACCACCTCCTTACACAATCTTGACATGAAACTGAGATTCTTTCCCAAGGAATTGTAATGCTGATGCCATCATCTATCTGCCTCACAATGATGGAAAGAACTCAGAATATGCGCTATACTGAAGATCACCACTTAAATCTTTAATTTTTGTGTACACGAGGTTTTCATCCCTGATTTTATTTGATCTCCACAATACCTACACTTAAGATTGAATGTGTAACGAAAAAATTTCATATAAATGATAGTAGTCATTTTAAGGTACTTGAATGTGCCAGGCATTAGGCTATCCACTTTGCCAAGTTAACAAGCTGTTGTATTTATGAGGAAACCAAGTCATAGAGAATTTATATGACTTTGCTAAGTTTATATAAACAGGGCAGAGTGGATGCATGTACACAGTCCCTATTCAGTACTGGAACTAGGAATGATGAATAAATTCTTACTGATTGAATCAGAAGGAGCTGCTCAGTTGGGATGATCTGAATGGCAGCCTTACTTCTCTATTACTAGCTGAAAATAGAAAAATAACTGAAGATAGAAACATGGTGTCCTGGCATACAGTTGTTAGACTTCCCACCTTCCTCAATAGGGCCTATACCTTCAATTGCTTCTCTAGGAGACTGGATTGGCAACAAGAGATCCATAGTCTCTTGTCTGATATTTTTGGTAAACAGAGCACATGGTGACATTCCAAGATGGAAAGTTTATCTCTTTCAAGGAAAAAAAAAATCTTTCTCATAGTGCTTTAATTGTGATAAGGCTTTATCAATAATATTCATTATATAAATTAGCTAACTCCTGTCCACTCTGTCTGTCCTCCTACAAGAAGGAGAGTAACCTTAGATATCTTCATTTCAGCTTCTCATTACTCATCTAAGAATAGTAAAAAATGATTGGATGTATGAAAAATACTGAGTTGAAGTAATTGGCTTTAGGATTGGGACATGAAATTTGAGCAAAAATATATATATAATGGCCCCATGTAGGTATGCGAAGCTTTGGCTGGGGCATGCCTTGCAGGAGTGAATAGAGCTCTGGGGAGACCCTGCAATCCACTGTGATGCAAGGATTCTGAGTAAGATGGTGTAACTATCTTATGACAAAAATCCCTTATGTCCTCCATCTGGCAGGGAAGGGCTTGTCTGTTCCATTGACTTCCACTTCTTACCCACATGCTGATATGGTCCTGAAAGAACTCCCAAATCCTGATAGCAGGAGCCTCCCAGAATAATGGGGGAACATCTTTATCTATTGCTGTACTGTTGAACACTGTAACTAGAAAAAATGTCTTCAGACCTCCTTGAACCTTAATTTCCTCATCTGTCACATGAGAAGACTGAACAAGATACTGTCTAGGGCTAGGTTATCTGTTTTGAGGGATGGACCCAATTCTTGAGAATGACATTAGAAAAAGCCAATCAAAGACTTTGCTGTCACTATCAAGATTCTTCCTGACAAAATAGATCTTTGTCTGATCTAAGGTAACAGTCCTCATCATTTAAGTAGAACAGTTGTGTGTTCCTGTGATGATTTACATGGCCTTGATGGTGAAAGGTTACACCATTGCTGATCTTTACCTTTAGTTATTTAAATTTAATTTCAATCCAATTTTGGTCACATATATAATTTACATGAACTTATAAACATAGTCATATTCATCTTTTATTGTCATCTCTAGGGGAAAGAATTCAAGAAAAAGTTTAATTTTAAAAATTTTACCCCAGACTGGAGAACCCCTTTTTCACATATCCATCAAAATAGTAGATGCTATAGCACTTTGCAGTCTTACCAGTCTGTTCTAAAATGCTAATGTTACTTGACTTGCATTTACTTAAACTTTGATTAATATGAGCATCTTTCACATATTTGTCAGCTACTGAGATTTTTATTCAAACTGTCCATTTATATCCTTTATATCCACATGAACTTTTTCCTCTTGAATTGTCATTTTTCTTGGCAATTTGTAAGAGTTTTTGGTGGATTAAGGAAACTGCCCTTCTCACTTATGTCTCTGTTATATTCAAACGTAAGTCACTTTATAGTATCCTTCTTGATGCACTCGTTTTTACTTTTAATTTTTTTCAGAACTTTGTCACTCCTAGAATATAATACAGTACAAAATTGTTTGTGCTAGACCGGCAACCTTTGTCTATTTTTTTTTATATTAAACTTCACCACTTTGTTTTCCTTTAAATTTCCTATAATTAGTATCTGCTTTTCATATATTCTGGCAGTTTCTGTCTCTTAATAGGATAATTAAGTATATTTCCACTTAATGGTATGACTTTTATGCCTGATTTTTCTTTTTATAGGCCAAACTTTTTCCATCTTTACTCAGATAGTTTTCTATGGTGGCAGCTGTCCTCCACAATGTAGGGTGTCTAGAAGCATCCAGGTTTTTATACACTAGATTCTAGTAGCATAGCCCTCTCTCATTTGTGACAACCCAGAATTCCTCCAGATATAGCCCAGCATCCTCTGAGGTGGGGAAAACCAACCCTCTCACTCCTCCCATACTCCCATTTGAGAGAGACCTGCTTCATTAGACCTTTTAAAACCTCAAATGTTGGACTCCAAACCTGACAATCCTACACATAAATTGTTCTGGATATTTGCTGGAGGCAACTTCATGTAGGTCAGGTGCATCTAGGGTGAGAAACCATCTGTTTGTCCATCCTGAATGGATTCCGGTTACATGGAACTTTCAGTGCCCAAACTGGGAGAGTCCTGAGAAAACTCTGAGTTAGTCACCCTGGATGTACCTCTTAACTACTGTTAAGATAAAGTTGAAGAGGAAGCTCCACCCAGCCACTGACCCAGTTCTGGGCTTCTCCAAGAGATGCATCCTCTCACTCTTCTGTGCTGTGAACTCAGTAGTGAAATTATATTCAAAACCCTTAGTCAGGTATATCTGAGAATCATACTGACATGCTGCCGGATAGCTCTATAACCTATATTAGTCCCTTTTAGATGTAATTGTCTTTATATACCGTTGTTTCCTCTTAATCTTTCCTTAATTTTGAAATCCTTTTCTGGGTCATTTTTCTTCCATCATTCTCCCCTTTCTCTATGCCGTTTCCTCAGGTGGTACTTGAGTGAAATACTTTCTGGGTTGTTGCTGATCTTTGAATTATTTTGTTTTACCCTCAGAGGTGAATGATAACTCACCTAGGTAGAGAATTCTTGGGTTTAAGTTCTTTTCTCTTATGAAGCTTTTTCTTACACGGGCCTGACACTTCTAGGATTGCTCTGAGCAGAAAGATGCCAGTTTGATTCCTTTTTGGTTTGTGTTTACATGGGGATTTTTTTTTTTACTCTTGTTTAATAAGCACACCTTACTCTTCCATGCCTATTACCTCTCCACTAGTAGAGAGTTAATCTTGGGTTGATGGTAAGACAGAAGAGTATTGGGGGATGAGAAGAATTGACACCTGCCTTCTGTAGCCTGAGCTGAAGTGTCTTGTTTTTCAACTAGTATTATACCTGAATATAAGAGGTTCTATATTCCTCTAAAAAATGCGTTTGGCATTTTCATAGTAATTCTAAGGCTCATTTTTTGTTTCCGATGCCTAATGCCTTCCCAGAAGAGGTAGAAGTCAGGAGGGGAGGAAGGGCCAATGGAGGCTTTCTTGTCACCAGCTCCCGTTCTGAGAGCTCTGCTGGTAGTTCTGAGTGGCTTCAGGGTCAGGATGCCATCTGGATGGTGTTGTCATAGGATTGTGACACCTGAAGGAATTATTCAGGAAATTCATTTTGGGTCTTAGAACTGAGGCTGGTTGATGTATGTTTACTAAGCATAGAAAGGACTTTTCCTTTTTCAGAACTTATCTCTTACTTCTTTGAATCAAGGCAGCTTATAAAAGCATGCTTTATAATAATCCCATCTTCAGAAGATATTAGTGAATGTGGAAAAGAAATCGGGCAAAAACCTTTTGAAGCCCCTGTGACCTCAACTGATGGAAATGGGAGGGAAACAAGTCAATTTCAGGACAACAGGATCCTAGGAGCCACGGAGGATGTACGGAGGACCTTCATGTGATGTTCCATGGCCCGCTGTTGAATGAGTGGATTTGAGAGGGAATTCCTGAGGGTCCTATTCCGTGCTCCCTTCTCTGAAGCTTAGCAGTAAGTGGTTTCTCCCTGCTCCAGACCCCGAGAAAATGCTAAGCTACTCATGAGACGCATGCTGCTGACTCAAAACTGTAGATGTTTCTGTTCACATCTTATCTGTCCTTCTAGGAGGTCACTGTTACAGGCAGTGGCTGTTCAATCCATGTTTGTATTCTCAGCCTTTAGCATGAGGTCTGACTCACGATAGGTATTCAATACTGACAAAGAGATGGATAGTTTTTTTTTTTTTAAACAAAAACAAAGAGATATGAATCCTTTTATTTTTTGGTGAGGATCAGCTTTCATCTATTTGGTAAATGTTAGCTTTAGGTCTTCATCCCATTGCTATGAGCCTTCAAGCCATCTAGTTTTTTTTTCTTCTACTGATTTCTTCTGGTGCTAATTTAAATCCAGATCCAAAAGATCTTGCATTAAATAAGCCTCCAGGGTATCAAACTTCAGGTAGCTATAAAATATCTTCTAATCATTAATTTGCATTCTGAAAGTCTTCCAGTTCCTAATCCCCATCCTGTGTACCCTGCCTCCAGGCCTTCCCTCTCATCCACTCCCTGTGTACAAATAGATATTCCGTTATTTTGTTTATGGACAGATAACTGACATTATAATCTATTTCTGTAGTGAATTTCCCTAGGTTTTGTTTTTGTTAACATTAAAGACATTCTTCCCTGGTAAGAAAAAACATCTTAATAGGATATGGATTTTAATGTGGGCACAGAGTAGGAGAGAATTGGGATTTCACTATATCACAGGGCTCTGAATATACATCTGTGAGCTACAACAGAAAACATTGACTGGAATATGAGTCTTTAGCTCCTTCTTACTTTCAAAGTCTTTCCCAAAAATCCTTTACTCTGATCTACATTTAAAAACAAATAAAAAAACTCTTTTGGGGCTGGGATTGTGGCTTAGTGGTAGAGCGCTCACCTAGCACGTGTAGGACCCGGGTTCGATCATCAGCACCACATAAAATAAAGGCATTGTGTTGTGTCCATCTACACCTAAAAAATAAATATTAAAAAAAAATCAAGTTCTAATGATTCCCACAAAGAATATTCCCTTAGCCACAGGACTTAGTTTTTGAGTTTACATTTTAATGGGATCTGCAAAGTGATAGGGGATTCTCCATTGACTCTCAGATAAAGACAACCTAATACATGGGTATTTGGGGGTATTATGGGTCTGTGTATAATAGGACTTCAATTTCTAGGTGCGTTTTTATTCCCTGTTGGTTAGTGCAACTCTTTTGGCTGCAAGAAAGAGAAATAAGCTCAAACCAGCTAAACCAGAAAGGGACTTACTGGACTTGCTGTATCCAATCACAGTGTGGTAAGGGCAAACGTACAGTCATGCTTCAGTGTTACTAGATACAGAAGCTCTTCCTGCTTCTCTGTGTGCTTCTTTATTGATACTCCGTTCTTGTGCAGAGCTGGAAATGCATCCACTAGGAGCTCCAGTGCTCTATATTTCTCACCATTGCTTCCACAGAGGATTGGCAGTCAATTTCTTGGTTCAAATTTACAATCCTTCAGTAATACTTTAAATTCACCCATTTTGGGTGACAAACCAGCCTGGCTTTATCACCAGTCACCTCTTGACACTGTCAGTAAATTCACAATGATACTCAAATGTTTGAACCCCCTGGTTAATAAAGGGAACGGTCATTTTCCTGGAGATTTGAACTGCTTTCCTGGGACAACTGAACATGTGATGTCAATTTTTTATTTGTAGGATGAAGGGCAGCCTTTGGAGAAAATCAACTTTGAGAAAGAGGAATTTTTTAAAGTATGACTTGCTTCTGGGAAAGGAGGACTTTTAAAGATGACAACAACAGGAATCAGCATCCAGGAACTGCATTTCTTTCCAGAAGTTTGACTTGAGCCCTCTCTTCTTTGAAGATCTAAAACTACAATGCCAAGTGTAAAGTAAGTGCTCAGTAAACACTCACAAACTTGACATAGAGCTCTTAGCAGCTGAACGCTGGGGTCCACACACAATTGTGCAAGGAGAAGAGGAAGTTTTCAACCTTCCTGGAGTAGGATTTGTGATTTCTCATGTCAAGTCACATTTATGACAAGAGGAAAGGGGAGGCAAGCATGAGGGGGATGTCAGGCTCAGAGTCTGCAGAACTTAACATGTCCTGACTGAAATGACCCCATGATCAGGTCAGAAAGGACCTGGTCCTCACAGTGAATTGAACCAAGTGTCTTCCTAAATGTTTATAAGGGGTCAAATTTGATCTCTTTCAGTTTTTTAAAAAATGATTTAATGAGTGCACTATGGTTATATGTAATAGTGGGGTTCATTTGGACATAATAATATATGCATGAAATATAGTTTGCCCTGTTTCAGTCTCCAACATTTCTATTTTTCCTCCCTTTCTCTCTCCCTCTGTTCCCTTTACTCTACTGGTATTCCCTCTACTTATTATATTATTTTTACATTTCTTATGCATAAAAGTAAAATTCACTGTGGTATATTCATATATGTAAATAGCATGATTTGTTCAATTCCATTGTGTAGTTCTTCTCTCTTTCCTCCCCCCCAATCCCCTTCCTCTACTCCACTGATCTCCCTTCTATTTTCAGAGACCCCTTTATTCTCCTTATTTTGCTCTAGGTTCTGCATATGAGAGAAAACATTTGATCCTTGACTTTGTGAGTCTGGCTTATTTCATTTGGCATGATTTCTAGTTCCATGCATTTACCAGCAAATGCATTTTTTCATTCTTTTTTAATAGCTGAGCAAAACTCATATACCACATTTTCTTTAACCATCCATCTATTGATGGGAACCTGGGCTGGTTCCATAACTTGGCAATTGTGAATTAAAATAAGTCGCTATGAACATTGATGTGGCTGTTATCACTATATAGCATGTGGGTTTTAGTTCTTTTTCATAATTACCAAAGAGTGGAATAACTGGGTCATATGGTGGTTTCATTCCTAGTCTTTTTAGGAATCTCCATACACTTTTTGAAATTCTTGTTCTAATTTGTAGTCCCACCAACAATGTCAGTGTACCTTTCCCCCCACATCCTCAGAAGTATGCTATTTCTATTCTTGATAATGGCCATTCTGACTGGAGCGAGGTGAAATCTCAGTGTAGTTTTGACTTTCATTTTCTTGGTTGTTAAAGATGTTGAACATCTTTTCAAGTATTTGTTGGCCATTTGTATGTCTTCTTTTAAGAAGTGTCTGTTCTTTCACCAATTTATTAACTGGGTTATTTGTTATTTTTTGTGTTAAGTTTTTTGAGTTCTTTATATATTCTAGATATTTATCTTCTATTGGAGGAATAGCTGGCAAAGATTTTCTTCTATTCTGTAGGCTCTCTTTTCACATTCTTAGTCACTTTCTTTGCTTTGCAGAAGCTTTTGAATTTGCTGTCCCATTTAGTGATTCCTGATTTTATTTCTTCAGCTTTAATGAAAAGTACATAGTAATTGGTTTATATTCACTCTCATCTTGTTATTATTTAATTGTAAGTCACCTCCCACTATCTGAAATAATTGTTAATGAAATACCAGATACACAACAAGGCCCCTACTGATGGAGGAAAAAATGCAAGTTTATTTAAAAAATATATTTTAGTTTTTCATGGACCTTTATTTTATTTATTTATATGTAGTGCTGACAATTGAATCTAGTGCCTCACACATGCCAGGAAAGTACTCTATCACTGGGTTACAGCCTCAACCCAAAATGCAATTTTTGTTTAAGTTCCCATGAAATAAATTTATAAAGAGGTCAAAAATGATAGGAAATACAAAAGGATGGAAATGATGAGAAGAATATTTCTAGTTTAAATTTCTATTTCACAATCCAAGAAAGCAAACTGGCATTTTCCAGTAGTGGTAGTACTTGGAGAGAGAGAGAGAGAGAGAGAGAGAGAGAGAGAGAGAGAGAGAGAGAGAGAGAATGTGTGTGTGTGTGTGTGTGTGTGTGTGTTTGGAAAACAGGGATGTGTTCATTTAAGGGAGGAGGGAGTTTCAGTGTATTCCAACCCATGGACATCATGTTAAAAACAAACAAACAAAAAACAAAGTAAACAAACAAACAAACAAAACTGGTATTAGAGAATTCATGAATTCTTATAAAAAGAAAGAAGCAAATAATTAATTAAATATTAGGTTGTTATGACCCCAAAGCTTGCTAATGTCAATTTGCTTAAAATACATTTATAGCACTAAATTAATCCTGGAGAGAAAACTGAGAATCAATCACACTGTTCTTTATCACAGCGTCTTAGCAACAAAGAGATCTTCCTGCTGTTCTAGTCAATGGGCTTCAAGCTATAATGTGCATTAGAGGGATATCCAAAATTGCTTTTTGGGGAAGGAGAGTTTTGAGGTTGGCCCAGGCCTGGTGGCTGAGGAGGCTGGTGGAGGGGGTGGCATTTTTTGACCATCAAGCCACATCTTCACTGAGAAATAAATTCTGCCTATACCTTCATCTCAAAGGTCTACTTTTTCTGTTGTTCGACATATGCTGTCCTTTTGTTGAGTGACCACTTGGCAGGACATTTATGGAGAAGATTCGTGGATAAGAAGTGAAGTTGAACTGACAATGAACTTTTGTGTGGCCTAAGATTTTACATTTTGAACTTTTTTATAACACCAATCACTGGCAATATCTCTTAGAATATGCCCAGTAACACAAAGCAAGAAATACAAAGTTACAAAGTAGTCTATATCATTACTAGGTAACTCTGTCTCCACACTGACCCTTGTTCTATTTTCTGTATGCCAACAGAGCAAATCTCTGTCTAAAGGTGGCTCTTCAGATATTTAAAGACACCTGTCATATTGTACTAAGAGTTTTCTTTTCCAGGATGAACTTCACTAGGTATTCTAGTTATTCCTTATGAAATATGGTTTCCAGGGTTTGGTCCTCAGCAATACTTTTCTTGTGACTCAGACACTGAATAATCTCTGATATTTTGAAATTCGATTTGTAATGGGAGAATTTCCCAAGTATCTTCAAGTTGTGACATAAAACTCCTCTAAAATTGATCTTTTGGCATATGGAAATTCTTTTATTCAACTCTATAGATTTTTCAAAGCCAGGCAAACTTGGGTATATTTAGGTTTTTCTTTTCCCAACACTCACCTTTCCTGTATCAAATCATTGTAGGGCTCTTTATATATTTATCTCAAAGTATAAACAAAACCTTCAGTTTTATTTCTATCACCAGGAGCCTTGTTAAATATCTGGTATATGGTGCAAATGCCATTTCATTAATATAATTATTACAAATAGTGGTAGATGACTTGCAGTTGAACAATAATTTAAGGTGAGATGAGAATAAATACAAACACTGATTACTTTGCATTTTTTATATGTTCCTATTCAATCTGCTTGTCAAGTGATGCTGTGATTTTTTTTTCACATTAGTATGTCTATGTAACACAGTTGAAGACTATACCATATCTCCCTATTTGTGCTTTCATATACATTATATATTACATATGTAGTGTATCTAGGTAATATATAACAAATGTATATACCATGTGCATATTTGTGTGAATGTATATAAATTGTTTAATGTCAATCAAATCAACTTTAGTTCAGAGGAAAATATATTGTAAGTTATTGATGTCATTCATTATTAATTTCAGGTGTGCTTAGCACAAATGATTTACTCTAAATATTTAGACTGTTCCATAATAGATTTAAGTTCCTCTAAAATGACAGAAGACAAGAGGAGTAAAGGAAAGACTAGTTCCCCACCCTCAAACTCACTGTTCAGTCTTCTGAATTTCTATGCCTCAAATACACATTTTTTTCCATTCTAAGAACACAAACATTAGGGTATCCGGAACTCCTGTCTGATTGGGGTTAATATTCATCTAATTTTGGGAGGGGGAGAGTATTTTGACAACACAAAATGCCTTTCTGAATTACAGCACCCTTCTGAAGTATTTGTAACCAAGAAAGGAGAAAATAATTTCTCTTTTCCATTAAATATTCAGTGGGCAAATACAAATCTGAAAGAAAATTTAAATTCTCTATGGCATACTCAATAAATGACAGTTTAGATTATATTAGAAATATTATAATTCTCTTCAGGTCTGTTAACCGAGTTAAAAATGGAATTCCAAAATGAAGCTAAAACATTGTATTAAGTATTACAACAAGTGCCTCTGCCCCTAGGCAATGTGGGATAGGGGAAGGACAGAAGGCTTTGGAGGCAGTACAGACACCAGTGTGCATCTGGCCTCTGACACACACAGTTGAATGGCCACATTTGATAATATTCTCTGTGAGTCAGTTTTTTTTTTTTCATTTGAATCTCTGAGGTCTCTGTACCTTCAAATATCTCTTTAAAGCCTTCCTTTGGTTGAAAGTCCACATCTAAATCTACTGGGCTGCAGAACAGCTAGTCTTTCCTTGGGGTGGTAGACTTCCTTCAGTGAACAGGAAGCCCAGGGCAAGGTACAAGGTATACACTAAAGGTGCCCAAGGGCCCCTTTGGTAGTCCTTCTTGGGCTTTGCTGCTCAGTACCATTTGGGGGGCTGAAAAACTCTTTATAAAGTCTGGGATGATTCTCTGAGCAGCTTTCTGTTGTAAAATAATTATTATGTTTTTATCTATCCAAGTAAGACATCCTTTAGGGCTCTTTAGCATTTCAAAGAGGTATTTGTTCTGCTTATTTTCTTATCTGAGGCTTGCTAGTAAGTGCTCTTGTTGGAGTATAGTGATTCCAGAGTACTGCTAATTGCTTTGCTGCAGGCTTCTCTTTCTCCTCAACCCTCTCCTGCTGGTGGATGGGGCCTCCTGATTGAGGTCTCTGATTTGTAGTGATTCCTCCTTCCCATCACCTGGGGCAAGGCACAGCAGCTGGTCCTGTGGCTTCCTTTCCACTTTTAACTTACATCTGAACGTACCTGAAGCAGGACCACACAGTTTCCTTTCTGAAGGTGTAAGCTCAAAAGTCATTGGAAGGAGTTGGCATCTCAGCCTGTTTTCTGTTGCTCTAAATGAAGAAGCACAGATGGGGTATTTGATGAAGAATAAAGATTTATTTGTATCCCAATTTTGACATCCCGGAATTTCAAGGCCAAGCAGCCACATCTGGCAAAGTCCTTGTTAGTAGGGACTCTGCAGGTCCTGAAGGCAACACGGGACATCATAGGGTGAGACTGAATATCTACAGGTCTTTCTCTTCCTGTAAAGTCCCAGTTCTATTGGATTAGAGCCTCATCCTTATAACCTCATTCAGCATTAGTGACCTCCCATGGGTCCCACCCCAAATACCATAGTAGGATTATTTTCCTCTTGTTAATACCTCCATAGGGACTAAATTTATAACATGAGTTTTGGTGGGGACATTCAAACTGTAGCCGGTGGTCAGTCAAGGAGGACATTTCCCTTTCAGACTCACCCGCACTCTTCACACTTCCTTCCTGAGGGACTCTGTTCTAACCTATAAAATTTATTGGTGATTTAATTATGATCATACCGGCTCCTCTTAGAGTCCTATATAAGCCCCTCCTACCAAGAGAAGAATTCAACCCCTCTCTGTGTGTTCCTCAGGTCCCTGAGTATTATTGAAGAGCTAGGCAAACTGTGGCCAGTAGGCCTAAAGTTGTATTGAAATATGGTCATTCCGTTGCCCAGCGGCTATGGCTGTCTTGTTCTACAAAGGCAAAGTGGAGCAGCTGTGACGGAGGTTGTAGGTTCCATAGACCCCAAATAGCCACTCTCTGGCTTGAGATCAGGAAATGTTTTCTTAAAGAGCCAATCTAAAAGAATCTAAGATATTATGACAGTAACAATTGCATCTATTGGAGCCATTGGTCAAAAGTAACATGGTATTATTACTTTAGTAGAAATGCTATTTAAATTCAAAGAAGTGGCTTTAGCCAAATGCATAAATACAAGGAACGTGTGCAATGCCATGTCACTCACGATATCCTGCAATGCAGGTAGTAGTTGCCTGTTTCTTTTATATAGCCTTGAGATGGTGAATGTTAACATTTATCAAAGTGTGGTCACCAAGCTATCAGCATGTCATTAAAAGTGCAGATACTTAGGTCCCATCCTGGGCCTCTAGAATCCAAAACTAGGGGTGAGGCCATGCTTTGAGAGCCACATTATAGGTAAAATAATTTTGCAGGTTTTATGGAATCGTACATTCTGTTACATGTTGAATCAGCCTTGTGATATAGAAGAAAGAAAGAAATCATTAGGCTAAAATTTCCTTTCCCTTGTGGTATGCAAGAAGCTAAATAAAAAGTAATGTCCAATATGTGGTAGTAGAGAGCAGGTTTCCTGGATTCTAGGATTACAGAGAGAGGAAAAAATAAATAAAAATGATGAAAAAAGGCCCAAACCTCAAAAACCAGTGACAATAACTACTGCAGAAGTGTCTGCAGCTCAGATGCTTCCTGTACATAAAATGTTTTCAGTAATCTATCAGACTTTCTGCTGGAGATTAAGAGTGACAGACCTGACAATGGCCTTTGACCCGTGGATTCAACTGTAGATATGATGATGATGATTCCCATTTCATGAAGAAATGAAAAGATCAAAGCAAACGGCAAACACCAACTTATCTGAGAAAATACAGCCAGGAAGGGACAGATGCAGGATGTGGCCTCAGACCTGTTTGTCACTAGAGGTTGTGCTCTTTCTGCTACAACACATGCTTCCATAATGGGGACAATGGAAAGTTCCAAGACCTTACCACTGGCGCCTGCTAAAGCTGTCACTGCTGAGCTGCTCTGCATTTATCTGACTGGGTTTTGACCTCCTGGATCTCTGACTGAATGCAGAGTGTTCAGAGAACCCAGTGTTTGACTGTAAGCAGGATGGCGCGTGTTATGTGTGGGTCTGCCCAATGTGCTCTGTATCCCCTCCTGGAAGGAGGAAGTGTCCTGCTAGGTTTTTCAATCCTGTGGAGACCAATGAGCATGGGAACCTGGGGAAAATTGCTTCCTTGCACCATAGCTTTAATGTATTCATTGTCCAGAGATTTACAAGGAGTATACCCAGCTCACCCAGAGAGCCTTGATGGGAATCACTGCGGGAGTGGGCAGGGTAAAGTTTGGCGAAACGTTTTTAAAAATTCAGTACTCCTATTGTTTCTCTAAAACAAATTACTGAAATTATCCCTTGACAGAAATTTCTTTGGGGATATGCAGACTCTCTAGTAGGCAGGAATGTGGCAAGCAAGAATTTAAAAATAAAAGTTGAAGGAGCGCAACAGTGAATTGGGAACTTCTAGAGGGTTCTTCAGGTCCTGCCTGGAGACTCTCCGTATCTCAGTGCCTGGCACAGTTCCTTGCACAGAATATGTTCAAAGGATGAAAGAATGATAAATCTGTCTAGAGGCATTAATTATCATAGTGATGCTGGAAAGAGATTTCTCAGCAAGGAGGTCTATTTACAAGACTATTCTAACATATGTCAAGGTCCTATACTATTATGATGGACATTAATAAATGGGTATACTGCAGATTTTGACAGAGTCTTAGTCTCTTGCCTGTGATCTATCACCTTGTAGACAAATGTCTTTTCTTTTACCACTTCACAGCAGCTAAGTCATGGTAACCTTAGAAATGCTGGTCGCTTTTGTAATTTCATAGACATGTTACATTTAAAGGGTACTGCCTTCTGCCAGTGTCCTCCAGCCCAGATGCCCTCCTCGTGCAGGTGGGAGAAGACAATGTTGGGGAGCAGAGTTATACCAGGCCAGCCTCTGGCCTAGATCTGGACACCTGCAGTCCAGAATCAAAATAGAAAATGATACATACACGATTCTTTTATTAATGCTATGCTACTGCTATGGGTGAGAACTTGAAGTATAATGAAGAGTTTTGAAGGAGAGAGAGATGAATCTTAACCGCTGCTGGACCTGGGACACGTTGGCAGTAGACCAAGTGAGTTTTGGTGTAGATTGGGTTGCTACTGCTGAAATAATTCCAGGGAAAATCCAGATCTGTAGAAAACAAATATAAGTAAAAGTAAATCCAATTAACGTATTGATCCTTCTTCCTACTCACCTCTGTCCTGGTGATAAATCACCCTCCTCTCAGATCATAGCTTCTCTATGATGAGGACAAGTTCATTTCTTGACTGTAAAGTCCAGCACAATGGTCTCATCCATTTCTTTGGTTGGGGTACAGTTGATGAGGACAAAGCAGGGACATTTCATAGGGCTCTTTTCAGTAGCAGTGGTGACAGCCACTGTGTCAACAACTAGCTCCTGTGAGCAGTCCTGGTATCAGAACAACCATGACAGTTAGGTCTTTCAGGGAAGGGGAGGAGGCTGCCACTGTTGGGTACCCACTGATACTTCTCAGACCCTTCTTTCTTGTCTACAAGTTTCATTGTGAACAGAGACAAGGAACTCGGGCAGGCTGTCCCTGGGACCCAGAAGGTGTACCCTGGTTAATCTAAATGATCATCATCATCATCTTGTTTTTTTTTTTGTGTGTGTGTGATTAAGCTGTGGACCTATGACAAAATTCGTTTGTTGAAGGAAGGGTGTTATTGATGCATGGAAAGAGGTTTTTCTTCTCTTCTAGAATCAGTTGCATGTGGAAGCGATACCTGAACCTGTGTCAGACATTTTGTGACTATATTTGTTTCCTGTGGCTATTGTAATAAATTACCACAAACCTGGAAGCTTATAACAACAAAGATTTATTATTTCTCAGTTCTGGCAGAACCAAGGTCACAAGTCAGTATCACTGTGCCAAAGTCAAGGTGTCAGCAAGTCCATGCTTTTTGGAGATGTGAGGTGGGGGGATCCTTGCTTCTTCCAGCTTCTGGTGGCCACAGGCAGTTACTGGCACTCCTGGGTTTATGGACACATGACCCGGTCTTCAAGGACGGCATTGTCAAATCTCCCCTTCTCTGTCTTCACATCTCCTCTGTGTTTGTCAAACCCCCTTTGCCGCCTCCTTACAAGGAGACATGTGATTCCATCCTGGGCCCATCCAGATGATCTCAGATGAGCTCTCCATTTCAAGATCTTTAATCATACCTGCAAAGACTCTTTTGTGTCCTACAAGGTAATATCCATAGGTTCCAGGAATTAGGAGGCAGATAGCTTTGGGGGAAGGGTATTTTATAGCTGCCACAGTGATTATGAAGGGAGAGCAGCACCCCCCCCACACACAAACACACACACACATACAGACACACACACACACACACACTCATGCACACAATATCAGAAGTCTGGAAACTTAATGCTCTCTACTTCTGAGTTATAAAACACACACTTTTTAATGTTAGAAAATTTACCCTTGTTTTTGACAAAATATGAGATGCTATAATTTGTTAGGTATCATTTCTTGCACCTAAAACTATTCATTTGTCAAAAAAAGAAAATTTATAGAACTTCTTAGAATTTTCTTAAAACATCTATGATAGGGCAAGAAGAAGTGGCTGATTTTTAGCATGTAAACTAGTGAGAGTTGAGCAGAAGTTCTTAGGATTGCATTCTTGACATTTCTTGGTCTGATAGCTTTTTGTTGTAGAAGTTGTCCTATGAACTGTCTAGTTGCATGTTTAGCAGCATCCTTAGCCTCTAATAACACCAGATGCCAGAGGTAACCTCCTTTCCATTCGTGACAAATAACATAGCCCCAGGCATTCCCAAGTATCTCCAGTGGGACTTTCTTCCTGGTTGTGAACTATCCAGCCAATAACATAACACTGGGGATATTTAACAATGGTGGTTTATTTTATAATATGAAATGCCTGGCATCAGGACACTCCAGTTTTATTAAGAGAATGGAACTTTTAATCCTTCAGTTCCCTAGTAAGGTGCTAAAGTGGGCTTTTGTGGAGTAGATGCCAGGACTATGGATGCAGAAAGAGTCCTGTATTTTATGGAACTTATTTTGCAGATATTTATTTAATAATATTTCAATTCTTCTGGCCAGGATGATGCAGGGTATTAACATGGAATAATATCTGTGTTATATTCTTATAGCTCTGTACTCATTTATTTTTTAATTTTAATTTTTTAAATTGTTTTAATTATACATGATATTAGAATGTATTTATGTAATTTGATATACATAGATGGGATATAATTTCTCATTTTTATGAGTGTACATGTTGTAGAATCATATTGGTTGTGCAGTCACATATAAACATAAAGGAATAATGCCTGTTTCATTCTACTATCTCTCCTATCCTTATATCCTCTCCCTTAACTTCCCTCTACTTAATCTAAGGTAATGCTATTCTTCTCTAGTGCCCTCCCCACACCTTATTGTGAATTAGCATCTGCATATTATAGAAAACATTTGGCCTTTGTCTTTTAGGAATTGGCTTACTTCACTTAGCATTAGCTTTTCTAACTCCATCCATTTACCTGCAAATGCCATGATTTTATTCTCTTTTATTGCTGAGTAATATTCTATTGTGTATGTATGCCACATTTTTTTATCCATTCATCTATTGAAGGGCATCTAGGTTGGTTCCACAGTTTAGCTATTGTGAATTGTGCTATTATAAACATTGATGTGGCTGTGCCCTTCTAGTATGCTGTTTTTAAATCCTTTGGGTGTAGACCAAGGAGAGGGATAGCTGGGACAAATGGTGGTTACATTCCCAGTTTTCCAAAAGACTCAAAATAGCCAAAGCAATTCTAATTCAATAAAACTATGCTGTAGGCATCATAATACCTGACTTCAAATTATACTATAGAGCTATAGTAATAAACACTGCATGGTACTGGCATAACAACAGAATATTGATCAATGGTACAGAGTAGAAGACAGAGACAAATCCACACTGATAGTCATCAGACTCTTGTTAAAAGTGCCAAAAACATACATTGGAGAAAATAGTCTTCTTAATGGTGCTGGAAACACTGGTTATCCATATGTAGAAGAATGAGACTAGACCCTTGTCTCACTCTAAGAATCAACTAACTCACAATGGATCAAAGACCTAGGAATTAGACCAGACACTATGCCGCTCTTCAAGAAACATAGTGTCACACTAACATATAGATATAGGCAACTTTCTTAGTAGGACCCCAAAAGCTTAGGAAATATGCTAGCAATTACTAAATGGGATGATGTCAAATGAAAAACTTTTGCATGTCAAAGGAAGCAATTAAGATTTTGAAGAGAGAACCTACACAGTGGGAGAAAAATATTTTCTAGCTATTCTTGTGACCAAAGATTAACATCCAGAATATATAAATAACTTAAAACACCAATCCCCACCCCAAATAAATGGCAAATGAACTACACAGACACTTCTCAAAATAAGAACTACAAATAGCCAACAAATATACAAAAAAAGCTCAACATCATTAGCAATTAGGAAAATGGAAATCTTAACTACACTGAGATTTCATATCATCCAGTCAGAATGGCAATCATCTGCAGTACAAACAATAATAAATGCTGGAGAAGATGTGGAGAAAAAGGAACACCTTTAAGCTATTGGTGGAACTGTAAGTTAGTATATTCACTATGCAACTTAGTATGACATTTCCTCAAAAGACTAGGCATGGAACCAACATATGACCCAGCCCTGTACCACTCCTCAGTATTCTAAAGAATTAAAGTCTTCATAACTTTAGCAATACATGCTTGTTTATAGGGGCACAGCTCACAATATCCAAACTATGGAACCAGCTAAGTCCATCATTGGATGAATGGATAAAGAAAATATGGTATATATACACAAAGGAGTTTTATTCATTCAAAAAGAATTATGTCATTTTTAATATAATGGTATCAAGTTCCATCCATTTTTCTAAGTGAAATGAGCCAAACTTAGAAGGTCAAGAGTTGTATGTTTTCTCTTTTATGTGAAAACTAGAGAGGAAAAAGGAAAAGTTGGGGGGCATCACATGAAAATTGATGGAAGATCAGTACAGTATAGGAAATGGACAGGGGAAGGGAGGAGGAGAAGGAAAGGGGAAATACTGGGGAATGATATTGGTCAAATTATATTGTGTGCATGTACAAATATGTAATAACAAATCATATGTACCAAAAAAATGGAAAACATTTATTGATAACTCCAGCTAATAGTGAACCTACAACTACTCATAGCATTTACTTCCTGGCATTCCTAGTATTTCCTGACTTTGATAGATGTGGGATTTCTATTTTATTTTTCATTTATTATCTTGTGTCCAACTCTTTTTCTTGTGCTAACACATCAGGGCAAGGGTTGTATGTTTTCTCTTTTATGTGAAAACTAGAGAGGAAAGAGGAAAAGTTGTGGGGAGGACTTCTTGTGGGGAGGACTGCCTGGCTCTACCATGATAATCTATAGCCCTCACTCCAAGCACTTGGATTTAAGAGTGCTGGATTCTACACACAAGTGAGAGCAGGAAGTATGTTTTTCTGTGCATGAATTATTTCACTTAGCACAATGTTCTCCAGATTTACCTTTGTTATCACAAATGACAGGATTCCCTTTTTTTTTAAGAATGAATAATATGCCATTACGTTTATTAGATACACACCCTAAAGTGGAATTGTTGGATCAGGTGGTCGTCAAAAGATAAAACCTCAGTTAGGAGGAATAAGTTCAGCAGGTCTATGGTAACAATGTGTTGAATAATTAAATTGCTAAGAGTAGATTTATATGTTCTACACACACACACACACACACACACACACACAAACAAATTAGAACATGGTGAAATGAGGTTGATTAGGTTGAATTTGTCATTCCACAATGTGTGTGTGTGTGTGTGTGTGTGTGTATATACCAAAGTCATATTGTACACTAAAGGTGTATGCTTTTGTCAATTAAAAAATAAAATTTAAAAACGTATGCTGAGAACATGGATTGGTACTCCATAGACAAAGTACTTGCTGAACTAATTTCAATGAAAAGTTCTAGGAGCCAGATTTTCACTCCTTCTAGAGAAGTTCCTTTTCCTGAGTGATATCCAGCATGGCTCTCAGCTGGGAATCCCACTGTAAGTGAAGTGGAACAGAACGATTCTACAACAAACTGGGTTAATGTTGTTTGTAGTATTAGAAGAGAGTTTGACATGTAAATATATGGCATATATAAAAAATAAGTCTGATACTGTTAAAAGGTATGGTTTGCTAAGCCCTGTACTCATCTAAAGAGGCAAATTGTATTCATCTGTGGCAGTGACTATTCTAAAAGCAGCAGTTGATAAGGATAGGTCAGGGTTTTAAGTTACAATTTGCGTCTACTCAAACTTAAGAATTTCCTACAAAGGTAGGCCCTAAGAGAGGGGTTTCTTAATCTTACCAGCATGCTTTGTAATACTGAGGTAGGGTATCCTTCCTTAAAATACAAGTGTGGTCTTCTCAAAATTCAGGCTTTGTTTCTCCATGAGCTCTTAGTGATGTTAAAAGGGATTTCCATATTGCATCAACTGTAAGAATTGAACAAAGTTGTTGACTTAGGATTCATCTTGTAATCATAATATAGCAATGGTCCTAGAATATAGTGGTCATTTTGGGAGATGGGCATCAAAACTTGCAGAATGGAGTGTTAGGGGCCTAGAAAAAGATCGTAGAGACAACAGTTTATCAGATTCTTAAAACGTTGCATCACCATTAGTGATGAACTAAGGAATAGCATGGAATGGAAAAGGACAGGTGACATGGAGAAGTCATGCCGTGATTGATAAGTGTCAGATGCAAAATATGAAGTAGTGATGAGATTAGCTTATTTTTCTTTTTTATGCATGCCCAGAGTGATATATGTAAATTGCCTAAGTAAGTGTAAGAGAGTTGCCTCTATAAGCATAAAAGTCGACTCTTGGCTAATAAGAAAGCATGGGTATGTATTATTTTATTGGCAGAATTATTTTTTAAATGACACATCCAGTAATGGTATATTCCACATGAATGTTTTCTTAGATTCAGTGAAAGAAGCAACAAGGGGGTTTTAATCATAGGAAACATGAATCAAAATTATCATCATATATTCTCTAAGACTCAGGCATAGAGGCCAAGGAGTGAGATGAAATCCCAAGTTCTGGTCTCTTTATTGTTTAATTAAGATATTCACCCTTTGAAGTGGCCTTTCCCCTTATTCTCCTTGTTTAAGATTTTTTGTGTTTTTTACTTTTTAAAAGTGGGAATCCATTGCAACGCTCAAAAACTACCAGTAATACTGGTGGTCACTTTATGTTTAGGCATTCTAATATTAGTTCTGAAGTCACAGCTGCCCTGCCCACTGTGATTCTGCAACTGAGAGCTTCTCAATCACATGCCATGAATCAGTTCAGATAGGAGAAGACACTCATCACCCTACCATGTGGGTGGCCAGGCCCCTAGAGGGCCTGGGTATCTGAAGCATCCTGGAAGGCTAGTTTTAGCCATGTGGAACTTCTATTTTTACTCTAGTACAGAGTTTATCCTTTTTGAGGTATA
This sequence comes from Marmota flaviventris, assembly GCF_047511675.1. NCBI lineage: Eukaryota > Metazoa > Chordata > Mammalia > Rodentia > Sciuridae > Marmota > Marmota flaviventris. Next base: position 22,703,549 of record NC_092513.1, on the reverse strand, counting down.
TCCTGACATGAGTGAGACTGTGAAGGGTGCTCTAACAGATTGCTAGTGGCTGCTCTGAAAAAAAAATATGGAATTTTAGACAAAATTAAAGATCCGATCAATTTCTAGGTTCTGCCATGGTTTGCACAGATTGTACAAAAGTTTCCCAGTAAAAAGTGATCATTGCATGTGTCCAGGAATATTTCTTCCCCCATTTGAAATTCCCAAATGTCTGATCAGAACTCTGTTCATATTCCCAAGAGATTGGAAGGAAGAACCCTGGTTCCAAAATAGAGAAAATGCTGAAGCATTAATTCTGCAAAAGTGGTTCACAAAATGTCTTCTATGGCCCAGTCATGTCAGTATCATTGTGAACATATTGGAAAGATAATCTTGGACTCCAATCCATTAACTGAACCAACACTCTGGGATGAGACCCATTAAATTCATCTTTTCTTCTTTGCTACTGGGGATTGTACCCAGGGGTGCTTTACCACTAAGCTACATCCCCTAGGATTTTTTTTTTTTTAATATTTTGAGACAGGGTCTTGCCAAGTTGCTTAGGACCTCACTAAGTTTACAGAGGATGGCCTGGAACTTGCCTTCCTCCTCCAACCTCCTGAGCTGCTGGGATTACAGGCATGCGTCACCATGCCTGGCTTCATTCATATCCTCTTTAACAGGTTCTCCAGATTCTGACATTTGCTTTTGAGAAGCACTGATCTGTTGAGTGTCAAGAACACAAAAAGTAACAGAAAAATCGAGTTCCTGGTCTCTTAGTAGACCCCAGAATATGGGGGCTAGATAGGGCTCGTGTGTGTCCTACTGTGCTGCTGGGTGCCTTTGGGGACATGTTAATTAGCTTTGCTGAGCCTCAATTTTTCCTGGTATAAAATGAAGACAATTGGTTAGATGTTCTCTTTGTTCCTTATGATTTTTTTTATTGCCTTTTGTGTTTTTAAATTCCATCAGCTTCTGTGTAGCATCTTTCAGCAGAGCTGTGGAGGTGTAAGTGGGAGTTGTTACCATTTCAGGATTCTTTTTACAATGTTGATGAAGGGAGGAACTATCTTTTCTGCACTGGTACAGCAGGAATTAGCCCAAACAAGGCTTTTCCTGCTTGATGGTAAGACATTGCACTAAAAAGAAGAGTCTGGGACTTCTTGACTAGTCTCTGAGTTCTAATCCCATCACTAATAATAACTCTTACTGATGTGAGACAAGTGGAACTCCCTGAGTCTACATTTGTCTACCTGTAATATAAGAAATCAAATAAGGAAACCATTTTACATATCTAGCACAATGATCAGTACACAACAGGCATCCAATATGTGCTCCATTTTTTTTCCTTTTTGACTCATATAGTTTGATCTTTGGAATTCTCCAGTGTTAAAGTTTGTTTTGAAGGCATTGTCCCAAGTTATTATGTGGGTTCTTAAGATTATCTCAGGAAGGGAAGCACTTGTTAACAGCTAGTGGTATTCTTGCCAGTTATCATGGTTATCCTTATCCTGGGAAGCCTGAATACCTGCCCTCAAGCTAATATCCATGGAAGGCTCTAGGTACTTTGGAGAATTTGTTGCTTATATGTACCAGCTGTTTCAGTGTATCCATAATCCTAATTTTCCCTCCAAGCTCTTGGCCAAGTTACATTGCAAACCCTTGTTTAAATGGGCAATGTGAAAGTCTGTATATCAATAAATTGTACTTAAAATTGTCCTTTTATTGAGGAATTAAAAGAAACTTATTTTTTTTGTTTTAGTACCTAGCTATCTTTCATGTTATCATTATTTTCATAGAACCTCACAATTCTTAATGCCAATGCCAATTATGTAGCAGATGCCTTCCATTAGGTCATCCTATTTAATTCTTACATCAGTCCTGTGAGATGGTGGTTGTTACCTCCATCTGAGTAACTGGCCCAAGATCACTCTGAATGTGACAAATCAGAAAGTGGACCCAGCTGTGTACTGTCCAGGGCCAACGCTCTTTGCACAGAAGCAAAGCTCTCTGAAAACTTCCTCTTGCAGGGTAAATGGCTTTAGTGTTTGTATAAGTATTTCTCTATTTCTGGAAGGTGCTGAGATAGTGTTAAAATTCAAGTTTAATCAATCAACCAATTAGTATTTATTGAATGCCTGCTGGGTGTGGGGATTACACTCGGTGCTATGGGAAATAAACAGCAAAGAACATTCAAACTGATCCCAGTGCAGTGAAGGAAGAGAAACACATGCATTTAGTGCTGGCTCCTCAAATGAGCCATTTGAAGAATTCCAGAGAGCAAGACAGAAGCAGAGTGGCGTGTGTTCAGGGCTCGGCAGCTCCCTGGCCACCAAGCTGATCAGGAAATGTTTTACACTTGCCAAAGGCTTTTTGGGTCCTTGGACTATCCATCAATATCCCCAGTGTTATTATATTTCTGGCATTGTATTAATTTTTATGACAGCTCTATCCCCATTTTATGGTTGGGTACACCAAGTCCTGAGAGGTGAAATGAGCTTTCCTGCTATGTGCACAGGGCAAGGGGCAGGAATGGGGCTGAAATTCAAGTGTCTCAAGTCCAAGTCTGGCGCTATTTCTGTGACATAATTTATTAACACAATCTCTACAAAAGACTTGTTAATAGTTGTACTTTCCCCAAAGTAGGGCTGCAATCACTCAAATACCACGAAATGGGGGTCTAAAAAATAACAAGATTCTATTTGAAAGATTCAAGGGTTTATCATAGGCAGAGAGCAAAGTCCCTTTAAAGCAAAGCCCCCAACTGAAACAGTCATGCTCATGTTTGTTCAGCCATGTTCTAAGGATTCAAACTCACTAGATTACAAAGAGCAGTTTAGAGTTGTACAAAACTCTTCAGAGACCCTTCCCTGACCCCCTCTCTCCAACCCCCACATGCTTCTCCCAACATTAAATTGTTTAATGGCAGAGAGGTTCAGGCTTGGACAAGCAAGGCTGAGCTGGAGTGGGGCCAGCCTGGCAGTGTGGCTTCTCCACTACCGTCTGCTTGGGAACTCATCAGCAAGGCCAGGTAGAATACAATTTTAAGCCATTTCAGGATATTCAGATAGCTGCTTCAGTAGCCTCTCCCTGGGGTTGTTCCAGGAGCCTGGTAGGTGGCATCAGTGTGGTTACTTACTACTGTTGTTACTTGCATGGGCATTGACTGGCCTGGCTTTGATAGGAAACAACAAAACAAGATGGTGAAAGAAACTTTCTTGGCTTTGTGAACAGCAAATGTCAGTACAGCTCTAAAGAATGAGGCCCACCTGGAGGGAACCAGGAGCAAAACTGCTTGCTTAAGAAGAAAGCATCTGAGGAAAATGGGAAAGACTTGCTTTTGTTTTGTTTATAGATAAAATTTTTAAAAGACTCCTTTTGTAGCAGGAACTGCAAATGCCTAATATGTTATCAAAATGTAAAGAGATACTTGCAGCTCATGGTACTTCCTGAAAACACATTGACAGTTAACTTCCCGTAGACACAAGAAAAGCCTCAGTTTAAGAACTTGAAATATATTAAGAATTCCTGTCAAGTAAAAATTAGTGAATTGAAATTCTATAATAGTTTGCAAAAAGAGACATGAATAAAATAAACATCTGACAAATATTTAGAGATCTTATTTTTGGTATCTTGAAGTCTGTTACCCAAATCCTAATCTTTTGTATTCTTAGAGTGACTATTATGATGAGCTTTGCGTTAATTTTGCTGAATTCTAATTCATAGAGAAATACTAATCCACACTTAATGCAATTGATAGAAATATTCAACCTGAGTGCCCTAGACCTGCAATATGATAGTTAAGTGGAGATAATGTAGTATGCATAATTCACAATAAGAAATAGGTTAACAACCAGTTTTTCTGTGCAGTCACTCTGATAATGCAAAGCACTGTTGATCATCCTTGTAAAATTTATATGAATTGTTAGTTCATACTTTTTAATTGTATGTTGCTTTGCTACCTTAAATATAGAAGTTCTGGCACCCATACTCCAAAGTTTTGGGATATGAAATATAACTCTTGGGTGGGGTTTTAAAGGTGAAGATTCTAAAGATCTAACACTAAGCAACCAAGAGATAACAGAAAGCAATGAAATTTTAGATCCAGAAGGTACTCTTGTAACTACAAAACCAGGCATCCTTTCTTAGTGTTAGGGGTGGAATTTGAGGCCAGCACATGTTAGTACCTTGTTCATGCTTACCCAGTGGCAGGGATGTGATGGCCACCCACAGGACTTCTCAGGGTCATCAGTTGGCAGCTTCTCTGCAGACCAGGACTGTGCTACACATGCCTCTGAAGTTGGTGGTGTTACTTTTTTTCTTAAAGACAAAGAGGTGAAGTGGGGGGCTGTTCAAGTTCCTGTCCTGCACAGTGTGCTCAATCCAACTGGAAAACCTCTGAGGAGCCCCATTCCTCTCACTGGTAAATGAGCAATATCTCTGCTTGCGAGGAAGCACCACAAGTTTACCAGAGAAATAGAACCAAGAGTAAACTTTCACAGAGATTTAGATTCCTTCCAGGTTTTATTACTAGAGTACAGCTTTAGCATCCTGACAGCCCAGACAAGCATGACTTTCTGCTAAGGTTGCACCATCCTCTCTGCCCTATGCTGTAATTCTATTTTGACATGGTGTCCTTCTACCTTCTCTCAATTGGAGTAATTTATATCTCCACTTGGATGTGAGGAACATCTTATCATACGCTCCCCCCCCTTTTTTTTCCTTAGTGCATCTGTATTTTCTTGAAGAGAGAGAGAAAAAAGGAATCCCTGTCAACACTTAATAAAATGGTGACAAATTACTTCTAGCAGAGCATTTCCCCTCTTTTCCACAATTATTTCCACTCTTCATTCCACATTCACTCCCCAATTGACTCAATGTGACCTTCATGCTTTCTTGTAGGCCAACCAACCAATAGTCTCTATTTTCCCATATAAATTGGCACTAAGTTCCTTCTCTAGTCTGTATTCCTCACTAAAATTCATACTATGTTCACCTGCCTACCAGAAATCTCCATTGGAGCCTCCTAAACAAATTCCTAATCTCTCCATTTCCCTCTTTGTCTTTTCTTATAAAGTTCCCTAAACAAAACACATGGACTACCTTCTGTTGTCTCTACTTCTTTAATGATATTTAAACAAAAATCCTTCCTCTTTCTGACATGGCTGCTTTGCTTCACCTGTCATGGTGTTGTCTCATAGCATCCTAACCACCCAGCTTCTAGTGTTGTCCCCAGTCATCATCGGTGCCACTTAAAGAGATATCCTATCACAGATCATCTTCTGCCACCCCATGTTTTTATTGTTTAGTGGCCCTCCTTTTGTGGGATTAAGTCAAAATTTCTCTTATTTTGTATCTAATAGAAGTCTCAATAGTACCTACAAATTCAGGGGGTTATGGATAGATGTTTGGTCAGAAGGATGGTGTAAGTCCACTGCCAGGAATGTGAGGTCCCCTTCTTCACTATAGGCTGCACCCTGAAATATGCTAGGAGGGTTGGTTACACTCCTGTGCACAGGGATAGAACACCTTTCAGATGACTTGAATGGGTGCTCTGTTGTGCTTGGCTCATGTTGTAACTTGGGTGAAGAAATTATTTGGGAACATTTTTTTTCTTTTGTTTTTGTAGTTTAATTGAAGACTTTCATCTTAATAGTTTAGCTAATGAGAGGATCAACTCCACTCTTCAATTTTAAGCCACCTCAAACTCTGACTTATATATAATGTGCTTTTCATGATGAAAGCAGCATGTGAGCTCACCTTACACAAGCAAGTATCCTATTAGTAAATGTATTAAAATGATAACCATCCAGTATTGGTCGTATTGAAATTCATCAGAGCATGCTGTGGGAACCAGATCAAAAGGATTTTCCCCATGTGCTGAAAAATCTTTCAAAATTTTATTTCAAAATATATTTTTAAAGTCCCTTTATTTTTAATGTCATATTTATTGAGTTTGAAGTTAATTTATTCATATACAGTAAATTTTATCTTTTGTATATATTGCTCCATTATTTTCAGAGATGCATACTTATGTAACCACCCACTACAATCAAAATATAGATAATTTTATTATTTTCATTTCTCAGAAAAATTCCTTCATGCCTCTTGTAGTAGTCTCTTTATAATCAATCCCTCCTTACAAGCTCTGCCCCTGACAACTGCTAATCTTTTGGTCCTTTTAATGTTGTTGTCATTCTCAAGTGTGGTTACACATTAAAATTACCTGGAGAACTTTGAAAAATTCCCAATGTTTTTAGTTAACACACTGGATTTTGCTGGGAGCCATTAGCCAAGTATGTATGACAATTTCCTTGCCAGCGTACCCCATGTTGCTGACATGTTGCAGCGACATTGAATGTAGGTGACCTTGCTCAAGGACCAAGGCAGATTAGGGTGTTCCCGGTTTTAAGATAATCGTGTTTAGGGCGTTCCCAGTTTAGGTTCCAGGTTTAAGGTTTAAGATTATTCCTCCTGGGAATAGGGCGTATCCTGCTGCCTGAGTTCCCCTTGAGTTCTCACGGGATTCAGACAGTATGTTTTGGGAGACAGAAGCCCAGTGGAGGTGAATTTGGGCAGAGAACGTGGATTTGGGCAGAGAACGTGGATTTCCCCAGAACGTGATTGTAGACGGCTGGTGTGAGTTCGGGAATAAAGAGTTGCTGTTTGAATCTACAAGCTGTGTGGTGGCTCGTGATTGTGTGCCCAGCCAGACTGCGGCATTTGTGCCCAGCCAGACTGTGGCAGGATTTGAGTACTACTCATTTTTTTTCCCAAGTGCTGGGAATTGAACCCAGGGCCTTGGGCAGGCTACCAACTGAGCTATATCCCCTGCTCCTCTTCTGCATATCTTTCTGGTTTATACTTTCACTGTTGAGTGATGTCTCATTGTATTCACATCAAATTTCATGAGTGTATGAGTATAGTTCATGGTGCAGTCCCTAGTTGATGGACATATGATGTGGCAGACAGACCAGGATGCCTGCATGTTCCTCCTGGTGTACACGCCTGTGACTCATTTCCTTCCCATCAGTGTTGGTAAAACCTAGGACTTATTTCTAACCAATACAATATGACAAAAGTACTGCTGCTCATGGGTATGTTACCTGTTTTGTGAGCAGACTCATTTTAGAAGCTCTCTGCTGGCTTGATGCAATAAACAGTTGTGTTGAGCAAGTCTGCATAGTAAAGATCTGGGGGTGGCCATGAGGAGCTGGAGCTAGCCTCCAGCTAACAGACAATAAAAACCTGGGGTCCTCTGTCATACAGAGGCATGAAAATGAATTCTGCCAATCATCTCCGCGAGCTTGAAGCAAATTCTTCTCCATTTATATTTCCAGATGAGACTGCAGTCCAGCTACCACTTTGCTTACAGGCATGTACAAACCTAAGCAGCTGAGCCCTGCTGACTCCTGACCCACACAAACTATGAAATAATAAGTGTGCATTTTTTAAAGCCTATAAATTTATATTAACTGGTTACATGGTAGTGAAAACATAACACATGGTGGTTTATTCCAGTTTTTGGCAATTAAAAAAACAGCTGCTTTGATGATTTACAAGCAATTATAGCTATTGTCCTATGTCTTTATTTCTTCTGGGTAAATGCCTAGGAGTGGAAATGCTGAGTCATAAGGTAAGTTCACATTTGATTTTTTAAGTGAGTGACAAATTGTTTTCCTGACTTGCTATACCATTAGAATTTTCTACCAGAAAGGTGAGTTCTAGTTCCTCCATCTCACTTATTATACATTATTATAATGCCTGAGCTGGATTCCACTGTGGTCTTCTGTATTTGGCATCCCCTGGGTCTAGTGTTTGATTCATGGTCAGATGTTGGTAAATGTTTGGAGTGATAAATTCAATGAATTCATCCAAACACTTTACTTTTACAGCCACCCCAGAGGCTTTGTATTGTTTATCTTCAGGAGGCAAGGGTTAGTGAGATAGCACTACCAGCTTTTCTTTATGTCCTATACAAATATAACTCCCCTGTATGAATCATTCTCAAATGTGGTTACACATTAAAATCACCTGGAGAGCTTTGAAAAATTCACAATGGTTATATGCTCCCATACAAATTAGATCAGGATCTCTGGGGATAGGACCCTGTGTGTGTGTGTGTGTGTGTGTGTGTGTGTGTGTGTGTAATTTTTTTTAATCACTTGGTGAGGATCAAGATTAACTGACACAAACAGTACTGGTGATTGGGTCACACTCTCATAAATGCTGAAGTAATTGGTCTGGGGTGTGGCTGGGGCGGCCAGGGTTTTAAAAGCCCCCCCCCCCCCAAGTTTTCCATCCTCAGCTCTAGCCAGGGTCTCATTATCTGGTTCACAGAACAATTGCTTAGGATCTGAAAATCCATGGCTGTAACAGTCACACCTTCAAGGCTGCAATAGAAGCAGGTGGGTAAATTTGCAATTCAGATACTATGACCTCATTTTGCAGGCTGGGGAACTTGGCACTAATTACATTTGTCTGATGCAAAACATCAGTTATACACCTGCCCCAAGTTGTTTTTTTTTCCTCCCACAAACTGTGTCATAACCCGGGTCGTAGTTAACAGGAAATCCAGAGGCTGGGAAATACGTGAAGAAGCACAGATGCGAAAGGCTGGCCGAAGCACCCCCACTTTCCTCCACTGCATTGTCCTTGGCCCTGACTTTGATTCAAAAAAATTAAATAAATAAAGTGGTACTTGCACATTTTGTTGCTCCCTCTGTTTTGACTAGGAATTAATGGTGTTTCTTTGCTTAACTTACAGCAATTAATGGTGTTTACACTTGTGGGGGGAAAATTAATGCCGTTGCATTGTATGAAACACAAAGTAAGGATAAAAAAATATTGATGCTAGTAATCAAGAACATATCTCCTGATGAATTTGACTTGCCCCCTTTTAGCTTGTTTTATGCATGGCTACTTCCCAAGGCTGCTCAGTGGGTTACAGCTGACAGAAAGGAACCCAAAATTATGATCACTTTACTGAGACATGGCAAAGCTGCAAACCAGGCAGAATGGAATAGCGAAGTGCATCGTGGTAGAACTTTTTTATCCTCCGTACTCAGCCTGCGCATCCCTTTATAATTTACCTCTTGAGCATCTTGGAGTGATTTGCTTTATACCTTAACCTACTTTTGTGACTCAGCTTCTGTGGTTTGACTATTCGGTCTCTCTGCTAGTCTTTCTTGACTCAAGCCTGAGACTCCGATTTGTCGGTGATTGTTCATTTTGCAACACCCAAAGTCACCATTCATGTTGCTGTTGTGTAAACACAAAACAATATTGTGACATAGTTCCCTTAACACACCAGTGTTTCTATTGTAAATGGCTGGAGTATGTACTTGTCTATACCTCACTTTACTTCTGCTGACAGCTCTTCCAAATGTTGTTATTTTTTATCATTCAAATCTCAGTGGCTCCCCCAAATGTTGTGTTTGTACTCCTGTTTCCTATTGGTCTGAAGCTCCACTCTGCTTTATCCATTCCTGAACTCAGGGCAATGGTGTAACCATTGTGCATTGCATTACCAGTAGCTGTGGCAGAGCAGGAAAACAGAAGATACTATAGGCGAGTTTTCATCCCTTTTCACACTGCATTGACTAAAGCATGCCATAGGTCATCCCTTGCTCTAGCAGGGCATGGACATGTACTCTTGGTACCCAAAGGAAGAATGGAGATATTTGGGGAACACACAGGAAATCCTGTATTATTAAAATAATTCACCCAGGAAAATACTGTGAATGACACATAAAAATGATTAATGGAAGAAGTATATAGTTATGATAGCAACACTCTAAAATGAGAGACCATTCAGCATCCTCAAAGACAATTTTGGATTTAACAAGGTGACTGTGTGTATGTGTGAGAGATTTGGGGAATAGATACCTAAATACCTAAGGCCCACATTAGAAGTCTGTCTACATAATTAACACATTTAAATTTAGAGTCAAAGAACAGCTCTGCGGGATGCAATAAAAAAGACAATTTAAAAACTTTCATATGATGGATGAAGTAATTAGGGCCAGAGAGGGAAAGGGACTTTTCCCAATATCACACAGTAAGAGGAGAGAGCTCTGACTCGGGGTCTAGTGGTCTTTGTGCTGTATAGCATTGTTTGTCTTAGTCTATTGATTCCAAGGAGAGTTTTTTTAAAAGCAGGTTCTTCTATTCTCCAACTATAGCAGCTGTGGACTCAATAACGAGTGAACTCTGGACAGATTTGCCTCTGTGGCTTCTTTGCGATTCAGCTGTTTGAGGACATGATGTAATTCCTAATAGGATTTAGATTTCTTTGCTTATGGCTTCTAAATGTTAATTTGTCATGTGGGATTCTTCCTCAGTATTGCTTAGTTGATGAGTTGGGGTTGATCAACATTATAATAATGTCTTATAAAAATATAAGTTTAGAGTACATAATCTGGCGGCTTGTGGGAAAATTGTTTTTCCCTGGAAAAAAAAAAAAAATGAATTCAGCCCCAATCAGAAGATGGGATTAGTCAGGCTTGACCTGTTAAATTGAATCAGACAGTTATATAGCATCAGATGTTCCTGGCATTGACCTTTTTAATGAGAAATGGATCTATTAGATCTGTTTTACTCTGCTGTAAAATATTTTATGAATTTGAACAGGGCTTTCCATCATTTAGATAGATATCAGGATCTGAGGATGGGTTAGGCTGAGACCAAGTAAAATTAGCTTTGGATGGCCTGGCCAGGTGGAACATGTTTAATTTGTTAACTTGCTGACCCTCTTTCTTTCATAAACCAAAAGGCTCAAAAGACCAGACACCAGTGAATACCTTTTATAAAGAAAAGAATAAGACCAAAGCAACCCAGCAGAAGTTCTTTGGAAAAATCACATCAAGTATGCAGCCTCTCCTGCTGAGGAAGGACAAAGCATCTGGGTCTCTTTGCTTTCATGTCACATCCACAACTCCTGTCCTTAAATGCAGCTTCAGGGTCTGACAACTGGAGTTGACTAGTTAAGTGGATCTTAAGTTCCATCTTTAAAATCACCCAGCTGTTCTCTTTTCTCAAAAATAAAACCAACCCAGCTGGTGGGTGGGAGTTTCCCACTGTGACCCAGGAAGCTGGGGGTCTGGAGACAGGTGTGGGTGGGAAAATGGAGAGGAAGGGGGTCCAGGGTGGGGGGAGCAGGCGCTGCACCTCCCAGGATCAACTTTCTCTTGTCCACTGAAGCACTATGGGTGGGGCTGCCTATGGAGGGAGTGGCGAGCAGTTAGTGGAAGAAAGAAGGCTTATCTCTGTGTGCTTTGCAGACACAGGGGTGTAACAGGACAAGGTATATAATGAGATCACTGAACGTGAGAGCTGGAAGGGGTCTTTGAGACCAAATCCAGTCATTTTAGAGATGCTGAAACTGGGGTTCACACTTGAGCATGCTTGGTCCAAGGATGCATAACTAACTGAAGTCCAGTTATTCTGACTCCACTGAGAACTCTTCCATAATTCCCAAGGCAGCATGGTACAGAGAGAAATGATCTAGAGACTGGCGTTAAACACCTTATGGTATCATTGGGAATGGTACAGTAATATAAAAATGATGTTTTTAAGAACGAGAGCTCTATCTGTAATCTTGCTCAATAAGCTGAAATTACATGAGCAAGTTTTTTGGTGCCTCTTCTATATTGAATATACACTTGTACATACGCAAACATGCATAGCTAACAGTGTGGCTAATTATGGAGTTTAATATTTAGTGAGTGCAGGCTCATACCCCTGGGGATGGGGAAGGACAACGATGGGCCTTGATGGACACTCCCCAACATGGATGCTCACCAACCAAAATCACAACACCGGGGTTCTACTGTGGCATTTACCCTCCCTCTGAACAGGCTCCTTTCTGGCCGCCTCTTTGGGATCTATTGTCTTAGGTGAAGCCCCATTGCATTCTCTTAGAATAATCAGATCCTTTCTTGATGATGAAATATATTTCTCTAGGCCTTTTGAACCCTTCAAGGTGACATCGTAGCTACTCTATAAAGATGTAATTTTTGGAAGCTGAGGGATAGAGAAAAGAGGGCTGCTGTACCTTATCCTTCCCTTTCTAAGACAATGAGTGATTTAGCAGGTGCCTTTATGGTCAAAGCTAGAGAAACCAAGTAAATGCCAGCAACCAAGGCCTACATCTTGAGCACTCCAATAACACCTGGAGGACTCCTGCATAGATTCCACCAGGTCCCTTCTCTATATAAATAGCATGCAGACTGGCCCAACTCCAGCCAGGAAGACTGCATGATGTTGGGAGAAAACTTACATCTTTGAATCCCAGTTTCTTCATCTTTAAAATGGAGACTACTCTGGTTCTCTGTGTCCCACAAGGCTTGTGAGGATGTATGTAATGAACTGTTGAGTGAGAGAAACGCACCTACAGTATCTATTGCTACCAATGTTGGGGGAGAGAGAAGCGCCACCCAGGAGGTCACGTGCAACCATTGAGTTCAGGGGTTACTGAGGACTTCTATGGGAACTTGTTAGATAACGTCTCTAGGTAAATTTTCAGGTTATAAGATGCTTCTAGTGCCTGAATTGCAGGTATGTGAAGGAGCTAGAAAAGAAGGCAGGTCAATGTCATTTTAGAGATGCTTTTTTTCTTTTTCTCTTCTCTTTCTTTTACTTCCCTTGTCCATTCCTCTCATACATTTTTCCTCTTTCCCTTCCTATGGAGGCTTTTTTTTTTTTTTTAACCAACATTGGTCGTTGTCAGGGTCATTTTGCCCAGCTGGACTGGCCTGTAAATTTCAAGTGGTTGTACAACTGTGTCTCCCCCCCCCCCACCCCCCGCCATGTACTTGGGGAGAGCTGCCACCTTTGGACAGGAGTGAAAATGTCATTAACCGACTACTGGCATTCAGGAGTTGAACCTCCTCTCTTTGCACACACTCCCTTTCCCTCACCCTGGAGCATGAACTGGGGCTACCAGCCAGCTCTGCATCTGGGGCAGCAGTGGCCTGGAGGCTGAAGTTGTGGATGTGTGTCAAAATGTCCCTTTTTTATGGAGGGCTTGATTCATTCAAGATTTCTCTGGCTGGAGAATCTTCTTGCCAAAGTATCCCTAAAATGTGTCAGCAGAGAATTGCTGAAGTTGACATTAGAAGAATATGTTCCCTTGGCATTTGAAAAAGTGATGCAGGAAAAAGCTTCTTGCCTGGTCATGGGGTGTTTTAGGTGTGTCTGGGCCACTGCAGGGCCAGCCATGATGCTAGTGGAGTCACTATTTTACTTGTCCTCTCAGGAGGAAGGCAGCAGAGGAGAATGTCTTTGACTTCTGCTTCTGGTAGGTGAACTCTGGCTGTAATCGGTTCTGCAGACCTTTTCCTCCCACACTTAAAGAGCTTCCAGTTCAGTACAGTTACACCCTAGAATCACTTATTCAAACCCAGACAGACACATGAACAAAAAGCCAAAAGATGAAAAATAGGTCAAAATCTAGCTCTGTACAGCAGTGTCCTGTTATTCATGGGTTATCTTTCTGTGCATTCAGTTATATGTAGTCAACTATGGTCCAAAAATATAATATGGAAAATTCAGAAATAAATAATTCATAAGATTTCAATAATTTTATTGCATCATATAATTGTTCTATTAGTTGTTGTTAATATCTCACTGTGCCCAATTTCTAAAGTAGACTTTATCATAAGTATTTTTACATAGGGAAAAAATAAGACATATACATTTTGAAACTACTTACAGTTTCAGGCAACCCTTGGTAGTCTTGGGCTGCATTCCCCATGGATCAGCTCAACCTAGAGTTATCAGGCTTTTTGCTTTATTCATTGGTGCATTTATTCTTTATCCATCACATATGAGAGCTAAACACACAGTAGGCAAAGCATGAATAAACCAGTTTCTCTTGTCTTTGTTCTCACAAAGAGTACAGCATGGGGGAAGAACTCATATAGTCCAACAGACACACAGGAGAATTGATGCCGTCACACCTTAGGCGAAGGCACTGTGATTTTTGAGACAGCAATCAGTTGTAGGAAACCCATTTATTGTGCAGCATATTACAATAAGGATAGTTCACTTTATCTGCTTTAATAAAGAGAGAAACTACTTGTAACTATAGTTTATCATGGTATAGTGAAGATATAGCAGAAGTGAAAAATCCCAAGGCCCTGACAAGCCATTCTCACTTTACTGAGCCTCAGTTCAGTGCCTTTCACTGACAGAGGATTGAAGCAGCTAGAGAAGTGTTTAGCAGGACAACTTTGAAAGGAGAAGAGGCGTTTGTCATTTGATACCAGCTATGGCAAAACAGGAAGTAGACATGTGCACATGGGTTTGTGTATCATGCAGCAAGCAGATGGCCTTGAGGACTTTTGTAGGGTGTTGCTCTGAGCTGTTACAAAGTGACAAAGAGTAGACCACTCTGCTGACAAGAATGGCTTAGCAGTCTCAGGTTTCCCAGTCTCAGTACTGGGAAGTGCCAGAGAATCAGCTATCACTCAGGAGAGTGGGCTTGCACCACCTGCTTAATGAGGAGGTCTGGTCACATCCTTGAATTCTGAGGGTCCCAGAAGTCTGAAGGCAAACCAACTCTATGCCAAACCTTAGAACAGGGAGAGGAGAGTGAAGCTAAGGAAGCCACTAAGGTTATTGGGGAAGTGGGGGGCAGCTGCGCTATAAGGAGTGGGAAAACTTTTCTGGCACAGCCTGCACTGTGTTCTAGTCCTGCGAGCAGCAGATATTCTTGGCATTGCTCCCTGGGAGGATCCCTGGGGAATAATCGGCTCCCCATGCCCTGTTCCATACCATTCTGAAGGGATGGGGAGCCCTCTTCCCCTTGATTTCTCGGATCCTGGTAGCAGGATGTTGTGATGGATGAAGGGCTATGTGTTTCTTGTCAAGCATTTCATTCAGTGAGCTCAACGCAGCTTTCCACGGGAAACAGTGTCACAGTGTATGGAAGAGAGGAGAAACATTTCTCTTTTCCACTGAGGAGTAGAGAGAGGCTGATTATCAGTATATGCATGGGCTTCACTTGGCTAAACTTGATGAGTAAAGAACTGTCCCTGCTGCTAGGCCCAGGGCCATTCCCCAGTTGGCTGCATCCTGGGGATGGAGATTTTTTTTGCTGGCTACAGACATCCCATCTGGCTTCTGGAGTAATTTCAAAAGCATCGCCTGTACGTTATACTTAATAGGATATGGCAAGAAAGGCTGTTGCTATTCAGAGCCCTGGCTGCAGTCAGGCACCAGACCCTAAGGCCATGCCTGTCACTACGTGTGCCTCTGCAGAACCATTTCTCTGAAAGGTAACAGCAGGAACCCAAACAACTGCTCTCTGTGATCCCAAGTGTGTTGACCAGGAGCAGAAGGTTGTATTTAAAATCTATGGGGCAGCAATGTGACTAGTGCCATCTTGCCAGAGCTCAGAGAGCAGCCAGCCTCATCTCAGTCCAGAATAAGCAGGACTAAAATAGTCTTTTCAAACACAGAGGTCCATGGCATGGCCGTGGCTCAGATTTCTGCTCAGTCTCAGGGGTATTTATCATTTCAATGAAGAAACACTTATAGAGCCATTTATAGAGTCAACTATGTCCTAAAAACTGTGCTAAGGATGGTGAACAGGACAACCTTTTGTTGATAGGAGCCTGGAATCCATCTGCACCTCATTCTCTTTAAAAGGTGACATTCTAGTAGCAGTCTCTGTCCTGGAAAGATATTCATGACAATTTCCTCACTGGGAAATCTAAGGTAGTCTTGGCACTGATGGAGGCTCGCTCTTCTCTCTCTCTTATTTTTGCACGTTAATGATACAGAACAGTGTGTTTCTTTGTGGCATGTTCATGCATGCATATAGCATAATTCAGTTTCACTCCTTAATGCCTCCTTTCCTCTACCCTCCTACTTTCATGCCACCATTTTTGTTTCTCAATGTAGCTTCCATGTGTGAGAGAAAACACTTTGATAATGACTTTTTTCATTTAATATGATGTTCTCCATTTCCATCCAGCTTCCTGAAAATGTCATAATTTCTTTCTTTGTGGAACACACACACACACACACACACACTCACACTCACACTCACTCACACACCACATTTTCTTAATCCATTCACCTATTGATGGATACCTTGGCCATTGTGTATTGTGCTGTGAAAACATGGAGTACAATGGTAGTTCTATTTTAAGTTTGTTGAGGAATCTCTATACTGGTTTCCACAGTGGCTATACCAATTTACATTCCCAACAACAGAGCATAAATGCTCCTTCTTCTGGGCATCCTTGCCAGAATTTATTGTTATTTGTATTCTTGACGATAGCCATTCTGACTAGGGTGAGATGGAATCTCAATGTAGTTGGATTTGCATTTCCCTGATGGCTAAAGATGTCGAATATTTTTTTCATGTAATTTTTGGCCATTTGTACTTCTTTTGAGAACTGTCTGTTCTATTCAGCTGCCCACTTATTGAATAGGTTATTTTTGGGGGGAGTGTCTTCTTTTTTTCTTTATACACACTGGATATTAATCCTCTGTCAGAAGAGTAGGTAGCAAACATTTTTCTATAGGCTTTTTAAACTGTTATTTTTTCCCTTTTGCTATAAAGAAGTTCATCTGATGCCATCCCATTTATTGATCTTTGCTATTATTTCCTGAATCATAGTAGTCTGACTCAGGAAGTCGTTTTCTGGGCCTATATGTTTCCCCTATGTTTTCTTTTATCAGTTGAAAATTTCTGATGAGAGACAGGGATCTAATTTGATTCTTCTACATAAGGATTCAAGTTTCCTCAGCACATTTGTTAAAGAGGTTGATTATTGTAATGATTCCCAATGTAAGTTAACCAACTGCTGGAATAACTCTGTTGAAGACAGTAGTGCTAATGAGAACACCCCCCATGGTTTGGTTTCCAATGGAGGATGACTCCTCCATTCAAGAGGTTCATTTTACAAAAGATATGTCCCTTATCAGAGGTAAGCGAGATTTTGGGATTACTGCTGTCATCATAGCTGCCTCTCTCGCTGCGGTTACACCAGCTACTGCTGCTGGTGTAGCTTTGACCCAGTCTACATCAAATGCTGCAACCATTAATCAGGTAGTGCAGTGCTCCACTAAAGCCCTGACCACCCAGGAGTGACTAAACCTGCACTTGTAAGGAGGTATCTTAATGATACAACAACAGATTGACCTTATTGATGAAAAAATTTATATGCTCCAATTGAATGTTAGGGTAACCTGCAGTCCTCAATTTCTGTATGTTTGTCAAACCCCCGTCTCAGTAAAAAATGTGGCAGAAGCTTGGCTTGAACTAGCAAATAGACTTAAGGGACCTTGGGATATGGCTTTTAGAAATTTCACTATGACGCTGAGTGCTTGATTCTCAGCCTAAATGAAACCAGAGCAAAGTTAATTCTTAACCCCTCAATCTTACAGCGACTATGGGATAAACTGTCAGCTTTAATTGACCCTGCTAATTAGATCCTCGCTGATATTGGCATAATTTTTCTTGTTTTAGTATATGTTCTTTTAAGATGCTTCCAAAAAAGGCTCAATAAAGTAGAAACAAAACAAGCTATGTTAGTTCATGCATGTGAGGAAAGTCCAAAAGAGAAAAATGATTCCCCTGCATCTGTATGGATGGTGGCTATGGATCAGATCTAAGTAGTACCAACTAAGGGCCAGTTTTCTATGAGGGATCATACCCTGAGTCTTAGCACTGCTCTCTTCTTCATCTGTCTGTCTCTCAGCTCTGTCACAATATTACTGTTTGTCTGTCTATGGCCTTTTTCCTTCCTTGCTGAATGCAGCCTCACCAGCCCAGTGCTGTGAGCTGGGCCCTCCACGGAGAAGAAACCTGAGTTTCCCCATCCTAAGGTAAATGCTGGCGTGGAGGCCACGGGGGCATTATCTATCAAGGAGATAGCCCTCTTGGGGACGATGCCATGCACACTCCACATCACCCTGTTTGGCCCTGGAGGATCGCTGGTTAGTCAGTGACGGGTAAGATTCCTCAAGGGAGGGACAACCTAAGACAGGAACAGTCGCAGAGGGGCCATCAGGAGAAAACTTGGGGGCCAACAGAGGTGAGGCACAGAACCTCACCCCCCCACCTGGGCAAAGGCCTAAGTCCTCACCCCTTCTGAGAGAGGTCTCCTGCCCCCTGGCTGCTTTGCTCCCCATGCCCAGCTCAGATCGGGACCCAAGTGACAGAGACTTAATCAACAGCGACTGCCCACTTACCACAGCAGGAAACGACTGCCTCTACAGGAAAAGGCCATGTCTGGATGTTTTCTCCCTTCTCTTCCCTGGGTCTTTTCCCTTTCTATGCTTTTCCCTTTTCCTCTCTCCTCTCATCACCATTCTCCTTCAGCAACAAATTTAATAGAAAGGGAGTTAATGTTGGAATAACCTTCGGTTCATAGCTAGTGGCTAGGAGCAGCTCAGAGGGCTAGGAAAACCTATGCTCCTGCAGGCCCTACAGGAACACCTGCAGGACCGGGCGCTCTGCTCTAGGGAGCCCTCAGTGAAACCACATCCTCAGCACTGGTGGTCAGCGCTGCCAAGCTACCAGACTACCAGGTCAGGAAACAGAGTCAAGTGCTTCAGGGCATGAAATCCCCCAACTCATAAAGCCCCTCTCCCTTAGGGACAAAGACCCTTCCAGACTGCCTTCCATCACGGCAGCAATATTTAGTGCTTCCTCATAGTGCGGTTACATTAGGCATAAGACGAATGGCTTATAGATGTTAAGGTGCTTATGTGTGATTGGCAGGCATGCCCTACCTGAACCCTGTAACAGCTGTATGCATTCCAAAAATAAATGAGCTTGATCTTGCTGAATGTCCACTGAGCTTGTTGAATGTCAACTAAGGTTTCTCATCCGCCGGCTCTCACCAGCTCCCAGTGTCCCTGTGTTGATTTGACACCATGTCTCTACCCTCCCCCGCCACCTCCCCCGTGACCATCGACCACACCAGGACGTAGGAACACATACAGTTGACTTTTCTCCAACATATTGGTTGTATTTATTTATTTATTTTTTGGTATCTTTGTCAAGAATCAGATGACAAGCTGTGTGGGTTTGTCTCTGAGTTTTCTATTAAATTGGTCTTCATATCTGATTTTTTTTTTTTGCCAGTACCATGCTGTTTTTGTTAGTATTGGATCTGCAGAATGATTTAAAGTCAGGAATTTTGATGCCTCCAGCATTATTCTTTTGGCTCATGATTATTTTTGACTCTTCTTTGTCTTTTGTTCTTCCATATGAATTTTAGGATTTTTCCCCCAGTTCTGTGAATAATATTCTGGTATTTTGATAGGAATTTCATTGAATCTGTAGATCACTTTTGGTAATATGACCATTTTAACAATATTAATTTTGCCTATCCATGAATATAGCAGGGAGGAAGTTTTTATCTTTTAATGTCCTCTTTGGTTTATTTTATGACTGTATTGTAATTTTCCTTATAGAGGTATTTCACCTCCTTTGCTAGGTTTATTCCTAGGTATTTTTAAGCTGTTATGAATAAAATTGTTTTCTTGATTTATTTCTCAGTGGGTTAATCACTGCTGTCTAGAAAAGCTATTGATTTTTTTTTTAGTGGTTCTTTTTTAGTTATATATGACAGTAAAGTCCATTTTGATGAAATTATACATGCATGAAATATATTTTAATTTAATTAGGTTTTAGTCTTGTGGATGTACATAATTGTGGGATTCCCTGCAGTATATTCATATATGTACATAAGAAATTTATGTCAGATCCTTTCCATTGTCTTTCTTATTTCTATTCCTACTCTCTTCCCTTTATTCCCTCTGTATCTTCTGTTCTCTCCCTATACACCCTTATTGTGGGTTAAATTCTATACATAAAGAAAACATTTGCCCTTAGTATTTCTAGAATTGGCTTATTTCACTTAGCCTGAAACATCCTTTTACCAACAATAGTCCTAAAGTCATTCTTCTTTATGGTTGAGTAATATTCCAATGTGCATATGTAATCCAACTTCTTTATCCATTCATTTGTTGATGTGTGTCTAGGTTGGCTCCATATACCAAAGAGTGGGATAACTGGGTCAAATGCTGATTCTATTCCTAGTTTTTTGAGGAATCAATCTACTGCTTTTCAGAGTAGTTGCAACAATGCGTAGTTCTGCTAACAATATATGAGTGTACCCTTTACCCCACATCCTCTCCAAAATTTGTTGTTGTATTCTTGAGAATTGCCATCTTGTTGGAGTGAGGATAACTCACTGTAGTTTTGATTTCCATTTTTCTAATTGCTAGAGAAGTTGAACATTTTTTCCATATTTGTTGATCATTTGTATTTATTTTTTGAGAAGTGTCTGTTTAATTCCTTTGCCCATTTATTGGTTCTGTTGTTGTTGTTATTTTGTGTTAGGCTTTTTGAATTCTTTTTATATCCTGGAAATTAATGCCTTAGCTGAGGTATAGGTGGTAGGCTCTTTCTTTGTGCACTTGATTGTTTTTTTTTATGTGAAGAAAACAATTTTTTGTTACCATCTCTCCCACTGATGGATTCTTAATTTCTTGGGTTTTAGGAGTCTTGTTAAGGAAGTTTGTTTCTAAGCTGATAGGTTGGAGTGTTGGGCCTACATTTTCTCCTAGAATTTGCAGGGTTTCTGGCCTAATATGTAGGTCAGTCATTGATTCACTCTGAATTGAGTTTTGTATAGGGTGAGAGGGATTAAATTTTATTCTACTGCAAATGAATTTCCAGTTTTCCCAGCACCACTTGTTGAATAGGCTATCTTTTCTCCAATGTATATTTTTGGCATCTTTTCTAGTAAGAGATAACTGTATTTATGTGGGTTAGTCTGTGACTTCTGTTCCATTGTTTTTCATACCTGTCTTCGGTGCCAATACCATGCTGTTTTTGTTACTGTGGCTCTGTAGTATAATATAAGGATCTGGTAGTGTGATGCCTCCTGCTTCACTTTTCTAAGGATTGCTTTGGCTATTATGGGCCTCCTATTTTCCCAAATAAATTTCATGACTGGTTATTCTCTTTATATGAAGAATACATTGGAATTTGGATGGGAATTGCATGAAATGTGTATAGTGTTTTTGGTTGTATGGCCATTTTGACTATTAATTCTGCCTCTCCAAGAACATGGGAATTCTTTCTATCTCCAAAGTCATCTTCAACATTTTTTTTCCTGTAGTTTTCATTGTAAAGGTCTTTCACATCTTTTGATAGATTGATTTCCAAGTCTCCCACCCCAGGTTATTGTGAATGGTAGAGTTTTCCTAATTTCTCTTTCAGCTAATTCATCATTGATGTATAGGGATGTAATTGATTTATAGGTGTTAACATTGTATCCTGCTACTTTGCTGAACTCATTTATGAGTTCTAGAAGTTTACTGGTGGAGTTTTTTTTTTTCCATCTTATAAATATAGGATCATGTTTTCAACAAACAGAGATAATTTGAATTCTTCTTTTCCTATTTGCATTCCTTTAATTTTTTTCTTTTGCCTAATTGCTCTGGCAAGATTTTCAAGGACTATGTTGAATAGAAGTGGAGAAAGAGGGTTTCCCTGTCTTTGTCCAGTTTTTAGAGGGAATGCTTTCACTTTTTATCTTTTTAGAATTCAGTTGGCTCTGGGTTTGTTGCATATAGCTTTTAGAATGTTGAGTATGTTCCTTCTATCCTTAAGTTTTTTCTAGTATTTTAAACATGATTGGATGCTATATTTTTTAAAATGCTTTTTCTGCATCTATTGAGATAATCATGTGATTCTTGTCTTCAGGACTATTTGTGTGGTGAATTACATTTATTGATTTCCATTTGTTGAATCAACCTTGAATCCCTGTAGGGATGAACCCTACTTGATTATGGTGCACTATCCTTTTGATATGTTTTTGTATGTGATTTGCCAGTATTAAGTTTTCCATCTATGTTCATCAAGGATACTAGTCTGATCTAAAGTTTTCTTTCCTTGATGTGTCTTTGTCTGGTTTTGGTATCAGAGTGATAATACAATGAGGTTGAAAGGGTTCTCTCATTTTCTATTTCATGGAATAATTTGAGGAGGATTGGAGTTAGTTCTTCTTTAAAAGTCTGGTAGAACTTGGCTGATATTCCATCTGCCACCAGGCTTTACTTTATTGGTAGGCTTTTAGTGTCATCTTTAATTTTATAATTTGAAATTGATCTGCTTAAATTTTCTATATCCTTCTGGTTCAATTTGGGTAGGTCATATGTCTCTAGGAATTTGTCGACGTCTTCCAGATTTTCTTTCCTTGGTGTGCAGATTTTCAAAATAGTTTGATTATCCTCCATATTTCAGTAGTGTCCATGGTGATATTTTCTTTTTCATCACAAATTTTAATATTAAAGTTTTCCCCTTTATTTTGGTTAGCCTGGCTAAGGGTTTATAAATTTTGTTTATTATTACAAAGAGAATCAACTTTTTCATTAAGTTGAGGTAAAAATGCAAAAAATTAATTGATTTGAGCTCTGACTTTAATTAATAATTGAGAAGGGTTTTTTGATGTATGTAGATGAAGCATAGATGCTTCATTGTTTGGGGCATAAATATTTACAATTGTTATTTCTTATTGTTGTATGATTCCTTCAAGTGGTATGAAATGAACTTCTTTGTCTCTTTAATTAACTTGGGCTTGAAATGTACTTTATTGATATGAGAATAGTAACCCCTGCTTATTTATAAGATCCATATGAATGCTATGTTTTAACCAATCCTTTTATCTTCAGTCTATGGATGTCTTTGCCTATGAGTCTCTTGGAGACAACATGTTGTTGGGTCTTATTTTTTAATCCACTATGCTCGCCAATGTCTTTTGATGGATTTACATTTAATGTTATTAAAAGGTGATTTTTATTCCCTGTAATTTTGATTTTATTTCTAGTTTTAATTTGAATTTGATTTTCCTTTGATTATTATTCTAGTGTAATTCTTTCCTGTGCTGATTTCATTTCTCTTCATGAAATATTTTATTGAATATATTTTGTAAAGCAGGCTTTCTAGTTATTCTTTTAATTTTTTGTTTATTGTCACAGCTTTTTATTATCAATTTTGAAGCTTAATTTTGCTTGCTATAGTATTCTGAGTTGGCATTCCTTTTCTTTCAGAGCTTGGTATATTATTTCAAGACCTCCTAGCTTTTAGGGTCTGAGTTTTTTTTCTATAGCAGATTTTACGTTTCTATCCTTATTCTTTATATTAGGCATTTGGATAATAATATACCTGGGTGTAGGTCTATTATAATTTTGTGTATTTGGAGTCCTGTATGTCTCCTGTAATTAATTTTTCCATTCTCAATATTTGAAAAATTTTCTGATATAATTTCATTGAAAATATTGTACATTCCTTTAGTTTATATTTCAAAGCCTCATTGATCCCAGTGAATCTTAAATTTGACCTTTTCATGTTATCCCATATTTCTTGAAAAATTCTGTTCATAGTCTCTTAATGTCTTTTCTCCATGGTCAACATAATTTTCAAGATTTTATACTTTGTTGTCTGAAACTCTGTGTTCTAAGTGGTCTAGTCTATTGGTAATGCTTCCCATTGAGTTTTTAACTTGGTTTATTGATTCCTTCATTTTTAGGATTTCCAACTTGTTCTTTTTCAGAATGTTTTTCTCCTTATTGAAGTGGTCTTTTAATTCTTATTTTTTCTATCTGATCTCATTCTTTACATCATCTTTTACCTCATAGATCTGTTTAACTGTGAACTTTCTAAATTCCTTCTTTGACATTTCCTCCACTGTGGTTTCAACGGAGTCTGTTTTTGAGGCATTTTGGTTGTTTGGGCTTGTTGTTCCCTTGCTTTTTCATATTGTTTCTGTGTCTACCCATCTATGAGTATGAATCTGAAGCAGCAGAGTTTCTGCCCAATGTACTTATTGTATCCCTGAAAAATTTCAGTGCCTCATAGTTTAGGGGGAGACAAATAGTAACAACAATAAATGCAAACAATATGTGGCATTAAACTAAATAGCCTCTGGATAAGTCTGGCAGTGCCATTGACTTCAGATTTCTCCAAACCAAGATACACCATGATGCCACCTGAAATGTGGCTTCCCTTCATCACCCCCTCCTCACTTTGGCCCTGGTGAATCAGTTCTGGCAGCTGCCACTGAAGCAGGGAGTGGGCTTTTTTCCTTAGTTTATTGTATCTATCCTTCAGAGTTCCCTTGCTGCTGTGAGTGTCTAGTATTAAAGCCTCGTGAAATCCCTCTTTTACCCCACTCAGATAGACACTGAGAAGCTGTCTATCTGCTATATTGGTCTCATGCCATGTAGTGTGGAAAGTGAACTCCTCTATTCCATGATCTTCCTAAAACTTTGAAAAGCTGTTGATTAAAAAAAATTAGCTGTTGATGGACCTTTACTGAATTTATTTACTTATATGTCATGCTGAGACTCAAACCCATTGTCTCACTCATGCTTGGCAAGTGTTCTATCACCAAGCTACAACTCCAGCCCTAGCTATTGATTTTTGGTCGTTGATTTTGAATCCTGCTTTTTTGTCAAGCTTGCTTATTGACAATAAAAAGCTTTTTGTGGAGCATTTATGATCTTATAAGGATAAATCATATCATCTATTTAGGTGCAGTGGTGCATGCCAGTAATCCCAGAAACTTGGGAGGCTGAGGCAAAAGGATCAAAGCCAACCTCAGCAATTTAGTGAGGTCCTAAGCAACTCAGATAGACCCTGTATCTAAATAAAATATAAAAGGTGATGGGGACATGGCTCAGTGGTTAAGTGCTCCTGGGTTTGATCCTTGGTACCAAAAATATATATATACATACACACATGTGTGTGTGTTGTGTTTGTGTGTGTATTTACATATATACAATCAACTGAAAATATAGATAATTTTACTTACTTCATTATTCACATCCCTTTAGTTTCTTTCTCTTGCCTAATTGCTCTAAAATATCAAGTATACATTGAACAGGAGTGGTGTGAGAGGATATCCTTCTTTTGTTCCCGATTTTAGAGCAAATGTTTTCAGATTTTTTTTCCATTTGGTATGATGTTGGCTTTGGGTTTGTCATATATAGCCTTTATTATGTTGAAGTAAGTTTTGTCTGTCTCTAGTTTTTCAGTGTTTTTATCATGAAGTGATATTGAGTTTTGTCAAAGGCTTTTTCTGTCTCTATTGAGATGATCATGTGGATTTTGTTCTTGATTCTATTTATATGGAATATTAACGTTTATTGATTTGCATATCTTGAACCATCCTTGCATTCCTGGGAGGAAACCAACTCAGCATGGTGTATGATCTTTTTAATGTTTTTCTGAAGTAAGTTTGCAAGTGTGTTATAAAGGAGTTTTGCATCTGTTATGGTCTAGATGTCAGGTATCCACTAAAAGCTCATTTGTGAGACAATGCAAGGACATTCAGACGTGAAATGATTGGGTTGGGTTAAGGCTCTCATGATCCAATCAGTGAGTTAATCTCTGATAGGAATTAAGTGAATGGTAACTGAAAGCAGGTAGGGTGTGGTTGGAGGAGGTGAGCATTAGAGATATGCCTTTGGAGTATATATTTTGTATTTGTCACGTGGAGTCAGTCTCTCTCTCTCTCTCTCTCTCTCTCTCTCTCTCTCTCTCTCTCTCCACCCCCCCCCCCCCCCTTTCTGGTGTGATGTCTTGTGTAGCTTCCATCCATCAGACTTCTCTGTCATGATATTCTGCCTCATCCTGAGGAAGGGAGCCAAGCTTCTATAACCTAAGACCTTTGAAAGCATGAGGCCCCAAATAAACTTTTTTCTCTTCTAATTGTTCTTGTCATGTCTTTTAGTCATAGCAGCAAAAAAGTAGACTAAAACAGCATTTATGTTCATCAAGGATATAGATCTGTAATTTTCTTTTTTTGATGTGTCCTTATCTGATTTTGAAACCAGAGTGATACTGGCTTTGTAGAGTGACTTTGGAAGCATTTTTCCCTTTCTATTTCATGGGATAATTTGAATAGCATTGGTGTTAGTTTTCTTTAAAGCTCTTGTAAAATTCAGCTGTGAATGCTTCTGGCCTTGGGCCTTTCTTTCTGGGGAGGCTCTTTATTACCATTTCAATCTCATAGCTTGTTATTGGTCTGTTTCAATTTTCTATATCCTCAGTGTTCCATTTTGGTGGTTTATATGTCCAGAAATTTTTCTTTTAGTTTTCCCAATTTATTGAAATATAAGGTTTCTGAAGAAACACTTTATAATGAGCCTCTGTACCTCAGTGGTGTCTCTTGTAATATTCCCATTTTATTCTCTAATATATTAACTGATATATTAGAGGAACTTCACTGAGCCCATCAAATTATTCCAGTATGTATAATTTGGTTAGTTTGGCTAAGGGGTTATCAATCTTGTTTATCTTCTCTAAGAACTAGCTCTTTGTTTCATTGATGCTTTATATTGATCTTTCAGTCTCTATTTTATGTATTTCAAGTATTATCTTTACTATATTTTTCCTTCTAGTTTTGGATGCATTTGCTCTTGTTTTTCTAAGACATTGAGATGCATGACTAGGTTATGGTTACTTATTTGAGATCATTTTTGCTATTCAATAGAGGCGCGCCAGAGGTTCTTTGAGTCTATTTTCTACTTTGTTTCTGTAATTGTTCTTTTACTGCCTAACTGTGATTTTTTGACCTCAATGTTTGCCTTGATTCTCTTTGTATTTCTATCTTGACTCTTCTTGGTTCACCCATTTTCATCATTGTTCCTAAAATATTAGTTGGAATATTTTTTTAAATAATAAGTGTAAATTCAGAAAGACAGGAATATACAATGTTCAGATGTGCTATCAAACACTAAAGTTTGACATATTTGCCTCAGTGACTTTCTTGAAAGATTACACATTACAGGGTTGTAACTCTCTGCACTTCCCTAAAATTTTTGACTGCTTTGAAAATTGCCCTGTCACATATATATAGGAACAGCAGAGTAGCCCTGTATCTACTGGATGGGAGCAAGACCCCTCATTGAGCTGATTTGGAGGTTCTTAATTCTGCTCTCAGGGAATTTCTTCCTTGTACATTGTCCTTTAATGACCATTCTTTGAGGAACAAAGAAGAAGATTCTACTTTAAGACAAAAAATTACATACATAATTAACTAAATGCTTGATTTGAAGTAAAATGATTCTAAATGGCAAACTCGGAATTGGTGGGCCATTGTCTGGCCTCTTTTAGTAGAAAACTACCCTGCATTTATTGAGCACTTAGCACTTAGTGTGTATTAGCCCCCATTCTAAGAGTTGAACATAGTCTCTGACTTAATCTTCATGACACCTTTTTAAGTATGATATTAATACTATTTTATTACAGATAAAGAAACTAGGAAACACAGGTGTTATTTGCAAAGTTCCATATTTAGAATGTGGTGGTCTAAGATTCAGTCTAGGCATTGAGTCACAAAGACTGTGCCACTAACCAGAACTTTCTGTGTGTCTCTAAATATTGACAACTGAGGTTCTCTGCATACTGGTATAATTTGATGTGAAGTTCCCCTGCATGTATCTTTGTCAATTCTAAAAGTTCCATGATACCTTGAATACTACTGAATTTATTTTCTAGGGCATGACAAATGGCCACAGATTTAGTGACTTCACAGTGCAGAACTGTATTCTCATATTGTTTTGGGAAATCTATAATCAGTGCATTGGCATGGCCATGCTTCCCCTGAAGGTTTCAGGGAAGACTCTTCCTAGCCTATTATGGCTTCTGGTGATTCCAGATGACCCTTGGCTTGTGGCAGCATCTCTCCAGCCTCTGCCTCCATGATCACATGGCTTTCTCCTGTCTCCTCTTATGTTCGTATAAGGACATCAATCATTGGATTTGGGGGCCATCTTGAATCCTGAACAGTTAATCTTGAGATACATAATCAATTACATTTTCAAAGCCCCTATATCTAAGTAAGGTCACATTCTGAGTTTCTAAGTAAACATAATGGAAAACCTACATACTGACCACTTAAGATTTATTCTTTTGAGTTCAGAATTGCTTTGTTCAGATTCTTTTAACAATGCAGCCAGGAAAGATATTCCATGAATGTGTATTGTGATTGTTTATTCTGATGGCAACCCAGGAATCCGGAAAGAATGCTGGGAAAGAAGATGAGAAAAAGAAAAGGAAGATGAGAAGGAAGGAATTGAGCATAAATTAGAATTAGTTTTTAGTTGGGTAGAAGTTTTATTGAGAATGTTTTCCCGAGACGCATGCACAGAAGAGAAGTGAAAACTCCTCTTACCAGTTTGCTAACATGAGCTCTCAATTGCACTGGGTCCTGCATAAATTTTTGAAATTTTACTCAGAAGTACAGATTGTAAATCTCACTTGCAACAATAAAAACAATTTCTAATTGCATAGCAAGCAAACTGCCACCAGCCAATCATTTCACAATCATCAAGCTCAACGCCCCTTCATTTTATGGAATGTGTAAACCGTCTCTCAGTTACTTTTAAACCCAAAAATGTCAATTGTGATGAATCCATCTGGTTCTCTCGATGAATTTTTTTTTTTTTTTTGTAGAGCATTTTAGGAAAAGAGCTGTTGAATGACTAGGAAGGGATAGCATTGAGCATAAGATTAAAACTATTTCCCACTGAGATCTCAGTGACCATAGGCCAGCTTTTCATGTCTCATTGCCTGTCTCTCCATGAGCCAATTTACCTCCCAGGGATCCTGTGGGTATTACAGGCACACATTTAGATGAAAGCAGGAAACCCCAATTCCAAGAGCATGCAGTGAGCGCTGTGTAATTGTGTGTCTCTAAATGCTCTGAGTGTAGTGATGGGAGGTGTTACTTCTTTCTAAATAGGCGAGGAATCATAAATCTCCAAGAAGCAGGACAAAATAATCCATATTTGCATAACAAAATAATCTGAATGTCTTTATCCTCACCTTATATAAAAAGAAGAGCCTACAAGATGGCATTTAAAATATGTTAAATTGGAAAAAGAGCTGCATTACATATTTTAAAAAATAGTACATTATAGTTATACATAATATCGGGGTTCATTTTGACATAATCACACAAGCATGGAATATAATTTGTTCCACTTCAGTCCCAGTACTTACCCTTTCCCTCCCCTTCTCCCTCCACTCTCCTTCCCCATCTTTTCCCCATATCTCTACTATACTGATCTTCCTTCTATTTATTTATAGATTTTTTAAATTGGTGATATGAACATAAAGGTGAAATCCATTGTGGTATATTTGTATATGTACATGGCATAGTACATGTACATGTATATGGTCAATTTTTTTTAAACACCAGAAATTTATTAGTTGCTCAAAACATTACATTGATCTTGACATATATCATACACTTGATTCAAATGGGGTATGATTTCTTATTGCTCCCACGTGTATTGCAATCTGTATATGGTCAATTTAATTGTAGTATTGTTCCCTTTTCCTGCACCACCTCCTCCTCCCTCAAACCCCTTCCTCTACTCCACTGATTGTCCTTCTATTTTTATGGGAATACCCCGTCTACACACCTTTTTTTTCCTCTTATTTTGTAAATCTTCCACACGTGAGAGAGGACATTATAACCTTGATTTTCCCGAATCTGGCTTATTTTACTTGGTATGATGTTTACAGGTTTTTTTTTTTTTTCCATTTCTCAGCAAATGCCATAATACCATTCTTCTTTATGGCCGAGTAAAACTTCATTGTGTACTTATAACACATTTTCTTTATCCATTCATCTATTGACAGGAACCTGAACTGGTTCCATGACATGGCTATTATGAATTGTACTGCTATAAACATTGATGTGGCTGTATCACTATTGTATGCTGATTTTAGTTTAGTTCTTAGGGATAGATACAAAAAAAAGGATAACCGGGTTATATGGTGGTGCTATTCCTAGACTTTGAATCTCCACACTGCTTTCTAAGTGGTTATACTAATTTGCTGTCCCACTAACAATGTATGAATGTGCCTTTCCCCCACACCTTCACCAGCATTTGCTATTATTTGTATTTTTTTGATAAACATTTTTATTAGAGCATTATATTTACACATGGTAGTTGGGTTCATCTCAACAAATTTGTACATTCATAGAATTAAATTTCAGTTTATCCCCCCCCCCCCGCATTTCCTCTTCCTCTCCCACCTCCATTCTCCTTTCCATACTCTGCTGATTTTCCTTCTGATTATTTAGTCTATTTATATTTATTGGTTTTTTTAACTTAAAGGTGAAATTCCCTGTGGTATATTTATACATTGAAATGGCTGTTATCACCATAGTAGGTGGTATATTTATATATGCACATGACATAATTTTTAAAAATTCATTCTGCATTTCCTCCACTTTTTCATCCCTTTTCTCTCCCTTTCAATCTACTTTCACTCTAATGATCTTCCCTATATCTTTATGACATTTGATCCTCCCTTCCTTATTTCCTTTATTTTTTGCTACATTCTGCATTTAAGAGAAAATATTCAATCATACAATGCCAATTTAGTTCTTTTACCTATTTTAACATTCAATTCTTTCTTTCTTTCTTTCTTTTTTGTAATGGTGAATCTAAATGAGGGGCACTTGGCCACTGAGCCACATCCCCAGCCCTATTTTCTATTTTTATTTAGAGACGGGGTCTCAGTGAGTTGCTTAGTGCCTTACTTTTGCTGAGGCTGGCTTTGAATTTACAGTCCTCCTGTTTCAGACTCCTGAGCCTCTGGGTTACAAGTTTGTGCCATTGTGCCTGACTCAATCCTGGATTTTTTTTTTTTTTTTTGAGACTGACTTATTTCACTTAGCATGATGTTTCCCATTTCCATCCACTTATCAGCAAACTCCATTGTGTATATTTACCATGGTTTATTATTCCATTCATCTATTCATGGGCATCAGGATTGATTTCATAATTTGGCTATTGTGAATTATACTGCTATAAATATTGAAATGGCTGTATGCTAATTTTATTTCTTTCAGATAAATACCAAGGAGTGGGATAGCTGAATCATATGGGGTTTCCATTCCTAGTTGTTTTTGTTGTTTGTTTTTGTTTTTAAGATTCTTCATACTGCTTTCCAGAATGGAAAAGTTTGCAGTTCCACCAGCAATGTGTGAGTGTACTTTTTCCCCCACATCCTCACCGACATTTATCGTTACTTGTGTTCTTGATAATTGTACTGTAGTGAGATGGAATCTTTGTATAGTTTTAATTTGTATCTCCATCACACTAGAGATGTTGAACATTTTTTTTTTTGTATATTTGTTGGCCCTTTCTTTCTTTCTTTTTTTTTTTTGAGAAAAATCCGTTTAGTTCTTTTACCCATTTAATGATTGGGTTAGTTGTTTTTTTATTTTATTTTTTGGTGTTAAGGTTTTTGAGTTCTTTATTATTCTGGATGTTAATCCCCTGTCAGAGGAGCAGCTGGCAAGAATCTTCTCCTGTTCTCTAGGTGCTCTCTTCATGTTTTTAACTGTCTTCTTTGCTGTGCAGATATTTTAAGTTTGATGCCATTCCACTTATTGATTCTTGGTTTTCTTTCTTTCACTTTAGGATTTTTGTTGAAATGTTAAGCCTACATTTCCTCTAGCAGTTGCAAAGTTTCTCGTCTCATTCCTAAATTTTAATCCACTTTGAGTTGGCTTTTATGCAAGGTGAAGGATAGGGACTTAGTTTCATTCTCCTACATCTGGGTATCCATTTTTCCTATCATCCTTTAAAAAGGCTCTTTTCTCCAGTGCATATTTTTGTCACCATGTTGAGTGTTAGATGACTGTATGTATGTGGTTTTTGTCTTTGTGTCTTCTGTTTCATTCACCTTCATGTCAATTTTGGTGCCAATATCATGTGTTTTGTTACTATAGCTCTATAGAATAATCTGAAGTCTGGATTGTGATACCTCCAGCTCTTCTTGCTCAGGATTGCTTTGGCTATTCTGGTCTTTTATTTTTCCAAATGTATGTAAGACATTTTTTTTTTTTTTGTAGTTCTTTTTTTTTTTTTTTTAATTTTTTATTGTGGGTTGTTCAAAACATTACAAATTTCTTGACATATCATATTCCACACTTTGATTCAAGTGGGTTATGAACTCCCACCTTCACCCCATACACAGATTGCAGAATCACATCAGTTACACATCCATTGATTTACAAATTGCCATACTAGTGTCTGTTGTGCTCCACTGCCTTTCCCATCCTCCACCCTCCCCCCTCCCCACCTCTCCCCTCCCCTCCCCTCCTCTCTCTCTACCTCCTCCACTGTATAACCCTGAGGGTCTCCTTCCATTACCATGCGATTTCCCTTCTCTCTCCCTTTCCCTCCCACCTCTCATCCCTGTTAAATGTTAATCTTCTTCTCCTGTTCTTCGTCCCTACACTGTTCTTAGTTACTCTCCTTATATCAAAGAAGACATTTGGCATTTGTTTTTTAGGGATTGGCTAGCTTCACTTAGCATAATCTGCTCTAATACCATCCATTTCCCTGTAAATTCTATGATTTTGTCATTTTTTAATGCAGAGTAATACTCCATTGTGTATAAATGCCACATTTTTTTTATCCATTCGTCTATTGAAGGGCATCTAGGTTGGTTCCACAGTCTTGCTATTGTGAACTGTGCTGCTATGAACATCGATGTAGCAGTGTCCCTGTAGCATGCTCTTTTTAGGTCTTTAGGGAATAGACCAAGAAGGGGAATAGCTGGGTCAAATGGTGGCTCCATTCCCAGCTTTCCAAGAAATCTCCATACTGCTTTCCAAATTGGCTGCACCAATCTGCAGTCCCACCAGCAATGTACAAGTGTACCCTTTTCCCCACATCCTCGCCAGCAATTGTTGTTGTTTGACTTCCTAATGGCTGACAATCTTACTGGAGTGAGATGGTATCTTAGGGTGGTTTTGATTTGCATTTCTCTGACAGCTAGAGATGTTGAGCATTTTTTCATGTACTTGTTGATTGACTGTGTGTCCTCCTCTGAGAAGTGTCTGTTCAGGTCCTTGGCCCATTTGTTGATTGGGTTGTTTGTTTTCTTATTGTCTAATTTTTTGAGTTCTTTGTATACTCTGGATATTAGGGCTCTATCTGAAGTGTGAGGAGTAAAGATTTGTTCCCAGGATGTAGGCTCCCTATTTACCTCTCTTATTGTTTCTTTTGCTGAGAAAAAACTTTTTAGTTTGAGTAAGTCCCATTTGTTGATTCTAGTTATTAACTTTTGTGCTATGGGTGTCCTATTGAGGAATTTGGAGCCCGACCCCACCGACTGTAGATCGTAGCCAACTTTTTCTTCTATCAGACGGCGCGTCTCTGATTTGATATCAAGCTCCTTGATCCATTTTGAATTCACTTTTGTGCATGGCGAGAGAAAGGGATTCAGTTTCATTTTGTTGCATATGGATTTCCAGTTTTCCCAGCACCATTTGTTGAAGATGCTATCCTTCCTCCATTGCATGCTTTTAGCCCCTTTATCAAATATAAGATAGTTGTAGTTTTGTGGATTGGTTTCTGTGTCCTCTATTCTGTACCATTGGTCCACCCGCCTGTTTTGGTACCAGTACCAAGCTGTTTTTGTTACTATTGCTCTGTAGTATAGTTTGAAGTCTGGTATCGCTATACCGCCTGATTCACACTTCCTGCTTAGCATTGTTTTTGCTATTCTGGGTCTTTTATTTTTCCATATGAATTTCATGATTGCTTTCTCTATTTCTATAAGAAATGCCGATGGGATTTTGATTGGCATTGCATTAAACCTATAGAGAACTTTTGGTAATATCGCCATTTTGATGATGTTAGTTCTGCCTATCCATGAACAGGGTATATTTTTCCATCTT
The DNA here is from genome assembly GCF_047511675.1 of Marmota flaviventris. NCBI lineage: Eukaryota > Metazoa > Chordata > Mammalia > Rodentia > Sciuridae > Marmota > Marmota flaviventris. Next base: position 22,669,812 of record NC_092513.1, on the reverse strand, counting down.
CTAAGATCTTCTTCTATTTCTCTCTTTAGGGTTCTGTAGTTTTCATTGTATAAGTCTTTCACCTCTTTTGTTAGGTTGATTCTCAAGTATTTTATTTTTTTTGAAGATATTTTGAATGGAGTGGTTGTCCTCATTTCCATTTCAGAGGATTTGTCGCTGATATACAGGAATGCCTTTGATTTATGTGTGTTGATTTTATATCCTGCCACTTTGCTGAATTCATTTATTAGCTCTAATAGTTTCTTTGTAGAGCCTTTTGGGTCTGCTAGGTATAGAATCATATCATCTGCAAATAGTGATAATTTAAGTTCTTCTTTTCCTATTTTTATGCCTTTAATTTCTTTCGTCTGTCTAATTGCTCTGGCCAGTGTTTCGAGAACTATGTTGAACAGAAGTGGAGAGAGAGGGCATCCCTGTCTAGTTCCAGATTTTAGAGGGAATGCCTTCAGTTTTTCTCCATTCAGAATGATGCTAGCCTGAGGCTTAGCATAGATTGCTTTTACAATATTGAGGTATGTTCCTGTTATCCCTAGTTTTTCTAGAGTTTTGAACATAAAGGGATGCTGTACTTTGTCAAATGCTTTTTCCGCATCTATCGAGATGATCATATGGTTCTTATTTTTAAGTCTATTGATGTGGTGAATAACATTTATTGATTTCCGTATATTGAACCAGCCTTGCATCCCAGGGATGAATCCTACTTGATCATGGTGTACAATTTTTTTGATATGTTTTTGTATCCGATTCGCCAGAATTTTATTGAGGATTTTTGCATCTAGGTTCATTAGAGATATTGGTCTGTAGTTTTCTTTCTTTGAAGTGTCTTTGTCTGGTTTAGGTATCAGGGTGATGTTGGCCTCATAGAATGAATTTGGAAGTTCTCCCTCCTTTTCTATTTCCTGAAGTAGCTTGAAAAGTATTGGTATTAGTTCTTCTTTAAAGGTTTTGTAAAATTCTGCTGTATACCCATCTGGACCTGGGCTTTTCTTAGTTGGTAGTCTTTTTATGGTTTCTTCTATTTCCTCAATTGATATTGGTCTGTTTAGGTTTTCTATATCCTCCTGACTCAATCTGGGCAGATCATATGACTTAAGAAATTTATCTATGCCTTCACTATCTTCTAATTTATTGGAGTATAAGGATTCAAAATAGTTTTTGATTATCTTCTGTATTTCTGAAGTGTCTGTTGTGATATTGCCTTTTTCATCCCGTATGCTAGTAATTTGAGTTCTCTCTCTTCTTCTCTTCGCTAGCATCGCTAAGGGTCTGTCGATTTTGTTTATTTTTTCAAAGAACCAACTTTTAGTTTTGTCAATTTTTTCAATTGTTTCTTTTGTTTCGATTTCATTAATTTCAGCTCTGATTTTAATTATTTCTTGCCTTCTACTTCTTTTGCTGTTGTTTTGCTCTTCATTTTCAAGGATTTTGAGATGAAGTATGAGATCATTTATTTGTTGGTTTTTTCTTTTTTTAAGGAATGAACTCCAAGCAATGAATTTTCCTCTTAGAACTGCTTTCAATGTGTCCCATAGATTCCGATATGTTGTGTCTGTGTTTTCATTTATCTCTAAGAATTTTTTGATTTCCTTCTTGATGTCTTCTATAACCCATTGATCGTTCAGTAACCTATTGTTCATTCTCCAAGTGATGTATGCTTTTTCCTTCCTTCTTTTATCGTTGATTTTCAGTTTCATTCCATTATGATCAGATAAGATGCATGGTATTATCTCTACTCCTTTATATTGTCTAAGAGTTGCCCTGTGACATAATATATGATCTATTTTTGAGAAGGATCCATGTGCTGCTGAGAAAAAAGTGTAACTGCTTGATGTTGGGTGGTATATTCTATATATGTCAATTAGGTCTAGGTTATTAATAGTGTTATTGAGTTCTATAGTTTCCTTATTCAACTTTTGTTTGGAAGATCTGTCCAGTGGCGAGAGAGGTGTGTTGAAGTCTCCCATGATTATGGTATGGTGGTCTATTAGACTCTTGAACTTGAGAAGAGTTTGTTTGACGAATATAGCTGCACCATTGTTTGGGGCATAAATATTTATGATTGTTATGTCTTGTTGGTGTATGGTTCCCTTAAGCAGTATGTAGTGTCCCTCTTTATCTCTTTTGATTAACTTTGGCTTGAAATCTACTTTATTTGATATGAGTATGGACACTCCTGCTTGTTTCCGAAGTCCATATGAGTGATATGATTTTTCCCAACCTTTCACCTTCAGCCTATGTATGTCCTTTCCTATCAAATGCGTCTCCTGTAGGCAGCATATTGTTGGGTCTTGTTTTGTGATCCATTCTACTAGCCTGTGTCTCTTAATTGGTGAGTTTAAGCCATTAACATTTAGGGTTATTATTGAGATATGGGTTGTTCTTCCAGCCATATTTGTTTATTTCTGTTACTAAACATGGTTTGTTTTCCTCTTTGATTATCCCCCCCCCCTTTACTGTCCTACCTCCCACTGTTGGTTTTCATTGTTATTTTCCATTTCCTCTTCCTGTAATGCTTTGGCGAGGATGTTTTGAAGAGATGGTTTTCTAGCTGCGAATTCTTTAAACTTTTGTTTATCGTGGAAGGTTTTAATTTCATCCTCCATCCTGAAGCTTAATTTCGCTGGATACACAATTCTTGGTTGGAACCCATTTTCTTTCAGTGTTTGAAATATGTTATTCCAGGATCTTCTAGCTTTCAGAGTCTGTGTTGACAGATCAGCTGTTATCCTGATTGGCTTACCCCTAAATGTAATCTGCTTCCTTTCTCTTGTAGCTTTTAAAATTCTCTCCTTATTCTGTATGTTGGGCATCTTCATTATAATGTGTCTAGGTGTGGATCTCTTATGATTTTGCACATTCGGCGTCCTGTAGGCTTCTAGGATTTGGGATTCTGTCTCATTCTTCAAGTCTGGGAAGTTTTCTTGTATTATTTCATTGAATAGACTTCTCATTCCTTTGGTTTGGAGCTCTGTACCTTCCTGTATCCCAATGACTCTTAAATTTGGTCTCTTAATGTTATCCCATATTTCTTGGATGTTCTGCTCATGGTTTCTTAACAGTCTTGCTGAGCTGTCTATGTTCTTTTCCAGTTGAAATACTTTGTCTTCATTGTCTGATGTTCTATCTTCTAAGTGTTCTACTCTGCTGGTAGTATTCTCCATTGAGTTTTTAAGTTGGTTTATTGCTTCCTGCATTTCTAGGATTTCTGTTTGTTTGTTTTTTATAACCTCTATCTCCCTGTATAGTTGATCCTTTGCTTCCTGGATTTGTTTGCGTAATTCGTTGTCGAAGTGATCTTTCATTGTCTGATTTTGCTGTTTAATGTCTTCCTTGATACTCCAGATCATCTGAAGCATGTATATCCTGAATTCTTTATCTGACATTCCATCTGCTGCAGCTGTTACCTCTTCTAAAGTTGCGTTGACCTGCATTGCTTGTGGTCCTTTCTTTCCTTGTCTTTTCATACTGCTTGCGTATCTTTCCTGCAGGTGCGGGCGGCGGCTCTGCTCTCTTCTTATTCCAATTGGGGTGTCGTGGCTACCACGCCGGCAGGTCACTGGGCCTGTTCTGGGAGCTGGCGGCGGCTCTGTTCTGCCCCTACTCCAATTGGGGTGACGAGTGTACCACGCCGGCAGGCCACTGGGCCTGATCCGCCGGTCGGTTGCAGGTTTGCCTACCCTGCAGGCGCGGGCGGCGGCTCTACTCTGCCCCTACTGCAAATGGGGTGACGTGACTACCCCGCCTGCAGGACACTGGGCCTGTTCCTGGCACGGGCGGCGACTCTGCTCTGCCACTACTCCAATTAGGGTGGTGTTTGTACCATGCCGGCAGGCTCCTGGGCCTGATCCGCAGGTCTGTTGTAGGTCTGCCTACCTTGGAGGCGCGGGCGGCGGATCTGCCCTGCCCCTCCTACCACGCCTGCGGACCCCTGGGCCTGATCTACAGGTTGATCACTGGTCTGCTCACCCTGCGGGCACGGGTGGCGGTTCTGCTCCGCCCCCGATTGGGGTCACGTGACCACCACACCGGCAGGGCCTGATCCGGGCGTGGGAGAAGGATCTGCTCTGCCCCTACTCCAGTTGGGGTGACGTGTGTACCACACTGGCAGGCCACTGGGCCTGACCCGCCAGGCTGTCACAGGTCTGTTTACCTTGCACGCTCATTCGTCACAGCGCAAACCGCGGCTCTGCCCTGCCCCTCCTACCACGCCCATGTACCACTGGGTCGCGGGTCTGCCCACCTTGCGGTTGCGGGTGGCGGCTCCGCTCCGCCCCCTCTCCAATTGGGGTCACGCGGTCACCACGCTGGCGAGCCGCTGGGCCTGCTCCGGGCGCTGGCGGCTGCCCGGCTCCTTCCCTCTGGCTCGACGACAAATTGAGGAGACTCGGGTGACTGTTCCTCACCCCCCCTACCAGGAGACCAACTGCTTATGTCACCACTGGTATTGATGAAGTTCCCTCCTCCGCCGCTTTCTGCAGACATCAGATCTCTGCCATGTTGGTATCCTATGCGAATGGCAGCATTTCGTTCCCCTTGCCGGACAACCAAAGCACCGGGTGAGTCCTGACCGGCCCTCAGCAGGACCCAGACCGAGAAGCAGTTTCCGCGGGCTCCTAGCCCCGGGCCAGGGAAGTTCCGGGAGCCGGAACTCGGCCACTCCGTGCTCGGTGTAAGCTCCTATAAATGTAAGCTCCAAGAAGCAGTCCCCGCGGGCTCAGTTCCGGGAGCCGTAATTCGGCTGCTTAGTGCTTGTTGTATGCTCTGGTAGGCGCAGGGTCCAAGAAGCAGCCTCTGCGGGCTCAGCAGCCCTGGGCCAGGGCGGTTCCGGGAGCCGGAACTCGGCTGCCCCGCGCTGGGTATTCACTCCGATAAGATCAGGTTCTAAGAAGCACCCAGGCGCTGAGCCCTAGCAATCTGTCTGCAAGCCGCAGGTGAATTGCAGCCTGAAATTACCTGTTCTATGGCTGAATGAGCTGCGGTCAGTCGAAAACAGCGGTGGTGACGTCAGTTTACCAACATGGTGGCTGCTGGCCTCCTCTGTGGTCTGACCGGTGTGGAGAACCGAGATGAACCGCTTCCTTCCCCCGTCTCGAACCCAGAATTCAGCCCTGAGTACGGTGCTTGCGCGGCTGGCAGAAACTGCAGCGCTGTAACCCTGCGTCTCTATCTTTTTTTTTGTAGTTCTGTGAAGAATGTCATTGATATTTTGGTGGGAAATGCATTGAATCTGTGTAACACTTTTGGTAGCATGGCCGTTTGGACAATATTAATTCTGTCTATCCACAAATATGGGAAGTTGTTCCATCTTCTTAGATCCTCTTCAATTTCTTTCTTCGGTACTCTATAGTTTTCATTGTAGAAGTATTTTACCTCCTTGGTCAGATTTATTCCCAAATTTGCAAGTGCTATGAACTTCCCAATTTTAAATTGATGGCAATGATGTATAGAGAGTTAAATGACTTGCCCATAGTCAATGATATTGTCATGGTTCTAATTTTAGGTGTCCCCTAAAAGCTCGTGTGTGAGACAATGCAAGAAACTTCAGCAGTGAAATGAATGGATTATGAATGTCTTGGCTTAATCTGTATATGAATCCCCTAATAGGGATTAATTAACTTGATGGTAACTGAAGACAGAGTGTGGCTGGAGGAGGTGGGTCACTGGGGGTGTATCTTAGGGTTTATATTTTGTCCATGCTGAGTAGAGGCATTTCTCTCTCTCTCTCTCTCTCTCTCCCCTCTCTCCTCCCTCCCCTCCCTCTCCCCACTCCCTTTCTCCCTTCCTCCACCCCTCACCTCCACCTCCCTCCTTCCTGGTACCATGTCCTGAGCCACTTTCCTCTGCCACAGTCTTCCACTATAGTAGGACCTCATCTCAGGGCCCCAAAGAATGGAGCTGGCTGTCTATGGACTGAGATCTCTGAAACCATGAGCCCCAGATAAACTTCTACTCTTGTAATTGCTCTTGTCAATTGATTGACCACAAATTAGTTGTATACTTTAAATATATGTTCTTGTCATCTTTGGTCACAGAAGTGAAAAAAACGGACTGAAACAGAAATCATGGAACTTCCATTAGAAGCAAAGACGTGTGTTAAAATGTATCTTCACTCAGCATGCATTCTAGTGCTCTACCTGCATGATAACCAGGATCTAACCATTGCCCACCACCTTCACTGCTATTGACCTGACCCCAGCATCTTTAAACATTGTTAAGTTCTAAAACAAATTTAATCGACTTATTGTCATTATTTATGAGGTACAGTGTGATCTCTCTCTCTCTCTCTCTCTCTCTCTCTCTCTATATATATATATATATATATATATATATATATATATATATATACACCAGATCAGGATAATTGGTATATCCATTACCTCAGATATTTATAATTTATGTTGGGAACACTAAAAATACTCTCTACTAGCTATTTTAAAGTATAAAACTAATTTGTGGTCAGTCATAGTTATCCTACTGTGCTCTAGAGCATTAAAAGTTTTTCTTCTTATCCAACTGCCCCTTGCCAGTCCCATTAACTATACTCTCTCCATTCCTTTCCCTCACAATCTTCCCAGGCAACCACTATTTTGCTCTCTACTTCTAGGGGATCAAAGTTTTAGCATCCACATACAAACAAAAACATGGCATTTGTCTTTCCATAACTGACTTAATTTACTTAATATAATGTCCTCTACTTCCATCCATATTTCTGCAAATAACAACATTTTGTTCTTTTTTCAGGCTTCGTAATATTGTACTATGTATATGCACAGTACTTTCTTTATACCTTAATTTTTTAATGTGCTCACAGGTTGATTCCATATCTTTACTGCCTGCAATTTTGAAACTCTTATGCCAGTCTCCCTAAAAAAACAAAGTTTAAATGTTTTCTCTTATATGTGGAAGCTTAATCACAATAAGGGAAGGGGAGGGGGAGAATAGAAATTCAGTAGTTTAGACAATGGGGAATGGAGAAAAGGAGGGGGGATAAGCAAAGAAAAGGCAGTGGAATAAATCTGACATAACTTGCCTATATATATATATATATATATATATATATATATACACACACAGTGAATCCCACCAGCATGTACATACATAAGAAGGGGACTCTAACTAGAATAAGATATATTCCATACTTGTATAATTATATCAAAATGGATTCTGTTGTCATATATAACTAAAAAGATATATATATATCTCCATTGACTAGTCTTCAACAACCCACAGGATCTGATCACTCTTATATTTTACTGCCTTATTCACTCCAGTCTAGCCAGATTCATATATTTTCATTCTTTGAAAATGCCTCCAAATGCCTTCATCTCTGAGCCTTTGTAATTACCTTTCCCTCTTCTTATTCTTTTTCTAGGTATCCAGCAGTCTTGCTCCATTGCATCCTAAAGTCTTAGGTCTTTCTTCAATACCTTCAATACTATTAATCTTTATCCTCTTGCCCTGAATCATTTTTATCTAAAAGGTTTTATCTCCTAAATAGAAAATATGCATTTATTTTTTATTGTATGTCTTATTCCACAAGAATGTAATTTCTGTGAGACAGAGTCTAGGAAGATTTTTTTTTCTTTTTTAGCTCTGTATCTCCAACGCCCAGCATTGTGTTTACCATGTAGTGGGATATATTTTATTGCTGTGACCAAATACCTGATCAGAACAATGTAGCAGAGGGAAAGATTATTTGGGGCTCATGGTTTCAGAGCTTGCTGTCCATAGTCAGCTGACTCCATTGCTCTGGGCCCTAGGTGAAGAGGAACATCATGGAAGAAGGATGTGGTAGATGAAAGCAGCTCAGGACACAACAACAAGGAAGCAGAGTGAGCTCCGCTCATTAGGGGAGCATGCCCCCAGTGACCTACCTCTTCCAGTCTCACCCTACCTATCTGAAGTTACCACCCAGTTAATCTATATTGGTGAATTAATCTATTGGCTAGGGTAATACTATAACCATTTCACCTATGAATATTCTTACATTGTCTCACACATGAGTTTTTGAGGGATACCACATATTCAAACCCTAGTGTGGGAACATCATATCATCAGCTAACTGAATAACACTCCTGTCTTGATGTCTAATGGGAAATAATGATAATGTATCAGCATTGCTTCTCTTAGGGTTCTGAGGGGTCATCAGAGATCCTAGAGGGGAAAGTGCTACACAAACAATAAAATTATCTCCATATGTGAGATGTGTTCATTTCTTCAGTCTAGGGTCTGAAACTATTCTAGATGAAAACTTTGCTTGGGCTTCAAAAGAGTGGGGTTGCATTCCCTGGGATAACTTTGGGGTGTACTTTGTCATATGAGTTGATTCTAAAGCATTAGAATCTGTGGATTTGAACAGACTTTAAAAGTTATATGGCCTAACATCTTACATTGGTATTGAAATTTGCTTCATTATATTCCTGACAACCTTGAAGTAGCAGGAGGTCATTCAATTCTTCATGGTAATACCTTCTGGAATGCACATTTATGAGAATATTCTTGTCAGTGATTGGCTGATACCTACTTTTCTGTGATATTCAACTAGTATTTTTCATCCTTTTTGTAATCCATGTTGGAATATATTCTGTCCTTCTGAGGTTCGTTTCTTAACATCTTCCTTGATCACCAGTTCAACTTTGCTTAGGGTAAACACCACCCCACCCAGGGCTGTAGAAATCTGGGACCTGTTGCTATCTGAATATACTAGACCATTCTTAAAAGAATGATAATGATAATTTAAGCTATTAGTTCAAGAAAAATGTGTGCCAGCTGCTTCTTACCAGGGTCCCCATTAATCCATGACAGGGACATGACAGTTATCAAATAGTTCTTCTAGGTTTCTTTGTATCTTTCCTCAAGTGCTCCACAGTTCAAACCACTTGCTTGCCTACTTCTTTGCCCTAATATCCCCCAACTCTCCTTTCATCGTCTGTACAAGCAGAAATTGTTGCTCACCATCTACTAAAGTAGCCTGATACTATAGTGGTTTTCTTGACTTTGCCTCTAACTGGTTGTGTACAAGTCTTGTCTTTTTTTCTGTGACTAGTTATTGTCTCATGTTTTACAGCAGTGAAAATTTTTCAATGTAAAATTGAATGAGTCCTAGTTTTAAAAATTACAATACAAAATACTTTTTTCCAATGCTGGTTAAGAATTAAATGGTGGTCCATGCCTATAATCCCAGCAGCTTGGGAGACTGAGGCAAGAGGATTGCAAATTCAAAACCAGCCTCAGGAACTTAGTGAGGCCCTAATCAACTTAGCAAGACACTAATTCAAAATAAAAAAAAAAAATAGGTCTGGTGATGAGGCTCACTGCTTGAGTGCCCTAGGTTCTATCTCCAGTACCTAAGTAAATAAGTTTATATATATAAAAAAGAATTACAGTGAATAAATATTTACTTAGTGTGTCCACCAGGGGCCGTGCATTGTTCTAGACACCAAAGTGATCTCAAGCAGTATAGGATAATCCTGACTTTAGAAGAGTCAATTGGTTTGAGATAAAGTTATAGCTTACATATTTGTTTTATATATCTTGTTTTATAAGATAATTGTTAAGTTTTAGAATTAAGTTTTACATGGATGAATATGTTGATTACTGTATTGGAAACCTGAATGTTGCACAGCTTCCTTGTGGCTAACATTTTTGGAGAGGAGTAGAGCGTTTACAATTAGATTGCCCGGATCTGAAACTTTGTCTTTTTCTCATCTGCCCAATAAAAAGAAACTATCTATTTTATATCTATGTTCCTCAGTTTCTTTGTTTGAAGGTATGTATTTCAGTAAAACCACCTTGTAAGTTTTATGTGAGGATAACTGAGATAATGCATACAGAGTCCTGAGGGAGAAAGCCTGGTAGGCAGTAAGTATTCATTACCTGATGGCTCTAACAATAGTTGTTGATGCCCTTAAGTCCTTCATATCTTGCAGAGTCTTTGATGTATTTCCTTAGGTATTCTTTTTCTGCCTAAACTTGTACTTCACATGGGATTTACTATTACTATCTCAGTGCACTAAAATCCCAAGATAGTTAAGAATAGAAGAAATGTTAGCATGTGTGTTTCTGATTTTGGAAGACCTGTGGTGAAGATGATGGTGTCATGAATTTGGATATGGAAGATTAAAATCCCTGAATGTTATGGTTGTTTAGAATGGTTTAAATGGGCAAAATGCTTTCTTTTATTTTTGTGGAGAGTGAAGATGACTGATACAGAGGAAAGAGAAAGTGGCAAGACTCCTTTTTGCTTTTCTTGTCTCAGGATAGGAAAACAAAGGCAATAGAACCAGTTTCCATGTCCTGAAACTCCAGTGACATAAAGCTTGTTCAGGAGTGCTAACTTTTACCCAGTTGCTTCCGGACACAGAGCCAGTGCCACGTAGAGTAAAGTTAAGTAATGTCATTAGTTGGTGGCCAGATGGACTAGTAATTGAGATTAGTTGAAATTAAGTAGAGAGACAGAACACTAAAATATATAAAATTACATAAAATATATTGTATTTGAGTCCTGCACTCATGCCTACTAGTTCGTAGCCTCAGACAATACATTTAATTTTAGAGAACTAATGGACGAATGTAAAAATGCACATATAATTCCTTGAAAGTTCACTAGAATGACCAGCTTCACAAACTACAAATTATAAAAATTACAATAATTATAATATGTATTGTTGTCAGAGGTAGGATTCAGCACCGAGGAGAGCTCCCAGTGAGTGAATGACCAAAGTAAACTATTATTCTTATCTTGGGCCATGGTCCATTGAAGTGTTGTGCCTACCAACTGTAAGTCAAAGATCAACCATAGAGGTACAGTGGAGAACATAGCATGTACCATCTTGTCCTCATGAAGCTGAAGACCTCAAAGGACCAACACTCCTAAGTTGTGTCAAACATCTCCTTGAACACAGAACCATTGCAAGACTTCTGGAATGGCTATACATTTAAAGTCTTATGGAAGGGATTTCTATACCCTTTGGCCACTTATCAATATAACCTTTAAAGTCTCTTACACATTCAGATATTCATGTGTATATTCAGATATACGCATCACATATTCATGATGATGAATGAGGAAAAGTGAAGGAATAAAAACATAAGTAGAGAATACATTTATGCCATAATGTTACTTCAACCATACTCTCTATTAGCCAGAGGAGTTCACAAGCCTGCTTAGAATCAAGGGAAAGGGACAAAGACCCTTTTTTGATGATGTGGTCTGGTGGGAAAAGATTACATTGTAGAAAAGCATGGGGTGTGTGATACCACAGTTTGACAATAGTTAATTGTCAAGTTTATTTTTAATTTTTATAATCATTTTATGTATATATGTATATATATGTGTGTGTGTGTGTGTGTGTGTATATATATATATATATATATATATATATATATATATATATATACACATAAAACTGCAGCTGAATTTGCTTAAATGTTTAATTTTAATGTATGGGATTTATGGGAGAAAAATATTCTATGTATAGGACAGGTTTTCTTGTGATTCAGAGATTCTATATTGGATTCAGATGCTGACTGTATTGGAACTCAAAGACTCAGAAAATGTTTGAATGAATATGAATTGAGATGCCAAGGTCTCCCCAAGCATTGTGGACAGATTTAAAGTACAAATTTTATATTTAATAACAGCTTCTAGTTACTTGGTTTGATGCAGAATTAAATCAGAAGGCAGCTCAGGAGTGCTGGAATGCTAGAGATGGCTAATATCAGTTTGGGAAAAGCAATTATTCAGGCATTTTGCAAGCTGGTGATTAAACTGTTGGTAACTTGAAACTGGCTATAATGAAGGTATGTACACCATAAAAATGGGCACATACTACAAATAAAAGTTTCCTGTCATGCTGGTTTGCCAGAATATTGCTGAACCATGGAGGATTCTTTTCCTCAGTGAGGTGACATGACTATCACAAGCCTACAGAAGAATTTCACATTACTGGTGAAATATAACTACATATACAGAGAAACAATGAGTGGCTGCAGTTACAAATTGGACTTTAAGATAATTCCTATATTATTTCAATCAATATATGCTTAGGTTTTATTATGCAAGTCAGGATAGTGATTAATATGGCAAATATATAATACATCGATTTTTATGCCCTGAAAAGTTTTACAAAGGATTGAATGTCCATAGAGCAGACTAGAAAGATATCAACTCAAGATTGTGTTGACATTTTGTGAAACCATCTAGACACCATAAAGGAAATGCATCCCAGTATCCTAGTGGGGTTAGATCAAATATCTATATCTCAAACTCTGCATAGAGTCAGGGTTCTTAGAGGAAAGACAATGCCAAGTGAACTTGGGCAATATCTTGTCTAGGATATCAGTATGTATCATAAATGTCTTCCAGACACACAATCATACAGTGGTCTAAAAGATCATTGAATTCATGGTTCAAAAAATGCTGAAATTCCTGTTTTGCATTGTTAAAGCTGAACATTGCATTTTTTAAAAAGGGACACTAGGTATTAAAATTTCAGTCTTCCTCTCTGCTCTATCCATTTTCTGAATCAGATTATACCTTTTAAATAAATCTAGTTAGGTATGAATGGTAGCTTTTTTTGGATAAATTTTTCTAATAAGTTCTCTATTAGGCTGCTGAATAGACTGAATAACCAGGAGTTTTTGGAAAAGATAGTGCTCTGCATCATTTTAATAAATGCATTTAGATATGTGAAGAGGAATCATTGATTGAATACACATTTAACATTTCTGCCTATAAAGTCTCAACATGCCCTTGTCTTCAATTTTAGCAGTGTGATTTTAGTATAATTGTTGTTCTTTTCTTTTTTGTTTTTCTTTATAGGATTCACATATTGGGGCACAAAGTGTATAGTCTGACATGTGCATGCTATTGGTGTTATGTTCTTAGCCTAAAGAGCCTGACCATAAATCTTAAAGTCATGACACTTCCTGGAAAGGATTAGTGCAGTTTTCACCTGTGATCCAATTAGCTTCAGTTCAACAATTGTTAATACCAGGGAGTGATAACACTTTTTCACTCACTCTCTTATTTCTCTTTTCTGTTTTTTCTCTGCTCATTGACCTTTTACCTTTTATGTTGCTCTAATCATTAATATGTGACAGCAGAATGCTCTTTGATTCATTGTATACAAATGGAGGAAAATTTTTCACTTCTCTGGTTGTACACAAAGTGGAGTCACACCATTCATGCAATCATACATGTACCTAGGGTAATGATGTCCATCTCATTTCACCATCTTTCCTACCCCCTTGCTCCCTCTCCTCCACTCCCTCCACTTTGCCCAATCCAAAGTTCCTATCCCATGACCCCCCACCATTATATATTAGCATCCACTTTCAGAGAAAATATTCAGCCTTTGTTCTTTGGGGATTGGCTTACTTCACCTAGTATGATATTCTCTAACTCCATCCATTTACCTGCAAATGCCATCATTTTATTCTCTTTTAATGCTGAGTAATATTCCATTGTGTGTCTATACCACAGTTTCTTTACCCATTTATCGACTGAAGGGCATCTAGATTGGTTATGTTGAACCATTTTTATTGTAATTATTATGGAATTTCATTCTTAAATATGTCTGCTATATATTTTAAAATAGGCACTAAAGCCAACTAATTACAATATCTTTATCACACCTTTAGGAAATTAATAGTACTATCCCAACATTTTCTAAGGTCCAGACTATATTCAAGTCCTCCCAGTTTCAGTACTACCCCCCAAATTCATTTTTTTCTAAAAATAAACTTTAAAAAACCCTAAATCTAGTAAAGACTCATAGACTTTATGAACCTTTTATTACTTTTATTCTGACTGATCATGAAAGAGAGAGGGACTGACATAACTCGAGGTCACATTTTACTGGGTTCTGCTTTGAGCAAGAGAGAATTAGGCGGCCAAGAGCCTTCACTGCTCCAGAGAGGACATAGTCTGGAGGTTGAGTCATATTTAAATGAGATAGGAATCAGGTAGAGAAAATAGGCCAATTGAGAATTCCCAGTTTATAGAGACCTGAAGAAAATGCATACTTTTGCTTTGAGGACATTAGGTTATCCTCAGTGTTCTTTGCTCTACAGTGGATCTTTCTAGGACTTAATGGCCAGTGTTTGTTACTGTCACATAATCTTGAAAAAAAGTGTTTTCAGTCTTTTCTACCTGGGAGAACCTGGTCTGTTTTTGATGCACCAGTGGAGTCTTACTGGATAAGATGGGGGTTTCACCATCTTGATCTTGATGAACTTCCCAGATATTGGTGCCTATTTCTCCATAACCAACTCCCTTCCTGGCTAGAGTGATAGATGGAAACAGTGGAAAATTACAGAGTCTGTGGAAATGGTTCCCAAATCCCAGTGATTATTTCTCTAATCTCTTAGAATGTGCTTTTTGTGCTGCTTCTCTTTAAAAGAAGGGTATATGGCATCTTAGTGGTGTAGACTTTATCCATTATTATCACCAAGGCAGTCCTTGGCTATAGACCAAGGTCAAAGGTGCTCTAGAGTCTGACTTGCATCTTAGAGCAGCTTAAACTCTCCTGATTGTACCCAGGGCTCTCTAAGGCAGGCGAGTTAATTTCTGGAATTAGAAGACTACTTCTGGGTCCCAAGGTCATGTTTATGTCTCAGTGTGTCATCTCAACTTCTCCCTAGAAGACAGTCTTGGTTCCTGAAACTGTTCATGGATAGTCATGATGTTTCATGACTAGTATCTGCACTTTAAAAAGTGTATAAGTGTATTAATCAGGCCTACTTGAGAGAAACTGTTTATCTCAGTCCTAGGATATTTTAACAATCAGATTTTTAGCCTTAGCACCACCCATAACCTTCTTGATTTGACAAAGATTCAAAAATTCCTTGGTCTGAAGAAGTGTTTGGGCATAAATAAGACTGGGTGTTCTCTTTTCTCTGTGAAGTGAGAATTTTCTTTCTTTATTCTTAGGGTGATGTTGCTGTGATCATCTTCCTTACTTCCCAATATTGTATATTTAAGGGGATTTTTATCAGAATTCTCCCACAAAAATAAATAGTTTTCTTTAGGCCATCTTAAGTCAGTATCTCAACCTCCAAAAATAATGCAGAAGTAATATCATGCCATAGTTACTAAGTAACAGAAAGATAAACTGGTACATTCTTATAGAAACAGAAATATTGTGTTTGTTATAATTCCATGGTAATTTTGACCCCTATCAGGGTACATATGTCCCTCTCCTTCTTTTGAATTTGGTTGGTCTGAATTGCAAAACTATCAGCATTCACATAATTGCAGTGATGAAGGAGTTAACTGAACCAGAAGCTGACAAGTGAGATTCTGGCAGCAGATGGTGTTGTCAAATAGAGGTATAATTGCATTAAAAAAAATTCTCTTCAAAATAGTTTCTCAGGCTTTAGGTAACTTAGATGACATTTAGCAGGCTCTGAAAATCACTTAAATGGGTACAGAAATAAAAGAATTACAGAGGAAAATGTCACCATCTGAATTTGTCTTGAGTCTTATTGAGTAGAGACATCTGAGTTCTTGTTAATACTTAGAAACTATATACAGCCCATGGAATAGAAGTGTCAGTGTTGCATTAAGTTTAGCTCATTTGGTGGGGAAGATCTTTGTGGCAGAATACAGATGTAGTGCTCTAAAATATGAAATCTATTGGAAAATAAAAAGTATAAATTATTTTAAGTTCAAACATAGAAAAACTCACTGGAGCTTTCAGAGAGAGGTAATTAATGCAATTAAAAACTTCAGAAAAATAGCCCCTTGTTTTTTTATTGTAGAGTTTGTCACTGTTACTGAATATGGCACAGCAAGAATTAAATGTAAAGTGCTTTCATAACATTTGGAAGCGTTGCAGATATCAATGGAGAACCTAACATTTTGAGGGTTGGGAGCATAGTACATAGTACATATTCTGAGGAATATACCCCAGAAAAATTAGTTGCAGGACAAAACTTCAGCCTTAAATATAATTCGTTGTAAAGGTGAGGAAGATGAACCCAAAATATGAGCTGGAGTTAGATCTCTTGCCTGGCCTTTGTGATGCAAATTCTTTGAAATTATGCAAAATCTAAAATATCTCATTGTCAAGTTTATCAGATAGAGGTAGAAATAGACCAGTCATCTTACTACAATCACAAGTATAAGACAAGTGCTTCATGTGAAATCCCAGAGAGGCAAGAGATATTACAGATGGAAGGATGGTGCTGGAATCTAACCATTTGGGATTAAACCCTGACTTTAGTCCTTATTAACTTGAAATATATTTGCTTAATTTCCCTAGCCTTGTTTCTTCCTTTGGTCAAGTGTACAGTCTCTACCAAGAGTTTTCTTGCAAAAAAAAAAAAAAAAAAAACCCAAAAACAGTATTAATAAATGCCGAAAGGGGCATGTGTTTTCTCTAAACTCTTGGGGCCACCTCTTTGATTTTTCCAGTTTTAGCTCGCTGCAACTTCTGTAACAGCATTCTGACTTGTGACAAATACTATTTTAGAGTCATTGGATCTGCTAGAACATAAGTAGTAAAGTTACTTATCTTGGAGTTGTTCAGATGAAGAACATTTTGTTTACTTATTTTTTAAAATTTTAGGCTTAAATGTGATCTCTGGACCAATAGCATCAGTATCACATAAAAAGTTATCAGAAATGCATGTTATTGAACCAATTCCAGAGCCGAATCAGAAACTGCAGAGGTGTGTTGCATCTGAAATCCTTTCCAATCAGAAATCTGTTTCCCGGTGATTGTGTTATATACTTTAGTTTACATTTTTCTTGTCCAGATTTCTGGGTTGTCAGTTTTGTACCATCTACGAAATGGGTCAGAAATGCAGGTACAGGTATAGTATATTTCGCCAAGGAGATGCATTAAGATGGTAGAGTATCCAAGTTACACTATGAAGGGAAGGACAAGTAGTATATTTTGCCGACATAAACCAGATCATTTCTCCAGAGAGTCTGCTGAAATGTCAGGCCCTTGCATTCTCACCGGACTATCATCTCCTACTTGCCAGCATGTCAGACCAAGGCACATAGGGGACGATTAGTTACTGTTTCTTGATGATCTCTTAGTGTGAAGTTATCACCTTATTTGGATAAACATGATGCTTTGTGGGTATAGTGAGATTATGAGGATGTCTGCAAACTAGTTTATATACAGACCCAGATAGCTGGCATAACCCTGAAAGATGATGAGAGTGGTCCATCTTCTGTCTTTTTCGTGGGAAATCACCTGGCATTACACTGTCCAGCCTTTCTCGCCTCTGGAAGATGTTAACATTTCCTCTGAAATAAGAATACCAATGTGAACTGTGACAACTCTCACTACAAGCTCTGTACGTAGGAAATAATAATTTCCTGTAATTTTCGAGATCCTGATGCTCTTCACAACAGAATATTTTTCAATGTATTGTTGGAGGAAGAAGTTGGGAAACATAAGAGAGGGAATGGGTGTCTCATATTGGTAAATTCGTTCCTACTCTCCTTCTCTCTGAATTCTGCATTCCTTATTGTATATTATAAAGGATTTTTTAGTGTCTTGATTTCACTTACTCTGGACCAGTGTTGAATACAGGTTTGGGTTGACCAACTGATATTAAAAATCAAATAATCGGAACCATTTCCAGTGGCTAATGCCAGTATACCAGTAATTGAACTGTTACTGATATAGCCACCCAAATCCATTTTCTCTTCCTTTTTCTGCTGTCCTCAAAATCCATTCCCTACACATACATGTTCTTAAGATTTTGAATTATCCATTTTTTATAAGATTCTATTTGGGACTAAGTGTTTTCCTTCAGGGTCTGATTTCTCATTTTATCCCTTGTGGCACCTTAGTTATGTGTTTGCATTTGTATAGAACATGATGAGATTTGGATCCCTTTTCTAAAATAGATGTCACAATCTGAGTCATTGCAGGGTTATCCAGCAAGTGACAAACTGCTTTAATATGAAGAAAGAAAAAGTTGCCTCTCTGCCAGGGAAATTATAGCAGATGTGGAATGGCAGGACATCACGTGGTTCACCTCTGCCATATTCCCCCATTCCCCTTCTCTAGATTCCATTCTTTCCTTTCGGAATTTTAACTTTTCTAAAGAGACTCAGTGAATTGATCTGACATATTTCAGCAAGCTGCAGGATTAAACACTGAATTTGACTTTTCAATTTTAGCCCTGCAGCTGTAAGAGATATTAGTACAGCCATAGAGAGCTCCTGAAATTTTTGGTGGGGAGGTGTGGGGGGAGCCTGTGCCTTGAGCCAAGCATCTGGTATTTTGATGTTGTCCTCCTATTTCTTTGAGTTGTTTAGCTCTGAAGTATTCCCCTGATTCTACAGTTCTAGAATTTCTCTACCTCTTCATTTAGGTGTTATAATAGAAGACATGTGGTTCTCTCAAGCTTTGTCTCCAATGGATACACTATCTAAGTGACCATAGACGATAACTTACAATTCTTCATTACATGCCCTAGGCTGCCAGATTTATGAATCAATATTTTTCCCAAGGTCCTATTTTGCCCTTTTCCTGAGGACTTGTTGCATATATCAATTAGGTTTCCTAATTAAAAGCAACATAAATCAATATAAACTGACTTAGTCCTCAAAAGAATTAACTAAAAGACAGTTTTCTAGAATTTCTAGAAGGTTCAGGGAACCAGGCTTACCAGCTCACTTAGTAATAATATGGAAATAATATTATTGCTGCTTATCCAAAGGACATGGGAACGCATTGCTTTGAGCTACCTTCACTGTTCTCTTAGGAAAGTGATTCTTGCTGTTAAGAAGTGAAATTCCCACTTCACACCCAGGCTTTGGTCATGATTTGAGTAAGAGGTATGACCCAAGAGAAAGAAGATCCATGGGCAGAGAAATAATGCAGAATTTTAAAAATTGGCCTCAAATCAAAAGATTCTTACATTACTAATGTCATGGAAGAGAAAATTGGCAGGCAAAAAAATGTGTTGATTCTTTTAAAATTATTAAAATGAGGGTATGTCCATGCCCAGAATATAGGATGCCCCTTTGTCACTGACTATCTCAAAAGATAGAGAGAACCCATATCATAGGAAAAAAGGCCAGGTAGGGGATCTGGAAATGTCTTTTTAATCTTAACTGACCAGGGCATGGAGTCACTGATCTTACCAGTATTTGTGACTGTCCCAGAACACAGAGGTTCATGATGGTTTACCATCTAATACCATTTCTTGACCCAGCTTTCTAGTGGGTTGGTTCATCTGGGAGTTGCCTTGACTAGAGCATTGAACCTGTTTGTGACTGACAGCCCAGTAGCCCATTGAGATTAAATCTTGAAAGCCAGGGTCTGTTGGATAATTTCAACCATCATTTATAACTTTAAAAATGCAGGTACTTTGGTCAGAAATACACAGTTGCATTAGATTGGAGTAATTTGTAGAATAGCAGTAATGTGTGGAGTAGTTGTGATGATGGTGATTCTTGTCTCAATTGTGTTCTCTGTGGGTTGAGGCAGCCATGGAATCTAGGAAGTGAGTGTGAGAGTTCTTGCCCAGTGTTTTGACTATGATGTCATTATCCAAACACTTGGGAAGGTTTCCTTAAATAAATGTTCCGGAGTGACTCAGCATTCATTAGGTGAAAATACCTTTGATCTGTGGGCTTCAGAGCCACATGTATGTGGCCATACTTCCTTTCAGAACATGTATGAATACAATTCTGATGTTTGCCTATAATAAGCCAATCAAGACTTCTGAAAGTTTTGCATTGTTATCAGGCAATTTACATCTTCCATATAGACTTACACCTTATATGAGACACCAAGACTACTCTTTATTGAATGCTATTTCCCAATTTTAGCTGGGTGTATGCACTATATAATTTATGGGTACATGCACTATATAATATATGTATATATATATGTGTGTGTGTGTATATACACACACACACACACACACACACACATATATATATATATATATATATATATATATATATATATATATGTATATACATGTATATTTATTTTTAGCCATAGGATTTTAACCCCCAGATTCTGTGTTCTTGGCATAGGGGACTATTGCATCTGTCTTCTACCTTGTTTATGGAACCCTGGAGAGTATTTATTCTAGTGTGGTCATCTCTTATAAGCCAGTATTTGTATTTTGTGTCTATATGGAATTCTAAAGAAAATATTAATAGACTTTAATATTCTTCCATTCTGGGAGTTTAATAACATAGTGCTATCACCTGTTTGAGATTGGAAGTGAATTGTGAATAGTATGGTTTATGGTTGGAAGATCCTGGTTTGAGTCTTGGTTCTTCTACTTATCAGTCATTTAACTATGGGTAAGAAATGCAACTACTTGGAGGTTTTGTCTGTTCATTTATAAGATGGAGTAAATCAATTTTCCTCTTTAAGGTTATTGATAAAACAGAAAGCCTATGGACATTGCCTAACATGGTGGCATTTGGCATACAGTAAACATTATTATAATAAATGCCTGAACTAGAAGGAATCTTAAGAGTCAGTAATGTAGACCAACATTCTCTGGAGTTGAGGATTTAAGGCCCAGAGAGCTAACAACAACAACATATTCAGGAAGCATATGAATCATGCAGTATTGTAAAATGGAAGGTATTTTTTTGTCCATTTCCTGAGTTGGAAGAAAATTCTGTAGTATTAGCAAAGCTTCTCAAATCAGACATCTCCTTTTGGATTTTGGAGAAGATATTTGCTATTGATATATAAGCTACTTGATATATAATCCTTATATAAAATATAAGGATTTTTAGTTAGCCTTCAACTTAGTAATATTAGTAAGTCTGAGTTAATGGTTATTAAGCAAAATTTTGGGGCATAACTTATATACCACAAATTCTCCTCTCTTTAGTACACACTTCAGTGATTTTTTTTTTTTTTTTGTAAGTATTACAAGTTGTGCTACCAGCATAACCCAGTGTTAGGGCATCTCCATGAAGTCACCAGGATCCTTCCCATCCCTGAGGAATCACCAATCCATTTTCTCTCTCTCTGGTTTACTTCTCTGGGCGTTTTCATTAAAATGCATTTATACAATGTGTGGCTTTCATGTCTGCCTTCTTTCATTTACCATAATGTTTTGGAGGTTTATCCACATTGTAGCTTGCTCAGTGTTTTGCTGAATTTTATTCTCAAATCTTGGTTGGCTTTTGATAGGGGTTCTGTTGATGTTACAGGGAAATGGGGGCCAATAAATTATTTCAACCTCTCCAAACTTGCCACCTGACAAGGCTGACTCTACAGAGTTGCCCACAGAGCAGCTTCCCACAGGGAATTCACCAAGGTCGAGTCCTCTGGCCCTCTTCCCAGGCTGTGGGGAGGAAATGTTTACATCCTTGTCTCTGATTATGCCACTAAATGGTTGGAAAATTGCCCAAGTAGGAGGCGGCTGCTCAGATTCCAGCAGGTTAATGACGGCCTTGAAGTGCACATTGGTGAGGGGCAGTGACGCACCTGCCATTGAACAGGGGGGGTTGGGGAAAGGAGTGAGTCCTCATGGGAGGCTGTGGAATGAGTTGTGTAAGTGCCCCAGTGGGAGGTGGCCCTGGTGGGATGGGGGCAGGTGTGTGTTCTGACTTTGCTCGTTGTGAGAGTGCAGTAGTCTTAGAGATTCAGTGTGCAGGTTTGGAAGTCAGACAGAACTGGGTTGATGGTGACTCTGGGCCAACTGAAGCCAACTGTGTCTTTAGTTCCTTCATGTGCACACGTCATGTCCGTCTCATAGAGTCATGAGACTTAAATAAGATGATAAAGATGAGTGCTTCGTGGAATGTCTAGCATCTAGAAAATATTCCCTAGATGTTAACTGTAATCTTTGACTCCCTGCTACTAGAAAGTCATGCCTAGTCTTGTGTTTTTGTTAGTCTTCATTAAAGACACTTAGAAAGGGAACTAATTATCTGGAATTAATAAAATACTATTTTTGCAAAATAATAAAAATTTCAAGGGATTGACAGAAACGGCATTACACCCTAGAACGAATTTTCTTTTCTTCCGGTCTTTCTTTACCTTGCACTCTTTCCTTTTATCCCTCCCTTCCATCTTTTCTTTCTTCATTCCTTCTTTATAAGTATAATTCCAATAACTAATATTTATGTTGCTTATTAAATATTATGAAGTGTCTTTCATAACCTTGCTGTGTCCAATTCTCACAGCAATTCTGGAGTTATTATCTCTTTGAGACCTGAAAATAATGTGATCTGCCAAGAGTCACACTGCTCAGAAATGGTAGATACCGCCAATATCACTAGTTATTGGGATTTGGGGATTCTATTAGTTTCCAAGGGCTGTCATAAAAATTACTACAAACTAGGTGTTTAATACAACCTAGTAGCATTTTACAGGCTTACTTGGCAGTAAAACCTTAAAGAGTAAAGGGGGCTGAGTGGGAAGTTCACAGAAAAGGAAATAGGAAGTCAGATAATAGAAGGGACACCAAGGGAATAAAATGGGTACAGGCAGCCTTAGGAGCTCTTTAGGTCTGTGAGAGGGACACAATGATTTATATGAATCCCAAGGAAACTGCCTGAGAGGGACGGGACTACACCTGCCATGGTCATGGCTGAGCCCCTCATGTAGGATACTATCAATATTTAGCAAATGCTCAATAATGGTAAGCAGAGGTGATAAAGGGAAATTCAGAGGTTCTAGCACATTCCAGGACAAGAAGGAGCAGGTTGGGTTAGTATGCAGATGGGCCTGAACTACAGGTGCAGTGGAGGATGCTGACCCAGGCCAGAATGTCTGATCAGCACACTCACATTGGCCACATGGGCTCTGAACAGGGGCTAGCCCAACTCATCCTTGCTGGTCATGGCATAATTTCAGAGTTTCTCCATTTGTCTTGTTCATAACATGTTATGGTTGAGATATGAGACGTCCCTCTAAAGCTCAAGTATGAGACAATGCAAGAACGTTCAGAAGAGAAGCGATTAGACAAGAGTCATCACTCAGTGAGTTAATCCACTAATAGGGATGAACTGGGTGAAAACAGAAGGCAGGTACTGTGTGGCTGGAGGAGGTGGGTTAGTAGGGGTGTGCCTTGGAAGTATATATTTTCTCCCTGGTGAGTAGAATTCTCTCTGCTTTCTGGTGACAAAGCCTAAGCTGCTTTTCTCAGGTTCGCCTTCTACCTTGACATTCTGTCTCACCTCAGGCTCAGAGCAGTGTAGTTGGCCAACTATTTTCTGACACCTCTAAAACTGTGATTCCCTAAATAAGTTTTTCCTCTTTTAATTGTTCTTCTCAGGTCTTTTGGTCACAGTAATAAAAAAGCAGACTAAAACATAGCACATGGTCCTGTCTGTGCCCAATACTTTCAGAGGCCAACTCTCTTTCTCTCTTTCCCATCAGTGCAGATGTGGTTCTTTGTATCAGACTCGCTGTTTTCATCCCAAATCGAGCTTTGCCTCCTGCTCTGTTCTAGCCATGCATAGCTGGAGTCTTGAGATTATTCATGCCCAAGGTGCACTACCTGGATGCTACCTGGATATGCCTGAACCCAGGGATTAGATCTAGGGAGATACAGATGGAATCAAGAATAATGGTGTACGCATTCAGGCCCATATAATAGAGGAATAGACAAAGCCTGTTTCTAAGGGAAGAGAAAAGAAGAAACCACTAAGTTTTGTTTTGTGAAAAGTAGTGTGTATATTCAAGCACAATATGGACTATTGTGAGTTTCTGTCCACCATCCCTTTCATGTTGAAATATCAAGATATCATCAAAAACCAAAATATAATTCTTGAAAGCACCACAGAATGTCTTATGAGAAATGTCTTCTACTCTCCAATTTATTCATTCATTCAATACTCACTCTTCAGCAGTTATTGTGTGCTAAGTGCTGGGCTTCATACAAGCAAATAGGAAAAAGGACACAGAACTTATCCTCCTCCTCCCCCACAGAATCTAATATGTTGTGGCAACTTATACTCTGTGCACTTAAATATCAACCTTGCCCCCAAATTGAAAGGGATAGAGAGATCAACCACAGTGGGAGATTCCAAAGTTGAGTTTGAATCTTGCCATGTTGTGGCTTCCTTAGTAGGTTTACCCAAAAGAAGGCAGGGAAGAAGGTGTTATAGTCTAAAATTCTAGTCAAAGTCTGCCTTCTATTCAGCCCAGGAGTGTGGCTTACAATATGGAGGCTTACCTGTACCTCCAGAAAACTGCTCTTCAAAACTTGCCCATATGATTGGCGGGAGCATGGGATTGGCTGTCCTGTACTAAACTCAGCTGATGATTTTTCAAGTCATCCTGGCCTGAAGAGCCTTCTTCAACCATGTTTCCCTGCCCCACCCTCTTTAATGCAAGAGATCTTATTCATAAACTGATATGCTGCTGGTAGAGAATTCCTTCTGTCTAGAAACAGGAGGGGAAGGGTCTTTCACAGATTTTCAGTCACTGAAACCACAAAGTAAGAGCAGATTCAGACTCATTCCCTGGGACCCAGCTGGGGATTCTCCCTATACGTTTGTCCCTTCCCTGTTTGCTGAGGCAAAACCCCACAGCCCTAACTGATCAAAACCCAGAACTCTTCCATCTTCACTGCTTCCTCCTGCTCATTTCCTTTTACCTTTGGCTTTTAATTCAGTTCTGCAGCCCATGCCTGATGTCTCTCATTTGCTCAGCATTTAGAAAGGTGAGCTAAGACGCAGTGACTGTTCTTAGATTGGTTGCATTATTTGGTATGAGGCAGAAAGGTCTCTCTTTCCTTCTGGTACTACTGACATTTAGAAGGTCAGGAAAAATTGCTCCCACTAATAAGCCTCAACTACCCAAATTCTACAACATTCACATCTATTTATATTATATTTGCATGTAGGTCCTGTTAAAAACATTTTGCTAATCTATAAATATAGTATGATAAAAATAAGCTTTGGAGCCAGAGAGATCTCAGGTTATGTTGTAGGCCCACTGTTCATTAGCTGTGTAACCTTGACCTCTTTGAGCCACAGTTCCTTTAAGTATGAAAGGGCTGTTGTGAGGATTTAACTAAAGCAGCACAATGCAGTAGCAAGGCAGGTGTCTCCCTTCTCTTTGTCCTCCTAGGAAGAGGAATGGTGTTTCATCCACTTAGTGTCTTTTTTAGAGCTTTGATCCTGGCCTTACACATGAAAGATACAGAGTTGGGTCCTTGTTAAGTAACACAAATGAGTAAATTGATGAATTAATGAATTAAAGTCTGCCTCACCTTTTCAGGACAGGGCAAAGAGGACTATAGCCAGGCACAGGAATTTGGGTGGAAATCAGAGCTAAAGGAAAGTTTTTCCTTATAGAGTCATGCAGGACACTTCTGAACATGAGCTTGAAGGATAATGAGCCTAGAAGTTCTAGACCTGGATGGTGGTGAGTTAGTGCTAAGTTAATGCCACCCATTGTGCTACAACTGGGTCATACCTAGAGCTCTTTTCTGGGTCCAGCTCTGCTGAGCCATAAAGTAGGTTTATCCAAGACATCATGCCTTTCTTAATATAGATATTGTTCTGGTATTGGTAATTCCAGCTACCAAGATCAAGTGCAAGGTTAGTATCCCATGACTTGATCTCAAGTCCTTGCCTAGGACTCCATCTCCTTCAGAGAGATTCTGCTTCTTGACCACACCGATCCCTTTTCTAGGGGCTAAAGCAATAGGGGGGACTACCATGGGACTGTATAGGGCTCTGCAAATTATAGACTCATATAAAATATAAAATTTTAGAGACACTTGGTTACCTCTGTCATTCGGATCTAGCATAACCTAGAATTCTCAACATTTACCCTTTTGATTATCCCTATTCAGGCCCTAAATGGAAAGTTTCTCCACACCTTTCGCACTGTATCTTCAAAACAAAAGGATAATACAAAGAAATACTTGAAGATTTATTAGTTGTGATGTGACTGGTGTCATAGACATATTCTGTTTTGGCATGCAAGAGGGATTTGAGCAGAGGTGCTTAGGTAAGAGAAAAGACAAATTAATTTGTCAAATCCTTCCTCTCAGACAGCATGCATGCAATAAATTCTTTCCTAATGAGCCATTATTTCCCAAGAGAGCCAAGTGTCCATTTCCTCATTTCTCTTTGTGGTGTAATCTGTAGATTCAGAAGCACTCAAGGATGTACACAATATCTTTAATCATTATTTAATAGTTATATGATGGAATAGGAATGTTTTTATAATACTGAACAACTTATTTTAAAGTTGTTTCAAAGTAAATTTAGATGTGATGTGCACCAACCATGATGCCAATTCTTTACATCACTCTGTGGGTCTAGGCATTGCTTTAAGTGACAGTGAAAACCATAAGTCATAGCAAATAGTATATTGAAATTACAATATGACATTTATGCTGTGTAGTGATTTATTCCTGTGATCCAAATAATATTAAACAAGGTTTATCCAAGACATCATTCCTTTCTGAATCTAGGTATTGCCCTGGGATTGGTAGTTCCAGCTACCAAGGTCAAATGCAAGGTTAGTACACCATGACCCCAATAGTGAGTGCCTTTTTCAATTTTGTACCCCAGGTACCTTACTTACCTCACCCTCATCATATCCCTGCTTTGAAGGGTCAGTTAGTAAGCATTTCTTATTTTGCTAGCCATCCAGTTCCTGTGGCAACATAGCACAGAAGCACCGTTGACAATATGTAAGTGAATGTTCAGAGCTGTATTCAATAAAACTTTATTTTCAACATCAGGCAGCTGGAGCGATTTGGCCCATGTTATTATCTGCTGGCATTTAGTTTAAGTCACAAAGGCTTTCTTTTTTATGATGTCTTACCATTGTGGGTCACTGTGCTTTCTTCTCTGTATTTCTTCTTCTGAAACCCAGGTGGAACTGTCATCACCTTGAGTATTGGTTGTTGCTGTGCAAAAGGAAGGAAAGGCCTTTTAATTTGCCTTAGTGATTAAGTGCTTGGAGCCAGAAGGAGCACACATTGTTTCAGCTCATGATTCATGGGCTAAAATTAGTCATGAGTCCCCACCTAACCACAAAGAGGTCAGCAGAACTATGATAAGGGTTCAAATTAGGTGTGAGAGCATAGCAGAAGGAGAGATCAAGTCTAATTAGTGAGTTTTAGAGAAGTTACAGAAGAAGTGGCATTTGCTGTGGGCTTCAAAGCATTGGTGTGTATCACACATCTACTTAGTATTCATATAGAGAGTAGAATTTATTTCACATGTGTTTTAACAGGAGTTAATATGGAGTGTGTGCATTTCCATGTTTTTGTTTATAACTGTTTTAATAACTTTGTAGACAGCAAAATAGGCACCACATATTTATTAATTCTGAAAATCCTGTCTTAAGTGTTACAACATTTAAAGTACAATGGATGGTAGATTGTCTTGCTAATTTTTTGTTTGTTTTAACTGAATTATCTTCTCCAACGCCATCCATTTACCTGTAAATGCCATGATTTTATTCTCTTTTATTGCTGTTTTTCCGTTGTGTATATATGCCACATATTTTTAATCCATTCATCTATTGAGGGGCATCTAGGTTGATTCCACAATTTAGTTATTATGAATTGTGCTGCTATAAACATTGATGTGGCTGTATCCCTGTGGTATGCTGTTTTTAAGTCCTTTGGGTATAGACCGAGGAGAGGGATAGCTGGGTCAAATGGAGGTCCCATTCCCAGTTTTCCAAGGAATCTCCATACTGCTTCCATATTGGCTGCATCAATTTGCAGTCCCACCAGCAGTGTATGAGTGTGCCTTTTCCCCCACATCCTCGCCAACGCTTATTGTTCTTAATATTCATAATAGTTACCATTCTGACCAGAGTGAAATGAAATCTTAGTTTTGACAGAACATCCTTTGTAAGCAGAAAGTATTGTTAAGTCGAGAATGCACTTAGTAGACCTGACCCACTGAACATCAAAGTACAGCCCAGTGTTCCTTAAATGGACTCAAAACACTAACATTAGCCTAAAGTAGGGCAAAGTCATCTCCACAAAGTCCATTTTATAATAAAATATTGCATCTCATGTAATTAGTATCTATATCAAAAAAATGCTGGCAACACGGCACACTGTAGAACATCAGCTGGTTTCCCTCATGTGGCCAGCTGGGAGCTGTGGCTTGCTGATGTTGTTCAGCATCATGGGACAGTATCATATTATACTAGCCTGGAAAAAGGTAAAAAATCAAAATCTGAAATATAATTTCCACTGAATGCATATTGCTTTTGTACCATCATAAAGTTGAAAAATTATAACCTGAACTGTGAGGGATTGTCAATTTGTTTCATTCTCATGTTTTTTTTTTAATTCTTCTGCTTGCTTTAAATATTTTCTTTATATCTTAGGGTCTTAGCACTTTGAATAAGAAGGTTTTATATTTTAACTTTGATATTTACCTTGTTTATGGATGTTGAGATTCTAGAACGTTTCTTTTTCCTCATTTTCTTTTTTTTCCTTCTCCTGGAATTCCAGTTACACATGGAATGTTTGATGCTATACCTCAGAGCCTAGAGGCTGCCCTTTGTTTCCCCCACTTTGTTTTTCCCCTCAGTTTGTGGAGTTTCTCTTGGACTTGGAGCTTTAAATGCACTGATTCTTTCCTTCATTGTTTTGAGTCTACTAAAGAGCCTGTGGGGAAGAATCTTTCATCGTTGCTTCATTTTCTAATGTATAGCATTTTTGTTTAAAGATTTATTGTAGTTACAATTTTTGCTCAATTTTCTTATTTATTCATACATAGACATACCTTGGAGATACTGTAGGTTCAATTTCAGAACACTGCAATAAAGTAAATACTGCAATTATAAAACGTAAATCTTTGGTTTTCCTGTGCATATAAAAGATATGCTTATACCATACTGTAGTCTACTACATATGTAATAGCCTTGTGTTTAAAAAAAAAAAAAAACAGTGTGTATCTCTTTTGAGGAGAACAATATCTTGTTAAAAATGGTAATGATCATCTGATCTGCTGGAAAAGTGATACATATGGTAGACCCAATTACTTACGAAGCTGCTACAGAACTTCAATCTGTAAAAACAAAACCCCTAAAACACCCTACAAAACTCAATATCTGCAAAACATAATAAGAGGAAGTTGAATAAAATGAGGTATACCTTTATGTCATTCGTCTTTTCATTAACCTATTAATATGGTAATAATTGTTATTTTAAATCTCATGTCTGGTAGTTTCAAAATCTTGGTCATATTTGGGTCTGGCTCTTTTGGTTTCATTTATTTTTTATTTTTTTTCTTATTTGTATAGCTTTTTAAATTTTTTTTTAAATATTTGTTTGAATGTTAATGTTTTGGCTGAAGAGTAGAGACTGAGGTAAGAAATGTGTATTCCTGGACTGGGCATGACCATTTTGCTAGGCTTCTGGCGTGGAATGTTGACTACATTTAGTCAGTCCTGAGCTGGCTTCAGATTTTGTTGTTGGTATGCTTAATCCTAACTTTGTACTTAGGGTAGAGGCGAAGGCTAACCCAATGTTCCTGGTTAATCTTTGGCTTGAGGTCTCCTCTGTTCACTTTACCCATAGACAATAGATCTGTATATTCCTGACTTTTCTCTGGTAAGATTGCTGTTGGTTGTTACTATGTGCTTACTCATCGTATTGGGGCTGGACAGCTAAGAGGTTATCTTGTGCAGGCTGTCTCAGGAGCAGGGCGTCATCAGCCATCCTGCCTTCCTCCAAGCAGGTGGGAAATCATGGTGGGAACTCAGGATGGATCCTTGCCTTTCTCCCATTCTGTTTTCTATTCTTCACCTGCAGCCACAAGGGGTGCTCAACTGTGTCCTGGGGCCAGGGTGTTTGATGTCCTTCCCACTGCATCTTTAGAACTTTGTTTCTGAGGGGCAAAGGGCCCACATGGGCTTTTCTGACATTCCTGTAGCAGGCACTCCTCTCTTCAAAGTTCTCACTGCTAAGATTTTTCTCTGCTTTCTTGCATTGCCTCCAATGTTTTCTCCTTTTCTTTTCTTTTCTTTCTTTCTTTTTTTTAAGAACACCAGAGATTGATCGCAGGGGAGCTCAATCCCTGAGCCACATTCCCAGTCCTTTTGATTTTTCATTTTGAGACAGGGCCTCACTAAGTATCTGAGGCTAGCTTTGAACTTGCAATCTTTCTTCCTCAGCCTCCCAAGTCACCGCGATTACAGGCATGCCCCACTGTGTCTGGCTCTCCAACCTTTTCCATAAGCCGAGAGTCAACGTTGGTAGACAAAAGCCTGCCAGTCATTGGCAACTCATTTGAGTTTGAAACTCTCCAAAACCAGGGTTTTCATACTTTTTCAATATTAGACATTGGACATCTAACAATCCATTAAAATTCTTAAGCTAATTTCCTGCGTTTACCTGCATGGTAAACATATTATGTTCTATCTCAGGTAAGCCAGCACCTGACTGTCCTCATAGCCACACTAATAAGCTCTCTGATGGGTTTAAGAAAATTTATGATTTGATAGCTAAAATAGCTGCTGCTTTTTGTGTGATGGCAGTAATACTCTTCATAACTTTCTGTGTGCCAGGCCAAAGGCAAAAGTCTCTGTTGCTTTGGAGGACATCCACTGTGCATGAAGATTACCTTCCCTTCCGCTTTACACAATTCAGACAACACCCTGAGAATGAGTTCATTTTTTATGACTTCACCAGATATTCAGTTTATATAAGAAATTGAGCTATAATTATGCTCTGAATATATGTGAAATTACTTTGTCAAATTATCTCTAAGCACATTTGATTGAGTATTCTCATGCGTTTGAAACAAGCTCCTTCCTAAATGTCTAAAAATTTAGGGCATGATCCTGTCTCTGCCATTTTGTAGCCTAGTGATTTTTTGAATACGTCAATGAACCTTGTTGGTTCTCAACTTTCTTTTTGTAAAACAAGTATGCTGGGCTGGGAATTTCTGTGGTCCACAAGCACTCTAAGGTCAATGATACTGAAGAATTTCCTTTTATTCGCATAATTGTAGTACAGGTATTAGTATTGTCATTTAACAAAGAAACAATTCAAAAAATAGCCAATATTATGCACTTTGGTATTGAATTATAAGACAGCAGAGTAATGAATTATGAAACTTGATCTTATTCTTAAAGAAAGGTGGGGTTATACCAAAAAAAAAAAAAAAAAAGAGGCAGCAAATGGTATATTTTTCACATCTAGAGTTCTCATCTGAAGTTGCACCATCTCTGCTTTTTTTCAGAAGACTGAATTCACTACCATAAATAGGCTGTATAAGTCACATGCTATTTGATGTGAATTTGAATTACTGTCATAACCTACATTTGGGTCATAGGGACAGAGGCTACTAATGAGTTACAGACTGGGTGTAATCTAGTACATAAGGAGCTGGAACAAGAATCAATGTAAAGTTTAATACCAATGTCCTTTTTAAAAAAATACTTTAAACTTACATGTAAAAATTGTACATATATGAGACATATGCAATATTTAAATATATGCATGCATTGCATAATGCACTAATCAGGGTAAACATCCACTCGATCATTTACCATTTTTTGTGGTGAAAACATTGAAAATCCTTCTAACTTTTCTGAAATATATTTCAATATATAACCCCTTGTCAGATGTATGCTTTTCAAATATTTTCTCCTATCATGTATGCTATCTTTTTATTCATTGACTATTTCCTTTCCTGTTTAGCAGCTTTTAATTTGATATAATCCTATTTTTATATTTTTGCTCTTGTTTCCTGTGCTTTTGTGTTCTTATTTAAAAAGAAATTCTTGCCCATTCCCAAGGTCCTTTTTACTAGGTCATGTTCCCTAAGTCAGGATGACTGCTACTGACGCTGAGCTGTCTTATGCAATTAGAGCCCTGGGTCTTAGAAAGCATGTACTCCAATATTTAGAGGTGTCCTAAGATACTTTTAGTGGTACAGTAGAAATTATCCCCCAAGCCACCCCCCTCAATTTGGAATCATGTTTCAAAGAATATAGGCCTTGGAGATATGGTCCTCTCTGTCTTCTAGTAGTTCTGAATCAGAACGCTCATTTCATTAGCTGAATAGTGTGAGAGCATGGGGAATGCACAGGCCAGACCCACAATGTCAACTGTGCGAGGGAATCCTTTCCCACATCTCTCTCACCGCACACCCAATGCATCTTCCTTCAAGATTCAAGGCAAATCCTACCTCACTGTAGGAAGCATTCTTCACCAATATTAGTCCTATTTCTAAAGATCTATAATACTTATATGTTACCCAAGTGGTTTAATTTGATAAATTAGAAATTGTTAAGAGATTTTGTTTTTCTGCCTTACTCAGCAAATAGATGTTTGGGAAGCACTAAGCAAATAATTTAAGTTAATTCCTGTTGATAGTTGAAATCTTTTTGAAGATAAGAACAATAGCTTCTTTATTTTTGTATTTAAATAAATATCTATTGATCATTGACTACCTTACAAGCATTTTTATTCCCATCCACTATGGATATAATATTGCATACAATGGGTCAATTCCTTCTCTTTGAGGAGCTGAAGACCCATGATAAACAAGAATATTCAGATGGTGACATATTCTCTGAAGGAAAATTAAGTAGGATAAGGGGTCTTGAAAGCAACTAAAGATTGGTTAAGAGAGAGTTTCATTGGGTATAGGAAATGAATAAGTGACTTTGAACAGAGCTGATGAAAAGGGGTAAGTGATGACCATCTCTAGAAGATAGTTCCCATGGTAACACTGCACAGGTTTATATAATACACGATAAAACATATTTTATGTTACACAATATAAAAGCTTCAAGTGATTTGGTTTTATTTACTCTTGATTAGAAATTTGACATAATTTGTTGTGAGGAAACTTTTTCAATTTCTAGAAACCAGAGTCAATAGGCATAAAGTAGTTATTTTTTAGTGTTTTAGTCAGTTTTTTTGCTGATATGAATAAAAGACCTGACAAGAACAATTTGTGGGGAGGAAAAGTTTATTTGGGGGCTCACTGATTCAGAGGCCTCAGTCTATAGACAGCTGGCTCCATTCCTTGGGGCTCACGGTGAGGCAGAACATCATGGTGGCAGTGTGTGGCAGGGGGAAGCAGCTCACATGGTGATCAGGAAGCAGAGAGAGACTCCACTTGCCAGATACAAGGTACATACCCCAAAGGCACATCACCAATGACCCACCTTCTCCAGCCACACTTTATCTGCCTTCAGTCACCTGTCACTTAATCCCATCAGGGGATTAAATTGCTGATTAGGTTAAGGCTCTCAGAACCTGATCATTTCTGTTCTAAACCTTCTTGCATTATCTCACATGAGCCTTTGGGGGACACCACACATCCAGACCATAACACTTAGGATGCTGATCTTATTAAGAGCACATGCTGTGAGCAAATCAAAGAGTGGGTTATCCTTGGACGTAGAGACAGCTCCTGCCACACTGAATTCAAATAGAAAAAGAAGTAAAATGAGAGAAGGAAAGTCTGAATAGTGTGGATAATGTGTGGAAATAGAAAAAAATCCAAACAGACACAGTGAGAGCTAATGGTACATCAGGAAAACAGGAGTCAAAGTTATGGGAGTCTTTACAGGATAAATAGTTGAAGAAGACTGACCATTACAGTGGAGATAATGAAAGTAAAGGCATAGATAGATCTACTTTTCCTGGACTATTGGCCTTTTAATTGCTGCACTACTTCTTGAGTGAGGAGAGATTTTGATAGTTTAATTGCAGATGCAATAATATAAGCTCTTTAAGTAATGCATGCCTCATTTAAATTCATATTTCATTAACTGCCATGTTATTAAAGAAATAGAGTAAATTGTTTAACAACTAAGAGCACTGACTCTTGACCTCTGGAGTTATATAACCTCAGCAAGTTCCTTCATCACCTCATGCCCAAGCTTCCCCATCTGTAAAATGGGATAACAGCGCACATCCTCAAGGGGTATGATAAGAATTAAATTAGTTAAAAACAGATGAAGCACTTTGATGCTTTTGATAATAGTAACATTATTTGTGGTAGCCCCATGTGATTGCATTCCAGTTTAGGAAGCTTAGCATAATACTGGTTAAGTTTTCATGGGCCTTGTTATTCTTGCTGTCTACATTGACATGTAAGGCTGGGCATGATGGCTCGATTCAATCTGCCTGTATGTAATAACTGGGTACAAAGTGGACTAATTATAGAGGAATAACTACAATTTCACAATTATAATTTACCATTAATCACTAAAATATGGCAGTAGTCTCACGCAGCCTGAAACATGAAATGTTAGAGGCATTAGTAAATATATAATATAAGCTCTAGAAGGGTATGTACTATATCTATCTTGATTACTGTTATAGTTCTCCACCTAGCATGATGCCAGTTTCAGTGATGAAGCTCAATAAAGATTTATTCAAAGGATGAATTTTGTATTTTAACCGAAGGATTAAAGCTTGGAAATTTACAAGACACTTTTAAAAGAAGATATATGTGTTCCCAATGGTGTCAGAATGACCCTAAAATCCAGATTTCAAAACACAAGACAAAATGAATCATATTTTCATCAAGAAAGGCTGTGATGACCAATGATATCATCTTTGATTATTAATCTTATTTTCCACATTTGAATTATTATAACTAAACGAATGGTTTTAAGAAAATGAGTTACCTTTAGATACATGAATTAATCTGCTAATAGATTATTTAAGCAAGTGTCTTTTGAGCAGTGAAGGACTTCTCTGGAACTGGAATTTAAACACTGGGAAGGAATGAAACACTATGGGAAGGAGGGTTCAGTCCTCCAAAGGGTTGAAGGTGAGAACAGTCCTTCGTATATACAATTTCCAGGATATTTATTAAGGGGTCAGTCATATTACTGAGACACCCTACAGTAGAACTCAGGGAAGAACAAATGAGAAGAGGTATGAATTTGAGTGAATTACCAGGCAAAGTTCTGAAAGCTCTGGGGTCCTTAAACAAGGGAACATTTGTGAGTATTGGTGAATCGAACATTTTTCAGTGGGTCCATTATCCAGCTGGAATTATCTTTAAAACCCAACTTTGCATTATTTGAGAATGAAGAATTGTACTTAGGGTTTAGTCTCCTGATTCATGATTTAGATGATATATGAAGGAAGGCTCTATGTTCACTCATTTTGGCCCTTGGCAGATTAGTGGTCTGATGCATTTTCAGGAATTAAATGATCAATTCAATTTTGTAGCTCTGATGACCAGATTGATTAGACAGTAAATGATCAGGCCAAATAGAAATTACCACTTGGCACCAACCAATATGACCACTGAAAAAATGGAATTGACCTCAAAATGTTTAATATAGTACCCAGTATGGTTATAGACTTCAAAGTTACTATCTAGGGCAGTGGTTCTCAAACTTTGGGTACATTAAACTCGCCTGCAGGGCTTGATAAATCACATTGTGAGAAGCCACCCCCAGAATGTCTGTGGTCATGGGCCTGAAAAATTTATATGTCTAGCTTGTTCACAAAATATTCTGATACTGGTGGTTCAAAAATCATGCTTTATAATTACTGTTCTATATAAGTAAACTGTTAGATGATTTTAACATAACACAGAGGTATAGATTGTGACAATATTTTTAGGTAAGAAATTAGATCTAGGATTATATTTAGATATAGACCAAGAGTATGCAATATATAATCACATACCAATATCTTGAATATCATAGAGCAAAATCTTTCAGCATTTATACCCCTACACTTATTTGGTAACAAGAAATTATTGTTGACTGAATATAAGGTAGAATACATGTCCAATGACAACGTATTATTGATAAATTCTAGACAATGGAATCATTGATAAAGAAGAGCAGCAGTTTTAGTGAAATAAATGAGCAGCAATTAGTGCAATAGGCCCCCATTATGGGGGAAAACTGTAGGACTCCCAGTGGATGCCTGAAAACATGGTTAGGACTGAAATCTTTATATTGTATGTTTTTTCTTCTATATCCATACCTCTGAGTTAATTTGTAAATTAGCCACAATCAGATATTAACAATAATAAAATGGGACAATTAAAACAATATATACTAATAAAAATATGTAAATGTAGTTTCTCTGTCTTTCAAACTGTCTGATTGTGCTCACCTTTCTTGTGATGATGAGATGCTTACATGGTGAGACCAGTGAGGTGGATGATGTAGGTACGCAGTGTGACAGTGTTGAGCTCCTATTCACATTCTGACCATACATTAGAAGGAAAGTCACTGAGCCATGATGATGCTGATTGACATTATCATGGCTGAGGCTGCAAAAAATGAAAAGTGAATAAGGGGGACCACTGTGTAAAGAATGAAATAATGCACATTTGTTCATTTGATAAAGTGTTTGGCTGTAGATCTAACACTGTACCATGCACTGAGAATTTCAAAAACTTGTCATCAAGTCCATGTTAAGCTGAACCCCACCATGAAAGGAACATGTTTCCATCATATGCAATGGCCAGCAGCATTATAAATCCATGCATTACTGGAGCCTCATTGGCTGGCACTGAAAGTCCATTTTATAGAATACAGGGACAGGTGGATGTTGAGGGACTTGAATGACCCAGGCTAGGCTTTGTGGAGAAAACAATGTTGGATTTCACTCCATACCACTTACCAGCAATGCCAAATAAGACCAATAATGGAGGGGACTCTGCGGTGCACTTTTTACTTCTTCACATTGCTTGAAGAATATTCCCAGAGAACTAAAACAGGTTAATTAAGATGCTAAGAGGCTGGCACAATTTCTGAGCAGATTAACACCACACAAAATTTTGGTGTAACTAACTGGTATTTGTTCCTACTTGCAAAAGCTCTGTTTGTACAACTGGGGCAGAGTCCAAAAGGATTGAAAGAAGTTAATTAGTTCAATTTGCCAAGGCCTTGTCATCTGGTCCCAGGGCTAGGGAACAGGACAAACCCAATGAATTTAAATTGGTATGCACAGGCAAAAGATTATGATTATGATTAATACATAACTCTATTTTAATGTTACTAGGGCTTTTATTATATAAATTTTTAGCTGCTATTGGAAAACAGGTCAGGAATTTTAGGATGGAAAGACAGGGGTATGAAATGTTTGTCATTTTGAGCCATTGTCCAATGGCTCAAAAATCAACTGGGATACTGAAAAGTGATACAGATTCTAGGCTGTCATCCCCAGATCATCTTCTACAGAATGTGTGTATGTGCCCTGGAAATGTGTTTTTGAATCAGTTCGTCTAGTGATTTTGCTGCATGGCTAGATTTGGATAAGACTGGTTAAGAAACATACAAAAGAAGTGCACACAATACTGGGTAATCAGAAGTAGAAACGGCAACAGGACTACTTGCTATTCTCCCTAGTGACCCACTAGCAAAATTTCTGCTCCCTGTTCCTAAGACTTTATGCTCTACAGGTCTAGTGGGACTTAGCTCTAGAGGAAGAAATGCTTTCACCAGGAGACACAGAAAAGACTCCATTGAACTAGAAGTTCAGACTGTGGCCAACCACTGTAGATTCCTCCTGCCTCCTGAGTCAACAGGCAAAGAAGGGAGTTATGTTGTTGTCTGAGGTGGTTGATAAAATTATACAGCATCCTCATAACATAGGTAAGGAAAAGTATGTCTGTAATACAGGAAACCCCTTAGAGCCTTTCCTCGTCCTGTATTACTGTGCCCTGTGATTAAGGTCAATGGAAAACTACAACACCCATTGGGGAGGACTACTAATGACCTCAACCCTTCAGTAATGAAGGTTTGTTCATTGATTTATTAGTTCAATACCATAATATTTAAGTTTCAAAGTATCAGAAGAAGAATAAACATTTAAGGAATAGTTACTATAAAAGAGATTAATACATGCTTGGTTCTGTATATGATAATTGTATCTTAAGAGACTTAAAACTTCAATCTTCATTATTGTCTTTATTTGGAAATAAGTATGTTTTAAGAAGATGTGTACGGGTGTCTAGTTGACAAGAGATAGTCTTGGTTTATTTTGTGTGTTGAAATGACTGGGCTAAGAGATGCCCAGATAGCTGGTAAAACTTTATTTATGGATGGGTCTTCCCGAGTGTTTCTAGAGGGAAAGATATCATTTGAATTAGTAGAATGAATAGAGAAGGTCATTATCACAAATGTGGGTTGGCACCATCCAGTCTTTTGAAGTTCACTCTCACCAATGAAGTTAGGCATCATCCAATCTTTTGAAGGTCTGAAAAGAAGAAAAATTAAAAAGGCAGTAAAAAAGCACAGATTTGCTCTCTCTGCCTTATTGGAATATCTATCTTCTATTGCCTTCAAACATTGGCATTCCTCATTCTCAGACCTTTGAACTCAGACTGGGATGTATATCATTGGCCCCTCAGTTCTCCAGGTCCTCAGGGTTGGACTAGAACTGCATTGGTGGCTTTCCTAACATCTGGATTGAAGATGTCAGATTGAAGGACTTCTCAACTTCCACAACGAGTGAGTCAATCTCTTATCACCTTGGCTTCTATAGTTGTATAGCCAGGCTTGGGAAAAAAATGGTGAAGATATTCACAAACCTGTGTACCACCATACTTTCCTATGTACTCAAAGGATTGAAAGGACTTGTAGACTAGTCCAGGGACTAGTAAAAATTCATGTTCCAAATTAATAAAGCAGCCAAAAACACTATGAAGCAATGCTTCATTGGGTGGTGCTAAGAGTGCCACATTGGGAGATACTGAGAATCTATTTCTGGGAGAAATGTATAATATCTTAGGAACAGATCTTGACTAGAAGGTGACCAGTTCATTTCCTAGTTATCCTAGCTCAAAAGATGGTTTATTGGGAGCATAATGTAGTGGAGAAGTTACTAGGCTTACAATGTAACCATATAGGTTTTTTTTTTTTTTGGATGCACAGAATGGTTTGAAGAGTGTTGACACAGAGTGGGAGCTCAACCCAAGAATAAGCAAAGCCATCACAGTCATCACCCATGGCCAAAACCAAATGACATTATGTTTTGAAAAATACTTTGGACAATTCAAGTGCTTTATCAAAACATTGTATTGTCACTGCTTATCATTAATTTAATTTTTTTAGCCAATTACTTCTCTCTTATTGCCGTATATGGCATGTTCAATTAGCTTCACTGTGCTATAAGTTGATATATAGAGAGCATATTACATTGTTCTTAGTTTAAAGTGATATTTTATGTACATTGTGACCAGGAAGCCAGTAGTTCTCCACCAAGGATATCGTGAACCAGATGTTTCTTTTTGGCTCCTACTGAGGTTCCTGAGCAGCCTGAGCAGGAGAGAAAAGAACCTGTCATCATGGAGCCAACCCATTCACAGTCCTTTATTCCCTCTAACCAGATATTTGTAGGCTTAGTACAGATATAATCTGTACCTTCCATCATGTAACCTGTGGTTTGATATGGGAGACATTCTCTGAAGTCTGTGGGTAGAAGGCGCCCTGAGGGTACGGCATATCTATTACCCTTGGGAAGGTGGCAACTGGGAAACAAATGATAATGGCAAAGAGCTAATGACTCAAATGAGCTGAAAATGATGATGTAGCACATGAAGCTTTCTAGTTCTTGTGATGAAGCAGGGCCTATCGTTAGTTTGATATATAAATGTGCCTTAGAGAAGTTTTTGAGGGTTGCTCGTCTCTCTGTGATCCAGATAATTCATTAGCATATGGCAGCCTTCTCCAGTGACAATTACCTGAGGATGCATGAGGACTGCCTTTGCACAGATATTGCAATGTAATTGTGCTTGAGGGAGCATTTTGACAAATAAGGCAAACCCATTATTTTTATCCATCTACAATTGCAAATTAATTGAACAATTTGTAGTAATAGCTTGAATGTATGTAATGGGGCACCTTGCATCCCGAAGTACTGTATTAACAAAATATGAACGCTAATTCTTCACTACTGCGAGAAAGATCTCTTTGAAGTAGGTAGAACAGCTGTTGAACAACCACAGCAACCTTTATCACTATCTCTAGCCAATAGGAAGAGAATGGCATAACCTGTGGGAAGAGAAGGATTCATCAAGGAAGTTAACACTGGCACCATGCATGTCTGTTGCATGGCTACAAAGAGAATAAGCTACACATTCCATTTGTTGATCACAATTCAGACTGACATCAGCAGGTAGATTAGATACAACTTTAAATATAACAAAGTAATAGAGTTGAAACTAATATTCAAGCCAATTTTTATGCCTTTTTGTGTTTTAAAATGAAATATTTATTGATTTGGGGGTTTGATGGGAGGGAGGAGAGTAAAGCCTGTTATTTCATATTAAAGTATCTATGTCCTCACAAGGATTCCTTATCATACATTTTGATTGAAAGTCACCATATGATTGTCAGCAGTACCATGCTGGGATTAGGATAGCTCTTCAGGTCCACATATTCCCTGATAGACTGCGTCATGCCTGCTTCTATCCTGACAGTATATAAACAGAACTATTAACAAGCGCAATTAGTAAACATCCCCATTAGGAACAGATGCCCCCTTGCTATGGTGAGAAAACATGATGTATAGCACTGCAGACTTACACATGTTTAGAAAAAAATATTTTGCAATGATTAAAAAACATTTTTGCTGTAGATATGTTTTATTATATATAATAAATACATTATTTAAAATATGTGTATTTTAATTTACATTATAATTACTATATACATTATCTATATCATATATAGATATATAATATCCAAGTTTTGTGAATGGTTGGTTATTTCTCTCCCACCCCTGCCGTAAAGACAATACCTTCTTCATAGCACATGTATAAATTCCTGTATATTTGTACAGTGCCACAGAATAAGGGGAAGCAGAACTAAACTGCTGAACATACTTACCTTAGGTAAAACTCTGTGATAGATTGTCTCATAGGGAAACCCTATTCTCTCCACATTAGATGAGAATTGTTACTTTTTTGAGTTCTATGATTGTTATCTTTCCATCCAAATACTATCTATTTTATGTAACACTTTCCAAACTAATCATTTGTTTTTTATCTCCCATCCAAAATATTGTAAATTTCTCCTTTCCTTAAAATATTAATTTACTCAACATACATGGCCTTTTACAATTTTACTGAAATAATCTTTCCAAAATACTACTTACATAGTCCCATACACCTATTATAAAGTTTTTATGGGCTTCTCATTGCCTCCCAAATAGAATACAAATCTTATTTGGCCACTCTGGGTGTACAGACTGGTGTCAAGTCATCTTGCTAGAACTTTGTTGCCAGTATTCCTCCAGATAGATACTCCCCTCCCCCCACCTCAGGCTGCTTAATCACCTTCCATGGGAATCTGCACTCATATTATGGTTTCTGTATTTTTGCTCATATTGCTCCCCAACATTTAGAATATCCTCCTCTTCATAACCCCAATTACCTCTTACAAACGTTTAAGATTTCACTTAAATGTATATCAATTGCTTTATGGGTTATAGAACATATTTGCTCCATCAAGGCATACAGCTAAATAACCAGGAAGCAAAAGGCCCAAAATAGCATAGAATTGTCAACATTCTCATGGTACTTGGGAGATAAAAATTGATGTTCAGAAGACATCAAAAATGAGGACCCTCATACAATATCCACTTTCTCTCCTGGATGTATCCTTGGCATAGGGTCAGTCTGGAGGGGACTGAATATTACAAGATATACATCATTCTCAAGTCACTTTGATACCAAATTAATCTGAGATGTATATGCATTCCTACTGCTGCCAGAAGATTGACTCTTTGTAGGAGACAGACACATTCAGAGCTTCTCCAAGTTGTCATGTACAAACAATAGCCAGGCATAAGGGAAAAAAAGCAGCTACAAGAGAAGGCATAAATAATAGAAACAGACCTACAAGTGACTTACCTATTGAAGTTGTCAGTCACAACCTTTACTAGAGCTGAAATAATGTATTTGATAAAATAGATGTATGACATTTCATAATCAGATTCTCAGTCTAATAAGAAATAATTTTAAATTTTTTACTTAAAAACTCAACACAAATGTGAATTGTAAAAGTGTATAATAAAAATATTTTAAACTGTAAGAATTGAGAACATTTGTTTCTCCTGAGGTCTTTCTTTGAAAGGAGAGCTTAGAAAAATGAGGGAGTTTGAATGTAAAGAGCAGGTAAATGGCACAGAAGTCAGGAAACAGAGTTCAATGATGACAGTGCTGAGCAGTCCCAGAGATCAGCCATTCCAGACAGGGTCATGAGGATGATGGCACTGGGAGAGACAGCTCTCAGACAAAGGACCGTAGCAAATCTTGGTAGACTGTTAGAGAACTGAAGACATTATATGAAAGACTTTGGAAGAAGAAAAAAGACAAGGAACTTGGAGTTAGAAAGTCAAATAAGCAAATATTATAAATTTGTGACATATTATTGGTTTTACAGTGAACAAAAGTTGTCATAATCAAACATTTCATAATGTTAACTAAAAATGGCATAACTGAATTATAAGGCTAGAGCAGGAGTAGGTATATGACATGAGAGATCTAAATTAACACCCATAATAAGGCTAAGAGAAGATTTAAAATTGATAAGCAATAAATAGTTATAAAAAAGATTTAGCAATATAAAGGTAGCCAAACCTTGCAAACGCATAAGATCAAGTGCAATGCTGGAGCAGAGGTAGCTTAATTCACAGGACAGTTGTTTTTCATATATTTGTTGTGATGTTTATTACTTTGAAATATAAATAAAAATTTTATTGTAAGTGGGTAAAGTAATATGTTAAATATAGGAAGTTTGAGAAAAAGACAATGATAAAATAAAACTCATCCTAATTTTACCACCCTGACTAGGCTGTTTAGTTTTTGGTATATTCCCTCAAGTCATTTATAAAATATACACACATCTTTTTATAAACAACATTGAAATTATAATTCATTACAGTTTTTATGACTAAAGTTTTACTGTGACTATTTCCCCCTACTATCTTATAAATCAAAAATATACATTTTAATGTCTTCACAGTTTTCCAGCATCTAAATGTTGAGATTTTATATAACTACTTGCCAATGTTTGAATAATTAAGGTGTTTCTAAATTCAGGAATATTATAAATAATGTTGCAATAAATGCCCTTTTACATAAACATTACATATCCTTTTACATAATCAGAGGTTATATAAATAATTGAAGCAATAATTGTCCTTTGCTCATTAAAAATACTGATTATTTCCTTATGATAAATACTTAAAATAGAACTGCCTACTCAAGTTTATGAATCATTTTAAACTTCTTGATACATCCATATCATTGCAAAATTGCTTTCTATGAAGGTTGAATGACTAATGCTGTACTATTACAGGCCAAACTGAATGTTATAGAGAATGTGTAATATAAAGGGAGAGGCAGAGTAGCGGGGCTGGAGTAGGCAGGCAGAGGTCTAAGGCATAAGCTTGGGCTTGACCCTCCCATCTTTTGGGACTGTATACTGTATCATTTAATTGCAAATTATAGGCCAAAAGGAACTAATGAAAGAGAGAGATGGATTTCCATGAAATTCCTACTGCTTCCACATTTCTTATGGAGAATGTGCCTGTAGAACTGAAGCAGGTTAATTAAGATGCCAAGAAGCCTGGCACAATCATTGTGCAGATCCATATCACTCAAGACATCTGTGGAGCAACATGGGTTTATCCTAGTCTGCAAAGGCTGTGTTTATATGATTGGCACAGGGTCCAATAAGACTGGGGAGGGGGGGAAATGGTGGGAGGATTGGTTCAGTTTGCAGCAGCCTTATCATCTGGTGCATCCCAAAGGCTATAAAGCTGTAAACATAATCATGATGATTAATACGATTCTTCATTTTCATTTTATCAAAAGTTTGGATATTCAAAAATCTATTAACTACAACTACAAATAGAATACAAGTTGAAAAAATTATGAGGGGGTGGGAGAGATGGGTCCTGAAACAGAGGTCCATGCATTGGTGATCTCAGAATTACATGAAGAGCTTTTTAAATACCCTTTCATCCCATACCAGAGATTCTGAGGCTCTTGGTATGGTGCCTAGAAGTCTGAATTTTTGGAAAATTGTCTGGGGCATTCATTTACCCAAGTTGAAAGCATAGGTTAAACATACAAGAAGTACACAAGAGTTACTATTTCACTTAATTCTTACCAGTCCTGGACTCTGTGTGTGTCTATCTCTGTGTATAGTGTATGTGTATCAACTTTGTAGGAAAACTAAAGAGGTCTTAACATAATTGAAATTTGCATTACTCTTGATCCTAGACAAAGGACTATTTTGGTATATTTTCAAGTATTCTTTAATATGTTCTTCCACCTTTCATTTTATGATTAATTTTACAAGGATATTTGTAGAAAAATATCCTTGTAGAAGGATATTTTCTTTATCAATTTGTAAGAGCTCTTAAAATATTTAGATTTCATTCTACTTCCTGAGACCTTAGAAATGGTAAAAATAGATTTATTCTCTGAGAGCTCAAATTAGGAATTAACACATGGAGGAGTAGAGCAGAAATATGAGAAGTCAGCTTTAAGAGAAATCACTACCTGGCTGCCAAGACATGATTGAATTATCGAATTTATTACCATTCCTAAAAAAGATCACAGCTTTGTAAAATTACCTATGGAAGAGAATAAGAAAGTTCAAGGGGCAAATGTCAGGTAGCCAGTCAACACTGTTCTTGAGAGCAGGTACAGCCCTATCAACACATTATCTTAGCCTAATGTTATTAAACATTCCAATTGTGCAGCTAACTACTATTGATTTGATTTCATTCTCTCCAAGAAACTCCTTCATGTGCTCCCTGTGTGCCTCTAGGGAGACCATATGCCAGGCAGAGGGCAGATGGGTTGATGTCTCAGCAGTTTTGCTTCTCGTTACCAATTAATAAACTGG
Organism: Marmota flaviventris; assembly: GCF_047511675.1. Taxonomy (NCBI): domain Eukaryota; kingdom Metazoa; phylum Chordata; class Mammalia; order Rodentia; family Sciuridae; genus Marmota; species Marmota flaviventris. The sequence goes on along the minus strand of NC_092513.1, from coordinate 22,625,035 downwards.
CATCTTGGTTATACTTTGCATCTTGGGCAAGAAAGTGTTGGTTGCATTTAAAATAGGCTAGTTCCTTCCACAGTTATAATTCTTATATAAAATCAGAAGAGCAATTTTTTTCATTAATATCAGTCTCATGAGTTTGGTAAATATGGGTCCTGCCCTGATGGATTATTTACTGTCTCTAGCAAACAAAAGCACCCTTAAAAAATATGGGTTCATAGATCTAGTATAGTAATTCTGAGTATCTTCTTTGCAGATAGCCATTCAGACTGTCTTTGGAGAGAGCCCCCTCCACCATTTCCTACTGAATGAACCTTTTTGAGTATCAATGGAGATCCTATTAATCTGGAGACAATTTTTAGAGTTTATGTTTGCTTTGTATTTTGTTTACACTGTGAAGGGTACTGAAAAAAAGTCAAACGTGAAATACAATGTGTTCATGATTGTACGAATGTACTCAAATTGCATGTTTAACTAGGGATTCTGCAGATGCTCAAGGATAGCCAATAATACCAAGAAAGCTATTGATTGCATTTTAAGTCTTTCCAGTGAAACTGATGTCCTCAAAGTAGGAAGAGAGATGAAACACAGACCTGACCTCGGAAACTGCTCCTTGCTCCCACATATTCTTCCTTCAGTCTTCATAATCTTGTGGTCCTTCCTTACTGCGTTTAGTTGTTTCAGTAGAGTGCGAAGTTGCCATGACGTGTGGGAAACTATCCTGTAGCAATACTGAGCTGCCTGTAAAGTGTGAGACACCTAATGATGGGAGATGCGCCTGGGGGTCGGGGGATGAGTAGCAATTAGAAAGGGTCCTCACAGACAGTGTTAAGACACTAGGATTATTCTGCAGGCAACTGAGAGCCACTGAAGGATTTTGGAGCAGAGGGATGAGAAAATGAGATTTGCATTTTCAGTGCCAGAAAAGAAGCTGTGACAATAGTTCAGGTAAGAAAAAAAGAGGAGGGAGGAGATATGTGGAATCAGCTGTGGCTTTGTTCCCCACCACAAATAAGTTGTTCAAAGAAAAAAATTAAACCTTTGGGAGTTTCACCCTGTTTTGTTTGTTTGTTTGTTTGTTTGTTTGTTTGGATACCAGGGATTGAACTCGGGGGCGCTCAACCACTGAGCAACTTCCTGAGCCCTATTTTGTATTTTATTTAGAGACAGGGTCTCACTGAGTTGCTTAGTGCCCTGCTGTTGCTGAGGCTGCCTTTGAACTCGTGATCCTCCTGCCTCAGCCTCCTGAGGTGCTGGGACTACAGGCATGCTCCACCATGCCTCGCTCACCCTGTTTTGCAACTTGAGGCTGGTGTTTGAGGAGAAGTACCCATAAGCCCAGGTTGGTAAGAACCTAAATACAATTCAGAGCATGTGTAACATCCATTAAAACTTCCCAGCACACCAAAAAGTCTATGCTTGCTTTTATTCCTTTTCTCCCTCTTGTCTTAATCATCACCATGGATGCAGCAACAATTTTTAATATAAATTCTAGCATCTTCTTGTTACTTCTACTCCTTTTTAACATTGCTTTCTCACAACCCCAAAGCCTATTATCTCTATTGCTAGGTCCCTGATACCATACTATAACATGTGTATATATTTATAAACATATGCATTTCTACTTATGTATATTATTTTACTTATATATATTATTTCTACTTATATATATGTTTATATATGTGTGTATATATGTGTATATGTTTTTATGTTTTATGCACACACACATATAAAATAACATATATATGTATGTTTTTTTCTACTTTCAAAAATTGCTTTTTAGGTCATATCCTAGGAAAGGAACTCCAAAAGTACATACCCTAAGATTTGTATTCCAAAACCCTAAGGTTTAAACTCCAAAAGTACAAACTCCTAAGGTGGAGGAAGCACAGATGTCAGTAGTGTAGTTGAGAAGGTACAGTTTGGAATGGAGAGGTCTTTCTACAAATGTTATCACTAAACTTTAAGCAGTGCCAGCTGGTCATCACCACCTCAGGAAGGAGCCCACGTTTCAGGCTCTTCACTCACTCTCTTTCTCTGTGAAACAGAGCATTTGAGTTTGTATGCACTGGGACAGGGTAGTAGTAACTCTGGCAGTTTCATAATTAACTTGATAGAGCAGATAACTGCTTAGGTCAGAATCCCAAGTGATTCCATGTGGAAGAACAAGGGTAAATTTAACAGCTGAGACAAAATGCACCCCTTACTAATTAAGGGTTCTCTTCTGCCTTCTAGAGCTCCATTCATTTGCATGGTCTGTGCTTTGAGCCTCTGATCTCAGTTCCATGACAGTATTGCGATAATTTTGATTAAGTTACATGTGAGGTCTGAAGAGACCTTACTTAGGTCTGGAATTAGCTTTGTGATCAGCTTGGCTTCCATGCTGTGAGGAGCTGCCTGTCCATCTAGTCTGTGGCCTGCTGTGTGAAACCATGTGGGATGGTCTCTATGGTGGGTTTCATCTCTTTATTTCAGCTTAGCACTCTGGTTTCCCTGCTGGATTTGGAGTTTTGCCTTGAACTCCAGCCCAATTGACTAGGGTCTTGTCAACATGCCTGGCACTTGACATTCCCTGTAATTTGGCAGCTGCACGCTGTCTCCCTTAGTTCCAGTCACTGACAGGAATCTTTTTCCAAATTAAATGGACCACCCAAAACTCTGATGCTGCCACCCATCCGACTTTGTACACTGACTTTGCCTGGTGACTCCTGGCCTTTCTCCTGTCCTGCAGATGGGATCCTCATTAACATCAGGGAAGCTTGGAACTAATACCCCTTTGGACTGTAATGGACATTGTCTTCTGTTCCTGGGAGAAGAGCAACTCTATAGCCAGCCACTGATTTTCCCTCTCCCGGGGCGTGCCCATTCCCAGCCTCTTGTCCTCACTTTCACCCCACCTTACATGTACTAAGGTTCTGCATGCCCTGCTACCCACAATGTGAAACTTAATATATTAAGTTTCTGGTTTGTGTAAACTAGCTTTATTGACGGCAGATTTAACCTCAACATGATTTAATGTTTCTGTTGGGGCTATATTATGTTCACCAAAGCATATAAACCTATAGAATAAAGATTTGGAGGTTTATAGTTCAATGCAATATATCTGGAAGGCAGCAGCTGACAAACCAATATAATACTGCACTCCCTTATAAAGTTCATATTAGAAATGCAGCCAAGATTGATGAAACACAAAAAGATAAGTTGAAGGAGAGGATACATAGCTGCTCTTAGGTTGGGAACAAGAATGAAGAAAAAGGATGTTCATTGTTGGGTTTGTCAGACTTCCCAAGGAAGTACAACTTTGAGGGGGGTTTCGTATGGAGTCCTTATTGTGGAAAACAATACTTTGTAGAAACTTGTTGAGTACTGGAGGGAGAAGAGGAGAAATAATTGGCCATTATAAAGCATTTTGTATATCTAAAAATAGCATTCAGTGAATGTTTAATATAGATCAGTCCATTAGAGTAGGCTCTCAATAGTCACAAGTACCTGCTTAACACAATATTATGCTTAATTAAGAATTACATTATTTTCCATACTTGCAGTTTTGTTTTCAACTTAGAAACTCATTTTATGCAAAAAAGTATCAAAAATGGAGAATATCTAATTGCCTCTTGATAAATCAAGATTAAGCAGTACATTGAGGCAAACCAATGATAAACTCCAGAATATGCCAAGTATATATTTCAACTGTGTTCTTCCTATTTGGATTCTGAAACAAAATCATCTTCTCCTAGTCTTAACACCTTCCCATTTCTTCCTGACCCCATCTCTGATCCCAATGTCTACATGCTTCCCCATTCTGTCCCCATTTATGTAGGCGTTCAACTAAAAGTTGTTGAGATACCTGTCTGCTTTCCACTTACCACCTGGAAACAGGGTACTACATCTTCTTGGATGATCCCTGTCCTGGCTAAAGAAACACCTGTATCTCAAAAGTCATAAACCCAACAGAGATGGGATTAAGCACTAATGCTTGACTTGAAAGTGATCAGAGGGGTTTCTTTAATAGGTTAGATAAATTCTTCTGACCACATTAAGTCACTTAATAAAATTGGTAATTGTTCCTACCATGAAGACTGGCAGAGATGTGAACTTGGGCTCTAGTAAATGAGATACTGGCCAATTTGCCCTCACTGTTCTGTGTTACTCTACAGAAAAGTGTGCTATAACACCATCTTGGCATTGTATAATCAGTCTAAAGAACTGGGATAATAAAATTAGGCAATAAATATTTTACAAATCAGTTTTATAATAGTTTGATTATGGAGTGACAGTTTACTGCTGACGCTGCTGGTAAGGGGTCTGATGAAATAGTCAACCCATTAAACTGAGTTATACAGTTGTCAACCAAACACAATGTCTGACAACCCAGAGAAAGGGAACCTTGTTTGTTCACAAGAGTTCTGGGATGGATAGTACATACAAGGAGATGGAAAGAAAAGTTGGGTAACTGAGGTTGGAGAGGCTGAAATTAATTAATTATTTGGGTAGAAATATTTAAAATTCTAACTCTAATGCTTGGGATTTACATAAATGTTTAAAAGAATAATTTTGTGAAAATAATATTGAAAAATATTGTTTAAGCTAACTTTTTATGGTATAGTATTATCCTGTATCACTTAAATTATTCCATTTTCAAATGTTAGTCTATCAGAAAGGAACTAAACTTCTCCACTAGACAGCATAAACAGTATGCTTTTCAAAATTTGCTGGATCTAAATGAGATGGTAGCAATAATTCAAGAAAAATATTGATGATGTTGTTAAAGAAAATAATTTAGAAGGGAAGATATTTAGAAAAAATTCTTTTTTTAAGATTCAAGCTTTGGAGTTTCAGAAGGAAAAAAATAGCTGCAAAGAAAAGTGGTTGAATGTTAATGATGTCTCTTAAAATTTATATGTGTGTATGTGTATAAATATATATACATATATAATATATTTAAATTCACTTTTGTGAATCAAATTTTGTAGTAAAACCTTCCCTATATTCTGACTCTTGGCAAGGGCTACAGTTTTCTCTATCCCATAAATTATGTACCAATACTTTAAAAATCCAGAATGCAATAATTAGCACTTTTTCTTACACCTAAAGAACATATTTTAAAAATTGAATTGGAATTTAAATAAACATAATAGTTGAAGAGGCATTTTACAGAGTAAGGTTTTATACACACACACACACACACACACACACACATAATCAACAACCTTTCAAACCTAAAACACCTAAAATTTTAAAACATAGGTTGAATAAAAAATATAAAGGGCATATTTCTGGCAAATTAAAGCTTATTGATGTCAGTTTAGAGTGAAACTTCAAAATGTAGATTGAATTCCCACAGCTTACATTAAGCTGCCTCTATTTTTCCCCCTTTTCCTTTATTCTTCTACTTGTTGAATAGAGCTTCTTAGTGGAAATGTTAAATTTCTCAACCACTAAATCTGATTCATTTCATTACAGGAAATGTGCCCAGAAGTTAAAAATTATTTTCAAGAAAAGTGAAAAATTTTGAGAGAAATGGGATTGGCCCATTTATGAGGATTATTTTCTCATAAAAGTTCTTTTGTCCACTCCTCTTTACTTTTCCAATTTTCCTTCTAAATTAATTCCCTCTGTTTTGCTTCCATATCTCCTAGTACTTACCATTTTTAGCATTTCAGTCACTTATAATCACATATTTAATAATTACTTGTTTTTCACTTACTTTGAGGGTCAGGCACAGGTATTCAGTGATATATATTTACTGATCAAACTTCTATACTTAATAACTAAGTGAGAGATTTTTGAGAGCAGCAACCAGATACATATATTTTCAGGGCCTGGTAATATGCTTAGTATATAATAATTTACCAAAAGCATGTTTTCTTTTTGTTTTTTTAATTATTAAGAAGTAGTGAGAGGAGAATGCTATGAATCACTGAAGGATTGAAGGGTTCTTCTGGGCACTGACATCATGGCACCATGGTAGAGTTGGCTAACTGTCAACCAGAGTTTTATGTTTAACTTTCCAAAATCTGGGGTATTAGAAAGCAGTTAACTGGCCATGGAGGATGTGAACAGGAGGAATCTATACCTTTTGGACCTGCATTTATTTATTACTGAAATCATTGTCTTCTCTACCCACTTTCATTTTTTCTACTGATTCAGTGGTCTCCAAGACCCCAAGATATAAAAAGCCTGGCTCTCTTAATCTCTTTTTGGAGAAATCCTATTTACTGAGCTGCCACTCCAATATGTAATATACACTAATATACACATCAAATACACTCTTGCTGTGTTTAGCCATTGAAATTTTGGGGTTGAATTGTCATAACAGCTAACATAACCTAAAAACACAGTAATTTTACTGTTTTCATGCCTCCCCCCACCTTTTTCTTTTGTAAGCAACAACTATAAAAACAAGGAGTTCTGGGGTAGTAATGTATGCTGTAATGAAATGAATCAGATTTAGTGGTTGAGAAATTTAACATTTCAACTAAGAAGCTTTATTCAACAAGTAGAAGAGTGAAGGAAAATGGGGGTGGGGTGGGGGAATAGAGGCAGGTTAACATAAGCCACGGGAATTCAATCTACAGTATTCCTAAGGAAAAGTGTCTAGAAAAAAAAATCATGATTGCCTTCAAATCTGCGAAAAAAGACACAGGCAGTGTGAGTCACTGAGGACTTTATGACACAGTTGTAGGGAGTGAAGGGCAGACAAAACAATATTGTTGAAAGCCTGTCTGAACATTTCTAATGGATTAAGTACACGAAGGTCTGCAATCACCTACTGGACTCATGCTCCCAGGCTTTGGGGATTGTGGCTAAGTGCAACTTTGAAAGCTTTCTGTTTTTCATTTTCTTTTTCTTTCACTTTCTTTCTTTCTTTTTACAGTTAGAATTGAATCAAGGAAAAATTGCAACTGGGACATTCACAAGCTGAGAGTCATGGCTGCAATGAATAATTGCCCATTCCACATACTTAGAAAAACCAAACCAAGAGAATGGGCATGATTTCCTTCCTGTTCCATATTCCATCGAATAGGTCAAGAAACAACTATCTACCATGTGCATAGAGCTTGGGGTGGGGGGGCAAATGATAGCTTGTCCTCTGAAAGTGTATCATGTGGGTATGGGGAATGGTGGATGGGGCCATAGGACGGAGCAGATTGCTCATAATGCAGTCCCCCAGCACTGCCTAGTGACTTTATAAAAACCTCTGCCTTAGGAGGACTGCTGGTTCTAGGATTGAGAGTCAAATCTAAAAGTCATGTGTAGCTAATAAAAAAAAAAAATCTAAAAGTCTGAGTCAACTTAATAATTGTTCTGGGCATATGGTATCATGGCCATATGGGATTGTAAAAGGCAGGGGTATGGATTTTTGCTGCCCAAGTGTGGCTGGGCTGAGAATATGAGCAATAGAAAGATTTCCTGCAGATCTGAGTTTACTAAGTAGAGTTGAACCTCAGCTTTGCTCTGTGACCCTGAAAAACTTGGGGTGAGAACTGAACATCATTACTGAGCTCCAGAAGATGGCTTAGCTTAACTCTCTTGTGAACCATGCCCCTGAAAATTTTTGAAGGTTCAGCCATAGTGAATAGTAACAGCCTTGGTTTTCTAGGTGGCCTTGCTCATTGCTTTCCAGTATTTGGAAACATATTCCGTGATACTTGAATCCTCTTTCACCAAGATAAGGACAATAACAAACAACATTGCACATTTTCATGAGAAATAAGTGGAAGAGAGACAATTTTCCTTGCCATTTCCTTCTGCAAAAGTCAACTTTATCTATGTGCCATCACTAAGTTGAAGGGTCAACCAAAACCAGATTTAAGTGGAACTAACAAAGGAATTGTTACACTTTTCTTTCAAATTATCTCCATTTTTTTGCTTTATTTACTCAAGTTTTTTTCATTATCTAACCTATGTCATGTGAGTTATAATCATGCTTAAAATCTAAAGTCTGTTAATTAAATTACAGAGGGAAAAGGAGAGAGAGAAAGAGACATAAATAGGAAGGCAGGGATGGGAGAGAAAGGAATCAGGCCTAAAGAGAACCTAGAGAAGGAAGCAACTAACTCTAACGGGAGAGTTAAGCTGGGGCTTTATACAAAAGATACTGATTGATTTTTGACTTGAAAACAAATAGGAATTAAACAAATTTCTGTGATGTGTAATACACAACCTGAAGCATGCTACTACCTTCAGTGTACAGGTCAGTGAATTGTTCTAAAGTAGAAGCACACTTTGCTCATCCAGAAGCCCCATTGTGCTTTGTAATTTCCACCCCTACTTCTCCCCTCATAGCCACCATTGCCTTTGTGCTGAACACCCCGGGCTGGTTTCACCCATGCTTGAATTTTATGTAACTGGAGTCACAGTATATATGCTTTCACATTGTGTTCTTTAGTTCAACATTTTTTTTCCCAAGAGTGGTTCGGTGTTGTTGTATATTGCAACTTTTCAATAATTTTCATTGCTCTGTGCTATTCTGTTCAATGTCTGCACTATAATTTATCCACTCTACTGTTGATGAAAACATGATCATGTCAGACATGGGATTCAATGTTGTGAACATTTCACATGTGTATGTATTTTTCTTGGGCACAGGTCTGAGAATGAAATTTTCATTTTACAGGTATGCGTATGATTAACATTACCTAGTAATTAACATTTTCCAAAGTGGGTGTTGAATAGATTTTTTTATTTTGGACGAATACCTTTATTTTGTTTATTTTTATGTGATGCTGAGGATCAAACCCAGGGCCCAGCACGTGCTAGGCAAGTGCTCTACCGCTGAGCCACAGCCTCAGTCCCCTGAATAGGTTTTAACAAAGAAAATTGGGAGAATGAAAGCTGCAGACAAAGAATGTCATGATAAGGACCCTAGCTAGCCCGATGGAGGCCTGGGCCCAGTGAGTGTTTCCAGGTGACTGGAGTGTGTGAGGGCTATACTAATAAGTCAAATGCAAGTAGGGACAAAAATATGGAAGACCTTAATGACTTTCTATGCAATCGAAACTCCGTATCATAGGGAGTGGGAAATCATCAAAGAAGTTCAGATAGGAAAGGGACAGGAGTGGATCTATGCTTTGATAAGAGCAGTCAGTATAAATTGCTTGCAGCATAAGGTCCAGAGAGCAGAGGACATGATTCTGCATCTGGAGGTTGACGATGACAATTGAGGGTCAGCTGGGAGACAGAATGGCTGGAGTTCCCACAGGAGGTGTCATCTTCTTTGTAGCACAGAGCCCTTTATTCTGCTCACTTCTAGAAGGTTTTGCTCTACCTTCCCTTTCTTTTCTCTTTAACAACAATGACTAGTAACTTCCTTTAGAATTCCTTAATTTATTGCCCATTAGTAAGATTTTTTATTCTAATAATAACAACCACCAGGTGGTTCTAAGTAGAGAGCAGGTGGAAAAAAGATGGATAATCTTATATTTGTCATGAATGTTAGGGATTAGCAAGGGGTACACAGGAGCCACGGGGTTTAAATAGTTCTCTGTAAAAAATGCTACATGAAAGATGCCAAACGATTTATGATTTCTCTTTCACACATGCAAATATTGAGAAAAACCCTGTCAATACCTAATGTCTGTTTACAATTTTAATAGAAAAGGCTTCACAGTGTAGGAATAATTTGTATCAAACTGTATTAACCATTGATCACCAGAAGACCAATTTAGTCTGATTGTTTTATGATGGCATTAACACACTGTTAAGGGGACCAGATGGGTCAACAAAGAAATAGATAATTATGTGGCAAAGAATGAGTTCTGTCAATCAGATTTTTCCGGCAGCACAGAAAAATACATTAACACCACCTCCCCACATCGGAGGCCTCACATAACCCTGTTTTTCAACACAGGTCTGCCATCATTTAATAGCTTTGGGGTTTGGGCTCAATTAGTTTCAATCTTTGTGGTATGAGCCTGAAACCTAGGCTGAGGCAATCACAATAAATATTTGGTAGACTCCAGAAGAATAATTGTATTCCCTAGCTATAAGCAATTAAGCACTAGATGTATTCCTTGTAAACCTTTGCAAATGCAATGAAAAACACGTTCTAAAATACAAATAATTAAATGCCTTCTTTCCTTTGGTGGCATTTAGGCAAAGGGAAATAAAAGCTTGTTGTTGTACCTAGGAGGAAAAGAGATTTTTCTGCTATAAAAATTATGATGGCTTGCATATAACCTTCTGGTAATCTTTGAGAAATCATGGAGAGTGGGATAGATGCCAGAAAGCAGATGGGGAAAGGTCCTGAAATCTAAAAGGAGAAAAAGATTGGCTTTTACAGATTACTGGGGGAAAAGTTTAATTTCAACTCCCTCCCCTCTTCTGAAATGTATTACTGAACAATTGAGATTTAAAGGGAGTTAAACAGCCTTATTCTCCAGGTTTTCTCTTCTATCCCAATCTCTTTGGGTAGCCTTTCATCTGCAATCTCTTCCAAAGATACTTTTCCATTTCTACTCATCAAGATATTTCTAGAGCATCTTACAACATGTATGGCTTCACCCAACACCTGTATATCATTACTTTTCACATTTAAACCCAAGGGCAAGATTACTCTCTGAGATGCATGTATCAAATAATAGAGAGTCTCCTGGACATAATACTGGATCATGAAACTCCATCATTTGACTACCATCCTTTCTACAATTTCTCCAGTTCCAACTTTGTTACTCTTTCTATAACCTCACTGTCTGCATCTCTGCCTACTCATGTACCCAAGTCAGAAACACAGCAGTTACTTATTAGTTGTTGTTCTCTTTATTCTCCACATCCAGTTAATTGATTTTTGTCACTTCTTCTAGGTGAAGATGTTTATATAATTTTTCATATTTCCACTGCCTTATAGCTTATGTTACTTACAGCTTGCCAAGTTGTACTCAGCTTCTAAAGGGAAAAGACTATCAAGACATTTAAAAATAATTTATTATAAGAGAAATAAAGGCTGATGGCCACAAGGCACAAATGAAAAGATGATATCAGGATAATGTGTGTGTGTGTGGGGGGGTGGGGTGGCTTTTTTCTCTGCCTTCTGGTTACTTTTGGTCCATGCACAGATACATGCAAACACTGCGGTGTAATGAGAATAAAGTTGGGAAGCTGATGGACAGAACTGTTTACTGATATTAGGAGAACAGAGGGAAGAAAAGCCAGGATATTTCTTCCCTGCTTCATTTTTGCTTTGGAGATACTTCTGGCAAGCATAGCCTTTCTCCTCTACTGTTACATTGAGCAGGTTTCGCTCCTCTATGGTTGTAGTTCTCAGTGGTTCCTAGTACTTTATTTCTTCCCCTGTTCCCTTGGTCCTAGAGCAGTAGCAGCTATCTGCTGTTAACTAGTTTCTGAATACCTCATTTCCCAGGCTAGTTCCCTTCTCTGATACTCTTGTTATTAATCCCTTCTGTATTTGAACTTCCTGAAGTTTGTTCTGATTCCTACAAGGACATTGCCTGATATGTTAGCATATAAGGTTTGTGTACTCAATTCTGTTGCTAATAAGCTCAGCTTTTTCTTATAGCTTCAGGTTGATAAACCCAATTCCCTCACAAGACCATTATTACCTAGATGCTCCATAGATGTTGCATACTCAACATAGTCAGCCTGAAGTTTGTTTCCCCAAGTTCTATGCTTCTCCCTGTACTTCCTACCAGCGTGGCTGAGTTATTCCAGCTAGAAACCTGGAAGTCACTCTACCCTCCGCATCTTCATGTCCCTATAGTCAATATTGCCACATTGCTCAGTCTGCTTATGTAATATGGCTCAAATCCACCTCTTCCTCTCTTTCCCTGATGTCTCTGTTTAAACTCTCATTGCCTATCATTTGGACAGTTAAACTGCAACAGCCTCTTAATTAGTTTCTTCAATCCAGACTTGTACCTCAATATTGCTGCCAGGGAATTTTCTTCAAAGAAAGTAGGTGCTCATTTTAGAAATTCAAATAATATATGAGATTACCAGTCTTTTCTTTTAACCATTACACTACTTCATGATGGTAACTTCTATATTGATTTTAAATATGATCATTTTCCACATGTATAAGCCATATATATAAACCATACACATATATATGCAAATATATATACACATAACATATAGATTTATTTATAGAAATGATATAGTTTACAGTTAGTTTAGCAATTTAGAATAGTGTAGGTAAAAGTTATCTTTTAGAAATTAAAATCTAATATTATTATCCTCTCTCCCTCTGAAACTTGACATGTTTCTCGATCATTTTTAGGATCCCATTCAGATGTTTTTCTAAGGCAGCCAAAAGCCTCTAGAAATAAGCCTTAGTCAGATTCCCCTACCTCATCTTTTTCTATATTATTTTTACCCTATAGTCACACTGTATTGAAGTGTCCGATGCTCCCTAAAAACAGCTGACTATTTCATACCCTCTTGACTCTGTTGATACTAATTTGAGAATGTAGTTTTCTTCACCTGGTAGAGAAGTACCTCAAAGAAAAGCCTTGGTGGGGAGGCTAATTAATCATTTATGCTTTTGAGACTTCCAGCCATCAGCTCCTCAGTTGTCTGTGTTGAGTCATATCCTCGTTAGTGGTAGAAAGCTAAGAATCTTTATATATGGTGAGATGCATCTATGAATGTCTAGCCCCATCCTCTAAATGTTTTCACTAATATAGACTTATTTAAAAATACCCATTTATTATAGGTCTTAGATGTTTATTTTCTATAACATAGATGTTAGAAAATTAAAACTAGGTAGGAAAAACAATGAATTGGACATAATTTTCCTTTGGTAACATAAGAAATTTGTCAATGCCTTCAGTATCTTCCAATTTATTGAAGTATAAGTTTTCAAAATAATTTCCAATTATCCTCTGTATTTCTGTAGTGTCTGTTGTGATATTACCTTTTTAATCATGTATGCTGGTAATTTGAAAAAAATAAATAAAATTGACAGACTCTTAGCTATGTTAACAAAGAGAAAAAAAATCAAAGAATCAACTTTTTGTTATGTCATTTTTTTCAATTGTTTTTTTTTTTTTGTTTTGATTTCAGCTCTAATTTTAGTTATTTTTTTGCCTTCTACTGATTTGCTGTTCAGTTGGTCTTCCTTTTCTAGGGCTTTGAGATGTAATGTTACGTCATTTATTTGTTGACTTTTTCTTCTTTTAAGGAATGAACTCCATGCAATGAACTTTCCTCTTAGTACTGCTTTTATAGTGTCCCAGAGATTTCAATATGTTGTGTCTATGTTCTAATTTACCTCTAAGAATTTTTTAATCTCCTCCTTGATGTCTTCTGTAACCCATTGTTCATTCAGTAACATATTGTTTGGTCTCCAGGTGTTGGAGTAATTTTTATTTTTTTGCATTGATTTCCAATTTCATTTCATTGTGATCTGATAAAATGCATGGTAGAATGTCTACTTTTTTGTGGTTGCTAGCAGTTGCTCTGTGGCATATTATGTAGTCTATTTTAGAGAAGGATCCATGTGCTACTGAGAAGAAAATATATTAGCCTGATGCAGGTTGAAATATTCTATATATGTGAGTTAAGTCAAAGTGATTCATTGTATTATTGAGATCTATACTTTCTTTATTCAACTTGTGTTTGGAAGATCTATCCAGTGGTGAGAGAGGTGTGTTAAAGTCACCCAAGATTATGTGTTGTGGTCAGTTTGATTCTTGAACTTGAGAAGAATTTGTTTGATGAACATAGCTGCTTAATTGTTTGGAACATATATATTTATGATTGCTATGCCTTGTTGGTGTATAGTTCCCTTAAGACGTATGTAATGTCTATCTTTATCCCTTTTGATTAACTTTGGCTTGAAGTCTAAGACACCCCTGCTTATTCTGCAGTTCATGTGACTGGTATGATTTTTCCCAACCTTTCACCTTTAGTCTGTGTATGTCTTTTGCTATCAGAGGAGTCTCCTGGAGGCAGCATATTGTTAGGTCTTTTTAAAAAATCCAATCTGCTAGCCTACGTCTTTTGATAGGTGAGTTAACATTTAGGGTTATTATTGAGACATAGTTTATATTTCCAGCCATATTTGTTTATCTTTATTATTTAACTTGACTTGGTTTGCCTATTTGATTAGTTTTTCCTTTAGTATACTACTTCCCTCTGCTGACTTTCATTTTTTTTGTTTCCTCTTCATGGAATATTTTTCCAAGGATGTTTTGTTATGCCAGTTTTCTAGCTATAAATTCTTTTAACTTTTGTTTACCATGGAAGGTTTTTGTTTCATTACCAAATCTGAAGCTTAATTTTTCTGGATGCAAGATTCTTGCTTGGCATCTATTTTCTTTCAGAGCTTGGTATATGTTGTTCCAGGATCTTATAGCTTTCAGAGTCTGTGTTGAAAAATCTGCAGTTATCCTAATTTGGTTTTCTCCTATATGTAATCTGATTGCTTTCTCTCATGGCTTTTAAAACTATCTTCTTATTCTGTATGTTGGGCATTTTTATTATAATGTGCCTTGGTGTGGATCGGTTGTGATTTTGTACATTCAGCATCCTGTAGGCTTCTTGAGTTGGATTTCCAATTCATTTTTTTATGTTTGGAAAGTTTTCTGATGTTATTTCATTGAATAGATTGTTCCTTCCTTTGGTTTAGACCTCTATGCCTTCCTCTATGCCACAAACTCTTATATTTGGTCTTTTATGCTAGCCCATATTTCTTGAGTGTTCTGCTCATGGTTTCTTACCATTATCCCTGTGTGGTCTACATTCTTTCCAAGATTATAAATTTTGTCTTAATTATCTGATGTCCTATCTTCCAAGTGGTGTACTCTGTGGGTGATATTTTCATTTGACCTTTTAATTTGGTTTATTGTTTCTTTCATTTCAAGGATTTCTGTTTGATTTTTTTTTAAGAACCTCTACCTCCCTGTTGAGGTGATCTTTTGCTTCCTGTATTTGTTTATGTAGCTCCTTGTCAAAGTGATCTTTCACTGCCTGTATTTGCTCTCTTATAGCTTCCTTGACTTCACAGAACATTTTAACCACATACATCCTGAACTCCTTATCTGTAATTTCTTCTGCTATGGCTGCCAATGATTCTAATAATGTGGTATCTTTGTTTGTTTGGGGCACGTTCTTCCCTTGTCTTTTCATGTTGCTCATGTGTCTTCCTTTCCAGTTCTGTGGGTCCGGGATGTTATTGTTTTTAACCCTATAGGTTTTAGTGCTCTTATAGGGTTCACGGCCTCTCCTGGCTAGCTGGAGATCTGATCTGGGAGCTACCCCCACCAAATATGGTGAGGGAGGTGAGGCAAGATGGAGGCAGTCTGCTTCCAGCACCGGAGTGTCTGGTGAGGTGGGGGAGCTGGGCGATGGAGTTGTGCTGTGGGTAGGTAGCAGCTGAGTGTCCTGTGTGGGAGCAGAGCAAAGTCTGGGAGTTCTGCAGAGGTGCTGATAGGTGATTCTGCTAAGATGCTTGCAAGCCCTGTGTTGGCTGGGAACTTTGGGCTTTTATAACTCCACATTATGTACAACCACAAGAATGGGATGCTAATTGGAATGGGTTGTGTTTTAGTCAGCTGTTTTGCTGCTGTGACTACAAGATAGGACTAGAACAATTTTAGGAGAGGAAAAGTTTATTAGAAGGCTCATGGTTTCAGAGGTCTCTGTCCATGAGCTGGCTTCATTCCTCAGGGATGAAGGTGAGGCAGGACATCATGTGGAAGAGTGTGGCAGAGGGAAGCAACTCACATAGTGATCAGGAAGCAGAGAAAGACCTCGCTAGATTCAAATGTATACCCCATAGCCAATCCCCCAATGAACCACTTCTTCCAGCTCTACTCCACCTGCCTCCAGTTTCACTCATTTGAATTCATTGATTAGGTCAAAGCTATATAACCCAATCATTTCTCTTCTGAACCCTCTTGCATTGCCTCACATGTGAGCTTTTGGGGGATACCTCACATCCAAACCATAGCAAGTTGTACTGTATATATGTATGTCACAATACACTCTACTGTCATGTATATAAATACAACAACAACAGCAAAACTAGCATATAATTCTTCACTTATCCCTTAAAATTCTAATGTAAGAGATTTTAGACATAGAAATCTTGCTATTATATCTTGAAAGTAACTGTGTAAAATAGTTAATCAGAGGAGGAGGGGGAGGAGGAGGAGGTGGCTGCACAAATTAAAGTTATTACTCTCTCTATGCTATAAATTCAGGTGGCAAAAGGAAAAGTGGACATAGTTAAACTGCTCTTAAAATAGTCTTGAAAGGAGTAACATGGGGGAGACGATATATATTTCTGCCTTATTTAAAAAATGACACATAGGATAGGAATGACCAGGTGATAATCTATTAAGTCTGGATTATACTTACATTGGAATTGATAAGCTGCCAGGAGAGCCAGCGTGGTATGACTCTGTTAGCATTCACCTTAATAATTCTGAGAAAACATGTTGGGGTGGTAAGAAGATGTCCTTAATTATTTTGTAAATTTATATTTCTTTATTTCAATTATTTTGTTTTATAAATGCCTGGCTTGTTCACATATGAAATATTTGGTGGTGATCAGTAATTCAGCACAGGCTAGTAGTAATCTACTTAGATTAAAAAAGGAATTCTCTAATCAAAGACTTTGGTAGGAATTCTCACTCTCTAGGAATTTTTGGTTGAAAACAGGGAGAATCTCTAAATGTCATCTCCAAATATTTAAGAAAAATTTGTTTGAAAAGATTTTGAGAATATATAGTCCTCTTCTTAGAATTTTTTATAGCAATAATACTTCAAAACTCGATATCACAGACTCTGCTCAGCCAGAATACTTAGATCTCAGGTGTCCTTGCAGTGTGTCACCCATCTAGTTGTTTCTCTGCGTGGACAAAGTTCAAGACTCCATTGTTATGCTGTCTAGAGACATTTTTCTGGGATCACTGTGGCTATCGAATTCCAAGTAAAGTGAGTCCTGAAGAATTGGCTTGTGAGCTGTGTCAGAGCTGTAATATGTCTGGTCAGACTCTTGTACAGTTTTTGCCCCCTTTGGTTTTATAAAGTTATAATTCCTTATTGTACTAAGAGCTATAGCTTTAATAAAATAATGACTATAGAAAGAAGTTGGCTGGATACACTAATAGTGTAAGGGCAAGGTGTCAAGGAAGTCTTCTAGCCAGAACAAAAATAGCATGAGCAAAAGCAGAGTAGTACAGAATTAGCTGGTGTATTTGTCAACATCACCTGTTAGCAAGGAAAATAGAGTGAAGAGGCAGACAGCGGGACACTTGTTCTCTTGTGGCATTTACTATATAATCCCACTACCCTGAGCCTCAGTATTTGGATGAACTGAATATGCATGTACGTATATACAGAAGGGTTCGGAATAGGGAGATAAACAGGTCCATATCTAAAGCTATTTCAAGTCTCACTTCTGGGAATTGTGGTATTTGGACTAAAATCTGCTGAGGGTTCCTTAGAATCAATGGTGACCTGGACAAAGGTTCATGTAAATACTTAAGGATCCTACCTAGAGAAAGGAGTGACCCCAGGGGTGCTAGGTGCAAATGTGTCTATGTGGCATTGGCCATTTCATTTTGAAAGGAACATAGTATTTTCAGCTCAACTGGGCTAGTCACTTTATGCTTGGCTGGTTATGATATCTACGTGCTGGTTGCTTCCCCCTGAGGCCACAGGAGTTTCTCTGTGCCATACAATTCTGCATGAACTTTGAAGTTAGGGAAGTCTGGAAGTTCTCAATGATCTTTTCTGGGTCTCTCCTTGATTACTTAGTGCATGAAGTGAAGAATAGTGGGCAGGATAACCTGTATTCACTTACTATTTAATGACCACTCCATATTACTCAGATCACCTTATATTACTGGCTGCACATCCACCTCCAGCCAGTGAGCTGAGGGCAACATGTTGACGAGGTGGTGTAAAGCTCTCTAGTTTTCTCATATGCTGCTCAGAGGGTGCTGAAGGCTCATGTTTTACCTGGTATACCTAGAAAGTGTTGAAGTCTATCATAGCCTCAGTCGTTGAGTGACTGTAGAGTCCCTTGTTGCTTGTTGAATAAATAATGTGAGCATGAAGTAAACTTTGTTGCATTAAGTCACTGAGATTTCAGGGCTATCAAGTTAATACAGCCTAACAGATAAGATAATCCATATTGAAAATGATCTTTGAAGATAAAAACACTTGGAAAGCCCAGTATTCAGGATAGGCAAGTTGTAGTTTGATGATAATTCATGTAAAAAGTTATGAGAAATGCTTAGAAAGATTAATTGCTTCACGCTTATAGACTTCAAATGTTTAAAAAATGATCATAGAGGAGTCAAGTTATTCTGGGTTGCTCTGGAGGGCAAAAATTAGACCAACATTGGAAAATTATAAAAGCTATGTAGCCATTTAACAGAGAATATTTTATCAATTCAAACTGTTCATCAATAGATGAAGATACTTTGGAAATGGTGATTTTAGGAACAGCTGAAATAGTCATGCTGAGGCGAGTTGCTGCCCAAGGATAAGGGATGTTATATCACAAAATTCTTCACTATATAAAATTGTGGTCTATAAAATTCTTCCATTGTTAAGGTTCTACCATCTGTTTACCCTAATAATGATTATAGTATCAATACTTGTGTTTTAAGTTAGGATATATTTTATTATTTACCCAGAGGGGGCCTGGCTTGCCACAACTTACCAACATTTTCATGCAACCCTTTGTGATGAGGTTTGAACATGGCCTGTTGCCATAACTAAATTGCATCAATGATGAATTGGCTAGACTAAGTTGGACAGGATCAGGAAACTAAAGCAATGTCTGCCAAGTTTGGTCAAAAGATAGTGCTGGCTGTTTCATAAACCTCAACTCAGGACATCAATACAAATACTGATTCATAGGCTCCATTTGTCAAAAGTTTAATTGATGATTTGGTTGTGGGCTCTGGCAATATGTTGAGCTCCCCCAGGTTGTTCTGATGGTTTCTTTAGTTTGGGAACTTATGCTTTGCTTCTGTGCGTGTTCATTCTCTGATATTTGTTTTCTTGTTCATTTAATAGACTTGGTGATTTGAAAAAGACCTTTTTCTATCTTAATTAAACAAAAGGAGACTTCTCCTTGCAGTGGTCAGTGGGGCAATGAGAGATGGTGGCAGAAATAATCATGTTGTCTGCAGAATGCAGGTTGAGAAAGACAATCACAAAGGATGAGAGTCATAACCTGATTGGTCACCAGACCCCTCACCTCTAATCTTGTCGCCATCTTTGAGCACATTAGGGCAGGCAAAGAAGTACCTTGGTTGGAACCCAAGAAATAATACAAGCCAATGTACTCTAGTATCTTTTTTTCAATGAATTAATTCAAAGTAACCACTGTCAGAAAAATGACCCCAAGTTGCACTTTCAGGGTGTCTTCAAAGGGTTTTTTACTTGCCCCTTAATCTGGTGGCACTGGTGGAATCTGGCTGTGACTGAGTTCAGAGCTTCCAAAGGAGCATTTCAAGGAATGAAATTCTGAAGGAGGACATGATGAGTTTCCCTTTCAGTATGGATGATAATTAGACACTGAAGGTCATGCCAGAGAGCTCTTAGGAGAGTGAATACCAGCACTTAGTCGAACCCTCTGCTCTGGATCTGAAATTTCCACATCCTGTTTTTTCTGCAAACAGCATTTGGGTTGATCGTGTACTCCAAGTCTCTCTGTGTCAGTCTTTTCCCTGGATGGTAATTGCTTTTTAGCAGGTTGAGGTAACCACATAGTCCTTTGTGCATGGGGTAAGTGTCCTGGCCTATTTTCCGTACAGTTCTCTCTCTTCCTGTAATCATCACACTCTTTAATAGGGCTTGAAATGCTTAGTTTCCTGAGTCTCAAAGACCCTGGTGTTCAGTGCCTTGACAAGATGGTGTGAACCTCTTAAGAATGATAGGTGGATTCTGATGACCACTCTCCAGCCCCAAATATATTTTGTCTAGGCTCTATCCCTACTATTGCATTTCCCTTCAGCAAACACTCTGTCCACTGAGTCTTTATTGTAGTCTGTAATAATTTCCAAAGCTTTAGTTGACTGGTCTGTTTGGGAGGATGAATCAAAGCCCTCTAGTGAACCTAAAAGATCAGAAATCGAGGGTTGTTTCAGGAAATTAGGAATGTTTATAGATGTGTTACGGTTTAGATATTTGGTGTCCCCCCAAAGCTCATGTAAGACAATGCAAGAACATTCCAAGTTGAAATTATTGGATTATGAGAGCCTTAACTCAGTGAATCAATCCACTGATGGGATTAACTGGGTGACAACTAAAATCAGGTAGGGTATGGCTGGACCAGGTGGGCCATTGGGGGATTGGTATGCATTTTGTATTTGGCAAGTGGAGTCTCTTCTTCTTCTGATCATTATGTGAGCTGCTTCTCTCTGCCACATTCATCCACCATGATATTCTGCCTCACCTCAAACCCTGAGGAATGGAGCTTGCTTTCTGTGGACCCAGACTTCTGAAACCATGAGCCTCTGAGTAAACTTTTCCTCTCCTAAAATTGTTCTTATCAGGTCTTTTAGTCACAGAGTGAAATCACTGACTAAAACAATGTGGAAAATAAACCAGTTGCAGAAATGCTTGACTTACACATATCTAGAAGCTTCAACTGCTGTGATCTCTTTCCATGAGTGTGATTTCCCCTTTCTTTTCTTTTTTTTTTTTTATCTTTTATTGATTTTATTTTTTAAAATAAATGACAGCAGTGGAATGCATTATAATTCTTATTACACATATAGAGCACACTTTTTCCTATTTCTGTATATAAAGTGTGTTCACACCAATTAATGCCTTTATACATGTACTTTGGGATTTTTTGCATTGCAATTCTTATTACACATATATACCACAAGTTTTCATATCTCTCTTTGTATATAAAGTATGTTGACATCCAATTCGAGTCTTCATACATGTACTTTGTATAATGATGTGCATCACATTCCACCATCCTTGCTAACCCTCTGGCCCCTCCCTCCCTTTCCCTCCCACCCCTCTTCCCTATCTGGAATTCATCTAATCTTCTCATGCTTTCCCTCCCTATCCCGCTATGAATCAACCTTATATCAGAGAAAACATTCGGCATTTGTTTTTTGGGGATTGGCTAACTTCACTTAGCTTCATCTTCTTCAACTCCATCCATTTACCTGCAAATGCCATGATTTTGTTCTTTTTTAATGCTGAGTAAAATTCCATTCTGTATATATGCCACATTTTTTTTATCCATTCATCCACTGGAGGACATCTAGGTTGGCTCCACAGTTTAGCTATTGTGAATTGTGCTGCTATAAACATTTGATGTGGCTGTGTCCCTGTAGTATGCTGTTTTTAAATCCTTTGGGTATAGTCCGAGGAGAGGGATAGCTGGGTCAAATGGTGGTTTCATACCCAGGTTTCCAAGGAATCTCCATACTGCTTTCCCTTTATTTTCCATCTTGGCATATTTCAGAGCCTAATACAAAAATCTTTGTCTATAGGAAGGACTCGGGTAATAGTCTTAGTTTAAAATGGATAGATAGGTTGATGAAAAAACAAACTCTATTGTCAAGAGGCAGAGTAAAGTTCAAGGAGGAAACTTGCTGGAACCAATATACAGTCTGTATCCATAGTGTGACCCTGACTGCCTGCAGCTGTACTGGTTTACTGCTGTAATGTATTAGTTGATAGTCCCTCCATTTACTCAAATATGTTGGATAGTAAAAATACAATCACCCATACATAATATTCTCAGATCTTTTATTAAGTATTATTTATTCTTGTATTTGATTCAAATAATCTTGAATGGGTTTTTATTTTGAAAGTGATGAAGCAAATTTTAATGGTCAGTAGGGGATAAAGAGGTTTAATCCCAGTTATCCAGAAACTACTTATGTAGCACATGTAAAGTTTGGGGATAAAGAGGTTTATCCTAGTTATCCAGACATTACTTATGAAGCACATGTAAAGTTCTACCAGGCAGGGGATTAAAGGATGTATTTAAAACAATTTCAATCATAATTAGTACATTTTAAAAAGTTTTGGTATTCTGAAAAAAAAAACCCAAATTATCCCCATATGTTTTCAGGTATGTAAAGTATCACTACAATATGTAGCATTTATTCCCATATACTGTTCAGGTCAAACATCATGTAGATATGTAGAAAATAAAATGTTCATGTTTGAGAAGATTGTAACATAGTAAAGCCATGATGAACCATACTTCAGCTTCCATAAGCCATAATCGACTATGGTTTTCTATTTTATCCTTTCAAAGGAAAGAGATATGCCACATGGAAATAAATTGGTTTAGTAAATTTAGTTTTAAAAAGAAGAAAGGAGTAAAAGCAATGGTCCCTCTTGATTTCTTGAGGTTGCCAAGTACTCAGTTCTTGATCTGTCCAGTTCCCTGTACTTTCTCTTTTTCTTTCTGTATGAGGCAAGGATTCCGAAATGAATGATCAATCTACAGACTGAATGCTTCCACAATCAGTAAGAAAGTGTTCAAAACCTTTTACTGGGCTGTCCATAGAGCTAGAAGAGTGGGCGTAGCCTTTATTTGAGAGTTTTTCAGTGTAGAGCATTGAATTGGCTAATTCTGAGTTGAACAGAAATTTCAGTTTGTCAAAATCCTTATTCCTAAATTGAACACTGGTTTCCAGTTCCCTAGGTCTCTTGACCCAATATGATTTGCTGATAGTAGAAATGCAAAATGATAGATAGCAAAAAGCTGTGTGGCTGGCAGTAACCAAGCCTTCTAAACCCAGGTGGGAGGGACACAGCAACAGTTAAAGTGGATTCTAGATTAAGACATAGTGGTGCCACTTGAAGATTTGAACATAGGCAAAAACAAAGAGCATCCTTGGGGAATGTACCACCTTTGCAAATGGGGGTGTTCTAACCCTTGTCCTCTGTACCAAAGATGTATTTTCATTTGGAAAATGGAAACCCAAAGAGTCCCTCATCTGGTCCATTCACTATATCCTGAGCAGGATACACTGTTCCCTCACTCATCACTGTACAGAATACATCCACCTCCTTTTGGCTGATCTGAATCTGGTCCTTCCTTCGAGGACAAGCTCGATTCTGGGCTCCCTCACCTTCAGCCATCCTAGCCCAAACACAAAGGATTGTTGCCAGTGTCTTCATCACCTTTCATTTACAACTAGGGCCCTGGCTGTGGCTTTTCTTTATCTTGACAGCTTTATAAATGGCATAGAGCCTTGTTTCCCTAAAATGGTTTAAATGGGAAGCCTACCCAGGAGCAGCCACCAGTGCTGAGCACTTCTTCCGGCCTCCTCTGGCCTAATGAGCCCTCGATTATTGTTTGGCATTATTAAATGTCAACAATAGGATGGCTCCCCTCTGGGAACTCAATGAAAGTGGCAAGAAATATAAGATTAGAATTGAGGAACCACACAAATAGCTTTTATTTATTGGCAGAGGGGAGAAAAAGCTGCTAAACATCATCTCAGTGTTCCTCTTTATCAACTCTTGTCAACTTCTCCTTTTCCTCCTTGAGGGCAGTGGCTCTATCTTTGTACGATGTAACACATTAGAGCGACAAGTTTTATTTCAGTAATGATATTAATAATGGAGTTAGAAAACACTGATTTGCCAATCGTTTAAAAGGAAATTTAAGCTGCAAATGATTTCCTGCTCACATTTCTATATAATGGCTTTCTCTGACTCTGAGGCTAGAGGTTATGAATCTAGCCCTCTGGAGGAATTGGAAGGAAACTTGGATTTATTTAGCACTTCCGGTGTATCAGGCCCAGAGTTAATGCTTGGTTTGGTTTGAATGCATCCTGTCCAAAATTCAGACTTGACCAATGTGATGATAGTAAGTTTAGAGAGAAGGATCCATACTTCCTCCAGCCCTTTAAGAGGTGGTTAGGGCAGGAGGGTTCCTCCCTCTTGAATGGGCCTAGGTACCATCATAGGAGGGCTTGACACAGGGAGTTTGTCTTCACAGGGCAGAAGGGCCCAAGGGGAACAAAGTGTTTCTCACCTCTGGAGGATTCAGGGGTCAAAGCACCATCTTAAAAATAGAGAGTAGCCTCCCCAGACACTAAACCTACCTGTCTCCTGGGCTTTTCAGGCTCTGGGATGTAATAATACATTTCTATTCTTTATAAAATACCCAGACTCAGGCTTTCTGTAATAGTAGAACAAAATGAACTAGGTTACTTGTTTCTTGCATTTGCCTGTGAAGTAGGTATCAATGGTCACATTTCTTAGATGAGAGAAAGGAGAAGTAGGAGATGAAACAACTTGCCCTAGATCACACCTATGTGAGGAGTAGAGCTAGAATTAAAGTCAAAAGTAATTTCCCCCAAAGTATCCTGTTAGGTAAAGACATTGGGATATGGTAGTGGGGTGAGAGACTCAGGGTAGGAGGGGTGGTGGATGTTTTCCTCTGCCTTTGCATTGTTGGCAGATTTCTCACCCTGATATCAGAAGACAGAGGGCCCTGGACATCTTCATATGGGTAGAGATAATGTAGGTTAATGACTCTTAGAGCATGGAGTTTAGAGAGAAGGATCCATACTTCCTCCAGGTTCCAGAGACCTCATGGCCCGGCCCGGCTTTGCCACATGTTTCTTTACCTGTGAGATGGAGAGGCCAGCATGTATCCTTCCCATACCAGTGAGATTTGTCATTCTTGCTGTGATTGACACTTGTTCCTACTAAGGAATTCATTATAAATAATTTGTTATAGTTCACCTGAATTTTTGGATTTTAAATGAAGTAACAAGCCTATTTTAATGTATATTACTAAAAAGAAAGAAAAGACTCTAAACATTGAAAAAAATTAACATTTTATTTGCCGCCTAATATGTTTATTCTTTGATTCTTTATAGAAAGAGCTTGCAGTCCCCTGTCTTACACCATTAGCTCATTATAATTATATCATAAGGGAAATATACATATTATTTAGATAGAGGAGCTGAGAGACAGGATTTAATCACAGACCTGGTAATTATAAAGCCAAGCTCATTTTATTATACTTCATGATTTTTCTGTAGTGCTTAAATGGGAAGTTACACACAGAACAATTACAAACATAGGATGATGACCAACAGTGGGGGGATCAGGATATTTTGAAGGAGGGAGGGTGGGTGGACAGTATTTTATCATAGAATTTGGTATGTATACAACTATTCCCTGATTCTGTGCCCATGGCAAATACTGATCATTGATTAACACTCTAGTTTATACTAAGTAAGTAGGTAGCCACAGAATTTTTTTCAACACAACGTTCCAAATATAACATATAAAATATAATTGGTATTTCTGTCAAACAAGAATGGGGGGTATATTTGAGTATCTGAGTATAAAAGAAGACTTTGAGGTATAGATAGAAGAAATCATAAGAAAAAAACATGGATTTTCATTTTATAAGGAAGGCTTTCAGGAAATATGGTCAACAAATATACAAAAAACTATCTAACCTCTCTAGCAATTACAGAAATGCAAATTAAAACTACACTGAGATTTCACCTCACTTTGACCAGGATGATAATTAACAAGAATATGAGTAATAATCAATGTTGGGAGCTGGGGTTGTGGCTCAGTGGTAGAGCACTTGCCTAGCACGTGTGAGGCACTGGGTTCTATTCTCAGCACTACATAGAAATAAAATAAAGATATTAAAAAAATGTTGCTGAGGATGTGGGGAAAATGATACAATCATAGATTTCTGGTGGGACTGCAAATTGGTGCAACCACTCTGGAAAGCAGTATGAAGACTCCTCACAAAACTAGGAAAGGAGCCAACATTTGACCTTGTTATCCCACTCCTCAATGTATATCCAAATGAGTTAAAATCAGCATACTACAGTTACACAGCCACATCAATGTTTATAGAAGTTCAATTCACAATAGCTAAGCTATGGAACCAACCTAGCTGCCCTTCAACAGATAGATAAAGAAAATGTTGCATACACACACACACACACACACACACACATACATACATACATACATACACAATGAACTCTTACTCAGCCATAAATAAGAATGACTTTATGACATTTGCTGGTAGATGGATGGAACTGGAGACTATCATGCTAAGTGAAATAAGCCAGTCCCTCCAAAATCAAAGGTTGAATGGTCTCTCTGATGTGTGGATGCTAACACACAACAAAGTCTGGTTGGGAAGAATAGAAATTCAGTAGATTAGACAAAGGGGAACGAAGGGAAGGGGGATAAGGTAAGACAGTGGAAGGAATCTGACACAACTTTTCTATGAACATATATGAATACATCACAGTGAATCTCAACAGCATGTACATCCACAAGACTGGGATCCTAATTAGAATAAGAAATACTCCGTGTTTGTATAAATATGTTAAAATAGACTCTATTCTCATGTATAACTAAAAAAACAAATTTTACAAATAAAGGAAGTCTTTCAGGGAGAGGAATATATTCAAGAAATCCTTTATAATATAGTTGATAAATATGAGGATGTGAAAGAGTAGAAAGAAATTCTAGCACAGTGGCTGTGACTATGGACCATGAACCATGGAGTCAAAATATGCTGTTCTAAATTCTATCTCTGCTACTTGCTGTATGTGACTCTAGGCAAGATTCATTTCTTTGTTTTATTTAAGTTTCCTTGTCTAGTAAAATGGAAAAACAAGAGAACCTATTTCATGATGCTATTGTGAAAGTTAACTTAGATAATTTACATACACCATGTAGGGTCGTGCCTAATATGGAGTAAGTGTTAATATAAATGTTAGACAAACATGGAGAAACTAAGAAAAAGTAGGAGATGGTAGAGTACAACCTATGCCCAAGGTCTTTCTTTTCTCCCTTGTATGCTACTCAATATTTTCTTCCACCTTTTAAAGTCAGATAACAAAAACAATCGGAATCACCATGTTATGCATTTATACATGCCAGTGTTCCATCCCAATGAATTTTACTCTGTCATCTCATGGATTCTCAATAACCCCAAGACAGTTCAGCCCCATGGGAAATCTTGCTGACCTGTCATTTATCCTGTTTTTCTGCAGCTAAAGCCAAATACACATTCTTGCCATTGTGGCAATTTGGAAAATAATTCATGTCACCCTAGTACTTTTTCAATAATGTTGATTTAACAATGTGTTTAATCAGGGAGAGTTAAGGCCTCATTATGCCATAAAGTGTCTGCAGTAAGGAGTTACCTTTAAATATTCAAAATAATTCATTTCAATTTATGGGGCCCATTTGTGTTATAATACTCAGCTACAATACCCCAGGGATACCTGGGTAGTCACTAATGAGCTAAACTATCTTTTTAGCAATCTGCTAGAAAAGAAAAAAAAAAACTTTGATATATTGCTTCAAAGCTTCTTTACTTATGCTCTTATGCTCATGGCTTCACATACTAAATCTTTAGAGATGGTGTTTTCTAAAGTAAGTTCTCAGGGAAAAAAATCAAATTTTAGTGCTGTCCCTCACAGAGCAAAAAATCAAAGATGAAAAGACATAATTTTTTCCTGCTGAAATCTCAGAATACTCTACTAACTTCAGTTCCATTTTCTAATCAATTATTTTAAGTGGGCAGGTGGTGAGTTGGTCAAGGGGAGTCAGTAGTTGTCCTTTTCCTGTGTGAAGAGATAGTCCCATATCTGGTCACTAAATATACCTTTTCCAGCCTCAGTCCTAAAAAGAGGACTGAATTTTATATATACTAAATAGAATCTCTTTAAGAAATAAGTTGTTTTCTGTGGAATCCAGCAGCTGAATCTTTGGAGAAGGCTGCAGATCAGGGTGCCTGGACCACTCTCTCTGCAAGCCAAGGCCTCTCACTCAAAAACATTTAGCTGCAATGGGATGCAGAATCCAGACAGGTGGTCATCAGATGACTCAAGAGGGTAACTCTCCTCAAATTACTCCTAACCAAAATTCTATGACATTTGGATATCTCTTGTTTAAAGCATCCAAAGAACTGAGATGTGATGATTATGAAGAAGTTTTCTCCTGTTCTCAAATGAGCTAAAATGAAAAATGTCTCATTTATAATCTCAAATGAGCCATTTTTTTCATGTTATCTCAACTCTTTCCCTCAATAATCAGTGTACACAGGGAATTATATCATTCTTGATGTTGAAATATGGCTGTAAAGGACAACACTGGTCTTTGATCTGCATTTTACATTCTTACTCCCAAACTAAAACTGAAGTTGAGCTAAATGACTAATTGCAAATCCATACATATTAAATACATTAAAACATGAATGTGAATTTGGGATTTGATTGTTAGGCAGAATTATTATGGCATTATGTGACTAATAGAGATCCTAGTCTTATAGCTTCCTGGTTAGGGGATATTTCCTTCAAAGGATTAGTTGTCTTATTTTCATATGTTGCCCAGAGTCTGGGATATATAAGGCTTGGGAGGAGATTGAGTAGGGTATTTCTTACTTGTGATCGTACTGCATTTGGCCAAATTTTTCAACACCCAATTTATTCTCAAATAGCTAAGATTTAGTTGTGACTGAGTAATATTGCTATATCAGGATTTTTGATACCAAAGATTACTCACATTTCAAATCTTGCTATATCTTTTGGACACTGTCACAGATGGTTATCTGGCCATCTCTTCATTGATGAGAAGACAGAGTGAGTAGTGGTAAGTGTATAAGAAGAAGAAAAAATCAAAGATAATTTCCCTTATAGATAATGTACTAAGTATTCTCTACTAAGTACTTATCACACCGAGATTCAATTGCCTTAGCTGTAAGCTGGTAATAATACTGCTCTGCAACACTGTGAGTTTTGAAGAAGCAGCATGTGAATTAAGTAAAATGTTCAGTATAATGCCATATATAACTACAATGACTGAGTACTTACCATCTACTAGGCACCAAATGCTTTTATATGTATTTACTTTGGTCATCCTCATTACAAACTAAAATTGATGTTATTATTACTATCATCATTTTATGGATAAAGAAAATAAGATAATAATAATTAAATAACTTGCTGAAAGTTATATAGTTAAGTGATGGTCTCTAGTTCTTATAATTTTTTTCCAGATAAATTTAAAATATATTTTAAACCCTAGAAATATTTAAGAACACAAAATAAATTACTTCCAAAGGCAACAAATCTTTCCTAAGAAAGAAGTGTCCTATGGTTATTTTAATGGCACATGGAAATTGAACATGGCTCATGGAAATTGAAACTAAAAAGTTAAACCTCCCATAAGTGAGGCTAAGGAGAAACCAGTTAAGGAAATTTCAAGATTGTCAGAAATTAGGCGTGGTGCATAGAAATCCCAAGGGTTCACAAACATAAAGCCAACTGGCATCTACTCTCAAATATTTACATGACACCTTAATTGGGTGCATGGGGATAACACACTAAAGGCTGGATGAAGAAGGAGAGCTGGCAGAGGACATCCCTGAGGTCAAATGGACCTCCCTGAATGCCAGGCAACAGCAAGAAAAACAGGGCAGAACTAATGGAGAGCCCTCCTCCCACTATTCCAATACACATGGAGTTTTCATGTATGTAAGATGGTGCCAGAGTCTGGCTGGAGAGATCCCATCCCTCATGATGCATGAGCCTCAGCAAATGAACAACAATATCCGTTTGAAGGTTGAGATAAGGCAAGAGTTAAGAGAGAACCATATGAAGTACACTGAATCTTGACTGAAAAATTGGGGTAGGCTAACAGGGTGAAGGGATTTTTTTCAAAAGCACTAAAAGTCAAGTTCAAAGAGGATGCAGAGGGAGAACTCCCCCAGTGACCCCAAAAGTTGAGCTGTATAGCTAAGAAAGACATTTTGTAGTATAGAATCTTGGAGACTGGACTATGAAGCATAAAAATATGTCTATTATCTTGGTGGTATGCAGATCCTTACCTCTACTAAGGGAAAGTTCTCATCAAAGAACACTTAAAGCCAGGATATACTGAATCCTTCTAAAGCAGAAAAGAAAAGAAAACCTAATTGAAGTAAAAATTAAATTGACTCAGCTTTATCTTATTGATGATCTGAGAGAAGTTGTGTGACTTTTGAGGTAAACATTCATTTCAGTCTCTGCTTTGTTTTTCTCTTTTTGCACTTATGCACAATGTCTGGCTCGCAGAAAAACAAAACTAATCATGGAACAGAGAAGTGGGAAAAAAATGAGACTTATAACTTAAAGTATAAAACTATCAGTAGAAGCAGAACCACAGAATGTGCTGATGTTTGAATTAGTACTCAATGGCTTTAAAATAACTCTTACGTTTATAAATAGATGGTAACAATTAGAAACGAAAACTTTCAGTGGAGAATTGGAAACTAGATAAAAGAATTAAATGGAATTACAGTAAATGAAAGATATACTACAAGAAGAATTTGATGGACTTAACATTGGATCAAACCTTACAGAAGATCAGTTAACAGAAAGATAGTCTAATAGAAAGTAACAAAACTAAAATACCGGGCTGGGGTTGTAGCTCAGTAGTAGAGTGTTCACCTAGCATGTGTGAGGTCTTGGGTTCGATCTTCAGCACCACATATAAATAAATGAATAAAATAAAGGTCCATCAATGACTAAATATATATATATATATATATATATATATATATATATATATAGTCATATATGTGTTCACATGTGTATATGTGTACTTATGCGTACACATATACAATATATATGTATTGTGTCCACCTATAACTAAAAAAATTAGTTAAAAAAACACTAAAATACCAAGAAAGAATAAATAAATGAGTCAAGTTGTTGAACAGATCGATCACATATGCATGGAAATTTTAAATCATCTAACAGATGGGAAATCAGAGAGAGCAGAGATAATGTGCGAGAAAAAAATTACAGTTATTAGAGATAAGAATTTTCCAGTATTGAAAATTCATCTTACAGTCACTCTGCATGATTGTCATTTAACTTCTTAGATCTGAGGGTTAATGTCTTTAGCCAACATGTAATAGAAAACCCATCTATATATCTTGTACTTAAACTGTTGAAAACCAAAGATAAAAGGAAAAAAACAGAAAGCATCTAGAGTGGTATTTAGAAACTATAGCATGCAGGCCAGATGTGGCATATGAAATGGAGTTCACATCCCATGGCCGAATGAGGATTTTTTAAGTGATTGTTACATAAATGCTTACAAAATATCCTCATTTTCTCCATTTGACCTAAAATGTCTAAAATATCTGTTACTGGACATTTATAGTCAAAGTTGGGCAACCTTTGAACTATTATATTTAGGAGAGTGATATTGATAAAGTTACAGGGTTCTCATGAAGATAGTGGAGGATAGAAAACAAGGGAACAAGAGTTTTTAAAGTGCTATAGAAGAAGAAGAAGAAAAAAATTTCTGATTTGAGATTAGAATTTTTAGAATTAGAATAACAAATCACTATTTATTAAGTTTGGTGACTTGGACTGCATAGAACCAGTTCCACAGACCATAGTAATTGAACCTAGGAGCCAAAGTTAAACAGTGACGAGCAGTTGTTAAGATCCGCAGTTGAATTAAAAAAAAAAAAAAAAAAAAACTAGGAAAACTAAAATAGGAAGTTAGGTCAGGTATGCTTTAAAATAACATGGAGAAAAGGGCAGGTAGTTTTGATAGGGACAGTCAGTTTTAGCTTATGTGTTGGCTCTACATGGTGAATACATTAGATTGACATCAGGGGAAAGGCATAGATCAAGTTATACTTCCTCAGTGTATTTTTTTTGAGAGAGAGAGAGAGAATTTTTTTATATATATATATAATATATATTTTTAGTTTTCAGCGGACACAACATCTTTGTATGTGGTGCTGAGGATCGAACCTGGGCCGCACGCATGCCAGGCAAGCGTGCTACCGCTTGAGCCACATCCCCAGCCCCCCTCAGTGATTTTATAACAACTGCTCTCAGCAATGGTTTTCTACTCTGCAAAAGAGTTAATATCTCACCTATCTCATATTGTTGATTTGCAAATCAAAGAATGAGTGAATATCCTGAACAATTAAAAGGCTCTTTGAATATTTCTACAATACAGGTTGAAATACTACTAATAAAACCACCAAAACTACCACCAATAAAAATCATTCAATGCATTTTTATGCTCCATGGATATAGTTGTAGAAAAAGAGGGGATTTTTTTCTACTTCCTGTCCTAGAAAAATTACTCTAAAAATGTTGAATTTTTGCATGTCACACATCGAAAGAAATAGACCTATAGGGACACATTCTGAGAACATTGAGTAAAATTCTAAAATTCTTAGGTTCAGAAAAATTTGAAAGAATGGGAGACTTTTCCTGGTAGCCTTGCAGAAAAGAGACTCAGGGATCCCAAAAAAGAAATTGGAAAATCATACAAACTCATGATTGAAGTCTCAACTGAGCCAATCCTTGCAGCATGGTCCTGGGAAAACTCACTAAGCTGGTTGAGTCTCAGTTCCTGAATTTGCTAAGTGAAGATAGATAATACTAATTCATGATGCCAATGTGGGGGTTCAGTGAGATAATTCTAAGAAAATAAAACATAGTCTACTTTTGCATAGAACTCTAACATAATGGAGGAAGAATAATTTTAATTACTTTAAACCAGTGGGAATTGTATAGAAGTGTAATCAGTTGCTTCTCTTTGGTTAAAAATTCAACTATAAGCATGGTATAAGATATTCAAATATCACTACATATAGTTGGACTACATGATATTTAAGGACCTGTTAAATCTTCAGGTCACATTTGAACAATTTCAGTAAGTAGGACTGTATATCATTTCCCAACTCTATTCTCATTACTCTGCAGGAGTTGCAGATATCTGAGCATGGGGTAGAGTAGGGGTTGGTATAGATCTATGTATAAGCCTGATTAGAAGAGCAGAGCAAACTGAGAAGCTAAGAGACCCCAAAAGGCTCTCTTATGGGACATCTATCAAAATTATAGTCCTTTGCCTCTTCATGGGTTTTCATAATTTGTTCTTATTTTAAGAACAAAAACATCCAATAGATCTTCATGGAAAGTGTTAAAGATTTTACTAAATGTCAGATGAGATTTTGGAACTGTTTAATAAACTCTAAGAGGAGATATTCTTCAAGCTAAGAGGAAACATTAGATTTTGTGATACTCTGTAGATGTTTTATTTATGAAAGAAACAAAACTAATAATGGAAGACATGTCTGCTAAAATGACTAGAAATTGCCAGACTTGTGGACATGTTGTTGTTTGTCTCATGCTTTAATAACATATAGCGGTCTGGCTTGAAGAGAAGTTCTCCTGTTAGTATTATATCAGCAATGATGACTTAACTACAAAGGAACACATAGAGAAATGTTCTTAATGGAACATTTGAGGGCTGTTGGATAGACCTATCTGCCATTCTGGCAAAACAGATATTATGATTACCATTCACTTGCCAGGAGATTGTTTTTCCCCTGAGAAGTTAATGTTTTTCTCTGCCTGAGAGGTCTTAATTTTGTAATTTGATTAAATTAGAATCTACATGGAAGGAATATACACTGGAAGAATCTAAATTGTCCTGATTTATTTTTACCTGTCCTGATTTATTCATTACTTTCTTTCCCCATTTACATATATGTGAAAAATTAGCCCTGAAATTTTGTGAGTAATCTGATTCTCACCCTTAAAGAATAATTTGGGGCCCTCTGTAGTCAAAATAGCTAAATGATATACATAAAAGTTTTTTTCCACTGGTTTTACTACTCTATTATTTCTCCATTCTTCTCCTTTGGGAAGATTGCAGAGAATATAGAGAAAAAAAGCTCTGAAACACAAGTTACAATGATAATGGGCCACAAGTGCAGGACTCCACCTGCAGAGGAGGAAGAACTATATTTCTTATCCAATGAGGTCTTATCTAATGAGGAAACTTGTGTTTGGCAATTCCAACAGTCGTTTTTCATGTCGGCTTTAGGTTACCCTGTGGTTCCATAAAATGTTGCAGTATAAAGAGAAAATCCAAGAGTCTGAGTACTGGGAAAGTTCATATTGAATTCAGATTTTTCATAAGATAAATTTAAAGAGGCTAGACACTTTCCTGATTTGGAAAGGTGGAAACTTCCTGAAGTAATAGGGCATGCAAATAATGGAGAAGATGTAGATGAAGAGGATACTGATGATGATCATGGTAATAATAATCCATTTACATCACTATAGTGATTGCATTTTACAAAGCATTTTCATATACATTGCCACTAGAACCTAACCAGAATTGAGCAAGATTGCTTAAGAAAGGTTTATTACCCTTGTTAGTGACATGTAACATGCATACAAGAATTTACATCAAAATGTATAGTGCAATGGATTTTCATATGTTGAATGTTCCATGTGAACTACTTAAAGAACATACAGATCATTACTAGCTTCCATGTGTCCTTCTTTATGCCTACTTAATCACTAATACCCTCAACATAATAGGTAACCACCTTCTTAACTTCTAGTACCGTGGCTTTATTTTGCCTCTGCTTTCTTAAACTGTAAATAAATTCAAACACATAATGTGTACTTTTTTGTTTTTTGGCTTCTTCCATATTATGTTTTTGAGATTTATCCTTAATTCTCATTGCATAATATTGTATTTTGTGATTGTACTACAATTTAAACATTCTAGTGGCATTCAGGTGGTGTTTATTATTAACATTTTTAACTTTTTTTTTCCCTGGGTGTATACCTAGGAATGACACTGCATACATGATAGGGTATGTGCATATGACTAAATTCGGAATACGTTTTTCCCAACAGTTATCAAAAGTGGTTGATCCAATCTCCAACTAGCAATATAAGAAACTTTTCATTTCCACAAATCCTCATTCAGTACCTGATATTTTGTGTATTATTAATTCATTTTGATGGGTGATTTTTCACATTTTGAAAATGGAGACCCAGAAGCACTGTCATAGGAAAAGCCTAGAGTATGAATCTTGTGCTAACATAGCACTCTTTAATCCTAATATGACATTTCTTTCCTTGGCAAAAAAAGGCTAGATATCAGCAGCATAGAATATGACAAATAGCAAAATGTAAGTTGAGGTTTCTTTTTTATCTGTGATATATTATTACCATTTCTTACTGCAAGAAAAAACATGCACAAACTAAAATAAAAATATATTCAATTACTGTTCTTAGACCTACTGAAGATCTCTGGGAAAATCATCACCCTGAAATCTAGAGATACAGGTGAATCCAGAAAGTCATAGCTGCAATTTGTTTTTGTTGTCAATTCCACTGAATTCATAACTTAGCATATAGAAATAACTTAACACTTTGGAGGTAAAGTTGAGGAAGAACTGGAGACTGAGTATTCAGAGATGCTCACTTGTAACCACCACCTAATAGGATATCAATATAAAAATAATGCCCTTTAGCTGGAATAGCTTAAAAAATATAATGGCATCATATAATAGTTTCTTGTGATTTTATCTACATAATAAACTGAAAGCAACTAAGATGTCCTTTAATAGATGAATAAACTATATTATATACATGCAATAGCATGTATAATGAATGAATCTTAAATGCACATTACTAAGTAGACAAGTCTGAAAAAGCTACATTCTTTATGTTTTCAGTTATATGAGATTCTGGAATAGACAAAATTATGAACATAGAGATGGTAAACAGATCAGTGGTTGTCAAGAATATGGGCAGGGAAGAGGACTGAATAGATGAAGCACAGGAGATTTTTTTAAGGTGTTGAAAGCTATTCATCAAGTCACTGCAATGGTAGATAAGTACCTTGTAGGTTTATGAAAATTCATAAACTTTACAGAACAAAGAGTAAACTTTGTATTATGCAAATTTAAAAAAATATTTAGGAAGTTGAAGTGTTCCAGGATAAAATTCAGACACTAACAAAAGAACCTATATTGTAAATGTATACAATAATCCTACCTGAGGAGTTTGGGGAAGAAATGCTGATCTAAGTATCCTAAAATGAGTGGAGACAATAAGACCAAGGAAAAATGAACTGTACTTAAGCATAGTTCTCTCACTGATAATTATTTCCCATGCTGCATTGGTTAAAAGATTTGAAAGTACCGATCATGCACACTGGAATGGAACAGTTGTTACATGTATCAGAGGTTAGGAGATATTTCTCACTGGTGATGTAGAAACTTATAGATGAGCAATGGGAGGGAACTAGAATAATAGTTACAATGAACAGAATTGGAGACTTCAGTTTAAAGTCATATTTTGCTTAATACAGAAACAGATGGTTACATGTAAAAAACATATGTATATAGTCAGGAGTAGTACACACATTTTCTCTGTCAGCAGAGAATGCATAGAAGTAATTGCTCTCCAGTAACAACAAACAGTGTCCAGTTTTAATTTTCAGATGACTTGACCCTTAAAGATCCTTGTGGATCTCCCACAAAACTGTTAGAACTGATAAGTGAATTCATTGATGTTGCAGGATATAAAATCAACATACAAAAATCAATTGCAGTCCTATATATTAACAATGAAATAGCTGAAAATGAAAAATTTTTCAAATTCTATTTATGATAGCATCAGAAAGTATAAAACACTTAGGAATAAATTGAACCAAGAAGGTGAAAACTGCACATTGAGAAAAATAAGATAATGATATAAGAAGTGGAAGAAGCAAATAAATGAAAAGATATTCTATGTTCATGGATAGAAGGGATTAACATTGATAGAATGTTCATACTACCCAAAGTGATATATAGATTCAATGCAAACCCTATCAAAATTCAAATGACATTTTTTCACAGAAATAGAAAAATCCTAGGACTCATAGCCATTAATAGCCAAAGTAGCTTTGAAAAAGGACAAAGTTTGAGGCATCATACTTCCTGATTTTAAATTATATTACAAAGCTACAATCATAAAAGCAGTATGTATTGGCATAAAATAGACATCTAAACCAAAGGAATAAAATTAAGAGTCCTAAATCCCTGCATATACAGTCAGCTAACATTTGACAAAAATATAAAATAGGTAAAGGATAGTCCCTTTACCAAATGTTGCTTGGGAAACTGGATATTCACATACATCATTCCAAAAGTTAACTTGAAAATAATTAAAATACTTGAATGTAAAAACTAAACTGGTAAATTTTCTAAAAGAAGACCAAAAAAAACCAAAAAACAAAAAACCCTCACTGGCATTGGCATTAGCGATGCTATCTTTTGGATATGAGACCTAAACTAAAAACATCAAAAGCCAAAATAAATAAGTGGGACTATGTTAAATGAAAAAGATTCTGCACATCAAAAGAAACAATACCCTAAAAAGACAACTTATGGAATGGGAAAAGACATTTGCAAACCATATATCTGAGGAGGGGTCAATATTGAAAATATATAGGAAAATAACTCAATAGCAAAGAACAATTTGGTTTAGAAATGGACAAAGGACCTGAGCAGACATTTTGCCAAAGAAGACAAACAAAAGGCCAGTAGATACATGAAAAGATGCTGAAATCACTAGTCAGCTGGGAATCGCAAATCAAAACCACAATAAGGTATCAAGTTTCAACTCATGCGATGACCAAGACCAAAAAGACCAGTGATAGCAAATAGTGTATCATTGATGGAAAAGTAAATTAGTATAGCTAATATGGAAAACAGTATGGAAGTACCTTTAAAATTAAAAGTACCATAAGATCCAGCATTTCTACTTTGAGTACATATCTGAAGGAAAAAAAATCACTATCTTATAAAAAGATATCTGTATTTCCATTTTTGTTGCAATGTTAGGCACAATAATCAAGACATGAAAAAATGTCTGAGAGATGACTAGATAAAGAAATTGCACTGTATGTGCAGATATTCAATTTATCATATTATGTAATATTATATACTATGTATGTGTATACACACATGTGTGGGTGTGTTTATAATTAAGAAAAATTCTGTCTTTTGGGACAAAATAGATAAAACTGAGGGCATTATGTTAACTGAAATTAGAAAAGACAGTACTGTATGATCTTAATTATATGTTAAAGTAATAGAAACAGAGTAGAATGGTAAGTGCTGAGAGGTAGGGGAAGGGAGAGATTTGACCAAAGTGTATGCATTTTCTGTGATACGATGAATAATTTCTAGGGACTCTAAAATGCAGCATGGTGATTCTGGTTAATAATACTTTATGCATATTTAAATCTGCAAACAAAAGAAACCTTAAATGTTCTCACTTCACACACACAAACACACGTATACAAAGGGTAACAGGTAATAGATGCATTAACCCACTTGATAGTCATTTAATAATGTTTATATTAAATCACCATGTCATGCACCTTAAATTCATACAAATCTTATTTGTCATTCAGACCTCAATAAAGCTAAAGGAAAGCATACTGCAGGACACACCCAAAGATGGGAGTGGAGCGTCTTGTAGAGCCAAAAAAAGTGTTCAAAAAGCCAAGTTAAACAATACAATTAAAAAATACATGATTGAGATACAATAAAGGATAAAGGCACACAGGAGCCAACAGTAAGCATTGCCTGTGACCCATGCCTGGAGGATTGGAGCAACAAAAGAAAAAGAATCATAGTGAATTATAGCACCATATGTAAAATTTTCATGGATTTATATTCATGGGAACAAATGATTGAAGAAATAAATAAATGTGGCAGAAATGTAAAATCCCCCAAATCAGAGGAATTACACATAATATATGTAGATCCTCCACTCTCCAGGAGATGGTAAAATTCTCACCCCTGAAATGTGGGTGGCACATAGTGGATTCCTTCTAAGCATTAGAGAGTGGAACCTGAGCCAGGTGATTAAGGCTCCCATCAGCTGTGATAAGTTATGTTGACAATAGATACTGCTTTTCTGGAGCAGTACAGTATGACACAAATGGCACTTTAACTCTGTGATCATCCTCCTAAAAAGCCGGAACCACAGGGACATCCTTGAAAATACTGGCTCATACTCTTCAAAACTGCTACATTTAAAACATGGAGAGTCTGAGAAACTGTGTTGACTATAAATGTTATGGAAGCCTGATTGGAATTCTGGAAGAGAAAAAGGGCAGTCGAGATATCTAAGTAAATCTAAATGAAATATTGACCCTAGTTAATAGAAATGTATTGATATCTGTTCATTAATTGTGATAAATGTGCCCTAATAATAATATAAGATGTTATTAGAGGGGACTGGATGTGGAGTCTGTGGGAACTCTCTCTAACATCTTTGCAACATTTTTATAAATACAAACTATTTTAAATTTAAACAAATATATTTGCCAAATATGCATTAGAATTACCTCTCCTCTCCTCTTGAAATAGTGAAAAGCTACCCCCCAAAAAAAATCTCTAATGTTTAAGGGAAAGTATAATTTAAAGGTCAGAAGGGTGCACTTACGGTCAGGGCTGCTTGAAAACGCTGGGAAGGGATTCATGATGAATGGAAGTCTGAACTTTAAATCTCCAGATTAAATGTTCTCCATCTAAAGCCAGACACCTCCCCACAGGTGAGTGAGGAAAAACTGCCTGCCTGTCTATGAAGCCATTTGGGAGAATATTCCTTCAAAATGCTCCTCAAACTTCCTAACCAATCAGCTTATAAGAGTAGGTGACAGTAATTTGCAGGTTCAGGGCAAAGTTCGAGATAATTTCTGCAAATAAGTTTAGAATTTCCCTGAAAGCTTGAATTTTGTTTTAAAAATGTAAGGGAATTTGGCATCCTACCCAGGAACACATGTAAATGTCCAAGTTTTCACCTAATATCTTTATGTAAACTGGATACTGCAGGAAACTGTCCCTTGGCTTTGAACCCCTTTGCTACGTCACTGCTTCTTCCCCTGAGAGGACTCTCCCTCCCTTTCCTAAATTAAAAGCAGAGATGTTTGTGGCATAGTAATTGGAGTTAGAGGGATTCGTGGTACCAGTGCTCAGTGAGGGCTGAGGCATAATTCTTCCCTGCCTCTGGCTTAGCTTCTGCACCCATCAGTTCTATCACTCTAATATTTTCTATTCAGGTTTTGCACATGCCACAGGTTTCCCATTAGCTTGATCTTTATTTCTAGAGATTGTCAAACTAACTCATCTATACTGTCCTTAAGGGAAGTGGCTGGGGCTTATTCATTCTATTCATCATACCAGGATAATTCCTTACGTATCAAAGACACAGAGATTGTTTCTTTATTGGCTCTTGAATGGTTGCAAGCACGAGAGCTCTCAGGCTACAGGATACAAGTGGAGACCATAACTTTGGGCTTTAAGTTTCCTTCCTAACTTTGTTCTTGCCTGATTCTCTGAAATCCTCGCTGAAAGAGCCACTTATATTTGTTGTTAGATCTGTGGTAGCGACTTCTAGATTATTTCTCCTCAAAAGGAGATACCGGGATTTCAATAGTATAAGTTCAAAATAATGTGAAAATTGTCTTTTTAAAAATGTCTTGGGAGCAAGACAGCAGCACAACATGGTCACCTAAAAAGGGCAACCCAGGACGTTTCATTATCAGAAAAGAAAGAAAATGATGGCTGTCCCTGGGGCCAACATCAAAGAGAACCACTAAGGCTGACTGCCCTCACCTTCAAAGACTGGCTGGGCTACGATTCTGAGAGGTGGCAGCTGAGGAACAGGAGGTGACATTGGCATCATTAAGTGAAAACTCCTTTGTCAATCCTGTTGTGTGGGCTGAAGAGTCTGAACATCAGGCAACATCCAGTAGATTCTGGGAGAGTGGTCAAGGTTGGCCAGGTGAAAGCAGCTTGGGTCCTGTGTTATGGGACTGCAGAGACAGGGACAAGGTGGGGTGTCAGCTACATCTGGGAAAGTGGCCTTTCCTTGACAGTTGGTGAGAGTGACACTTCATGGTCACCAGGGAATGGAAATTGCAGAGTTGTACATTGGGGCCCTTCATTCACTCCAACAATGAGTCTCTAGAGGGAACCGTCCAACCTTCCCTAGACACAAATGTCATGGATCTCGCTTTTTGGTGACGAAATAGAAAGTACATGACAATTTTAACTGTGTGCTATGTTAAATGCAATGCAAAGTAAAAACAGCTGAGGCCACCTGGCTCTTGCTCCCCTGATGTTTTTGTGAGATCTTCTTGAGTCAGATGCATGCCTTATTAGGAAGCAGGACTAAAACTCTCTAAATTCAACTTCAGAGGTTAGGAAGAGAACTTGGAGCATCCTGGAAAGTTGGTTCCTATCCATTCCCCACCGCTTTGCATTTATTTGCTCAGTACCGAGAAGACAGACCTTTGGCTAGGGAGAACTTAGGATCCAGAAACGATTAACTTCTAAACAGCCAGAGGACAGGCAGGTCAAAGAACATGGCCGGATGTGTGTCACAGTTCAGAGCACCTGAAGCAGGTTTCTAATAAGCCTATCCACAGAGAAAGGCAATGACAGGCATTGCTCCTGCAATTTATAATACAAATTGGATAGAACACAATAGATTAATTAGAGAACATAGTTTGAATTTGCATTATGCAGACAGCAATTGGTTATAACGTGATTGAATTAAGAAACTAGCACCCTGGGAACAGGAAATAAAAAAAGTCATTGTCAAGATACAGAAACAAAGGTACACCTTGCCAGTGTCTG
Organism: Marmota flaviventris; assembly: GCF_047511675.1. NCBI lineage: Eukaryota > Metazoa > Chordata > Mammalia > Rodentia > Sciuridae > Marmota > Marmota flaviventris. The sequence goes on along the minus strand of NC_092513.1, from coordinate 22,583,589 downwards.
AGAGGCTGGCTGCTCAAATGGCTTTCAGTTAATTTTTCTTGTAGAATGAAGAACCTGGGGGGCTTGAGCTGTGTTAAAGGAGTAGAGAACAGAGTAAGTGGGCAGACTCATTAAAGAGAGCCAAGCTGTGGGCTCAATTAAATTCTTCTAATCACTTGTAATTTTCTTTCAGGCTTTTAGAATCTTAGATTTAATTTCTGTTGTTATTTGTAATTTGTAGGAATTCTAAGATCCCAGCATCCAGGGCTTTGCAAATAGCTCAAGAATCCAAATATACTGCTGCCCAGTGACTCAGGGAGACTAGAGGAGTTAAGAGAAGGAGGTGATGTTGACAGGTACAACATTGTGAATTTCTACATGTCATTCCCTTGCCCCACATTCCTATATCAGTTCTTCCTCTGTCCCAAATTACCAACTTCCTTCATCAAGGAAATAAGAAGACCACTAAGAACCATATGGAATCTTTTCTAGACTTTTAGAATTCCTAGATGGCAGTATAAAAATTAATTCTCAACTTTCTAAAATAATTTAAAATGATACTTGAAGCAGAGCAAGAGTGGATTCTAAATCTTCAGAAATGTGTGAAGTTGTACTGGATGAGGTTCCCTTGAGATCTAAGGAATGAATGAAGTGCTTTCATCTAATTGGTGAGCGTGTCTGTGTTACTAGTTCAATGTGAGGCACCACATTGGTGGACAACAAAACAAAAACAGGACATAGTGTGAGCTGCCCTTTCCTCTGTGAATGGGGAGACATTATGAGTAAATGCCTATTCACTCATGTGGACCTGGGTTAGTGATCAAGATTTATGAATGGTTGTGAGAGGCTGATGGAGACATTGCTTGGATGAGCTCTAGATGATTGAGAATAGTGTTCCCGGCAACACTGGCCTCAAGGGGAAGGGATTTTCCTCTGCTGGCAAAATGGATGAAGGAAAGCTCATGAATAAGATGCTAAAAGAGGAGCCAGAAAGACATGAGAAAAAACAGAAAAAATAATAATAGCCCAGAAATGTGAAGGGATGAAGGAGTTCCAGATAGGGCATGATGTGACCTATGCAATACCACCAAGGGTTGGCATAGTCTGGGTTCCTCTAGAAAGAAGATCTTATAAGATATCTTGTAAGATAGGTTACATTGGGAAGCATATCTTACACTGGGTAATTTCTAATAAATATTAAATTATTGGCTCACAGTTCTGGAGGATGGCAAGTTCAATATCAAGGTGCCAGCATGTGGCAAGATCCTTCTTGCTCTATTATTTCCTTGAAGGGGGAAGGAAGAAATGACCAATAGGGTGATAATCTCACCTTTCTATAGTGGCACCCATCCTGATCACCTCTTAAGTCCCTACCTCTTGATATAATGACAATTAATTTTCAACATGAATTTGGAGGGAACAAACAAACATTCAAATGATGGCAATAAGGTACATTCTCTCTTCCATCATTGATCAGTCCCTTCAAAATAACTGATTAATCTCATTGGGCCAGATGCTCACTCAGGGTCCAATTGCTGAATACAGGGTCATTAGGACTCCCTTCTCTGAGACACATGCTGTGCTCAGTGTTGAACTCTGCTTCACAGCTGCCTTGAACTCAGTCAATATTCTCAATTATTATCCTCCATCAGCATCAGTTCATGTTATCCTAATGATGCATCAAATACCAGACAATATCAGGCTATACCACATTCACAGCATTGTAAAGAGCCCTGTTTCACTTAATACATTTAACCCATTTGAGTAACACATAAATAAAACTCTTTTAAGATCTTTTCAACAGATGTGGATGCTCCTTGAATGCAAGAAGCATCCATCCATTATTTGCCATCATTGCTCTATGTGAATTCTCTCACCAAAGCCATGGGCTTGACATGTACCTGTAGACACTTTTAAAAAAAAAAAAACTTTTGCATTTCCAAGTGTCTGCATGTGCTCTCTGCTTTTATTCACCTGGGCAAACTTCTTGCTAACACCACCATCGATTCCACCAAAGTTTTCGGAAGTTCAAACTCCTTCTTATTCCATATCACAGCCTTTACATTCAGAGTTGCTGCAACTCCATGGAATGAAGAGTGTTGGATAGAAATGGGATACCCACTATTAAAGATGCAGCAAGCAAGTAGAGTGTGATAACATTCCAAAATAAGAAATTTGGTAGACAGAATGAGTGGCAGAATATTTATAAAATCATGAAATGTGTTTTCCATAGAACTTAAAACAAGGTGAACTATAGATACATATGGGGGCTTTGTGTTATGTTTTATGATATAAAGAAAAAAGAGTAATGTTGCAAATCAGCAGAAATAAAATACAAAGCACCATCACTTCCAATGATGAGGATTTTCTAAGGAAATCAGATGATAGAGTTTAAATCAAAAGCAGGAGAGAGCATATAATTCTAATAGGTCCTATTTTAAATATTAATTCACTTGAATGTCCAGAGATAAACTGTGCCAGCAGAAACATTTTGCTATTATTTGTGTTGTATTGGTTTACATACCTGCAAACAACGTTCACTAAATATTTTAACATTTTTTGAACTTGTTATTTCTTTACTTCTCTCTATCCCTAAAATCATTTCTAAAACTTTAGTGAATATATACATTTTATTGAATACACTAATTTTTAAAATGTTTGAGCAAAAGTATTCTTGAATTATACAGTGCATCCTCTGTGTTCATTGTTCTGTTTGTAGATTCAAACAGAAAATATTTGAAAAAAATTGTTAATACTGATCATATGCAGGCATCTTTTCTTGTAATTATTCCTTAAACAGAACAAGTACTTATATAGTGCTCTATAATGCATCATGTGCTATGAGTAACTTAGAGGTAATTTAAAGCACATGGTAGGATGTGTGTAGGTTATATGAAAGAGTGCCATTTTATTTAAGAGACTTATATCTGTGGATTTTGGTATCTGAAAGTGGTCCTGGAATGAATTTCATATGAGTATTTTGAGACAACTGTATTTACTATTAGTGTAGAAAACTTTAAACTTTTACAAATCTCTACCAGCCAGAACCCTGGACTGCATTGCCCAGCCAGAACATTGAAATGATTGTCCATGCTAAACATTGTCTGGTCTTGGTATGATGCTATCAAATCAGCAGACAGTTAGTAGCTGAGAGAAGAGTGCTAGTAGGAGATAAGGATAGAAACATCCAAGAACAGATGGCAAAGCAGAGTAGGGAGCAGCCGTGTCATTGCTTCTCATCATAAGGAAGCTCCTTGGGCTGCTTTTTTTTCTGTAAGACCAGCACCTTGCACTACCTTGCTCTGGTAATGGGTGCTGTTTAAATAAGGGGAAACTTGAGTTCATTTTTCCTATAGACACATCATAGCATAAGTCATTAACATTTCAAAGCTCCTCATTAGGGAAAGAGCAGCACTGAGTTATTTTCATAAGCAGCCCAGGACAATTGTGGATTCATCATAATTCATTTATTCTTTGCATTGAGTGCTAATTTCATGCAAGACCCAGGTAAGGATCCCACGGGGATCCAAAGATGAATAAGACAAGATTCCTACCCTCAAGGAGTTTAGCATCTAGCTTGGGAGATCAAATATGTACTAAATAGGTAAGTGAGTGTCGAATAACATCAAACTGCCAGGGAAAGAGAAAGAGGGTTGGGGGCAGGGGGAGAGAAAAAGAGAAGAGAGAATGAATATTATAAGAGAAATACTCTTTATGATCTTAGGAGTCAAATCTCAATCCTAGGCACCAAGGAGAACAGTAGCAATTGGGAAGAGCCTTGTGGAACTGCTCTTATTCTTCTGTGTACTGTGTTTTGAACAGATTGTTGGTGGGAGCCAGTCAGATACTGTGCTTTGCATTTAGGCTGGACTCAGAGAAAGGTTAGACCTACAGCCAATGGGACTGAAGGCTGTGCAACATGGCAGTCACTGGTGTGCTAGAACTGGCTCTTATCGGCTCATGAATGCTAATTATTAAATGTTCAGGGATTTTGTAAGCAGGTTGGCCTTTTCTTGATTGAAATCGTCATTTGGGGACTTTGCTATGAAAATTAGTAAACACTACAATTCAGAATGTTCCTCCACCCCTACCCAGGGCCATTCCTTAAAATCTTGGCTGGCCTGGATGTATTCCAGGGAGAGGAAGGAAACAAAGCCTGACTAGTCATGTGACTTCCAGCAGTCCCTTGCTGGTCCATGGTTTTTCTCATCTCTAGGAATGAGATACTTACGGTTGATACTTAAAATTTTTCTCTTAATATTTCACTATCTATAGAAGGAAGAGTGATAAATGAAGTCCTGAAACTAAATGATGAAAGGGTTAATAAGGATCAGGGAACTTCTGCAGCCTGCCTGCTTCCCTGCTTCTCCTTCTGTTAGGCAGGTGCTCAGGGAGAAGTGCTAATAAGCATTGATCTCCAGACAGTAATGAGGGGCTGCAGAGCCTCTCCATGGGAGTGCTGTTTCTCCTGCTAGGAAAGTCTTCTGAAGTGGCTGAATAGAGGCCAGAGGTGGAGCCCCCTCCCTCCCAGGCCTCTGTGGGACACCAGGACAAGTCATTTAACCTCTCAGTGCCTGGTGGTCTTCACCTGCAAATTAATCTCCCTTTCTCCTCTTGCCCCTGCTAGGATAACGTTTAGAACATGTGCAGGCCAAGCCGAGGCATTCTATAGGTCTCGGGGAGTAAAGTATTGTGAGAGTATAAAACACTGTGGCCGTTCATTGCCCAGGAGGGGAAGAAGGCCTTGAAGATTTAGCCAATGTGCTGGATAGCATCAAATAGCCCAGTTTCTATGGCATCTGGACAGGGAGAAAGTGATGCTATTTTGGCCCACTGAGATTTCCTCCTAGCTCCTGCTAGATATCTTACCTGCTTCTTTTTTGAACTTTTTACCTGAATTCTCCTCCTTGTGTACCATCTTTAGAGTGGCTTATTCTTCCCCAGAGGATGCAATTCTGGTTCTAGGATCCTATAATGCCACCTTACCCCTTAGTACTTCATTGATTACCTGTTTTATTTAATATTTTGTGCTGCCTCAGTTTCCCACATTTTATGTTCATAATTGTAAACATTGGAAGCTGTTTGTTTCCCTGGCTAGATTCTGATTGATGCAGAGTTGACGATTTGGCTATTTCAAGTGGATGTTGTGAGATTTAAAGAAAATCCTACATAATTCCTTGCTAGGGTGAGTGCTCAATAAATGTCTATAAGATCACCCTTGTTATCAACCTTCTTTCCTTTTAGTTCATAAAATCATTTTTTAAAAACTTTTGCTCTTTGATATTGAACATTCTGGAAAGCTCAATACGGATGCTACTCTCTTCATCAGGTTTGCTCATTCCTTACCAGATTCATTTGTAAAAAGTTTTCTTCCATAGCAATTTTTGTATGCATCTCTAAGAGAATTTTGTATATTTTGCCAATAAGTTAATTATTTATAAATGTGCCTTTTCCTACTAATCTATAAGATTTTTGCTGTCTCTCTAATCTTTGTCTCTCATAAACCCCTAATACTAGAAAAGGTGCTTAAAAATAATTTTTGAACCTAATAGAATAATATCCTTCTTTGTACTTTTCTCTGCTATTAGTTTCCTGAACACTGAGATTATGGAAGATACCAGAAATGACTTTCCTAATCAAGTGTTAAATTCATTCTTGATTCAGCTAAAAGTATTAGACATTCTTTTGAAGAGTGCAGTTGCCCCATATGTTCTTGGGATTATTTTTATATTAGAGATCCACTAAAAATTGCACCTATCCTACACTTACTAGATGTCCTATATTAAGGGCATTGTCTTAGAGGGTATGGAATATGAAGAAATGTTTATTATTGTAAATAAATCACAGAAAATCAGATGTTTGATTTGTGCTATCATGTGGGATCCATGAACATATATATGAAATCATGTATCTAGTGTCTAGAATCGTGCCTGTCATATTACAGGTATTCAACAAATATGTGTTGAATGTTTGAATAAGTGTGTGGTTTGGATAATTACATGTTTGTAGGTAGCCTCCAGAAATCACTCTTTCATATGAATTTCAAATTGATTACTCCCTCATAGTCTCATTTATTATTTTCATTTTAAGGGAATCTTGCCCTCAGGCCATCTCTTCTATTTTCCTATCTTTCCCTCACCCCATGTTTCCCCCATGTTTCCTCCCATCCATTATGTGGCTTCTGAAAAGCTTCATTAAAATATGATATGGTTCTGATAACGTCTGAGTTGTTAGTGATAGAAAAGTGATAACCAAAGGCTCCACGCCACGGACTGAAGGTGGTTCCTGGTGTATTTTCTCCATGCTTCTCCACTGTCTTCTTCCGCCTGTTCTTCAGATTTATGGTGGGTCCTCCTCTCCTGGTTCCCTGATTCCTTCTTCACAAACGACCCAGCTAGGTGGAGGTAGCAGAGAGTGATTGATAAGGAATCATCATATGTGAAAGGGATCCTAGAGTTTAATCTAGTAAAAAAAAATCTGATTTATACCCAAAAGCCAGAGTAAAATGAGCCCCTCAAACTTACAAAAGAAGTTAACAGATGTGGTTATCAGCTTGGACTGCTACAACAGAATTTGATTTTAAGCAGCAGACATCTATATGCTATATAGAATTAACTGCTAATTCTATATAGCATTAACAGTTATATAGCTATATAGAATTAACAGTTGAGCAGCAGAATTAACTGTTAATTCTATATAGCAGACAACTATAGTATGCTCATGGTTCTGAGGGCTGGAGGTCTTAGGTGAAGGTGCAGGCAGGCTCTTTGTGGGGCCTCTCATCCTGGTCTCAAAACCTGTCTTCTTGATGTGTGTGTACAAGGTCCTTGTTGTGTGTGCAGGTGAGAAAGGCACTCAAGCTTGAGTGTGCATGTGTGCAAGACAGCTTTTTCTCTTCTACTGAGGTCAGTGAGTTTATGAATCCCATCAATGGAACCCAAGACTTGTGATATAATCTAACACTAATCACCTTCCCAAAAGCCCCATCCCTAAAATCATCACCTTGGGGGTTAGAGCAATGTGAGAATTTGATGGCACAAAATCTTTCAGCCCATGTTCATAGAAGAGCTGGAATTTGTCGATTCCTGATTCCCAGTGGAATGGCAAGCAGTGGCAGTAGTTAATGCTGCTCCTGATGAGGTCTAACCTTCTAGAATTGCCTCTCTGTTGCAGCCTTGCCCCAACCCTAGCATGCCAGCCTACTAAGTACAGATTTTTATGACCATTTGGATCGAGTGGCCATTTTAGTTTTTCTTAGTCTGATCCTTTCAGCTTTTAAAACTTACCCTTGTAGAGAAAGTTCACCCTATGAATAAAATGTTCTCTCAACTTAGGAAGTATTTTCCTTAACCTTACCAAACCTTAAAGGGTTGAGCTAAATTTCCCTGGAGACCTGGGACAGGCTTCTGTCAGCTTGTTTCATCTTCCCTAAGGTTCTGAGCCAGGGTTCCTTCCACAGACGTTCCTTTTCATTGAATGTCCTTGTCAAGATTTATGATACCGTAAAGAGAAAAAGAGCCACGTCAACTGTCCTGTGAAGGAAAATGAGATTCTGCTAAATTTAAGGAGACTGTAAATGAATAGAAAGATCAGCAGGTTAAATACTATGAAGTAGGATAATAGATTAATTTTAGAAAATACCAGAGTCATCCTAATTACAGGTACAACAGAGTAGAGAGCTGGATAAGCCCCATATCATTCTTTTATAGGCCATGACATAATTAAATGACTGTTCATTTTATAGATAAGATATATCTTTGACGTTGACACTGTGTACTGGGCAATCATCTTCTCTGGGATCCTAACCTTATTCGGACTCATTCTTACCTGAAAGGAGACGAATATTCAGATAAACACCCTTTGAGAAAAACCATGATCTTCTGAAAGACAAGAGATTTCTCCCATTTAAAAGCAAAAGCTCACATATGCTGATATGTATTGTGGACCATAAAACTCATTTCATGGGCCAGAACTAATGTCTGGGCCACAGGGATTGATCAATACCAAAAGAGTATGGCTTTGACTGTTTTTACCTTCTTGTTTGTCATCAGTTCTCCATGCTGTGCAAAGTTCTTTATCTGAGATTTAGGAAGCCTCACTCTCGGGCATATCTGGTTGACAAAGCCTAATGTCACATGACTCTCCTTGGTCCAAGTTGAGGTCAGGTCCACTGGTTTTCAAACAATTTCCATAGCCAGAAATAGGATGGGGATGGAGGATAATTCACCCCATTTTGTCATTTTTAAAGATGTCCAATTATCTGAAAACATTTTGCTTCTTTATTATCTGTCTTCACTCAGGAACCTTTTATTAGCTGCTGTGTTTATCATGCCTAGAACAATTCCAAGGTTATAATAAATGTTCAATAAATATCCATTGGATGGAAAAGTAAATAATAAAAAGATTTTCCTGCTAAATATATTTAAATCTTATCTACTTGACCTGCTACACAATTGTTAATTCTAAAATTTTAAATTTTCTACTTTTAGCAAGAAGCAAGTCTTGCTTGACTTTTACCCTACAATGATCTTTCCTTCCCATCCATCTTCCCTGTGATTAGCTGTTTAGCTTGAGTGGATTAACAATAACTAAACTGAATGACTTCCTCTAATATAGCTTTCAAGAATCCTCAACTTCCCCTTATTTGTATGTTTTCTCTATTACGATACTTTCTAACATTTTATTTGTGTTGTATGCCCTATACTAAATTATAAGGTCATAGAAAACAAGAGTCTGGAATAATTAATATTTGCATTTTCAAGTGTTTAACACAATCTCTAACAGGTAGTGGGAACTTATTGCTGAATTGTACTGATTATATCTTAATTTCTCAAGATATATTTATGTCTCAATAATCAGTTTTGGTTTTTCCTTCCCCTTATTAGAGCTTTTATTAAATACTTCCACCACAATAGTATATCTGTTCTCTAAATTCTTAAGCCATTTTGATGTTTAGTCTTTAATTAGCATATTTAAATTTCATACATATTTTATTTCCCTAACAAATATTTATGTTTTGTGATTATGTTTAGGAAATGGGTATAGATATCAAGGATGATAATGAAGACTAAGAAAGCCACTGCCTTCAATAACTGTAGAGTAGAACCTTCTCTGTGCAATTCCTAATATGTGTGTGTGTTTATGTGTGTGTGCATGCACACACCACACACACAGACATCCTGAGAACTCAAGACCAGGAAGCACTGTGGAATTTTTGTAGAATATAACTACTGAGCCTTCAGGGCTTAGCAAATACTTGATACAAATGGGATTAGTTGGTGTTCCAAACACATACACTGGTATATCCACATGGCACAAACTTATTATCTCTTATTAGACAGCAATTATCTTATTAGAAATGCAATACCTATGTGACACTGATACTACAGACCACATTTTATTTGTGTTGTACGCCCTATACTAAATTATAAGGTCATAGGAAACAAGAGTCTGGAATAATTAATATTTGCATTTTCAAGTGTTTAACACAATCTCTAACAGATAGTGGGAACTTATTGCTGAATTGTATTGATTATATCTTAATTTCTCAAGATATATTTATGTCTCTACAGACCACTAACACAGGTGAGTCTGACAATGTTGATGTCTTCACCTTTATAGAAAGTCCATAATAACCCATGCTCCATAGACCACTGAAATCTGGTGCCTCGAGAAATAATTAGATGCAAATAGAAGGTGATAGGAAACATTTACCAGTCAGGCAGAGTAAAAACTTTGTTAATTTGAAATGCAAGGGACCAGAAAAATGAGCTCTGAATTAATTGGGTTTGGATTATCTGATATTTTTATTAAAGGCATTTAGTCATTTAGGTAATAACAGCTGCTGTTTGAAGTATTTTGGTGTTAGCCCTCTGAGGTTTTACTATCAAGGCATGATTTCGTATGGCAATGTAATGAATGCATGAAACTATTAACCTTTGCAGTTAGACACATATGTATCTAGAAATTTACCTAGGTTTTCACCAGCCAGCCTGGACATGTTTCCATATATCACTCTTGTTTTATTTCATTACGATTTTAGTGACTGCCTCTGACCAGGATTCTCTACAACTTAATTCTTTCTTTTCTGATAACAAATAATTGGGGTGGGGGGAAGGATTCCAAGCAGCCGAAGGGCAAAGCCATCTTACTGCTGATTATATATCAAGTCATTTGAGTATTTAAATGCAGGACTGATCTATCCCTTTATTTGCATGAGGAGTATTGTAGAAGTCTAATCATTAGAAAATATAGAGGAATTCTAAGTCCCTGACCAAGGTGGAGAGTTATTTAGGACCATTCTAAATCATTTTTGAAACATGGTATTCATAATACAAAAGTCAAGGCTATCTGTGATACTAAGCAAATGAAGCAAAACCCCATTAGAATATATTCATGAGTCATTCTAAATTTGAAGACTTTGCTTTGATAATTTTATTGAGAAAGAGAAGTGACAGAATTTAAGGTTTTTTATTTTGCTGTGGAAAATCTATCAACAGCCTACAGTTTATTAAGGAAGACAACTACACATAAAAGTAACAACATATAAATAGACCCAGAGTAGTATTCTGGAAGTCCCAAATTAATGATAGTGGCAATGCTCGTAAGAACTTAGGAAGGGATTTGATTATATGTAAGGACTACCTAAAGATTAAATGGTGTTTGACCTACCATTGATCCCAAATATATATTTACTATCTATCTGTTAGGCTTTCCTAATATGGTAAGGCTGATTTAATTATTCATGTCAGATTTCCAGTTTATGCATACTTATAATACAGGTACCATTTCTCCTACGCTACATTTATTTTAGAAGCTCTACAGCCTCACAGTCTCAGAGCAGGGAGGGATCCTCTAATGTAGTCCTGCCATTGTGCAACCATGGAGGAAAGTGGCTTGGTGTGCATCCCAGAGGTGAGGGTGGTCTACCAGACTAGAGTCCAGGGCCCCTGGCTCCTGTCTAGATGAAACTCCTGGGGTCTGCTCTGTCTTCTTCATTACCATTGCTCCAAGCAGCCCATTTAACTTTAGAAGCAGAGACATCTGTGTATATTCTAGTAGAGTTGAATATCAACAAAGTACATTCATTCCTTGCCTTTAATTTTTTTTTATTGTGACATTTTTAAAATTTATTATTTTTTTTTATTGTGACATCTTCAAAATTTATTTTTTTGGTTTTCTTTTCTGAGTTATTTACTCATTTGATTTCATTGTCTTTCTCTTCTCATAGAAGACCACTATTTATGGAATACATGAATATGGACACTTGGGGTCATTTGTATTACCATTCTATTCACTGTACAAATAAATGGACATGTTTTTCATGATACGTTAGACTAAATAAAATAAGCAATAATTATTGAAAATATATTTTTTTGACTCATAGGCAGACTAGATTTACAGGCTTCCTTTCAAAGTGAGTCAACTTCAGACTGGTCATCTTGAGAGAATATCTCAACCCCACTGAGACATTCAATAACCTGGGCCCTTTTAATAGGTCAGATTATATTATTTATGGGATAAGGGGAAGTCTTTTAACTAACCTGTGTGTGTTAGTGTTTGCTTCCTCTTTGAGGGATTCTAATCTTAATTCTTTGAGAATTTTGAGTTTCTTTTTTTTAAAAAAAAATGTTAGATGGACTTGGTAAACAATGTAGTTAGATGCTACCTGAGTATAAGTAGACTCTTCTGGTATCATCAGTGTCAGGGACATGACTGACTTGAATGGCCTGTCTGGGTCTTGTTTTTGAATAGCCTCTTAAAGCAGTGTTGAAGAGCTTGGTATAAAGTGCTTGGAGTGCGATGATAGAGTCTTTTCTTAATAAGGCCTTAGAATTCCAAGGGGTAAGTGCTTGACTAAGTATATTGAAAATTTCCTTGAACTGAAAGCTTCAGAGAACAGTCTTGAACTACAATTTCCAGAAGACTGTGAAGTGAAAAGAATAAAAACTAAGAACATGAGTTTAGAATAAGAGAAAGGCAGAGTAGAGGGTTAGTGTCCAAGAAGGGACTTGTATGCACTTAACTCTTAGGAAGTGCTTACTGTGTGCTCACTGTAAATCTTTTACTGATGCTAACCACCTAACCTTTATCATATCACCATTTGGAAGGTTATAACTTTAGCCCCATTTTACAGATGAAAGAGGCTGAGGCCACAGAGGTCACCTAACCTGCTCAGGGTTACTCGACTGCAAAGTGGTAGAGATGGGTTTAAACCCAGGCTGGAAATCTGCAAAGTCCGTGCAACACTAAGTCCAGCTCTCTACTCTAAGGGAACCAAGTGATGATGAAAAATCAGGGGCTACTTTGGAAGAAAGTGTTATTTGGTGACCTGATGAGAGAATGGTTCAGAAATGTAGTACTGGACAAGTCAACAAGTTCAGGTAGGGAGCTATAATTTTAAGGGCTGGGGAGGCAGTGAGCTCAATATCCAGACACTACAATCTTGGGAGCACCAACTCAAGCCCTCGCACTGAAGGCCATACATGCAGACATTTGGAACCGTCCATGCCAACAGTTCAGGGTTTGCTGGGAGTCTGGACAGCGGGCCAGCTATCGTCTGATGGAGATATTTTTCGTCTATAAACAAGGACCCACATTGATAAGAAAGCACCTTGCTACTTCTGATGTAGAATGGCATCACAGGACCAGGGCAGCCCAGATCCCAGAAAACAGAGTAGATAATTGTGTCCTTGGTGGGAAGAAGTAGGGAATTACAAGATCTTAACAATTAATTTGGAAACCCCAGGATAATGGCATGGTACTCATTACTTCTCTCTGACATTCTCAAGGTTTCAAATTAATATTCTGCTCTCCCTCATCTCAGTTCTGGGCAAGTTGGTCCCTGTGCAGAATGTGGATTTCCAGAGGCCTTTTCTGGGATGAAAGGCCTCTGGAGTTAGGATGCTCTGATTCTCAGGATTGCCTCTCATCCTCCAGAGATGACTCTGTTCGACCTGTCAAGAGCTTCTGTCATCCACTGCTCCAGGGAAGTCAGGCAGTGTGGCTGACTGTCCCTCAGGGATTCCTGCCTAGATGTACATCATTTTCCTGTGCTCCCATACCCTGTGCAGGCTTCCTGGTTCTGTCAAACCTGTCAGGAACTAGATATTTTTTGTGTTTAAGCAAATCTTATTTTCTTTCTTACCTCCTGGCTCCTCACCTGATTTGCTCCAGAGCAATAAGGTAAAGAAATGGCTGCAAGGAGAGTCTGCTGTCCTTGATGTGACAGGTGTCTCTCAGTCATGACATGCTCTGCTCAGAGGTGCTACTGTCAGTAGATATCAGGCAAGCACTTCTTAGGATTCCTTTAGTCATACTACATGGCATTTAGACAGACCATGCAGCTCATGGGCAGCCTGCCAGCATGGACTCAAGTGTATGACCGATAGCTCCTGACAATCAGCTCTCCAACCACTGGAAAAGAAAGCACTTGTTCTTAGTCTGTGCTTGGTTACTTTTGTTTTGCCTGGGTTTACCTCATTGCTGTGCAGCAAATGTAGCCCTAGCTGATTCCAGACATACTGACCTGAGTCAGAATCCCTGAGTGATTGTGCCACATATCTGTGTGAAGTGACTTGGTGTTCCCCTCTATGAAATGGAATTAGCTCATGCTCATCAGGAATCCTTTATACTTTAGACTGTCCTTAAACAGTGCTGTCACATTTCTTTGAATCTCTGCTGAAAATTAGGGAACACTTATTTTTCATACAAGTTACTATTACAAAGTTACTATTACAAACCATCTAGTAGAGACCAAAAGATGTATTCACAAGGCTTGTCTTAGGAAAAGTTTGGCAGGATTATAAAACAAGAAGCAAGTTTAAAGAATCATCTAGAAGGTCAATGCAGATAAGTAGCCTGAGATCCAGGACATTCTGTGGCCAAACTTGGTGCAAATCATTTGAACAATGTGATTTAGCACTTCAGCCACTTCTAGCCTCCACTGGAATTCTACACCATCAACAGCATGAAAAATATAGGTCTGTACTCAGAAATAGGTTAACTGCATACAACCAGAAAGAACTCAATTTGGATAAAATTTAACTTTTCAGAAATCTTGAGAATAATTGAGCTTTAGAGGAGGAAGAAAATGACAAGTTAGAAGATGAAATTGATAAGATGAAGATGTATTTTACATATGTATACAAACTTCAAGGTGTTTGTGTCAAACATGTATGTTTCTTTTTTTCTCTCACATTGTATCCCCTTAAGAAAACCCAAAATATATGCTAAGGATGTCTGCGATGGGAGAGGCCTCCAATGTCCAAAGCCTGCAGCAGCTGAAGTGGTTTTAAATAATCCTATGGTATCAGGTCACTAATAACTAGGGTCTTAAAGTTGGAATTCTCAAATAAACTCCTCTGGATCAATAGCATGGGCTGCTCCATCCGGGTTTCTCCCTATACCAATAAACTTGAAAACTCTGGTAGCAGGAGGGAGGGGGGACAGCAACAAGCATTTAACAGATCCTCCAAGGGATTTTGGTGTGTCTCGGGTTTGAGAACAAATTAACCTGAGCTGCACATTGAAATCTCCCAGTGAGGTGTTTTCTTGTTTTGTTTGATTTTATTTTTTCAATATGCAGTTTCTACATTCTGAGGTTCTAAAGTAATCAGGAATGAAGTCTCTAGACATTTAAAAAAGCTCCCCAAGGGATTCTACGGTATTGTCAGTCTAACAATAGTCAAAATCTTGCTGCTAAAAGTGTGAGAAACTCAGACTGTACTGTGCATGAAACTCACCTGGGGATTCTACTAAAATGCAGATATGAGTTGGCAGGGCTGGGATGAGGCCCCAGATCCTGCATTTCTAACAAGCTCCCAAGGACATTAATTCTGCTGGGTAGGGGATCAAAGTCTGAATCTGAAGCCGAGAAGCATCCTGAGAATCCACCACCTGACTGTGGATGTTCATACCTAAATGTTGGTTTGCTCCTTGCTGTTTTTACCAATAGAGTTATAAATTTTATAGGACTCAGCTGCATTAATTCCCAAACAGGTCAACCTGTTTGCAAGAGGTATAGCTTACTGTAATTAGTTCAATATTTTGGAAGCCAATAAAATATTTCTCTCCCCTGCATTACTCTGAAAACTAAGTTGAAAACTTTAAGTTTTCATAAAAGGAGATGTTGGGAGCCATGTATAAACCATGGATTTTGTTTGAGCCATCAAGGCGGGCAAGCTACTTTTCTGGGTACTCCTTGGTGAAATTCCCTGATTCGAGAAAACCTAGATCATGCTGGTACTCTGCCTTAGCTCACAGCCCTAGGATCAAACACCACACCACCCAGAGGAGATGGGAGTAACCTGCCAAGCACCAAACAACCTGTTTTCCTGAAGAAGCTCCTTACTGATCCCCTGTGGAGTGTAAACACTATAAATAAAGCATTAGTGAGCTTTTCTCTTTGTTAGGATCAGACCCATCAGGTCTATCAACCCATCCATCCGGTCCCTGCTTTTGAATATATAATTCTCGTTGTTTGTCTTTAATTTTTCAGGGGGGGGAGGTAACTTGGGATTGAATTTAGGGGCACTCCACCACTGAGCCACATCCCTTGCCCTACTTTGTATTTTATTTAGAGACAGGGTCTCACTGAGTTGCTTAGCACCTCGCTTTTGCTAGGGCTGGCTTTGAACTCAAGATCCTCCTGTCTCAGCCTCTGGAGCTGCTGAGATTACAGGTGTGTGCTACTGCACCTGACTTAATTTCTTAATATTACCTTTCTAGCTTTTATTTTGCAGTCGGCTCACACCTCCAAGGGTCACCCACTCCTTCCCCATGCAGGACATGGACAGAAGGGAAACTTCTGAGAGTGGAGGACTGTTTAAATAAATGTGGGTGAGCCACTTGGTGCCATAAAAATCTAGACAGATGCTACACTAAAAATGCTTAGGCTGATTTTTGTTTTTTTTGTTGTTGTTTCCCCTAAATTCTGGAGTCTTGCTTACTTTAAAGAATCTGAACCTGGAAATATCAAAGGTATGGTGTATGCCATATGGGTGATTTAAGATTTCAATCATAGGACCCATCAAAGAAAAGTTTTGCAAAGAGATAAATATTAAATGTTAGAGTCTGTAAACAAGTCTGGATGGCACCTGGCAAAATGCCAGAGGGAGTGGTTTGTGAAGTAACACCAGCTAGCCATTAAGTGTGGAGATTCCTGATTGGTTGACTGCTGTATCTAGTTTATGTTAATTAGATAAGCTGTGTGGAATGTATAAATACTGCTCCTGTCCTGCAATAAACTGCTTCCACTCCTGCTGTATCAATGTACACAAGTTGTTCGTCACCCCCCGGTTATTTTGCTGCAGCCGGACTGCGGCAATTAATCTTTTTTCAGTTAAAATAGAATATTTGATACCTGCGTGTATCATTTTGGTGATACTTTTTCAATGCTAGTCTTGATTGTTCCAGGTAAAGAGGGTCAACTGTAATTTTGTTTTATAAGAACATTACTAATAACTGCCTTGCATGGCATATTAGATGTGTATCAGGCACTATGAAAAGGTTTTGTCATTTATTCTAGCTAATCCTCTCAAGCATAGGAAATAGCAATAATATTCTCATTCTCAGGGTGAGAAATGTAGTGTGGTTACTTCTATTCTCACATTTTTCCGGTACCTCAATATCCAGCCCAGGATAAGAAATTGTAGATTTCTCCAAGTCTACTAAGTGTGTTTAAAACAAAAATCATACACGTTAAAAGTACATTGAATAACAGGTAACTAACTTCTTAAAAATTTTATTTACTTATTTATTTGACTTTATACATGAACTTTTTTTCATTACAATTAGTAATATACATATGTACCACAATTTATACATATCTTTGTATATAAAGTATGTTGACACCCAATCAAGTCTTCGTACATGTACTTTGGATAATGATGTCCATCACATTCCACTATCCTTGCTAATCCCCTGCCCCCTCCCTTTCTCTCCCACCCCTCTGCCCTATCTAGAATCCATCTAATCCTCCCATGCTCTCCCTCCCTACCCCACTATGAGTCAATCTCCTTATATCAGAGAAAATGTTCCGCATTTGTTTTTTGGGGATTGGCTAACTTCACTTAGTATTATCTTCTCCAACGCCATCCATTTACCTGAAAATGCCATGATTTTATTCTTTTTAATGCTGAGTAAAATTCCATTGTGTATACATGCCACATTTTTTTTATCCATTAATCCACTGGAGGACATCTAGGTTGGCTCCACAGTTTAGCTATTGTGAATTGTGCTGCTATAAACATTGATATGGCTGTGTCCCTGTAGTATGCTATTTTTAAGTCCTTTGTGTATAGTCCGAGGAGAGGAATAGCTGGGTCAAATGGTTCCATTCCCAGATTTCCAAGGAATCTCCATACTGCTTTCCAAATTGGCTGCACCAATTTGCAGTCCCGCCAGCAATGTATATATTTACTTATTTTTATGTGGTGCTGAGGCTTGAACTCAGGGCGTTGCACATGCTAGGCGAGCACGCTACTGCTGAGCCACAACCCCAGCCCCAACAGGTACCAAATTTATACATGATACATTCTGTTCTGAACTAACAAAGTGGGTGGAGAGTTACTGAAGGTGAGAAGCACCATCCAACTCTGTCTCTTTAGTTTATCACCACCCTCAACAGGCTCAGGCACAGAGGCCCAGGAGCAGTGGACTTCTCCATCTTCCCATGTGCTTTCATGGCTTCACGACTTTGCTTACGCTATGTCCCCTCTGAAATGCCCTTTTACCTCTTTTCTCAGAAAACATCAATTTATCCTTAAGATTAAGTAGTTCCTCCACTAGAATACTTAACCAAATGAATCACTCTGTCTTAGGTGACAGTGTGTGGAGACAGCTGGTTAATAGAAGGGCCAGGTGAGAAAGACGAATTTGCAGAATTACTTGCTCAGTGACTGCTCTGTGACAGCATGAACGTGGCATCCATGACGCCTGCCCCTGTGGAACCTACCACTGGTATTGGGGTGGGGGTGGTGACTGGCCCCTGCATTTCTTCCCATGTTTTACTTCCCAGCTACCTTGTCTTTTTGTTTATGCTTAGCTCAGGGCTTCAGTGTTAGCTACTATCTTTGGGGCCTTTGGATCCTCTGTGTAATTCACCAAAAGCAGCCTTGGTCATCTACAAACCAGTCTATCACTTAGGAAATGACTACATCCTACATGTGTTTTGATCACAAAAATATCTTGCAATTTACTGATTTTTTTTTTTTTTACCTCAGCTCTAAATTGTTCCAGAGATTATCTCTCTGACTTTCTTTCTTACATCTAAAATAGTTTATCATGCTTTCTTAGATTTTATGGCTATATGTATATTAGAACTGCTATTTATTGTGCATGCTTGCAGATCAAGAATTGTTTTATTTTAACTTTTTAAATGTTTTTCTATCATTTGTTTTGAAATACACAAACATAAAATTCACCTTTTAAACTACTTTTCAGTATACATACAGTTTAGTGGTATTACGTGCATTTATGGTTTTGTGAAGTTGTCGCCATTATCCATCTTAGAACTTTTTCATTGTCCCAAACTGAAACTTTGTACTCACTCAACAGTAACTCCCTGTTACCCCACCTTGCAATCCCTGGTTATCTCTCTTCTATTTTCTGTCTCTATGAATTTGCCCATCCTTGCTATTTCACGTGGAATCATACAATACTTCTTTTTATGTCTGGTTTATTTCAGTTAGCATGTTTTCAAGGTTCATCAGTATTATAGCATTTACCAGAATTTCACTCCTTTTTAAGGCTGAATTATTTTCTGCTGTCTGTATACACCATTTCTGTTGAGTCCTATGGAGGATCACATCCCTCATTGTACAATTTGGTAACATGAGAGAAAATGGTATGATGTCAGAGTAAGTTTTTTTTTTTTTTTTAAGGTCTTTTAAAGCACAAGTTCTTCACCAGGGCTCATCCTGCCTTCCTTCTTTCCTTGGGGCATGTGGTGATGTCTTGTCACTTGAAGATATTTTTGGTTGTCATAATAGGGTGGAGCATTGCTATTAGCACCTAGTAGGTAGAGAACAGAAATCCTACATATTCTGTGATGCACAGGTTATTCTCCCCCAGCAAAGAATTCGCCAGCCCAAAACGTGAACAGTGCTGAGGCTGAGAAACCTATTCTGAAAAATCTTACTCACTTTTACACAAAGATAAAATGCCATAACTAAGGTACAATTCTGACTGAGCTGCAGTTGGCATATCTTGACCCCAAGCCTGGTGCTTTCATTACTAGTATTCCCAGTATGTTTTGGAGCTTAATGATAATTTCCAAAGTGCTTGCATGAACTTGAATAAAGTGAGCTTTCATATAGCATTTCCTCTGCTGAATCTATAAACTATACAGCCCAATAATTGCTTTCTCCTCTACTTCCACTGGAAGTGTTCTTAGGAATAATAAGTTGATATTTCCTAAGTTCCTTTGAAAGAGGTGCTAAAACTTCTCTAAATTATTTTTATCACCTCTATAAAATTTAAAGCGAAGTATCATTCCTTGTCAAAAACAGGCCTGATCCTGATTTTCTTCAATTATAACCTCTGATTAGCTATTGAAACTCTCTGATTACAGGCTGACATTGTGTTATCACAGGAATAATACTAGTTAAATCTGAGAAATAATTGATTGTAGCCTGACAAGTCTGTGAACTGTTGTAGTTTGGAAGAGAACTTCAAAATACTGTAAAAGATTTACTGGTAAAACTCCCCTTGTTTTAAATATGAGGTCAATGCTCTGGTGTCGTTATTGATTAGTACTGTCAATTTGATTAACTAACTTCCTAATTACTTAAAAAGATTACTAAAGATTTATCACTCTTAATGAAAAACTATCATCCAAGAAAGAATCTTGAGGGGTCTTCATAGTTGCTATGGCTGCCCGCAAGAAGCCACACAACCTGATGAAGTCCATCTACCAACCCCTCATTGTCCATGAAAATCCTTTCATCTTCCTTGGATGATCAGATTTAAGCCTCTTTTTAAATGGTCTCCATCATGACAGTTCATTGTTCTCTCTAAATTGAAGAGATGAGGAGGAGAAAAGAACTGACTCATCTTGTAAGTTAGTAAGAATGGACCACAGCTGACCTGTTTCCTAACCCCTGGACCAAAGGAGACTATATTACTAATAAGGATTCAATTAAAAGCCATGTGCATGCTCACGCAAGTGGATTTTAGGGGATCTCTGAGGACAAATGGTCAATAAGGCCATCTTACCTCTGTCAGTTGTGAAGTCGCAGATCATTATCGGAGAGGGATTGCTCCTTCTTCTCATAGCCCCTTGGGCCTGCCTAGCTCGGGTTGTGTTTCAGGTTTCCCTCATAATGGCCAGTAGAAGTAGCTATCTGGTTTGAAGATCAGCACTTGGGGATTTTATGTTTTTGGAAGTAGTGTTTACATGGCAAAGCGTGGGGTTTGGCTTACATTGGATACTTCTCAATGAATGGCTTGGGAAAGGCAGGTGATGATATGCAAGGGCTAAGGTCCCCAAAACACCTTTTGGTTCACCTACTGTGGCATATGAGCTTAAACTTCCAATTGAGACTTACTAAAATAAGAGTGTGAACAGGGAGTGCCATCAGGGCTGGAGAATGGGGTATTAGAAGATATTCTTAGTGCAAGTTGTTACAAACTGTAGACTATTAATCCAGAGCCATATTTATTATAATTCTCTGAGTTTCTATAGGCTTTTTATTCTCAGTTCTTCACCTTCTATTTTCCTCATGATTCTGTCTATCCCACTTCTGGTCAGTTCTCCTTCCACTGATTCTTGGAAAGATCATACATGACTACAAAATTCATGTCAGATCAGGTGACCCTGATCTGTGTCACTTGGACTGACCACTTGTACAGCCTGGAGTCTCTAGCTACCTGTTGGGCACACATACCTGTGTTCTCTTAGCATCATAAACACAGTGTGTCTGAAGCCACAATCATTGATCTATTCCCTGAATCATCACATTTTCTGGCTTTCTCCATTTTTTTTCTCCCAGGGGGAATATCTACTTTTTGCCCCTATACTCTGAAGCAAGAGACATATTTATTCTCTGATCTATTTGCTTCCCAAATCTTGTTTTATTGACTTTCCTTCCAAAATCCATTCACCTGATCCTTTCTCAGTTCCACTCTGATTATGGTCCACTGGAGATTCAGGGTCACTCATGCTTCTGCACCTGCCTGGTTTCAGGCTCCTTCATCTCATCCAGTCTACATGATAGTAAATAGATCACTAACAATTTTAATTTACTAAGTGCTACAAAAATAAAAAATAAAACACAGTAAAATAACACAGAATACTTGGGACCTAAGGTGGTAACCTCTAAGGAGCAATCAAGGAGTTGAGAAGAGACTGATTATGATTTGTGTCTTCATTTCTTTCTATTAAATTGAGTTGAAATTTCTTGTCTAAGATAAAGAATTTTCAGGCTTTTCCATTGCTCCCTTTATAAACCCCATATGCCAATCCAAGTGGCCCATATGTTAGTGCTGAATTCTGTTTTGCACTTCCTGTCTGTATCTTTGTCATGAATTTCTCTTTGTGGATCCTCACTCCCTACTTCCATCTCTTTCTATTAAGATCATGTCTGCATTTTAGGGAAGAGAAAAATCACTCCTACCTCATGAGGCATCCAGCAGTACTATTAACTGAGAACCATCTCTTCATTGTCTGGATTACCACTAATTTTTTATTTTTTCATCTCCCACCCATCCACGACCTTAAGCTCCAGTGCACAGAAATTATTTGAATGCCATCAAATAATTCTGAACAGACAACAACATATTTCTTTGTCTCCTTGGGTTTTCCAATACAGTTCCTTGATTTATATAAGCATTCATTAATCATTTGCAGAAATAATAAATAATCTTTTAAAAGGGTATCAGAATCAATCCCAGTGACTAGTAAGAAAACGGATATGATCTAGTCTTAAAGATTCCTAGCACTTTGCCCATTGTCTAGCACAGATGCTCAATAAACGTTTGCTGAACTAAAAGTCCAGGTAAACACAGAAAGCCATTAGCAAGGAGAAGACTGGAATTCATGGTTGCTAAACCTTGAGTCCCCTTCAGTCCCTGGTTGGGTTTGCCAACCACAGAACATCTAGACTCCCATAAACCCACTCATTTTTTCCTACTTGTTTCCATAACAGCAGCATCAATTTCTATTTGTAGGAAATAATCGGATGACATGAATTTGTGCTCACTGTCTTCTCATGTTGGTAATCACTTTGCCTCCTGAATATTATAAAATACGTGGGATAGATTTTTTTACCCATTTCTGAAAGTCACATCCAGACATAGATGATTATTTTCAATGCTTCAAAGTTCTGGCTCTTTCAATGCCACAGCTAGACCCTCTGTTTTTTGTGGCTGTGTTCTTCTTCCCTTTTTCTTCAAAGCCAAGCCGGATAAAAATACACTCCACAGATGCTGTTCTGAATGCATGTTCATCAGCATAGGCAGTACATGGGGGCAAGATGGGAAAGAAGGCAGCTTCACAGCAGGCTGTTGGAGGTGCCGGTGACAACAGTGGAAGTCTCATAGGGCTGAAATCAGATGCAGAAAGTTTAATAGAAAGTGCAAAGTTGTAGGAAGCAAAAATGCCCCTTCACCAATGGGGGAAACAACAGCTTCAACAATGAAAGAAGGAAAAGAAAAGGAAGGAGGAGGAAGGGAGGGAGGGAAAACATCTTTTACAGTAACTCAAGCGTGAAAGATACTTCCCAGCTAAATTAGCCAAGATTGTAGTCTACGTTATTATGGGAGAAAATCGAGCCATTAAAATAATTATTCTAAAATGCATATGTTGATGATAATAAGATATGTTTTATTGCTTCTCTATTTCAGGTTATTGAAATCCCTTAAGAACAATTATCTTATTAACTCTTAGTATATGGTTATATAAGGTTGGGGTTGGGAAAATTGTTCCTCCTTTGCAGTCTAGGAGATAAGGATACAGAGTTATGTGAATTATTCCAGGCACCCAGCAGCAGAAATTAATACCAGAAACTATTCTGGAGTTCAGATCTATTTGTTCTTAAACTAATACATTTTCCCTTTATAGTCCATCTCAAGTCCGTGTGTGCTATTGGCTGATATATTGAATAAATCCAAGGTGCTTTACTTGGAGTTCTTCTATCTCTGCTTATTTCTTTGTTTCTGAAAATTAAACAACAACAATATATGTACATATATAAACATCTATACCTACATATGTACAACCAAAAAAAAACTATGCGTGTGTGTGTGTGTGACAATAAAAACATTTTTTCTCAAGCCAGAATCTGGCACAGAAAAGTATAAACCAGGAAGATCATTTCCCTTGAAAACTTTTAGTTTGTATTAAGAGGAACAATGATCTGCCCCAAGGGGAATATCTCCTTTAAACCTCAGTGACAGTGCATCTGACTTGTAAGCATTTCCTGTTTCTGCCTACAATGATTCCTTTATGTTTCCCACAGGGAGGAAAGATACAGACAGAATTTGTTGACTGGACTGTTGGCATGTTCTGTGCTTTAGTTTACACCTCTGTTTTCTTCATCCTCTTGTGTTAGAAATACACCATTATGCTCTTCGTGGTTTCCTGTTTCTCTTTGCCTTATTAGAAAAGCTCTTGTAGTGGTTTGTACCACTTGAAGTGATTGAATTAATCAATTATTGTCTGGTTCTACATTTTCAGGGTTAAAGAGATGTTGATATGACATCTAAAACTTTCAGAACCTGACTTTTCTCTCTTGAGGCTATTAACATGGAGATAGTATCTTTTATAGATAAAATCTCCCCTGGCTATTACTGCCTCTTTTCTACCTAAAATCTTAATCTTCTTTTTTAAAAAAAAAATCACAATCATTTCTAAAGTAACAAGTTGAAATATTATAACCACTTGACATGCTTGAAAAAGATGGAGAATATTTTTAGTTGCCTAATTTTCTAGAGCATTTGGAGAAATAGATTTGCTATGCAGACAGTTTATTTCTACTCAGTTGAGTATGGAAGAGTAAGGAAAATAATGTGGCTTTTTGGCAAGAGTGGTTTTTTTTTTAATCACTACATAATTTTGAGACTTTAACTTACAACTTGTTTATGAAAATTCACAGTAGAATGGGGTTTCCAAATGCCAGTGTTTTAGGACATATTAGAAAGGAAGCTAAAGGACCTGTTGACCAGGGAGACAATGAGAGAGAAAGGATGTGTGGTTGTTGGATGAAGAAGATGCAACATTGTGCTTTAGAAGAGCTAAACCTCTCTCGAGCCCTCTATCCTAGTAACAATTCAACTGCATCTATCTTTTGTCCATGACCTACTGCAACCTTTTTTTTTTCCCTCTATAAGCCCCTGATTTCTATATCCATGTTTCTAAGCATATTGTTCCCTAAAACTTTCTTTTCACCGTTTTTGTCCTTTGTGGCCTCACTATTTCCCCCCTTTGGAAGGCCCTTGTAAAACTTGGTCCAAAGTCACATAAATTTCCCAGTATGTGGAGACAGTGCTCTTTGAGGCTTAGTGGAGATCTCTGGTGGTGTCACTGTAAGAAACCTTCCAGTGTGGAAGAGTCAACCACATGTGGCTGGTCTGCCTCATGTCTCTCAGGCTCTTCTCCTAACTCCTGCTCCTTCCTGGCTATAATACATCTCTTCTCCAAAGTATTGGCAGAAAAAGGAAAAGCCACAAATGCCGAGCTCATCTGTACTTGTGCTATTTTAGTTATTCTTAAGTACCAATAATGTGATTCTCTCTTTCCATCTCCTCATATTTTTTCATTGATTGCTATAAAGAACTCCAGTGAGACACTAGGGTTTCACTTCACATGGGGCCATTCATGTGGGGTCATTCAGAGTCCTTTTGGGTATCTGGGTCTCTGTACCAATAGGTGACTACTATATATCTATGCTGGTAATATATAGCTCTTCTGAGGTCAGATTATCCAAGTGGAGACAAGAGGTCCAAAGTGGAACAGAAGTAACACATCTAAGGTCCAAGTGGCCCATAGTAGTGGCCGATGGAAAAAAAAAAAAACAGTCAAGACAAACAAGACTTCCTGAAATAGAGCCTGGACTTTCAATTCAGAGAGACCTGTATTCATGACTTACTAACTGTGCAAATTACCTAATCTAGCTCTGAATTCTACCTATCTCAATTTTCTGGGAAAGCAATTTTTTTTTTTTTAACACAGAGATTTTTGAGCCAAAACTTATAATCTCAAATATACAAGCTCTGAGTATGAAGCAAAAAATCCATATCTTAATCTATTTCTGAATAATTTTAAGAGTCTGATTTAGTTTTTTCAGTGCTCTGACCAAAATACCTGACAAGAACAATTTTAGAGGAGGAGAAGGTTATGCGGGGCTTACAATTTCAGAGGTCTCAGTCCATAGACAAATGGCTTCATTGCTCTCAGCCTGAGGTGAGGCATAAGATTATGGTGGAATGGTGTGGAGGAGGAAAGACATTTAAGACATGGAAACATGAAAGGAGAGAGAGATCTGTTCACCAGGGACAAAATATAAACCCCAAAGGCACATCCCCACCCTTGACCTACTTCCTCTAACCATATCCTACTTGCCTACAATTACCACCCAGTTAAACCATATCAGTGGATTAATCCACTGTTAAGTTTCTTATAACCCAATCATTTTACCTCTGAATGTTCTTACATTGTCTCATACATAAGCTTTTGGGGGACTCCTCATATCTAAACCATAAGATAGTAAGCTTTGTGTTTAGGGTACAAATTTGGAGTTTCCCCACATACACATTTAGGAAATACTTGCTTTACATTTCTAAGCCCTTTCTATAAAATGGGCTTAATAGTATTCACTATACCATAGGAAAACTAAAATGTTAAATAATCTAACGTGTATAAAGTGCTTCACACTGTGCCTATCATAGGGAAGATGCTGTATGCATAGGGGTCGTGACTGATAAGAAAGTAGGGCAAAGGTGTACTAAATAAAGTCTGAAAGAATTAATAGGCTGAGGCCTGAAAAAATCCTGAGCTACCCACTGACTAATGGTTGTTTTTTGGTTTCTGTTATTTTCTACTCAAAAAGAATTCAGGCAAGTTTTATGGTTTAGAAACATAAAATCTAATCCCCTTGTGCTAAAAATTCATGTGTTCTCTGGTTAATTCCCACCTATATTTCCCTCAGGTGTCTACAGGTAATGTTTTTTGTTGTTGCTGTTGTAGTTTGTTTGTATTAATTTCAGGTATACAAAACACAAGTAATGTAATTCCTTAGTCATGACACCCAAGTGGCCCTGAGGTCTCAGCATTCTCTAGGTCCAAGGAAAAGGAAATTCATTGTATTCTTCTACTTTGACCTTCACATTATGGTCCTTCTGGTTATAACATATTCTTTTCAGACTCCGACTTACACTCTTTAACAAGACCTATGAAATAAAAAAGCAAAATACATCACCAAAAAAGGATTTGTTTTTGGTCAAATTATTAGCATACAGCTGTTTAAAAATCTTCGTGTGTGTGTGTGTGTGTGTGTGTGTGTCTGCGTCTGTGTGTCTATGTGTCTGTCTGTCAGTGTCTGCATGCATAGTTCTAGTTCAGTGCACTTCTGGCCAATATTTTTTTAGGAGATTCTCCCAACATAATACTCCGTTTTGTTGTTTGAGGTTACTCTCTGCAGTCAGGTGGTGTGAGCAATCTCTTTGAGCTAATATGGTATGCTGACTTTGTATTTTATATACTTCTTTCTATTAATCAGTTATTTGTTATTTGATTTCAGTGCCCTGAAATCTAGTTTTCATAGTAATTTTCTATAAAGTTGTTTTTCATGAAGTCTTGTTCTGGATAGCAAATGGCTGGAATTGTTTCCTGAAGTTCATTAACTTTGCTTAGAGTTACTTGGACTCTATGTATATTTTGTTTTTCTTTTTATTTTTTATAACAGGACAGAATTTTCCCAGAAAATATAATATTTCCATTGTTTTTCAGATAAAAAAACTAAAAAACTAATAGTTTGGCTATGCACTCATAGATACTTTTAGGTACTAGTTGCTGAACCCAGGGGTTACCAACCTCTGAAGTGTATTCCCAGTCCTTTCTCCTCTCCCTTCCTTCCTTCCATTTTTTTTTTTTTAACAGGGTCTTGTTAAGTTACTAGGGCTGATCCTCCTGCCTCAACCTCCCAAATAGCTAAGAATCTGGGATTATAGGTAGGGGCCACCGTACCTAGCCATGAATGGATTTGGTTTAAAATTAGAACTCTATAAAGAGGTGTCAAACTTGAAGTATGGCTTATTTAGTAAACTTGCCTTTCTTTTAATTATTGAGAGTCATTAGAGGAAAAGAAGAATCTGAAAGTGTGTGTGTGTGTGTGTGTGTGTGTGTGTGTGAGAGAGAGAGAGAGAGAGAGAGAGAGAGAGAGAGAGAGAGAGATCTTCCTAAAATGGTTTGTCATATCTGTGTATCAGTTTCCTCCGTGGATTGAGTTCAGATTCACAACCTGGACCAAATAAGTCATCCATGTCTCAAGTTCTATTACTGTCCAGTCTGAATCTTCCCTTTGAGCTGGACTTGTCCACTCAACATGTCCTGAACAGACTCTGTATTTACTCTCCACAGGAACTTTGCTCTTCTATTTCTCTTCAGTTTTTGTGACTCCTTCCCAAATGGTGCCCAGTTGATTGTGATTTCTCCCTTTTATGGGAGATTGGGGAGGGCAATTATCACTTATTGTATTTTTCTCACAATTGAATTTGCTACTGGGATTGCCAGTTACATGTCGTAAGCTCTTTTCATCTTTTTATTTCACATGACATTTATACATTTCCCAAATTTCAACAAGTACTTGTTGACTACTATAGTCTTCTGTTGCAAGAAGAGAGAAGACCATCTCTGCTTATGCATGTTAACTCCAGGTCACATTATTGTTGACCAAGTTTCCCACTATTAGATATTATAGCATAGTTTCCAAGAGCATTTCTCTGCACTCCTGCAGTTATTTTGCAAAGCTATATTATCTCAACAAGAGAGTTGATCCAGTGGTTCAGGCTATTATTTAAACAGCCATTAATTGAACAGTGAAGTGTTCTGCTCACCTATGATTGTATAGGGAACTATAAATATATGTGCAGTTGTGTAATTATCTCCACCAACGCTACCTTTCAAAATGGCTAATTATCACAAACATATGAAATGCAAATGCTATCTCTAGATGTTATTCAAAAGGACTCATGCAGGTACTATAATTCTATTGGAAATCTCAACTGTGATTTTCTTTGCTTAAATTTATGGTGCCTAGCATGTTACTTTCCCAGTAACTTGTGATTCTAGCTTGCCCTTCAAGACCTCAAGGATTGTACCTATGAATTTAATAACAATTTCTTGCTTTGAACACTAATTTTCAGTAATAGAATTTCCTGAGCTGGAGCCCCAGTCTTCCTATGATGAATTCTTTTGCTTTTTATATTCATTTCTTCAGCACACTGGATATAACCACTAGCTGTGTGGCCTAGGAAAAGTTACTTAGCTCCTATTTCCTACACTATAATATGGGTTAAACTCCAAATTCACACAGTTGTGGTGAATATTAAATAATGCCATACATATGATATACATGTTACATATGTTCATTGAATGTTCTCTTTCTAGTTCCCATTTCCATCCTGCCTTTTAATATGTTGGATGTGATAGGTTAGACTTCAACTTCATTCTTCCTTACTATACCTTCATCCTTACACCTGGACCAAGTAGCTAGGATAGATGAAGCCATTGACCACACAAACCTTAAAAAACCTTAAATGTGGTACATCACACCAAATAGTGATTAAAAAATATATATACATGTATGCATATATGTGTGTGTATGCATATATGTGTGTATGCATATATGTGTGTATGCATATATGTGTGTGTATGCATATATGTGTGTATGTGTAATATACACACACACACACACACAATTATTAGTATAAAAAAGACCATATTCATCATTTTGGAAAAGAAAGGGTACCATTTTGCCTTGAAAACAGAAAGCAAGGGGTAGGGGAGAGATGGAAGGTAAGGCTTGAAAATTAAAGAAGAATCAGATCATTTGGAACTCGGAAGGTCATGGTAATGGTATATTCCTCAAGATTCTGTTACTGATTTATTTTCTCTAGAGCATCTCTTCTTTGGACGCTTTATTCTCTCCCAGTATGTCGAATGCCATCTCTGTGATAACACCCAGTTGAACCAAACTGACGGATCCCAGAAATTTTTTTTCCTTTGGTTTTAAATATATCCAAGAATTGAACGGCCTATCACAAGCTCCTTTTATAGGTCTTTCTCTCCCATCCTTCCAGTTGCTCAACCCCAACCCTGAGACCTTCTTTACTTTAACATTTATTTATCCAAAAAGTATTTATTTTTGAGTTTCTGTAGACATTGTGCTGAAAATCCACAAGGACAGATATCATAGTTCCTGCCCTCATATTACTTGTGTTTCTTTTTTTGAAAATCATTACAGAAAATGATATTTCCTGCTGTTTGTTTCTGTTTGTTTGGTACTGGGGAATGAACCCAGGGATGCTTAATAACTGAGCTACATCCTCATCCCTTTTTATTTTTTTTATTTTTAGACAGGTTCTGGCTAAATTGCTTAGGGTCTCGCTAAGTCGATGAAGCTGGCTTTGAAGTTGCAATCCTTCTGCCTTGGCCTCCTGAGCTATTGGGCTACCACACCTGGCTTTTCCTGCCCCTTTTAAAAACTGTTCCTTGTCATCTTCTTAGTGGCTCTGACTCATATCTGCCATCCTAATTTTTAGACATCCTAAGGCTTGGTTCATGTATCTGTTCTCTGGCTATTAGTTTAATATTATCAGCTTGGACTTCAGGTCTGAATTCCAGGCTAGTAAATATAAGCCACTCCTTAGCATCTCTACTTGGAAATCTGATGGGCATCTTGCTTATCGTTTTTTTTGAGGGTTTGAAAATAAAACCATAATGGTGTTGACATTCCTTCCCTTAAAGTGGTGTCTAAATCTCCTTTCTTTGAAAGAAGACTGACCTTAGTGACTCCCCTCCAATGATCACAGTACAGTGAAAGTCATGCTGTGAGACTTAGGAGACTAGTTTAGGACAGTTAACCAGTTGCTGCTTGTCTGTCTCTTATGACATACATTTTAGGAGTCCTGAGTAGACACATAAGAGGTCTGGCTATTCCAAAGCCACCAAGTTGTAGAATCTATAGTTTGACCTACAAACTTGGAGATTCCTGAGGGGCCTCAGGTCTTCCAGTTCCCAGCTCTTTCTCTTCTCAGCGTGCCCAGAGTAAGTAAGCTGTTCTGGGCCCTGCCTTCAAGCCGTGCTGGGTAGTGCTAACTGTGCCCAGAGGTAGGTCGTTCCTCTGGAGTCCTGCCCGAATCAAGATTCATAAACAGTATCAAGGTGGTGGTTGGTATAAATTTATTTACACCAACTCTGGAGCAATGTCTAAAATGAATGTCTACTCATTTATCATGTGGTCGTCTTCTTCACTCACACACTCAACCAAACTTTTGTCAGTATCAATTTTACTCTTTCTCTTACACTCTACATCTGGTCAGTCAGAATAGTCTATCACTGAGCTCCATAAATTTACAGAAGCCTACTATTTTCCTCCTACTCCTCTCATCTTTGATATGGACTATTGGGACCATCTTTTTGGAAGACTTGTTATGTTAATAGCCTTGATTATTTACCTGTCACTATCTCCTGCTGCTGTGTATCCAGAGGTGAAGAAGAGTTTCCTTCTCTTTAATTTTGATTTCAGTCATATGACTTGCAGATAAATTTAGTCCATTTCTTCTTGCTGTATTTCTTCTCTGTGACTGCCTTCAGTTTAAGCCTGAGCGTCATTGCTAAAGAAGGTGTGGTGTAGAGTCCAGTCACTCCAGTCACCCAGGTTGAATTCCTTCCAGGCTGGCAAAGCTGGGTAGCTCACCTGCTGCTGACAAAAAAACATGAATCAAGTAAGACAGGAAGACCTACTTCCTTGACCCACAGGTTCATAAGGATTGGCTTATTGTTCTAAGCTGTGTTTTGAGGCTTTGTCATGAGACAATTTTATGGCCATAGGAAACATACAAAAATTTATGCTATAAACCAGGTGTTGCCTTAGCAGAAACCTGATGTGTGTCTTATTGGCTTCATCCTTGGAAATGGGCAATAGGCTGGAAAAATGTCAAGGAGTTTGTAATAGGAAATGGTAAACCTTGGAGCCATTGTTAGATAGTTATAATGTATTTGGGAAAATAGTTTCCCATGGTAACTTGGAAGCTATAAAACAGAACTAAAAATCTTTGGGATTTGAACCAAGAGATCTCTAGGCAAAGTTGAGAGTACCAGCTGGCTTTTACTAGCTAAATATTACAAAACTAGGATTTAAAGGGAGTATAAATACTTATTGCCTGGTATAGTCCTTCACATTCAGTAAGTTCTCAATAAATATTTGTGGAATGAATTAAATATTTATTAGTAATTTTGATAAGTGTTATGAATACAAAGTATAGAGTTCCTTGACAGTCTATAGAACAAGAACAATCATCTCTTTACCTCACTGCCAGGGTTATTTCAATTGGAATCCAGACTTCTGGGAGGCCTAGATCATTCTCATTGAAATGTAGTGGTGCCTGACATAAACCTTTTTTTTCCTTTTGGTACCAGAGATTGAACTCTGGGTCACTCAACCACTGAACCACATCCCCAGAACTATTTTGTATTTTATTTAGAGACAGGGTCTCCCTGAGTTGCTTAGCACCTCACTGTTGCTGAGGCTGGCTTTGAACTCACAATCGTCCTGCCTCAGACTCCTGAGCATCTGGGATTATAGGTGTGCACTACTGTGCCAGGCTTGACGTAAACCTTTATTCCAGGGTTCTCATTTATTGTGAGGTGTGGCACCTTTCTGGAAGTCATGCATGCGATGCTTCTTAGAAATCTTTGTGCATAATATTTCCTGTACATATAGTTTCTTTTAGGTCAGATTTCTTAGTCATATCATCATATCTAATTTTTTATATTCTTGTAAGCATACGTTAGAATCCAGTTCTAAAATGAGACCTCAAAAGGTTGCCTGCTAAACTTTTGATATAAAAGAATAATTTTCTTCTATTGTCTTTGATTTACAAAATTAGGGTTTCTGGCTAAATATTGACCATTGTAAGCCATTCTTCACTTAGGTTTTAACCATTTTTCCCCCTCATTAGGTACTTCTCATATATTCCTTCCTTATTCTGTTTGTTTTTCTTCTTCACACTTCCAGTTTGCTAGCAATCTGTATTCTAATCTTGTCTCCAAAATGCTGCTTCCTTCCTGACTGTCTGGTACCATCTGCACTTTTGATCAGACTGCCCTCTTGCAGGGGACACTAATCAGCCCTGGGTCCAGGACTGACCTCTGCCAGCATCAGCTAACATGCTGCTCAGGTTGCTCATAATTCAACAGCCTTCCCTAAAGCCAGAAGATAACTGTGAGATAAGTATTTTCCTCAGTTCTTTAAATCCACATTTGTTTAGATAAGAAAAAAAAATTTTAACAAGCTTGGTTTCTAGGGATATAGTTTGAAAACTACTTATTATGTGCATTTTATACTTGGCAGAAAGCTTTTGCAAGAAAACCCAAAGTATTGGAATCCCACCTACTGAGAAGGCTTCCTGGTCTGCAAAAAGAACCCTCAGCTTCAAAGCATTTCTCCAACTTATAAACAGTGTTCCTGCAGCTCAAATTGCTAGGAAGGATGGACTCTCAAGCTTGCCTCACAATTCTAGATTTCTCTATCAAATGAGAGGAAATAGAAGCTATACTTGTTGCCCTCTCAATCAGTTTAGGAAAAGCTCCCATGAGAATTGAAGAGTCAGAGGTCAGTAGAGAGGACTTGAGTTTGAAATATGAGGACATAGTTATCAACCTAACTCTAACACATACAGAACAACATTGCAAAGAACATGGTATCTGTCTGTGCAGGCTCTGTGGATGACTAGATGCCTGTCCCTATGTTGACTTATTTTAATATTTTTCTGTCTCCCTCACTAGTGTTTTCTTTTTACATCACAAAGGTAACCATTGCATATGACAAAAAATAAAAACAAAAATTACTGCACAAGGAAAAGCAAATATCTCTCTTACTTCAGACCATCAGTTCTTTTCCAGAGACAAATGCTATTGAGTTTCTCGCATACCTTCCAGAAACTTCACATGTGGATGTAAGCACATTGCCCTATTTTAACAATCCAAATGAGAAAAGTATATTCCCAGAGTTCTGTATTTTACTTTATCCCTTAAAAATCCTCATTAACCTTTCTATAATCAGGGTGTAGGAATGGACCTTACCTCAATGACAGCTATTGTTATTTCATCATCTGTACATAGTATATTTTATTGAACTGGGATCCACTGATGGACATTTAAATTGTTTTTGTCTTTCACTACTCGAAAAAAAAATGTTGTAATAAAAATTCTTGTACTTCCATATTTGCACACATGGAATCCTATACATTTCTGAGAAATCCTTGCAGAAATTCCTATGATTTAAAAGTCCTAAATGTGTTTAACAAGTTGCTACATTCTGTTAAGAATCTGAAGCAATAAATACTGTCCCTAAAATTTACAAGACTTCAAGTTCCCCATAACGTCATCAACTAGGTTGATGAAAATGACATTTTAACTTCAAAAGCAACCAATAAGTTTGCATGTCTATTCTCATTTACTATAAACTTGCTTCACATATAATTGCAGGATGCCTTATTGGGGAAATGGAGATGCTGATAATGTTATCAAGAAGGGTTTTCTCAGATTTTTGTCTTCCTGAATGATAGGTTTTAGTGGAGAGACACAGAAAAACCATAAAAGGTTTATTTAGTGAGATGGAAGTACAGCCTGAGGAAGAGCAGGCTGCCTCCAAGGGAAGAAATGGACTGAACTGGGGTCTTCCATGGGTGAGTTTTTATACATGAGACAGGAACCTCTGTTCTTATAGATTATGTACTTGGTGTGATTACTGTGTTTCCCTACTATGGCTCAGTACACCTAGCCAATTTCCAGTTGAAATTTTTTTCCAGCATAGATTATATCCCTTTTCTCAGATTGATGGAGAGCTGTCTGGCTATAGGAAGGCTGTTCTGACAACATAAAGGCCAATTGGGTGTGGCCCACAGGCAGAGCCTGAATTCCTTTCCCCACCTCCCTTGCTCATGTCTGTCTAGCTACCTACTTTAACAATAATAGCAGGCTCAAAGCAATTCTGTGAGGTTTAAATAAATGAATACAAGCATGGCACTTAGAACAGTGCTTGACATAATGGAAACACATGGAAATTAATCACTACTTATCATTGTGACTCCTGTTATTATTGTTACCTTCTCTTATGCTTATGCACAGCTTTTGTTTCTCTACATATGAATAGGCTATTCATGTAGGTTGCTAATTTTCCTGTTGGGTCATTGACATTCAGATATTCTTTATATATTCAGTAAGTAAATTAACATTCTGCTATTTTGGTTTCAGATATATTCCCTTCAGTGGGTCATAAATTTCCAAAAATGTCAGGTTTATGACATTTCCTGTGCAAGCATTTTAATTTTTATATAGATAAATATATTAATCTTCACAGTTTCTGAGGTATGTGTTTCCATGAAAAAAGCGAATCCATCTCCAAATTTGTCCTTTTTTTTGTTTGACTTCATTATAGTCAAGTAGACTAAAGTTCATATGGAAAAATAAGCATGTCAGAAAAGCTAGGTAAAGTACCATGAAAAAAAAAAAGGGTCCAAGTAGATATTAGAACATATTATAAAGTCCCTACGCTAAAACTAGTGTGGTATTTGCTGGTTATTAGCAAAACAAATCAGTGGAATATAGCGCAAGGTCCAGAAAGAGAAATAAGTATATGTAGAAATTTACCATGCAGTTTCCACCAACTGCATAGCAAATTGGTCACATAATAACTGCAGCACTGAGAGACCCAAGATGGCGGAATAGAGGAGGTCACATTCCTGGCTGCTCCACGGCTTGAAACCAAGAAAGCAGATAGGTAGCTTCTCCATAATGTGGGGATGGGGACTTTATGGAAACCTAAAACTGGTCATTCAAAGAAGACCAGGGACACAGTGAAAGAAAAGTGACCACAACACTCGGAGCAACCAAAAAATCTTTATTGCAGCAGTGCAACAAAGAGGAAGGAAAGAAGGAGAGAGGGAGAGAGAGAAGAGATGAACAGGGAGAGAGCAAGAGCAAGAGAGTGACAGAGAGCACGTGCAAGAAAGACAAAGAGAGCAAGAAAGAAGAGAGCAAGAGAGAGGGAGCAAGGGGGGTGGCTGGCAGGAGGGAGTTTTTATAGCCCAAATCTAAGGAGGCTTCTGGGTCTGCAAGCTGCCTTGTTGACCCAAGGGGGGCTTAAGTGTTCAGCCTTGAGCGGGGTTGAATGTTCAGACATTCAGGTGATAAAGGACCAGATAGAGGAGGGTTTGAGTGCGTGGGCTATCTTGCAGCCAACATCTGTTCAGCCTGCCCTGCAAACAACACAGTTCAGCCTGCTCTGCACCCAACACACAGGACATTGGATGTAATAAATAAGGAAAAATATCCCCAGTGGCATAGCTGCTGCCACAGCTGGGCTGGGAGCTCCAGCCAGAGGGGTCCCTTGGTGGGGATAGTAGTGAGATAAGGAAATAAAGGAACCTGCATTTTGGGGAGGCCAGAGCTGTGTCTGGGTAGAGAGAATTTAGAGACCAATTTGTTTGCCCAAGAAACCTGAAGGACAGGCTGCATGATATTCATGTGTGGGGAAAGAAGTGTGTGGAGGACAAGGGACAAAGGACAAAGCAGCTGCAGGGCAGGGGCTGCAACTGAGGAAGCCAATTCCTGGGAAACCCAAGTTTGGGCCGAAATACAGGCCCAATAAACACATGTGGCATGATGACGTATGTTCTTAAGTGACCAGGAGAAGATCAAACGTAGAGAGAGGTTTATTCAAGGGACAACTGGTTGTGGAAACCCACCCGGCTCTCCGGCTTCCCCTCCAATCTGATTGTTTGCAGGATCATCTGGGAGATACACATTTGGCCACAAGCTCAGAAGGGTGTGTGGAGGAGAAATTGTTTGGACACTGAACCTGATACCAGGGAACATGGGTTCTGCAGGTGACATAGGGGACTAAGCATTGGGTCCCCACCACATGAGTGTAACCCATGGGAGATCCGTGGGGTAAATTTTCCAGAGTGTACCATCAAGTACTGGGTGCTGGAGTTGTATTAAAAGTCTCCAGACCAATTAGCATTTAGCAAAGAGCCTGGAGCCCACCTAAGCCTGCATCCACCTCTAGGAACTCTGCCTATGGGATTACCTCTCACACTCCAGCAGTCTAAAGAGTGGAGCATCACCCTTTTAAAGACTACACTTAAAACTGATGAGAAGAGAAGCTGAGGATAGCTTCTAAGTAACGTTGGAGAATGTAGCACTAAGTAATGTTAGAGAAAAGATGAACCCCTACATAAACAGTACATGACAATTGGGCAGCCATTTGGAAGAAATCATATGATATATCAACTTCAGATGGATGAGAGATCAACAAAAAATAAAGCTTAAATCTGCTAGAAGAAAATGATTAAATTTATAAACCTAGAATATTTCCAACTGTGATTTAAAATCCAGAAGCAAAATAAAAATAGTAATGAACTTAATTTTTGTGATGAAATTTTATTTAATAAAGTCAAAAGAAATTATTTGCAACTCATATTGCAAAGTGTCCATAACTCTGATATATAAAATGCTCTTTAAAATTACGAAGAAAAAGACTGTAACTGCAGAAGAATGCATGAAAGACATAAATATATGTTCACAGAAAACAATAAAAGCAAAAAACTTTTAAACTTATTGAAAAATTGTGATTTTAATTGTAATGAGAGAAAAATTAGATCCATACAATGACATGCTAGCTGACTGGCAAAGTTCAAAAGATTGACAACACGTTTTGTTGCTACAGCTGTGGAAAAATAAGTACTTTCACAATTTGCTAGTAGACATTCAATTACCAAGGAAGAAAATTTGACACAATCTTATAAAAATGCATATGCATTTACTATATCATATTTCTTCAAATTGACCCTATAGATACAGTCCCATTGAAACAAGACAAAACAATAAGAACTGTAGCCATGTGGAAGCATGAGTAAGGTTATTGTGAAATTCTTTATAATAGTAAGGGATGGTAATAACCTCAATGTGCATTAAAAGAACTGAGTGAATAAAATGAATGTAGTCAAAATATGACTGAACAGTATACAGCCTTAGAAAAGAATAAGACATAACAACTCCATGAACTATCATGAAATGAATTCTAAGTTATTTTTCCAAATGAAAAATGCTTTTTGTGTGTAAGAAAGAAGAGGAAGTAGCATATTGTTTTAATTAGCTTTTTTGTTGCTGTGACCAAAATATCTGATGATAACAATTATAAATGAAGAAAAATTTATTTGGGGGCTCAAGTTTCAGGGGTCTCAGTACATGGATGGCCAATCCGTTCCTCAGGGCCCAAGGAGAGACTGAATATCATGGTGGAAGAGTGTGTCACAGGACATAAAGATCAGTAAGTAGAGAGCTCTGCATTAGAAGGACAAAATATAGACCCCCAAAGGGAAGCCCCTAGAGACCCACCTCCTCCAGCAATACCCTATCTGCCTACAGTTACCATCCAGTTAATCCCTATCAATGGATTAATACACTGATTTAAAAACCCAATCATTTCACTTCTAAGCTTTCTTGCATTATCTCACACATGAATTTTTGAGGGACATATAAACCATAACACATGTTTATTTATAGGAAAGACAAATGGGAAACTAATGAACATGTTTTCCTGAAAACAGAATGGAACTTACCATTTTATGTAGTTTTGACCTTTGGGCCATATTGATGCTTATGAATTTAAAAATATAATTACATTTTTAAAAAAGTAATCCTAAAATGAACCGAGAGGACCTAATTTACATCAAGTAGATGATCACTTAGGGAAAAGAGTAAGTTCAAGTGATTTTGAAACTCATACTATGATTGTACATCACTAATGGAGAATATTCTAAAAGCAAACACAAAGAATTTCTTAGAGATCTTAAATTTTTAGTAGGCTTGTTATTAATATTAAGTTAATAGTTATAGTAATGTCAATGATACTACTTCTAAGGTCTCTATCATCTTAGGGTGAAGCAAAGAAGTAATATATTAATGTTATTATGGACCAATATTTTCATAGTTGAAAAAAAAGATATAACAAAAGTAGTCATAATCTCTTTAAGAATGGATTTAATGATGGGAGAGGTAGAGAATGCCTATAATGTCACTGGCTCTGGAGGCTGAGCAAACCAAGGCACTAAACAACTCAGTGAGACCCTATATGTAAATAAAATACAAAGTAGGGCTAGAGATGTGGTTCAGTGGTTGAGCACCCCAGAATTCAATCCCCAGTACCCAAAAAAGAAGAAGAAAAAGAAAAATAATAAATTTAACCTGAAATATAAACTCATTATTTTTCAAATATCTGTTTCCCCACTCTGCCCACTGAAAAGGCATGGGAGCAAACACCTTGGTGGTGATGAGAGAATTGGCATCCATATTTTATTTCTTATACCATTTCCTATTAAAATAAAACAGAGCTCCTTGGAAAATTTACTGATTTCAGGTTGTTTCATTTATCCAAACTTAGTGGCTTACAAAATAGGAGCATCAGTATTGCTCATCAATCTGCCAGTTGGTCAGGACTTGGCAGAAACAGCTCACTGTAGCCCACCCACTGCTAGTCAAGACCTCATAGTGTGAACAAAGATTTCACTTGAAAACTTGCTCACTTGTTTGAAAAGTGAAACCAGAGATCCAGTCATCAGGGGCTGGAAGAGCTGAGTTCTCTTTCACCTCTATGGGATCTCTGCATGTTGTTGACTTCAGGGTAAGCATACTTTTCATTTGCTGGCTCAGGATTCTCAAGGTATCTGTCTCTAGAAAAACCGTGAGACAGAGGCTGTATCTCCTCCTTGACCAAGTCTTGGAAGTCATATAGTATTATTTTTGCTGCATTCTATTTGTTAGAAGTGAGTCTCCAAGGCCAACTTACATTCAATAGGAAAGGAACTAGAGTCCTTTTTTTGATGGGAACAATGGCAAAGAAATTGTGGACGTGTTTCAAACCACTGTAGAACTACAGGAAAATGTGAGCGCAAACCTCTTGATTCTACTGAAAATCAAGGAAGTGCTCAAACATTCATATGGATATATTAGAAAGACATAAGAACTTGTTTAAGCATGCTCCTATAGAACATATTTGGGACAATTTAAGTATCCTGGTGAATAGTAAGTATAATTAATTATAATATTTGAATTATAACATTTGATAAATAAAAATCTCTGAGTCTACAGTGATTTAAAAGGTAGAAGAGAGGTAGTGAAAGCTCTTCTTTTAAATAAATGCTGGCCAATTCAGATAGAAATAGTAGAATTTGAATATCACTGTTTTGAAAACTCCCATGTAAGAGGTGGAGGTTATTCTAGAATTCCCTCATTCTAGAATGAGGGAAGGCTATGGGGCTCTGGTGATCTGAGATCATGTGCCCCCACATTCGCTGCATTTCTTCCTTTATTCCAGCCCCATTCCTGGGTCAGTTCTATTTCAAGTAGTAAAGAAGAGTAAAGAAATCCCAAGAGGAAAAAAAAAGATTATGAGACAAAATTCAGTACAGGAGACCCATATTAACATACCAGGTCTCTGACCAATAATGTGACTTTCTACATAAACAAGAATGGAACCCAGCAGACCACTTCTAATGTCTTCAGTTTGAGAAACTACATCTCCTTGAAAAGGAGCCAAATTATGTCTTGGGAAGTAATTTTGCCTTTATTATGTATTTGTCAAGTTTCCTCTTACTGTCTTGCTGTATTTTAAATTGCATTTTTGCATTAAATATGCAAGATTTATGTCTAAATTTAAAATTAGCATTCCAGAAAAAGATAAAGATAACAAATATCATAAAGTAGGAAGAATGATTGCAATTTGGTTACAGGAAGTAGAAAGTCCTACTGATCAAGAGGAAAAAAAATAAAAAGCTTCACTGAGTAGAATTTTCTTTGTGAATAGTGGAATGTATTTGCTAAACCCACCTCTGATGATGGATATGTAAAACACTGCAAAATTAATGAAGTCGACCATAGTCCTACTCCTGATATTTATCCAGCTATAGTTTAATTTGTGAAAATAGTTTTGCAAAGATACATTTTGGTCTTTGTACAATATTGTCCATCCTCCGCACCCCGCCACCCCTCATTCCCTTGAGCTCTCTGTACTGCTTCAAGGGACTTTTGAGTTCATGAGAACCAGTCCAACACCAGATCCCTTGCAGACTGGCTGAATTTAATCATAGCTTCTGCCATTTGAATGTTGTCAGAAAGATTCTTGTTGAGGTTAGCATTAGCTAAGGTGGATAGTTGTCCTAAACACAATGTTGCCAGTTTACATATTATTTTCGTATACATCATCTTGTCTAGTTCTTACTTTGAATTTGGATTATGGTATTATTGTTATTCCTGCTGCACATAGAATTAAAAAAAAAAAGATATTACTGAAAGAAAATTCTGTGCTTCTTTATACTTCTATTTCATGTACTATTTTATCACCTTCCTATGATAACAAAGATCCTTCCTGCAAAGACCTTCTAATAGTGCCTGGCCTGTTTCTCACTCCATAAATTAATGTTGATGAATCTTGCCTTTCAAATTGGAAGAGGTACACTTTAGCAGGGTACCCAGAACACACAGATCAGTGCATAGTTTTGGGCCATCGATTTCACTTCATGGTAAATAACTTCAAGCATTATTTTTATTCAAAAGAATATCTTGGAGTAAAAGATAAGATTCACATGAATTTAAAGACAAAATATGAGACATGAACAGACTTTGAGCCTCACAGCATGCTAATTTGATCCACACCCCTGACTCTCTTAAGTAGACAATCTGTTGGAGTTACTTCAGTGAGAAACTTGGAAACACCCCATGGTGGGTGTTCTTCCCTCTTATCCCAGGCTCTGGGGGACTTAGTTAAGCCGTGATGAGTGTGATCTGATTTGAACCATACAGGGCAACTTGACGTTGACTCAAGATTTTTTTTTTTTTTTTATTTTGCCGTTAAAAAAAATGTTCTACTTAGTTTTACATGTAAAATCAAAAGAGTAAGAAGCTGGACTCCATTTATGTATCATGATTTTAATGTTGTAGGATCATACCAGTTGTGAATCATATATGCACATAGGTTAATAATGTCCAATTCATTCTATTATCTTTCCTGCCCCCATACTCCTTCCCTTCCCT
The DNA here is from genome assembly GCF_047511675.1 of Marmota flaviventris. Lineage (NCBI taxonomy): Eukaryota > Metazoa > Chordata > Mammalia > Rodentia > Sciuridae > Marmota > Marmota flaviventris. Next base: position 22,542,293 of record NC_092513.1, on the reverse strand, counting down.
TCACTCTCCTCTGTCTAATGTAAACTGCCTCTACTTTTCCCTACCTGCCCCCCACCTTATTGTGAATTAGCATCTGCATATGAGAGAAAACATTCAGCCTTTGTTTTTTTTTGGGGGGGGGGATTGGCTTATTTCAGTTAGCATGATAGTCTCCAGTTCTGTCTATTTACCTGCAAGTGCCTTAATTCCATTCTTCTTTAAGGTGGAGTAATAGCTCATTGTGTATATATACCACATTTTCTTTATCCATTCATCTGTTGAAGGTTGGTTTCATAGTTGGCTATTGTGAATTGAGCTGTTATAAACATTGATGTGGCTGCATCACTGCAGTATGTTTTTAATGAATGTTGATGACGTGATGTAGGAAGTTCTCTGTCCCTGAGTATGTACCTATCAAGCCTTCTAAGGGCTTTAACCTTCCCCATTAATTATAACCTTTAAAAGCAAATTTCCAGATAAAAATTACTTCAATTTGCTGACTTTACAGATTAGGAGGCTGAGAACCTACAAAGTAAAATGATTTGCTCCAGGTCATATAACAATATAAAAATATAACCCAAGTGAGGTGCAGTTTCCTAGCCCCTGGGCCAGTGCTGTTTCCTCTTTCTTTATTTGAAAGCCCATCTCAAGTAAGCAATTATAGTACTTAGGGGAAAATACCAAATGTACACACTAACCACCAAAGCACAGAGAAGCCAGGAGTCATAAAGGAATGGCTTATACAAGGTCAACTTTGGGGAGTGGGACATGGAACAGGCAGATGTGTCTCAGAGACAGACCCTGCCCTATGCCTGCCAACCTCCATCAGCAACTGTAGGGTTCCAGGATAACCAGGGGGAGGCATTCCTAGGGGTTCTCAGTATCAGTGATTATGGTAATAAGGAGGACAAATCCAGAGAGGAAAGGGGTCATCCATTAAGGTGGAGAAAAAAAAAAAAACTTTCTATATGTTTAATATGGAGTGACAAATAAGTTATTCTCAAAGAAAAACAAACAAAAAATAAAGCCAACCCTCTGCCTTCAACCCTTGCCTCTGTAAGAAGCTCCCCAGGGATGCAATCCCAATTCCTCACTGGCTTCTTTGCAGAACTAAAGCAAACACACTGAGCACTGTTTACCAGAAGCAGCCAATGATGCCCCATGGAGCAGTCTCCCTAAACTTGCAGAGCTGTCAGCAGAGAAAATGCTGATGCGATATTCCAAACTCAGAGTTCAGGGGAGACGGCAACTGGGCCAGAAAAAGAATGAACAGGAGCAGTAATATTTCGGGAGAGGGGGAGGTCTCTTTCAGTATCCCCCAGGAAAGGCAGTATGTCCTGACAGTACACTAAGGTTAGTAATTAGAACTGGCATCTAAGAAGCACAATCTCTAAGTCTCCTGAGTGATAAAATAGCTCAAGGTGACCATGTATTCTGCTCCTGGCTTCCACCTAATTGGCATGAGTTGGTAGACCTTCATGTAATTTGATAAGCCTACAGTGATAGAACTGTTACTATTACCAATATAATAGCAGTCTAATGTGGTTTGCACTGTGCCAGGCACTGTCCTTAAGTTTAAACTTTTATTATCACATTTAATTCTCACCAGAAATATATGGTAGGTGCTGTTATTATTTCATTATATAAAAATAAAAGCTCAGATAATATAAATAGTTCACCTAAACTTTCATGGTCAGTAAGTAGTGTACCTGAGGTTTCAGCTCCCAAGTCTGTGTTCTTAACCTGTACCATCCAGGTGGGAGACCAAGTACCAGAGAATTGCTGCGAACTAAATGGCTATAACAACTTCTCTCATGGGGCTCACTGCTGAGTGACAGAGATAATCGATGACCTAAGAAACTACAGTGCAGGAGATAACTCCTTTGACAGGAGCAGCATAGGGGGAATGAGAAGGAGAGGCAAAGCCCCACACCCTGTCATGGGAGTCAAGGAAGTGCTCCTCTGCTCTGTTGGCCCTCTGAGTGGTGAGCAAGAATTAACCCATGGTGAGGGGAGTCCTGATAAAGGGAACAGTGGGCACTAGGAGCTGCGGTGGAGAGAGACCAGACAATTTTTAGGTCAGTGATTCCATTAGGTCAGTGATTGAAACATAGAATTTGCAAGGAAAGAGGCAAAAAATGCAAAACTGCAAAAACTAAGCAAGAACCTATTCCTAAAGAGCTTTAAGTAACCTTAACAAGTGAGTTGTGGGTGAGAGCCCAGACAGAGTACTTTCTTTACAGTTCTTTTTGAGAATAAGTGGACTGTGTTAGATGGTTTCCCTTTCTTCCTTATGTGACATATGGAGATGCAATTGTTGACAAATTTGTTCAGCATTGGTAAGCAATTAGCATATCGGCATTCTAAGCTCCTGTTCTCATTCCACTGCAGCCTTTAAAAAAAAAAAATCTTGAAGGGGAAAAATGCTTTCTCTGGATTTTCTGTTTCTGATAATGGTTATTTTTGCATCATCAGAATTACCTTCTCTTATTTTTTTGTTTTAATTAGTTATACATGACTGTAGAATGCATTTGTGCATTTTGATAAATCATACATAGATGAGATATAATTTCTCATTTTTCTGAGTGTACATGTTGCAGAATCATATATGCAGTTACATATATATTTACAGTAATAATATGTGTTTCATTCTACTATCTTTTCTATCCCTATATCCCCTCCCTTTCCCTCCCATCACTTCCCTCTACCTAATCTGAGGTAACTCTGTTCTTCTCTATTGCCCCCTGCCTTATTGTGAATTAGCATCCGCATTCTAGAGAAAACATTTGGCCTTTGGTTTTGTGAGGTTGGCATATTTTGCAACTCCATCCACTTACTGGCGAATGCCATAATTTCATTCTTCTTTAAAGCTGAGCAACATTCCATTGAGTATATATACCACATTTTTTTATCCATTCATCTATTGAGGGACACTTTGTTTGGTTCCATAATTTAGCTATTGTGAATTGAACTGCTATAAACATTGACGTAGCTACATTACTGTAGTATGCTGACTTTAAGTTCTTTTGGTATAAACAGACGAGTGGGATAGCAGGGTCAAATGGTGGTTCCATTCCCAGTTTTCTGAGGAATCTCCATACAACTTTCCATAGTGGTCACACCACTTTGTAGTCCCACCAGCAATGCATGAGTGTACCTTTCTCACCAGATCCTTGCCATCATGTATTGTTGCTTTTATTCTTGATGATTGCCATTCTGACAGGAGTGAGATAAAATCTTAGAGTATTTTTGTTTTTCATTTTTCTAATTGCTAGAGATGTTGAATACTTTTTCATGTATTCGTTGATCAATTATATTTCTTCTTCTGTCAAGTATCTGTTCAGTTCCTTAGCCCATTTATTGACTGGGTTATTTGTTGGTTTTTTTTTTTTTTTTTGGTGTGAAGTTTTTTGAGTTCTTTATATATTCTAGAGATTAATGCTTTATTGGAGGTGCATGTGGTAAAGATTTTGTCCCAATATATAGGCTCTCTCCTCACATTATTGTTTCCTTTTTAATTTGAATCCATCCCATTTATTGATTCTTGATTTTACTTCTTATGCTTTAGGAGTCTTGTTAAGGAAGTCGGATCCTAGGCCAACGTGGTGAAGATTTGGGCCTAATTTTTCTTCTAGGTGCAGGGTCTCTGTTCTAGTGCCTAAGTCTTTGATCCACTTGGAGTTGATTTTTGTGTAGGGTGAGAGAGAAGGATTTAATTTCATTTTGCTGCATATGGATTTCTAGTTTTGCCAGCACCATTTGTTGAATAGGCTATCTTTTCTCCAGTGAATGTTTTGGCACTTTTGTCTAGTATGACATAGCTGTATTTATGTGGGTTTTTCTGTATGTCCTCTATTCTGTACTGGTCTACAAGTCTATTATGGTGCCAATATCATTGCTGTTTATGCTACTACAGCTCTGTAGTATAGTTTAAGGTCTGGTATTGTGATGCCTCCTGCTTTACTTTTCTTGCTAAAGATTGCTTTGGCTATTCTGGGTCTCTTATTTTTCTAAATAAATTTCATGATTACTTTTTCTATTTTTATGAAGAATGTCATTGGGGTTTTAATAGGAATTGCATGAAATGTGTATAATTATGCTTTTGGTAGTAAGGCCATTTTGACAATATTAATTCTGCCTATCCAGGAGCATGGGAGATCTTTCCATCTTCTGAGGTTTTCTTCAATTTTTTTCTTTAGGTTTCATTGTAGAGGTCTTTTACCTCCTTTGTCAGATTGATTCCAGGTTTTTTTTCTTTTCTTTTTTTTTTGAGGCTATTGTGAATGGGGTAGTTTTCCTAATTTCTCTTTCAGCAGATTGATCACTAATGGACGTATAAGGATGTATATGATTTATGGGTCTTGATTTTATATCCTGCTAGCTTTGCTGAATTCATTTATTAGTTCTAGAATTTTTCTGGTGGAATTTTTTAATCTTCTAGATATAAAATCATGTAATCAACAAATAGTAATAGTTTGGGTTCTTCTTTACCCTTTAATTTCCTTCTTTTATCTAATTGCTCTGGCTAGAGTTTCAATGATAACGTTGAATAGAAGTGGTGAAAGAGAACATCTTTGTCTTGTCCCAGTTTTTAGAGGGAATGCTTTCAGTTTTTCTCTATTTAGAATGATGCTAGTAGCAAGATATAGCTTTTACAATGTTGAAGTATGTTCATACTATCCCTAGTTTATCTAGTATTTTGAACATGAAGTTAGGCTGTATTTTGTCAAATTCTTTTTCTGCTTCTATTGAGATGATCATATGATTCTTGTTTTTAAGTCTATTGATATGATGAATTACATTTATTTTTTTCTGCATGTTGAACCAGTCCTGCATCCCTGGGATGAATCCCACTTTATCAAGGTTCACTATCTTTTTAAAATGTTTTTGTCTGTGATTTTCCAGAATTTTGTTAAGAATTTTTGCATCTATGTTCATCAGGGATGTTAGTCCGAAGTTTTCTTTCCTTGATGTGTCTTTGTCGGGTTTTGGTATCAGGGTGATATTAGTCTTATAGAATGAGTTTGGAAGGGTTCCCTCCTTTTCTATTTCATGGAATACTTTGAGGAGTATTAAAGTTAATTCTTCTTTGAGAGTCTTACAGAACTCTGAGAAACCATATGGTCCTGGGCTTTTCTTGGTTGGTAGGCTTTTGATGGCATTTTCTATTTCATTACTTGAAATTGATCTGTTTAAATCATGTATGAGGGTTGGGGATGTGGCTCAAGCGGTAGCGTGCTCGCCTGGCATGCGTGCGGCCCGGGGTTCAATCCTTAGCACTACATACAAACAGAGATGTTGTGACCACCGAAAACTAAAAAATAAATATTAAAAAAAATTCTCTCTCTCTCTCTCTCTTAAAAAAATTAAATCATGTATGACCTCCTCTTTCAGTTTGCATAGGTCACATGTCTCTATAAATTTGTCAATGTCTCCAATATTTTCTATTTTATTGGAGTATAAATTTTCAAAATAGTTTCTAATTATCTTCTGTATTTCAGATGTGTCTGTTGTGATATTTTCTTCTACATCTTGGATTTTAGTGATTTACATTTTTCTCTCTTTTTCTCTTTATTATCATGGCCAGGGGCTTATCTATTTTATTTATTTTTTTCAAAGAAACAACTGTTTTGTCAATTTTTTTTCCATTTTTTGTTTGTTTTAATTTCATTGATTTCAGCTCTGATTTTAATTATTTCCTGTCTCCTACTGCTTTTGGTGTTGATTTGTTCTTCTTTTTCTAGGGCTTTGAAATGTAGAGTGAGGTCATTTATTTGTTGAATTTTCATTCTCTTAATGCACTCAATGCAATAAACTTTCCTCTTAGTACTGCCTTCATAGTGTCCCGGAGATTTTGATATGTTGTATCAGTGTTCTCATTTGCCTCTAAGAATTTTCATTTCATCCGTGAATTCTTCTACTATTCATCCATCATTCAATAGTGTATTATTTAATCTCCATTTGTTACAGTAGCTTGCAATTTTTATTTTATCATTAATTTCTAATTTCATTCCATGTGGTCCGATAGAATGCAGGGTATTATCTCTGTTTTATTTTCATTATTTGTTTTTTTGGTGTATTTGCTAAGAGTTGCTTTGTGGCAGAAGATACAGGAAGAAAGTATATTTGTTCATTGATAGGTGAAATATTCTATACATGTCTGTTAAGTCTAAATTATTGATTGTATTATTTAGTTCTCTAGTTTCCTTATTTAGTTTTGGTTTGGAATATCAGTTCAGTAATGAGACAGGTGTGTTAAAGTCACCCAGTATTATTGTATTGTGGTCTATTTGACTCTTGAAATTGAGAAGGGTTTGTTTGATGTACATAGATGTTGCATTGTATGGTGCATAAATATTTATAAGTGTTATGTCCTGCTTATATATACTTCCCTTGAGAAGTATGAAATGTTCCTCTTTGTCTCTTCTGATTAACTTTGATTTAAAGTCTACTTTACCTGAGATGAGAATGGAAACCCTTGCTTGTTTACATAATTCATATGAGTGATAAGTTTTTTTTTTTTTTTTTCCCATCCTTTTACCTTCAGCCTGAGGATGTCTTTGCCCATGAGGTGTGTCTCTTGAAGACAGCATCTTGTTGGGTCTTGCTTTTTAATCCAATCTTCCAGTCTATGTCTTTGGATTTATGAGTTTAGGCTGTTAACATTCAAGGTTATTATTGAGATATTATTTGTATACCCTGTCATTTTGATTTTTTTTATTAGTTTCTCATTTGGTTGACTGTCCCTTTAGTGTAGATCCTCCCTTTGCTGGTTTTAACTTTTCCACTTCATCCTCATGGAATATTTTGTTGAGGATCCTCTGTAGTATAGACTTCTAGTTGTGAATTCTTTTAATTTTTGTTCATCATGGAATTTCATTCCAAATATAAAACTTAATTTTTCTGGACATGAAATTCTTGGTTGGCATTCATTTTCTTTCAGAGCTTGAAATATATTATTCCAGGACCTCTTAGCTTTGAGGGTCTGGGCTGAGAAATTAGTTGAGATCCGAATTGGTTTCCCCCTATATGTAATTTGACTTTTTTCTCTCATAGCCTTTAAGATTTTATCTTTATTCTCTGTGTTAGTCATTCTCATTATAATGTGTCTTGGTGTGGTTCTGCTGTAATTTTGTACATTTTGGTGTTTTGTAAGCCTCTTGTATTTGATTTTCCATTGCATTCTTTAGGTTTTGGAAATTTTCTCCTATTAAATCTTTGAAAATATTGTGTATTCCTTTGGTTTGTATCTCTGCTCCTTCATCTTTTCTGATAACTCTTAAATTTGGTTAGGTGATCCTGAGAGATGTCAGAGACAGGGCTGAGAAACTGTTGAACACTGACAGATACAGTCCAAATTTCTAGCAAGATTTACTTTTATTTTATTTTTCTATTCTCTAATCTCTCTACCATATTTGGAACAGGATGTATTCTACACATCAGTGTGTGGAGGACAATGATATATGAATGGTGTTTTGTATTTTTGTTGTCTTTAATTTTTTTTCTTTTTGTTCATATTCTTCCTCTGTCTTGTCTATTTTCTTTCCAACATTTCTCCAACCAACAGCCAATCTCTGCGGACTCCTCTTCCACTCTTCTATGAATATTCACTTCTAGCTTCTCTCTTCCTCCCTCACGAATATTGCATACTACACTACCTCTGTTCTCTTATCCACCGTTTGAAATTGTAAACCATATTAACAAATTTTTTGTTTGTACTATAGGTAGTTATTGAATTCATCATTTTGGTTTAATATGAAAAGCAGTAGATGCCTTAGTGGGAACTACTAGGATTAAAGGCTATATATTGTGTACACTAGGTGCCTGTGATATTGGTCTCACCATTAAAGCAAAGCTCTGGAGAACTTCAGGGACACTATAGGTCTACAGGGTAGAATTTATGTTGCCTTAGATATATACTTCTAGATGGGAAAACACATTAACAACATGAAAAAACAAGGGACTAAAGTGCCCCAAAAAACCAAGATGATTCAACAACAGAAGCCACTGATAACACCATCATAGAAATGTCCAAGGAGGAGTTCAGATTCTACATAGTTAAATTAATATGTAAATAAAGGATAGTATAAAGAGTGAAATCAAAGAAAAATATACAAAGTGGAAGATCACTTCAATAAAGAGTTAGAGATTGTGAAAAAAAGCAGAAATCCTTGAAATGAAGGAATCAGTAAATTATAAATTCAAGAGAAATAATCACCAACAGACTAGACCACTTGGAAGATAGCACATCAGACAATGAAGACAAAATATATAATCTTGAAAGTAGAGTTGACCATGTAGAGAAGATGGTAAGAATCCATGAACAGAACAACCAGATACTGTTTTGACCATAGAAGCCCATCAAATCACTCTAGTAGTTGGAATGGATTGGTTCTCAACTCTGTAGTCCAGAGGAGCAACACAACTTGAGGTGATTAGTGCAGAGAGCCCAGAAATAAGCCATCCATGATCAGACCTTGGCTATACCACTCACCAGTTGTAGACATCTGTGCAAGTGACTTAGCTACTTTGTGCCTTACTTTCATCATCAATAAAATGGGGACAGTTATAGCACTTTCGAATTAGAGATTTCACTAAAAGGTTTATTATATGTCAAACACTTGAATAGTATCTACTATGCAAAGCGAATACTTAAAAAAATTAGCTTTTATGGTATTTGCCATAGAGACTTGTAATAAAAGGAAAGGAAATACAGAGAATGAAAAAACTTATTTGGGTAGAGAAGTGTTGAGGAAAGAGATCACATAAGAACTGGTATTTTTCTGACTCTTTCTGTGTTTTCTCCAAAAAAAAAAAATTATATCATCCTTTTTAAATTTTATAGCATTAGAGCAAGTAAAACAGGCTTCGGAGAAGCCATTTATTTAAATCATCTTGAAAGATGAACCTAACATATAGCACCAATAACCAGGTCAAGCTTTCTCTGATAAAAAAGCTCAGGACATCATTTGTTCAAATTGTGTTCTAAGAGTTGATGCAAACTCCCATTTTAAATATATTTTAAAACTTGAACAATAAGGCACTGGCCTTGTTTGAGCAGAATTATTTACTTTACAAAATAATTTGTAGTAAGATTATTTTTTGTTTAAATACCAAACTCTTTTTTAATATTAATTTATAACATCTCAATTTGTACTTTCCATTTTACTGAAAAGACATTAACTGTTGAATGTGAATTACTTGTCTGTGGTCTATGTGACAGGAAGCAACTGAGCACCATGATTTCTTGTAACAACTGTAGGATGTATGATGCACGTATTGCCCACACTCTACAGCTAAAGGAGTGGAGACTTGGAGAAGTTAAATAAGGTACCTTAATTTACAAAAACAGTATATGAAGGAAACTTCATTAAAGTCTAATTTTTGGTGTCTGTGTGCATCATCTAGTAGAAACCATTACTTTTTTTAAAGAATTCCAGTTTTTAAAAAAATTATATATTTTTAATCCCTTCACAACTACAAGTCATTAAATTAGAAAATATTTTTAGGTCCCAATTTGTCTGCCAATGCTGCCTTGTTACCTTTGGTTGTCACCTTAACATTGAGAGCAACCCAAAGCCATCCACTTAGCTTCCTGCTCCTACTTAATTCAGCTTTCCACCTCACTTAACAAAATACCAGCTTAATGATGGAATTCTCTGCTTTCCAAAACATAAGCTGTTGAATGGAAATTTCACTCAATAACCCAATCCATTTAACTCTAATTAAGCCTATTTCAAGCCTTTGTCTATATTTGGAACAGCCATCTTAATTGGTTGTCCATGCAGAGGAATGTGGAGAATGTTCTCACTGATTTGGTCACACTGAGACTGTAATCCTTTCTACATGCGCAGGAAGGAAAAATCTCCGAAGTATAAATCACTCCTGATGTAGTAAAACATTCTATGATCTAGTTGGATCACTTCTGGAGATCAAATTTTAGCACATCACAAGTTATTCCCAATCCTTTTTCCTTGTCTTCCATGGTTGATGTTGCTGATCCTTTATCTTGAATCCATTCAACCAAGTGTTCCCTTAACTACTACCCCAAAGGAAACAAATTCCCAAGAGTTTGTCCAGCCATACCTCTTATTTCAGATCAAGCTGTTCTCAACCTGTCCAACAAAGATAGTCACTTCACATTCCCAAGATTTGAATCCTATCTGGCAAAATTGATCAGATTCCAGGTTTCCTTCAGGCACAGATTAAAATTGTGTATTTGCAGGTGTATTTATCTGTTATTTATTTGGTGTCAGTCCAGTGGGTCAGAAGGTTTTCTTGGACCTAGGCAACACCAATTTCTAAGATAGAATGAGAATGATGGAGTAATCTTTACAATCAGAACAGCTTCTTGGCATTGTATAAAATAACCATGGAATATTTACCCCTTCTCTAAATTAGTTTTCCCAATTATGAAGTTCATGTTGTGAGAACCCTGATAAAGATTTTTAAATGCAAGAACTGAAAGGGGACTCAGCAATTAGCTAATCCATCTGTCTCCCTTTATTGGTGATCTTACTGAGATTGATTGATAGAGGAAAATTGCCCAAGGTGATAGTGGTATTTAGAAATCAGCATCTGTGGCATGTAGCCTACTGCTCTGTCCACTGGAAGGTCAGTCCTGTGCTCCATTGCAGTGATCTACTATCATGAAAAATGTTGTTCTTCATTCTTTACAGCCATAGGCATTGGAACCTACCCTCTCAAGCGTGCAGCCAGTGACAGGAATGAACTTATCAATACAGTAGAAAAATAAAAGATGTGCAGAGTGAGATGATATCCCAGAGTTAGAATGTTTCCTCTTCAACTTCCAATATACTTAGAGTGAGTGTTTAGGAGCTTTTCAAATGTAATATTAAGAGATGATTTTCATTTGTAGGGATAAAATGGTGTCCAAGATGAGAAAGCCAGGATGCTGGAGTAGAGATTTGGTTGTGTACATAGAGAAATCTACACAATTCCTAAGTTTAATGATAGCACCAAGATTTTTCCCTTTTTCTTCCTGCTTGACTCTAACTTGCCATCCACTTCCCATATATAAGAAATCTGGAGATTTTAAATGACCTCTGTTGCCTAGCTTTGGGGATATGCTCCCTCATTTGCATTCGTGTTTCTTATAGAGGAGGGAAATAGTATCACAAATGCTGGACACGCCAGACAGAAGTGGGTTCAGGAGTATGTTGTTGTTGGTTCTTTCTCATCGGAGTCCCAGTGTGCTGAGCTGCTTGCTCCTGTCAGTACCGGGGTCTTTGTATTTGTTCGTTGTTAGTCAATTAAAAAATTGATCTAATATCACCACTCTTTTGGCATTGAGATGATAACAGCAAAGGTGGTAGTCATGTGAAAAATAACTTAATATTTTTACTTAATGTTTTTTTAAGTTACCCAAATTGACATGAAAAGTAGAGTTTAGAGTTTGTGTTTCTCATCAAAAAGATGAACTGAACACTGGCTGCTGAATTTATCTTCTGTGCCAAACCCAGGAGATGTTGGAAAATAATCATGCACTGTATAATGATGTATCATTCAGTGAGATGCCAGGTGTGATTGCAGTAGAGTTGAAAAGTTCCTATCACCAAGTGACACCATACCTGTCATGACATCATAGTGCCCTACATGACTCACATGACTGGTGATGCTGGTGTTTACAAGCCTTATGCACTGCCAATCCTGTAAAAGCACAGCAAGCACAGTTGTATATGGTACATCACATGGGACCATGATGATAAATGACTGCTGCCTGTCTATTTCCTATTTTATATTTTCATCATTACTTTAGGGAGTATTCTTTTTATAAAGAAAGTTTATCATAAAACATTGTGCTGTGTTATGCCAGCTGCAGCCTGATACACATCATATTTATCACATTCTTTATTTGCATCATTTCTGTGCTTGATTTAATCTTGTGTTGCTTTGTTCATCATGAATCTATAACCAGTAGGCTATAAGACACACACACACACATATACACACACACTCCATGTAGCCTAGACCTCTGGGAGGATATACCATCTAAATTTTGTGTGCAGCCTCTGATATCTGTACAATGATGAAATGCCTAATGACTCATTTCTCAGGACATCTCCCCATCATTAAATGATACATTAGGATTTTTCCAGATTAACGGGATGGCATAAAATAGGAAGGAAACATTTGAAAAAACTTAAGGGAGAAAATCAAGTTAGAATGCAGACATTCACCTAAGACTAGATTGTACACAGTTTATATGAGTGAGTGTGGAGCTTCTCCTAACAAATCGTATGATACTATGGAAATATCCCAGAAGGCCTAAATTCCCTGGGGTCCCTTTTTAGGAGGAGGAAATAGCAAATTGGAGCAAAAGAAAAGGAAAGGGGTTGGGTGGGAGTTCCCAGGTATGCCTTTCCTCACTCTCCCAAGTTGTTGTGAGCAGGCCAGGCAGGACCATATCACCTGGAAGGCACATTCTGAGAGTGACTCCAAGAGAGTAGTGCAAAGCTTGGCTGTCAACAAAGGCACACTGCCTCTAAGCCTTTCCCTGTGTTATTAAATCTGACCCCGCTGTAGTATGATCAAGAAGACTTTAAGGAAGCTGGGCATGAATGAGGCACCTCAAGCCAGACCACTGCCAGGATGGGCAGCTGACTTCTATGTTTAACCACACTGCTTTGACCATGGTATCTGCTTTATGTCAGCCTTTGTAAGCAACTGGGGATGGTGGTAAGCAACACAAAGTTCCTCCCACAGGAATGTATACGGTACAGGGGAAAGACAATAAGGATGTTGTAACGGAGTATCTTCCCATGAGCACGGCTCCTCGTATTGTCCAATATGGGCTGGACAACTGTCAAAGAGGGTGAATCTCTGGATAAAAGAGAGCCTGGGAAGATGATGGGACCATCAACGTCCCACGGGGATAGTACATGTCCAAAACAAGGGAAGAGCTAAGCAGAGTAGCTCTACAGGTAATCCATGGGGCTAGAACTCCCCTTCCCCAAATTCAGGGAACTAGCCTGGATTAGACTTCACCCTTTCCAGATTAGAAGTTATAATGTAAGGAATCTGATCCTATAAAAGGAATACTGATGAGATAAAAGTAAAATTTCAAAATATTTAGAGTGTGATTATGTTACAAGGCAACAACAAATATTCTAGAGGAAGCAGAGTTAATGGAGCAGAAGGAATAGAAACTTTGAATAGCATAATGTACATCCTTAGGAAAATATACTGCAAAGTTGAAAAATGTACACATGCTTAGTAAGAAGAACCAGCTGGTGATATCACTTGTGGAAAAAAATATAATTATTAAAATAAAGAATCCAATAGAAAATTAAATGGAATTGGTACAAAGAATCAGTTAATAGAATGGAAACTCATGTTGAGAAGATTTTTCCTGATTAAGGGGGTGATATAAAATAGGAGGGAAATATTTGAAAAATTTCAGAGAGAAAAATTATAAAAGTTAAAATGCAGACATTTGTCTAATATAACTTTTAAAAGGAAATAGTACAAACACAACATAGGAAAACAACTTAGAAATAATGACTATTTTTCAGAACTAAAAAAACACAATCTCTTTAGATAGAAAAGAGTTTCAGGTGAGAAGCAGCACACAATAAATAAATGAAACTCCAACTCATCTTTAGAACACTTGGAATGAAACCACAATTTGACCCAATCATCCCACTCCTTAATATATACACAAAGGACTTAAAATCAGCATAGTATGGGGCTGGGATATAGCTAAGTTGGTGAAGTGCTTGCCTAGCATGAACAAGTCCCTGGGTTCAATTCCCAGCACCACTAGCATACTATAATGACATGGTCACATCAATGTTTATAGCAGCTCAATTCACAATAGCTAAGCTATGGAACCAAACTAGGAGCCCTTCAACAGATAAATGTATAAGGAAAATATGTTATACATACTCAAAGGAATATTATTCTGCCATAAAGAAGAATGAAATTATGGCATTTGCCTGTAAATGGATAGAACTTGAGACTATCATGTTAAGTGAAATAAACCAGTTCCCCCAAACTAGAGGCTGAATATTCTCTCTGATATGCAGATGCTGACTCACAGTAGGCAGGGGTTGTGGGTGTGAAGTGGAAGTTCACCTGATTGGACAGGGGGCAGTCGGGGAAAGGAGGGGAGATGGGAATGGAAAGACAGTACAGTGAATTGCATGTAACTTTCCTGTGTTCATATATGAAGACATGACCAATATAACCACAACATGTAGAAACACAAAAATGGGAAGTTATATTCCATGTATGTATGATATGTCAAATTACATTCCACTATCATGTATAACTAAAAAGAACAAATAATGAAAAACCCTCCAGTCCATACATAGAAAAGTTAAATTGAACAATAAAGAGGTTCCAGTCCAGAAAAGCAAATCACTCACAAAACCACAGGTATCAGAAATGACTTCAGATTTCTCAAAAGCAATGAAACAATGAGGTCATGTATTGGTGGGGAGCATTGGAAGGAACTGATCTAGTTTATCCAGAAAATATGGAATTTAAATGATAGGGTGAAATAAAAAATGTTTTCATCTAAATGCCCTCAGACTTTAATCTGAATTATTTTTTAGAGTAATTTATTTAAAAGACAATATAGATAAGTGTATGCCAAAGTAATTATTATCTAGAGCAGGAATACATAAAGGCATTAATAAAGATGATTACTTAGTTGAGTAAACATTCAAAGGAAAACATATACCCACAACACTTGATCTACAACTTAATGTCACATCAACATTAATGAGATACATTATAGTAAATAGCAAAGGGAGATTTAAAAAAAATTAAGACAGACTTTTAGCAAATGGGAAGTGTTGTGGGGAGAAAAATGGGGAGAGTTGAAAAAGGTGGTTGGACATGATTAACTCAGTATCTGCCTGTATGAAAATATCACAGTGAGTCCCATCAATTTGTAAACTCATATGTGTTAAAAATTACATAATGTTGGCCAAGGTTCTTATTGTGCGTGCAATGTGTGTGTGTGTGTGTGTGTGTGTGAGAGAGAGAGAGAGAGAGAGAGAGAGCGTGTGGGGGGAGACAGACATATAGGTATTAAAAAAATGGAAACAATGACCAGGAAAAGAGAATAAACCCTTTAATAAATAAACTACAACCATCAAATAAATGCAATGAAGCACACAAGTTTAAACAAGCAGTGAGAAGTAGGAGGGAAGAAAGAGGAAGGGAAAAAGAAAGGAATACTGATCTGTCTAATCAGTAAGTATCAGACCCGTGGGGCATGGTGGCACCACCTGTAATCCCAGCTGCTCAGGTGGCTGAGGCAGGAGGATTACAAGTTCAAGGCCAGCCTGGAAAACTTAATGACATGAGACCCTGTCTCAAAATAAATAAAAAGAGTTGGAGTTGTAGCTCAGTAATAAAGTGTCCCTGGGTTTGACCCCTAGTACTGATGATGATACAATGATGATGATAATAACTAAAAAAATAAACATTGAACCTAGAAGCAAAAAAAGTAGTTAAAAATAAATCCTAGTATATTGGCATTATAATAAATAAAAATAGGTTAAAGGCATAGCTTTTTAAAATAGACAAGACTAAAAAATCCAGCTTTTGTTTATTAACTTAAAACTAAAAAGAGAAATTTGAAAATGAATACAAGAGAAAAGAACTAGTAGCAAAATGTGAAACAAAATAAGTCTGGGGTAGTTACACTTTTAATATCAAGCAAATGAAATAAAACATGTAACACACTTATATGTCTGTGTGCATGTGTGAAAATGATTCATAACTAAGTCTATCATATGTGTTATAGATGTGTGTTATTAATATTCTTATAAGACAAACTTCAGGAAATGTCTTATGCAAAATATTTCCATAAACTTGTTTACATATTCTGCTCTAAAAGAGTTAGAGCAGAATTCCTTTTTAAGTCTAGGCTGCTCATGATGACTTCTTTCAAAAGATCAGAGTCTGGAAAAGGGGAGAAGTGTGATTTCACAGGAGAGAAACCTGACAATTACTATCTCAACCTGATAATTCAGAGCCATATGACAGACAAAAGCAGCACTTTGCCCATGTTCTTCTTCTCTCCAAATCTACCATTTTAGTCTAATCCTGAGGGAAACATCAGACAACTCCCAGTTCTGAAGCATTCTACAGAATACCTGACCAGGAGCTTTCAGAACTGTGGAAGTACTGAAAATTAATGAAAGTTGCAAAACAGTCATAACCAAGAGGAACCTGAGGGACCCTATGGGTGGATGAAATATGCTATTCTGGATGGAATTCTAGAACAGAATATAGGATACAAGACAAAAAAAAAAAAAAAGCAGCCGCTGACTAATCTATAGACTTTATTTAATAACAATGTAACAATATTTGTTTATTAGTTACAATAAATGTACCACAGCAATGTTGGGTGATAATAACAGGGATAGTTGTAGGGTATATGGGAATTTGAATCATCTTTATGATTTTTCGGTGCATATAAAACCATTCCTAAATTTTTCAAGTTTATTTTTAAAATGTTAGTTAAAATCATTTTTTAATTAAAAAGGCCATGGTCTAAGTGTAAGAAGTAAGTCTAAAAACTCTTCAAAGAGAACATAGGAGTAAATTCTCATGACCTTGGGTCATACAAGGTTTTTCTAGATATAATACTGAGAACACTAGCCACAAAAGAAAAAATAAATAGAATATACCAAAATTTAAAAGGTTTGTGCTGACTAATTTAACTAAGAAAGTGAAAAAACAATTCTCAGAAGGGTAGAAAATGTTATAAACTTATGTATCTGATAAAGGAATAATATCCAGAATATAAAAAGAACCCTACAACTCAATAATAAAAATGCAAGTAACCCAATTAAAAATGTGCCAAGATTCTGATATGACATTTCTTAAAAGAAGATATACAAATGGCCAACACTTGTATCATTTGTTATTAGGGAAATACAAACCAGACCTATGGTGGGATACCACATCAGATCTAATACATAGTTAAAATCAAATGTTATCTGGGATGATGAGAAATAGGGGACCCAAAAGTTGTTGAAGGGAATATGAAACAGTATAGTCACTTTAGAGAAGTGACTGGTATTTCTTTAAAACATTAAATATGGAGTCAACATAGATTAAGCTGTTCCATCCCTAAATATATACCAGGAGAACTGAAGCACGTGTCCATGCAAGAACTTAGATGTTCCAAGGAATATTATTCATAAGAGCTGAAATGCAGAAAAACCCAATGTCCATCATCTGACAAATGGATAAATAAAAGTGTAATAGGATATGATTTGGCAAAAGAAGAAATGAAATATTGAAATGTGCTTCAATGTGACTAAACTTCGAACACATTACCCTAAATGGAAGATGCTATATGCAGAATATCTCAAGTTACACAAATCCACTTATAGGAGTTGTCCAGGATAAGCAAATCCATACAGCCTGAAAGAAGAGCCCTGGTGGGGGGGGGGCGGAGCCTGGGGCAAGTAGAGAGAGGGGCGTGTATGTCAATGAGTGCAGGTTTCCTTTTGGGGTGAGGACAAAGTTCTAAATTATAGAGTGGTAATGTTTGAGCAACTCTGAATGGATTAAGAACCACAGAATCCTGTGTTTTAAGAATGTGAATATTATGGCACATAATTATACCTTAGACAAGTTGTTATGTTTTTTTTTTAAAAGAAAGAAAAAGCAAACCTTTTGAAAATTCGAAGAACCCCCAAATACTATGCTTGATTGAATAGCCAGAGAATGCATTTCTTCATTGGCCTACATGAACCATTCCTCAAAATCAATCATGTATCAAAGCCACAAAGGAATTTCAATAACTTCAAAGAATCAACTCCATGCACATTATGGTCTTTGACCACAATGCCATAAAATTAGAAATTAATAACAATAGAATGCATTTAACATGTGGGTAAGAACTATATATTACAGTTCCCGTAATAACCCATGTTTCTAAATAACCCATGGGTTAAAGAGGAAATCAAAAGTGAAATTGTAAACTATTACAGCCAAATAAAATGAAAGCAGTGTATTTCAAATGTGTCATATGCTCCTAGAGGGTACCAGGAAGGAAATACAAAGCTTCGACTGTAATTATCAGAACATAAGAAAGGCTGGAGAGACACGAGGTAAATGTTCAACTCAGTAGGCAGAAAATAGAAACACAGTACACTTAAAAGGAAAAAAAAAAGAAATAATAAAAACAAGGCTAAGAAATCCATGGAGTAATATCAGAAAACAGGATAATTACAAAGAAGTATGTTCAGTGAAAAAAACATAGAACAGATAAACCTATGGCTAGACAGATCAAGATGAAAAGAAGAAATATAGAATACGCAAATAAAAATGTAAAAATCTGTAATATATGGCAAGTTTTATAAAGATACAACATACAGTGAATGATTGTGTATGAACATATCTGAAAACCTAGTTACAGAAGCAAATTCATAGAATACCACAAAGTCAAGATTAGCCTACAAAGATATAGAAACCATGAAAGAACAGCGACTACTCAAAAAATTGAAATGCTGGTAAAAAACAAACATTAATTACACGCACACACACGTGCACCCACATGCACTCTTCCTCCTCAACCCATCAACATTTCCTGCCTCATTTTTTGGACTTCTAGGTCTTCTTCTGCAGGTTGCTGCTTGCCTGCTGTCTTTGAAGGGCAAATTTGATCATGACCCCCTGCCCTCCCCATGCAGATAGCTCAGGACTGGCTGCCTGAAGACTAATGACAAAGTTCATAATCTTTGTTTACTGTTTGCCCTAATCATTTTAAATAGGAGTCACTGAACAGGTCATCCTTCTCCACATTTTCATGCCTTTCTCCAATCCCTGAAATGCCCTCTTTAAGCTTTCCATCATCTCGTTGATGATCCTGTCTGTAGAACTCAGCTTCACTGTTCCCTCTTTCCAGCTTATACAACTCACCCCTAGGTTGACCAAGTCACTTTGCCTTCTTAAAGCAGTCTGCTTGTAAGTAACATTTCCCCTCATAAATGCACAACCAGCATCATTAGTTGGAAGACAGTTTTAAAAAAACTAAATTTTTTTAGCATTGTATTTATATAGGTCCTATACCTGCTCTTGACTCTCCACCTGATGTCTGTTCTCAGTTATTTACGAAGATATTACCACATGTTAGACAAGTGGTGAAAACTAGAACTATTTAGAAATTTTTCTCTTTGATGTTACAGGAAAAGAGAGAGGTATAAATGGAATGATTTTCCAAATTTCACTAGAAATCATTTTGTTACCATACATAGGACATAGAGATTTCTAAAATCTAATCTCTGTCTCCATAGAGTTCATATAAGACGTCACCCTTACCACGGCATTTGAGTTCTTATGTAGGACTCTTAAAAGACCAAAACAAAACAAAACCAAGTACTATCATGGTTTGGATATGAGTGTTCCCCCCACCCCCCAAATGATTAAATCATGATGGCTGTAACCTAATTAATGGATTAAATCTATCTGATGAATTAAAAGTTTGAAGGGAATACTGTATGGGTGGTAATCATAGGTAGGTAGTCTATGACTGGAGGAAGTAGGTCATCAGGGATGTGCCCTTGGGGATTACACATCTTGCTCCCAATTCCTTTGTGGGGTGGGAGCATTCTCTCTCTCTCTCTCTCTCTCTCTCTCTCTCTCTCTCCCCCCCTCCCTCCCTCCCGTTGAGCTAAGCAGCTTTCTTCCACCATGGTCTTCCACCAAGATGATCTGCTTCGCCTTATGCTCAGAACAATGGAGTCAGCTGACCATGGACTGAACCTCTGAAACCATGAACCAAAACACAAATCCATATGCAATGGGCAAATTTCAATCTAGAAGGTGCTGCTAAAGGACAGTATAAATTTGTGGTATCCTTTAATTTATACCTACTCAATATGTAGTTGGCTGCTTGCTTTGAATTTGGCAATGACTATTGATTCATGGACCAGTGACGCACTTTCCAAAGGCTTTGCCATGGCAAGGTTAGTCCTGCACAAAGTTGAAAGTGGTTGATCTGTCCAAGCAGGTTTTGTCCTTATTTTCCTTTAAGACTATCTGCAAGTCTCCCCTAAAACTGAATGTTTGCTAAATATGGCAAGCGTTTGCAATAAATGATGCTGTATTCTTTGATAGAAGGTAAGTGAAACTTAAATGTAAAATGCATTCTTTGTAAGGTTCCTAGGTTGCATTTGCTGGCAAAATTAGATATAAGAAAATTGTTGAAATGCATCTGATTTTCTGGTCAAAGCACCTTTAAATATTATCATCTCTCAGATGTGCTTACTCCTGTGTGAAGTTAGGGCACTTTCTTGTTACCATATGAAAAGATGGTTTTATAAAGTTTCATACCTTAATAGAATAAAAATCTTGACAAAATAGTTTCTTACATTTAAGTATCTCTTTAATCTAAAATTTAATTAAACCTCTAGTTTTATATCACTGAAGAGTTAAAGTGAATAGGCAAACAGTAAATCAGAGTGCCCGTCTAAACAAGTTAAAATATCTCAAAGTTAAAATATCCACAGAAGTCATCAAAATTGGTGCAGTAGAAAGAGAAGGTGGGTTCTAATTGTGGGATAATTTCCATGGCTATCCCTTGATAAGCAGGAAGAGGAGACATAGCCCAGAAAGAATATTTAATGCCAAGGGATTTAAGTGATGGGATTTAAACCTATAAAAATTTAAGGTATAAGTGGCAGAGCAGAGACTAGAATACAAGTTTAACTGTTTCCAATTATGGTTTGCTGTATGACATTGCTAATTTTACATGAAATGGTGACTTCTAATTTGGAATGGAGCTCTTATTCTCATACTACAAGTTGTATGCCATTGGATACTTTTCCTATGCCTTGTTTTTTAAAATTCAGATTTATTCAGGTATAGTTTACAAGGTACATGAAATATGACTTGCCCATTTAAGTGTAATTTTAATGAGTTCTGACAAATATATTCAGCCTTGTATTGTACCAGCATAAAAATCAGTCTCCAGGATATTTCCATCTGCACTAAAATTTCCCACATGCTACTTCAGTCCTAACAAGAGAGTATAGTCCCATTTGACTATTCTTTCCTTTAATATGTAAACACAAATTCTGTAAATGGCACAAGAAACTAAAGGTGGTTTTTATAAAATGAAAACTGATTTGTGACCAGACGATAAGTGCAATATAGGAGAGTCATATTTCCCATCCCCAAGGCCAAGGTCACCCAGACAAGTGCTTCCCACTCCCTGACCTAGCCAAAAAGTACAGCCCAGATTGATATAATTCTCCCCCTCACTGAACAGCTGTCCCTCTAACAACATCAGAGGGTAGAGAGGAAAAGAGAGAAGGTCATGGTAAGCAGCCTCAGGTAGAAATTCCTGTTGTCCTCCTGGATCTGACACATAACTGTTCTATTTAGAGACACTGCAGCAATCAGGTGAAATGGAGATAAGAAACCTTTTTATCTCCTTGGGTTTAAGACTCTCCTACCCTGCTCAAGAACACTGGAGTAGGTAATCACCACCACAACAAGGTCAACAATCACAAAATCCCTAGTGAAGCATCAGTGGGAAGTCCTGAGACTCCCCTTCTCCTCAAGTAGACACCACAGACCCCAACATAGGTATGGGGATACCAGCAACAACCAGTGGCTGCAGCCGGGATGCCTCTTTGTTCCCATGCCCAGGTCTTACCCTCTGCTCAGAGACACCAGGGCAGCTACATGGGCAATGGCAGGGCAATCCCACCAAGAGGCACTTGGGGATCTTGTCTGGAAAAAATCTCCTCCATGACCTTAGGCAGCATCAGCAGCAAATAATGGGAGCCCAGCACACCAGAAGGCCCCAGTGCAAACTAACATGGCAAAGGCTGTGGGTAGTGGAATATCAACCCTGGATGCAGAGCTTCAATAAGGTGACCATCTCCCCAAATAAAGGATCTAGATAAAACCCAAGTTCCCCTAACATAATAGCCAGAATATACAGGACACAATAAATAATCACCAGTTCTATCAAGAACTTAGGATATGATCAGAGAAGATAATCAGCTGATGCAACACCAAAATGAATCAGATGGTGCATATTTAAAAGTTTTCTAATACAGCTGTCATAAAAACACTTCAACGGTGAACTTCAAATTCTCTTGAACATGAAAAATAGGAAACTTCAGCAAAGGAATAAAAATAATAGAAATAAATTACAGATATGAAGAAAAGGTTATAGAAATTTAAAACCCAAAGGGTGGCTTCAGTAGAGGGAAGATGACAGAGAATGAATTGAGGAACTTGAAGACAGATGATCAGACTAAGTGACCTGTGTAACAATAACAACAGATTCAATATTCATGTTTACTGAGTTTCCAAAAGGAAAGAGGATGAGGCTAAGAGAGTATCTGAAGAAATAATGACTGAAAATTTCTCTATTTGGTGGAGGACACAAACTGACAAAACCCTATTGGCATAAGTCCAAAGAAGTCTACACATCATAATTGCACCATTAAAAAAAAAAAAGATTAAAACACAAGCAAAACAATACCAGTGACAACTAAAGACGACCAGAGAGAACTGACACATAAGTACAGAAAAGCACCAATTAAAATCATGTAAAATTTCTCATCTGAAGACATGTAAATTCTCATCTGAAGCCATGTAAAATTTCTCATCTGATTGCATGATGGTCTTCAAAATCTGAAAAAAAAATCTGTCAATAAATTCTATAGATGACACACTATTCTTTATGAATGAAGGGAGGGAAACAATCTCAGATGAAGGAAGACTAAGAATTGTCCCTAGTTGGGACTCAAATATTAGTTGAAGAACATTCTTCAAAAGTAAAGAGAATTATAGAAGGGGGGGAGAAACATTGAAAAGAAAAAGAGGTATGGGGATGTACATCAAATTTATATATTTGATGTGTTCCCACCAAATTTATATATCAAAGTTGTGATTTCTAATGGACTACATTTTAGAGGGTTCCTATGAAGAAAATAAGGTATATGTGAGGTCAAAGATGGTGCCTTTATAAGAGGAGGAGACACCAGGTTTCTTTTTCTTAGTTTTCGTCCCCTTCTCCCCTCATTCTCTCCTTATCATGTGTGAATCCAGCAAGAAGGGGAATATCTGTAAGCCAGGAAGAAAGTTTTCTAGAGAAACTTAGCTGGCTATCATTTTGGTCTTCCCAAGTCTCCAAAACGGTAAGAAATAAATATTTGAGGTATTTATTTCTTATTTATTTATTTTTATAACTAACATCATACTTACTGGTGAAAGATGAAGTACTTTGCCACTAAAATAAGATTGGGACAAAAGCAAGCAGATTTTTTTCCCCATCTTTAATCTATACAGTATTTAATGTTCTAGACACTGCACTAAGTCAAGAAGATAAATAAAGGACATTCAGATTGAGTAAAGGAAGAATGACCCAGATTTGCAGAGGACATGATGTTGACACTGAAAATCCTATTTAAAAAAAAGACCTATATCAGAAAGACAAGGAAAAATAATTATGTCACCAAATGCTGGAAACTGCTGAGAAACTTGATCATTGTAATACTGTGGTAGGAATGTAAAATAGTACAACTACTCAGGGGAAGCCAAATTTGTTAGGACCATGCAGCCCAGCAACATACCTGTGGGCATTTACTCCAAAGAAATGGAAATTTACATTCATGCAAAAGCCTGTAGAAGGATGTTCAGAACAATTATATCCATAATAATCCAGAGCTTGAATCATTTCAGATGTGCTTACATAAGCTAATAGTTAAACTGTGATATATATGTACTGTGCAAGACTACTCATCAGTAAAAATGAATTAACTACTGATATACACAGAAATGTGGATGAGGGCTAGGGTTGTGGCTCAGTGGTAGAGTGTTTTCCTAGCATATGTGAAGCACTGGGATCAATTCTGAGCACCACATATAAATAAATGAATAAAATAATAGTCTATCAACATCTAAATATAAAATATATATTCATATAAAACCTGTGGTATAATATAAAAATTTTATATATATACATATATATGTATATATACACATATACATGTATATATACGTATATATACGCATATATCATATATATACGTATATATGTATATGTGTGTGTGTGTGTGTGTGTATATAAATATATATATATATATATATATATATATATATATATATAGAGAGAGAGAGAGAGAGAGAGAGAGAGAGAGAGATGTGGATGAATCTCCAAGGAATGACATTGAGAAAGAAAAAAAGATTCTGAAAGATTATAGGCTGTATTATTTCACTGAGATGACATTTTTCAATAATAAAATTTTAGAAATGGAGCAGAGATTAGTGGCTGTCAAAGGCTTGGGATAGAGGTGTTGGAAGATAGGAGGGAGTTGGGTATTATAAAAATAAAAAAGGAGGGAACTGCAGTTGTAGCTCAGTGGTAGAGTGCTTTCCTGGCCTGTGGGAGACACTGGGTTCTATCCTCAGCATCACATAAAAATAAATAAATAAAAACAAAAGGAAAAAATGAAAAAGGAAGGATTTCCAGGGTTTGGGGACTGCTCAGCGTCTTGACTATGGTGGTCGATGCACATAATTAAACAAGTGGTGTATTTTATAGAACTGACTGTACACACACACACACACATCGGTACAAGAAAAAGAGAAATCTGAATAAGATAGGTTAGTTTCTTACCTGTGACATAATATTATAATTTTATAAAGGGTAGCTTTGGAGGAAACTGGGCAAGGTATGTGTGGAGTTCTTTGTACGATTTCTTGAAGATGCATGTGAATCCACAATAATCCCAGTAAAACATTTAATTGAAGACTAGGTTGTCATACCATGACATACCAAATTGCTGCTTAGAGAAGGAAACTGAATCTGTTTTTTTTTATTGTATTTTTAAGCTCCATCCTGGTCCATGGCCATCATGTCAACCCTCTTTCCACTTCCCTGGACTGTGACAACCATTGATTTCTGTCACTCTAGTTTTGATTTTTTGAATCTCATACAAACTGAACAACATTCCATTATCTTTTGAGTCCAGTTTGTTTCATTTAGCATAATGCTTCTGATATTCATCTCTCTCAGTACATACATCAATAGCTTTTTTCTTCACTGCCAAGTTGTATTCCACAGAACAGATACACCACAATCTTTTAATTCAGTGGAACAACATTTGGTAATTTCCAGCTTTTGAAAGTTGTGAATAAAACTGCTACAACTGTACACATATAAATTTTTATGTATATAAGGTTTTACTTTACTTGTGAAAACCTGAGACTTGTATTTCTTGGGTTGTATGGTGACATATGTTCCACTTTCCTGGTAACAATGCACCTAAATTCCAGTTGCTCATCTGATATCGTACTTTTGAATTTTAGCCAATATGGTGATTGTGTAGTGTCCACCCCAACCCATGCCCATGTCTATCTAAACAGAGTAATTATAGATAAAAATGGTGTCCAGAAACTTAATAATGCCTGCTAGAGAAAATTCTCATGATACCTTCCTTTGAGTGGTGTTGAAAGCATCAAAACCACTTACTCCAAGATACTTTCTGGCTTCTCAGTAGTTACTGCACTAACCATATTAATATGAGGTATCCTTCCTTCCTTGTGGTCTCCTGCTTTCTAAATCTCTCAAGCAATTTCATAGTCTCATGTGTCAGTAGTTTTTATTAGGCTGTTTCCTCTATGTTGAGCACCTTCCTTACTTTCTACCTCATAAGCCTCATCTTTCTCTTTCAAGATCCAAGCCCAAATCGAATTTTAATATTTCTCTGTATTGCTGCTCAAAACTACCGTCAGGTTTATTCATTGCTTGTGTCGTTGGAAAGATTCTTTAAGTATGACCCTATGAAGCAATTAGTAATCACCGGTTGTGTGATAGACATTTGCGGTACAAGGAATGCTCTTTTTCTTGACTTAGAAGCAGTTCCTCAAGAAATAAAAGCTGTGCCTTCTTTTTCTCTGTATTCCCTAGGACCCAATAGCAGCATTATTTATTAAATTGAATTTAATTACATAGTCTGCTGTTTTGCAATATACAGAAATATCTCTGAATTCTAAAACATACACTTATTTTTCAGTGCTTTTATTGGTGTCATAAGTTGTGAGCTCTGAAAATCTTTCCTTGAAAGAGGACCTAGGTGGAACATCTCCAGGTCTCCACAATCAGTTAGTATTTATTTATTTTTACCAGATACCAGAATACTGAGAAAGTGTTTTATGCACATCATCTCATTAGTTTGCACATTCTCCCTCTGAAGTAGATAGCAATATTATCTGTACTGATAAAGGGTAGGTAACTGGCTCCTGCCAAGTCCCAGGAGTAAGTAGTGAGGCTATATTGAGAAATGTAGGCCATCATACTCCAAAGCACAAACATTTAACCACAATGGCTTGTGGTTGTGAGATCTATACTATTCTTGATTGTACTTCCCTGAAATTTGTTCATCTGCTTCCAGTGAAAATTTTTGTTAAAATAAAAAAAAAGAAAAAGAAAAAAAAAAAAAAAAGGAATGTCCATTTGCTTCCCATTGTGAACATATACAGGTACATTTTATGAAGCAGACACTTTTTGTTTGTTTGGTTGCACTAAATGTAAAATACCCTGAGGAGGAGAATTTCCATTTTGATCTTGTGTGAACTTCTTAGACTGATAAATCCCTGGGCCAGTGTTTAAGGTGAATCATGAGTTAGCCCCTCCTGCCTGCCATGTTTATGCTAATGGGATGCACTGATTGAAGAGCTGGGAGGCTTCTGGAGCCTGCGGTGCCCATCAGTATTTCTAGACTGTCCAATTTATAATCTAGGGACACAGATTAAAGTGCAGCAGTCAGTCACCAAGTTGCTCTCTGCTGAAGAGCTTTTCAAGAAAATAATTCACCTTTAGATTTTCATGCAGCTGTACGTAGCAGCATCAATTAGCACTAAGATTTCAGTGGTGGACCTCATTTTCCTTCAATTATCTTTTGATAGATCTATAATAAATAACCAAATGAACTTTGGACAGGTGTGATTAAGAAAAATCCTTGGCCTTCTCCACCTTATGTTTATTGACAAGGTAATTGTGTGTATGTGTATATATACACACACACACACATATGCATATACATATATATATACACACACACATATGCACTTATATATTATATATATATATATATATATATATATATATATATATATATATTTATTTTAGAGATTTCAGATATTTACTATGCATTATCTTTTTCTAAGGATAACTGGGATAAAAATAAAGATAGACTGTCCCAGTTATTATTAGAGGTGATAATTTGCAGTCTAAGTGTGTTGCCATGGATACCTAAGAACCCCCCAAAGACTCGGGCCTGGGAGTCAGGCCCTAATCCTGAGGTGCTTTCAATAGCACCAGCTGTCCAGAGCCTGAAAGGCGTGGCAAATTACACCATTATTAGAGTGAAATGGTATGGCTAAGCTAATTATTTGTGGGCTCTAGACACAGGTGTTCATAAAAGGCTGAACGTGCACTCCTAATCAAGTCTGATTGGGCCAGAACAACAGCCCAGCATGGGACTATCAAAGAGTTGTTTATAGTGTCTTTCATTTAAATAATAAAAGAGGCCACTGTAGGCCTTCTGTTCAGCAGAGTTTTTAATGTTGCTCTGAGTTCCTCATACCAGGTACTCATATTTGTTGTTTCTCTTTGACTTTGTCCAGTCGTGGAGATCTGTTTTCTAATAATATTTTCCTTAATAGTCATACAACAATCCGTTGTATTTTAGTCATTCCGTGGCTATTTCTGGTTAACGCCACTTCCAGCAAATGCAGTTTGACTTTACTGAATGGGAGATTCAAACTTTGTCTAAGAATTTTAACGTGTGGTTTTTATTATTATTATTTTTTTAAATCACAAACACTATATACTCTGGAAAGTACTTTTTCAGAAAATTGGTAATGCTTCACATTTTTCCAATTTATTAACTGTGACACTTCTCTGACAGTTTTTGTGTCCATGGCATAGTGAGTAGCAAGTTGATTTTACAATACACTTTGAAAATTTCTCTCGAATAAAAGTATTTGATTCAACTAATATTTGAATATCATCAGCTGTTAAAATGTATGTTTGATGGGAAATGTCACAAATTAATCATAGAGTGATATTATACTAACTATGATCAAATACTCTGCTTAGCCAAGCAGACCTGAGTTTCCTCATCTTTGCTTCTTTCAAATAAAGAGGAGTACTTCTTTGAAGTGCATGGTCTATAAAGAAGTTGACATCCGATGTCTCTAAACAACATTTGCACATCTAATATTTTCCTTCCAAAATAACAATGTTGTGGTACCCTGATACTATTTTAAAAGGAATTGACTTGTCTAATTTTTTTAATTGTTTTTAGATATACATGACAGTAGGGTGTATTTTGACATATTATACGTACATGGAGTGCAACCCATTTCAATTAGGATCCCATTCTTGTGCTTGTACATGATGAGGAGTTACCCTGGTTGTGTATTCATATATGAGCATAGGAAACTTATGTCCAATTTATTCTACTGTCTTTCCTATTCCTATCCCCTTGTTAATTTTATTTTTACAAGATTAATACAACCCTACTTGAGAACACCATCTCAGTAGTACTTCTACCTCATAGATTATTTCTCTTTAAGTTTCTGTCACTCCACATTTCCACAAATGCTTGGAAACTTGTGCAACATGAAGACATATCTGTATAAAAGGAGTCACTGCCACAATCAGATGAAGATGAACTCACCCCTGTCTGGAGGTGAAAAGTGCACTACTAAGGGAGACGGATGATCTCATAAATGTGTCTCTGTGCAGATCAATATGTTGGCCTGATATAAGTGTAGACATACCTTTCGATGATTGAGAGAATAGTTTTGTCTGAGTTCATTCAGTCAGGGTGGTGTTCTTCTCTGCAGTTCTACTATGCTTGGAACTTGGTCCTTTTAAAAACAGTGATAAGTTGCTTTTATAATATCAAATGCAAAGGTACAAGATTGTCTAACTTTCAGGTAGAAAGTAGGTCAATTACCTTTCTACCCAGCTCAGTTATGTGTTGTACACAGGGATGAGTGCCCTCATGGGGAGTGAGGGGAGAACTATACAGTGGTCACTCTTCACCTTGAACTTGCAGTAGTCATCTTATTCACTTACATTTTGACAATTATCTACCATGCACCCCTGTGCTCTAGCTCTTCCAGAGGATGGACTGGCTGTAGCTACCAACACTAGTTGTTCTTTCTTTCATTTCTTCATAAAATGTATTTTTCTGCTTTTATCTCTCAAGGCACAGGAATCTAACTAGTCAATCATTTCTGGGAACCATAACTAAGTCTTGTGTCTTTGAGTCCCTCTGGGAGAGAAATATTCCCGCTCATTTGTGGTGGAAGTAACATCTCTGGTGAGGATTCCAGCCAGATCTCTGACTGTGAGAGGTGGTTTTTTGAGCACCTGTACCACTCAGGATTGGTAGGCTAGTATATAACACATGCTCCAAACTCTCAGGGGCTAACCACCTAAAACATCTCTCTGCTCATGTTACAAGTTTATATAAGGTGAGTAGATGGTGTTGCCTGTTTTGGTCATGAGGGGTCCAGTCTGATGGACACTGCCTTTTGCCCTCTTCTTCCTTAATCAGCATTATAGAGGAAAGGGGAGTCAAGGACCTACTCTTAAAGTTTATGGACTAGTAACACAAGTAACTTCTGCATACATTTTATTGGCTCAACAAATCATATGGCTACGCTTAAATTAAAGGGCAGTATCCGGAAAGTGTGGAGCAGAGAAATATTTAGTGAGCATCAATAACAGCTACTATTATACCCTCTAAATCACCCATTGCCAGGAAACTCTTTATTGACCAGAATGGCTCAAGAACGAGGAACTTAACTGATACCTAATTAAAAGAGAATTTCACACAAGGAAAACGGGAGAAATGATTGCAAAGATGCTAGACACGCATGGACCCTTTCTTCTGTTTTGAAATCATTTGAAATGATAGGAACAAAAATCCTACAAAGAGCACAGGGGAAAAGATTCCCAAGAAAATTCACCATCTCAAATATCTATGTCACAAATATGACATTTTTAAATGAAATGACTTGACTCTTCATAAATTTAACCCAAAGAGCCCGAGGGAAAGAACTTAATTAGTATGTTTACATTAGTCATAACAAAATGGAAAATATTAAGTCAGTAAATTTGATCTGCTAAAAAATCTTAAGTCATTTAAAACTTTGATGGAAGAGGAAAGCCACTGTTGATTTTGGTCAAGTAAAAAAAAAAAAGGCGAGAGTACATAATAAAGAATATGAGATATGAGAATAAGGACATACATAGAGAAATACAGATGTAGAGAAAATTTAAAACTGTTAGAGAAAAAGTTATACAACTCTATTTGTACAAATTATCATTTAAGTGAACTCCTGGAAAGGTAGAACTAATGAGAAAAATAATTTGGGGAAATGAGAAAAAAGACAGATAAAACTTACCCAGAGAAGGAAAAAAAGTCAAATTAATTTTATGAAGGGGTCCTACCAAACTCCCTACATAGGAAATCTATAGTCTATGTGCTAGTCCAGAGAATAGAAACTTCCTAATATTCTACCAGCTAGATGAGAGTCTATACCTACAGAGAGAAGAGAAACTTAGAACCAATCATGTTTATTAAGAAAAAAGTCCAAAAAAGAATGTTAGCAAATCAAAGCTCGGATTTATGTTAAAAGAGAATTACATTATGATCCAATAAGTCTTAATTACAAGTGCAAATTTGACTCACAGCAAAAACAAAAAAAAAATATCTTACAGATTAATTGGTTAATATTGTAACTGTCCCAAATTATAAAAGTTGATATGTATAAAGATTTTTAAATCACTTAAGGAATTTTCTTTCTATTCAAATTTTATTATGTAGGTGAGGTATTACTACCAATGAAAGAAAATAAATATCACCCATAAATGGTGAATCATTAGAATTTTTCTAAAATAAACATCATAGTAAGGATGTCCACAGTCACTACTGTGAAATTGCTGAAGATCTTTACCCAAGTAATAAAATGAGAAAAAGAAATTAAGCAAGGCAGTTTAGGTAGCGAAAAATAAATTTTCTATCATCCATCCATCTAGTTGATTGTAATCTATTTCCTTTGAAAAACTTAATAAAAAGGAAATGTCAGGGACAGATATTTGACAGAAGAGTTAACTATGACAGGATGAGGAGAGATGTTAAGACAGAACCAATAGTATGGTTTCTATTTTAAGGAATCGACTCACACGATGGTATAGGCCATCAAGTCCAAAATCTGCAGTGTGGGCTGGCTGGCAGACTGACACACTTTCAGGGAAGAGCTGATGCTGTGGTTCAAGTCCGAAGGCTATCTGCTGGCAGAATTCCTTCGGCCTTAGGGCAGTCTTTTTCGTTAAGACCATCGACTGATTGGACAAGGCTCATCCATATTATAGATGGTAAAAATTATCAAAATTGTGCATTTTATCTTCTTAAAATGACAGGAGTTATAAGCTGTTTTTTTTTTTAAAGCAAAAGACACCTAACTTCACCCATAAGCAGAAATATACCAAGTAAAACAATGTGCTACTTTTTACCCATCAGAGATGGCAAAATGTACAATTTTGATATAGTCAATGTTGGGATGATGTAAAGTTATGACACCCTCATTTACTATTAGTAGGAGTCAAAATAGAGAATACATTTTGCAAGGGAATTTTATAGTATCTATCAATATTTAAAGTGTGTATATCTCCAGACTCAGCAATATTAAGTCTGAATAATTTAATCTGTGCTGCAAATTTAATTCTTGCCCATTCATACAGTAATCATTTCATTTGTAATAATTAAAAATTGAAAGTGCCCTAATTGCTTACCAATGGAAAATGGTACATGTAAAGGTATAGGCAATGAAAAAAAAAAGCAAATCTCTGAACAATACATATTGGTAATGGTAATGCAAGAAAGTAAATAGCTATAGATACAGATGAATTAAAGATACCAAAGCATTCTGGGTATTGTTAAAACTGCATATTTTATCTAGAAGGAAAAATTTGTGATGTTTACATAGTTGGTCTTCAATAACATCTATACTTATCTCTTCTTCAGATTCACCTTTATTTCTAATGAGACAAGCCTTGCATAGGGTTGTAATCCTTTTCTTTGGGGGGCGGGGAGGTATTTAACCAGAAGCAATGAAGGAGGAATAAGAAAGGTGCATGCTCTAAAAGTAGAATTTATTTTGAAATGAGCTTTCAAACTTAGAGATACAGGTAGAAGAGAGAGAAGTAGGATCTTTCTTGATGACCCTGAAAATGTATCCCCAGGCAGTAAATACGGCAGCACCTGGAACAGTTAGTTCTGGTTGAGGGGAGGAGCACAAGGTCAGTACCCTTGGGGAGCAGTGATCAGGTACAAGAGGACCTCACCTCATCTACAGAGAGATTTTAACTGTCAGACATGCATAGAGCAACTGATTGAAAAATAGTTGAGGGGTGTACTTGTAGGGAATGGTAATTTTCCAGGTCTCCACGAGGGCAGGTAGATAATAAGGACCTGGATAAAAATAGCTAACACCTCCATAGCAATGACGCGGAGTGTGATCCGAATCTAAGCACTTCACCTGTATTGACTCGTTTAATTTTCAGAAAAATACTTTGATGGGAATACTATTTCTATAAGCACCATTTCACAGGTGAAAAAGGGAAGCAAGACCAATGAAGTAAGTACAAAGTAAGGACATGAACCAGAATAGGCTGGCTCCAAAGTGGCTGCTCAAAGTCATGGATGGAAGTGTAAGAGTCCTAACTCTAGAACAGTGTTGATTGGACCTTTCACTTAATATCTTTGTAATAAAGATCATATGCTAACATATGCAGGGGTGGAAAGCCATCGCTGAGGAGACAGGGAATGGTCACTGTGGTCCTCTGAATATCTTATATCACTTCGTGCATCAGAAGGCTTGCTGATGGTCTGCCCCTCTTCCTCCTTGCAGATAGTTTTATTTTTCCTTACTCAGTTGGGATATTTCGACCCTGTGAAACCCTTCCTGATTTTGTTCTTTTTCTATAATCAGCCGGGCCCCTTTTTGGTCCTAGAATGCTTGTAGCTTGTGCTTGACAAACGTGAATGAGCAATTTATGGCCACATCCATCTTCTTACTGGATTTCAGTATCTGGTCTCCTTGGGGGCAAGTGACTACACCATTGACTTAATCATACTCTTCCCCACACCGAGAAACGGCACCATCCTCTTTCTGGCTCAGATAATGGCTCATTGCAAGGATACACAGAGAAGGAAGGAGGACAGGACATATTGCTAGTGCTAGACTAGTTTTGGGACATAGTTTCTCTGTGGTGTTTTGTTGGTCCCTTCACACTGGGCAAATGCCTGCTCCCTAATCTAATAGTGGGCGGCCATTCTGAGGATGCAACTTCTGCCTCTCTCTCCTACGGCATTTGCTTTGTCTGCTACTGACTCACATTTTCTTTTCTATTCATCTCTTATACAAATTTCCCTCCCATAATAGTGAGCTGTAACTGACCAGAATTCATGTAGGAGGATACCTCTGAGATTACTGGCTAGAGATCAGCTAGTCTTATCTGTGCCAGGCACTGGTTCCTGTACAATGAATGGTGACCAAAGAAGTGGGGTCATGTAACAGCATGCTGTGGTGACTTATGGGTAATAGAACACCTGTGGTCAGTTCCACCAAAGGAAGAGTTGGCTGTAGAGGGCATTAAGACATGTATGTTGCAGACAGTCAAAAGCTATCCTGTGTCCTTGAATCTTACACAGTGTATTTCACACATCAGACATTCCACACATGTTGATTGAGTGTCCTGAAATGAATGACAAAAGATTCATCAAAGAAAGCAAGAAACCAATAATTTTCCTGAATTATTTATTTGTTCAATCATTTAGCAGTCATTTATGAACTGTCTGTTAGGTCCAACAGGTATCACATAGGAATGAGGGGTGCAAAAATAGGTAAGATCCCAGTCTGTAACAATTTCAAGCTAATGGAGAAGATTGGCAAGCAAATCTGCTATGATATTATTGTAATTGATGCAGGGGAACATCAGCATGTCTCAAGTTTGTGAATCAAAGTGATGAACAGTTTACTTCCCAAAATCTCCAAAGAGAGGTAATGAAGGAAAGGGAGTAGGAAGTGTAAAGAATTTATAAATCTGCTCTGAGAGACTACAACCACCAAACCACCAAAAGAAGAGATTTTTTTCTTTTAAAGTTTACATTAAACCAAATTACTAATTCCTTGAACAATGGCTAGACATAAGGAAAACTCTCAAGTGAACTGAAGCCCACACATGCCCACTTAATAGAAAAATAGCAAACAGCAGAATGTAAAGGATGAAGTTGCTTTTCCGCCTACCTTTGTACAAGTTTGTTAACAGGACGGTGCTCCTGAACTTCCTGTGGGCAGACAGAGATCTCTATGGAGTCCAACGTACAGACTAGTAGGCAGTTAACATCAGCAGGATCTTCCACGTTTCTGCTGCTTTTAGCTTGTAGTTTCTAGCTGGCGGGTCTTGAGAAGGGTTACGTTAGGACTCTTTTTAAGTCCTTTTTATATAACAGGTGGGCTAACATCCACTTCCTACTTGAAAAGCATGTTTTGATGGTTAGTAAGTTCAAGACTCTCTCTTTGTAGAAAGTTAACTGAATGTTAGGGGGGATTGAGAAGATATGGATATACAAAACAGCGGGCTAGTACAGCGGGGTATGTAGAGGTTATTTCCCAGAACCAGAGAAGGCGCTAAGGATGTTTAGCCCAGACAAGTTGAGGGGAAAGAGGGGTGGAAGCCAGCGTGAAGAGCTAGAACATAAAGATGGTCCTGCAGTGCTCAGGGAGGTAATAGGACCAGGGGCCAACTGGTTAATAGTTGAATGGCCTGTCATTATAACAGTGGGTACCCTGCTACTAGAATTATCAATAAGACACTAGAAAATGATCAGCATGTATCAGAAATATAGAAAAGACTTCTATTTGGTATTTGCAATGAACGATGAAGGATGGGGCTGGTGAGATGGTCTTTTAGGGCTTCTGCTAAACATCGGATACTTTATTTGAGGTATAATCAAAAGCATATCTCTCAGTAACTGGTCAAACTATGCAATATCTATACATTCTCATCCATTCATGCAACTCTTGCCTCATTTTAAAAAATTATTTATACTAGGAACTTCTGCACTTATTGAGGAAGGCATGGCCATCTCCTCCTGGAGGCCATGTTAAGATGCAAACTTGATTAAATAACTCTCTAATAATCCCACTTGCGTCCACACGCAGCAGATGAGGAAATTCATTTCCAAGGGACAGTGCTACCTGGAGAATGGAAATAGGACTCTTTAAAAGATCACGGAGCATTAATATGGATGTAAGAATTTTCTCATCAGGGGAGCTGTGGGCTTGTGTTGGGAATTCCTGTGAGCTCACAGTGATTGGACACAGGAACATTTTTATAGGAGTGAAGGGTCAGAAGGCTTTGAAACTTACTGCCAAGACAACCCAAGAGCACTAGGCATTTATTACTGGTCAAAACCAGACATTACATTCTGCTCTAATTTGGGGAATTTTGAGAGCTTGTGCTATGGGAGTTTACTATGGTGTTAATTTGCATGTGTTCTCTTATTTATGGCTTGCAACAACCCAAGGAGTATATTTATCTTCATTTTAAATGAAAAAAACTCAGGGGAGACCATTTTAAAAACAAAAAGGCAGAGTATTACAAACTAGGAGAAGATTTTAAAAAATATATTGCTATCCAGAATATGTAAAAATTTACTAATCAATTAGAGAAAGAAAATGACCCAATATAAAAACAAGCATTTTAGATTGTTCCAGGAAAACCTACTTATAAAGCAAAGTTGAATGTACTAGACTTAAAGCTGCATGGGAGAATGTCGTCTTTACATGACTTAGTAGTTAGGAGTGGGACACGTTGATATCTAGTCACCTAGAGCTGCTGGATATAGTGAACAAGGGTCTTAAGTTCAAATTTTAAATAAACCATTTTTCTGGTAAGACAGCTATTTTTTTTTCCAGATGATCAAACTGTTTGCAAAGTTTGGTATGCAAGAAGTTCCTGAGCCATCAGTGAAATGGCCTTGACCCTGGCCATCTCACCTTAAGCCAATAGTTATATCGGGAGGTCTCAGGTTCTGTTCTCTTCACCCCCATCTTTATGGTCATTCTTCAGACTAAAGGATAGGACACCTGGGGATATAATTAATACAGATCAATGCCATCCACTGAGGTGTTAGGGTCGTGCATCAAGTTTGTGGCACTGGAATTTCTACTTTTATAAATATTAAGGATTTTTGTTTCCTGTTGGGTGATTATTGTTGGATTACTTGACAAAATAGGGGCCAAGCATTTGAAACAGTGATCACACAGATGAGCAACGGAGGATACTAAGAAGATTTTGCCATTCACTTGTAAGCCATTAACTAAGGGTCCGAAATTAAACTAGATTCCTTTCCAATATGAAGCACACATAGAACCAGATGTCAAGCACAACACGCTACCCCCTTGGATGTGATGTGTTCTGCCCTGAGAGGTCAGTTTTCTATCTAGAGCTGCTGTTTCAATCACCATATGTTCAGTCTCATGAAGTATTCAGGGGAGGTGTTATTTGACCCTAGAGGTATTAGCTCACTCCCTCTTCCATGAGAGCCAAATAAATGTTTCCCACTTTTTGGCTCTTTGTAAAAATGAAATTAAGAGGCTACAGGAGAGAAGAGCAACCTAAAGTTAGTTCTAGTGGCTCACCTGAGATTGAGACCCGTTGATTCACCTTTCCTGAATTCCTAGAGAGCTCACTAGTCTAGAGGGGAAACAGATGCTCCTAAATGGACTTGAAAGATATCATGGGCTAATCTGAAGGCAGCATCAGTTTATCAAGGTAACTAACCTCTGTTCAGGTTGCAGGGACTCCCACTATATTGTTTGTTTGTTTAAAGTGCTACATTTGGAATTTTTTTTGTAAATTTTTATTGGAACAAAGCCATAGGTATCCACTTATATATTGTTTATGAATAGCGTACTATTTGTTTTGTATTATATCATTTATGTTAGGGGTTTTGCTTTTACTTTTTAAAATTTATATATGACAGCGAAATGTATTACAATTCTTATTATACATACAGAGCACAATTTTTCATATCTCTGGTTGTATATAAAGTATATTCACACCAATTCGTGTCTTCATACATGTACTTTGGATAATAATGATAATCACATTCCACCATCATTTATAACCCCATGCCCTCTCCCTTCCCTTAAACCCCTCTGCCCTATCTAGAGTTTGTCTATTCCTCCCATGCTCTCTCTCCCTATCCTCCTATGAATCAGCCTCCTTATATCAAAGAAAACCTTCGGCATTTGGTTTTTGAGGATTGGCTAACTTCACTTAGCATTATCTTCTTCAGCTGTATCCATTTCCCTGCAAATGCCATGATTTTATTCTCTTTTATTGCCAAGTAATATTCCATGGTATGTATATGCCACATTTTTTAAATCCATTTATCTATTGAAGGGCATCTAGGTTGGTTTCACAGTTTAGCTATTGTGAATTGTGCTGCTATAAACATTGATGTGGCTGTGACCCTGTGGTATACTGTTTTTAAGTCCTTTGGGTATAGACCGAGGAAAGGGATAGCTGGGTCAAATGAATTCTTATTCCTGGAAGCATTCTTGAATGATAGAGACTAGCAGTAAACCAACTTTCTGTGTCATAATTAAGAATAAACTATTTTACATGTTCCCACTCAGTGATAATTCAAGGATGTCAACTGTTACTTCCATTAATACTACTAGTTAGTATTTACTGAGTATTTACCATGTCCATGAACTGTCCTATTTCACATATTTACTTATTTAATGTTCACATCTGTCCTAGAAGAAGGATTTTAAATAACCCTCTTAAAAGTGTCAGATGACATTCAATTCATTCAGTCACTGGGGAATCTGGGTGTTTTCAAATCACCTGACACCAGCCCTCAGTAATGTTTCCATGTGATAAGATGCTGTTTTTATGATCACTAAAGTTTCTTAAACAAGAGCCTTTGATTTTATAACTATATGTCATCCTGCCACATGCAGACTTCTTGGTTTCAACTAATTAAGTGTTCTAATTACTTATTTGTGATCCTCAGACTTCAATTAGCTAGAATCTTAAATAGATTTGGTATGATTTTCAGGTAGGTGGATGGAATGAAGTTCAAGAAACACCTCTTTGTTTAAGTGGGTGGATGAAAATATGAGCATGCTTACCTTTTTCTTCGTATGCAAAGCTTTGCCAGGATCGGAGGATTATTTACATGTGTAATTTTTTTTATATTCTTCATGGGAGATTTGCCTTCATAGGATTATAGGTTTTAGAATACTGGAAACTGGATTAACTCTCCGTTCTCCTTCAATTCAGAAATTAATTAGTCTTCAGTTTCTCTCTGTATAGTTTGCATTAATGTTTGACATGAGACAGATTTTTGCAAATGCCTTTTTGGCAAACTATATTTTCTTCAAGCCAACATTTCACATTATGTTACCCCATAATGTTATGTTACCTCCATTAATCAGGGGCAGCATGTGTGTTATATGAAGTCACATATACATAGCTGTGGGGGCCTGGAAATAATTGTTAATGAACTTCAGTCTCTGACAGGGCACATAGTCTCAGACATCCTGCTTTGTCCCATTTTCCTCCCAATTCCCCACTCCATCTCTAACCTCAACTGGACACTCAATTCTTCCCTGCCCAGCAAATGCTCTGGCTACAGCTACAAAGTCCAGACTGTTCATTTCCTGAAGATTTGGATCTGTAGCAAAAAAAAAAAAAAAAAAAAAAAATTACAAAACTTGGAGGCAGGGCCACTGCATCTGAGTACAGCATTAGGTCCCCAAAGATCCAAAGCCTCTGGAGACCCTCTTCACATGCTAATATTCACACAAAGTGCCTTGGCCCCAGCTGGCCTTCACCTGCAGCCCTGACAGGCAGGAGCCTCCAGAATGAGATCCTGGTTTCCATAAAAATAGGAAGGACACAAATGGTAAATGACAGAGATCTAGCAGGAGCTATAAAATAATTTAAAGTCGGCTTCCTGGCAGTTAAAACTAATTGCTGGGAATACAAAGACTAGGCAGGAGCTCCCCTCTCTATCTATTCTTTCTTTAATTCACTTGAGAGAGAGTGACTTGAATCCTGTGCTAATGCCCACACCTCAAATTAAGGGGTACTGTGACCACCATTGTTAATATTCAAGTATGTTTTAAGTACAGGAGTGACGTGTGACGTGTGGTAGTGTGTCATTTAGAATGGTCCTTAGCTGTTTCCTTGGTCTTATGGGGGGTACTCATGAAATGGAGGCTTATTTGTTATGATTGCCTCTCTTGCATCTGATTTCCTGTTATTGCAGGGCATAGTTTGCACTGGTTCATTCTACTTTTGTGAAACAAATTTGTAAATGAAAAGCTACTCAATTCACCAACATATTCCAGGATTCAGTAAGCTGAATATAAGCCAAGAGGACTACTTTCTCTGGTGCTCTTTTTTTTTTTTTTTGTAACAAGTTTAGAGATAAGCTGTGCAATCCCTTTTCTGACAAGTCCTTCTTTCCATGTGGTTTAGTATATAGGGCATCAGTAAGAGCAGAGTGTTAGACTCAGCTCCTATCCCAGGATTCTGCTCCTTCCTGTCCGTGTATACCTAATTCATGACATGCTTTTCTTTTAAGACTGCTATGATTTAAAGCAGCAGTTTCTTTGCTTTTTATATTAAGTGATTCACTTAATATAAGAAATTCACTCCCCAATTCAGATGCCTTTTTAGTTCATTTGATTTAAAATACATACATGGGTGGTATAAATTCAGTAGCATCTTAAAGTGAACTAATATTTAGTTAACTGCAATTGCATCTTATTTATGAGAATGGCTGTATGTCTGTGTAGAGGACATTAATCAAATGTCTAGACAGTGTTTAGTAATCTGCCTATGGGGTCCGGGATGCCTCTCAAAATCTTTATGTCCTCCCCAGGAGTCCGTCAATTGTCTCTGGGTTAAGGAACAAGAGTCTAGAGGGAGAAAACTGAAGGTAAAAAGCCAGCAGACTGGGGTTTTGTCTGCATTAAGTCATTGTGCCCTCAACCTCTACACACTGGTTTTCTCTCTGTAAAATAAGGGCAATTTATACCTGCCATATTTATCTCATAGGCTATAGGGAAAATGATACCCAGTCATGATCACTAAAAATATATTTTGGAAAGTACAAAACCACTATCCAGGATGCTCTTATTTACTAAATAAGGTAATGTTTTGTACTTTGACGGAGGATAAGGAACTATATACATTCTCAGATTGAACTAGGCGAGGAAAGCTTTGGTATCGTTAAAAATAAATAAAACAATGTTAAAGTCGGGAATTGGATAAAAGCTCCTTGAAAATAGCAATATTATTATTTTTTTCTAAAACTCATCATATTTCACAAAAGACAATTCAATGAAGAGGGGCCAACATTATTTTTATATTTTGCCTATATTCAGAAAATGTTCTTGGAGCTTCCTGTGAGATATAGTGCTTGGTTCTCATCCCTGAGACACAAACACCTTCATGTTAAGCCTGCCTGTGTGATAGCCTATGTGTGCATGAAACATGCCCTTTATTCCCTTTCTCTCTCTCTCTCTCTCTCTGTTCCTTTCCGCCTTCTTCCCATTCTCCCACTTTTGCTTCACTGAACCATTTGACACTTACACGCATACTTTTGAAATTCTAAGCATCAAACTTGGCCTGCTTACTTTTTATAGTCAAAATTTTAGAAGTTTTGAAATAATGATGCTTTTCTTATTATAGGTTAGGCTTGAGCTGTTCATGTTTTGAAGTTATATATCATTATTAGGGAAGACTATGTGACTTTATTATGAAAATGAAATTCTCCCTTTATTAACTTTAATTTTAGTAGATAGGATAGATAACTAATGAATAAAATGGAAAATCTATGCCTTCTATCAAATTTAGCTTAAATGACTATTATTTATTATTATTATTTAAAATAATTTTGGCATGAATTAATAACTATCTTAGACCAAAAGTTACATGTCTATGTTTTCTTTTTGCTCTTTATTTTTGTTATAAGTCTTTACCGCTTTATCATTATTAGTGACACTTCCAATTTGTGCAAAAGTGAGGAGTTACATGAATTTGCAGGTAGATTTTCTTCTTCACTTATCCCTTATTGGTAAATTGAATGTAGTTTTGTCACTGAAATTCTGGAGCTGCTTTACCTTCTTTAAGATTCATCCTCAGATAACTTCCTATCCTTCAGGTGCATGCAGTTCCACAGTGGGCAGACTGCAGAAGCAGGCATGCCACTGTGGCTCCCTGTAATGTAAGGTTCCCAGTCATGAGGGGAAGGGGCAGAAGAAAAGTTAGATAGGTAAGTAGGTGGTGAATTATGCTATAA
Organism: Marmota flaviventris; assembly: GCF_047511675.1. Classification (NCBI taxonomy): domain Eukaryota; kingdom Metazoa; phylum Chordata; class Mammalia; order Rodentia; family Sciuridae; genus Marmota; species Marmota flaviventris. The sequence continues at coordinate 22,500,879 of NC_092513.1, read as the reverse complement.
ATAAATATCAAATTTCTGCTCCATATAGAAAATAATAGTCCTTAGGAGATGAAGACGGAGCACTGTGACTTGATTGTCCAAAAGATGAACCTTTTTCAAAAAATATATGTTTAAGTTATAAAGATCACTTTCACTTCAAAGAAGGTGAAGAAGGTGGAGTAGATGTCCTTTTCCCTATCCCTCATGTAATTACAACATAAAAACTCTGGGCCAGCCAGATGCAGTGGTGCACAACTGTAATCCCAGCAGCTTGGGAGACTGAGGCAAAGGGAGGCTCTAAGCAACTCAGGGAGACCCTTTCTCTAAATAAAAATACAAAGTAGGGCTGGGGATGTGGTCAGTGGCCAAGTGCCCCTGAATTCAATCCCTAGTAACCCCCCCCCCAAAAAAAAAAAAAAAAAACCCACAAATCTCAGGGCAATATTGTGGTATGAGGATATTAAGAGTCCATATCATTTGCCTTGACCTATGGAACCTAAAATGATTCAAAAGACCTAATTGTGAGTTCCCCTGCTCCCTCTGGATATGTCCTTCACTCTATGGGGAAAGTTATGCCCCTGGCTTGTTCCCCTTCAGCCAGACCAGCTGTGTTCCACCCAGCCTTCAACCTAATGGGCCTCCCTCTCCTGCTGGCCTGCAGAATTATTCTGCCCATCACATCTTCCCCTGAGAACCGGGGTGCCCACACCCTGTGCCTACTATAAACACCACTTACCACAGACTCTACTGGATCACTGTGTTCCCGAGTACAACTTCAGTGTGGCCCTGCATGCGGTGACTTCCTCCCCTGGCCTCTGAATGAGTGTGTATGACTAATGAACTGTTACTGGTCCTATCTGCCCACTGTCAGGTATAAAGTGTTGCCCATCTGTTTAGGGTAGGGGATACTGTTTAGGGTAGGGAATCCAACACAGTGGACGGTAGGAGAAATACACACACACACACACACACACACACACACTGAAAGGAGGAGAGAAGAAAGAGGATCACTTAGGAAACTTGTAAGCCTTCTCTAAAAAAAAAAAAAAAAACACCAAGAAAGGACAGCATAGTAAAAAAATAAATAAATAAAATAAAAAAATAAACACTAAGAGAGCCAAACAGACACACAGCCTGGAGTCGGGTGAGAGCCTAGATTTCTACTCTTTCTGGGTGGTGATGAGGGACACTTGTCTGCCACGGAGCTGTCAAAAAAGGCCAAGCAGGGAGATGTCCAGGTGTCACTGAATGACAGGCTCCACTCCCCTTGCAGTGCTAGGGGAGAGCATGTGGTGACCAGACCCTCCTCTTCCAGCCAAGGAGGTGCAGTGGAGGGGACCTCAGAGGGGAGCAATGACTTCTTCTCACCTCTGCCATTAGTGAAGAAGTCCCATCTTTTCCCTGCTGTGGTGATGTCAGAGTAAACTAGCTGAAAAATAAGAATAAGAACCGGAGTTTTATCATATAATATCTCCCAAATTCAGATTTCAATTAAAAGTCATAAAAGAATTGGGAAAATCTCAACCTGAATGAAAAAGTGATCAGTAGATATCATTGCCAAGATGACAAGAAGTTGACAGTTACATTAAATCAGTCTTAATGAAAAGTTTCATCAAGAAATTATAAACATGGTTGAAGCTTGAAATAAATGAAAAAAAAAAATAGAAATGCTTAGGAAAAATACCCCAGAAAATATAAAAGAAAAGCAAATAGAAATTTTAGAGCTAAAAAAATACAGTAACTGCCAAAAAGAATCAATAAATGAAATGAACAACAGAATAGAGGAGGAAGAAGATCTTTAATTTAAAATTATGGTGACTACTAATTTGAACAAAGAGAAAATATACTGAAAATATAATGAATACTGCTGGGCAAATAGTGCATACCTGTAATACCAGCAACTCTGGAGGCTGAGGCAGGAGGATTGCAAGTTTGAGACCAGCCTTAGCAACTTAGTGAGACCCTGTCTTAAAAAAAAAAAAAAAAGAATTAAAAAGGTCTGGTATGTAGCTCAGAGATAAAGTATACCAAGTTCAAGTCCAAGCCCCAAACATAACACAATAAAATAATACACAGAGACTGAGACAATAACAAAAAAATTATTTTGTTTCATGAGAATCTCTGAAGGAGAGGAAAAAGGCATCATGATTTAAAATTTATGTAAAGAAATAATGACTGAAAACTCTAAATTTTTCTAAAGACAACCAAAAGATTCAAGAAGCTTGAGAAGTTTCAAATAGGTTTATTTCAGGGAAATCTCTAGCAAGATGGAAGAAAATCAAACTTCTGAAGACAAAGAAAAATAACCTTGAAAGCAGGGATAAACACCTTACCTAACAGGAAGGACAATGTCAAAGACAGAAGGCTCAGCAGAAACCACGGACTCCAGGAGGAAGGGACATAATGCTTTTGAAGATTTGAAGGAAAAGAATAATGAACCCAGAATTTTTTATCTTGCAAAAAAAAAAAATGCTTCAGGAATCACAATATACTCAGCTGAAGGAAATTCAAGAGAATCTGTCACCAGCAGAACTACCTTGGTTAAAAAAAAAAAAAAAATGATGCAAAAAGCAGTGTTAAGGACTGAGGATCTAGCTTAATTGGTAGAGTGCTTGCCTCATATGCACAAAGCCCTGGGTTCAATCCCCAGCACCACAAAAAACAACAAACAAGAAAAACAATGTTAGAAAATCAAGAAATAACAATGGAAAAGTCTAAAATATAGGCAAATCCAATAAGTTTTTCTTCTCATTTTGAGTTTACAAATTGTTTGAATGTTGAAGCAAAAAGTGCAACACTATCTGATATGATTCTAAATGTATATAGGGAAAATGTTTAGGATAATTAGATTATAATTTCACTCCAAAATACTATGGATAAGTCAAAACGGAATTCTAACAAAAGTTTTATTTAGATAAACCATATAAAGGGACTATCCACCTGGGGAAGTCGGGAAACATATAATAGGTAAAAGTAAAAAATATCAGAACAGAAAAAAAAAATTAAAATGACAGACATAAATTCTAGCATTTTAATAATTATATTAAATCTAATAGTAGATCTCACCATACTACATTACATTCAATTAAATGGAAAATGGAACAAGAAAGTTATATCTGAAGTATGTGTTATCAACAAGAAGCTCAGGCCAAATATAGTGAATTAGGGTAGAGAGTGAGAATGGGAAAAAATATATCAATCAAACACTAATTGAAAGAAAGCAAAAGTAAACATTATCAATATAAGATAAAGGAGACTGCAGATCAAAGAAAACTACAAAGCAGGACTGTATGTAATAATAAAAGGGCCAATCAACCAAGGAAGTAAAACCATCCTAATTGTGACACACCAAATAGCATAAGTAAAGCCTACATTGAGTTGTCTTGGATCAGCTTCTAAAAGTTGTACATCTGTAGTTCTTTAGGGTTGAAGCCAACTTTCTCTTACTCGTGTATGGCAATGCTTCATTGACACACATCATGTTGGAGAGGAAGCCTACAGAGCTCTCAGAGGCTGGGCAAACTCACACCTGGAATGGTTCTCACTGGGAAGTAATGAAGTTCACTCGAAACTCAAAGGAATAGAACTCAAAGCCATTCATCATATCAGTAAATAATGTTTGAATTTAAAAGGGACATCCTGTTTTTGCTCATTAGGCACACACTAGAGGTTCTGGAAGCTTTTGATTTATTGCCTCACATTTTCAGCCTTTCTTTTTCTTTAAGTATATAGCAAGTTCAAATTCCAAATTGATATGCATGGTGGTGTACTGCATTTGAGGAGAGAGGCAAAAAGAAAAAAAAATGTCATGAAACCCAACTATATAGTCTTTCATTGAATGACAGTCACACTTATGGTCTAGAGATAATGAAATACAAGGGTTCCTATCTTCTTACTCCTCCAAAGTTTATCACCAAGTGTTTCAAAGTCACTCACACAGATAAAACCAGAAACATTTGGCACAGTTAGCATCCGTGATGCCATTTCATGCCTCTGTGGATTTGTTTATGCCATTTCTTTGGCCTAGAGTATTATTATCCCTTTATTACCTGGCTAACTCATATTTATCCTTTTCTCAATTAAATAATCCTAAATGAATCTTTCTCCTCTTCTTCCAATAGCATTTCCTTGACTCCTAAGAGAAAGTAGATGATTACTCATTCTTTTGCTAGCCCAGTGTACATATATCAGTGTATTTTACTGTATTTTTATGGAAAATATCTACTCTAGACTAAGCAACTTGAAAACAAGAGCTGTGGCTTATCTATCCACCCCCCATGCCCCCAGTAACTCAATGTGCTCAATAAATGGCATCAGTATCCAGCAATGGCGAAACGTATGTGCACAATAGTTTTCAGAAAGGTGGGAGCAAATCATTCCAGAGAAGTAAATAAATAAGTTTAAGAGAAACTGGTTTGAATTCAATGGATAGCAACAGACTTGGTTCACTGGATGCTTTTCTTTTTTTATTTTTTTTTTAATTTTTATTGTTTGTTGTTCAAAACATTACATAGTTCTTGATATATCATATTTCACACTTTGATTCAAGTGGGTTATGAACTCCCATTTTTACCCCGTATACAGATTGCAGAATCACATCGGTTACACATCCACTGATTTACATATTGCCATACTAGTGTCTGTTGTATTCTGCTGCCTTTCCTATCCTCTGCTATCCCCCATCCCCTCCCCTCCCCTCCCCTCTTCTCTCTCTACCCCATCTACTGTAATTCATTTCTCCCCATTGTTTTTTTTCCCTTACCCCTAACTTCCTCTTGTATGTAATTTTGTATAACCCTGAGGGTCTCCTTCCATTTCCATGCAATTTCCCATCTCTCTCCCTTTCCCTCCCACCTCTCATCCCTGTTTAATGTTAATCTTCTTCTCATGCTCTTCCTCCCTACTCTGTTCTTAGTTACCCTCCTTATATCAAAGAAGACATTTGGCATTTGTTTTTTAGGGATTGGCTAGCTTCACTTAGCATAATCTGCTCTAATGCCATCCATTTCCCTGCAAATTCTATGATTTTTGTCATTTTTTAATGCAGAGTAATACTCCATTGTGTATAAATGCCACATTTTTTTCACTGGATGCTTTTCTACAACTGAATCTTCCTAACAAGGAGAATGACTTTCACACTTTCATTATTACTACAAGATTATATATGCCATGAGGACAGGGATCCTGTTGCTGCTGCTCACAGAGTAGGCCCTCGCTGTATCTAGAATGAATGATTATTCCAAATAAATACCTGGGAAACACCACTGAACGGTGACTCCCAGTGTGCACAAAGACCACTCTCTTCACACTCCTTACATCCTTCTCTCTGAGTGTTTTCTGAGGGTCAGTCACTCGGCTAAATGCTTCCTATAAAGTCATAGAATTCTCAAATAATTCTGTGAGATAGGTACTGTTCTGAAGTTGGTGAATCCAAGCCCTGCAGAGATGATCAAGTTAGCCCAAAGTCAGAGTGTATGAGATGGACAGAGTCGGGCATCAAACTCCTCTGACTTGCTGTGGAGTCTGCCCTGATAATTGCTCCATTATATTATCTAGGTCTAGTGGTAAAAGGAAAATGAGGTCTAGGTAGCATCTCTACTTCACAGATGAGAAAACCAAGTTATGGAGATGGTTATCAAGCTTGTTTAAGATCATCTGCTTGGAAATGGTGGACCCATAAAGTGTTTTAGTCCACAGGTGGGGACTGTGAAACAGGGCTTTGGCTTCAAGTACTTTTTAAGATAGATAAATTTGGAATATTTAACTTAGAATGGACTATCAGCTGATGGAGCTGGATTTCAAGACCCCTAGTTGTAAGTGAAGGTGAATTAATGTATGTGTGTATGTCTGCATGTGGATGTGCATGAGTGTGCTTATGAGTGTGTTAATGCATATCTGCACATGTGATCTACTGGAGAGAGTGATAAGTGTGCATGTGGGCAGATGTGTAACCTTTTTTGTTAACTAGCATCTCTCGATGCTAATGTAACACAGATCCTCTTAGTGGAGGAATCCTGATACAGTTAGGAGTTGGGACTTGTGCATGGGTGCTGGACCAGCCTTGAGGGAGTTTAAGCCACTGACGAGAGCAGAGTAGTGGAGGATGCCTTCTGCCAGTTATCTGTGACACTGGTAGGCTCACTGGATGGCTGGCAAAGAGGGCCAAATTTCAGACCTTTCATAGTCTTGACAAAGGGTAGCCGCCATTCATTTTGCCATTTATGTTTTTAAAAAGTAAAATCATGGGTATAATATTGTAGGTTGTGTTACTAAGACTGCAGAAGAATCTGCAAAGACCATTTCTCAGTGTCTTGATTTAATGTGACACTAAGGGTTCAGAGAGGGATGGTCAAAATGGCAGGGCAAATGATCAGTCCTGCAGCGAAGGATTCAAGTGCAGAGGAGATAATATAATTAAGCCATTTGCTTTCTTCAACAAACAAACAAAACCCCAAACCCAGCCATTCATTCTAGTTTTTTTTCATTTGATGACAACAATAAATTATTTAATGGAATATCACTTAAAAATTAGAGAATGGTTCAAAGAAAAAATGACTATTAATCTTACTATCTTGACATCACTACTTCTAATCTTATAAAATATCTTCACCCTCTTTGTAGGGTGGTGTGTGTGTGTGTGTGAGAGAGAGAGAGAGAGAGTGTGTGTAAATTGGAGAAATGAAATCACATTCAACATATTCATCCTCTGTATCCCACTTTGTTTATTTGTTAAAAGTATTTTCTTAAAGATAATATTTTGTATTTTTATCACATAGACACTTCTATTTAACCAGTTTCCTATTATGAAAACTTTTCAACTCCATTCTTTTCTCTGACTTAATGCTGATTTTCTTTAAACTTTTAAAATAATATTTTAAATTGACATAATATATGCAATGGGGTACAATGTGAAATATATAAACGTACACATACATACATATGTGTACACATAATATGGATGATTAATTAAAGCCCAATAACTTATTCATCACCTTATTCATTTTTTTGTGGTAAGACATTTAAAAATTTCTCCCATAACGGTTTTGAAACCTACAACATATAATTATTAAGTACAGTCCCCCTGCTGTATAATAGACATCAAGAATATATTTCTTGTCCAGCTGGAAATTTGAAACTCTGCCCAACATCTCTCCATTCCCTCTGCTGCTCCTTCCCAGCCTCTGGTAACCATTGTCTCTTCCCTACTTCTATTTATATATGTATCTTTGCCCCCGCTCCCTATTTTAATTATTTCCTGAAATAGATTACTACAACGAGAACTAATGAGTTTGAAGATATCCATGTTGAATTTTTTTTAGATGTACACTTTTTAAATGTCTACAAATTTGTACCTCCGAGACTTTATTTCCTTTAAATGCCACTATTGTATTTTTTTATGAATGAAAATTATAAAAGCATTTTAATTTGTATGTAAGAAATATGGTTAGCTCCAACCTAGATACCCTTCAGCAGATAAATGAATAGGGAAACTGTGGTATTTATACACAATGGGACTTTACTCAGCATTAAAAGAGCATAAAATCATGGCATTTGCAGATAAATAGATGGAGTTGGAGAATATAATTCTAAGTGAAGCAAGCCAATCCCAAAAAACCAAAGGCTGAATGTTTTTTCTGATATGAGGATGCTGACTTGTAATGGCAATGAGGGGGGTAGCATGGGAGTAATGGAGGGACTTTAGATAGGGCAAAGGGGAGGGAGGGGAAGGGAGAGGGCAAAGGGATAGGAAAGATGGTGGAATGAGTTAGACATCATTACCCTAAGTACATGAATGGTGTGAAAATACTTTGTGTACAATCAGTGACTTGAAAAATTGTGCTCTATATGTATAATATAAAATGAATTGCATTCTGCTATCATATATAACAAATTAGAAAAAATAAATGAAAAGAAAAGAAATATACGGTTTAGATATTTGTATAAGTCTTAGATCAGACATACCTACATTGAAACTTAACTCCATTATTGATAACTGTGTAACCTTAGGAAATTAATCAGTGTCTCTGAGAGGTATCTCTAAAGTAGGATTAGTGAATGGTATGTACGTTGTAGCAGGATTGGGGAAATATTCAGATAATATGCATAAAATATAAGCACAACATAATGGCTCAGTAGGTGTTTGCTTCTATCGTTCCAAGCATCATCTTTAATTACCAGTGTGGTTGAACATTTGACTATGTCTATTGAAAAAACTTGTAGTCTGATTTAGCTTTCTTTTTCTTACTAAATTCTAAAGGTGTACCAAATATAAAAGATAATCTTTATGACACATACATTTCAAGTATTTTTACCTCGTTTCTCCTCCGCTATTTAATGTTGTTTACACTATTCTGCTTTTAGATAAAGGTAGCACTCCAGTTTTGTTCCCATTTTTAGCTGTCTTTGCTGACTGTCCCTTTTAAGCATGGTCATATGACTTGCTTTTGCCAACATCTGATCAATAGTCATGTGTCACCTCTGGACAAATGCTTTAAGGGCCAACATAGAATATCCTCTTCTGTCCTGATGGTGGCCCATGTGTACAGGTGGAAATTACATCAGCCTGGGTCCCTAAGTGACTCAAATTACTAGCACTTCCTTCTTGCAACAGATATAAACAGAATAAACCTCTGTTGTGTGGGACCTCTAAACTTTGGGTGTTGTTTCTTACTGCAGCATAATCTAGTCCATTACCACTGATGCAAGGATATTTTTGTTTGGTTTATTTCTCTTTCCTAATGTAGTCATCATAGTTAGCCAGTTTTTCCCCCTAAAATTACTATCTTTGAAGCCAGGTGTGAAGGCCCACTCCTGTAATCCCAGCAGCTGGGTTCGGGGGATGCTGAGACAAGAGGATCACAAGTTGAAAACCAACCTAAGCAAAAACAAGGTGCTAAGCAACTCAGTAAGATCCTGTCGCTAAATAAAATAGAAAATAGCGCTGGGGATGTGGTTTAGTAGTTGAGTGCCCCTGAGTTCAATCCCTGGTACAAAAAAAAAAAAAAAAACTGCCTTTGATATAATACTGAGAAAATACACAAATATTTTCTAACTATTAGAGTGCTTCAAAATGGGCTGAATAGCCATGGAGATAATGAGTTACCTGCACACAAATGTTTTTAAAGCAGAAGTTACAACTATATGTCAGAAAAGCTGTGTGGTTATTACGTATTATAGGAGTCATCAGTGTAGTTGACCTTTAAGTTTCCTTTCAGCTGTTTGGATATTAAGTGTGATGCATAGTTAGTTACTACTCTCAAGGGCCTTGCTATGTACCCTGGTGTTTGCAAAGACAGGTAGAATCTGGGCAAAGAGAAGTCTTCTTTTGTCAAATAATCAAGGATAAATATGCTGATAAAAATTCCAAGTTTGTGGGATAGACGTAAATTTCTATGACTGCATATTAAAGCTCTATCTTCCTAACTTCTTGTCAACCATTCAGCTTGGCCAAAACATTAAAGAAACACTCTTTCCTCCTGCTCTTGCCAGTGTAGCACTTTGAGAAGTTGATATAAGAGGTGGAGCAGCTTTGGAGCCAATAAAGTGGGACACCCCAGCAGTTTCATTTATTCTTCAAATGACATCAAGTACAGAGCAAGCTTTCTTACTCAAGCAAACTCCTAGAAGGTATTTTCCCCCCGTGACTGCCAGCCTCCTCCTAAGTTTCCTCATGGTTCTTGACATGGGGGTAAGGGTGAGATGTAATATGTTCAAAAGGAAACAAAGATAATTTGAAGAATCATGTAGAAATACTATTCCAAAGAATATATTTAGGTTTTTTGGAGAAAAACACCAAAAGGTGATCTATTAAGGGTATTGTAATCTGATTAAATTTTTGTTGAAAAAGTTTCTGCTTTTGCTCATCTCATTTACTTTTAAATGATATTTTTCTTCTTTATCATAGTAACTTTTTATTGCCATCTCTATCCGCCTTTTCACGTTTGTGTGTGTGTGTGTGGGGGGGGGTCTGATGCACAGAGATGTGTTTTAGAAAGCAGGAGAGAATACTGGCTGAGTCGATGCTACCACTGATATCACAGATACGTGAGTGCAGAGCTTTGTCTATAAAATAGCCTTCTAACTTCGACTTTGAACAGAGATGATGAGCAGCTAGTTGTATGTACCAGCTTCAAAATCCTAGGAGGAAACATTCAGTATCATATAACATTTTCTTCAACATCCAGCTTTTTTTCCATTCTAAATGCAGTTTTGAAATTTAAGTATGCATGAGTTCACTTACCTGCCTGCATTATCATTATGCCTCTCCATTGGGTCTAGCATCCCCCTAGGCAGAGTCCCTAGCACCCCATTTCTGTTGATGTTGAGGGATGTAATCCCTCACTGATGAAAGGAGCTAATGATATAGCTGCTCTGTAAATTCCTTTTAACTCCATCCTAGTTTTCAGATTTAGCTGATGTCACCATTTCTGGACCAAGTAAATCAAGTTTGTTGTTTTTTCCTATTATCTCTAAAATTTGGCTTTCTGGGGTTTGTCTCAAATATATATATATATATATCTTTACTATAGTTTTAGCAGTGTCTTGTGAGAAAGAAAAATTTGATGATATGGTTTCAAATAGCCTATTTCTCATAGATATCCCAACTATAGTGATATATGATTATATAAATTTTAAGTTTGACACTCTTGTGCTTGTTTCTCTATTTGCCGTAGAAAATAGGTTTACTTGTCATCTCTATGTTATAGGAAATCAAACCTGTAATATTTAATCAGGTGACAGTAACTTCATTACTTAATAAATCAACAACTGTGAAAACTGATCAGATTCTCTCAACTAAAGAAATAACACCTGTTTTACTACTTTGAAGTACAGTGAGAGTTTCTCTAAATGTTAACTTTAACAGTAACATTTTAAAGCCCTACAAGAAATCTTGACTTTGTCCTTGGTGTAATGATTGATTATTTTTTTCTACCTCCAAGACTGATTGGTTAGTTTGCTCTTCTCTGGAAAACGAAAATTAAGGAGAATATTGAATTTTTGTCCTTGATAAGTTAGTATTCTGATTTAGGAGACAAAAATTGTGGAATATGCATATAATTAGATTAAATTGGGTAGTGCAACAAATATTAATAATAAAATTTTTTTTGTTTGTAATATTCCTAGAACCAAGATTATGTATCCATTCACTCATTCATTTTCTATGTCTGTTTCCATTGTTCTTTTGCTTAATCAACAAACACAATTCATGTATTGGAAACTTATTTCTTTTGGATCATAAATCCCTCAAAAATAAGGCTATCATTTTTATGACTTTCTAAAACTCATCCTCTGTATGTCCTAGCCCAGTGTTAAGAATGGTGTTAATTCCTATACATTTAACAAGGTTATGTCTAAATTTTCATCACCTGGAATCTACACAGAGATCATGTGAAATATTTAATTCAAAGAGATAAATTACACTTGAGAGAAATAGACAAAAAAGAAAATGACTTTCATTTTAATATTTTCTTATAAAACCCAAATATTGGCTTTCTTTTTGTTTCCAAGGAACCAGCTCATTCCTTGACAATCTCCTTCATATCCATACTCATTGTCCCAGCCTGTAATTCACACTCAGGATGGAGTCTTGAAGTTTAGTGTCACACATAAAGGTCTTAATTTGCTCGTCACGGGCTCTACTAAAAATGGGAAATTATTTTAAGAGATTTTCATGCTAAAGAAAATCAACTTTATTTAATGAACTCTAACTTTTTAAAAAATATTTTTAGTTGAAGATGGACATAATACCCTTATTTTGTTTATTTAGTTTTATGTGGTACTGGGGATTGAACCCAGGGGCTCCCACATGCTTGGCAAGTGCTCTACCACTGAGCCACATCCCCAGCCCTGAACTCTCACTCATTATAAAAGATTTGTTGTAGGTTCTGGGAGAATATAAAAAACGAGTCTATACCATTATAGACTAAAGCTCACTTAGAAATAATATACTCACAAAAACGATATAACTAACAATCCAAATGCCAAGTGAGGATGCTACATGAATTTAAGTGAAGAGAAACATTATAGAGGGTAGAGCTCTGTGGTAGATTATGTGTTTATTTTGTATGAAGCCCTGGACTTAATCCCCAGACAGAACCAAAAATCAAAAATTGAAATTAAAAAAGAAATAATGATACTGCTACTAATAAAATTAATAAACACTTGTATTGCTCTTATATTTGAGCATACATAATATATACGTAATATATATTACATATATTAATAGTAAATGCATGAGGTACTGATTAAGTTCATTTAATAGATGAGAAGGTATATACCTGGAAAGGCTGAGTAACTTGTAGATGCTAATGTCACACAGTTATTTACAAAGCTTGAGCTTGGTCCCAGATTAGCAATCATAGAGCATTATGGAGGAGCATTAGCAACCATAGAGCATTACGGAGGGGCGTTCATGGAGCAATGTGAATTGGGAAATAAAAGATATTAATCACCAGAGAGAGAAAGAAAATTAGAGTTCAAGTTCATGTTAGTCAAAGTCTTAAAGTAGAGAGATAAAAAATTATTCAGTCTTGTAGAAACTGATGTTATATAAGATGAGCATACAAGGAAGTTCAAGAAGAACATATGATTTCATTCCAAACTGAAGACTTTTGGAAAGTAAAAGGGGCTGCTAACTGAATGTAAGATTTGGATAATACATAGACCTATGGACCTCCTAGTTATGTCCCTCAATTAGCAGAGGGACCTTATGTATTTGAATTGGTTCTTAGCAATGGGGATGGTGCAATCGGATCTGGGTATTTCACATCAGAATGTGTGGAATGTTTAAAATGTGAAAGATAAAAATAAACTTAGCCCTATTCTCAAGGTTTGGCTTGACATCAGCACTCTCATGTAATTATCTCTGACAATTTGAACAGGACTTTGTATTTTTGCCTTCTTAGAGATGTTTTTCTTCCTCATTCTTGTATTAATGAACTTCTATGGACACAAACTCTGACCTGCTTCAACTTATGTAGTCCATTTGATCATTTGGAGTAGGATGTCAACAACTGCAGAGCCTGACCTCTGAGCTGTTTGACTTATGGTACTTGTCAAGACGCCTGCAGAGCCAAAGTTCTATCTTGTATAATCCTAGTTATTCTTACTAGCTCTGGCTCTTTACCCCCTTTTGAAGTGGTGATTTTTTTTTCAATATAGTTGAGTTATGGGACAAAAGTTGGACAGGCTCCTGCTTTAGGACTATTTTTCTATAGCTTGTGCATTCGGTCCGAGAAAGAGTTATTAATGGATTCAAGCAGAAAAATGACAAGATGAAAGTAAAATAGATGTGCCAGTATATGTGAGATAGATCACCATGGGAGACTGAAAACAACAAAACCAGCCAGGAAGACACATAATTATCTATAAATAAGGTAATAGATGTTCGTTCTAAGGTGACAGCAATGAGAATCCAAAGGAAAAAGAGGCAGAAGGAATATTGAAAAAGAAGAATCTTCAGAACACAGTGTGTTTCCAAAATATGGAATGTGGCACACATTTCTTTGAGTTCAGTGAATAAGTGAACACTTCCAGTTGATTTGTTTTGTGTTAGATTGGGTAGGAAGAAAATGCGGCTGTTGGTTCTTTGTCCTCAAACAGAGCACATATGGAAATGTTCTTTTTATGTTTGTCAATGTATTTTCACAAGAATTATCTTCTCCAGGGCAATGGGGGAATTCAGCTTTTCATATTCAAGATTTGTATCACTGAATCGGACTGGCTGTCATACGCAGGTGCTTTAAGTTATAGCTTGGTTGGTTTAGCCAAGATAGAAACACGAGTCTGTGAATTTTCTTCTCTTTATGGTTCTAGGCTAGGAGTGGGTGCAGGAGAAACCAGTGTCCCATTTGGAAGGCAAAAGTGAAGCAACAGACATTTTTTATTCTAGACTAGACCATGAGCTGTAATTGTTCATACATTTTGATGATCTGCTGGCTCCACATGGTCAACGTGTTAGTATACAGTTGTGCTTCATATGTAGTCAGATGGCCATAGAAGCTAGACTTTGCATGGTCAAGAATATGGCACAGAATAAGTTAGGGAAAGTAAAGAGCAAGGTGGGGTCAGTTGACTGCTTATAAATATGATAGAACACTTATGGAAAGGAAAGTATGAGCCAAGGACTTTCAATTCCCATCTCAATGTCAGAAAGAAACCAGGAATCTCTAAAATTGCTGTAAAGGGAAATCCTTATCATTTACAGCCTCATGGTTGAGATGTCTGTGAATGAAGTCCAATCTCTAAAGCTCCATGTGGGTAAACTCATTAGAACACAAAATGAATTCCCAATTATACAGAGTTTCTTATGTTAAAGTTAGGGCATTTGTTTAGAAGGAGTAGTATCATGAGCACCAAGTTTATACATAGATATTTCAATGAAGCCGAGGGTATCCACCCCTCCTAAATTTTACTGAGTCTCTTTGACCAGCAGAAGAGTCCTTTCTGTTTCTGTCTGTGGAGGATTCTGTCTCCAGCCTAAAGAACTTGAAATGATTTCCCCTCAGGTATAGTCCTTGCATGGACAGAAGTTCCTCCTTAAACCCTGTGTGTAAAACTATTGCTTGTAGGCCAAGGATCTACTGCAATTCCTGGCAACATCTGAGAGGTTAAGGTACAAAGTGTGACTTTTGAGGAGGCACAACATACAGCAGAAGAATTGTGAGATATTGCCAATGAATGTGCTCAGCAGCCTAGGGAATATGTAAGGGAATGCATTTTAAGTGCATTAAGAGAGAGTGGAAGAATAAAATGTTCAGTCAGCATGAATTTGTTGATTTGACTTCCTAATTAATAATTCGGAATTCAAAGCTAGTGGCCTAACTAAAAGTCTCTCTCAAAGTTTAGTGGTTGATTGAAACCTATGACACAAACTCTCCTACACTAAATGTAGTTGAAAAGCCAAAAATATCTTTATTGTATTCTAAAAGAAGATATCCAGAAGTTTAGGAAGATTATAATGCTACAATACACTCTCTATATAAGAGATGATTAATATCCCCTAAGGGCTTCCAGAAGACAATCTCTTCACTAAGTGTAATAGAAACATTTGTAGAAAGAGTCTATTTTGGGAGTTCTTTGATAGTGTTATGGTTTAGATATGAGATGTCCCTGAAAAGCTCTTGTGTGAGACAATGCAAGAATTTTCAGAGGTAAATAAAATGATTATAAGAACATTAATCAGTGGATTAATCCCCTGATATGGATTAACTGGGCAGTAGGGTGTGGCTGGAGGAAGTAGTTCAGTGGGGCTGTGCCTTTGGGGTTTATAATTATTCCTCGGTGAGTGGGAGCTCTCTATCTGCTTCATAGTTATCTGTTCTGAGCTGTTTTTTCCTATCATACCCTTCTGCCATGATATCTTGCTTTACCTTCAGCCCAGAGGTTACAGTCAACAAACCATGGACTGAACCTGTGAAAGTATGAGTCAAAACTTTATCTCTTCAAAGTTGTTCTTATCAGGTTTTCTTTTGGTCACAGTAATGCAAAGCTGGCTAAAACAGATAGCTTGTCTCTGTAAGCCAAGAATGGTCCTAAGAATTGCTGCCATCAAACTATCTCTCTCAATTCAAAATGGATGATAGGTTTGTGAGTAGTAGGGATAAAATAGCAAGATTTAATTACTGAAGATAAGGTGAATTCAATAAGGGTAACAGTGAGCAGAGCCAAGAAGTAGCCAGAATTGTCTGCCCAGAGGTCACTGGCATTGACTATTTGGTCATAGTGTCCCAAGGACTTAACTAGATAAGCACCCTCTTAAAGATATAGGTACAAATGAAAACCCCTAAGTCTTAGGACTCAATTGTAAGTTGAATCTTCTCAATTGTGAATCCCAGACTTTCAACAAGTTTATAGACTTAAGCCAGTTTGCAGATTTAGAACCTATTGATTGAGATAAGGTTTTCTTGAGTAAGGATCTTGCTGATAATCAAAATTAATCTGTAAATACTACTAATCTTCCTTAAAGGAACTTGTGGATATTTATCCAGTGGACTCTACATTGGTCACAAGAAAATAATCAGCCTTTTGTGGAAAGCTACACACTTATTTAGAACTGATATTAGTACCTAAAGTTTCACTGTAGTCTACCAATCAGAGAATAAAATTATGGAGATCAGAAAGTCAGTGGAGGTTTGGCTTGGGTCCCTTTCACAGTAGGACTAGTTTTTAACCCCAAACCATCTGCATTTATTCCCCTATTTCTGAAATGCAATGGTTGAAATTGGCAGAATCTATCCACTGACTTGTGAAACAAGGAGTGGGTGATTATGGTAGTATTGTGGGAAGGCATCTAAATATTTTTCCAAATTACTATCCCCTGGTTATCCAGTATAATATAGGCACTGCAGTGGATGAAAGTTTCAGATATAATAACCATCCAAAATCAACTAAACATATGAATCAGAGATTGTCTGGATGGGCCTCATCTAAATCACATGGTCCCTTTCAAAGATAATAGTTTTCTTCAGATGATAGCATACTGCAAAGAGGGATTGAACCTGTCATTGCTGACTTGAAGATGGAAGAGGACACATGAAGATAAATGCAGTCTGATTCTAACTGCTGAGAATAGCACCTGGCTTGTAGTCGACAAGGTAATGGGGACTTCAACCCTACAACTGTGAGGATCTGAGTTTTGCCCAGGAACAGAAATGGTCTTGGAAGGGGATCCTGAATTTAGAATGAGAAGGCATTTGGCCAACATTGATTTATGCCTGAGCAAAGTACCCAGCCATGCCGTGCCTAGTGTCTAACCTAAAGAATTGTGAGCTAATAGATTGGTATTGTTTTAAGCCGCTAAGCTGTGGTAATTTGTTAAGCAGTAATAGAAAACTCATACTGTCATGAAAGGCCAAGTAGAAGCTACTATATCTTCCTCTTCTACCAAAATAGTGAAATAATAATGATGAGGAGGATTATGATAGTAATAGTAATTGTACTGATGCTATCTATATTCCTAAGGAGACTGCAGAATTTATTGCCACCATCAAGGAATTCAAAGTCTTTAAGGTGATGATTTCTGACACAACCTCATTCAGCTATCCCTTTGGGCTTATGGAAAGAACCGATGTCTCTTGAAGAATGATAATTGATTATTGTAATTTGGGGGGGGGTATCAAGGATTGAAATCAGGGGCTCTTGACCACTTAGCCACATCCCCAGCCCTTTTACTCAGTTGCTTAGTGCCTTGCTTTTGTTGAGACTGGCTTTGAACTTGTGATCCTCCTGCCTCAGCCTCCCAAGCTGCTGGGATTACATGCATTAATCTTACATGTAAGACTAGTGTAAATTTAATGATATGATATTTCTAATTGTATATTTTGGTCTAGATGTGGTTTCACTGCTATGGTATATCAACACATCCTTGCTATACGTGCTTTATCCTCTATATTCATTAGTAAAGAAAGGTCACCAGTAGCAAGTTTATTTCATCTAGAAGGGCCAGTAATATGCCTTTACTGTTTTTCTACAGGGCCACATCAGTTCTTTAATCCTATGTCATTAGATAGTCCACAGGGATCTTCCTCAGCTTTCCAGACAACAGAATTTCATGTTCTTTCTGAACATTCATTATTGTCAGTCAGATTTGTCTTGATGATAAATAATTAAGATACTCAACTTACAATGATAAAAGATTTATTTTGGGTCACTGTTGTGGAGGTTTCAGTCCAAGGTTGGTTGGCCCCATTGCTCTGAGGCCTATGGAAAGGCAGCACATCATGGTGGGAGTGCAGGATGGAACAAAGTCACTCACCGGATGGCCAGAGTGTGAGCGGGAGGAAGAAGAAGTGACTAGGGTCCTACTATACCCTTAAGGGCATGCTCCGATTCCCTCAATACCTCTACTAGGCCCCACCTCCTGAAGGCTTAACAGCTCTCCTAGAGTGCCATGGACTGCAGACTGAGGCTTTTAACACATTCCAGATCCAACCATAGCAATCATATTACAATAAGTAGATTCAATGAGTAGGGAGTGGCAACCCCTTGTTTCCTGATTTACATACATAGAAAATCTCACAACTAAGTGCTCACAAAAAGGCAATCTCAACAGAAGAGGATGTTAACTATTGGGTAGATAGGAGAATGTATTCTATGGATATTAGTAAGCCACTCTTCCTTCTACCCATGTCTTTACCCAATGAGCTCATGGACAAAGTGGCCAGTTTTGCGTGAACTCAGCAATGTGGACTTTCATTTGTCAAAATGGATCTGGCAACAGCTCTTGCTGTGTGCTCAATCTGCCAACAGAAAAGACCAACACAAAGCTCAGGATTTTCCACATGGGTTAACCAGTCATCTGATATAGCAGAGTGATCACATTATATAATTTTCATAACCAAAATCACCAATTTGTTCTTACTAGAAAATTGACTTATTCTGGATGTGGATTTTCATTCTTTGTCCTCAGTGCTTCTGCCCAAACCACCATCCACAGATTTTTGGAAATCCAGTTCATAACATGGTATTTCATGGAGGAGAAGGAATTCCTTTCACTACATGTAAAGTCCAACCTTGAGCCTATGCTTGTGGATTCTATCCATCTTTCCATTTTTCCATTAGCCTGAAGTAGCTGGTGTGGTAGAATGGTTTTATGTAGACTCAGTGATGGTGCCAGCTGATGTAAATGTCCTGTAGGGATGAGACAATATCCTCCACATATAATTTTTCATTGGTATGCTGTTGTTTCTCCAGTAGCCAAAATTCATAGCTCTGGGAAATATAGGGAAGCAATAGGAATAACTCCTCTATTTGAACTTTTAATCAAAAAGTTAAAAGTTTGCTTCCTGTCCCTACTGTATGTACTCTTCTAGTCTAGTGGTCACTAGAATTTCTTCAACCCAGAACTAGTCTCAAAAGGCATAACCTTGTAGAGACTTTTCTGACAAAACCCACACAAAGATTCTGCTTCTCCTATCCGGTGCTGAGTGAAATATTTCACAAATGTTTATTGAATCAATGAATTAATAAGTATAGCTGAAACACTCTCAGTTTAACTTTAAAGATAATACTTGTTAAATTCTATTCAGGAAATGAAAAGACAAATTGTTCTGGGGAAAGGGAATAATGACAATCATCAGAGACCACAGTGGTTAATAGGATGAAGGGTCAAATACTTCATAAGTGTGTGCATGAAAATGAAAATTCAGTGTGTTTAGATTCTCAGGGCTAATTCTAGGTCTAAATAAAGAACATCTTACCATTCTGTGTTGGGTTATAAAGAATCTGGAGCCATTGTGAAGAAGATACCTCTGTCCAGAACTCGAGCCATTTGTGAAGCAATAATGGTGAAGTTTAACACTTCAAATGCATTTAAAATCAAAGATTCACACTAATATAGACAACAACAACCATGTACTTTGGGCTATAAGAAGGTGCTGGGAAACCAACTCATACCTTTAAAACTGATAACTAAGAGAAAATAAAATATTTTTTCCTGGTTTAGGATGGCAATCATCAAGAATATAGGCAACAATACATGTTGGCAAGGATATGGGGGAAAAGGTACACCATACATTTCTGGTGGTGTAACCCCTGTGGAAAGCAGTATGGAGATTCCTCAGAAAATTCAGAATGGAACCACCATTTCACTCAGCTATCCCATTCCTCAGTTTATACCCAAAGGACTTAAAATCAGCATGCTACAGTGATGCAGCCACTTCAATGTTTATAGCAGCTCAGTCACAATAGCTAAACTGTGAAACCAACATTAGGTGTCCTTCAATAGATGAATGGATAAAGAAAATGTGATATATATATATATATATATATTATATATATATATATATTTATATATATTCAATGGAGTATTACTCAGCTTTAAAGAAGAATGAAATTATGGCATTTGCCTGTAAAAATGGATGGAGTTGGAGACTATCATGCTAAGTGAAATAAGCCAATCCCAAAAAAAATCAAAGGATGAATTTTTTTTTAATATATGGATGCTAATTCACATTAAGGGTGGAAGCATTAGGGAAGAATAGAGTTTCCTTAGATTAGGTAGAGGGGAGTGAAGGGAGGGGATGTGGGGATAGGAAGGATAGTAGAATAAAACAGACATTGTTACTATATATATATATATAAAATCTGCAAGACCAATGTGACTCTACAACATGTATAATCAGAAAAATGAGAACTTATACCCCCTCTATGTATGATATATCAAAGTGCATAAATTCATTCTACTGTCTATATATAGACAGTATAATAACTAATATATAACTAACTATTATAATAACTGATTAAAACAATTTCTTTGGAAAAAAAGAATAAATCTTTATGGCAGTTTTTAGCTAATTAAAGAAGAAGAAATGATATATTTCAGTATTACCATTTCAACTCCTAATGAATAAGTAGAGATTTATCATAAATAGTTACTGACATGATAGCAGGAGTCTATATCCTGATAAAATACATACCACCATCTATGAAGGATTTCAACTGATGAATGATTCAATGGAAGTGTAGCAAATAATTTACCAATTATTTGCTACACTTCCATTGTGTAGCAAATAATTGGTAAATTCATAAAAGTATAAATTGAAAAATTTATAAAAGCAATTTATAATTATCAAATTTATAAAAAACTAATCAATATTAAAAAATAGAGGATCATATTCAACTACATAAGGAAACAATTCACTAAAATTAAAAATGGGGGAAACTCTATGAAAGAAATGACCCAGTGTATTCAATAAATAAAAGAAAACATGAAGATGGAGGGAAAACTTTTTAAAAATTACTAAAATTACTGATGTGTATATTTACAGTTAAAAAATGTTTGGGTACCTAAATTATACCTGCATAAGATTTATTTATTTTTTAAATGGAGATACAAAAAG
This sequence comes from Marmota flaviventris, assembly GCF_047511675.1. Taxonomy (NCBI): domain Eukaryota; kingdom Metazoa; phylum Chordata; class Mammalia; order Rodentia; family Sciuridae; genus Marmota; species Marmota flaviventris. Next base: position 22,480,060 of record NC_092513.1, on the reverse strand, counting down.
TGTATGAAGGATTAGATTGTATTTAGTTAAATATTAACCAAAAATGAAGATATCAGTGTTTAAATTTCTGCTTTATAAGACATTTAGTGATATTAAGGAATTGTTAATTTTACTGTGAATAACAGTTTTGTGGTCATGTTAAAATTTTTAAAAAGGCTGGGTATGGTGGTGCATTCCTGTAATCCTAATGGCTAGCATGGCTAAGGCAGGGGGATTATGAGTTCAAAGCCAGCTTCAGCAATTTAGCGAGCCTCTAAGAAACTTAGTGAGACCCTGTCTCTAAATAAAACACAATAAAGGGCTGGGGTTGTGCTTCAGTGGTTAAGTGCTCCTGAGTTCAATTCTTGTTACCAAGAAAAATTGTTTTAAAGACTCCTCATCTTTTAGAGCTATATACTAAAAAATGAAAATTAGAAGTTGGATTTTTAAAAATTTAAGTGATATAACTGTGTTCTACAGTTATAGAATATCATGAAAATAGGGTGAAAACTGGCATTTATCTGTAAGAGATTTCAGGAGGGAAGTTCTTTTGTATATACATATATTTTAAATTTTTTACATGGCAGCATAGTATATTTTAAAATATTATTCATACATAAAATGAGTATAGCTTATTCCAATTAGGATCCCATTATTGTGGCTGTACATAATGTGGAGTTACATTGGTTGTGTTTTCATATATGAGCATAGGAAAGATATATTCGATTGATTCTACTATATTTCCTATTCTTATGCCCTCTCGTTTCTCTTCATTCCCCTTTGTCTAATCCAGTGAACTTCGAATCTTCCTCTCCCTTATTGTGGGTTAGCATCTACATATCAGAGAGAACATTCACCCTTTGGTTTGGGGGATTGGAATATTTCACTTAGCATGATAATCTCCAGTTCCCTCCATTAGGCCTAGTAATATTCCATTGTGTAGATACACCATGTTTTCTTTATCCATTCATGTGTTGAAGGGCACGTAGTTTTGTTTCTTAGCGTGGCTATTGTGAATTGAGCTGATATAAATATTGAAGTGGCTGTGTCACTGTAGTATGCTGATTTAAAGTCCTTTGGGTATAAACCAAGAGTAGAATAACAGGGTCAAGTGGTGATTTCATCCCAAGTTTTCTAAGAAACCTTCATACAGCTTTCCAAAATGGTTGCACCAATTTGCAGTCCCACCAGCAAGGTAGGAGTGTACCTATTTCCCCATGTCCTTTCCAACATTTATTGTTGCTTTTAGTCTTCTGGGGCTTAAAAATGAAGTTTGTGTGGGGCTCTTCAGATTTGCCTGCAGTTTCACTAGCACAATAATAGGTGAAATGCAGTTCACCATGCTGGCTCCATTTTGATTTCCTGTGACCTCTGTCCCAAGCACTATTACCACCTGTTAAGTGGAAGCTCTGCTACAAGGTTGAAAAAGCATTTTAAAAATGATGCACACAAATCACCTTTGAGATATAGATGGAATTCACATTAGAGAGGTAATAAATCTATGATTTATTTCGAGTCACCTTATTTTCTTTCTGAAGAATTTTTGTAATTTGGATAATTGCTGGGCTGAGTCACCTGTTTTTCACTTTAAAAATTTGTCTTAAATAGAATACAAATTTTGTCAGGGGACATTTATTCCCTAGAATAAGTAGAAGCAGCTTAAAAATATATGCATGTGCATGCACATTTATTTTACATATATTTATATATGTGGATATGTAATTATGTATCTGTATGTATATTTATATATAAACATACTTGCTTGATGCATGATTGGAACTGCATAACTGTGGCTGAATTTATATGAAAGGAATAGGTAATTTTCTGATCATTAATAATGGTTGTAGCTATGCAGCCCAAGACAATGATATGGGTAATTGAATCTCATGCTTCAAAGCACAACGTGATTGCTGTAAGGAAATCAGGGGAAAATGTACTTGCCCCATGTAGAGCGTTATATATTTGAATACTTAGGCAGGTGGAGATGAAGAAAGATCACCTGTTCCTGAGGCATGAGGGATTTTGCACAGTGGAACATCTCACTGGGTAAAACAGTGACATTGGTTCTATATTAAAATGCACCATAATTGCCTCGAATGGAAATGTTTATTGAGACTATGGTTAGGGTCATGTCAAGCCATGGTTAAGTTTGTGAGAGCTCGTGCCTGGCACCCTGAGAAGGTGGCCTGGAAGTTATAAAGAAAGGAAAGATAAGAAGAAAGGAGGACCCAGGGATGGAAGAAAGAAGACTGCCTTCTAAGTTTCAGGAGCAAAGAGAACTAAGAATTAGAGTCTGAGCCAAGCAGCACAGGCACTGCCACATAGCAATGAGACCAAATCTTCCAGATACTTCAAAGGATCACTAGTAGGCAGGAATTCAGTGATATTTTGTCGAGTGGCAGCTCCTATAGAACTGCCTTTGATCCTCTACCCTAAGGCAGTGATGCATGCATCGCCCAGGTGGCTTTCCACTAGAAGGGATGACTGTTCGTTCTTCTCAGAGAGCTCTATACAGAAAATGTTCACATGTATTCCTTCACTCGGCAGATGTTTGTGGAACATGTCCTATGCCTATATCCTCTAGGAGGAAAAAATATAGCAGAATCACTCCAGTTTCTATCCACACCACTATTTCCTTCTTCCATAGAAAGGAGGGAGTCTTTCCAACAGCAAAGCCAATGTTGGCTACAAATTCAATGTTACATTATTCAGTCAGCTTTTGTCATTAATGATGATGGCATTTTAATTCATCTATCTCCCATGTCTTTTTTCTCCATTGATTTCAACTTGGGAAGGGAGGAAAGAATAACTTCAATTCTGAATACCAAGCAGTAGGAAAAAGTGATCACACAGTGTCCCCTGGGTATCCCTGGGCATCACGTGGTTTAGTTTCATAGGCCATTCTCTTACTTTACAGGGAACCCACTGTTTTAACTGTAAAATATCTCCTGGATTCCATCCCTCCTCACCAGGTTGGAGTAAGGATTTAAAACCCAGATTGATTTAAAAACTTGGATGGGGTCTAAGATTCCCTATGCTTCCTATGTTTCTATCTATTGCACACTTTAATGCATTGCATTAAAACCATCTGTATTTCTTTAAATTTTTTCACCCCTGCTAGACAATGAATTCCTTTTAGACAGAAATTTTTCCATATTTCTATTGTCATTTCCTAACACAGTACTTTTCCTTGATAGAAGATTTCTGAATTAAATGAATTTCCCTCCAGAACTTACTTTCCTGAAATCTGAGTGCCTATCATATTTGCAGTGATATCTGAATTTATATGTCTAGTATTACATGCTGTTTACCAGGAAGAACAAAAAATATGATTTTCATGGTACCAGAGAACTGTAAGGAATTCTCTTTGGTTTTTCCTCTGGCTAAGGAAGGGAAGGTTGAGGTTATGTTGTTGACCCCAGAAGTCTCTGTGAGAACCTTTTCACCAGAAAGTATCCTCTTTACCTCTAGAAATAATCATTATTCCATTAGGGTTCCAGCCACAGATTCTCTGTTTGTCCTGGTCCCCAAGACTTATCTCAAGTTTAAGACACTGCTTAGGACAATATCTTCTTATCCATGTCTTGTTCTTCCTCCTGCCCCTGCCAAGTGTCCTGCAGTGAGAAGGCTCTTGGATTATGAGAAGCATGCCTAAGTGTTTGACATTTGTCAAATCATTTAACCTTTGAGGATTAAATTCTTCTTGAAGGGATTGAGAAGGACTCCTGCATTCTGTATATCTGCAGTGGTGGAGAGGAACTAGAGATGCCTAGGATTACAAGAGTTAAACATTAAGAGTATATTTCTAGGATGCCTCCCTTAATTCATTCAGTGCACATATATCTCCTTCCTCTAAAGTCCTAAAGCAGTTAATATTCTGAACCACACAGTTTCTCAGTTGATTATATATATTGTTTGGTAGTGCTCACTGATTGTTTCTTTTATGAAAACCTTGTTTCTGTAAATAGATTGTATAGTCCTTGGTTTAGGAAACATGTCTTCCGCTTCCTCCTATTCCCTACACATCAGCTCTTTCTTCCTCTCATTTTCTCTATGCCTAACTAACGGCCTTTTCTCTTTGTCCTCTCCTCTGGTTCTAAATAGTTATGTGTAGGGCTCTTCATGACCTGTGAAACATTTTCTTACATATTAAGACATTTGGTTCTCATCGACATCCTACGGATTCAGCATTGACCTTATTTCCATTACTGAGACTGAGAAAGATGAGTCTCAGAAGAGAAGCGAACCCCACAGTGTCTGCATTTATTTAAATAGTAGAACTGGAATTGGAAGTGGAGCTAGGTTCTTTTCCTTAACTCTTGTGTTTTAACCATTTACCTTGTCTTATGATAACAGAAATAAAGATGAAAAAGAGAAAGAAAATTAAGATACAGGGTGGTACGAAACTTTTACTATACTATCATGGCACATGATTTATGGTGGGGCTACATCCCAATAAATCCATTGTAGCTGAAAATGTCCTAACTCAGAGGTTCGTCATCTAAGCTGCTAAACCATGGCTCAGGGACACAGAAACTGCAGAGAGTAGGTTGTTTCCCCCTGTGACCATGGGCTGCCTGGGGGGTATGGCTGGCTGCCAATGCCCAGAGTCTTGAAACAGTATAATAACAAAATAACCCTTGCCCAGGAAAGGACCAAAATTCAAAATCTGAATTCCTGTTTCTATCCAATAAAGACTGCTTTCACACCACCTTAAAGTTGAACCATCCTAAACTGAGGACCATCTGTATATTGAATTGTGAATAAGTGGAAGCAGTCCTATAAAATACTTGCAGACAAGTATTGAACAGTTGAAGAATGTAAAAGGAATGTGTGAAGTACTCATGAGGTCACAGCAGAAATTTAGACAGCGTCCCTTTCTTGGGGTGACCTTAGCACTTCAACTCACAGTCAACACAGAGGTGATTGTGATTCCCCTTCCTTTACACCAGGACCTCAGTTGTCTAGATCATGGCCGGGCACCAAGAGAGTTCATGAGAGATATGAATAATGTGAAAAGTTACATGCACTGAGGTCATACCTTTTTTTAAAAAAATAAAGTATTGCTCAAGTATTAAATTTGAGGTGGCCGGCTTGCGCTTATCTTTGATACACCCTTTATTATGTGGAGTTTCTATCTCACAACAGATTGGGAATGAAGTTAGGAAAGTGAAACTGTAAGAAACACTGGGATAGTGGTCTGGTCAAAATTGATTGCATAAAAGTTGTGAGAAAATATAAAGAGAATTTAAAACTCCATAGGATCTAACATTATTACTACTGATTATACATCTAAAGGAAAAGAAACCATCATATCAAAAAGATACCTGCATGCTCATGTTTAGTGCAACTGAATTCACAAAATCTGAGGTATGGAGTCACCTCAGGTGGTCGTCAATAGGTAAATGGATAAACAAAATGAGGCATATATACCCAGTGGAATATTATTCAGAACCAACTAAGAATGGGATCTATCATTTGTGGCAACATGGAGAAAAGAGGAGGGTAGTTTCCTAAGTGAAACAAGCCAGACACAGAACCAAATATCACAAATTCTCACTAACTTGTGGAAGCTAAAACAGGTGATCTCATAGAAGAGAGTAAAACTGTTCACTTGGGACTAGGAAGGGGTACACACATAGAGGGAGGTTGGATAATGGGTACCAGAATCCGTTAGAAAGGAGGGATCAGTTCTAGTGTCCTATAGCACAATAGATAACTATAGTCTACAGCAATTTATTATATACTTAGAAATAATTAGTCAAGTCCAAGGTTTCCCAACGTCAAAATGATAAATGTTTCAGGAGATGAAAGTGCTCATTACCCTTCTTGATCATTATACATTGTGTACATGTGTCACATTACACTGTATCCCATAAAGGCACAATGTGTGTCAAAAAAATTCTAGTAGTTCAGGGCCATTTACAAAGGGCATCATTGGTACAGCCCGACAAGCCTTCTACAGGAATTACCTACACATTCACCATCCATCTGCTCTCCAATTCAGAATTTATATGCTAGGCACTGTTGGAAATCTGAGCATATTAAGAAGGAGTAACCCAGAGTTTCTGTTTGTATCACACTCAGAGTTGATTTGGGGGCAAGAAGTGATCAAGAATTGAAATAAAGTTAGCGAAAATGAGACATTAAAGAAGAATGAGGTGTTGGATGTTTTCAATGTCTTCAGAGCATAGAGAAGCATCTAACAGCCAATATGCTGGTGGAGAGGAGTCAAGGGAAGGAGGTGAGGGAATTGACAGCAGAGTGTGTGGTGAGGCAAGGAAACCAGTCATTCACTGCATTAAGGCCAAGATGGGAAGAGAATACCCAAATGAAGCCATAGTAGTGACAATGTCTACTCTGCATAAATAGGAATAGAAGAAGAGTGGCAGAGTGATGGAGGAGACACAACCCCTCTCACTGTGCATCTGAATAATGTCTTCCACGATTTGTCTTTGTGGAATCTTTCGGGAGCAAGACAGTAACTATATTAATAAATTTGTACCCTCCAGAATGTCTCTTTCTGAAACAGAAGTGGCCACCTGAGTATGATTCAAAATGGTTCTAACAGTAGTTCTGCCTCTGTGTCCGAAAGCCCAATGGTAATGCTTTCTCGAAATGTTGAAATCCTTTGTTCTAATTCACTATTAACTCGTAGGTTTAACATATTAATCTAGGAGTAGCAGTTAACTGCTAATTTATCAAAGCCCTGAGGAAAAGACATGGCTAGTAGGCAAGTGGTGCTGGAGATGTGTGGATGGGTGGTTGGGGGTAGGGAAAGCATCACCCAGAATAGAAAAGGTGGTGATGATCAGATGTACTACTAACTTCTGGTAGAGCTTCTGAAAGTGTAAAGACCTGGGGGTGGCAACTAAGGAGACGGGATGACAGTAAAAATGACTCAAAAAATATGCAGCATCAGTATGAACAAAGACCTACATCAGGGGTAGCTTGGCCTTTGCAGTCAGGAGTTCAGATGAATCCAGCACGCTGGAGCTGACACCACCATCCCTTTAGCAGTACCATCAGGAGTGGAGGAACCTCTGAAACCATTTGCAAAACATATACATTATTTTACTCATATCAGTTAACGTAGAAAACATCAGCTTCCTGGTCACCCCTCATCTCCAAACTCGGCTTCTCACACAGATCTGCACACTGCCTGTTCTGTCTCCTTGTTCTAGTCCTCCCCAACTCTGGGCTCCCTTCCACCATGCCTTCTGGAATTCACAATCATAGCTGGAAAATATAATCTGTCTTGTCAATCACTTCTCTGAGATTTTCTTCCCTCCTTTCTTCCCTCCTTTCTTTCTTTCTTTCTTTTCTCTTTCTTTTCTTTCTTTCTCTCTCTCTCTCCCTCTCTCGCTCTCCCCCTCCCCCTTTCCCCCCTCTTTCTCTCCCTTTCTTCCTTTTTTTTTTTTTTTTTTGTTACTGGGGGTTGAGGCACTTAACCATTGAGCCACATCCCCAGCCTTTTCTGATATATTATTTAGAGGCAGGGTCTCACTAACTTGCTTTGGCCCTTGCTAAATTGCTGAGAGAGGTTGGCTTTGAACTTGCTATCCTCCTGCCTCAGCCTCCTGAGGCGCAGGGATTACAGTGTGCCACTGTGTCCGACTAATGAAGGTTTTCTTAATCTCAACTCTACTGACACATTGGGCCAGGTGATTACGTGTTGTGGGAGGCTGCTCTCTGCACTGTGGGATATATTTCACTATATGTGGCCTTTATTGACTAGATGCCAGGACTTTTCCACCCCAAGTTCCAAACATTGCCAAATGTCCCAAGGGGTGGGGAGGTGCAGTGGTATAAAATCATCCCCTTTGAAGACCTGTATACTGATGGCAATGTTCCACGCCCCATGACACAGCTTTCACTCAAATCCTCTTAGAGTGTGGCAAATTTCATATCCAACCTCCAGTTCTGTCAGCCCTCCAATGCGGCTGAGTTGGGGGGAATGACTTTTTCTACTTAGGATCACATCAGATCATTCTCCTTCCTTCCTACTCCCCACCCCCCCACCACAACATTTTAGCTTCAATTATTATGTCATCAGATTACATCATCCTCTTCTCCTCATTGTGGTTTCATCTACTGATTTCATATCATTCTTCCTTCAGTTTTTTTTTATTATTATTTCAGCTCCTGGTTCTTTGTATTAATTATTTGCAATTTCAGAGCACAGAAAAATTATTATTCTAACAACTTGACCCTCAGTTTCTTGGATTCCTTTCCTTCAGTGATCTTGTCCTTTACCTACATTCGACTCTCTCCACGGATACATCCTAGACATTGTAATTACTAATAAGATGAAATTGTAATTATTGAAATTTCTACCCCATGAATTGAATTCCATTCATCTTTTTCTCTCTGATTCATTTACTCTAGCTTGCTGGATTAGCTCTGGTCCTCTGAGAACTGCATGACTGATGTACCAGCCTAAATATCAATGAAGAACATGGGAAGGAAGGTGGTGGACACTGGGAAAAACTTGAATTGCAGTGCAGGTTCTATAGAGGAGAAAGGGAAGGATGGGAGCTTGGATGGGAAAAGTCTTGGATTGCAAAGCATTTCTAAGAGAATTTTGCTAGAGCTCATTGAGAGCCCTTTAGCCAAAGTTGTCTGTCAAGTTTCCTGTATCTCCCAGGAATGATTCTGCCTTAGTATCCTTCTTGCAATCAGGAAGCTGATCTTGGGAAGTTTGACCTATTAATAGTTATAGATTTCAGAATACAGAATCCATGGCTATTGGCAATTAGATTTCTTGTATTTGTAGATCTGAATGATGAATTTTCATAGTTTTCACAGGTCTGCATTCCAATAATCATCACTCTCCTGGGAACTCTAATCCCTTAATCTACCCCCTTTAATTATCTACTGACATTTCTTTTTCCTTCTTCATCTTAAATTACATTGGAATTATAAGAACTTCCTTGCACAACTCCCTTCCTCTCTGGGTTAGTCAGCTTTTCATTGCTATGATAACATACCAGAGAAAATCAACTTAAAGGAGAAAGAAAAATTTGTTCTGATTTATTCATGTTTTAGAGAGTTTTTTTTTGGGGGGGGGGGTACCAGGAACTGATGAACTCAGGGGTACTTGACCACCAAACCAAATCCCTAGCCGTGTTTTGTATTTATTCAGAGGCAGAGTCTCACTGAGTTGCTTAGAACCTCACTTTTGCTGAGACTGGCTTTGAACTTGTGATCCTCCAGCTTCAGCCTACTGAGCCACTGGGATTATAGGCCTGAAATGTTTTAGAGGTTTTGATCCATGCTGTCTTAGCCCTTGTCTCCCTGGGCTTTGGGTGAGACAGAATATCACAGGCAGAGCTCAGGGTGGAGCAGAGCTTCTCGCCTCATGATAATACAGGAAGCACCAAGAAAGCAAGGAAGTGGCTAGAGACAAGATATATCCTTTCAGGGTGTGTGCCCAGTGATCTGCTCCAACTGACCCCCACCTATAAGTAACCCATCTAAACTCTGAACCCATCCAATGGATTCGTCTATTGATGAGACCAGAGCCCTCGTGATCCGATCACTTCTTAAAATCCTAAGCTCTAAAAATCATTGCACTGGAGGCCAAGCCTTCAACAGGAGTTTTGAGACCTTACAGGTCCAAATGTTAACACGCTCTCTTGCTTACCCCAGTTAATGCTGCTCTTCACCCACCCCATGGCTATTCCCATTCAACTGAATAAGGCTAAAGAAAAAAATAGTTTCTTCTCCATCTTCACCTCAATCATGATCTTGTCTCCTATTTTCCAAAGAAAACTGTAACAATAAGAAGAGAACTTGCCCAAATTAACATAATTACAACATTCCATTCTCTCCAAGACCAGTCTCTGTTAGCAAACTGAATCCCATTCCTTTTGGTCTAGGATTTTGCTCCCTAGTGTCTCTCTCCTACAACATCATTTTTGACCTCTGCACTAGAGCATCTGCATAAGCAAACAAATTTCTGTTGTTTCCCTCTTCCTTAAAAAAACAAGATGCTTCTTCCCTATCTATACTCATTCCTTTGATGACCTCATTCAGTTTCATGGTTTTAAGTTTTACCTAAATACCATTGACTCCAAAACTTGTCTAGTCCAGTCCTCTTCACAAAATTCTGGACTTGCACATCTAGCTGATTAGTTAATATCTCCACTTGCATGTCTGGTATACCACTCCCACTCACTAAGGTCAGAAGTGAATGCTGATTTACTTTACTGAAAATTGCTTTGCACCATTGCAATTGACACAATCCTGTTTTTCCAAAATACCTGAGTCGTTTTTGATTCTTCTCTTTTTCTTATTCCCCATATCCAGGAAATCCTGTTGGCTCTACCATCATAACATCCAATCTGGCCACTTCACACCACTTTCACTGAGACCACTCAAGTTTCAACACATCATATCTCATTGACTTGCAAAAATTCTACCTGTTTCTGTTCTTGTTAATATTCTGCTTTTAATAGGAATGTGTGATCTCTCTAAATGAATTTAAATTTCGTACACTATGTGCAAACTATTGCAGTGACTTCTTCATGCAATCTGAAAAAGAAAGAAAAAAAAAGCCACTGTCTTTAAAATGGCCTGCAAACCTTATATGATCTGCCTTCCTCAACCCACATGATCTTCCCTGCTCTGAAATCTTCCCTTTCACTCTGCCATAGCCGCTTTACCCATTTTTATTCCTGGAACATGCTAAGAAGGATTTTTCCTTACGTCTCTGTTCTGACTTTTCCCACTGACCAGTCCCTCATCTCTCAGACAGCCACTCCCTTTATCCATTGTTCAAATGCCACCTTTTAACATAGCCTACCAGACTACCCTTTTAAAAATGGCAATTGCTTCCTTCAGCTACCCAATTCTTCTTTATCTTGCTGTACTTATCTTTTGTTTTTCGACAGACATATTGCATGCCAATGTGCTATATAATTTACTTCTTTATTATGTTTATCACTTACTGTCTATCTACTTGGTAAATTGCAAACTCTGTGCTAGAAGGCATTGCTGACTGTTTTCTTCCTTGATGTATCCCAAGTGTCTTGAACATTATCCAGCCACTAGTAGAGTTTAACAAATATTTGTTGAATTAACTATGAATGAATGGTACATTGAACTTGGTGAACTTACATATTTTGTCTCGTTTTATGCTTACCTGGTATGGGGGTGGTGTAGCTTTGGTTCTTCAATAGTTTTTCATAAGATTTGAGAAGAATTCATACATCCATACGTTTATTGAATGCCAATTAAATGAGTGGTATTATTCTGATGAGTATCAATGACTGAAAACAGAATTCTGCTTAGAACAAGCAAAATGTGTTCATTTTCTTCTAAGAGAAATAGCTTATAGTAATATGCCCAAAGAAGATAGATTTATAGGGGAGAGAAATTTTATTTTCTTTGGAATTTAGGCCATTATTCATTAGTTCTGCCATTCTGTGACTTTATCATTCTTTCACTATTTATTGAAAGCCCACTATGAGCTAAACACCTAGCCTTGAAAACATCCCCAGCTTCAATGGGGTTAGAATCAGGGCCAGGGATAGGGAGGAACAAATACATGATTTTCTCCTGAGCATCCATTTAGACCAGTTCTGCTAGGATGTTTCATTCCACCACAAACAAGCAGAAATCATATCACATGACAGAAAAGGCTATGTTCTTAAGACAAGGATACTCCTGTCCAAAAAAGAGGACTTACTGGCTGGCACAAGCTTAGAGAGAAAAGGGGGGAAAAAAACTATACCTTTTGTCTAGATGCAATTTTGGAAACTGCTATTTCACCTTAAGCCTGTTAAAGGAAATACTCTAATACACCCTCTGGTGATGATTTGATCAGCCTTCCTAAAATTGTAAATTATTTTAAAGTATGATGTTTTAAATTAGATATATTTGGAAGTGATTAGAAAAACTGAGTGTATTCAGGTCAACTGATTATTAATCATGTGTTCTTTTTAAATGTTGTAAGAGCTGTACCTGCATCTTTATCCCTAACCATCCCTTCCGTATGGACTTAAGTTTGCAGTTTGAAGTGCAATTTAATTGTTTGAAGTATTTAAAATGTAAAACAACTCTCTGTGTTTTTAGGAGGTATTCAAGAGGTATTCACTTGTGTCCTCTGTAACTTCTGACCATAATTCTTCCATAAACTGGGGCTTTAGTTAACACCTGATAGCACATATAAAAGGGATTTCTATGTCCCAAAGAGAACAGGCCATGCAACTGGAGCAGATGCATCCACACAGGTTCACAATCCTGATAGACTCCCTAGGAAAAAATTCTGCTGCCACTGAGGCTAAACCAACTGGACACCTATCCTACCTGAAGGAGTCAGGTGGGAATGAGTTGCTCCAGCTGGCAGGTTAAGCAGTCAGGGTGCTCTGGAAATTAAACAAAAGAACCTGCCTGGATTCTTAACTGCTGTAAAAAAGCCCGACCAAAGCCACTTTCCATTTTCAGATTAGAGCAAGCATTGACCGGAGTGAGTTGCATGGTATGACTGATTTTCTGTGGACAGTCTCTGGCAGAGGGCTGAGGAAAGCCACCTAAGGTCTCCAGCCACCAGCCTGAACCTTATTTTCCCTGAAAACTGATCCTTAGGAAATTGCACACTGGTCAAGTGAAATGATAAGGTGGAGTTATACACTGAACGTTTATGTTTGTTTCTTGCTTGGGAAACTTATTTAAGTTCTTCTAAAGCTATATTCCTGAAAAAGGGTAATATTATTTTCCATTAAGCTGAGGATGATTATATTTGCAAACATGAGTGAAAGAATCAAAAGTTTCTTTGGAGAAATGCTGTGGGAGGTCAGAGGACCAAGCTCGGTCAGAAGTTGTAAGTCTTTTCCTATAGATGGAGTTAGTCTGTTATTCAAGGAACAGAGAAAGGGAGGGAGGGAGTGGAGGATTTGTTTCATTTCATTTATTTTACAGCACAACAGCCTGTTTTTGCTAATGACAACGTGATGTGAAAGGAAATAAAAATGAAAGGTTTGAACTTTTCTTTGGCATGGTAATATTCCCCATTACTATACTAGGAAAAAATAGATCCTTGGAATCTTGGGTGAGTGGTTCCACCCAACTCTAGTAATCATAGTAGCAGCAACAGGCCCAGGCATTGAATGAAGTAGAGATTACCTGGCTCTGTCCTGTTACTGCTATGACTAAGTTCTCCTTTGAGTCCTAATTACCTGGTCTGTACCAGGGGGTAATGTAGGAGCTACTTTGCAATCATTTGGAGGAATTGCATTTTTGAAAGCATAGGGACCATGAAGAATAGTGACTACACCTTAGTAAACTCTCCATAAAAGTAGTTTGGGTTATTTTAAAACAGAGCTATAGTAATTCAAACAGTAAATAAATGTAGAAATTAATTGTATTATCTCCCCAGCAATATATTTACCTCTCTAATTCTGATTTGGACTTTTTGTTGCCCATGATTGTACGATTCCTAGGAATCAGAGTTAGAGTGGGAAACGCAATTGACTAGTCAAATGGTCTTGCTCTTACTCTGCCTAAAATTGCCTGAGATCTTGAAGATGGGTTGAACAGACAGCAAAGGAATTATTTCCACATAGAGTGGTTTTGCAAAGAAGCATGTAAAAGTAACTCTCTCCCCTACATGGTTGCCAATACTTGAGAATATCAAATTTAACTCTTCTGTTTGCTAATCTTCAGAAATAAAAGAATGTCTTATTTTTTTGCAGTCCACATGACCTTGATAATGATGATTAATGTGAAAACAAAATAACACAAACCCCCATTTTGTTAAAGCATTAGCTAAGTATGAAAAATATGTCTGTGTGCAAATTAATCAGTTTTAATTAAAAAGAAACTGAAGCAAATCAATCAGACCTAACTCTACTTTGTCAGTAAAATCTTCATGTTCTAAATTGTTTCTCTTTACTAATAGGAAATGCCAAGGTCACAGAATATTTATGACTCAGAGAGCTAAACAAAGAACATGCCTGATAAATAATCAGATTGAGACAAAAATGCATAAAACAGAAAACCTGATTCTGTGATTGTGGTTGACAGACTTCTGTGTGGGGATTTCCTTTTCACTAATGTCGGGAGACAGATTCTCTCTGTTCAGTGTTTTCACTTGTTGTAGATACTGTGAGACTTGATTTGAATCAGGAAATATGCTTAAAAATCCTGAAAAGTCATAAACCATAACGGGTGTCACAGTTGATAATGTCTTGCAGACAGGGCTGATTTAAAAATTTATATACAACTAAAATTATAAAACTCAGCCACAATGTCTTCCAAATCTATGAAACATCAAAACAGTACCTGAATTTTTAGATGACTTCCTTAACAAACTATCTTTCTTTTACAAAATTTAATTATAGAGCAGTTTCTTTCTACAGTATCAAAATTTAAACATAACATAGAACTTTGCTAAACTTTGAAACTCATGAGAGTGAACATCTTTTCCACCCAACGCTAGTGGTCATAGTAGAATTGTTGAATATCCAGCCTCTGTGAGATTTTTGAATGCTGCTTTTACTTAAGTAGTTGGCATTTTTCTAGGAGCCACATAGATTCCCTGTACATTTTTTTAATATTAATTCTTTGTTAGTTGCATACATTATGAATCTCTTATTCCTGAGTGCACCTTATTTTTTAACTTCGTTTATCATAACTTTCCTTAACCAAAAAAGGAGACTTACAAAAATTCACTGCCACTATCACACTTGGTGGTTAAACTGTGTGATTTCCCCTTAAGAGTAGAGTAAGATGGGAATGTCTGTTGTCACCACCTCGATCAAAGATCATATCTGAAGTCCTAGTCAGGGCAACAAAGCAAGAAAAAGAAACAAAGGTACATATTTTTTTCAGATTTGAATATCTTTATTATCATAATCATCAACATTTATTAATTATACAAATTAGTGGGTTTCACTGACACATTTACATACATGCATTCACCCATCAATCACATCCACATCCTTCTACCCTCTCCTCCCCTTCCACTCTCCCAGCTCCCCTCCCCCTCCCCCTGCATCCTTCCTCTTCTCTGAGAGTCCCTCTTCTATTTTCAGATAATTTTTTTGTTTGCTTGTTCCCACATTTGGGAGAAAACATGTGATATTTATCTTTCGAGTCTGTCTTATTTCATTCAACATGATGTCTCCCAATTCCATCAACTTTCCTGCAAATGACATGATGACATTCGGCCTAATACTCCATTGTATACTTACACCATATTTTTTTTCCATTCATCTATTGATGGGCACCTAGGCTAATTCCATATCTTAGGTGTTGTGAAGAGTGCTACTGTCAACATAAGTATGAAGGTATCTCTTTTGTATGCCAAACCAGGAGCAGGATAGCTGGAGACTGTTTTCCATCAGGCCATACTAGTTTGCATTCTCACCAACAGTGCATAAAGATTCCTTTTTCTCCACGTCCTCCAAAGCATTCTCAATTTTTTTTTTTTTGGTCATTTTGATAATTGCCATTCTTCCTGGGTGAGATGGAATCTCAAAGTAGTTTTGATTTGCATTTCCCTAATGGCAAAAGATACTGAGTGCTTTTCGTATATTTATTGGCCATTTGTATTTCTTCTTTTGAGAAGTGTCCAGATCATTTGCCCATTTTTTTTTATTGGATTGTTCTTTTGTTATGTTGTTTTGAGTTTTTTAATATACTACAGATATTAGTCCTCTGGCAGATGAATATCTGGCAAAGATTTTCTCCCCATCTGTAAATTCTCTTCACTCTGCTGATTTTTCCATTGCTGTGCAGAAGCTTTTTAATTGGATTCGATCCTATTTGTCAGTTCTTGCTTTTGTTTCTGGAGTTACTGGGGTTCGATTCAGTCAGGAAATCACCGTCTGTGCCAATATTTCGGAGTGTTTCCTTCTTTTACTATGTTTCAGTACTTGAGATCTTAGATTAAGATCTCTGATCTAATTGGAGTTAATTTTTGTACAAAGTAAGAGATAAGTGTCTAGATTCAATAGTCTGTAAGTGGGTATCTGGTTTTCCCAGCAGCATTTGTTGAAGACGTTGTCTTGTCCAGTGTATGTTTCTGGAAACTTTGTGGTGATTCAGTTATGAATAATTGGGTAAGTTGATTTCTGGGTCACGTATTCTGTTTCATTTGTCTGTATTTCTCTTTTTATGTCAATACCATGCTGGTTTTGTTGTTAGGTTACTAAATGTGTTATGTTACTAAATGTGTATTGGACTATTTTGAATCAGGTATTTATTCAAAATTATTCTTTTTGCACAGGATTTCTTTAGCTATTCAGGGTCTTTTGTGGCTCCATATGAAGTTCAGGATTTTTTTCCCCCTAGTTCTATGAAGAAAGTCATTGATATTTTGATGGTGATTGCAATGAATATGTAGCTGCTTTGGGGTATGGATATTTTAACAACGTTAATACTCCCAGTACGAGAAAATGGGAGGTCTTCCATCTTCTAGTGTCTTTTTCAATTTTTATATTCAGTGTTTTGTGATTTTTCACTTTAGGTTTTTCACCTCCTTAGTTAGGTTCATTTCTGTAATATTTTATTTTCAGACTATTTGTGAATGGGATTGCTTCCTTATTTTCCTTTCAGTGAACTCATTATTGGTGTTAAGAAAAGCTACTGACTTTTGTAGTTGATTTTGAATTCTGCTACTTTCCTGAACTTATTTATTAGTCTTTTATTCCAGTCTTTAGGGTTTTCTAAGTGTAGAAGCAGATCATCAATAAAGATGGATAATTTGAGCTTCTCCTTTCCTATTTGTGTCCCTCTTACATCTTTCTCTTGCCTACTTGCTCTGGCCAAAAGTTCTAGTACTCTATTGAATAAGAGTGGTAAGAATAGCTCGTCTTATTCCTGATCATAGAAGAAATGCTTTCAGTTTTTCCCTATTCAGTATGATGTGGCTCTTGGTTTGTTATATGTAGCTATTATAATGTTGAGGAATGATCTTTTTATACATAATTTATTCTGGACTGACTTTCATCATAAAGGGATGTTTATATTTATCAGAGGCTTTAAAGGATTTTTTTCTGCATCTGTTAAGATGATCATGAGATTTTTACCATTGCATCTATTTATGTGCACTGTTACATTTATTGCTTTGCATTTACTGAACCATCCTGGCATCCCTGGAATGAAAACAACTCCATCAAAGTTCATGATCTTTTTCATGGGCTTTTGAGTTTGATTTGCAGATATTTTGTTCAGGATTTTTGCATCTATATGGGTATATTGGTCTATAGTTTTATTTTGTGCTTGTGTCCTTGTGAGATTTGGGAAGCAGGATAATACTGACTTTGTGTAGAGTAAGTTTGAAGGATTCCTTCCCTACTTTGGGAACAATTTGATGAGCACTGGTGTTGGTTCTTCATTAAAAGTCTGGTAAACCCGGTGCAGTGGCGTAAACCTGTAATCTGAGTGACTGGGGAGGCTGAGGCAGGAGAATCTCAAGTTCAAATGCAGCCTCAGCAGCTTAGCAAGGCCCTAAGTAACCCAGTGAGACCTGTCTCTAATAAAATATAAGAAAGGTCTGGGGATGTATTTGGTGGTTAAGCATCCCTCAGTTAAAACTCTGGTGCTAAAAAAAAAAAAAATTTGGGTAAAAATCAGCAATGAATCCACCCAAACCTGGGCTTTACTTTGTGAGATTTTTGATCACTACTTCAATCACATCACTTGTTCTTGATCATGTTTTTATATATATATATATATATATATATATATATATATATATATATATATATATATATATATATTCACTATGAGTCATAGGAATAGGAATATGGAAATTTGTTTCTTTTATATTTTCTAATTTATTGGCATATAGTTTTTCAAATATTCCTTAACAATCCCTTGAATTTCAGTGGTATTTGTAGATATGATGCTTTTTCATTTCTGATTTTGTTGATTTGGGTCTCTTCTTCTTTTAATCAGTTTAGTTTAAAGTTTGTCAATTTTGTTTAGCTTTTTGATGAACCAGCTTCTTGTTTCCTTGATTCTCTGTTGTTCTCTTAATTCTCTATTTCATTTACTTATTTCTTTCTTCCTACTAATTTTGGCTTTGGTTTGTTCTTGTTTTTCTAAGACTTTGAGCTGCACAAACATACTGTTTATTTGGTCTCTCTTTCTCTGCCTCTTGGATAGATAGTACTTATTTCTATTGACTTTAATGTTGTTCTTAGTAACTCTTTTTCTGTATCCCACAGGTTCTCATGTTGTGTCTCCATTTTTGTTGATTCTAAAGATTTTTTTAAATTTCCCTCCTGATTTCTTCAATGAATCACTGTTTAATAGTGTTATTCAATCTCCATGTGCTTTTATGACCTCTGAAGTTTCTCTTACTGTTGATTTCTTGTTTCATTCCATTATGATATGAAAACATGCATGAAATTATTTCCTTTTTATAAGGTGGCAAGATTAGCTTTATAGACTATTATATGACCGATTTTGGAAAAAGTTCCATGTGCTGATGAAAAGAACGTGTGTTTTGTACTTGTTGAATGGAATATTCTGTAGATGTCTGTTAAGTCAATTTTATCTATTGTGCAATTCAATTCTGATATTTTATTTTTCTGGGTAATCTGTTCATTAGTGAGAGTGGGGTATTGAAGCACTATGATTGTATTGCAGCCTATACCTCTCTTTATGTCTAGTAGTGTTTGTTTTATAAAGTTGGGTATTCTAATGTATGTTGCATATATATTGATAATTATTATATCTTCTTGGTGAGTTATTCCCTTTATCAAAATGTAGTTACTTTCTTCTTCTATCTCTTCTGATTTGGGCTTAAATTTTGTTTTCAAGGTAAGTATAGCTACTGCTGTTTGATTTCAGATGCCATTTCCTTGGAATATATTTTTCTGTTCTCTGACATTTAGTCTGTGCCTGTTTTTTTTCTAAAATTTTAAACTTGTTTTAATTAGTTATACATGACTGTAAAATGCATTTATGCATTTTCATATATTATATGTAGATGTAATATAATTTCTCATTTTTCTGAGTGTACATGTTACAGAATCATATTGGTCATGTAGTCACATATATACATACAGTACTAATGTCTCTTTCATTCTACTATCTCTCCTATCCCAATATCCCCTTCCCTCTCCTCCCATCACTTCCCTTTACCTAATCTAAGAGAACTCTATTATTCCTTAGTGGCTCCTGCTTTATTGTGAATTAGCATTCGCATATTAGAGAAAACATTTGGCCTTTGGTTTTGTGGGATTGGCTTATTTCACTTAGCTTGATATTCTCAAACTCTAACCATTTACTGGCAAATGCCACAATCTCACTCTTCTTTAAAGCTGAGTAATAGTCCATTGAAAAAATATTTAAATATGTACTCACATTTTCTTTATCCATTCATCTATTGAGAGACACCTATATTGGTTCCATAGTATAGCTATTATGAATTGAGCTGCTATAAACATTGATGTAGCTGCATCACTGTAGCATTCTGATTTTAAGTTCTTTGGGTATAAACCGTGGAGTGGGATACCCAGGTTGAATGGTGGTTCCATTCCCAATTTTCTGAGGAATCTCCATACTGCTTTCCATAGTGGTTGCACCAATTTGTAGTCCCACCAGCAATGCATGAGTGTGCCTTTTTCACCACATCCTTGCCAACATATATTGTTGCCTGTATTCTTGATAATTGCCATTCTGACATAGTGAGGTAAAATTTTAGAGTAGTTTTGATTTGCATTTCTCTAATAACTAGAGATGTTTAACACGTTTTCATATATTTGTTGAACAACTGTGTTTTTCTTCTGTGAAGTGTCGTCTGTTCAGTTCCTTAGTCCATTTATTGATTATTATTTTTTTTTTTGGTGTTAAGTTTTTGAGTTCTTTATATATCCTAGAGATTAATGCTTTATCAGAGGTTTATGGGGTAAGGATTTTCTCCCAATCTGTAGGATCTCTCCTCACATTATTAATTATTTCCTTTGCTGAGAAGAACCTTTTAAATTTGAATCTATCCCTTTTATTGATTCTTGATTTTACTTCTTATGCTTTAGGAGTCAGAAAAGTAGCAGGATATAAAATCAACATCCATAAATCAAATGCATTCCTATACATCAGCGGTGAATCCACTAAAAGAGAAATTAGGAAATCTACTCCATTCACAGTAGCCTCAAAACAAAAACAAAACAAAAACAAAAACAAACAAAACCTGGGAATCAATCTAACAAAAGAGGTGAAAGACCTCTACAGTGAAAACTATAGAACACTAAAGAAAGAAATTGAAGAAAACCTCAGAAAATGGAAAGATCTCCCATCCTCCTGGATAAGCAGAATTAATTTTGTCAAAAATGGCCATATTACCAAAAGTGTTATACAGATTGAATGCAATTCCTATTAAAATCCCAATGACTTTCTTCATAGAATTAGAAAAAGCAATCATAAAATTTATTTGGAAAAATAAGAAATCCAGCATAGCTAAATCAATCTTTAGCAAGAAAAGCAAAGCGGGAGGTATCACAATACCAGACCGTAAACTACACTACAGAGCTCTAGTAACAAAAAATGCATGGTATTGGCACCAACATGGACTTGTAGACCAATGGTACAGAATAGAGGACACAGAGACAAACCCACATAAATATGGTTATGTCATACTAGACAAAGTTGCCAAAAATATTCACTGGAGAAAAGAAAGCCTATTCAACAAATGGTGCTGGCAAAACTGGAAATCCATATGTAGCAAAATGAAATTAAACCTCTATCTCTCCCCCTACAAAAAAAAAATCAATTCAAAGTGGATCAGACTTAGGTACTAGAACAGAGCACCTTGCCTAATAGAAAAAAATCGGCCCAAATCTTCACCATGTTGTCCTAGGATCTGACTTCCTTAACAAAACTGTGCCTGTTTTTGCAGGCAACAGATTATTTGGTCATGTTTTTTAATTCAATCAGCCTGTATGAATCTTTTAATTAGAAAATTTAAACTGTTTACATTCAGAGTTATTAATGAAGGCTATATAATTGTTATTATTGTTTTGTTGATTTTCTTCTTTTTTTTTGAATAGTACATGTTCATGGCCTCCTGTCTTATTCATCTTGGACATTTGATGGTTTGCTATATTAATAACTTTTAATTCCTTTTCTACTTTTCATTTTGGCATCTACTCTTCAAATGAACTTTATTTTTTTCCATGCTCTCATATTATGTTTATCTTTCTTCCTATTCTGTGCATAGGATTTCTTTCCATTATCTTGTGTATTGCTGATCTAGGGTTAATGCATTCTTTTAGGCTTATCTAGGAAGGTCTTCATTTATTCTTCAATTCTGAAGGATAATCTTTCTTGGTATAGTAATTTTGGAGGGTGGTTATTTTTTCCCAAGACTTTTAAAAAATCAATCCATGCCCTCGTGATCTTTAGTGTTTCTTCTGAGAAATCTGCTATTGTTCTAACAAGTTCTCCTTTAAATGTGACTTGGCACTTTTCTCTTGCATGTTTTAACATTCTTTCAGTGTTTTGTACTTTGGGCATTTTATAATATTCCATGGAGTGTTTCTTTTCTAATAATATGTATTTTGGGTTTTAAATACTTCTTGTACATGGGTGTCCATGTCTTTCCTAGAATCTGGGAAATATTATGCAACCATGTCACTGATCGGATTTTCTATGCCCTTGGAATGTAGGTCTTCTTCTTCTAGTATGATGATGACTTGGGCATTTGCTTTTTAAATGATGTTCCAGCAATCTTGGATGTTGTCTTTATTCTTTCTTGTTTTTGTGATTATTGCTGTCTTAATATGCTTTTGTGGTAGTCATTTTCAATCTCTGCTAGCCTTTTTTTCTACTTGATCTATTTCATTTCAAGGCTTTCAACTGAGGTGTTTCTTTTTTTGTTTTGTTTTTGTTTTTCGGATTTATTAGGCTTTTCATTCTCAGGATTTCATTTTTTTTTCAAAATCTATTTCTTGAAGTAATTACTCATACCTTGCATTATCTTCTTTAATCCATTTAGCTAGTTTTTTTTTAAATATTCCATTTCATTGAATTACTTGTACTTGCTTCCTTTGATTTCTTCATATAGTATTTTATCCCTTTAATATTTTTTGCCTCTTTTACTAGGGAATATGAATTTTAGATGGTCTCATGTTGCCTCTGTTTTTACATTTCTTGTGTTTCTATGTCAAGATTTGTACATCCATTGGAATGGATATCACAATTCTTTTAGTAAGCAGTAATTTCTTGCCAATATGTCTTGGGATATTGGTTTGTTGTTCACTGTTGAATTCAATTCCAATTATACTTCATATTGTGGCTTCTTTGTGACTTCTTTGACTAAGATTGGTGGGTTATGACACGTGCATATCTTCTCAGAGTCTGAAGTATCTGCTTTCTCTGTAGATCTCTCAAGAGTGAGGTCTTCTGGTAATTCAAGAAGATGTGCTATAGATAGGAGAGTTTATGGAAATACCCTCTGAAGTTACTCCTACAGTTGAAATTGTAGCCTCTATAAGGTGTTGGGGTTTCCTTAGGTGCTGATGATATTGACTCTGTTATCAGAAAGCAGCCCTGCTACAGGCTGTTTGATTGACCTGGAGTCTTTATCCTCTGTTTAGACAATGCTGTAGTTCCAAGTGTTTCACAGGGTGAGCCAGGGGCTTTGTCTCAGCTCTCCCTCTGTGGCACCCATCTCAGGTCTTGTCATCAATGTGTGATCTGTTGGGGTTGGTGATTGACTGATGCTGAGATTCCTTAAAGATATGGTGGCCACAACTGTGGTATTATTTCTCTCTGCTGTTTCTATGGTAGTGAGTGTCTAACACAGGACCTCAGACACTCCATTTGCCCAGCCTACTTGGGAACAGGCTGTCAGCTAGGGGCTCTTATTGCCCCTATTCTTTAAAATGAAGTATCTGTCAAGGTTCAAGCAGGTGTTAGTCATGACTACAGCAAGGCACAGCTCCTCTAACCTGCTAGCTTAGCAGCCAAGCACCCACCCAATGTGCTCAAAGTGCCAGGCTTGATTCCAATCACCATAACAAAAGAAGAGAACAAAGAAAAGGAAACAAATAAAGTAACAAAATATATTCTGGAAAAAACAAAAACACATCAACTACACCATCAACAACTGAAAATATAAGAGAAAAACAATATGGGGCTGGGATATAGCTCATTTGGTAGAGTGCTTGCCTCGCATGCACAAAGCCCTGGGTTCAATCCTCAGCAACACAAACCACACACACACACACACACACACACACATACACACAGAGTAAAATTAATAGCTATAAAAAGTAAAGAAAAAAATTAATAAAAAAGGATGGGAAAAAGGTAACAAATAGCAGGATAAAATAAAAAAAGTTGCAGAATGGGAAAAGAAAGAGGGAAAGAAGAAAAAAAGAAAAACAAATGTACATAAAACAGCAACAAATAGAGTATCAATAAAGCATTGGAATTTCCTCTTCTCTAAGGTCCTGGAATGAGTGGGTGAGAGTGCATATTCAAGTCTATGCCAATAAAAGCTTCTCTTCATGTCTTCTTGGACTGTGCACCACTTGGACAGAGCAAATTCTAGGATTAACCAACCTCTTCTTTGTTGTGTTCTTCAGGCAACTAGTGTGAGTGATTTGTAGTTAGGGTAGGTTAGAATATCTCTCAGCTGCTTTGCATGCTTGAATATGCTTGGACAGAATGCAGAGTTCCCCAAGATTCCCTCCAGGACAATTTGGGTAACATTCCCTGAGGTCAAGTTTGACATTGACTTCATCACCTATTGAAAATCTAGTGCAGAATATGGAACTTGCCAACAAGAGGTGTTTGTGCCGCTCTCTTGGAGAACAGGAATAACTCAAATAATAAGGCCTTTATGAAGATGGCTTTCAGTTACGGTGATACCACCAGTTATCAGTGACGAGTTCTGCTTCCGCACATGTTAAAGTTTGAACATTAGAGTAGCACGCCGAGACAAGCATATAAAGCAGTGTTTATTTAAAAATGGGTAACATAGACTTCTCCCGCTAGGGAGAAGGGAACCCTTGCTGGTATCCTGGTATCCCAAGAAGTGAGACGTTCTGCCATTTTATAGGTCTTAGGCTTCCTTTGTCCTCCTGCTCTCTTCCCCTTATCTCTCTCCTTCCTGTGTAGGTGACTAGGCCCAGGAATGCTCAGTGGGATGGCCAGAAGGTGGGAAACAGGTGGGCTGAAGGGGGAAGGGCAGGATGGAGCAGCCCAGGACACATTAATTAATAACCTTATACCTCCCTGTAGGGAGGGGCAATTCCTGGGACAGGTTACCTTAGTAACAGGTTGGACCAGGAGCAGATTCTTGATAAGGGTGGAGGAAGGCTCTGAAGGAATTTCAGGGGGCAGTCTCCAACTTTTTGGACTCACTCAAATTGGCCTCCTTGATCCAACCTGACTTGATTTACCTATCTATACTGACTGCCCATCTAACTCTGGCTTCAAGAGCATTGTGAGATTATGCTGGGAAGTACAGAGAACTTCTCCAGAGCCATGCAACTCCTAGGATTATAGTCCTTTTAGATTATATTTCTGCAGGTTGTTGAACACTATGGTAGTGATGCTCACTGGGACTCTCCAAAAATTAAAAATTAAAATATACCAAAATAAAAATAAAAAGAATAAACACCTATATGCAAAAAAGTAAATATCGACTTTACACCTTATACAAAAATTCACTGAAAATGGAACACAGACTGAAATGTGAAATTCAAAGTTATAAAGCTCTTGTAATAAAATTAAGAGTAAACCCTTGTGATCTTGAACTAGGCAAAAATATCTTAGAAATAACACCAAAAAAAGGTCCATCAAAATAAAAAACAATTTCTTCTGTAAAGGACATTGTTAAGAGAATGAAAAGACAAGCTGAATGCTGAGAAAATATATTTGTAATCACATATGTTATCCAGTATTTGTATCCATGAAACATGAAGTTCTCCCAAGCTAAACAATAAATTTAATTGAATAGATAGAATAGATAGAATAGAAATCAAACAATAAATTTATATGAATAGATTTTAATTAAAAGACAGCATCAAGCATTTGTAAAGAGGTGGAACAATATGAATTTCCATACATCGCTTTGTAGGAATGTAGAATCATACAGTTGTTCTGGAAGATGACTGAACAATTTCTTATAAAGTTCAACACATACCCTTTGATCCCAATATCTCATTCTTTGGTATTTACCTTAGAGAAATTAGAATCTGTGCTTACCCAGAAAGCATACACAAGCCAGGTATGGTGTTGCATGCCTGTTACCCCAGCTATTCAGGAGGCTGGAGCAGGAGGATCTGAATTTTAAGGCCAGACTGGGCAACTACAGTGAGA
This sequence comes from Marmota flaviventris, assembly GCF_047511675.1. Lineage (NCBI taxonomy): Eukaryota > Metazoa > Chordata > Mammalia > Rodentia > Sciuridae > Marmota > Marmota flaviventris. The sequence continues at coordinate 22,454,794 of NC_092513.1, read as the reverse complement.
CAGGGTCTGGAGGTATAGCTCAGTGGGTTCAATACCTAGTACTGAAAAAAGAAAAAAAAAAAAGAAATGAAAAGAAAAAGAAAGGAAGAAAGGGAAAGGGAAAAGAAAAGAAAGAGAAAGCCTACATAAAAGCTTTAAGTAGCATTCTTCAGAATTATCGTGAACAGAAAGCAGCCCAATGTCCTTCCATGAGTGAATGGATGAGCAAACTGTCATATAGGTGGATGCTCCTCTACAGGAAAAGGAACAAACAACTGATATACACAAAACATGGGTAATCGCAAATGACCAAGTGAAATGAGCAGAATGAAAAGTTGTATATTATATGATTCCTCTTCTGACATTCTGGAAAAGAAAAAATTATAGGGACATAGAGCAGACCACTGGTTGCCAGGGATTGAGGTAAGGAGTATTTGAATGCCAGTGTAGACCGTGAGTGTGATTTGGGGGGTGATGGAACTGTTCCATAGCCTTATTGTAGTAGTACTTAGATGAATATATTCATGTAGTGAAATTTACAGAACTGTACCTCCAAAGGAGTGACGGTTACGGTATCACAATTTTAAATACAATTTTATACAGCAGTTCTATGTGTTTGTAGTAGTGAGATGGGATCAGCATCAGGGCAACTCATTTTGTTGAATTAAGTCATGTTTTTATTGCTTTTGTAATAAGAAAAGACAACATAATAAAATTATTTTGGAAAGCGAAGAAAATTACAGTGATAGTACTTCAAGCTAAGAATCAAACATCCAGATATGAAAGTGAATTTTTATAGCTGAATAGGAGCCCCCATATTGTGAACTTCAGATAGGCATAGACGTTGCCTCTTTTGCTGTATACACAGGGACAAGAACGAAGCCTGCAGATAACTTCTTGCAATAGGTACCTTTTGTCACATCCTCATTTAATAAATGACTATATGAACACTGACCTGCCCATGGAAGGATAAGGTCTAAAACATGATACAGGGCATGCAGAATTTGCTTAGATTATCTGTTCTCATATAGTGGGAGAAAACAAATAAACAATATTTAAATGAAATACCTTTCATTTCTCTATTTGTACTTGATTCTCTTCTCTTGGTTGAAAACTCCACTCATTGTTTAAGTTTCAGGTCAGGTTTTATGTCTTCCAAAGAGTGCTCCAGGCCCTCTCTACCTTACTTCGATTCCTCTCTTATCTGAATGCAGATGATTCACATTTTGACTTTAAAAGTAAACGGATATCCTCTTATATGGCATGCTCCAGCTATGTCTTATCCCTCTAGATTTATTAAAAACCCACAGACTGCAGTCTTTATGCTACTCCCTGTAAGAACCTAGTTATCTTCAGGCTTTATGCTAGTTCCTGTAAGAACCTAATCAAATATGTTGTCACTTTTTTATTGCATCCTTCTCAGGACCTACATTTCTCTAATGCACCTAGAAGGCCGACAGACATAGCATCAGAGCTAATGCTCAGCAGAGTTCCTCACGACCTCACTTCCAAGTTGGCAATAAAATATGGTTTTGTTGAAACTGAGGGGTTGGGTATGTGTGAGGAAAAAGGTTGAATTAAACTTGGTCCAGAACCCCACAGAGAGCATTAGAAACTTCCTGGGCAGAACCCTGCTCTCTGAAGTTACAATATGACGTGGCCTGGATGTCTGGCCTGGACTCTCAGACCATGTAGGAATGAATCCTTATTATCCAGATTTCATTCAGGAATCTCAGTCTGTTCACAGAAAAAACCTACCACCCTGAGTCTACCAAAAAAAAAAAAAAAAGGTGGGGGAGATATTGTTTTAATAAGAAAATGTTAGATTGTACTAGGTCCGTTGAAAATTCCACTAATGGAATTAATATGATTAAAGTATTTTATTTCCTGCAAACAAAGAGTAAAAGTACAGCTTTTTACCAGTTTTCTCTTAAGTTTGGCTTTCTCCTTCAGACAGGGCTCCTAATAAAAAAGGTTTACTATCATCAAATTGATTTAATCAGTAGATTTAAATGGTGCTTGACATTGAACCTAGTGATTATGACTTTGCTGTATTTATGTGTTTAGTACATTTGCACGTGGCATGCTTATTAAACAGAGCAAATAATTTGCAACAAAGTCAGCTGGGTCTCTGCAAGCTGGGGGAAATCTGGAGCTCTGTGTGCCCTCCTCTGCCATTCTAACCACTCCCTTCTTCCCAAGGCTTGGAGCTTACAGGCTTAAACAGTTTTGAGTTTGTTTCCATCAACTTTAAGCAATATTTCCCATTCATCATCAACAAAGAATATGCTCTATATTCTGACATTTTAAAATATTCTGATGAGGAGAGAAGATTCCAATTTATTTCCCATTTCAGAAATGGATATGGCACAGAGCTCACTAACGTGCCGTTAGAGGTAAAGAAAGAAAACTAGTGAGAGAAGTGGCCAGAACCCATAGGTGCCTTTCTGATTCTAACCCCACCCCTTTTTAAATCCCAAGCTTACATAAAGCCATGCCTGGTGACACCAGCTTATGTTGGAATCACATGCTGCTAATGATCAGTGCCCTTCCAGTTAATCCTGTCTTACGGAGCTTTAGAGTGGTTATATTTTGTTTTTAAGGATTAAAACTTACTTTTTCTAAGGACTGGGACCACATTGCTCATTTTTAATGTATTTCCCACAGCCTATGTGATAGTGTAAGGGCTCATGAGTGCCCAGGACTTAGATTGCTTGTTCCCTAAACATACTTGCCTATTTCCCAAGATTGGCATGAGTACAGAGTAGTAGACACTCAAAATATTAATTTCTTGCTGTTAAGAAAAGAAATGCGATTTCTCTAGCTTAGCCAGAGGGGCTGTCCTTTTGACCTACAGCATTTTCACAGTTGTTTAAAGTACAGCATAACTGTCACTTTTGACTCCATGAAATATTGGACTTCTACCGACCTTATTGGCTTTGCCTAGTTTTAATGGGAATATAAGCAACTGTGAAAGATCCAATAATTTTAGTTCTTTCACAGAATCAATGTATCCAACAGCTGCTTTCCTCAATTGACCAGTATTTGCTTCCCTAAAAAAACAGGAGAATGGAGAAGATATGTCTGAGAGGATCTCCTCAACTAACAAGTGAGTGTCTAGAGAGGGCCTGTGCAGACCTCTGACAAGTGCTAGACTTTATATACAGCGTTTGCCTCCTGTTCCTTCTCTGCTTTACATCTTCATACAATAGCCATGCAACTGTGGGTTTCTGCTATTCCATCAGCAGTAAGTCGCAGCCCATCTTTAGAGGGCTCTGGAGATGGCATTTTTCTTCCTGGGCTCCAGTCTTGTCAGGCTGGCACAGCCCTGTGTTTGAACTAAGTTCCCCATAGAGCTCAGAAGGATTTCACCCTTTCCTTATTAAATGCTACTTTTGGGTTCCCTGAAGTCTTACTTAACAATGGAGATGATAACAAGGATTTAGTCCTGTTTAGGCATTTTAATTATGGCAGGGGTCTTACTTTGGACTGTGCTATGAATCCAATGTTTGTGTCCCTCACAAAATTCAAATGTTGAAGTTCTAAGCCTCAGTGAGGTCTGGTCTTTGGGAGGGTACTGGTTTGAATGAGGTCATGAAGTGGAACCTGATGATGGGATTTGTATCTCTAGAAGGTTATGAAGACAATAGAGTTCTCTCTCCTTCTTATGAAGATACAATAAGGCAACCATCTACAAACCAGGAAGAGAATCTTCCCAGGAAATGAAACGGCCCATGCCTGGATCCTGGTCTTCCCCATCTCCTGAGCTGTGATAATTTAAACATTATCTATAATGTTTTTGTCATAACAGCCTGAGCTGACTAATACATGCTGTCTTACTCTCAGGGACCCCTTTAGGTTTAGAAATTGGTTAATATGCTTAAACTTTGCATACTTGTGAGTGTTTTGCTGTCTACTGATAAATTAGTCCCTGATACTTTTCATCCATCTTTTCTTTCCTATCTAGAAAATTGCTTCTAAACTATCTTGTCTAGATGTGAGGTCTGAAACATAGGCCACCACTTTGTGGTCCTTATGGGAGTCAGCCTAATTGCAAAACTCATAGGCAGAGCATTACAGGAGATGTCCTCAAACCTGAGAGTCCTTGATATTCCTCCTGTGATGCAGAGCTGGCCAACCCTGGCATGCAACATACCTTTAGACTGCTTGAAAAAAGAAACTTTGGTATTATTTATAGTACTTCAAACTGAGACTTTCTATGATTTGAAACTGAAAGTAACTGACGCAAATTGATTAGGTGAAGCTTACTGTGAAAGCATCTATATTCCCTAGAACAAAGGGGTCACATGAGTATTTGATGATAGACAAGAAGGAAAAGAAAATGAGCACACATGTGCGCATGCGCGCATGAGAAACACACACACACACAGACACACACACACAATGGAATATTATCCAGCCTTTAAAAGAAAGGAAATCCTCTCATTTGTTGTACTATAGATAAACCTGGAGAATATTATGCTAAGTGAAACAAATCAGACACAGAAAAGCAATGCTATGTAATGTCACTTACATGTGGAATCTAACCCAGACAAACTCATAGAAGCAGAGTGTACAGTAGTGTTGCCTGAGCCTGGTCCAAATACAAACCTGAGTTGCACAGGATGATGATGAGTTTGTTCTGAACATCTAAGTTATAGCAATTTAATTATGGCTACCTGTACTATATTGTATACTTGTATTTGCTAAGGGGATAGGGAGCTCAAGTATAAACACACACACACAGAAAAGAAAATGCTAAGTATGCCAGGTGATCTATATGTTAATTAGCTTGATTGTGGTGGTTATTTCACAATGCATTTGTACATCCAAACATCAAGTTATAATCTTAAATATGCACTGTTTTCATTGGCTAATTATCTATCAATAAACCAAAATTATTTTCTTATAATATTTATTATTTGAGCCCTTATGTGCTAAGGAATGGTTCTGAGCAGTAAGATCAATGACAAGAAAAAAAGTTCCCTGCTCTCAGTAAGCTTGTAATCCCAGGGAAGAAATAATAGCAAACAATTAATTATGCACATACTCATTTCTTTTCAATAGTAACTGCTTTGAAGAAAAGTGTGAGGAACAATGGCAAGTGAATAAATACAGAGGTAATAATTATTTTAGTGTATTTTTCTGGGAAGGTTTCTCTGAAGATATGATATTTAATTTAAGATCTAAAGAACAGGAGAATGTTGGCCCAGGGGGGCATTGGTGTGCTACCTGTAGAGACAGAATGGATGCATGGAGTCCATAAAGATTGAAGGAGGAAGAGTCCACCTGACTGGCATAAAGCAAGCAAGGAGGAGTGTGCTCCTCATAGACGCAACCATAGGGTGTATTAATTGGCATTTAGGGTGAATTCCAAAAGAGTAACTATCATTATTGACACCTCATGATGGGTATTGTGGATTTTTGTTCTACTAAGACAGGAGGAAACTGAAAATTGCTTCCGAGAGGTTTAGTTGATAACCCAAAATAAATGGTATATTCATTTATCAAGAAAAAGGAGACTGTCTGAGGGGTCATTGTTGTTTTTTGAAGCACATGTCATCGCAAACTATCGTCAGGGCCATGTCACTACCATGGTCCTTAGTCATTGGGTCAGTGGATGAGAACTACTGCTACTTCCTTGTCCTGGATTCCTGGCTCTGCTCTAAAGCATAAGCCCCAACGTCACCCCCCCCCCCCCGCCAGGTCTACAGAAGGCTCTAACAATGGCACATCAGACAAACCAACCCCACTGCCTTGAAAACTTGCATTGTAGACTATTTGTGGTTAATATTTTCCTATCTCAAAAATATTGCTTTCTAAAAGCTTGCGAGTCCCATCTGGGTTATAAAACACGCCCTGGTGAGCAGAGAGCTGGAGGAAATGCAGTAGTTTGAACTGAAAGGGGAGGCTTATGTGGGGGAGGGGGGAAGATCATGTTTATTTTGGAGATCTTTAAATATTTAGAGAATTTTTTTAAAAAAAGTTTCATGCCAAAACTGGTCACTCTCTATTTTGGGGTGCTGGGATGTACCAAAAACACAAAGTGATAGTGCATTAATTTTTAATAAATCCTCGGGAATAACTGCAATAGCTCATCCATGAAGGATGACTGTGTTTTCTTCACTTATGAAGAGACCTTGATAATATATTAATGAGCAGCATAATGCTTACCCTTCAAGGGTGACATGTTCCATATATATGCAAAAGCCACATCACCCCACACTGAACTTTGGATACTGTCCAAATGTCCTCCCTCTATCCTGGCTGGGTGCTTCTCATGTCTGTTTGCTAGGTAATTCCTCTGGCACTGCTTGGGCATAAATAATGATGTCTGGAGGTTAAAGAATCCAACCATGTTCTGTTGATTGATCAATTAATCAATTTCTATTGATTACCAGAATGTTCTATTAATTCCATTATGATGTTTAAAGGGGAATCCATAGCAATTAAACAAAAAGACATTTGATAGTTTTTTGTGGTAATTGAATTTGTAAATTTATTAGCTTTCAGTTGTTTACTTCCAATATAAGTAATTAATATTTCATGTTACTCTTCTAAATGGGAAAATGCTTATGGGATCAATTTAATTAAGAAGCAGATATTGGTTTGAAATGAAACCACCAAAAGCCCTGTGTTTGTAATTGGGTAATACCTCTGTTACCAACGATGATGCATTTGGATTTCATTTCTATTTCTGTGAAATCTCACTCCCTGACCGATAAGGTTCCGAGCTTAGACATCAGCTGGAGAAGGAGGCACTATTGTGGAAGGAAATCCTCAAGTCCAGCTTAAATAATGGAGCTCTAGTAGTAGACTGAAACATGCATGGTGGTCTCACAGCAGATGGAGACTGGCTAAGATGCACCCAGAGGAGGTGAGAGAGTCTTAGCACTGAGACAGAAGGAGGGAGTGTTGAGGAGGTGTGAGCAAAGGGGCTACTGGGGGCCACATTGCTGTATTTGTAAGTGCTGGCAACCCTAAGATGATCACAGAGTGGTGAACAGGCTCCGGCCCAGTCGATCAGAATCCATTCACCTGGAAAGAGCAAATGGAAGATCTGAAGAGCAGAATCAGTTATTCAAAGCCTGAGTATAGGTGACTGGGGTCTATATAAGAAAAGCAGGGGAGAGGACTGCCTTTCCCATAGTTAGGGAGCTCAGGGAGATACCAAGGTTAGCTCCTGAGTGGGTGGCCTGGATCTGACTAGTTCAGGTTAGCATTCTGAACACACAAAGATGTGCTGATGCCCCGTGAGTCCTCAGGGGTTTGGTGGGTGACTGTGGTGTGACTGTAGGCCACTGGAGAAGCAGGGTGTGGGCAACGTGGGAGGGTTCAAGTACGTGAACAGATAAGGAACTTAAGTGGGTTGCTTTTTTACTTTCACAATTATCTTTAATTTTTTTTATTGCTCAAAATCTGTCTTAAATGATAGCATTGGTCGTGTTTACCTGGATCATTCCATGAAATTTCATCATTAGAGGCACATGTGCTGCTATTACATATCATGTGAATGGGCTTCAATTGGTCAGTCAACAAATATGACTAGTAATATCAGAATATTTCTTGGTTTGATAGTACATGAAAGTTGGGTGTGAGGGCTGAGGTTATGGCTCAGTGGTAGAGCACTTGCCTAGCATGTGTGAGGCACTGGGTTCAGTTCTCAGCAAAACATATAAATAAATAAAATAAAAACCCATCAGCAACTAAAAAATAAAAAAATAAAAATAAAAAGGTGGGCAAGAGGTACAGAAAGAATGGGAGAGCTTTGAGGTTTTAAATGGTCATCATCAGGTGTGGGGAATGAAGTAAGGAGAAACACTGTCACAGACACGTACGGGGTTAGCCCTATTTACCTTTGCATGAGACCACATATAAAAGCCATCCTAGCACACAGTTCAGGTGGTGCTTGTGGTGTTTTTATTATTTTGTTATAAAATAGTTTGATTCACAATGAAATGATCACAACAATAAGTACACTTTTCAGCATACATATATATACTTGTTTATGTATGTATTTGTATATATATTAAATATATACTTATATATGTTTATATATATTTATTTATGTATGTATTTATTTATTTTTGGTCTTGTAAACATTGTCAATCAGTAAGACTCCTTCCCTTTAGTCAGGAAAAAGTGGATCCTTACTCAGTGAAACCTTGCATGACACAGGACAACAGTTTTAATCTTTAAACATCCTTTCAAAGTTTCGATTTTTGTTTTCAAAATTATCATAAGTTTAGTGAATTGAGATACTGAGCCCTGGAGAAGTAGTATGGAAAGCAAAAACACACAGATATGTCCTGACCTTTGTTCCAGTCTGGTCTCATTCACTAGTGGGTGACTTTGCAGGCACTTCATCTTTCTGAGCCTTACTTTTCTCACCAGCTAGATGACAGAAGTAAACTAAATTGCCTTTTAGATCACTTCTCTCCTGCTTTGACAATCTAAGGATGAGGTCTACAACCACATTTCCAATACACAGACATTTATAAGCTAAAAATATATACACATGTGAAAAGGAAGAAAAAATGATAAATTTGATAATATAGTACATTGCTAAAATCATTATATCTAAAAATTTTATTTAAACAGTTGATCATATAAAATTATTCAGGAGTTACTTTACATCCGTTTTATCCCAAGTCTTAGAAATTCAACTTACATATTATACTTACATTTTATACTTACTATGACTAGTAACTTTTCAAGTAGTCAATAACCACTTGTGACTGCTTGTTACTGTATTCAACAACACAGGTCCTTAGTGTTCAGCTAGAAAAAACTTTCTATTACATGAAAAGAAGTCTTTTTCAGCAACATATTCGACTTTTTTCATACAATAATAAGAAAAGGAGCTAAATTATCATTCAATAATAATGAGTTTGGCTGAGTTGTCTAGTTCTTGTGGCTTCAATTTACTCTTTCCTTCTTCTTTCCTCCTGCCCTCCCCCCCCCCCCCCCCTCTCTTTCTTTCTTTGTGGTGGCACAGGGATTGACACCAGGGTACTGAGCAGGGGAAGATGTGCTCTACCATTGAGCTACATCCCTGTGCTACTCCTCTCTTTTGCTTATCTATTGTCATCTGATCCCCAGCTGTGACTTGATCTCTGCCTTAGGGTCCTGTTTGCTTTCCTGTGAGTCCTTAACTCACAGCAAGGTCATTACCACTCTCAAAGATTTATTGGCCTCAGCAGAGGAGGAAGCAGAAAACACTGCCCCTCCTAGCCCTGTCTTATCTCAAGGGTGTCATCATCCTTTAATCCCGAGTGTGTCCTTAGCATCATCAATGAATGGCAGCTGTGTGTACTGCATTTCACTAATAGTGTGGTTATATTTCAAGCAAATTGAACATGGTGGTGGGAAGTTGAAAATAGACGATATGTACAACTGCTTTCAAAGTCAAAAAGAAAACTAGGAGTTTCTCACAGTAGGGTTGCCAGATAAAATGTGGAATACATAGTTAAATGTGAGTTTCAGATAAATAACAAATAATTTTTAGTATGAGAATGTCTCACATATTACATAAGAATTTCTTATACTAAAATATTTCACTGGATTTTTTGATATTGAAATTTGCCTGCACATTGTATAGTTTTTTTCCCATAAGTTGTACAACTTTCCTCATAAATATCCAGAGATTCTGATGTGATTTCCTCCCAAAGTGGGAATCCTTTCTTTATACTCCTCAGAGTTAATCTCAGACCCTTCACATAAGTTCTTTTTATGGTTTAAATTTGGCGCTCTACAGAGTCATTCCTGCTACCCACTATTTTATGAATGAAGCCATTCCCTGCAGAACTTTTTCTAGAGTCTAATAGCATCACATAGTGGGGAGACTTCCAATGACACCTTTTATGGGTCTTGAATTTCATCTTTGGGTACATGTCTCTCCCAGAGTGAGTCAGTATACAGCCTCCTAACTATTTTTCTGCCTCTCTTCACCAGAAAGAAATCTCCACACTAACTGCTTGACCTCCAAACAGAATAAGTTGCTAGTCAGTAACTGTGGTGAAGCCCACAATGGTCGTCATTGAACCTCACTAGGGCTGACTCCTACTCTGGGTGGCTTTCTTGTGTCCTCATCCTAGTGTGTGACAGGGTGATTCTGACCCAGCTTCCTGGGCTCCCATTTAGTTTTAGACATTCTTGAAATGCAGAGCTGCCCCTTCTCTGACACTCCCTCTTCTGGGGGGTGGGGTCCATCAAGTAGGACAGGTTATCCATATACCCTTATTTGCTAATAATTCTAATGCCCAGTGACATTCATGACTGAATGAATCTCTTTGGGTTAAATGTCTCAAGTTCATTCTGTTACTATCCATACTTCTTTTCTTGCTACAGACACTTGGAAGTTGTCAGACTTACCCTGGGATATAATTCTCTTCCCTGCTATTTCCTTTTATGAATTACTTGGCATCACCTCCATTGTTTCTTTCTTTATTTTCCCTAATTTATACCTAATAACCTCCAAGGGCAGTGTTTTATAGTACAAGCTGGGCATTTCCCTCCTCTTTTCTTATGTTCCAATTGAAATCTCTGTTTATCATGTTGGCAAGTCTCCTAGAAAACATATTCTCCACGGGCCCCATGAGATAAACTGTATTTCTTGCCAAAAACATTTTATTTTGGTGTCATAAGTCATGATCTATTTTTTTTTAAAAAGCACATCCTTTACTTTGACACCATCTCTATAGCCAGCTGTTCATGTCTCATAACTTCCAGTTGATTCTAAAGGCATGACCTTTAACTGGAAAAAGAGATGAAAAGCTCACCTCTGACTTTAAGAAACTTTATTTTTAGCCTAAAAAATTGTAGAAATCTCAGACCTGCTTTTAGTATGGTGATTTTGACCCTATATCATTTAGATACGGTACAAATCTGTTATATCTGTTAGAACCTATTATAATCATAATTAAGTAAAAAATTATAATATGAATGCATAAAATGCATTGCATACAATAAAGAATTATGAGGTATAGTTTTTTAACTGGGCAGAAGCTGAGGCTAGGCAATATGCTGATATGTGAAGTTAGTCAACTTCAGTTCCTAGAAGTATCTAGTTCTGCCCACTTCTTTGTAAGTGTCTAGAAGTCCTATTGAAAGTTACCTTAGACCTTATCAATAATTGAGCTTCAAACATAAACAAATTCGGTGGACATGAATGGGTAGTATTCATGAAAACTAGATTGCAGGTGAACATTCATACAAATGAAAATTCATAGAGGAAAAGCTCACCCTAACTGAGAAAGTTGTTAAACAAGGTGGGTCAAACTCAGCAACAAGGTCTGAATGTGGAATGAGTACAGCAAGCAGTCACAAAACACTAGGTAGAACAGAAATTGTCATTAGCTCAGTTTTATTGGAGGCACTTAAGTGCCCAGAGAAAGGGGGACTCTATAAAAATACTAAAATAAACTTATTATTCTGAGGCTTAAGAATTCTTGGGTAATTTATAAAGTGGAATTTGTTTGCCTCTTGGATTGACATGTCAGCACCTAAGATCAAGGCTTAGAGTGATGGAGAACCAAGATAGCAACAGGAAAATAAAACTATGTCAGTGCCATCCTGTGAGCAGAGAATTCCACTGTCATTGGAGCTATAAGCAAAACAGCAGGACATAATGTCCAAAATGGATGGAAATGACAGTTCATAAAGCAAAGGAAAAGCAGAAGTTGCAATGTTTGAAATGTACCTGGGATTTAGTTTAATCAGGTACAGTAAGGTAAAGGAGAGACACAACTGCCTTTGTAAAAGTTTGCTAATCACAGATCCCAAGAGGAGGAGGTGCACTCGGCCATATGAAGCCACACAGGGGAGCACCAAAGTCCATCTGGAGGAAAGAGAGATGAGGAGAAAGCATGAGTGTGAGCCTTTATCACTGTGGTGGTGGGAAGTAGTTAGGTGGGGATATCCCCTGTTGGTCAGGAGGCAAAATAACAATTGTTTTAGTTTGTGATTAGTAAACAACTTGTTCTATTAATATGGCCCTGTTGCACTGGATGCCACATAATCAATTACTAGACCTCAAGAATGACATCACTATGCAAATTGTAGTGCAAACAAAGTATCTGAAAAAATCCTGCTCTTGTTCCTTTCAAGAGGAGCCCGAACAGAAAAAGACTGAGAAGATTCAAATAAAGTGGCCTTAGGGAAAATAGCCTCTCACTATTGGGAAAGAGAAAGCGTTTTGGTTATACTTGAAACATGTGAATTAATAGAGACTTAATGAAGCCTCTCATTCAACAAAGGCATTTTACATTCTGGGACTCCCTAATGATCAGAACCTACTTTTTTGGAAGTAGAAACACCCTGGCATTAACTCAATAATATCAAAGTTATCCTTTGAAGATAAACAGAATACGGAACAAAAGATGTTTCCCATAACTTGATGAGCCTGCAGAATATGGCAAAAGAGGAAGATGCTCTTTCCTTCTACCTTAGCATTAGCTATTCTTTCAGGTAGCAGTATTATTTACATTTGTAAATAGTAAATCAGAACAGATCATTATATAAGAAAAATGCTGTATGACTGAAAACATTCTGGAATTGGAAGAATAAGCATCATTGAAACATCAGTTACCTCCATGTTAATGTACAATGTTTATAGAATCAGTTTTTCAATGGAGATAAACAAGTTATTGATAGTTAAAATGGAAAAATAAACATCCAAGCATAGTTATAAAAATTCTGGGATAATGAAACAATGGTAAAATTTCTTTTTAGCTATTGATGACTAAGAGTTATCCACTTCCAAAAGACAATGGGGAAGGCAGGCATAGGCAGCAATTATAGATACCGACTTTCAAAAGGGAGGAAATTGAAGGGAAAATGGAGTCATTCATTCCAGGCAATTTTGAAATCCAACTGGATGAACTCTAGTAGGCCTCCGGGTCATGCTTCCTTTTATATGAAGGGGTGCATGTGTTTTCTTCTGACTTGTTTCATCAGCCTATACGTCCTGCATGTGGAATCCAACAGGGGGTTTAAAAATCTTCCTTATTTGTCCTCTCTCTGTCCCTTTTAGTACAAGCCAGTCATGTTTCTGTTGGTTTAAAATTCTCAAGAACTTTGTAGCTCTTACATGTCATGAAGATTCATGCCTTTGGATGAGAGGCTCCTTATAGATTTTCCTGGGCAATCTCTCCTCCATCTTGGATTCTGCCGCGTTGCCTGGGGGGTTTTCTGAGGAACCAGCCTAAATAAATATATGTTCACTAGCATGGATAAATTGTGAATACACTAGGGAAAGTGAACACAGTTAGATTCATTTATGTGAATTTAATTCATTTATATCCACAAAAAGGCAAAACTAAGGGGCTGGAGAATAGATCAAGGATGGCCAAACATTGCAGCTGAGTGAGGGAGGGTTTGATTTGAAAAGTCCACAGAAGGAAATTGGGGAGGTGAGTGTCAGTGAAGCCGTTCAGTATCTTGATTGTTTGGGGGCATCTCTGAATTTCTGCATTTGTGGAAACTCAAACTGAAGACCACAAAGAGTAAAAATCTACTGTATCTAAATTTAAATTAAGTTATAAAAATATAAAACACAGGCGAAATGGAAGGAAGGGGATTTATAATTCATATTAGGTGACGATCCTTTATTGTAAATGTTCCTGAGAGTAAGTGAATATAAGAAGATAAGCTATTTTTCCCAGGAAGGCATAATTCATAATAACACCTTCTCTTTCTCTACGTGTATCACTGTAAGGCGGGAAGATCCTGGAGAGAAATCCCATCACTCCTGTTAGCAGTGTCCTGGAACGAGCTCAGTTTCAAAGCGGAACTTGCATTTCTGTAGCTTTAAAATAGAGTTCAACAAAGCTAGGGTTTTACTCCCCATTCCAAGTGAACAGCATTCTCAACCTTTAATTCACCATAATGGAATCATTTGGACAATACACTGTAAATTCCTTGAGGATCAGATGTGACCTGCCTCCATGTGATTCCTCTCAAACTTCTTATCATGATCCCCTGTTAATGCTGCAGACCCCCATATATCTGCATGGACTAAATACATCTGTCAACAAACCTCTCTTAGAAACACAAATACCCTATAGGCTTGAGAACTTTTGTTTTCATCTTAATACACTTTTATATTTCTTATGTTTTCTACAATAAGCATGAATTACTTTTATAATTAGAAAAAAGCAATAAAGGTTATTTTGTAAAAACAAACACATCTGGGAGGGTTGTTTGAACCTTATTGCTTTTCCTGGAACAATTGAGTTCAGTTGCAGAGAGACCGAGTTTTGATTTAGGAGGGATAAAAATAAGTCATTTGTGAACAAAGACTGCTTTTAGGATGGGCCTTACAGCAACTAGAAAAACCCAAGAGTTTTGATGAGAGGTGGGATAAAAATAGAAAGAAGGGTCTGAAGTAAACATTGGAATTTTCAATTCTGTTTTTCTCTTACCCTATATTCATAATAGTAGGATGAATTTTTTTTAATATTTGTTTTTTAGTTGTAGTTGTGAATACCTTTATTTTATTTATTTATTTTTATGTGGTGCTGAGGATCGAACCCAGGGCCTTGCACGTGCTAGGTGAGTGCTCTACTGCTGAGCCACAACCCCAGACCCAAGTAATTTGTTTTCTTCTGCTTCCTCTAAATTGACTTGATTCTTGAGAGCAGGAATAGAGGAAACATTATTTGCTGAAATATTATTTCCCAGCCCAAATTCCAGAAGCTAAGGGTAGTGGGTAACACAGTTCTTCAATTCAGCAAGAAAATGGGAAAAATAACAGTGTAAACAGTTTTCCATAGAGTTGTTTTCTCCTATTTAAAACTTTTGATATTTCTTTTTTTTTTTCTAGATTTATTATTAAAGTATTGTCCATGAAATAGTAACAGTAAATTTCTAGTTATTATTTAAAGACTTTTCTCATCCTAGAAATCAACACTTGGGCTTTGCCTCCTTGGACTAAGTTCCATGATGGTAGAGTATCCATTTGTCTTCATCCCTCACCTCCACAACTGTGTGCCTAGCACTGTGTCCAGCACATAAAAGTTCATGAATAAATACCTATTGATTCTCCGACTATGGCAATTTAGCTGTATTATGAGTTATTTGTATCCCAAATTAGTGTGGGGTCTAATCCCATTACGTAACTTTTCAGGTTATGTATTCCAAGTCAATAGAAACTTTCTAAACAACATGATCAAATGCTGCAAATTTTATATAGAACTCTTTTATATCCCATATTTGTAGTTCTGACACTATGCTTTGCAAACAGTTTGTCAACGTACAAATAGTCTGACACCTTCCATCAAAATGAAAGATTCTCTGTCTAGGACAGCATCTAGCACAAGGCAAATGTCTTAACTTTCTTTGTTGAGTCAATGAATGTTCTACTTCTCTGCCATCTGAAAGTGACAATGTCTTGTTAAACTATAACCCATGGTTTTAGGCACATTTGGCATTGAGTACTCCCATTTCTAGTCTTCTCTCCCACCATTCCCTCCATAAATCATGTGACATGAAACCCTCAGATATGATGTCTGGGCTGTGTGTTAAAAAGATAAGTCTAAAATTTCCAGGTATGAATGTTGGTAGACTGGAAGAAGAAGGATGAGGATGTAGGAAGAGGAAATTGCATCAAATAGATGAGCACGTAATTCCAGACTGTTTGACAAATTATTTCCTTCGCGCGTGCGTGTGTGTGTGTGTGTGTGTGTATGTGTTTGTGTGTGTAACTTTTAAGGGATGCCCTTAGACAAAATGACTTACTGTGATTTTTTGTTTACATATTGGTCTCTTCAGTGAAACAAGCCTTTTGAAGGTTCAGTCTACCTCTTATTTATCTTTCTATAGATTTGCTAAAAGAAGCATTTAATGAGTATTAATTGAATAAATTTTCAGATGTAAACTTTTTTAATAATTATAGTGAAATATTTCTGTAGCACTTCACAGCTTGGGAAGCCCACCGTGAGATTCACAAAACTATGTGATCCATTGAGGAAGTATTCACCCTCATTTTACAAATGAGGAAACTGAGGTTCAGAGACTTCAGCCTAATCCAACCTGATACAGCCGGAGTGTGAGGATGCTAGGCTAGCATTCTAATCTAAGTCTCCTGATCCCTGTTTCTGGTATTCATTAATTCTATTTTTCATTCCTCCAGTAAACATTCTTTAAATATTATATTCTTCTGACTTCTTACATTTCCATGCACAAGACAGAGGACATCTAGACAGATTAAGAATGTAGTTTTCAAAAGGACCTTCCAGGGTGAGATCAGCAATGGCGTTTGGATAGACCTGGGGCTAGAACAGGCTGAGAAAAGAACAAGCTGGGTAGGAACCATTGTTAACGGTGTAATCAAAGTTTAGAAGGAGGGGAAATTGAGTCCCAGTGAAATCATTTCAGTGAAAGAATATGTCAGGGGTGGGAGGGAGGATAAATCCAATATACAGTCTGAATACAGTTTTTGAGAGAACTGCTCATGCAGAGAAGGGCTCAACTCCAGAGTCTAGACCATCTGAGGAAGACAACTGGTCTGGAGTCATGAGGGTGAGTGGAAATATTTTCTTGGAGGAGGCGAGAGGTCTTTCAGGTGCTGTTAGAAATGGAGTTCTGATAAAGCCTTTCCTTAGACATATGTAGATATGCCCATTAATCAGGATGACCTGTGTTTATTTCTACCCCAAAGCCAAGAAGTAAATTAGTTTAGTCTGCGAAGGTTCTTGTGGTCCTTCTTTCCCAGAATCACATTCAATAATGCCAGAAACAAAAATCAATTTTGTGAACCCATCAGGTACCTAAATGCAGGTTGGCGAGTGGCTTTTCCATACAGGCAGTTCACATGGATCCAGAGTACTGCACCCTGATGACCTGGTGCTAAAATGCTCATTATTATTTAGAACAATTATTACCCACGTTTGTAACATATTGTACCTTAAAAGCTGGTTGTAAAATTCCATTTTTAGAACATATTCAATAAAAACTCTGCTCTTGCTTTTGCTTAGGGAAGAAACTAATAACAACTCTGAGACAAATGCCAGCATTTTGAGATCAAATTAAATTATGTATCACCCTAAGAGAAATCTCTGTTCTTTCTTTCTTTTTTTTTTTTTCCAATTGAAATCTGTGCAAATCTAGTTCTGTGGCCTCCATTCCATTTGGTATCTGTAATTATGTCATAACACATTTGCCTGCTTCCAAACTCTACATAGCATTTTCTTTTACTTGGTAGTCTATTTCTTAATGAAGAAATGGGTAACTGGGATCTCCACACAATGTGTAATTAAGATGCATGTTTGGACTTCCACTTTTTTTGTTTTTTTGTTTGTTTTCTTTTGTGCTGGAGATTAAACCCAGGGACTTGTGAATGCCAGGAAAGCACTCTACCAACTGAGCTATATCCCCAGCCCTCCGCTATTTTTAATGCTCTGAAAAGACAAGGAATTCTTCTGATGAGTCAACATCATGATCCCCTAACTGAAGCTTGAGAACAGAATAAAATTAATGCCTCATCAGACTATGTTGTCAAGCCTGGACAGAAGGGTATTATATAGTGTGATAATCTCATGACACATCAGAAAGGAAAGTACCAATTTCTATTAAAAAAGATGTCATCTTCTGTGGACTATTGAAGTTGCCATGACAAGGCAGTTTTTACCTTTTTAAAGATTTCATGGAATCGGTGATGGAAAAGGAACATTTTTAGAAGCCCCTTAACCTTTTCGGTAGTCAGTCTTTGCCAAGTGCTTACCTAATGGTTTTGTCATTTCCAGCGTCTCCATGTTCAAGTACATTTCCCTGTTGATGTGGAGGCTCTACTCTTGCTCATTAGTATTAATTTGGTTACCATGGAATTGAATTTCCTATGACTATTATCCTAGATAAATATTAAAGTCAGCATGAGAAAAACTTGTTAAAGCCATGACTCTTTTGAGTTTAATCATTCCTTCACTACTCACATATTCCATACTACTGAATGGGAAGGTGTCCAAATTATCAGGCTTGTATAAGTGGGGAAAAAGGGACCACTATTGCTTCCAATACAAAGAAGGAAATAAAGGTGTGATGGGAGACTTCTGAGAGTGGATAGATGTAACAGGAAAAGGAAAAGTGAAGCATATGAATGAGACATTCAAGTCCTCAGAGTTTGCTAAAGTATGCTCTTTGAAGAGACTGAAGGAGGTGGGTAGACTGGTAAAGACTGATTCATCAAGCAAGATTACATTCTTTAAAAAGAAAAAACAAAACAAAAAAAAACAATTATGTGTCAGTAGGAATGATGGGTACACAGTGGGGTCTAAGATTCGAATTACCTGTGTGGCTTAACTAGGTAGCTCGCCCCTCCACTTCTCCCTCCTATACCAGATGATCTCTAAAGAACTAACACTCTGACATTTTACTATCTATTGTTTTATGAACATGCTGGCTTTGCTTATATGTAACTTTCTTTTTTCCTGCTCCATTTGCTAAGTATAATGGAAGTTAACCTTCAGGGAAAATTGGAATAGCAGCTTTAGATCCTCAAGGACCATATGTTCAACTTAATAAAAAAAAATAAGCATTTATTGAGTGTGTACTATTCACTTGGCTGGTAATATACTGAGGATTCCATTAGGATTCAGAAGAGAAATATGCTTCAGTCTTTTTTGATGAGGAACTAAAAATATAATTGTGGTAAAACAAAGTAGTTAAAGAAGAGTGTGAGGTTTTAATAAGGTTCTGAATTATATATACTCAAACTATAAAATAGACATTACCTGGAATGTTTTTTAAAAGAGATTCTTTGGGCATCTCTTCGGTTTGTAGTAAAGTTGTTGGCTGACCTTCTTTTAGTGACTCAAGAATGCCAACATGAGAAGTCAGGGATCACAGGGAGTCACGGGTGGGCAAGTACATTAAAGTGCTTATTAGCAGTTGAGCTTATCTTATTGGTAAAACTTACTTTAACTTTCTCTTTTGATTCATCCCCAACTCTGTGTCTGCTTCCCCAATTTCAGCCCTAGGTAAGAACATCTGTTGGAAATTCTGCATTGAAAACATAAGTAGCAACTTGATAACACAAGTTCTGTCATTTAGCCTCAGATATATTCATCCAATTAAGGTCTCAAATCGTGCACATTCTTGCACACATGTTATTTATAGGACTCGTATTATTTGCAATACACAGAGAAGAGAGGATGAGGCTGACAATTTAGAGATTGCCTCATTTTTCTTAGAATTGCTATTAAATTAGTCCTTTAATTAATGTCAGATATGCATAAGCATTTACATATGGAAAGAAAAAGTAAGAGAGTCTCTTTCAGAATGTAATTGGGGAAATCCTCAATTCAGACACTTGGGCTAGAGACTGGCTCTTTGAAAATGAAGCAAAGAGAATATGAAATTCTCTTTCTTCCTGAGTCACTGAGAAGGTATTTGATATGCTAGAAGTGGGTGGGAGGAGATGGCACACACAATGACCTACTTCTGAAAGCACTGTCCTATAAATTAAGACTGTACCATGTCATGTGCTAAAAGTACCAGTGTGTACAGAACACCCGTGAATTAAGAAAGATTTGGGGGATTAGTCATTCACATATCCCTTAGGGTGCAGACTATTCCAGATGAACTAGAAGAAGCCACAGAGAAGGAATTTACAGATGAGTATTGTAGACAAGAGAGAGTAGTGACTTAACAAAGAGCAATTATATTGCTCTTATGAGACTTTGAGACATACTCATATCCCCTTCAAATTTAGCTGGCCATTTAGCTGGCCACCCTCAGCAGGCAACCTTACATGAATTACTTTTCCATAAGAGATTATTTCATGGCAAATAAGTCTTTAAGTAGGACCAAGTCATGGGTTTCTCTGCAAAACATAATAAAAGGTGACCACAAATAAAGGTGGTCAGTTAAAGGTCCATGGGAGATAGGTGCAACCCTAACTTTTAATGAGCAAGAAACACAAAAATAAATGACGTGGGGCTTCAGATAGGGGAACCTAACACATATGGAGGGGATGTGGCAAAAGCTGGTCAGTAACAAAGAACCAAATTAGAGACAGAGGGTGAGCACCCCTGACTCAGTCCTAATTCTCCAGTTCCCAACTCCAGGTGCCATGCATCTTGGCTATGCTTGATTTCAGACTGATTCTACCACAATTTTTCGATAGCCACATCCCATGACTCTGTTACCACTAGTCTGAGTAGTTTATACACTGCGTAACCTGACCCAGGTCTAAGAAGACACAGAGAATTAGGACAGGGCTAGAAATAAAACAACCCAGGCCTGTTACCCCCCACACCAGGGTTTTACTCACAGCACCTCACTGCCATCAGCCCAACCACACTGCTTGTGGGCCGATCTGACATCATGAAGGTTTATTAGGTTTGTTTTCTCACACTTAGAAAATGAAATTTTCCATTGGAATTAAAAACCTTGGAAAGCACTGACAGGAAAACCTCCCCTTATATGCCACCGTCTCTGGTCTTTGTTGTTCACAAAGAGAAATCAGCTGTTAATCTTATATGATAGAGTCCTTGTGTGGGAGGATTTCCCTTCTCTTGCTGCTTTCAAGAAGGTGTCTTTGGCTTTCAGCATTTTAATCGTGGTGTGCCGCAGAGTGGATGTTGCATTAGTCAAGGTTTTGTGGTGAGATTTTGGATTTGTAGATGAATGCTTTCAGTAAAAATTGGGGAGGTTTGATACATTCTGCCTTTGAATAGTTTTTCTGCTCCCTTTTCTCTCTCTCAGCTCCCTCTGATGCCCCTAGTACTTACCAATTGGTGCACACCATGGTGGGCCATATTTTTCTGAGGATCTCTTTATCCCTTCATCCTTTATTTATTTATTTATTTTTATTTCTTCAGTCTGGTATACCCTCTATCAATCTGTCTTCAGGTTCTCTGATTCTTTCTTTTTCCAGTTCAAATCCACTGCTGAACCCCTTTGATAATTACCTTCATTCAGTTACTATAATTTCTACTCCTGAATTTCATTGCTATGTGATTTGTAAAATTGTTTTAGTGATTTTCTCTGCTTGTGAGGCATTATCACCACATCCTCTTTACTTCTCTCCACATCTTTCCTCTGGCTCATTGAGTACATTTATTACAGATATTTGAAGTCTGCTAAATCCACTGTCTGGACACTCCTAAAATTTGTTTCTGTTTTCTGTGTTTTTGTTTGTTTTGGTTTTGGTTTTTTTTTATTGTTGTTGTTGGTTTTTTTCCTATGCATGGATAACAACTTCCCAGTTCTTTTCATATCTTACAATTTGTGTTGAAAATGGGAAGTTTATATAACATAACTGATTCTATCCCACTTGGAGCTTGCTTTTGTTTACATGTTTTTTGTGTCAGGAGTTGGCTGGAGAGTGTTAGGGCAGCCCCTTTTTGCCCCACAGTGTGAAGCCTCTGATGCCCCTCTTTTGAGGGCACAACTGGGATGACAGTGGTCTTACCAGCCTTCTCTTTGTCTTTCCTGATCTCTCTCTTAATTCACTAGTCTTTTGGTCTGATACCCAGAGATTGGTTTCACTAATTTCTGACTGATTGCTGCATTGTCATCTGCAATGTCCTAAAAAGCATAAATCGCTGCATACTTTTATCCAGCTAAATTCAAACAACTGTTTAGCAGTGTTTTTTTAGGCCAGTCTTTGAGGTTTGTCCTAACCCCAGGATGTCTCTTCTTATCTTTTTCTCTCATTTTTTTCTTGATAGGCCCATCTCTGATCTAGGTTATTATTTTCATGAAGTTATCAACTTTTTACTTGTATATTACAAAAAAAAATCTATTCTTATTTATTTATTTTTTGAGCACCCTGAGGTTTGACATTCCTCACACATTTTTTTTTCAAATAAAATCAGGAGAGATATTAAAACCTCAAATAAATATCATGAGAGATATTAAAACTTCTTTGTTCAAATGGCTCTCCTCTCCCCTGATCAAAATCTCTGAACTACTCTCTAGAGATGAGCCTCAGGACAATAGCCTGCTCCTTGGGATGCTCTAGAATAGGAGTGCTGAGTTGGGACAGTAGCCTCTAGTCTTTGAGTTTTTCCTGGTTTCTGCAAGATGGAAACCAGGGCCTGAAGATTCTTTGCCTTCTGAACCCTTTGTAAACCTTCTACAGGCTGATTGGAAGAAAGGATTCCCCTGATTTCTCAAAGTTTCCATGAACATAGCCTCTAAAACCTGGAAGCAGTTGAATGTGTGAGAAATTCAAAAGACCTGCCTTTCCTGGTGAGACACTGTATCCCTTGACCAAGAGCTGTTGGGATAAGGAGCCCGTCCCCTTGGTCACACCCATCCAGGTGGAGCTTCTGCCCTGTAGAGTGGAGAGGGAGTGCATCTATGGCACCATGTCTCCCCAAACTCCCTTCATCATTAATGTTTTCATTGTGAGTAACTGTTTCTTTAACTGTAAATACAGTTGCCGTAACCTGAACTGGGACAGTTTTCAAGAGACTTCAAATGGTTGCTTTCTAAAATACGAGTCACCATTCTGGTTGTTTCAGCACAGAGTTGAACCATGGAGTTGTCACCCTTCTTTTCCAGAAGTGGAACTCTAGTGAATGCATTTTTAATACATTTAACTTTACACTGTTTTCCATAATTTCTCTTATGACGATGTTTTGCGAGCATTATCAGATACAGTTAAAAGAAACAAGTCAAATATTTAAGGGAAAAAAGTTGTCATTTTCAAAAAATAAGGGAAAGCCATGGTTAGTAGCTTTTCAGATATTTCTTTAATGACTAGAATCATTTATAATTGAAATTCTAATTATTTGCATATAAACATATGCTTTCAATCAGCTTGAAGGCACTTGAAAAGAGTTGATTCTCTTAATATTCTGATTCTTCCTTTGCAATTAATTCTTATACCAGTGCTTTGAAGCTTTCAGGTCCCCTGTTTAAACTAGAATACAGATTGTCTTCTGCCTTCCATCTAGACTGAGGATCCATGAGAATCTCCATAGTATTCTTGCTCATCTTTGGACTCCATAGTGTTCATCATTATTTTTTATTTGAAATAAAATGAATTCAGAAGTGATATGTGTCCGTAACTGTGAACAATCTGAGATTTACCCTAGTTGCAAGTTAACATGTTGGTTTGCTACAGTTTCATGGATGCTGACCAAAACATAAGATTCTTAAGGGAATGTAAATACAGTTTATTCACCTCAGTAGCCATAGCCAGATTATCATCCTTTTGCTTTAGTTCCCTGAGCTCCAGTTTTTGCAGAACAACCCCATGAGGGCCAGGTGACTCTTGCACACACCAGGTGATCCTTGAATTAAAGGAAAGAAACTCCAAATATTTTTAAAAGTCAATAATCCTCCCTGAACTTTGCAGTAAAAAGAGACATTATCTTTGAGATACTAGATAGTAAACAACCCTGTCTTTTGTTACAGAAGGAGCCTCTCTATCCCTGTCTTCCAAGGTTGTTTGCTTATAAAGAAAACATTCTTAAAGAGATCATCTAGAACAAAGCTCACCAGTAGTGCGCATGCATAAAACATGTACCTAAGTGCGAAAGACCAATGAAAAATTGTCTATCAACTATATGAATCACTTAGGTTCAAAAGACTTGTGATAATAAACATTAAAACGCAACACCCTGAAATGTAGGCCTCATTTGGAACCAGGTATTTTAAAGTGAAAATTTTATATAACTGAAGTTTATACTTACAAATCCCAAATTTGAAAGAATATATACTTGTGATGGAAACAAATGCCAAAGAATATGTCAAATATTTGCATCAATTTAACATATTAAAACCTCTGTAGACATTTGTTAGAAAGCACAATCTAACCTGGTCCATGAGACCGCTGTGTTTGTGCAAGTGTAGGTAATGGAAACTTGCATAGAAGGCTCCCCGGGGCAAATATGATGGCACTCTGGAGTAGGAACTGGCTAACCATCTAATTAGACTCGGGATTAAATCCTTAGAGCCATTAGTTAGACACACAGTTATTTAGGAATCAAGCTCAGAACACTACTTCTAAAATTGAAAAAATTCTAGGATCTTACACCTTGCTGTGGAATGGCGGGAAGTATATTTAAATATATTAGCCAATCTGCACCTCAGATAACATTAATTTTAATCAGTGAAAAGCCATTAATAACTTATTTCTAAGTAAAACCCACTAATTTCACCAGCAAATAATCACTTCTAACATACACTAACACAATTTCCAGTGTGGATGTTAGTTACAAAAATCCTAGTGGTTGAGTCCTTTGATATCTAATGTTGCAAAGTGTATGTGTGTTGTGTGTGTGTGTGTGTATACTTCTTTTTTTTTTTTTTTTTGGTACCAGAGATTGAACCCAGGGGCGCCAAACCACTGAGTAATATCCCTTGCCCTTTTTAAATATTTTATTTATAGACAGGGTCTTGCTAAGTTGCTTAGGGTCTCACTAAGTTGTGAGGCTGGCTTTGAGTTCACAATCCTTCTGCCTCAGCCTCCTGAGCCGCTTGGATTACAGGTGTGTACCACCCCAAGCCTGGAAGGAAAGTATATTCTTTATTAGGGCAAAAGCCAGCCCTCAAAATGTAGAGTAAAACTTCTGGACTAGACATGTATACTCACCATCTTGGCTGGCAGAATGTATGTTTTAAACTGCATCACAAGGAGTTACCATCAAATCCATTTTGTAGCTAAGGTGACAAGGGTACAGAGGCAGAAAATTTGCTTGGGGTCACAAAGATAGGAAATACTGACCTATTGAAAGGCAGCATCCACTTCTGTGCCACAATTCACTTCTGGGTTCTGTTGCTTCTTTTCAACTTCCCTATATTCTGTCCCTATCAAGCAGTTGATTTTCATTATTTACTTCTTTTATGAATCTCCTTTTCCTGTTTAAACTAATTAGCAAATCCAAATTTGCTGGGAGCTGAACTTTTTGTTTTAAATGGCCATCAGTAGAACTGAATGAAAGAGTAGGACCTGGGTTTGGAGTGGGAGGTTGTGAAAGCTGCTTCCAGGATTCTTAAGGGCTGTGGAAAGCTGCTCTCTCCATAAGTGGTTTGTGACTGTGTTTAATTTTAAGGTTAACAAAGGGGGAAATGGGAGCAGGTGATGGCTGTGTTGCACTTGATGATTCTGGCTCCATTCGGGAGCACGTTTCTGTGGTGACCGGCTGGTATTGTGTAAGGATGATTATTAATTCCAACTATCAGCAGGGCCTGAGCCAGATTAATCTCCATATGGCAGAGACACATGAGATCCGAGTGTAAGCATCGATATACACAGGTCCCAACCTTATCTACATGCTGGCACAGAGAGTGTCAGTTTCTAATTCTTCTTTGGGAATATAGCATTTGATTCATGTGTGAAAGATCAGTGAAGGAGGAGTATAAATCCCACTTTTGTTCAGCCTTCTGGGCAGTTCGAGCCTGCTAATTTCTGCAATATGCATGATGTATAACAGAGTGGCAACCTCTCAGATTTACAGTCTCTCCTTGGAGTCAAAATTAAGCAGGCAACCATTTATTAACATTACAAAGACAGAGACCCATGTTCTGGTTAGCACTCTAAGTTCACAGAATTTTGATGAGTGAAAAACTCTTCTAAATCTCTTTACCCAAGCTGTTGATTTATGGGCATGAGTAAGCAAATGTGAGTGTTGGAGAGTGTGATATCCACATTGTTTATTCTCTGTGGTCAAATGTTCCTTATTTGACATGTCTTTCCTGACCATACTCTATAAAATAAGACTTCCCCCCTCCATGCTACTTTCTCTCACTTTCATTCTACCATCTGTATACACCTTCATAGAATTTGTGACTACCCTATACATGTTTATAGTCTTTGTAGGTATGGTTGTCTGACTTCCTCCCTTAGGATTAAGTTTAATGAGAGCCAGGACATTGTCTGGCTCATAGGTGCATATGAAGAGCCTAGAATAGTGCCTGGCACAGAGTAGGGTTCCAATACATATTTGATAAAGATGACGGAAATGAAATGTTTACAAAATCACTTTTCCCTTATCTAGTGGCAATGGGGAAAATGTAAATAATATTGCATTCAATTCAGCATTCAAAGTAAAGAACTTTAATTTGCACAATGCTGTTGGCAGAGAATATTTCATTTAACTGCCATTAGCCCTTGTCCTGGAATGACTCCATGCTATTGAATTGCAAATATTTCTGCTTTTACTTGGAAGAAGCAGAAGAATTGTGTGGTAGCAACTAAATGTTTCCTCCCTTTTTTTTAAACATGCAATTTGCTATCTATAGAATAACTAGATTATCTTTAATGGCAAGGCACAAATAATAAGCATTTTGATTAAGACAAGTTGGAGAAAGGCCACAAGCTAATAAAAGTAAGGGGCGGGGAATCTAATGTGGCCTCCTCAAATTAAGTAAATTGACTATATAATGAGAAAAAAGTTTAAATTAGTTACCCAGTGGCCCCAAAATGAAGCATTAGTAATGTTTATTACTGGAAATCTGCAGAACCTAATATTAATTATTCCATTTTTTTTTCTTTAAAGCTTAAATCAACCAGTAGCTTTAACAATTAAAAAAAAAAACTTTCAGGAAAGAAGTCATTATGAAAAAGACAGATGAGATTTACTAAATAACTCCTAGATATTGTTCATGTTACCAC
Source organism: Marmota flaviventris (assembly GCF_047511675.1). Classification (NCBI taxonomy): domain Eukaryota; kingdom Metazoa; phylum Chordata; class Mammalia; order Rodentia; family Sciuridae; genus Marmota; species Marmota flaviventris. Next base: position 22,428,246 of record NC_092513.1, on the reverse strand, counting down.
ATACAAATATCCCACAACATATTCTTTTCCAGGACTATAAGGCTTTATGAAACAATTCTTTATCTCTAGTAGAAAAGGCAAAATTTTCACTTTGCCAAAATTTGTGGCTGAATTTTAAAATCTATAGGACAAAGTCTTTCAGAATATTCCACACTTCTTCATGTGTTTTGATGTTTTTCTTTTATGGTATGGTGGAGCTCAAGGTGAGGTAAATAGATTGTCTAACAGTCAGAGGACCCTGTAGAACATCATCAACTCAGACTTCAAGAGGCCCCTGTCTAAAACTATTTCCAAGTGGGCTTTTTAGTTGGTCATGTCTATCTAAATTTCATATTCTTTTGTTCTCATTTATTAAGGTCTCTTTTCAGCCTTCATTTCTCTCCTAATGTCTAACACATCTGACAGTCTTAAAGATCAAACTCAATTTAGCCAGTTCATTGATCTCCATACTCACTGGCTGTAAAACTCTAATGGTAATAATGATGACAATGATGATATGATAAAAATAAACATTTGTTAACCTCTTGCAGTGTTCCAGGATTGCCACTTAATCGCATTATTTCATTTGATCCTCCCAACATCTTATCAGGTAGATATTACCATTATCCACATTTTTGTAAGTAAGGTAAAGGAGGATTTGTGAATGCCTGAGGTCATTATCTAGATGGAGGTAAGAACTTCAGTCAAATCTATGGAGCTCTCACAATACAGAACTTAATTGCATGGTGTCTTATCATCATTGTTGTCTCATGTAGTTACTTTTGCCTGACAAACTAGATTACAGGACATAAGACTATTTATTCGCTATAATGATTAAAAGTTTTGATGATCAAGTGTGTTGAGGACCACCAAGTGGAATTAGTTGATGATTGCTTAATACTATGGGTGAAGAATATGTCCTCTCTCTCAGAGGAAAGAGGACTATCAGCACTTCTTCTTCCACTCTTCATCTTCCTGTCCTTGAGAGCCTCTTGAGGCAATTTCTCCACCGACAGAAATGAGTGCTTTATTCACCCAGACCCAATATAAAACAGTGCATTCTCTCAGTGACTTAATAACCAGGCATGATAATGTCTATTTTTTAATCCACTTGCTTAGAAGATGATTAACAGAATTTCAGTTTCCCATGAGGCTGACCTATCATAGTTCATTCACTGTTCTACAACTGACCATAGAATACATGAGCTAAAAATAATTGAGGGGAAAATCCAATTCCTTTTCCCCTTCTTATAGATAAGGAAATGAGACTAGTTGGTCAAAGTAGGTGCCATGGGTTCCTAGAATTGGCTTATGACTCCTTATTCTTGGAATTGTATCATCTTATTCCCAGATGTAGAATCATATATAAGGAAAAATAAATAAATATATTTATGTATATATTAAAATATATAGTATATAAAATACATATATAAGCAATATGTTAAAAAATATAAATATAAATATATATTTGCATGTGTATATATATGTAAAAGCAAGTTAAGAGCTAGCCTCTTTTAAGAGTTTGAATCTCTTTTTAGAGTTCATAGAAGCAGAGGAAAAAGTTTCTCAGAGGAAGATATGATTGAATTGGAAATAAAAGTTGGTGAAAGATTTTTTAAAATTTTTTTTAGTTGTACACAATACCTTTATTTCGTTTATTTGTTTTTATGTGGTGCTGAGGATCAAACCCAGGGCCTCGCATGTGCTAGGCGAGTGCTCTACTACTGAGCCACAACGCCAGCCCCGATGAAAGATTTTGATAAGGGGAAAGGATGAAAAAGGGACCAGACTGGAGCTGTATGAAAGCTACAAAGGCAAAGCCATGCTTAGGAGCTATGGAACATTTGGCTGGAGTGGAGGACCACTTAAAAACACTGAGCAGAAAATTCCCTCTGCCTGAGATCTCTTCATCTGGAAAGAACACCCAAGGAAATTGGCATATGGAAATTATGAAGCATTTTGAAAATGAAGGTGATGTTACATGAGAGATGTTTCATGAACATTGATCTCCTGTGGTTTGCAAGTTGGACTTCAGTGGGGAGACACTGAAAGCAAGCCAAACAATTTAAAGGCTACTTAAGAGATGCTCTGGAGCCTAATTACCTCAGCTCCCACCCATAATAATGAAATCAGTTAGAATCTATGACTCAGAGAGATTAGATTTAATTTTTGATCTATACCTTTCCCTGATAAAGGGAAAGAAGGAAAATATATATATATATATATATATATATATATATATATATATATATATATATATTTGCAGGGAGGTGTTTGAGGCATGGAAATGCTCATCCCAGTGTCCCTTCAATGAAGAACTAGCCTCTGCACCTTGGCAACCAGGCAGGCAGCCTCCCCTCAGCACCTGGAGGGTCTGCCTCCGAAGCTGAGAGCTTCTCACCTCATGGCATTGCTTCTTGTGACTAAGGGAGGTAGGTATCAAACTTGGCCATTTCTGCCTGCCACTGATCATTCTGAAGAACAGCACTTGTGCCAGGGGAGTGTCCCAGCTGGGAGGGTTGAGCTTTGTGGGGCGTGGGCCTGCATTCAAGTTCAACTTTCCCTGTCTACTCAATTCTGCTTTCACCTCCCTTTGTGTGTGTGTGTGTGTATGTTGTTGTTGTTTTGTTTTGCTTAAGTGCTGATTTTAATAGATATCTTGCTACAAAAGTCTATCATTGCCTGTTTTGCAAGAACCCTACTTGTGACACAAGAGAAAGCAAGGACAAAGATCAGGGGAAGCAAACCCTAGCTCTGTGAATAATGCTGAATTGCTGGTGGCCCTCCCCAGCTTTCTACCAGGGATGTGTTTTAGATTAATAGTCTGATTAGAAAGATGGTTGTTTTCTGGTGTTGCCTAGTATTTACATAGAAAATATAATAAAAATGTCCACAGCAAAGAAGTAGTAGTGATAGATTGTGCTTATGAGTCTCTGGGAGTGAGGGTGTATGTGTGACTTATAGTGACAGTGGGTGTGAGGATGTCACTCCAGAGGAGACCTTCACTTGGACCTTCTAGGTTTTTGACACACTGCAGAAAGAATTTAAGGGTGTGTTGAATATTGGCAAGAAGTGCCTTTAGGGGTGTCAGGTTTATTTCTTTAGTAGTACTGGGGATTGAGCCCAGGGACACTCTACCACTGAGGTCTATCTGCAGCCTTTGAAATAGGGTCTTGCGAAGTTACCCAGAACTTGCAATCCTTAAACTTGCAATCTTCCTGTTTCAGCCTCCTCAGTAGACAGATTATAGGTGTGCTGGCACAGGCTATTGTTTTAAAGGAAATTTTGTATGGGGTGGGTATGGGAAGGCATGTGGAGATGGTATCATTCTGCTGATCACAAGATGGTTTATGGTGGTCTGGCCATTCTCAGGATCTTTAGGCTGACATCGTCTCCATTACCTGATCAATAGATGACATTTAGAATTTACCTACCCTATATTAAAGGTCTCTTAAAAATATCATATATCCTAAAAAAATAAATAAAAATTAAAAGAATCCAAGAAAAAAGAAAAAAGAAAAAAAAATTATGTCTCCCTTTGCTTGTTCTGAAAATACACATGTTACTACATTAGATAGGCTAATTAACAGGGCACCACACAGTTTTTATACATGATGAATTTACAGTAACTCTAAGATTTGTAGGTTTCTTATAAATTTTGAAATGACAGACCTTGGAGCAAAACAACTAGTTTGAGAAAACTTAGCACAAGGCATTGAGATTGAAGTTAGAGTCACCTTGTCCTTCCTTTGTCTCCTTTCTACTTAACTTTTTATCTCTTGTATCCTGCCTCGTGTGTATTAAAGCCCTCTCTAACTTCAAGCCACCTCTTGGCATTGCCAAGAACTTCTTTTCCAGGCCTTTAAATGGTGGCATTTACTTTTGTTATTATATCCCGAGAATAAGGATGGACAAGAATATCAAGCTCCACATCAAATAGCTCCCAAGTCCCAGTGACTGAGAACAATGGAGATTTAGTCCTCTCACATAACACAGGCCCACAGCAGGTGTCCAGTGGCTCTATTCTCCTTGGCCTCTGTTCTGAGACTTAGAATCTTTTTAAGGAAAAATGTACAGTACTCTAGACTTCTTCTCTCTATTATTTCCTTTGCCATCTACCATGCTGGTGCCAGTGGCAGGGAGAAAGAAGGTGTTCTGGAAGATCTCACATGCAAATGAAATGCTTTAGCCTGGAACAAAGCACTCACACTTCACCAGTCATGAGAAACCATGTGCTCTCTCCCAACTATCCAGGAAGTTTAATCCTATCATAAGCCAGAAAAGGATGGACCTAGAAATATTTGATGAAGACTACAAATAATAAAACATTCTTTCTCTTTCTGCAATATCCTTCCTTCTGTTAGTTTCTATTCGGCTTCTTTAGCTTTAAGCTGGCCAGTATACCCACAGATGCTGTTGAGGGTATTTCAGAATTTGCAGGGGTTGAGCATCAAATTGAGATGTCCCTCCTTGCCTGAAACAGTGTTTTGTGTGTATGACATTCTTAACATTAAGAGGTAGTGTTAAAGAAGACTATTTCCTTGTAGAATTGAGTTAGGCATTTGCATAGCAACTTAAAATGGGGGAGGGAGAGAGTTGGAGAGGAGAAAAAGGTAAAATGGAAATCCCTTCTGCTGTTCATTATAATGTCACTCCTGAAGCAAAATTACCTTATATCCCTGACAGAGATTAAAGGTTTTACTCCTCCTGGTTATCAGCAACAGCTCTTCTCATTAACCATTCATCTCACCTCCCACAGAGCCATTTATTCAAATGTATATGTAAAATTAAAAATAAATAAAAGAACTAATCCATAAGAGTGCACTGGCACAGGAAGGGAGGGGCTAGGATGGTAGTAATGCTAGGAAAAAAATGAAAAATAATATTAAACCCATATTTCACATGGCATGGAAAAAAGATTTCTCATTAGCCCATCTGTCTCATTATCTTCTCAGAAGACATTTCAATATTCACTTTCACAAAGACAGTTTTTAAAAGCTCGATTTTGTCTTACTTAAATGTAGGTTCAAAAGGCTGGAGAAAAATGCATACTTTGTGGAAATGTTCATCTTTACCTCGCATATTGATTCAGGCGAGGGGAAAAAGTTTATTTTTCAAAAAACAGTGATTAAAAAAAAAAAACAGTGATCTAAACTCCTTCGGTTTTCTGAGGGTAGAACAATGGGGAAAATGTTTGAATGGCAGTTGGAATGATTCAGATTAGAGGAATAAGGGCATTTCTTGGCTGAAAATATTACTGTGTGCTAGAACAGTTAATGATAACAGTCACGACTACCATACATTCTGAGCCTCTGTTTACTATGTCCCTAACTAACAGCGGGTTGGATATTTACTTACATTATTTTCAAGAATGTATGTATACAGTGAAGTCCTAGTGATTCCATGATGTGGGCAAACATTAATATCTCAGTGTCAAGGTTCAGAAAGGTTGAGTGACTTATCTAAGGGCTCACAGACAAAAAAGTAGCAGAAACAAGGTACGGTACCAAGTCGGGGAAACATAAAAAATCTCAGCTATCTGTTGGAGCAACTGGAATTTATTCTTTTTAATAGCAATTACTGTGATGATGGCAATAATAGCAATAATAGTTATTAAGTAATAGTTATTAAGCACTAAATACTGAATACATGTCAGCTTATCTTGTAAGCATTATTGATGTATTAATTCAATAAATCCACAAAAAATCCAATGGAGTGAGTGCAAATACGACATTTCACAGGTGAGGGGATTGATGGAAAATAGAGAGGTTAAGGCAGTAGGTAGTAGTGGCAGTTGTTAGATAAACTGGGTCACTTCGATTAGTCTTAACTACCTCTGAAAGTACAGCATAAGACCAATTTATAGAACTTCAGCTCTTGCTACCCAATTTTCCTCATTACCCAGTGCCAATAATATGACACATAAGATACTGTGAATGTGTGCTAAAGCTTATGACCTCCAGAGCTAGACTGAGTTCTGATCATAGCTGAAGAGATACTAATGAACATTCTTTTGTTAGATTCCTATGGCTGTTGAAGAAAATTACCTCAAACCAGGTGGTTTAGACCAACAAAATATTATTCTTTCATAGTCCAGAGACCAGGAATCTAAAATTAAGGTGTCAGCAGCACTCTGCTCCCTTATAAGGTGCAAGAGATGGTTCTTTTCCTGGCCTTCCTATAGCTTCTGGTGGTTGCCCGCAATCCCTGGTGTTCCTTGACTTGTAAACATGTCAATTCAACTCTACCTCTTTGTATGGGATTCTCTGTGTATTTCCCTTTCCAGATTTTCCTCTTCTTATTTATAAGGATACTGCCGTTATTGGATTTAGCATCCACTCTAATCCATTATGACTCATTCTAACTCTATTATACTTGCAAAGACCCTATTTCCAAATAAGGTCACATTCACATTCTAGATAGTATGCATTTTTAGACTATATTATTTAATCCAGTAAAATTCTAAGTATTATCCATGAGTAAAATGAGAATAAAAGTTATGTTGCTGTCATAGATGTGTTGTGAGGCTTAATATATGTAAAGCACTTAGGGATCAGCACAACACAAATTCCATTCGAGTGTCAACTATTTTAATTACAAGACTAATTTCTACTTGAAACTTGATAGGATCAAGAGTTATATTAGGTCTTGGTTTATTAAAAATAAGTATGTGCATTTCCCCCTAGACATTGTATATTTCGGTAAATTAATATAGCTGATAGCTGAAACTGCTGCTTACTTGTAGAACTTGGTTTCAGTGCAACAAGGCAAGCTTTGATCCTAATCAATGCAACCACACAGTATGATCAATATACAAGTCATTATATATATAGTGACATTAAAATTATTGGATTGCATTCTATGGTTTTTTGGAGGTTGAATGTTCTCCCTTTCCTTTTCTTTAGTTTATTATCTTTCCTCTTTGTCAAGAATTTGCAACTAGTGAGGTGTACAGAAGATATCAAAGGGAACTTTCACTGCATCCTAAGTGTAAGAAATTTTCAGCTCTGAAAACAAATAAGTGAATTCAGACAACAATTGCATCTGCTGCTATGAATTAAATGAGATTTCATTTTGTGGCTTTGCAGTGACCTTAAAAGAAATGAAGATTATCTGACAGTTTAGAGACAGTGCAGAGGTTTCTGTGTTTTAAAAATAAACCCTATGGTAAGATACTGATTCTGCTTAGTATTTCTCACTGAGCCCAACAAATTGGTGTCACTTGATTGAGCCAATGTTTCTTTTCAATCATAGCCATTTGAACTTGGGAACAGGAGGATTCCTGGGAGTACCCAAGTCCACCTCTTTATTCTACAGAGAAATAAATCTTTATCCATTTTGATTTGTGATAGATTATGACATATGAAATGGCACCCCTTCCTTGGCCATCCCTTCCCCAACAATTCCATTTCGTTCTGGAAGTCCATCATTAATAGTGTTACATATGCAGAAGGATTTTCAGAAAGCAAAAGTATGCTTCAAAAGAAAAAAAGAAGAATCACAAAACAATTAAATAAAAATAAAAATACACCTGACCATTACTTCTAAACCTGAGGTTGTTTAGCGGAATCAAACCCACAGGGCAGTGCAATTGGAGTATTTATATAGAACTAAACCTTGCTGAGCTGCAGTTCTTTTAGGTTCACATCATTTAAGATTTTAATGTTTAGAAAAATGGTTTTGCAAGCTCTAATTCTGTTCAAAGGTGATGTTATTTCCAATATTACTTTTGACAGTACTTTCACAAATATTTTTGAAGATTAATTTATTTTTCTGTATTTGCATTTTTAATGAATACATATTGGGTTAGTATTCTGCTTAACCCTAGCCATGCTTGGTGAAGGTTTTGCTTTGCTCATGAAATTCTCACTTAGAATTTGCATTTGTAATTTCTGGAATTAGTGAATGAGGCATTCTACTTAGGCTGTGTCTTAAAAGATAGCACAATGTATTTATTTACAATGTAGGTTAATAGTCATAGAAAAAAATAGAAAATACTAAGATAGATGCTACAATGAAATGTTTATTTCATTTTTCGCCAGAGAACAAGTGCCATTTACCTTCAATACTAGAATGTTGGAGTTGTGGAGGAACATCTGGGGAACCAGCCGCCATTTTGGTTGACCTCTGAGGTTAATGTGGCTTTATTCTCTTCTACAAGGAGGTCTATGCTGCTATTCCTCACCTGTAAATTGTGGAGCCTGGCACCAAAGAACTGTATGTCTTTTCTTGCTCTGATGTTCAGGTTCTTTATTATTCTGTGACATAGACAGACAGAGCATAAACAACCTGTGACACTTGGTGAGTCTGCTCCTTTGACTGATCTCAAAAATGCTTCAAACAAAGCAAATAAAAGGGAAAACAAGCATACCAGCTGCTCTGCCTCCTTTTAAGGTGCATTATAGAAAGAAACTATGTTGTATGTGGAATTGGGAGAACTGGGTTCATCTTCTAGTTATGCTACTTCTTGGGGGAGTTCTTGATCTCTTTGGGTCTCAGTTTCCTTAGCTATGAAATTAGGGCAATAATATTTTCTCTTCTGACCATTTTAAGCTTTTTTGATGAACTAGACAGATTTCCACATAAGAGTCATTTGCAAGCCACATCATGGTGTAGGCTATGCCTTGTGTTCTAGAGATGTCTAGATCCTGAAAAACCCAAGTATTCTTTTAGGAAGAAACAAAATTTCACTTGAATGTAGCCTCTTCTCCACACAGTCTATCTGCCCAGTTATCCCACATAGCATTGCACTCTACAAAATATCTTATGAAACCCTTAGAAGAAGAGAGACATCATGGACCTACATATCTGAAATGCTCACGTGTTTTTGCTGGCCCTTAATATATTGTTCTTAACCATCCACAGTGGGCTAGAAAGAGAATGCGATTCTTTCTCCTGTTTAGGCCCTAAGAAATCTGGAAATTCTTTTTGTAGATGCTTTTAACTCTGAGATCTCATCTGCCTTAGAAACATTCTCTCAGTGATTTACGTCTTTAAAAGCATCTCTAAGTTACTCAGATTTTTACTCAATTGTACCTTAAAAACATTATTGAGCATTACTGTGTACTTGACACTATTGAGTTCTGGCAGTACAGCTTTGAACTTTTCAGCTTTGAACCTGGTCCCCATAGACTTTAAAAACGTGAAAAGATATCACTAGAAGTATCTAAGCTCTTCATGATCTCTTGAGCCCATCTTTAATATACATGGGGAAACATTATTCTTTCTCACTCCTTAAATGGACTCCTTAAATCTCCCTTCTGGAAAAAAAAAAAAGATGGAAAAAAATCCATTCTCATTCTTCTTTTATTCTCTGGTAGGATCATTTTTATAGAGACTCATGAAATAGTTGTTTTTCAGAGTTTGTGCAGTTCTCACAATATGGACAACTGGTGTACATCTATTCTCTTAGGAAATGATAGATGGCCTTAAAAGGGGCTCAATATCTAATAGGAACAAAAATGGCATGATATTGGCACCAAAATACACTTGTAGACCAATGATACAGAATAGAGGATACGGAGAAAACCCACATAAATATAGTTATCTCATACTAGATAAAGGCACCAAAAACATGCATTGGAGAAAAGAGAGCCTCTTTAACAAATGGTGCTGGGAAAACTGGAAATCCATATGCAGCAAAATGAAATTAAACCCCTATCTCCCACCATGCACAAAACTCAACTCAAAGTGTATCAAGGACCTAAGAATTATACCAGAGATCCTGTGTATAATAGAAGAAAAAGTAATGCCAAATCTCCATCATGTCAGATTAGGTCCCAGCCTCCTTAACAAGAATCCTATAGTGCAAGAAATAAAATCAAGAATCAATAAATGGGATGGATTCAAACTGAAAAGCTTCTCTCAGCAAAAGAAGAGAGAGCCTACAGAATGGGAGAAAATTTTTACCACACATACATAAGATACAGTACTAACCTCTAGGGAATATAAAGAATTCAAAAAACTTTACACCAATAAAAAAATAACCCAATCTCTAAATGGGCCAAGGAACTAAACAGACATTTCTCAGAAGATATACAATCAATCAACAAATATATATAAAAAATGTTCAACATCTCTAACAATTAGAGAAAGAAAAATCAAAACTACTCTAAGATTTCATCTCACTCCAGTCAGAATGGCAGCTATTAAGAATACAAACAACAATGAGTGTTGGTGAGATGTGGGGGGAAAGGCACACTCACACATTACTAGTGTGGCTGCAAATTGGTGCAACCAATCTGGAAAGCAGTATGAAGATTCCTTGGAAAACATGGAATGGAACCACCATTTGACCCAGCTATCCCACTCCTCCGTTTATATCCAAAGAACTTAAAAACAGCTTACTACAGTGAGGTAACCACATCAATGTTTACAGCAGCACAATTCACAACTGCTAAACTATGGAGCCAACCCAGATGCCCTTCAATAGATGAATGGGTAAAGAAAATGTGGTATATATACACAATAGAATATTACTCAGCATTAAAAGAGAATAAAATCATGGCATTTTCAGGAAAAATGAATAGAGTTGGAGAATATCATGCTAAGTGAAGGAAGCCAATCCCCCAAAATCAAAGGCCAAAAGTTTTCTTTGATATGTGGATGCTGATCCATAATGGGAGTTGGGGAGGAAAGCATGGGAGGAATGGAGGAACTTTAGATAGGGCAAAGGGGAGGGAGGGGAAGGGAGGGGACAAAGGAATAGGAAAGACGGTGGAATGAGATGGACATCATTACCCTAGGAACATGTATGAAGACACAAATGGTGTGACTCTACTTTGTGAACAACCAGAGAAAGGAAAAAATGTGCTCTATATGTGTACTATGAATTGAAATGCATTCTGCTGTCATGTATAACAAATTAGAATAAATAAATAAATTACAAAAAATTAAAAAAAGAATTACCAAAAAATCAAAGGGAAGCTAACAAGCAGAAATTTCTACATTTGCCAATAACAAACATTTCAATTTATGAATATGATTTCTCTTCCTGGATCAATTTTGTCCAGGAATTCTTTCTGGTGATTTTGTCCTGTCCTTGGTGTTCAAGAGCCATTGACAAATTTTCTATGATACTTAGGAATTACGCCTATGGTAAAGACTCTCCTCATAGCTACAGATGAGATTAGAGCTATCACAGCTTTGAAAAACAAAGTTGGGAGCCCATGGCAGTATAATTGCTAATCCCAAGGTTGTTTAATATATTAAAAGAGAGAATGAGTCAACATCTGGCACGCACTGCTATCTAACAGGTGAGAAGATGGTGAGTGTTGGCAGGAATAGTGTGTCCTGTGTTGTCTGGATGGAGTGCAAATTAAGAAAGTATAGCAGCCCAACATAGCTGCATTACCTCTGAGATAGCACAAGGGTATTCAGTGACAACTGATATTTAGATGAACACTTATTGAATCAGTCTCTTCTCTCTCTTTTTTTTCTCTGTTTTTTCTCTCTTTTCAGTGTGTAATTAAATGATTCTTAGATGATTTAGACTTGTACACCATCAGCTTCAACCAGTTAGGACATTTTCATTATCCTCAAAGATCTCTCATGTTTATTGATGATCACTACCCATTCTCATTCCCAGACCCAAGCAACCACTAATCTACATTATTCCTTTCTAGATTTGCCTTTACAGAATATTTCAGGAAAAATAGGGTTATAAATGATATAGTGTGTGTGTGTGTGTGTGTCTGTGTTTGGCTTCTTTCATTTAGCATATTTTTGAAGTCCACCCATAATGTATCAGTAACATGTTCCTTTTTGAAAATGAATAATATTCCACTGTATGAATACAGCACATTTTGTTTATCTGTTTATGCACTCACTGATAGATGTTTCTATCTTTTTGCACTTAAGGATCATGTTGATATAAATATTTTTACACATATTTCTGGTTCTCAACCCTCAAATTGGGTTTTTCCATAGTTGAGATTGTTTATATGCTAGATATTTTTCTTAGCTTTGTGTATTTGGAATTTTTCTAAATATATATGCATATATTATCATATACACATGCATCTACATAAGTGTGTGTGTGTGTGTGTGTGTGTGTGTGTGTTGCTGGGGATCAAACCCAGGGCTTAATGCATGCTTGACAAGCATTTTGCAACTAAGCTACTTAGATACATGTATGCCATACAGTTGGCCCTCTGTATTAAACAAACTGAAAATTTCACAGAGTGACAGGGTTGTGGGTCAATACCAAATGGTCTCGTATACATGTAATTAGAATCCCAAAAGGAAAAGAGAGAGAATAAAACATAAATATTTGAAGATTGAAGATAAATAAAGACTCTTTTTAGACAAATAAAAATTATTAAAACAAAGCCTCACAGATTTTAAAGAATATGTTCCACGAGGAAAAGAAATGATGGCAAGAAAGTCTGAAATATTAGAAACAGTGGTAAGAAAAGGAAATGGTGGCTTGTAGAAAACTGAAAGTAAATGACAAAATCTATACAGCTATACCATGCAGCTGACCCTCCAAATCTGCAGGTCCTGCATCTACAGATTAACAAAACCTGGATTTAAAATATCTGAAAAAAAATGCATCTACTCCGGCACACATATAGACACCCTTTTTAGTCACTGTTTCCTAAACCATATAGTATAATAACTATTTACATAACATTTACTTTGCATCAGGTATTATAAATATTCTAGAGATTTAAGATTTATGGAAGAATTGCATTGGTTATTTGCAAATACTGTGCTATTTACTATAAGGGACTTGACCATGTGCAGATTTGGGTATCTTTTGTGGGGAGAAGTCCTAAAACCAAACCCCTAAAAAATTATACCAGAGATATACTTTCTTTCTTTACTCTTTGAACTCATTAGGCATCATTTCAAGGTACCTCTTCAATTCCCTGTGAACAAACAGCAAAAATACATGGTCAAATTTCTAGTGAAGCTGAGTCTTTAAGACAAATGATGGGACAGAACATAGAAGAAGCAGTCCTCTGGGTCCCTCTATCTACTCATTTCTAAAGTAGCCATTTTCATATGGAAGAAAAGGGAGGTGAGAAAGACAAAGAAGAAAGAAAGGCGTTTAAGTCAGTTGTAGAGTCTGTACAAAAAGGGAATAAGAGAAAGAATATGATGTTTATTGTATATACAATAATATTCTGCTAGTTGCTTTACATTTATAGTTAGTTAAATCTTTAGAGCCTCCTTAAGAGGTACATAGAATTTCACCTATGTAATATATGAGAAAATTAGGGCAATAGAAAATTAAATATATATGCCCAAGGATACAATACTCATGATGGAGGCCAGATCAAAATGCAAGTATATGTGACCATAGAGCCAAAGCCTTGAATAGAAGTAGTTGTCTATAACATTGAGAACATAAATGTGTCTTGAGGTCTCTACTCATCCTATAAGTGACTTACAGGTAGATTTGGAATGCTACAAAATTACCTCTCTGACTATCTTTCCTCTCTGACACCAAGAAGACCACAGAATTTCACTCAACAAACTAGTATTGAGCCAAAGATAGGATAAACAAGATGTAGTATCAAACACTAAAGTGCTTTTATATGCATATATTTTATATGCACCCAAATAAAAGATGACCTGGGACTGCTAACCAGAGACTAGTTTGCTGAATGTGTCAGGGAATTTTTTGCTGGGTAGCTGCAATAATTATAATAATAGCTACCATTAGTGCCATTAATATAATGTTATATGTCAGTTCATGTCCTAAATGTTTTATGTTTAGTACAGGTTCCATTCTCACAACAAGTCTCTGAGGTGAGTGTTTGCATCAGTCAGAAGGTGCTAGGTTATTCTTTAGTAGTAAAAACAAACAAGAGGGAGCCCATGACCTTAGTGACTTAAAAAAACTAAAAGTGTATTTATTAATTATGCTGTGTGCCCACTGCAGAAAGGCAGGAGTATTTACATGTCATGGCCTCCAGGATCCCAGCCTGGTGGAGACTCTCTGGAACATAGTCCCAATGGTTGCTGAAAAGAATAAGTGGGTGTGGTGAATTGGGCACTGGCTATCAAAGCTTCTGCCTGGATGCATGTATTATTATATGTCACATTTCTCCACCATTTATCAGTCAAAGCAAATCACATTGGCCATACCTAAGTTTATGAAGGTAGAGAAATACAATCCTATCATGTGGCAAGAGTGGGACAAGAACTAGACATATTTGATAAATGCATTTCAAACAAACAACTTTTGGAATTATTTTAGATTTATTTCAGAGTTCCTGTACACCCTGCCATCCAGTTTCTCTGAATTTTAATATCTTAAAAGCCATAATAAATAAATACCTTTAGTGACTACCAAAGGTCATTTTTATTGTCACTAAATATTTGGCCAGTGTCCAATGGCCAAACGTGCTTCCATGATAAGGAAGACAGAACATACATTTCTTTTGGAGTCTAGAATTTCTGGTTATGTGCAATGACCTATTCATTGAGGATAAGGGATCTTCAACAGTCTCTATGTCAGTTACTGATGTGGCTCTCTTTGGGCCACACTTGTCTGAAATAATGATATAAATTATCCTCCCATGCTTGTAAAACAGAGCAATAGAACAGGGACAGGATAAACACCATAAACATTTCTGTCTGGTAAATAGAAAAAAGACATGTATAGCAGACATTGGTCCACAGCAACTGTAAATCTTATTATGCATGTACTGCATACTCTGGAACCAGACGGTATCTTGCTAGGTACTTATTATGACCTCCCAGCGCTTCCAGTCCATAGCTTTCTCTGGTTCTTCACTCTACTCTCTGAGGAGTTCTTCCTCTTCAACTGTCTAGATTGATTCACAACCAAGTTGAGAACATATTTACTTTGAGTTAAGCAGGTTGTCAGCCTACTTTCTGCCTTTTATTGCTTAAAAGATGGAGGCCAAAGGGTTACTTAGATTCATGCCATAGAGCTTTTTTGACATGACCCATTCTCTTAAAAATTCAGAAAGGAAAAAAAAAATAGATTTGAAAACTTTTTGAATCCAGTTCCAGAAAACAGAAGACCGATTTAGTAAACAAAAACAAGGACCCTCCATAAAACTTCTATGAAAACACTAGATGATGAGATACTACCACAAAAATTGTACAAGTGAGTATGGATAAAACACTAACAGGTCTTGTAGGGTATCAGCAACTCTGTAGGAGGAGATGGAGGGAAGTCAAAGGGAATCAAATGGCTCTGAGAACAGAGATCTTCCATTTCATCAAAAACGTACTGACATCTTCAAAGATATCTTTAAAGACTGTGAAACATTTTGTGGGCCAATGTGGGAAAAGAATCCAAATTAGGAGGTGGTTTGGAAATTTGTAAGTCCTTGCAAGTGGA
Source organism: Marmota flaviventris (assembly GCF_047511675.1). NCBI lineage: Eukaryota > Metazoa > Chordata > Mammalia > Rodentia > Sciuridae > Marmota > Marmota flaviventris. Next base: position 22,412,942 of record NC_092513.1, on the reverse strand, counting down.
GCAAACTCAGATGGAGCAAGAATGGCCTAGGCCCTCTGAACGTTTTCTTCATTGAGATGTTCATTCACCACACAATTCACTTATTCTCCTTTGAAGTGTATAAGTCAATGGTTTTTAGCACCGTCTGAAGGTTACACAACCATCACCACTATTCTATACCATTTTCATTATTCCAAAATGAATCCTCATATCCATGTACAACCACTATTCCTTTCTCATCCCACCAGCTCTAGAAAACCAATTATCTGCTTTATGTCCCTATAGGTCTGCCTATTGCAGGAATTTAATATAAATAGAACAAATATGTGTTCTCTTATAACTGGCCTCTTTCTCTTAGCATGATATTTCTCAGGTTCACACGTGTTGTACTACACTATACTAGATCACGTACGAGTTGTTATGACAGCATATATTTTCATTTATCTTGAATTTAGCAGTTCCATCCTAGACGTGGTATTGTTTGGCCACATAGTAACCCTTTGTTTAAACCTTTGCAGAACTGCTCAATTATTTTCCAAAATATTGGAACTAATTTATATTCCTGCCAATGATAAATATATAGGGGATATATAGGGATCTTAGTGCCACATCTTAGATCTTGTTAATATCTATCTTTTTATTGCAGTGTGTATAGAGGAAGTGATCTCTGTGTGCCTCGGAGTTTATTTCCCTGATGACATATTCATGTGCTTACTAACCATTTGGATGTCTTCCTTGGAGAAATGTTGATTAGAATCCATTAACAATTTTTAATAGGGTTATTTTTCTTTCATGATTGAATTGTAAGAGTTCTTTATAAATTGTAGATGCAGGTCATGTATTTGATAAAGGACTTGTAAGTGTATTTTTCCATTATCTGTGTTTACTTATGCTTTCTTGGTGATATCTCTTGAAGCATAAAAGTTTTTAATATTGATGAAGTTCAATTTGTCTACCTTTCTTTTATTATTTGTACTTTGGACGACATCCTAACAAACCATTGCCCAACCTGTGGTTATGAAGATTTATTCCTCTGATGTCTTCTGAAAGTTTTAGATTTGTAACCCATATATTGAGTCTGTGATGCATCTGGAATTAAGTTTTGTATATGATGTGAAATGAGGTCCAAATTTCCAAATTCATTTTTACATATGAATATCTAGGTTTTTGAGCCTCATTTGTTGAAGAAACTATTAATTGAATTTTTGTCTTGCCACCCCTATCAAAAGTATAAGAATCTATTTCTGAAATACTGATTCTCTTTCATTGAGACATACATATCTCTCGTTCTGATAGTACCACACTGTCATAATGATTATAGCAATGTAGCAAGTTTCAAAAATCAGAAGGTTGTAAGCTTTCCAACAATACTCTATTTTCTCAAGTTTGCTTTGGGTTGTTTGGGGAGATATATTACATTTCTAAGTGATATTTTAGAATTAACTTGTCAAATTTTCTCACACAACCAAAACGAAATAAAAATATGGGATTTTAGTATGGATTGCATTAGACCCATAGATCAATTTGGAGAGTTTGCCATCTTACCAATATTAATCCTCTGCTCAATTAATATGGATATATTTTCATTTCTTTTGATATTTACAACTACTTTCAGTAGTAATGTCTTGTGGTTTTCAGAGTATAAGCTTTGCATTTTCTCTTTCTCTCTTTTTTTCTCTTGTAAAAAGAATAGATTTTTAATTTTCTTGTTAGATTATTCACTGTTAATGTAGAAGGATATATTTATTTTTGTATAGAAATATAATTCATTTTGTGTGCTAACATTGTACCCTACAATTCTGCTGAACTCACTTAACAGTTTTAGTAGTTTTTTAGTGAATTTCTTATGATTTTTCTGAACATAAGATCATGTTACATATATAAAAAGAAGTGGCTTATTTCTAACTTTACAATTCAACTTTTAAAATTTCATTTTTATTCTAAATTACCCTTACTAGCACCTATATTACAATGTAGAGCATTAATGAAGAGAATAGATATCTCTTTTTTAATTTTATAGATCACCGTTCACTATTATCTATGATGATTCCTTTATCAAGTTATAGACAAGCCCTTTTAAAAATAATTTTCAGTACTTTTGTATTGTAAGTATGGGTTTTGTTGATTTTTTTCTACATCTATTGAGATGACCTTGCAATTTAAAAATTTTTATTCTATTAATGTTATATATCATATTCATTGATTTTTCAGGTATTAAACCACCTTGCATTTCTGGAATAATCTCTTTTACTCATTCTGTATTAATCTTTTACCTATTGCTGGATTCAGTTTGTTCATATTTTGTGGAAGATTTTTCTTTCTATATTCTTAAGAGAAATTGGCCTGTAGTTTTCTAGTGATGTCCTTCTCTGGTTTTGGTATGAGGATAATGCTAGCCCTGAAGACTGTTTTCTCCACCATTTTTAAAGAAGAGTTTGTGAAATATTTTTAAAAAGTTCTTATTAATTCTTTAAATGTTGGGTAGAATGCATTAGTGAAACTATTTAAGACAGAGTTTTTCTTTTTGGGTAATGGTTTAGATCACTAATTCAATCTCTACTGTTATAAATATTTTCACATTTTTTTCATTTTTCCCTGAGTCAGTTTTGATAATTTTTTTGTTTTTCTAGAAATTTGTTCATTTTATGTAAATTACCTAATATTTGGTATATATTTGTCCATAGCATCCTTATAATCTAGTTTATTTCTGTAAAGTTGGCAGCACAGTGTATTTTTCATTCCTTATCTTGATTATTGGAATTTTCTATTTTTTCCTTGTTTGTCTAGCTAAATATGTGTCAATTTGGTTGAAATTTCCAAAGAACTAACTGTCTACTTCAATGATTTTTTTTTCTATTTTTTTATTCGCTATTTCACTAAATTCTTATTAGTTTGTTCTTCATTACAGTTAGTAAATGAAGATTAGTTAATTAATTTTAAAAAAGAAAAATGTGGCTTTATTTAATATTAGTGTTTGCAGCTATACTTTTCTCTCTAAGCACTGATTTAAATGCATTTTGTAGATCTGGTATATGGTGTCTTTACAATGATTGCTCTCCAAATATTCTCTAATTCCCTATGATTTTGTTCTTTGAGTCATTGGTTACTTAGGAATTATTTAATGCCATGTTTTTTGTAAATTTCCCAATTTTATTACTTACATTTATTTCTCATGTTATTATTTTATGATCAGAAAAATAGTTTTGTATAAATTTAATTCTTATCAATTTTAAATCTAGGGGACTCTCACAGTCTTTGAGATCTACCTGCATTCCTCTTTGTTGAGCTTGCACTTCACTTTTTATTAATGCTCTTCTTTCTTGTTTTACAAAAAAAATAAAATAGTATATAAATTTTAAAACTACTTGAGCTTGTTTTATGGCCTAGAATATTGTTTATGCTGTTAAATGTCCTACATAAACCCTTTACAAGTGTCACCTGGTCTAATTGGTTTATAGTGTTATTCAAATTTTCTATTTCTTCTTTATCTTCAGTCTACTTATTCTCTGTGTTAGTGATCATGATTTAGTAAAACTATTATTTTTGAGTTGTCTAATTATCCCTTTAATTGTGCCAGTGTTTGCTTCTTGAGATTTGCAGCTTTCTGGGCAAATATATAGTTATAATTTTTATAACTTTTTGAATGATTATCTCTTTAATAATTTAACATTTTCTTCTATATCTCTAATAATATGTTTTTGTCTGAAGTATATTTTCTCCATGACTATATTCACTCCAGCTTTCTTATGCTTCTTATATTCATTATGTGTCTTTTCCTTTTTAAAAAAATTTACTTTCAACACATTTATATCTTTGAATCTAAAGTGTGTATTTTGTAGATAGCATATTCTACAAAATGCTCTTTTGTAGATAGCAGACCTGGTTATTTTCCCTCAGTTGTAGTAGTCTTTGCCTTTATATTAGACTGGTTAATCCATTTAATTTAATGCTGTCGTTGATGTAGTTTAATTTTCATTGGCCGTTTTACTTTCTGCTTCCTATATGTCTCACATCATTTTTGTCAGTTCTTCCTTTGCTTTTCTCACTTGCTTAAATAAACATATTGTATTGTAATACTTAATGCCTTTAATAATCCTTTGCTATTTTTATGAGTTACTTTCTTAGTTATTGATGTAGGTCTGACCATATATTACAGTTTATCAGAATCTACTCCAGATCTAAACTAACTTGATTCTTAGAAGAAAGAGAAACATTATTTCTGCGAATTTTTCTGCTTTTCTTTTTGTGCTCTTTAATGTGATTGTATGTATATGTGTTATAGCTGCATATATCATAAATCCAACAATATACTGTTGTAATTATTGCTATATGTAATTTAAAGTCTTTTAAATTAAATAAAAAAGAGAGCATATGGATATTGAAAATGCATATTATATCAATATATTTTGGTACCAGGGATTAAACACAGGATTGCTTAACCACTGAGCTACATCCCCAGCCCTTCTTATATTTTATTTAGAGACGGGATCTCACTAAGCTTTTTAGGGCCTCACTAAGTAGTTATGGCTGGCTTTGAATTCACAATCCTCATGCCTCAGTCTCCCCAGACACTAGGGTTACAGGCGTGTACCACTACACCTGGCAATATTCTTATTCATTCTTTTGGTTTTATTTTTTCTATAGATCTGGTGTTGTTTTCTTATTCCAATAAACCATTGTTTCCACCTACTTTTATGTCAGAATATTTTGAGATCAACTGGCATAAAGGCACAAATACCAAAGATTTGGTAGTTAAACTAGTTTGAGAAAAACTTGTATGTCATTGAACTATTTTAATCATATACATATTATTTTATTCAATTGCTTTCAAAATTAGTTAAATAAAAGAAACCTGATGCTCTGTTTCCTATAATTACATAATTCCCTTTACTGGTATTCCTATTTTTCCATATTGATTCAAATACTTGTCTGCCATCACTTGCTTTCTGGTTGAAGAATTCCTTTATTATCTCTCTTAAAAAGAAAGTCTGCCATCAGTGTATTCTCACAGTTTTCTGTATATTTTCACATGAGGAGAGCCTTTGTTATTGGTGTTGTTCATTTTGGAAGGCTAAACGTGTCATTTCACTGGCTCTGACCTCCATGATTTCTGGTTAGAAGTCAGCTCTCTTATTAGTGAATTCCTTATATGTGATAACTCATTTTTTCTTGCTACTTACAAAAATTTCTCTTTCTTTTTGTCTGTTAGCATTTTCACTGCGATGTGATGGATTTAGATCTCCTTAAACTTATTTTACTTAGAGTTTGTTGAACTTCATTAGTTTGGGGAAATTTTCTGACATTACATTTATTTTCATATTTTTATGCTATTTTCTCCTTCTCCTCTCTGGTACTAAATTTACATGGGCATGTTTAATGATGTCTCACATTTCTCTGAGGTTGTTTATTTTTCTCTGCTTTCAGACTGTATAATCTATCAATCTACCTTCAAGTTTGTTGTTACTTTATTCTGCCAGTTCAAATTTGTTATCGAATCCATCTGGTGATTTTTTTCATTCTAATTATCGTACTTTATAGAGTTAACATTAGTTTTTCTTTTATAATTTCTATATATTTATTGATAGTTTTAACTATGACATGACCAACTTACCTTCTCTTACTTAGTGAAGTATGGCTTCCCTAGTTCTTTGAAGATATTTATCATTGCTTCTGTGAAGTCTTTGTATGCCAAGTCCATCCTGTGAATCCTGCTATTGGACATTTCTGTTGCCTTTTATTTCTGAGTGTGGGGGGGTCACACTTCTCTACTGCTTCAAGAAATAATAATTGCATACATTTCTGTCCCCTACGCTTTTTTTTCCATTCAAGAAAAATGTTTAACTCTGTGCTTATCATTTTGGTGAAAGTATATGACAGGAGACAAAGAAAAAAAGGAGCCTAAAGTCTTTGGATTTTTTGTTCCAAAAGTTTTAAATTCCTTTTGTTATTTTGAGAGACTTTTTAAAATTATTAGTTGTTCAAAACATTACAAAGCTCTTGACATATCATATTTCATACATTTGATTCAAGTGGATTATGAACTCCCATTTTTACCCCATATACAGATTACAGAATCACATCGGTTACACATCCACGTTTTTACATACTGCCATACTAGTGTCTGTTGTATTCTGCTGCCCTTCCTATCCTCTACTATCCCCCTCCCCTCCCATCTTTTTGAGAGACTTTTTAAAAAAATGGTTGGGAGAAGAAGAAAAGAGGAAGTGGTATCCCATGTCTATTTATAACCATGATAGCAAAGGAATCATATGTATGAGAGGAAAAAGAGAGAAAGAGTGAAAAAAAGGAAAATTGGAGGGTCTTTGAAAAAGTGGGACTGGAGACCTGATTCCACAACAGGATATTCCAAGGGTGGAGGAAGGAGGCAAACAACAAAAACAAATACAAATGAAGCAACAGTGATTGTAAAGTGTGTCAATATGTAGATGTAGGTAGGCAGAGTCCTAGGAAGATACGCAGTTTCCTTTGCCACATAGTGAGGTAGAAGCTGCCCAAAGATGTGTATTCTTCATTCTGCCCTTGTCAGAGTGGAAAGATGACAACAGATTTGAAGGAGGCTTGTGGACCTGAACATGAAATCAGAGTATTCTTGCTTGTACAAAAGATCACTCAAGAGCAGAAGCAGAAGAGTATCTTAGCTCTAGATGAACCCTTAAAACCTAGGAGCAACAGCAGCATTCCTAAAGAACGAGGACCTTGAATAAAACATAAGGTGTAATATAAATAAAGGAAAAATTATCTTGCTTACACACAAATAATCAGAAAAACACTTTGAAGCACAGTAATGAGAGGTAAATGATTCTACCTATATTAAAATATATCACATATCCTTTATATTTAAAGCAATGTAGCATTGGCATAAGATTAGACAGGCACATTGATGGTACAGGAAAAAAAAATTACAAAATATATATCTATATATTTAGAAATCTATTTAGAATTCCTGTATATAGAAATCTAGCATGCAATAAGGCAACTTCTGTATCGGTGGGTAAAATTATAGATTTTGTGATAGGTGGTTTTGAGATAAGTAAATGTTTATATTAAATATATCATGTTGGATCCATTCCTCATATTACCAGGATAAATTCCAAATGGATTAGTTATTTAAATGTAAAAAAATAACATGAAACCATATAAGAAAACTGGTAATGGTTGAATTCCTCCAAATTCAGAGAAAAGCAAAATTCTTTAGTAATTATGAAAAATAAAAGTTCTGTATGCACCATGAAAAAATTGACAAGTGGAGACTGTGTTTTCAGCAGACCACACTGAAAGTTAACTTACATAAAACATAAAGAACTTTGAAAAATAAGAAAGAAACCAACTAGCAATTCAGTTATTTTTTAAAAGGGCAAAAAATAAACCACAAACAGATCACCAAAATTGAGGTGAAAATTTCCCTTACAGATAAAATATAATAGTTTTCTCATATTAATACAACATATCAATTAAAGGTACAATTTTTTTAAAACTTCTGGTGAGGAATCATGCCCAGTATCTCATCATAGTTTCAACACACTTCTTCTATAGCCCCTGATATAATATGACCTTTGTTACAGTTTGTCATGATGGAAATTTATGGTAGTTACTCCCTGCAAACACTGTTCACCTCTCCATGGCAAAATTGTGTTGTTTTTTCACTCTTGTGTTCCTATCCTGTATTTACGGGAACTGTGCCTTTGATTGCAAACCTAATTCACATACTTAGCGTGATGATAAACGCACACCTAGGAAACCAGCGTTTTCTATTTTACCTGCCCTTCTGTTGAGAACCATTGGAGTGGAGTGGAGTGGAGTGGGCAATTACAGAACTTTGGGGTCACAGTATTTAGGTTCAGTTCCTGTGTCTACAACTTGCAGTGCTATGACAAGGCAGGATATTTCTTAGGTTGCAATTTTATTTATATCATTTTAAAATGAGATGAAAACCAATCAGTACAGTTTGGGGGAAGAACAAATTATTTATTAAATGCAAAAATCTCACAGTAGTGTCAGCTTGTAGGTTTCAGTGCTATATAAATATTTTACATTATTATTAACCAGGGAAATGGCATATATTTCCAACCCAAAGGAATTAGGAAACAATCGTAAAAGGGAATATGTTATGCCTGGTGGGGGTGAGGTCAGGGGCTCTGATCTTTCTATTTTTACTTGTTTACTTCCTATAATAAGTTGTGACAACAATTATTGTTGCATATTGGAGCAGTTGATTTTGTACATTTCTTCCTACTTGGTGTCTAGACAGCACCGAGTTCTCCACTGCTTCCTTGCTTATCTCATGAGTGTGGAATGTCAAGCCAGGTGCTATTTTTGAAAGACTGGCTTACAGACCTTCCAAAATTGTGTATCTGAATAAATCAAAGAATTGTTGAAATAATTGGGATCACGTACTCCCGCTTGGCATCTGTCACCTTGCTACAGAATAAGAACTGCGGAATACCACTCTTTCATTGCATTTTGGAGGTGTAGATGCTGGTCCTTGTGGTCTTCCAAAGAATGACTAGAGAATATGGCTTCAACTTCCTAAGATTTCTGCCATATCCATAGGATTCATTGTAATCATAATAGTAATAATACTGCTTTACATGAAAGACTGACATTTTCTTAATTATATACAGAGCATGATTAGAGGAATAGTTAGAAAACTTTCTTAGGTTTATTAATCTGTGACATAAAATAAAAGCAATGCTTATTAGGAAAATAGTTTCTGTATGAGCCTTGTGCCCTCCTATCATCCATAAGCAGCTTCTCTATAGAAATTCTGGAGCTACCTGCTGACCGGACCAACTTATGAGTGGCAGCTCTAACAATGTGTAAGTTAAGAGTTTGTTGAAGCCCTCAAGGAACTTGAATGGAACTCATCTCTATTCATATCTAATATTCTTTTTGTACAGTAACCTTTACTCAAAGTTACAAGTATCCACTTGTTTTAAAAACAATGAGTGGGAATCATTCATTTTATTTTTAACAAATGAAAGAAATCCATAAGCCATAGTATATTTAGGAAATAGAAGAGACAGTACTGAAATACCCTCTCTTACCCATCTTTTAATACCTCGGTCCGAGTGGGATAGCATTACCTTAAAATGTTTGTATTACTAAATTAGTAAATAGGGTAATTGTGACCTAACTTCATGACTGTAGATTGCGGGGGCAGGACCAGCACCATGTATGAGGGAGGGGAATGAAACTGGGCCAGGTATGGGGAGTTGACTAAGCAGAGAAATGAATTTGGTGACGGAAGCTCTTGTCCTTAGGACACAGGGCTCTAGACAAGAGTAGAGTAATGATCAAGTCAGGAAACCAGTGACTGGGGAAATAAGAGCCAGTGTTAGAATGACTTGCAATATGGAAAGAAAATTGAAGCAGCCCTTTCTAGTGAGACCTCCCATTGAGAAAAGGCTGACTCAATACTAGCCTGCTAAACTATCAGACATCTCTTTGTAGTTCCCTTTCTAGGGACAAAAAGGGCCAGAATCTGGAATTGGGCCAGGGCTTGGGAAGAAGGAAGAGATCAAGTGAAGCTTGTTTCAAAGTTGGATACATCAAAGGAGCAAGAATCCGGGGAAGCCTTGACAGAAATGTACTTCCCTGGTTGCCTGTGTTCCTTCCAGAGCTACCAGTCTGCAGTCTGTCCTGGGGGATGGAAAGGAGAGGTGCCTGGCCTGCATTCTAGTTCAACCACTGACTACTTGTCCCATATTACCTGATTTCCTTCACCACTCTCACTAACAGCATTATCTAGGCAATGCTGAAGATAATAACGACTCCAGAGGTTTAGGTTAGAAATCTAAGTAGAAAGACTGGAATAGTGTACATGTTTAAAAATTAATACCATCTTTGCACGCATAATCTGAAAATTCAAAATCCAAAGTCCCCCAAATCCAAAACTTTTTGAGTATCAGTGCTCAACCAGTAAAATCTATGCAAATATCCAAACATACAAAAAGGCCTCTAAAATCTGAAACAGTTCTCATGCCAAGCATTTCAAATGACAGATATTCAACCTGCTACTTTGAATTTACTTGGTGGAAAGGCATGAATCGCTTTATTTTTTTTTTCCTTTTTCCATCCAAGTGACTCAACAAGGTAAAATATGCCCTTATAATTTGGCAATCAGTATTTTATTTTATTTTTTTTAAAGAGAGAGAGAGAGAGAGAGAGAGAGAGAGAGAGGGGGAGAATTTTTTAATATTTATTTTTTAGTTCTCGGTGGACACAACATCCTCGTTTGTATGTGGTGCTGAGGATCGAACCCGGGCCGCACGCACGCCAGGCGAGCGCGCTACTGCTTGAGCCACATCCCCAGCCCCAATCAGTATTTTATTAAAATTAAAAACAAGCCTCAGAAATGTGTGAAGAAATATTCACATAATATATATATATACAAAATATTCACTTCATTGTTGATTATAATTAGAGAAAACTAGAACCAATTTAGCATTAATTAATAGGGGTAGGATTAAATAAATTATAATATAAAGGTAATAACACACAATCTCTAATATGAACCAAATAGTTCTCTATGAATTTTAAAATATGGCCAAGGTATATTTATAATGTAATTCCTTGTACAAGAAGGTTATATAATGGAAGAGTACAAAATACTTCTTATTTTAATCATAGTTCATTTAGGGAGTGGTATATATATGTCAAGGGATAGAGAATTTAAAGAGTTAATTTTCACTTTGTACTTTAGTTTTCAAATTATAATCCTGAACATTTATTACTTTAACAATTTAAAAATAGTTGTTAAAAAGTAGTTCACTAGCTTTTTTAATCCACAGATATTTTTTAAATGAAGAGAAATAATTTGGGTTGGCTTGGGACATTAATACAATGATATTTCTCTCTAGTACACATTTTACTTTTTTTTTTTAAATATTTGAAATATTTAAGGTACATAGAAAAGTACAGAAAAAAAAATCCACATGTTACCCCAAACCTAATTTACTATCTTAAAAATTACCATGTAATACGTACAAGTCTTAAAATTCTCATTCATTTGTAGATAAACAGACAAATAAAATAATATTGATATGTTAAGTGTTCTGCTTTTATCTTGTTCCTGTGCTATTTTGATTTCTCTCTGTAATCATTACACTGAAGTAGTTTACATCCTCCTCAACCATGTGTTTTTTCCATTTAACTCTTTTAACACCTCTTTAGGGTAGATAATACTATCATTGTGTATTTACATATAGAGAAATTCAGGCTTAGAAAAACATATGCTATTCATATGGCTAGTAAATTAGTTTGAAAGTGAACCCAGGGCAATCTGATTAAGCATTAAGGTGGATTCCATTAAAAAGTGATTTAAAAATACTGTGAGTAAATTTATCCTATGTCAATCTCACTGTTATGGTTTAAATCACATCGTACAAAAAAAATACATTTGAATAAGATTTAGTACCTATGACTGTACCTTTATTTGGGAGTAGGGTCTTTGCTGACATAGTGTAGTTAAGATGACTAGGAGGAGTCCTAATTATGACTGAAGAGGTGAAGAGACATAGACACACCCAAAGGGGAGAAAGCCACAGGAAGATGGGATCAGGATTAGAATTACGTAAGATGTGATGGAATGATACCAGTGGTTGCCCACAACACCAGAAACTAAGACAATTGCACAGGACAGATTATGCCCAGAGTTTCAGAGAAAAAGTGACCCTGCCAGTACCTGGGTTTTGTATTTCTAGCTTCCAGAAATACAAGATGGTAAGTCACAGGTAATTTTAAACCAACCCAATTTGGGGCACTTTGTTATAGCAGCCCTTGGAAACCAATGTCCTTACTCATTCAACAGATGTGTTGAGCGATTTAGACAAATGGGTAGTCATAAGCATTTTTTTAAAACAATTTTATTGATTATATTATAATTAACAAATTTCCTACCTGCAGATTCTGATTCTGTTACTAATTTAGATTTAGCACAAGTTTTAAGCTCTCTTTCAGCTTCCTCATCTGTAAAATGATTCTAATTATAAAACCTACTTCATTGAATGTATGTAATAATGGCATGAATTAACATGTGGAAAGCATTTGGATGAACATAACAGTATCATGTTGAGAACATATCAAATACTTACTGTATAGAGAAATATTTCTAATGTAAATAATGAATGAGATTTAAGCAACTCTGAAAGTTTTGCCCTGGGGACAAAAGTATCTGAATTATCATAATGAAAATTAGACAATATTTAGAAAATGAATGAAAATGATTTTGTGACCTATCAAAGGACCTAATAAAGCTGAAGAAAAGAACCTAGAAGTAAATTTACAGCCTTAATTTTTCTGTCATTTGCAACAATATAGTTACACTTGGGGGATATTATGCTAAATAAAATAAGCTTTGCAACAATGTAGATAAACCTAGAGGGTATAATGCTAAGTGAAATAAGACAGGCACAAAAGACCAATACCACATGATCTCACTTATATGTGGAACCTAAAAAGTAAATTTTCCAGCAGAGAGTAAAATGGTGTTTACCAGAGTCTGGTAGGTGGCAGAGGAATGGGGGTCAGAGAAAGGGGAAATGTTAGGCAAAGGAGCAAAGTTTCAATTAGAATATCTATTCTAGTGATTTAGGAATCTATTGTACAGCATGCTGACTATAAGCAAAAATATCATACACTTAGTAATGTATATTTCATAGTTGCTGAAAGAATAGATTTTAATTGTTCTTATATGGGTATTCTCTGACATGCTTATCATTTAGGTAACTAGCCTGACTTAATCATTCCATAGTACATACATGTACATTGATTCCATTGCCCACCCCCATAAATGTACACAATTGCAATTTTCTAATTAATAATAAAAGTAAATTAAAAACTTTAACATCAAATATTCTATGCACAAACTTTTGTTAATGTTAAAAATACTGAACATTCCTAATTAAACAGACTTCATCTCTCATTGCACAAAATCAGGTTCATTTATTCTTTCAAAATTGAACTTTGAAACAAAGTTTTAATTTATTTAAAATCTCAGGAAAATTCACAACCAGACCAAAGACCTAAGACAAATTTAGCAAGATATATATATTCTAACAAAGGTTAAATTACTATTAAGCACTCAAGACATGAATGTAACTGCAAGGCTTTACTAAAGAGTTCAATATCACTTTAAACTCATTTTATTCTTTAAAACTTAGTTTTAAAACAATTAGGAGTGTTATGTTTTCAGTATCCCACACAAAGGCAGCACCTGGCTTTATCTCTTAGGGATATTAACCATACTTAGAAAACTGTTCAGAGCAAGTGATGACTTACTTGGTGTTGCTTCGACAGGTCTGAATAGATTGCAGACCATCCACTATTATCACTAAATAATAGAGGTCAACCTATTCCTACTTCACATCATCAGATCTTGAGCAACGTGTGTCCTGCCATCACTCACCACCAGACGTAGACAGAGTAAGATGAACACCATCCATTCTCCCTGCCATCTTCATCCATCACTGCCTTGGGGAATTTCACAGAGCCTAAGGAGGCACTGCAAGGAGTGCAGAAAATGAACCCAGAATGAGAACTTAGGAGATATGTGTGCTTGTCCCAACTATGTTATAAAAATAATAGAATTTTAGAATGTTAGCGTGAGAGGAACCTCATAGATCATCCTGCCCATGCCATCATTTTAAAGATGAGATTCAGAGTGAGCAAGGGACTTAACCAATGCCATTTTCAAACCATCATCAATTATTTATTGAGAAACAGATGGGTTGGAGTGAGAGGTGTCCTCACATACAAATCCTGGACTCAGAATCTTGGACTCATCCCAGATCAATATGACCATCTGGGACAATTCCAACCTTTTGTCAGTGTTCTTGATTTTCAGCTCAGTAAGTAGGGTTCCTCTGATCCCCAGCCTGCCCTAACATTTATTGTGGAACAAAACTAAATAGAGGCAATTTCCTTACTTCATTTGCTTCTGGTCATGCTTCCTGTCTTAACATCTTTCTGTTTTATTTAGTCTATGTTATAGAGAACCCTTTTCATCAGCCCCTCTTCAGAAGTCATAGGAAGCATTAGATCTAAATGTCAATTTTACCTTGTTCTGTAAAACATTAGACAAATACAAGAGGGTTCAGGAATTGTTTGTCCATTGGCAGACTGTTGCTTTGCCTCCTCAGCCATTGCACCAACATGTGTGTGTGTGTGTGTGTGTGTGTGTGTGTGTGTGTGTATATATATATATATATATATATATATATATATATATATATATATATATATATATATCAAGTATGGATAATGTGGAGACAGATGATATATGGGGAAGATACATGAAGTTCTGTTGTAGTCATCGATTTTAATGCTGTGACCAAAAGACCCAACAAGAACAAATTGAGAAGAGAAAAAATGTATTTGGGGGCTCACAGTTTCCAAAGTCTCAGTCCATAGAAGATGTTATGGTTTGGATGTTTGGATTATGTCTCACAATGAGCTCTCTCACATGTAAACCATAACAAGTACCCAGGCAGAGACAGTAGCAATTTGGTAAACAACCTAAAAAGGAGATACTGGAGAGGAAATGGAGTTGAAGACAAACTTCCAATTTTATAATCTGAACAAAAGCCAATCCTGACCAAATTCCTTTTATAGCGATAAAACCAACCAATCAACAAACTAAGAGAAACCACAAGTCCTAGATCTGGATGTCATAAGCTACTTCTTTTGTTGGGGGGTGGGAGGGGGTGTGCCGGGGATGAACTCAGGGACACTCAACCACTGAGCCACATCCCCAACGCTATTTTGTATTTCTTTTAGAGACAGAAAGTATCTCTGAGTTGCTTTGTGTGTCACCATTGCTGAGGCTGGCTTTGAGCTGACACATCAGAGTCCTTCTAAAAAAGAAGGGTAAATGTAATGGACTAATATAGTATGCATCACTAAATGAATACCAGGACTGTCTACTCAAATAAGGCTCAAACATACCTTGTCTATTCCTTCTGAACAGTGGTTAGGGCTCTTTGCTCAGTAAATGGTCACAATCCATTGTGAACAGAAGCTATGAGAAAACACTGTGGTTCAAATATTGACAAATACAACTGTAATTCAATAGATATTATTAGAATTGTGTACAGAATATTATTTTTAGTGATAAAATGCAGTTTGCAATCATACAGTGTTCTTTCTTTGGGGGAGATAACTGAATGATATTAATGCAATTCATAGCTTCACAAAAGAAGCAAGTACAAGGTTATTCTAGGAAAAGGTACATAGCACTGTGCCATAGGTCAGTCCCCACGAAGCCCACTTTTAGAATTGTATGATCCTTGAGGTAGAGAGTTGGACATTAATTCAATCACCTCACTGTGCACCAGGCATTGGAGAAGAGTTGCCCTCTGGGAAGGAATGTGACCCAGAGGGAGGTAGAGATGACTTTGCAGGGCCGAAGTCAAATAGGAATTCACCTGAGAGGGATCAGCCACCAACTGTTGTCCACTGCAGCGATGAGGATCTGTGCAAAGGAGTGTGACTTGCACTGCGGGATACACTGTATCCTGGGTCCACTAACTGTTCTCTACAGATTCTCACCTTTCTCCAACTCACACAAAAAGGGGGTGAGATTTATAGGAGCTGTCCTGGTTGTGTTATGCAGACCTGCTGCTGAGTGGGTGCTGTTCTTTCCATAGAACTTTCTATGATCTTCAAGGGCTGATGTGCAGATTAGATTCAGAAACAAGTAAACACAGGAAAAGCCTTTCAGAGACCACCAAATAAGCTTATTTTCAAAATTACCATTCTTTGTTACTTCCTTTCTGTCTCCCACCAACCAAATTATTTCCATTTCAGGGTATCATGATTTTCACCTAATGACTGGGATATTTGGGTGAGAAAAGACTTTGCTCTCTTTATGTATATATTCACCTGTGTAATGTAATGGCCATCAAATTGATCCTGATAGAATTCATAACACTACTCTTCAGGGCTAAAAATTTCCCAACCAAATAGTCTTATTTCCTTGGTTTTTAGAAAAAGCTCTTTCATCAATTTTCTTCTAGGAAAAAGAAAGTAAGAAAATGTACTTTAAAGTGCCTAAAAAATTGTTTTCTTTGTGTAAAAGCTTAGTGTTCCAAGGTTAAAAGACTATGTAAGAATGTATCTTTTCTTAAAGAAAGTTCAAAAGCTTAAAAATGTAAAAAAAAAAAAAAAAAGAGAACTCATTCAGGTGTGCTCAAGTATACTTGACTACTTGATGATAAATTCTGGCCCAGAAGCTGTCTTCATCGAACTCTTCATTTTTACCTAATCTCATTCCAAATGTAGGATGAACTCATTTCCTGTTCCTTCTCCACCTGGGAGGATTGGGACAAGAAAAGGAGAGAAATAAACTTGGACATACTTGACAAAGCAAACCCAAATTATATAATAATAATAATAATGGAGCTAAGATGAAAAAATGATAATGTCCCATGAATTAAAAGGCAGAGAGAATTAACTTATGTATACCTGAAATCCAAAAGGATAGAGGAAGAAGGGTGGGAAGAGAAAAAAGGATGAGCTTTATAACAGCACAAAAAAAATCACAGCATTCATTAGTGTAATGTTAGTTACAGGGTCAAGGTATCCATAGGTGGGATGTGGAGCAAGCAGTAACCAATAGGAAAGAACAAATTTTGAAGAAAAAACATGCAGAAATTTTTAAAAAGTTACCAAAAGTGAATTATTACATAGGGTCTTGATTTTCTTTTTTCTAATTTTCTTACTTTTCTTTCTTAAAATTGTCCGTTTTTAATTATTTTTAAAATTATAAATTTTTCCTTATACATTGAAAATGAGTTTCATTTCAAATGTTTAAAGAGAAATAATGAACAGTAATGCCCGATTCCTCTTATTTATTGTTCTTTGAGGCTCAAGCAGAGAGAGACCTGTCCTTCAAAGTTCTGCATCAGGTAGCAATAGGTGGGATGTGGAGCAAGCAGTAACCAAGAACATAACCACGGGGGTCTGTGCCGGTGAGTTTCTACCTTGTCCTTGTAGCTGAGTTTGAATGGTTTCCTTGATGTTTCTGTGTAGTTCTGAGTTAGAGTGGAACACAGAAGACATCTGCTCAAGAGGTGGAAGGGAGAAGTGAGACCTCACTCTTTCCAGGCGCCTAAGGTCTGTGCAGAGCAATTAGTTCTTTAACAGCACCCCCATATGGTGCTCATCTCTTTGCTACCCCTGCTGGCAGGGCAGCAGCTGGACTGCAGTTTCTCTAGCTCACACAGATCTCTCCCTCCAGATTTCCTGATCCTAGGCCAGGTCAGTATTCAGTACACCCCAGTCATTATGCTGGAAGCTTAAAGGAGTGAGCAACTAATGCAAGTTCCAGCTGGTTCTCACAGCTTAGCCTCACTGGTTCCAATGTATCTTTGCTTCCCCCAGTTTACGTCTATCTTCTCTTCCCAAGTGCTTGCCATGTGAACTTAGGCTTCAGAACCAGATGCACAAACAAAAGTATGTAACCAACTATCAGTCCTATGTAATAACCTGAAGTTACTGGAGTTTTGTTTTTCTCCTTTGGACACAATGTCCTGGAGATGTCTCCCAGCATTTACTACCACCTGGGACCTCCTGTCTTTACAAACTCCTTTAAGAAGATGTTTCCTCATGCCTCGCTTACTTAGAGGGTCAGCTCAAATACTGGCAGATTGAAACATTTCCATTGACTACAGGATCAAAAGTCAACAAGAGAGCTAGATAGCAAAGGCCATGCTGAAGTCTCATTCTTTCTCCTGTGAAAATGTCAATGTCCCCTAGAGGTATAGATTCACTTTATTCTTTTATTAGTGTTTGAACTATAGTGGGATAATAATAGTCTGCTATTTAAGGCGGTCTAATATGAAAATCTTTCTGTGGCATAGTTTCTCTGTGATAGGACCTTATGAGCATCTTCATTAATTATCAAAATAACATTTATAATTATCATTTGACTAGCATTTGGAAAGCAGAATAGGTAAATGGAATCCATATCAAGGTAAACCCAGGAACAAGGTGGGCATAGTAGCGATGGGAAGGTTTTGGTTTTTCTTTTTGTGCCAATCTTCTCTCTCTCTCTCTCTCTCTCTCTCTCTCTCTCTCTCACCTGATTTCACAATGCTCTTTAGTTGAGAGACTGAGATCTAGAACACTAGAACATAATATTCTATCAGAGTATACAAACCTGTGTATATATCTATAGTTCATTATCATACAAATAGACATTGAATCATAATGTATTCACATACTGAAATGTCCTTCCAGCACCTTTTCCAAGTGTTATAATCATTTAACTGATACTTGATCCTTCCCAGGTCCCTACAAGGTGAAGCAGTCTATTCCATTTGGGCCATATCTGATAATTAAGTTTTCCCAACTGAGCCAAAAAGTGAAATTATAATCCATTAATCCTGTTTTTTTTTCCCATTCAAGCTTTATTCAGAAGAAGTTTTGATTTTGGTTGCACAGCACAGAGTTAAGAATTATGCTTTTGTGTAAGAGCCATCAGTTGGAAAGCAATAGGTGAAAACATGTGCTATTATTGTTACTTTATATTTTAAAAATCAAATATTCCAGATCAGCTATTAGGTCAACGGATTGAATAATTTATTTAAAAGACACTTAAACTTCTCCCTATAATTAAATTCTTAGAAAAATTTATCCAGGTGTCAGTTTTTCCTACTTAGTTGAAAAGTGTTTTAGAAGCTTTTTTTTCAGAAATATGTTATTACTTTCTCAAAGAAAGGGCATGAATAAAATTTTTATAAGTAGATCACTAAATCCAGTTAAATATGAACCCTAACATTTTTAAATTTCTTTGATTTATCTTATGAAAATATAATTTACATTTAACTACTTATGACTATTTTTATTTATAAATATACATATATATAGGTATATGTAATTAAATAATTCTTTGAATACTTTATTCTTCATCATGAATAGCCTATCAAATCACATGTATTTACTTAGCAACCCATGGTTCTTTACTGGACAATGTGTTAATCAATAAAAGATTCTGATATTATGTATTTCATTATATTATATCTTTTTTAAAGTATATCTTATATTCTCTGGGTTCATCTGTGCATCAGAAATTATTATCCTGGAAGATGGTATTTTTTTTAATGTATTACCTCATTTCAAGTTATTTGTCCTCATAATCACACTCTAATGTTATTAGTCCCAGGGTATGAGTTCAGAAACTGAACAACTGAAGCACAGAGAGCCCAGGCCATCAGCCCAAGGCCTCACAAACCCAGGCTGTTGGAGTGAGCTTGGTTTGGCTCCTCCCACTCTGCCTTCAGCCTGACTGGAGTGAAGTTCATCTCTACAACAGCCCTCACTGTTGTTCTTACAGGGTTCTCACATTGATGGTATGCTCTTGGCTTTCCTGAAGTCCTTGTAGACAAGTATGGCACTGACTTTGAACTCTGACCTACAAGTGGGAGTCAGTATTCCCAGGTGTAGTCTCTGGAAATAAGAGTCATTTCTTTCTTAGGATTCAGAAGACTGTCCAGAGCCCTTGACCTAACATGAGAAGGGGGCCGATCTGTTTGTGGAATGAAGGGAGGTTCCATATGCTCTTGGCTGCTTCTGGTTGCTCAGTGTTCTCATGCCCCACCCCTCCCCACCAGTCCTGCATCTTAGCTATTATTTTCTCCTCACCATCCTCTGGCAAATTAAATCCTTCTGGCCAGGTTCTAATGAATTCTTAATCAGTCTGCTGTACTTCCTTCCCAGATCTTGAGGGTTTCCAGTCTGCCCTGCTATATCCCTGCTCCAGAAAGCCACCAGAATGAACTCTATAGTAATCCATAGGCCACTTCCTGCTAAAGGAAAGTTCTTTCCCCTCCTCCTACCCCTAGAATTGGCTGTGTGTAACTTGTTAGACAAACTACATTTTTTTTTTTTTATTTAGCACCACCGAGTTTTAATATTCTGGCTTTAGCTCAAACCCTCTTAAAATCATCTGCATGAAAATCTGCCAATATATTCTATACAGAATCCACACTAAACTTGACAAATATTCTCTATTTTTTCCCTGAAGCTACTGAAATAAAGCACCATAAACTTGGAAATACAACAGAAAAGTATTTTCTCACAGTTCTGAAGGCTATAAAACCAAAATCTGTATCACTGCATTGAAATCAGTATCAGTATGTCAGAAGGGCCACACTCTATCGATTTAGGAGTCTGGTCTTTGCCTCTTTCAGCCCTTTGGTGTCTACTACCATCCCTTGGCATGTACCTTCATCCGTCTTCGGTGGTCACATTGCCTTCTCTTCAAATCTTCATCTGCTTCTTTCTTTTAAGAACACTTGTGATTCCAATTAGGGTCCTTCTGTAAAATCCAGAATAATCTGCTCATCTGAATTTCCTTATTTAATCATACCTGCAATCTTTGCCATATGAGATAACACTCTGGGGATTAGGGCATGGATATATTTTTTAATTATTATTAATTAATTAATTAGTTAATTTTAATTAGGTATATAGGACAGCAGAATGCATTTTGATTCATTGAACACAATTTCAGCACAACTTTTCATTTCTCTGGTTGTACGTGATATAGCATTGCACCGTATGTGCAGTCATACATATACCTAGGGTAATGATGTCCATCTCATTCCACTATCTTACCTGCTCCCATTCCCCATCCCTATCACTCCCTCCCTTTTGCTCCATTAAAGTTCCTCCATTTTTTACATACCCCCCCCCCCCACATTATGGATCAGCATCTACTTATCAAACAGAACATATTTCTTTGGAAGCTTTATTTAGCATACTCCAATTATCTACTGCTGAGAAACATATTATCCCTAAACTTAGCAACTTAAAACAATAATATTCTATAGTATTTCACAGTTTCTGTGGACTAGGAGTCTTAAGTGTGACTTATCTGTGTCCTCAGGTTCAGTGTCTCACAAAGTCATAGTCATCATGACATGAGATTTTGAAGGACCCACTTCTTTTTGGCTCACTCACATGGCTGCTGCCATGTTCAGTTCTTCATGGCTGAAGACTTGGTTCTTCATGAGCTGTTTGGTTGGCTATAAGTCTCTCTCAGCTCATTGATATACAGACCACTTGTCAAGCATCATACATTATGGTGATTTGGATCATCATTGATTGAAAGGGCAAGAGAGAGTGCCAGCAAAAGGATACTAGCCAAACAAAAGACAGTCTTTTAGCTGAACCAAGGAAATCACAATCATCATTTTTGCCTTGTTCTATTTGTAAAGATTTATTAGACATGCATTATACTCAAGGAGAGGGGACCACACAGAGGCATGGATTCTTGAGAACAGGGATTACTGAAGCTATGTTGGAAACTGCCTACTGTAGCTTCCAGACATTGTATGCTCTTCCATGACTGTCTGTTTTAGCCTTTGTAATCTCATGTGGACCCAGAGCCATCTGCCTGGAGAACTCTTCCATAGGTTTATACCCTACCTCATCTCTACAGTGAAGATTTTGTCCAAATAAGATTAGGAATGCTACAACTTTTATATGATAGAAACTTTACATCACCAGGAGTTATCCATCAATTTGACTCTCCCACTAAACTGGGGGTTTACTGAGGTTAGGGATCTATCATATTCCCTCTATATTCCCAGTGCTTCCCAGGTACAGTGCAGTGAATAGTATTAGCACTCAATAAATGATGCTTTGAATATCAGTTATTTTCACAATAGCATAATTTTGTGCTTATTTGATTGAAATGTGATCATCGAACTTCATGTATCCATACATTGCCTTACAGAATTTGACATAATCCCTTATGCTGTAGCAATGTTTCTTTAACTTTATTGTACAAATAAATCCTTTGGGTATTCTGTGAAAATGTAAATTCTTATTCTCCAGGGCTGGGATGGAACTTATGATTTTGAATTTAGAACATATTTTAAGCTGATACCCAGGCTGTTTGTTCCAGGAACACATTGCAAGTAGTAAAACAAAGAAATGAGAGGAAAAATAATATTGAAGAATTTATAGGAGAAAATCTGGGTTCAAAGCAAGAGAATTTTCCAATAATAAGATTTGTATAAAAGTAGTGTGTGTGTGTGTGTGTGTGTGTGTGTGTATGTGTGAACTAATTGATGAGTTCATTATTTCTGAATTCAGTTGGATATTTGTTGGGAAATCCAATTGTTGGAGACTGTGTAGAAGAGACTTAAGAAACAAAATAAATTTGATTTCCTCACTTATGTGAAGGATGCTGTTATTCTTTCAAGGTCTTTTGTATATCCATGAGTAACCAGAAACCCCAGCAGTCTTAACTTGAATTTTTCACGATTTTACCTGTTGAAGTTCTGTATAATATTTAATTTATTTTAGAAATGTTCAGCTGCTTAGAACACACACTCACACACAATACACAATACTCTACACATGTGGTATCGGAAGTATTTCTCTGATTCTATGAGCTCTGATCAGAGAACCCGGGTCAAATTTAAAGAAAATGTATCCTAATGCACAGCTTTCCAATTTGATATATAGAGGTTGTTTACTATCTCAAACTTTTGATTACACTGCAGTGAAAACTCATGATCTACTAACAGTGTCCAGTTGCTAAATAGATCAGCACCCCTCTGAGAGAACAAACTGATTCCCAAATTCTATGGACTGTAGGACTCTGTGATTATGTGCATCATTCATGAGAGAACCCTTTGTCCTTCCTTCATTCCAAGACCTATTTGTTTCTATAGACAGTTCTAACAGACAACATCATATAATGGTAGGAATGACAGCTGGGAATCCAGAGATGTGATTGAAATTCATCTTTGGTGGGAAAAACCCATGTGGTTTTAGTCATGTTTCTTGTCCCTGTGGGCCTTGGTTTCCACATAAGAATATCATTCCCACATCAAGGGTTGGAAGACTTTTTTTTGGCAAAGGGCCAGATAGTAAATATTTTAGGCTTTGTGTGTCTCATATCCTCTATCACAACTCTTCAACTCTACCACAAATAATATGTAAACAAAAAAAAAGTGTTTATGTTTTCCAGCCAAATTTCCTTTGTAGAGATAAATGATGGACTAGATTTATCTATAGGCCATATGTTGCTAACCCCTGTTCCATAGAATCACTACGTACCTGTCCAACTGAGAAACTCTGTGACTTAAAACTGGATAGAATTTGGTAAATTTTCACTAAAATATTAATAGATTATACTGATTTGAAATGCTTATGTTTTTGAACAGGAACCAGTATGTTTACTCAGAGTGACATAGTTCTACTGATGAAGATTTTCAAGCCGTAGCAGAGGTATGGATGCAGGGGTCTTTTCTGGGTCCTAAAACTATACCATGTTAGAAGTCACCTGCTCTGTCTATATAAGGTCCATGAGGATACTCAGAGGGAATCCTTGGCCTTCAGAGGTCCCTGCTAAAGCCTTTCAGGGACTGCTCACTTGCAAGAACAGCTGAGAAGCCACAAGGGGAACAATGAGCCCTGTTGTTGGAACTGTAAATAATGGAGGACTACAATAGTTCTGCTCCATAGGGCCCCATACCAACTGCTATTCAATTGTAAATGTCTCCTTTCTCCTGATGTGCCTGAGGGCAGAGAGTCTTTGCTATATATTATGCTAAATATTTCTTGTGATCCAGCTGCAGCAAGAGAGGACCATGCAGGCTGCAAAACCAACCCTTTAACTTGATGTGCATATGCATCTTTTTCTTCATAACTCAAGGTGCTAAGACAATCTACACCTTCCCTTTGAGACACATGCATATTTTATAAGTATGGTGTGTGTGTGTGTGTGTGTGTGTGTATATATATATATATATACATAAATCTATATCTATATCTATACATACACACATACACACACACACACACACACACACATATATATATATATATATATGTATATATATATGTATGTATGTATTTATGTATGTGTATGGATGTAGTGTTCTTTGATTCCTTCAGTGGCACTTTCCTGAAGATGAGAGAGATTGACATATCATTTGTTTTTTTTTTCCTGCAGTGCAGTGTTTTTTCTCTTTCATTTGGTCTTGTTTTGCATTGTCTAATGCAGAGCCTTTCCCCTGAGAGGTTGGTAAATAGCCAGTGAGCAAATTCAGAGACACTTAAATTAATATCAATTTGTATCTTCTGCCAGGCGCTGGACTAGTTATTGCAATAACTGGTTCCTGACCAGTTATTGCATTAAGTCTTTTTCCTAGATGTGATCCTTTCATTTCCTGTTTCCTTGATTGTTTCCTGACTTGCTCCTGCTTTTTTGAACTTTAAGATCCTGAACTCTGAACAATGGTTTGGTCCCCTGGATACTGTTCACTTCCCACATTCATCGTTGAGCTTGATTTTCTGACTTTAGGATGCCTACTAGACTTTGGAAACATTTTCTTGATGGTCATAAGACAGAGCAGAATAGTTGTTCAAAAAGTTAAATTTTCAGAGCTTCAGAGCCTAAAGGGGCCAAGAAGTCACTAATGACAACCCTTTTAATTTCAAATGGAAGTGATGGTGCCTGAAGGGTAGGAGCCATTCAGATGCCATCCAGATTCTGGCTTCCTCCTGCTCCTCCCCATCCTCCTCCTGGGCATTTTGGGGAAGGCTTGAGTTTCTTCACATTCTCTCTTAATTGGTTCCATTCTTATATTCTGAGATGAGGGGCTTTGTTAGCATCATTCTCACACTCTTCAAAGTACTGTTATTTCAAGGACATTTTCTAAATATTCAGGTGAGGTACAAGAGGCAATTTCTTAATGCAGAATGATATAAGTCAGAAATGGAACACACAGTGAACATTCGGACATCTATGCTGCTTACTATCTTCAGTCCTTCAGTCCTAGTAGACTATTTATTTATCTTCCTTTTCAATAAGAAGCAACCTGAAGACATACTGCTTAGATGTCTTCTATTTCTATCACCAAGATTCCCTTAGAATCACCCCATCTAGGGCTTCTTCCAAACTACCTTAATTCACATTTACTCTTAGAGAGAAATTTAGATCTCATTTTGTTTCACCCTAAAAGTTTGAATGGAGAAGAGTATGAATTTGGATTTTGTTCAGTAGTTGCCTATTAAACCATTTTGATAAGTCAAGCCATCTAATATGGAGCAGAAGTAAAGCATTGCTTCAGTAAGTGAGGGAACTTGTGAGGTTAGGCAATATTTATTTGTCTGTTTCTCTCTCTCTCTTTTTCTTTCTCAAACCCAAACAACAGGCAGAGAATTTTGATTCAAACTGAAAATTTCCTTTATTTTTAACTCAGTGTTTTGAACATTTTCAAGAAATGTAGACATTGATTTGGGGATGTAGAAGGAGAATATCTCAGTTCTCCATCCTACAAGTGTAGATTGTGTTAAGTGCTATGTATTTAAACATCCTATATTTTCTTCTCCCTAAGTATTCCTCTAGCTTTTTCTGACAAAAAGTCAATTTAGGCAGAGGGCTGGGGAATTAGCTTAACCCATTTTACTTGCAGCTACAGCACAATGTTCTCTCCTGGGAAGCTATATTGTAGAGGGAACATTAGGCTGGGAGTCTCTATTCTTGGATTCCAAATCTGGCTCTGCAAATGGCTTAGCTGCATGACTTTGGTTAAATCTTCTACCTGTTTGGAATTCAGTTTCCTGGAGGAATACTTTGGCTGTGAGAAACAGAAAAATGGAACCAGACAAGCTTTATCAGAGGGAAGGTTATTCTCTCCTACAGCAAGGTATCCTGCCACTAGTGTCTTCCACTCTTGTTGGTATAGTTCAATAAGCTAGGGCTGGGCCCTGCAATTTTCCTGGTTTCTCCTAATTGTCTCAATCCTGAGAGCTGTATCTCTGGGTATTAGGTAAGGAAAAAGTTACGGACGCATCCCTCTGGCTCCATCCTTTCCATCAGCAAAAAGTAAAGCCATCTCAAAAGCTCCCACAAGACTTTCACTCTTTGGCAGGATCACTTGGACAATCCAGCTGTAAGGGATGAGGAGAAGTTACATACTCAGCTGTAAGAAAGGCAGAAAACGGGGATTGGGGGATTGTATTGTGTTAACTAATCCTCAGTGTCTACCACACCTTCTTTATATATAACAGACAAAAGTTGTATTTGAAATGATCTGTGAGACCTTTCCTGGCTCCAACTGTGTGCGCATATCTGAACAGGAAGAAAGAATTCAGTATGAAGTCTTACTCTTATGTGTTTAGGGACTCCTGGGTTTTGAGCATACCTTCCCCAGAAAAGCCTCCACAAAGATGCTGTATGCTGGTTGGGGGTGGAGTTAAAGAAAACATGACATATTTTTCATATGGTAGCACAGTGTCATTTCTGGAAGAAAAAAAGTAAGCCAGTATTCACAACATACTGCTGTTTTCAAAGCTTCAGGAAAGGAAAAGGAAAAAAATCATCTATTCAAATGGAAATACATTTAAGAAAGGTAATACTCATATTGCTATTAGATAAATAAATTTGCATTGATGATTTTAGATTTTAGAAATTTTGAAAATCAAGAGAAAAAGCATTTTTATTTTGAAGTTTTTTCAGATTTCACCCGTATATAATTCTGCATTTCTATAGTCTTATATATATATCACCTTATCCCCAAATCATCCACTTAATATGATCAGATTATTATTATTTTACAAAAAGTGGAATAGAAGAAATAGAAGGGACAGAAATGACTGAAAAAAAAAGTGTCATAGCATAGGGGAAAAAGATGGATGGGAAAATCCTGAGATCCTGATGAAAAACATGGTCGCTTCATCAATACAACTAAGTTGTGTGATCACAAAATCAGGGACATAATAAACAAAGTGGGTTATGGACAAGTGGGATTCTCTTCCGGAATGTGACATAGGTACATGAGGTCCAACTTCCTCTTGGCAACTCTTACGCATATTGTATATGTGTGTGTGTGTGTGTGTGTGTGTCTATTATACCTAATATATATACACACATATTTCATATAATATACATATATATATTTCAACTTACTGAGATCACTTTTTTTAATTCAACCATTGCTTTTATGAAAAAATGTTTCTTTACAGATTTATTTAGAAAGACATGTTTTTTTTTTTAATTTTTTTTATTGGTTGTTAAAAACATTATAAAGCTCTTGACATATCATATTTCATACATTAGATTCAAGTTGGTTATGAACTCCCAATTTTACCCCAAATACAGATTGCAGAATCACATAGGTTACACATCCACATGTTTTTATTGCATATTTTAAGAACATCCCAAGGGGAAAAGAGTTCTCTAATAAGCAGTGTATCCTCCAATACCATGATCAGACTCACGGGAACCAGGTAGGGAACAGTTTCTTCAGAGAAAGACAATGTGTGGTAGAGTAAGAGTCAACTGGAGAGAAACTAGACCTACTTCTCAATCTTCATTTGCTTAATATTTTATGGATTCCCAGATGTTTGCGATTTTCTTCAGTTACAGAAGGATTGGGTTCCTCAATTTTGGTTGTATGAATTTGTCTGCTGTCATGATATACCCTTCTTGGTGTACAGTACATGGACAAATTGTATTTTCCCTGTTTCTGGACATAGAACTGTGGAAGGTGCAGAAATGATATGTTTTCAATATTTCAAGAGTAATTAGGTTTCCTCTCTTTTAAGCATGCAGCTGGATTGCCTTTCTAGGCTTCTTTGTGGTTGGTTGGGAGAATGTAACTAGTGTTTTTTTTTTTTTTTTTTTAGTTGAATTATTTACCTAAGTAGTAAGAATTATTCCATGCTAAATAGCATTTAATTAATATATTATTATGTGAGAATTGTTACAACTTTCTTCCTCTAGAACAAGCAACTAACAATGATAAGGGTGTCACTACTCCATTGGCCTCTCATTATTGAGTAATGACAGAAAAACAGAACCCTTGGGAAAACTCTGGCTATTAAAATGAGTGAGAAATAATTGTTTATTAATAATTGTTTTTAAGGCATTCCAATTAGCGTATGCTGGCTGATAAGGTCTTCTTCTGAGGACACAAAGAAAAAATAAAACTATCTGTGTCAATACATAAATTTAAATATAGGATAGAAATCACAATTGACTCAACAAGAAGAGAACTGGACCTGGTCCTGCCTTCTGCTTCAGATCATTTATAAGACTATGACAATTACTGGACTATCCAATGGTTCCATCAGTTCATATAAAAGAGGAAGGATGACAACATACCTTCATTTTATTTATCCAGTTTTCAAGATAATTAATTGGTTCCCTATCGTCCTCAGAAGGTGACTAAATATCTTGAGTCTGAGTACATTGCAGTTCTTACCCTTATTAAAAGCTTAAACTGTCCCACGTAGAAGAAGTCTCTTTATATTGACTCCTATGTACATTTGTCATTACCCTACTCGTTCTACTGAGATCCTGATGAAAAACATGGCCCCTTCATCAATACAACTAAGTTGGATTGCTATGTTCTGTGCTCTCTAATGTAGAGATATTTCAGGTCCTAAATGGAATCAACCATTTTTCCATACCTCCCTAGTTTCCCTTATTGCAAAATGGATTTTAAGAACAAAGTCTGGACTTGCTCTTCATAATACTTTGTTCACATTTTTCTGAACTTTGAACAGAACTAGAGAACGATATGCATATCTGATACATTGTGAGTTTATGCTGATGTTTTCAATTCAACTTCACTAGTGTAATATTTTCCTTAATTTCTGTATAATTTTGGGGAAATAATACTCCATGGTTCTCTTGTGTTTCTGAAAATCTTAAAAGTGGAGGTGTTAACTGACTTCATTCTGTACTACCTATGAAGGCAATGTATAGAGCAAACAGCCTGGAAAGGGAAGGATAAAGTCTTTCAATGGTATAAAGAGAATATGTGTTCCCACAAACATCTTTCCCCAGAGCAAAGGGCAATATATCAGTTAGAGCCAATAGGATTTATATAAAAAGATTTCTTTGAAAGAATTGGTTGATGTGATTGTGAGGGCTGGTGAATCTGAAATCCACAGGGCAGACCAGCATCAGGCTAGAAACTCAGACAGGAATAGATATTGCAATCTTGATGCAGATTTACAGCTCCAGTGTTTACACTTCCGGCCTTCAGCTGATTGGGTAAGCTCCTACATATTGTCAAGTACATATATGATAAGATCAACTGATTACATATTGTAACTATAATACTTAGTGTTTGATTAAATCCCCTGATACTTTATAGCCCAGTCAAGATGACTCAGAAAAGTAAACATCACAAGCAGGTGTGCTTATTGACTATTATAAAAGATTTGGTTTCCCTAAACTCCAGGTTACTCAGCTGTGATGCTAACTCACGGCATGACCTAGGATTCTCTGCATCACCCTTGAGGGTCTTGGGGAGCAAAGACTGACCCAAACTCAAAGGCCATGTTGCATATGTGCATAAAAATGTCATGAGTAATACATTCCTTTGTAGCCAACCCTAACCTTCCTATTTTCTGTCAGCATCCATGAACCTTCAGTAGTCTCCCTTGTCAGTGTTCAAGTAGGATAAAATCAGACTTTTCACAGTTCTTGACAGCTATATCTGTGACGTTTTCCTTCCACCCAGAGGTTTTGGGTCCTGAAAAATATTGTGGACAATGAAATTGTAATGTTCTATGATTACTCGTTTGGTTGATCCCACCTTGCATTCCCTGTATTCTCATATGAACAATATTGATGACACCACTGATTATTATTATTGACAATACCTTTTTTTTCTTTGCAAATCTTTACTCATTGATTTTACAAGTAGCTGTACATGTAATATCCATCACCAGTCTTTATCTCTAGAAATTTTGGTTGTCCAGGAAGATCTTCCGGAGACATAGGACAAGGTTACATGAATTCTTGTATGTTGTTAACATCTATGCTTTTTTATACTTGAAGAGCAGTTTTATTTGTTATAAAACCTTGTCTCATTTTTTCTTTCCCTGTATATGGAAATATGTTGCTCAATATTTTTCTGACATCAAGAATCTGACAGACTATCTGATGGTAATCCAAACTTCTTTCCCTTGAAGGTCACAAGACCTTTTTGCATAAATGACTGAATTTTTTTTTCTTGAAAGTCCAGGAGTTTTTATTATGATATATCTTAGAAATAGTTTGTAGTTTTAGGTATGTGGTGTGCTCTTTCAATGTTTTAAGTCTTATTTGATCTATAAAATTATGTTTGAACTATGGTTTTCAGTAATAATTGACATTTATATTTATTTTCTTAAGAAAATACTCTTATCTACAGGTTAGATCTTCTTTACTTATCCTTAATGATTGTTCATTTCTTTCAAATTATTATTTTCTCATTACATTTTATTCACTTTTTATCTCTGCCATTTATATAATAATAGTTGAAATAAAACAATTTTCCTATTTTGAAATAAATGAAGGAGGCAATTATGGAAAGATGATGGTTGTGTTGTGCACAGTTGTTGACCTTCTTAAATCCCCACCTAAAAAGAGCAGATTGACAATAAAACTAAAAGCCTGTGCACAATATTTTCAACAACGCTGGGGGAAAGTGTGCCCACATTAACGTAATGTGAGGACAAAGCACTGATAGCACAGCCCTGCCCATCCCTGGCACCTGTGTGGGAGAGAGCAGAGGGAACCTACAGGTGTGATGAACCTGAGCTTAGGAGAGCTCCCAAACAGGAAGCAGGCTTCACTCCAAAGTGTGGACCACCGAAGACTCAAATAGAAGTGAGTTTAAGAAAAGCCCACAGAAAGAATGCAGGGAGCCCGTGCAGCCCTGCCCCCACCCTGAGGAGAAACTGCTGCTGGGAGAGGAATCTGCACTGATCAGCATTGGACAGCACCCAGGGCAGACCTAGGATGCCCCATAAAACAGTGATGGGAGTGGCTGGCAGAATCAGCCAATCTCCGAATCATAGTTTCAACAGAAGATCTATGAAGAAACTCCCTCTATCTGAATACACTTCTGAAATTTCACTGAAACTAGAATTCACTAAGCATCAGAAAGTTTTGAGATCAAACTCCATGCAGAGCTACCACGAAAACAAACATGAAAAGCTACAGAATATCCCTGCAAACAATGAAAAAATGTCATCAAAGCATCTCAAAGAAGAGGGAGGAAAATAAAAACTATAAATAGAAAAGGATCCCCTGTCAAAACTAAAATACACACGGAAATTATAAAACGAATAACCTGAGTCAGAGGTACAGTATTCAAAATGAGGTGCAAACCCACAAATTAAAGATAAAAGAAAAAATTACTGAAGGGAAGAATAAAATAGAAAGAACACAAAAGAGAATGATCGCAACAAATAATGCCTTAAGAGATATATACAGAGAAAGGAGGGAAATTTCATAAATCAGTAAAAAAGCCTATCGTAAGGTACTAGTACAACATTGAGAAAAGCTTTGAATTCTGTGGCATTTCCTTGGTTTTTTGAAGCAAAATATACATAACATTTCATCTGTATTTGACTCAACTAATTCTCACTTATCATACAAACCCATGTAATCAATATTTACATCAGGAATAGAGTGTTGTCAGCCTTGCTATTGCCCCTTTCCCTTCCTCATTCCCCATATCAGTAACCAATAAAGCATAAATTAGCTTTACTTACTTTATTTATATGAAAGAAATTTTTTTAAAGTGTACTTTTGCATCTTTCTTTGCCCAACATAATATTTATCATTACTATGACTGCTGTGTATAGTTAAGGAATGCATATTCTCGTGTCTATATGTTGTTTCCTATATAAATATACCACAGGCTTTCTTTTTATCCACTCTACTAATTATAAGCATTTGCCACGTCTCAGTTTGGTGCTATTGTGAAAAATACCAGTCTGAACAATCTAGTGTGTCTTTTAACCAACTAACATACGCATCTTTGTTAGGTATGCACCCAAACTAGGCATGGAATCTCTGAGTCAAAGTTCATGCCCATAGTCAGATTCAATAGATACTTTAAATGCCTTTTCAGAAAGATTATCCTGCCACGTGTATTTGCATTACAAATATATCTGTGAAAAAATATATCTGATCTGAGCCAGGAAAAACTATGACCCAAACTGTCTTTTAGAAAAATTGTTCTGGCAATTCTTTCTAAGAGTAGATTGGAAGAGGAAGGAAACAGAGGTGAAGACCAGTTTGACTACTAGGAGAAAATCAGAGATTGAAATATATTAAATGGGATAAAGGAAAGGCATGGATATGAGTCATTGTGTGCTGATGCAATCTGCTAAACCCATGTGAGAGGAATAAAAAGAATGACAGTGTGCACAGAAGTTTGAGGAGGGTGAGGGTGGTTTCAGATGCATTCTGGCATGCAAAAGGCCCCGGGGCTAATTCTAACCTATTCCCTTATTTCCCATTCCTGCAAGTCCTGAACGGATCCCGCAAACTTCCTGGAATCATCTAAATTGACAAATAAAGAACCATATTTTTCCCCCATTTAACTAGTAATGCAGTGATTTCAGTAATTCTGGGTCACAATAATATAAAACACCCATTGAGAAGAATCTACAATTACTGCTTTCTGCTTCACACTACTGTATCATTTTTTATTTTATGTCATACACAGAATTTCTTTAAAGGAGCTAATCGAGATTGACAGCACCCGGGCTGCAGCTCTTCCCTCTCAGGCAAACAAGCAGACACCCACTTCTTTATGCCTAAGCAGAGCTACACCCACCCAGATCCCTGTGCTAAAAAGCCAAGAGCTATCAGTTATAATGGCCTCGCTACTTTGCTTTTCCACAGCCCACCCTCCTTTATGAACAGAAAGCAAAATGTTCCCTCTTGGCCTGCAAAGGGCATCTGACTCCAGCAAACTCCCCACATCACACAGAAGTCTCATTTGGGGACTGGAGACTTCTTGTTTTCTACAGTTTTCTTCAATCTTCTGGTACTGAGGAAATTTGCATCTGAACAGACTATTTGCCTCTTATGGGCCCATCTGTTCCTGCTGTTGATGTTTCACCTGGAGCCTTAATTATAACTGACTCCAGACAGAAATGCCTGTGACGTCATTGTCAGGAGATTGGGGCTTCAGGTGGGAAATAAGGTGCTAAAGCAGATGGACATCTTCTGAGCAAAGATTCTGTTTTGCAAATATTCAGTGCATAAGAATAAGTAAAAGGAAATATTGAGAACAGAGCAAGGAAAATAATTCCTAACTACACTGCTCCTTTTTATTTTTTCTCTTTCTAACTTACCACATGGTGCCAGTAGTATAGTTATAAGAGATCCGTAGGTGTTAGAGCCACACTTTTAGTAAGCCTGGTTTCCCTAGGGACCAGCATAATGGAGTAGACACCCACTTGGCTTATAGGTTAACAGAGGACTCTGGGGATTCCTTGACTTCAGCATTCTAGGAGTAAAGTCCATTCATTGAAGGAAGCTGCCACAGAATTTATATAACTCGATTTCTCTCCACATGGTAAACACACTCAGAATTCTTTCACCTCATGATAAATCACAGGACCATTGATACAAGAAGCCAGTGGGCAAAATCTTCTCTAGTGAGTCTATGTGAAGTTGAACCTCAGCCAATCAACTCTCAAGGAAATAGCCAGTGATATGTTTCTCCTAACAATGTGTGTGCTAAGATCTACAAAGTTCTTCATCAGAGATGAAACACAAACCAAAAAAAATACAGAAAAGTGGAATGAGTTTAAGGTTAGATGAAAGACTATAAGCAATATAGGAGGGAGATTAAGAATTCTAAAGTAGTCTCCAAACAGTAAAATATCTAATTTCTAGTTAAATCCTTCCTCAGCCTTTTTGTGTTTTGTTTTTGGTTTGTTTGGGCTTTTTGTTTTTGGCACTAGGGATTGAACCCAGGGACGCTTAACCACTGAGCAACATACCCAGCCCTTTTTAAATATTTTACTTTGAGACAGGGTCTCACTAAGTTGCTTAGGGCTTCGCTAAATTGCTGAGGCTGGCTTTGAACTTTTTATCCTCCTGCCTCAGGTTTTTGAGCTGCTAGGATTACAGGAGTGTGCCACTGTGCTTGGCTTCATTTTGTTTTTGGTTTTGTTTTTACAATAAGATGATAGTTCTATGACTTTGCCATTAACTGTGTGTGTGTGTGTGTGTGTGTGTGTGTGTGTCTGTGTAGTTTCAAATAGCATTCAAGTCCTCAAGGATGCTGAGTCTTTATTTGACTATTACAGGTAGAATAACCACTATGTCCTGGATCTCAACAGGAGAAAGTGAATCAGCACTATTCAATGTGTGACAGTTGCCCTAGACCCTTTTAAAGGAGGGAACTCAGGTCCTCCCTATTTTTGGACCAGCTGGGCCTAGATTTGCATCTTATTAAGGATCTTCAAGGTCAGATTGTCTATCTGACCTTGAAGGCAAGGTTGTCTATCACATAAACAGTAAATAGTCATATTAGAGCATCCTTCTGTTCCTCTTGGCATAATGTCTCTTTTTGACACATGCTCTCATTTCAAACATAGCTGGAATCTAAATTCCAGTTGTTTGTAATATCAAATTGCAAACGAAATCTTTATATTTTATGACTAATGGCTCAACTACTATGTCTGGTAATTTCATCACCAAAGATTAAAAACCTTTCTTCATATAGTTGCAAATTCTCTGTAGTACCGAGACTTGACTTAGATTCTTTCATATAAAGACTGCAAGAAGGGAAAGGATTATTTCTGGAATCACTTACCAAACTAGCCTGGAAATTACGTTGATACACATGGTTGGTTCAAAAGCCAGACAGACTTCAATAAACAGAGGAAAGGAGCATAGAAGTACAGGGGGAAAACCATCTTTGGAAGAGAGAGAACTTGTTTTTCATGGTATCCTCATACTCTTATAAGGCTATTCTACTTATTGGCTATTCTAACTCAGTTGGAAGATCTTATATGTGGCCCAGGCTCATATCCACACAAAATAGGAGGAAGACAGAAAAATGAAATCGAGGTAACTTGACTGATTTTAATACTGAAGTTTTTAAAAACAGGCCAGAGGCTAACAACTTTGCAAAGTCCATGTAAACAGATAGGTGAACACATGAGATTCATTTTCCATTGTCAATTTTGAACTGGGAGTTATTACCAGTAGGTTCCATTATGTAACCACTCCAATGATGGCTTATGGTTTGAATTTGATCGTCCTCCTCTCTTGCTCTTACGCTGTCTCCAAAATGTTAGAATAGATTAGTTTACATTTCAGGTTTAGAGTCAGAGAAGGGTAGTTTGGTTGACTGGCCTGGGACATTTTGTTTGCCAGGACTGTTTGTCAGAAAATCATTGCATTGGTTTCACTACTTCCATTTGGAAGACTTGATATAGAGTTCTTTCATATAAATTAATGCAAGGGTTGGGGAAACATAGTCCATTGGCCAAACCAGCTGTTTGTTAATCAGCTTTTATTAGGACATAGGATACCATGCCCATTGTTTTTTGGGTCTACTTTCTTGCTACAATGTCAGAGCTAAGCAAGTGATAGAGACTCTATGTCCTTCAAACTGTAAGTATACTGTTTGTTCCTTTACAAAAAAGTTGGCCAGTCTACTAGAAACATCTCCAATTTCTGTGGCTGGAGATTTGGTGAATTTTCTAATTTTCTGACTTCCCCCACAGGGAAGTCAAAGGTCTTTAGTCAACTTTGAATTTTTCTGTGATGTGGTAGATTTGAAGTGTGAGAAGACCTTAATTCAAAGTCAGCTCTATCACTTATTATTTTTATGATTATGACATGTTTAGAATTTCTACAAAGTAAGTTTAAAAGTGCTTGTTTCACAGATTTTTTTGAGAACTAAATTCTGGGCACTGAATAGGAATTATCTTATTATTCCCTCTTGTGTGATCCATCATTATCCTGCCAGGACCTTCTCCCAGCTCCACCTGATTTTAGGTTCTGTTTGGCCATTGTGTTCTGATTGTGTTATGCAATAACTTTGTGAGGAAGCTGGAACACATTCATTTGAAAGGGGATTTGCTCACCTTTGATATGGAGAGATTTGGGGATTTAAGCAGACTGTTGTCTCTTAGAAAGGACTGGGCCCTATCATCATCACGTGCTATATGCTGTCTTAATTTGTTTTACAAAAGAACAGAGTTTGTTCCTCTCTACCAGAAAAAGAAAAAAAATATAGAAAGATGAACAAAAAAGGTTTATGTTCCAATACAGGGATTTCTGGATCTAGCTTTTCTATTGATTGAAAAGTCTCAGCACTCTTTTGACAAACATCTCCTAACCAAATATTCTGGCCCCTTTTTTTAAAACAGGCATTTAAGTAGAAATCAAAATGAAAAGCAAGTATTTTCTTGGACAACTACATAGTGATCCCCACTTAATGCAGTTGACTCAGCAATTGTGTGTCTCATAAATAACTGAGGGCATTCTAGATACAGGCACAAAACTTTCTTGCGTTTATCCTTTCTGAAGGCCTTTCAACATGTGCTACAAGGACTTCAGGTTTCTTTCTGTAGTGTGTTACGTAAAACATCACTGATTCACTGTGTGATCTAATAAGCAAGTCATTTTGACTTGCTTATTCCCCATGCTGTGTCTCCATTTACTCTAGAATTGTTGATTGGCTATTCAATCTTCTTTCAGATGTTTGTCTACTATCTTAGGAGAAATAAATTTTTTTGCTGGGCACATGGCATGTGCCTGTAATCCCAGTGGCTCGGGAGGCTGAGACAGGAGGATTGCAAGTTCAAACCCAGCCTCAGCAATGATGAGGCACTAAGCAAGTCAGTGAGACCCTGTCTCTAAATAAAAACACAAGGGGTTCAGGATGTGGCTCAGCCGTTGAGTGGTTCCAAGTTCAATTCCTGGTACCCCCTTCCAAAAAACATTATTTTCAACATATGTAGCCAGTCTATAATTAATCAATGGGTCTTATGCATTTTCTCCTGAAATCTTATTTTGTATTGAAGTTGATTATTGGGAAATCAAAATGTATTGTTCCATAAAAATATTATAAAGCATGGATAAGGTTATTAATTTAGATCACCAATTTTATTTCTCTAGAGGATGTAGATGAATATTAAAATCTACTTATAACACCATGTTCTCATTTATAATGTTCTTTCTCTCTAAGACCTTTTCTTTGGGCCCTATTTGTGTTTTGGAGCTGGGGCCTGCTGGGTAGAGCAGGGGCAGCCATCATAGCCTTTGGATGCCAGTCTTGTGACTTCACCAGAAAGAATTGCAGCAAAACACAGTGTAGTAAGCAAAACTTTAATAGAGAGAACTGCACAGACTACCTCTAAGAAAAGATAGCATGGTGCTCATGGGGCTGGAGGTTTTTGTTTTTTTTTCTTAAACAGTCCTTTGTTCTTGCCTTGATTTCCCTGTTTCTCCTAAATTGTTTCATTACCTTTGGATAGCACCCAACAAATTCCTCTGTGACAGCCTGGATACTATGGTTGACAGTGTAGTTGTGACATAGTTGATTGCAAGAGATAATGTTGGCACTTATCTGAAAACCATAGTGCCGCTTGATGATTACATAGCTGATGATATATAATCAATCACCAAATATATGACAAAATATTCATCACTGCTAGCATTTAGAGAAATGCAAATCAAAACCACTCTAAGATTTCATCCCACTCCAGTCAGAATGGCAGCTATTTTGCATACAAACAACAATAAGTGTTGGTGAGGATGTGAGGGAAAAGGTACATTCATACACTGCTGGTGGGACTGCAAATTGGTGCAGCCAATAGGGAAAGCAGTATGGAGATTCATTGAAAATTGGGAATGGAACCACCATGTGACCAGCTATCCCTCTCCTCATCTTAAAAACAGCATACTACAGAGACACAGTCACATCAATGTTTATAGCAGCACAATTCATAATAGCTAAACTGTGGAACCAACCTAGATGCCCTTCAATAGATGGATAAAAAAAAGTGTGGCATATATACACAATGGAATATTACTCAGCAATAAAAGAGAATAAAATCATTGCATTTGCAGGTAAATGGAGTTGGAGAAGATAATGGTAAGTGAAGTTAGGCAATCCCCCCCAAAAAAAAACAAATGCCGAATGCTTTCTCTGATATAAGGAGGCTGATTCATAGTAGGGTAGGGAGAGGAATCATGGGAGGAATAGATGAACTCTAGACATGGCAGAGGGTTGGGAAGAGAAGGGAGGGGCATGGGGTTATAAATGATGATGGAATGTGATAGACATTATTATACAAAGTACACGAATAAAGACATGAATTGGTGTGAATATGAGATGAAAAATTGAGATATGAAAAATTGTGTTCTATATGTGTAATAAGAATTTTAATACATTTCACAGTCATATATAAATAAAAACAATTAATTAAAGAAAAAGAAACCGAGTCCTTTGGTCTTGCCTTGATTTCCATTTCTCTCCTAAATTATTTCATTACCTTTGGAGAGCGCCCAGCAAATTCCTCTCTGACAGCCTGGATACTATGGTTGACAAGGTAGTTGTGACATAGTTGATTGCAAGAGATAATGTTGGCACTTATCTGAAAGCCATAGTGCCTGCCCCTTGAGGGGTTATTATTAGCTGTAGCTGAGGGTCTTAATGTACCAGACCCCACTTTTCTGATACTTATCTATTTTAATTAGATCCCAGGATTTTAAGTAATAATTTCCCCTCAAGGAATTATAGTTCTTTGCAACCTGGGGAAGTTTAGGCATTCTATCTCATTTCCCGGTGCTGGCCTATTCAGATAAGGTTTCCCAAAGTTTCAGTTCTATGGCTCTGGATTCTTGGTGCCTACCCCTAATGTCTGTCCTTCATTGTCCTTTCCCTCTACCTACCTGCTCATAACTAACTAACCTACCTAATATTTGTACCCAACATAATTCTTCTTCCTTCTACCCTGTTAGCATGGGAGATGAGAGTAGCTGAGGTCCCAGTGGTAACTGTGATGGAAGTGGGGAGAGGAGGGAAGACAGTGTCCATGGCAACCACAGCTCAGTTGGGAGGACTCAGTCCCAAGCCTTAGATACTTTGTTTTCTAGGAAAGGAGATTCTGAGCATCCCCAATGTGAGTAGGAAAGGCAAAGAAAACTCCACAGCAGTCTCTCTATTGAGATGAGGCCACAGGAAGGAGAAATTTAATTGAGCATCATGAGTCCTCTAATGACATTCAAGTTCAATGTCTTATTAGTTATATTATCTTCTGCTCCTAACACCAGGCCAAACAAATAGTAGGCTTTTAATAAATATTGAATGGCCCTAGGAGATTATTCTTGGTACTATAAAAATGAGTCACTTGCATAGGATCTAAAATAATCCTGCTCAAATTTAGATTTCACTTTCTAGATGGTTATAAACTTATAAACATTTCTAAGCCCTTACATACTATGGCATGCAAGGAGAAGGGGTGGAAACTGCAGATGGAATAGAACTCTGGTCAGACATTCACTGGTGATAGATTAGAAGGAAAAAGATTTATGTTCCAATAGAAGGCTTCTTGGCTCCAGCGTTTTTGCTGATTGAAAGCACCGTTTGGAAAAAAGTCTTCTAGCCAAATATTCTGGTCACCGTTTTTATAGTCATTCGAGTAGAAATCAAAATGGAGAACAAATATTTCTTTCTTTTTTTTTTTCTTTTTGGTACTGGAGATTGAACCTGGGTGTGCTTTACTACTGAGCTACTTTCTGAACCCTTCTTATTTTTAATTTTGAAATAGGTTCTCACTAAGTTTCTTAGGGCCTGGTTAAGTTGCTGAGGCTGGTCTCGAAATTGTGATCCGCCAGCCTCACCACCATGCCCAGTGAGGGAGCATATGCTACCCCAACACTCTAGTGGTACAAAGAGCTGCCAAAAAAGAGTAGAGCAGAGGGGATAAGAGAACTCTCATGTTAGACTCAAGCCAAACTGGATACTGGGTTTGAATTATAATTCTGTGTGATGCAGCTAAGTTAGTTTTCTCAAAACCTCCCTTTTGTAATATGAAAATACTTTTAGATAGATTTACTGCTGCATGAGAGTTCCAGTGAAGATTTAATAAGATAAAGGATGCCCAGTGCCTTGTACATAGGAAGAACTTCATAAACACTCATTATAATATTTTCTCACTTTTGGAAAATGTACCTGAAGACAAAGTGAGAAGATTCCTACAGGCCCTGAGACCAGATCATGCAGCTGGCCTGGAAATCAATTTCAAACCTCAGCAGTCACATCTGAACTCCCTTGAATGCTGATCACAGCCACACAGCTCATCAGGGTGAGGGAGGGAGGATCAGTAGAGTGACAGTCACGTGTTCCCCTGTGGATTTGTGTTGCCCACCGAGACTTCCACAGCCATTGTGTCTGTGCTCCAGGCTGGTCTATTATTAGCTTCAGCTGCTGTTTCTCCTCCAGCTGTGTGTCCATGAGGGTCCACTGCAGAATACCAATCTGTCCTCACATGGCACAAAAGCAACCCAGCAGTCTATTAAAAAATATTCCCGGAACCCGAAACATCCAGTAGTCTCAACCCTCAGCGGCCTCTGCTTGGAAGATATTGTTCTGGAAGTTTCCAAGGTCTCCTTTGTTATCTGCCCCTTATAGGTTGTACTTGCAGCTTGTTGCTCTGAACTAACTTAGCCCCATGGCCAAACCTTTGAGAACACATTCTGGCTTTTGATGGTATTATCTATTTCCTCAGCAGAGCAGTCAAAACTGGATATATTTTTTTGATTTTGAAACATTAGGGTTTAATTCATTTTGGAAATATATGCATAGGCTATCTTTCATCTTTTGCCTTCAAGTCATGGTGCTGGAGTCAATATGTCATTATTTCACCTGTCACCTATGCCATGAATTATTTTATTTTTAATTAACTGCATGGCATATAATAGCATGCTATGAAACTGCCCCATGCTCACTTCTGGTTTCTCTCCCCACATCTGAATTTCCTTTCTATTAATCCATACCTCATATGTTTTTGTATCTCTCTTACCATCATGTCCCCTCAAACCCCACCCTTGGAAAATAATATATAAACACGTGTTGGTGACATGTGCAACAGATTTGATACTTCCTGGCCTCTTGCTTTCTGAGACTACCTTGGGTTTATATAGTAGGATCCTGGTGTATGGTGCGTGGAGATTTCGCATTCCCAGGAATGCTCATTCCTGTGGTTCTTAAATCATCCATGTGCTCAGGAGTTCCTCTCTTCCTCCTATCTGTCCCGGATAGAAAAGTAGTTAATTATCAAACATTAATAGATCATATTGATGTTGCTGAGAGTCAGTTTAACCAAGAGGGACTTGGAGTAGAAGAAAAAAAAAATAGAAATGGCAGAATTAGGGATGAAACTAATCCCTAACACAGAAGAAAACATACTCAAAGCAAACATGAATATTGTTATGTGCCAGGAACTGTTCTAAGCTCCTTATACACATAAACAGTTGATTCTTGCAGTAAGCATTTGAAGTACATATGGGAGTCAGAATGCTGTAGCATATGTATAAAGAGTATAGACTTTGGAGTCCAATTGCTTGGGTTAATTCTAACTTCTCTACTAACTGTGAGGCCTTCAGGAAGTTACTTAATTCCTCTGTGTCTCATGTTCCTCATTTACAAAATGAAGCTAATTATACCTACTTTGTATAGTTCTCCAAAGAATTAAATATGTTAGTACATATAAACTATGTAGAACAGATTCCAGTGCATAATAAGCACCCATTAAGAATTAGCTATTACTATTAAAATATTTATGTATCCATAAAGTATTCTCACCTGCACGTCCTGTCCATGGTTTTAGTATATTTCCACCAAGGACATCGCAGACAGACTATGGACTACCATATCCCTGTGTCTAAGCAGGGAACCCTAGAGGTCACTGCCTAGTGCCCTTCTAGGTACTTCAGGAGAGCGGGGCACTGCCACCCCATACCCCACTCTCCCGTTGGGCTTTGTAACACCAATAGCATTTTGCACTCTGTTCAGTGGCAAAGTTTAGCATATGTTTAAAGAGCATTTCAACCTTTTGCATATTATTACCATAAACTCTTTAAGTCCCTTCTGTTACTTGAAGCAAATTGGGAGCTAATTAAATGTAATCTTTCTGGAAAAAAAAATCTTGTTTGGGCTTTTCAGAGTGGGACAGGCTCAATTTTATAATTCCTTACTGAGAATTCCCCATTCCCCATTTAGAATTCTTTCATTATTTATTAGTTCAAGAAAAATGCCCATGAAAGATCTCTTGGGCAGATAAACACACAGTGAAATCAGTGCATTTTCTTATTTGGGGATTTCCTCCACCCTAGTAATCACCAGGAAATGAACTTCTGAAGTAGTGAAGACTTGAGTCCATTTCTGAATTAATTGGCTCCTTCACTTATTAACAACCATTCAGCTCTTACGTGATATGTAATTGTTCACATGTTAAGATACTTAGTTCTTAATTTTAAGAAATTATAGACCATGCCATAGACATTCTCCCTTGTCACGTTTGGCAAGCTTGTCATCCTCTTTGACAATTGCATTTTCTCCTCCACTCCTGTGTCATAAAGCACCTTAGTTAGTTAGAGCCAACTGCTACCTCTCAATTTTTCTCACACAAGTGCTGGGGTTATAGGAGCTCTGTCTCACTGTCTTGAGAGCACTGATGGTTCCTCTGCCATAAGGCCTTTGAACACACCACTCCCTCTGTTAATACTCTTCCTTTGTCCTTGCTGCTCTCAATGTCACCCTATCCCCACCTAGCTAGTACCTATTCACCCTCACATCTGTCTTGACCCCTCCTAACCCACTCCTCCACCCTCAAATATCCACCCCCATCTAAATCCCAGATCTTTGATATAAGCAGTAACAGAATTGTCTTTAATTCATTGAGTGTACTTTTCACTGTTTGTAATTAATCTTTTATTAATGCAATTATTTGATTAACTCCATTTTCCCGACTAAGCCAGAAACTCCATAAAGGAAGAAAACTTATCATTATATCCCCAGCATCCAACACAGAATTTAGCACATGGGACAGCTGCAATAAATACTTCTAAGTTAATTAATTCTCAACAAGAATTAGTTTCTCAGTGATTATGGGCTCCTTTTTTAGTAGATTTGTAGACAGTGAAATCTTCTAGAGCTAAGATGGAGTGTCTGGTTTAATGATGGGGTGTGAGTTGTTCCAAACTGAAGAAGTACAACCATGGATGGATATGTCTGGTGTGCCATAGGCATAGAAGAGACAGGAGTCAGACTACAAGGCCAGAATCAGAGTAGAAGATCCTGCCTGGCAGATCATCCTGATTCAGTACACACATGAATAGCAGTATCAGGACAAGCTGTCATAGACCAGGGTAATGAATGAGGAATAAGACTGTGGAGTACCTAGGGCTTAGTCAGAGAAGAAATCCAAATGGCAGGCAATAGCTCTGGACTCTTAATGAACTCAGTCACTGCAGAAGTACTATGTGCTAGGTGCTATATAAAGCACCGGAGATCTATGGGCACATAATACATCCTTTCCCTAGGGCCCTCAGTGTGTGAGTGTATAATGGACTAAATGTATGAACTCAAAATTGATATATTGATATCCTAATTCTCAATAGATGGTACTTGGAGGTAGGGTCTTTGGAAAGTGATTAGGCCATGACAGTAGATTCCTTAGAATGGGCATTATTGCCTTTATTAAAGGAAATTCTGCCATGTGAGGATGAATCAAGAAGTCACAGCCTGCAACATAGTACAGGGCCCTCATCAGATCCCAATCATGTTGGCATCCTTGTCTCAGACGTTTAGCTTCCA
The DNA here is from genome assembly GCF_047511675.1 of Marmota flaviventris. Classification (NCBI taxonomy): domain Eukaryota; kingdom Metazoa; phylum Chordata; class Mammalia; order Rodentia; family Sciuridae; genus Marmota; species Marmota flaviventris. Next base: position 22,369,329 of record NC_092513.1, on the reverse strand, counting down.
GAACTGTGAGAAATGAACATCTAGTTTATTAGCCACCCCATCTATAGGACTTTGTTATAGAAGACAACCCCAACAAAGCACAGGGGAATAGGGAGAAAAGTAATTATAATACATTGTGGCAAATTCTATGAGAGAAACACTGTAGGAAAACAAAGTTTCACAGTCTACAGGCTTCCTTGAAGGTTTCTTTAAGGAGATGGAGAAGGCATCTTAACTGATCCTGGAAGAATGAGCAGAAGTGAGCATACAGGTGGTGGACTTGGAGGGAGGATATTCAAAATAATGAGCAGGAGCAGAGAAGGTCAAAGGACTGTACAGTGCTCTGTGTATTTGGAAATGGAAACCTGTTATGGATGACCAGACTGCAAAGGACACAACACAGGGGAGTGTGAGTAAGTACTGAGGTGCAGGAGAGGCCATGAGCTTGATTGGGTGGAAAATGAAAAGCCATTAGAAGATGACCAACAGGCATATCTGTGATCCGATTTGTGCTTAGAAAGTGGCTTTTCCATTAGAATGGGTAATGGATAGAAAAGGAGCTGGACTGACAGCAGAGAGATCAGTTAGGAGACATGGATTTATGAAAGTGGCCCCTGGTCATGACAGGACCTAGGGAAGGAGCATTTGAGTTGCAGGAGAAGAGAGAGACTTTGGGTATATTGAAAATGTAGGGTCTGAATGTGAGGTGTTTCTCTTAATGCCAAAGAATGACAAAGTAAAATGATCAGATTATGAGAGCTGTAACCTAATTGGTCCATCCTAGTTTGAATGGACTGGCTGGGCCATCACTGTTGACAGACAGGCATGGCTGGAGGAGGTGCGTCCGTGGGCGCATGCCCTGGAAGGATGAATCTTACCTGCTGCCCCTTCACTTTCTCACTTTCAGCTTTCATTCTTGCCCTCTGCTTCCTGATTCCACCATGAACTCTGCAGTTTTCCTCCACTGGTCCCTTCCCCTATGATATGCTGTGTCACCTTCAGCCCAGAGCTATGGGGTTGGCCATCTATAGACCTCTGAAACCATAAGCTCAAATAAAGTTTTTCTCCTCTAAGATGTTCTTGTTGGGTATTTTGGTCACAGCAATGAAAAAAGAGAACTAAAACAGTCAGTAACATGTGGCCATGCCCAATGTGGGAGGTAAAGAAGGGGGAGGTTTCTAACTTGGGCAGTTTAGTTGATGATGGTGTCACTTACCAAGACAGCAAATATAAGAGGGGAAACAGATTTCATTGTTTGGAGGTGGGAAATGTGTTTGTAAGTATGTTGAAAGTTAATGAGACTGCTGGCTACTCCCAATATCCTTTTTCTTTAAAAGTCAATGTCCACACTTCGGTTAGGCATATCCCAGCTTGCTTGCTGTGACGCTGTGATTAAGTTCAAGCTAGTGGGATGCATGCACAGCATGTTGGCTGGAGCTCCAACAACCAACTTAGACCATGAGACCAAAGCTACTTCTAGAGTAAGTGGAGCACTGAATGAGATAAAGTGTCTTGAAACCCCAATGACTCTAGAAGCACTTTTCCATTCTTGGCCCGCCCACATAGAAGGAAAATCACATTGATTTCATTTAAACCTCTGATATTTAATTCAGTCACTTATATACAACTCTAATCCTGACTAATACAGTGATTCTGACATGTCCATACATAGCCATATGACGATGTCCTACAGACAATTAGACATAGAGACCTGGAGCACATAGCAAAGATCTGAGCTGATAGTGGATGTCTGTACCCATGATCATGCTGCCAATGGTGAGATGGGTTTTCTCAGGACAGTGTACAGTGTGAGAAGAGGACCCAGGAAGGGTCCTCAGAACACAAGTATTTAATCAAGGAAAATAGGAAGGCAAACTTATGAAGAAGATTGAAAGGAAGATTCCAAAGAGTTGGCTGGGAAACCAAGACAGAGAGTGAAGTGGAGGGCATAATCAACTTGCCCGAATCTATTGAAAGGCTTGTCAAGGAAACCAAGACCTTAGAAATGTTCTTTAGATCTATTAACCAGAAAACCATTGGTACTCCTGAACTTGACAGTACAACCAGAGGGAGGGTGATGGAAAATGATTGCACTGACACCTTCCAATGCCTATTTTTAAGAAAAGGAAGGACCCAGCCACTCAGGAGGCCGAGGCAGGAGATCACAAGTTCAAGGCCAACCTCAGCAACATAATGAGGGCCTAAGCATATTAGCAAGACCTTGGTTTAAAATTAAAAAATAAAAATGGGCTGAGGATGTGGCTCAGTGATTAAGTATCCTTAGATTCAATCCCTAGTACCAAAAAAAAAAAAAAAAGGAAAGAAATATAGTAACATTATGGCAAGACAGTGTTAATGAGGTTGTTGACTGTTGTTCTTCTACTCTTTGTTTTCTCTCCCTTCATTTTTTTTTTAATATAGAAAACATTTCAGCTTGATAGAGAATGAATTTGGTTGCTCCTAATTAGCCTGTCTCTCTGCAAGTATCATCACTGTGACAGTTTGTTTTGAACAGAACTGTGAGGCTCTCATATTGTGCCAATACTTGTTTTAGTCTGGGTTTCTTGTAGCGGGGCCAGGGACTTGCCCATCCCACTCCATTCCACCCCAACTCAACACAACCCTTGACTGCAGCTGCTCTCTTTCATAGAGACTTATTTTTGTGGCCACTACTTGACTTCCACTTAGGAGAGCTAACTTTCTAACAAAGTATATTCAACACTATCATTATTTTTTTCTTCATTAAAGTTACTGTAGAGTGTTATGGGGGAAAATAGAGAATTTGGAGTTTTACTCTGTTGAATTTCCTTCCAAGCTTTTCCTCCTGTCACCACTTGAGAGCTATAGGCCAGCCTATAAATTCTTGGCATCCATGGGGTTATGGGGAGGGAAGTCTACCAGCTAATGACTCATTACCTGAAACTGTGGGTTTTTATTCTTTGTCCTTGAGATAACCCAGGTCCCTGACTCCTTGGGCTAACAGGGGTAGCTGTATTATGAATAAATGGAAACTTACTCATATTACAGTTATTTCCTAAGGTATGTGTATATTATCACTGATAGAACTTAAAGCCACTGTATTAATGGAAGCCACATAATACATTGTCTTTAGATCCCAGCTTTGAAATCAGAAATCAGAAAGATGTGGTTGTGATACTAGTGTTGAAAATCAGGATCCAGGACCCATTACCCACCTCCACCCTCGAGTCGAAGATCCAACACCTGAGAAGCAGTGAGGTAAGAGCAAAAAAAAAAAAAAAAATTAAAAAAATATATTATTTTTTACCTGTAGGTGTACACAATACCTTTATTTATTTATTTTTTTTAATGTGGTGCTGAGGATCGAACCCAGTGCCCCACACATGCTAGGCCAGCGCTCTGTCACTGAGCTACAGCCCCAGCCCCTGCAAAAAAAAAAATTATTTAAAGGAGAGAGAGAGAGAGAGAGAGAGAGAGAGACCTCTGCAGAGAAGTCCAAAGCTGGTGTCCCATGGAGTGGGGGTGTCCTGCCCCTTTTATCATTTATTCTTATGTCCTCCTCCTCCCTTATCTTGCCTACATGGACAAAAGATGGGAAAGGAACCTTCCAGGGGTGCCTCCCCATATCTGCTCAGAAAGGCAGGAATGGAGCTTCCCAGGAGGTACTTCATTAACAACTCCTTGTTGGAAGAATTCCATGGAGGCAGGTAATTTTGGCAACAGGTGAGGAGGAGGGAAGTATTCTGAAGCATTTTATTTCCTTTCAAATCAGTCCCCAACTTCTGTTGCACTCCTTCATTATCTACACTGACTGTCTTTGCCTGGCCTTAGTTGCATCCCGACCCATTATGTATTTAATACCTGTGCAAATTTAGGAAAATCGCTTGACCTATCACAGTGCTCATTTCTTAATTTGTAAAATGGGAATTAAAACATCTTTCTTACATGGCACAGAGGGAATGTCTATAAAGTACTTTAATTGTGCTTTTTGAATGATAAAGACATAGCAAGTTGAGAATATTACTGTTCTAGAAGTCAAAGTACTGTCACGTGAAGGCCCCAAACTTTCTGACTTTAAACCTTTATATTCCCCAAAGGGGATATCTCCATTGATCTCTGGAACTTTTCTCTTTACCTTGAAATCAATCCCTCGGCATTCTTTGTTCAATACCTGCAGGTTAAACAGCTAATGTATTTAACTCATCTCTGCCAATGGTTTAATTTGCTTCTGCTCCCAAGTAACTTTTGCATATAACAGAGATCCTCTCATTGCCTTTATAAGAATAAGTGACTAATGGAAGAATTTCAGGTATCTGGTAAGACCAGGGGCACTGATAACCTGAGCATCTCCCAGGGACTTTTACACCATTCCACAGAGAAAGCCACTTAACCTGACCACTGGTAAGGCCCCTGTGGCATCCTTGTTCTATAAAAGAATAAATTAGTGCAAATTAAGACCAGCTATGGTTGTGTTCAAGTTTTACTCCCTGCCTTTAGGGTTCAAACACACAGTAGGCACTCAGTAGATGCTTATAGGATGCCTAGATTAGAGTGGAGGAAGAAAAAACAGAGAGCCTCATCCCCAGAAGTCAAGAAAATGGTCAAGGAAAGATAATATTTGAGTAGCTGATTCAAGTAATTTCCTTTTGTTTTCTTGGTCCTGCTCCTTTTTAGTTGATGTTTTCTTTCTTGTAGTATATGACAAGGAGCACAGTTAACTACCACCTAACCTCCTCGGTCCAGAGTAAAGACAAGGCAACTTATCAATTAGCACTGCCAATTAATAGAGTGCCTGCCAGTCTGCTGATGACTAGTTATAAAGTTAAAATACACTGGTATGAAAAGAATTTTAGGTATGTAAATTGGAAAAGGCCTTCAGCTATCATCCAATTCAGGGATGATATTTTTATATTAAAAAACTTTCAGAGAATCTGAAAATTTGACTTACCCAAGAAAATGCACATACATACAAATTCCACACACAATTTTCAAAGGTTATGAATTCTCTGAATCTCATTTACAAATCATCTAGACTGCCAGAGATCTCAGGTTACATTCATTTAGTAAAGTCTAAACCCTGTGTTTTGTGGAAAAAAGGAACCAAAACCCAGAGAAGTTAAAATCCCAGATTCAAGGTCACAAAGTACCTGGAAGTTCTGGTCTAGAGTTCATGGCTCAAGATTTCAGTTGGTAGCCTGCCACAGTGGTGTATACACCTGTAATCACAGTGGCTCTGGAAGTGGAGGCAGGAGGATTGAAAGTTCAAAGCCAGCCTCAGCAATTTAGCAAGGCACTAAGTAACTCAGTGAGACCCAGTCTCTAATACAAAACAAAATAGGGCTAGGGATATGGCTCAGTGGTTGAGTTCCCCCAAATTCAATCCCCAGTACCCATCTCCCTCCAAAAAAGACTTCAATTTTTATCTGAATTTTTTGATAAATTTTAATGATGCTAACATTTTATTAATCTGAAGGCAATCTCTATTTTATATCCAGATGTATAAGGGAAAATATCACATCCTCCTAATCATTCAGATGGAGATTACACAAAAATAAACATAAATCATCCATGTTGTTTTCAAGTTGTACTCCCAGTCTTTGAAGATACCTGGATATGTTCATCTTAAAGCATGAATTGAAATTCAATTTAGTAATCCCAGTTTCTTGGGAGGCTGAAGTAGGAGGATAGCAAGTTCAAGGCCAGCTTGGGCAACTTAGCAAGACCCTGCCTCAAAATAAAAATTTGAAAAGTGCTGGGGCTGTGGTTCAGTGGTCAAGTGCCCCTGGATTCAATCCCCAGTCCCCTTCCGGCCAAAAAAAATTAGCCATCATTTTGCTCTCAAGTGAGTTCCTGTTCACTTCCCAATCACCATTAGCAGAGGTTATTCTCTTTACTAAAACCATCAGCGAGGAGGACTGAAGACATCTCCTTAGATGTTCTGTTTCAGGATCCTATGCCATCAGACTCAGGACTTGATCACCACCTTCTGGGAGCACGTTTAAATTCAGAGTTCATTCAGACCTAATGTGCTCTATCTGCACTTCATACCTCCTTAGTTCTTCTGAAGCCCATCTTGGATACCTACAATTTAGAACTAGACTTTTTTTTTTAATGTTTTTCAAGTTATATTGACTGGGAAAGGATACATATCATTACATAAGCTTCTCAAATTTCAGTTACTACTCATTCAGGTCTTAACTTTTATTCCTTATATCTGCAACATCAGAAAATCCAGCATGTTGGAAAAATGTTTTGCCAATAAAGCATGATTTCATTCCCTTTTTCAATTCTGTATGACCATTTTTGATGTGTTTAACTAGTTCACTTATACTATTGAATGGATACGTTGTTGTTGTTCCCTATGATAATTGTAGATTCATTTCATTTCTTGCTTTGTACAGAATTTTGACCTGAAGTTTCATGCCCAGGAAGTCTACTATACACAGAGCCCTGTATTACACAAAGAACAAATCCCTTGTTTCTGTAGCTGTGAACATGCGGCACCGAAGTACAGATGGACTCCTAAATAATACATATGTAAATATGCAAAAAAATGTGATAGAGCTAATAGCTATTGAGATAACCAAGAGTTGTCACAGGAACAATATCCTGCGTATCACTACAGTAAGACAAATTTTTATATTTAGCTTCCTAGAAGCCATTATTAAATTGGGGGATGCCCTATCTCTTCTTGCCTATCACCACCATCTCCACACCCATACACACCAGGGCTGCTAACTTGTCAATGTCTCCCATAGAAAAACAATGCCACCTTGGAGAACAGATTATGTTTGAAGGAAAAACAACATAAAGATGAGGAATTGGTGGTCATGTCAAAGGTATGCATCAGCTGTCTATCTGGCTGGCCTGTTGCTTCTCAGGGCCCTGTGGGAATGGACTATGGATGCCAATTTTCTATTATGGGCTTTAAGCAGATGGGCTATGAGTAAAACAAAAAGGAACTTTTACTTTATCTTGTGCTTTGTATGTATCAGACAGGAATGGAGTCAGATTTTGTGAAGCCTGATGTGAATGATTTGAGAGTCTCTGTTGAAGTAAAAGAATACAGTATTGCCAACAAAATATTAAATACAAAAGTGCATGATTTTTTAGAATGGAAAGAGAAATCACAACAAATATAAACATGAAAGCACCCTGACAAATTTTATTACAAAGATAAAAATTCAGAAAAATTACAGTAATTTTTTGTTTAAGTTCATTTATAAACTTCCAGCTAAACCTTTATAATTCTTTCCATAACCTAAATTTTTCACTGTATTCTTGTCATCATGTCAGCATTTGAATAATTTTACAATATAATTTCTATGCAAAAATCAGAAGCATAATCAGTCTTTTCTCATTTATTTTTAATTATTAATAGATTAAATTTTTTCTTCTTTCAGAACTTGTTATGAATTTAGGATTGTTGCCATACATGAGGAAAATCCCTACCATGCCTCTTTATAAATTAGCTATCACAAATGTACTTACTATTTGCAGTACAGTATAGGTTTCTTCAGTTTCTTCAACCACAAAATTCTGATAAATTCTCTTGGTCTTAATTCCTATCAAAAAGAAAAAAACAATGCTAATTCAATACTCATCATTTTCTAGAATACTTCTGATAGGAGAAAGCTAATGTTTTGACTTGGTGTTTACAGGAATTGAATCATCCAGTGGCAATTTCATACATTTGATGGTGCAGAAAAGCTTTTGGCTTCATTCATTTCAGACTTGGTTCGTCCTCTAGTACTCATAGACATTGGCTATTAGGAACTCTAAGACACAGGACCTCTCTTCCTGTATCATGGAGCCATGATTGAAGCTAGTTGCCTCCTTGGTGGTTGGGAATCCTTCTGGAAGCCCTTCCCAGACTATGACAGAAAGCAAATGCTTCCTAGAAGTGACTCCTTAGAAGTGGGCAATATCGATTGATCCCTTAAACTTGAACCCATATTGATTAATCTCTTAAACTTGAACCAAATATATCCACATATTCTCTTAAAGATTCCAAAAACATGGATCCTTTGTTATATAGAGAAGACCCATGTAAAAGAGGGAGGTTGGGGCAGAAAGAGACAGTGATGTTAATTGAGCTGTGATTAAAACCTCTCACTTTCGCAAATTTGAAAACCACACAGGACTGCATGAAGGCATTACTGGAGCTCCTCCTCTAGCCTTGGAAGGGCCTTGAAACTCCAGCCCCATCAGCTTCACAATTAAGCAGGCTTTGAAGCAAGAAGTTCTAATGTACTAGATCTTTCAGCCGTCCAGAGCCCCAGGGCTCAGACATTAATTTTATTTTCTGTCTTATTATTCTCTCCCTTAATGATCTCAGCCTGCTTCCTGCTTTTTAATATAATCTACATTCATATCATGTCCAAATTCTTCTATCAAGTCCTTTGAGCTTCGGAATCATATTAAGCATTTCCTCAATCTTTCTATTCAGAACCTAAGAGACCCTCAGGTTCAATGATGCTGACTGTCCTCTAGTTCTTGCTCCCTAAACTCCACTCACAACTTCTTGGTGACAACTTTATCTTTTCAGTTGGTTATACCAAAACTGAAAGAGTCATTCTGCCTAGCAGGAAATCCTGTGACTTTAGTTTTAAAATATACATAAAACCTGATCACTTCCTGTGCAAATTACTGCTACTGCTTTGGGCATAGGCATCATCATCTTTCACTGGTATTGCACTCAAGGACCCCTAAAAGGATTCTACCTTTGTCCCTCTCTAGCGGTTTTCAACACAGCAGCCTTGAGCATGTAAATCAAGTTTGTCACTTCTCAGCTTAGCAAATGTGTTTCACTCCAAGAAGTCAAAGGACATAAAATTGCCTGAAAAGCCATAGTGATCTGGTCTCCTGTGCCTGTCTGACCTCCTCTCCTCACAAGCCCTCCCCTTCGCAGGCTGCAGCCACTCTGGTTCCCGATGCAGGAAGAGGTGAGAGCCTCTGGGCCTTTATTACGTCATTGACTTGGATCATTCCCTTCCCTCCTTAAGTATTTCCTCGAATCTATCTCCTCAGTGAGGTGTCCCTGGCCACCCTGCTCAATGCTACATTGTGTGCCCCCCCTTTCCAACATCCTCATGTTTGCTCCACGTGTTCTGCATCCCCACAGCACCAATCACTTGCTAACATACCATGTATTGGCTGTATGTTTGCCCTCTTATGTCTGGTTAGAATGTAAACAGTATAAGGGCAGGGTTCTTTGTGTTTTTTTAATGGTATTTATCTCAGGAGCCAAGAAATTCATCTAGTTAAAATAAAAATTCTGAAATTAAGAAGTTTCAAAAGATCACAAAGGTAGTAGAGATGGAAGAGAGCCTCTGTTGTCTGTACCCTCAATCTGGGTACCATATTGCTCCCAGTGCATGGAGGAAAAAGGCAGCCAGCCAATGGGAAATGGGTGTGGGGCTGAGATGGACCCTGACTTCCTCTCTCAGCACTAGGTTGCTAACCCCAGAGTTAAATCACAGTCTCACAGATAAATGTCCCTATTGAAACTTTTAAAAAAATAAGCCACTTATGCATATGGAGTGTAATTGTGACTTAACAATCATTTTCCTGAGGAAACAATTATATTCTTTCCCCTTTGTTGGGTCACCTGGTCTTTTCTGTTTTGTCCCTTTATCTGGCTCAATTACTTTCATCAGAAGAAATGTGAGACACTGGGCTATGATTCTGTGCAAATGAGGGACATGAAAATCTCAATGCTAATCCCAAACACATTATTAAACTAGCACATTGTTTTGGGAGATCAAGGTGATTTGCATAATACAAGAATCACCTGAACTCCATGGAATTACCACTAGGGAAGGGAAGTCACACAAGTAGAGAGGCAGACAGTCTAGGCATTGAAAGCTATTTGTATAATGTGCCTCTCATATGTTTATTTGAGAAGTAAATTAAAAACTATAAAGATTATAATGATTCTTTGGCATGCCTTCATTTCTGAGCTTAGAGCCAGGTGTGTATATATTAATGGGAAGATTTTGCAGGTGTGTCGTGGGAGTGAGATGAGACATTTCAGAGCCTGTAGTTTTGATAACCTACTTAGCATTACATATGCAAGTGTATTTCTGAACTTTTGCTGAAGCCTTGTATCTAGTCTTTTTGCCTCTAGCTTTCTTAACCCAAGGTCCTTGACCACAGTGCCCCTAAAAGGACTTCAGGAACCTAGACTGCAGCATGCCACCAGTCTACTAAAAATCCTTCTTTACGGAGACAAGTAGAGGAGATGAAGGGGAACAGAGATAACTAAATTTAAGTTATACGCATGTACTAATATTAAGTTATATGCATGTACTAATATGCAACAATGAGGTCCACTGTTATGCACAATTACAATGTACCAATAAAAAAAGATCTTAAAAAAATGGAAAAGAAAATTCTTCACTGGTACTCCTTTACCAACCATGGGAAGCCCATACTTTTTTTGTGTGTGTGGCAACCAAAGTCATTCATTCTGGGCAGACTCAACCTTTACACCACTTATTACAGTCTAATATATTCCCCCAACATGCCTGGCCTCGTCATACTTTATGTTTTTGCCTCCTGGGAAGACTCTTTCTCCTCTGGGGCACATTGGCACATGTCTGTAATCTGGGGAGGCTGAGGCAAGATGATCATGAGTTCAAAGCCAGCCACAGAAAGAGTGAGACCCTGTTTCTAAATAAAATAAAAAAATGGGTCTGGGGATGTGGTTTAGTGGTTGATTACCCCTGAGTTTAAACCCTGGTATCCCCGTGCCCTAAAAAAATTGTACATGCTTGAAAAGTCAATTCTTCTTCTTTTTTTAAATTTTTGGGTAGTTGTACATGGACAGCATGCCTTTATTTGTTTATTTTTATGTGGTGCTCATTATCAAACCCACAGCCTGACATGTGCCAGGCAAGCACTCTGCCACTGAGCTGTAGCACTATCCCTACACCAAACTTTTGAGGTACAGCTCAAGCATCACCATTTCTGGGAAGCCTTCCAGACTAAATCTCAACCCCCCTACCCACTCAACCTTTGTTAACAGGGAGACTCCCGTGTTGCAGAAATGATAGTCTCCTCTTTTGTACTTTTGCAGGACTGCATTCATACATGAACAGTTAGGGATGCAAAGGAAGTGTTTGAGTGAAGAGTTCAGAAGTTCTTCATTTTTTTTGACATATAATAATTGTACATATTTTTGGAGTGTATTGTAATATTTTCATACATGTATACTTGGTATGATGCTCACAAAGAATCTATGTATTTTGCATGTGTTTACATCTAGGAGAGCTCCCTGACTCACCAAAGCTTTTCAACTCATTTTGTTTTATTGAATTGCATTTAATAAAATTGGGTGACTGTGTGGGCCAGTGTGATGAGCTTGCCATTTTGACCTGGACCACTTAGATTAAAGGAGGGACAAGCACCCAGTCTATATTGATCTGATGGCATTTTGGGCTGTGTGTGTGTTTGTGTGTGTGTGTGTGTGTGTGTGTGTGTGTGTGACTTTTCCTATAACACTTTCAAGGGACATTAAGAAGATAAGTAGGCCAAAATAGTCTCCAAATTCTAAGGACATCTGGAAAAGATAGTTTAGTTGGTTTAAAAAGTTAGTTGAGCCAGGAGAAGGCAGGAGGAAGGTAGCAGATTTTACAGATATACATACTGTATAAAAGTAATTCAATTGACTCTAATGAATATTTAGAGATTTGTGAAACCATCAGCAAAAAAGCAAAAACTAAGTAATTTTTATGTTATTGTAAAGAATAAGTTTTTACATAATAGTTGTAGATAAAAGGACTAGGCCTTCTCACAAAATTCTTACTGCTCCATCGCACCATTCCTTACACTGAATCTGATGAAGCACCTGTCAGGGCTGTTGAGGAAGAGGTCCCTATACAAGGTGAACATTCTATACAGGGACATTGAAAACCTTCAAATCAAAGATAATAATATGCAAAAAAAAAAAAAAAAAAAAGAAAACAATGTAAAAGTCTGGATTTTCAGTGCCTTTAAAGTTGTTTTGTTTTTCATTGTTGCTTGCAGAGTAGAACAGGAAGTCTGAAGAGCTCTGGAATCTGGAGAATTCTACTTTGAGCAACCTGGACCTGCTTGTATTTCTGTGATTTCCCTTTGTTCTGCTGTGATTTGGAGGATTTCCAAAAGTTTCCATGAACTGTAACAATCCCCTGTGGTGCTCTTTGAGGTGAGTTAGCAGGTCCCTATTTGCATCTAGATTGCTCATAATCCTGATTATAATCCAAATGTTGAATGGGAAACACCCTGGGCTCCTGAAAATGTGCTTGGAAAGTTCTGTAAGATCCATCTGTCCATTCACACATGTGTGTAGTTGGTTCAAGAAACATTTATGGAATTCCATTTCTGCTAAGAATTCCATTTCTCCCCAGCCTCTAAGCTTTGGGGCTACCAGAGTATGTACTACAGAACTGGGCCCCAGCCCTGCTGAGCTTAATCCACACAGAATGATTATAGCTCAGTGAAGTGTTCATTTATAGCCAAGCTGGGTTTGTACAGCTGGTTCTTAAACTGCAAGAAGAAAAGGTGCTTTTTTTTAAATTCAATTTTATAACTTCTTCATTGCTTCTAATCAACTGTGATTAGAAGCAGTTTTGTACATGGAGGTGTTTCAAAAAAAATGCTGATAAAAGGAGAAGATTAGAGAGGGAGGGAGACAGGGAGGTCTCTATTTTATTACCTAAAGATTCTTATTCCAACTATAGAGAAAAAAATCACTGACTTCACCACACATCCTCTTCAAAAGGGTTGTTACTATAAACTCACAGGGCCAGCACATGTATGTGCGAATGCCTACCCAAGGTGAAGTGGAACACAGGTGATGCATATGGCAACTCAAAACCAGCAGCAAGACAAATAAATAAATAAATAAAACAAAACAAACAAAAATACCCTAAAATTCCTTGCAAACAGCCTCAGTGTGGCAAGACCACGGGAGAGGAGCCTTCCCTGGTGATATGACCCTTTAACCTTTCCCTTCTACGGAAGACTTTTTCTTAAGTGACTTCGAAAACACAGTCTCTTGGGGTTTGCATGCTTAGGAGGCTTTTGGGGATTAAATGGAGAGAAACAGCATACATTTAACAGGATCATAATTATCTCTCTTTCCATTTTTTTCCCCCATTCCTGTGGGGCTCTGGAAATGTCATTGTCCTTATTTAAAGCAATGCAGTGAGTATAGGGGAGAGTCCCTCTTGCACCATGCAAATCCCTCAGCAGCTTGCACACTGAAGGAAGGAAGATGGAAAGGAAGATTAAAAGAAGCCTGTGGTATTGATTGAGATAACAACCAAAACAGCAAGACCCAGAGTCTCTCCCAAAAAGAATAGAGGGAGCTGCAACATGGGGCAGATTCAGCAGGAGTACAAGTAGGCAGGGATGCTGGGGCTCTGCTCTGCTCTTTACAGCCTGATTCACCACCAGGCACTTGGCAGAGGAAGCTCAGCCCTCCGACCTGTGCATCCGCTGCAGAGGAAAAAGGAGCACCATTCTCCTTACCCCGGTGTTTCTTTATCTGTCACCTAAGTACAGGGGAAAGGGAAAGTTTATTTGGGTGGGAAGGGGGGATTTTTTACCCTGCATATTTATTATCTTGTTTCTTTCCAGTCACCAAGATATTCAGAAAGCAGACTTAGAGGAAGGCTCACCTAGAGAAAAGAACAGCCAAGCTGCTGAGGGCTCTTGAATTTTTAATCCCCTAACATTTTTCTCTCCTTTCTCTATTTATTGTCCATTTTCAAAGCCCTGGGGTAGAAGGATTGTCTGAAGCCTGCTTGTTGGCAGCCATTCAAAAAGTTTCATTTTGTAGCATGACTAGGGGAAAAACCAAGGGTAGGTTGGTAGAGAAACTTTCTAGGAGTCAGGAATGATATCAGAAACTCAGTGTTAAATAGTGGGAAATACAAGTAATAAAAACAATGGCCTGGTGATTAAAGAACACAAAGAAATTCTATTTGGGGACAACCATTTGGAGGCAGGTCCCAGCTCTCTGTCCACACATCCCAGGCCCCCATGCCCAGGGTTCTGCCCCACCCCAAAGCAAGATGTGGCTGGTGGTCTATGCATGTGCAGTGACACAACTTGTGTTCCTCAGTTATGAACTTTACTCCCCAACCTCCAGGCATCTTGACCAGTACCTAAGTGGGCAGGATTTGCTTCCCCTCCTCAAATGGCTTCAGCCTTTGTTCTATAAGAAAGAAGGGTTCAGAAGCAGTTCTGTACCTTGCCCACAGTGAGTGCTTCTGCAGGGACCCTTCTCCCTTTCCACCCACTACTCCAGTAAACCCAGAAGTAGGTGGGGAAGAAACTTTTCAGCAGGTACAAATGCTCCTTGGGCTGAATATTCTCAGAGTCTTCTGTGCTCATACTAACCCACGTTCTGCCTTTGGCAATTTGTTTAAATTTTTAACTTATTTGTCTTTGCCAGTGTGCACAGTGTTCAACAGCATCCACCCCAGATAAGCAGCAGTTTGCCTGGAACCTCTCATTGCAAGTCTTTACATTTTGAATTGGCTATTTGCTCTGCTAATGTTGCTCTCTGATAGAATCAAGAAAATCATCAATTTGCAGGTTAATGTTTTTCTTTCTGTTGTTAGTAGACAGGACTGTTGCTCCTTTTTGCTTCATACCTCCTAAGTAGAAGGCAGAAATCAGGAGATGTATTTATTAAACTCAGTTTCAGGGGCTGGATTTGAAAAGGACTTTAAAATCTGGATTTGAAAGGGACATTTTCAAAATGTTGCTCACCTGGAGGATAACAATTTGGACTGGCCTACAAGGCATGATAAGGGATTTAGAAATATCTAAATTTAAGATGAAAAGTCTAAGGAGAGAACTCTTTAAATATGCTCAAGGCAACCATCTGGGAGGAAGATTAGACTTTGTTTGTAATGGGTAGAGATCATAGGGGAGGAGAATTCTGACCAAGATAGTGGGGATATTTCCTAGTAAGAAATATTAAAGCTGTGTGAGTGTTGTTTGTTTTGTTTTGTTCTGCTTTATTTGTGAGGTCAATATCTCCCTTGTGACCCTGGATATGGTAGAGTTGGGCTCGTTTGAAAATTTCTCTGAATATTTTAAAAGGTGATCCTAATATCTTTTAGAGTTTGGATGAGATGACCTCTGACATACTTTCAACTCATAATCACTAGGAATATCTTCTCTCTTTTTAGCCTCTCAGCTCTAGGGTACAGAACCCACAGACTTTCAATTTCGTTTTATGTTTTTAAAGGAAGTGTGGCTTCTTAAGACAAAGAGTGTACAGTATAGTTTGGGCACTTAACTATTAACAAAAAATAATTTATAATTATTTTTAAAAAATTATTTTTAAAAATTTAAAATTTTTTAAAAAAAATTTATAATTGTTAGTGGTTTTTCTGCTTGGACTATCTACAATCTATGAAAATGGTCAAGTTAAACATTAAAATTAAAGACAAAATAATGATGAGTTACCCAAGGAAAAGAAACTGACATGAACAAGAGCAATTTCAGTGATTTTAAGGGCCCAAATTGAAATCCCAGAGGGTCAAAATCACCTGGTTTTGAGGAGAGGGAGGGGAAGGGAAGTACATGGCTTAGCTGGGGACCACATGTGAATGCATATAAAGGGCCAGCACATGTATGTGCGAATGCCTACCCAAGGTGAAGTGGAACACAGGTGATGCATATGGCAACTCAGAGCCCCAATAAATTGGTGGCTCTCCCTTGATTGATCAGAATCTAGAAACTCTATTTGGGGACAACCATTTGGAGGCAGGTCCCAAGGGAGGGAGCTCTGGGAGGTGGTAGAACGGGGTGAAAGCATGTTTTTGGCTTCCTCAGTGGCCATGTTGTTTACCAACTCTAGATACCCCTGCAAAGCATGAAGCTGATCTGCTGACTTCTTTGGGTCTTCCACATGGAAACAACAGGGCCAGACATATAAATAACTTCTGTGATATCCCATCTAGTCTTCACCCTAGACACACTATGTTGCAAGTTGAACATAATGAAAAAGTCTTTCTTTTAAAATGTAATGAAGAGGACACTTTGAGCCAGTTCAATATAGACACAAAGGAGTTGGTGCCAGTATTGTGAAATACGCAAGGCTCACCTTCAGCCCCTGTCTCCTTTTCCATTTCTTCACCCTCTCTCTCCTCTTCCCAGCTACTGCCCTTGCCATCTTCCACCACGACTCTCCTCTTCCTTGGAAAGAGTCTACTCTGAGTTCTTATGTGGCTTCTTGCGAAACGTGTTTGCCATGTTGGATTAAGGTTGATCTAACACACAAAGATCACTTTGGCAGATATGTTTGAGCTGAGAGTAAGGTAGGTGACAGATCTTGTACTGAAATGGATCATGCCTCTTCTCAGCACAGATTGATTCTGAATGAAACCAGGCACTTGAAAATCTCTTGTGTTCCAGTTTTTTCAAGGCATGAAAATCAGCACATGATTGGCAGAGGTGTGCACTGACCGCGCTCCTTGCTTCTCCTTCTGTTATTCTTGTTTCCTGCAGTTTGAGGGTTACTTTTCTCCACATTTCCCCCTGGAAGAATCCCCAGAGAACAAAACTGAGGAAATAAAAGGCAAATTTTCCTACTTTGTTAATTTTAGTTTCTCTGCTTAATGATTTTGATAGGGAAAGAATTTGAAACAAACAACCAAAACTCAGGTAGTACAGTATAAGTAATTTATCAGTAGATTGTTTCTCATTTCCACAACTTTCTTAAAAATCAGAGTTGATTCTGATGGTTACAATTTTAAGAAAGAACAATAGTGTAAAATTATTTTAACTCAATCTAGTATCAAACTAGATTTGATACTAGATTGAGTTAAATTCATTCATTCATTTAACAAATATTTGTTGATTATGTACTATACCCCAAGGACTGTATTAGCTTCTGGAATACACAGACCAAGAGTAAAGCTCCATCTGTGTTCTTACTTTGGATTCATTATTCTAAGCACTATGGAGGGACAGAAATGGCTTCAGATATGGTTCCTGCATTCAAGAGGATGTATTGACTCGGAGAACAAAGATATTCACAAGGAAATTAAAGGAAGCACTGGTCAAGTCTTGCCAATTATGTAGCATTGCAGAAGTACAAGGGATTGAGAAGGAAACTGTGTTAAGTTGTTTAAATCAGAAAAATGTAGATAGAAAAAAAGGGTGGGAGGTGAAAGTAATTCTAATGCAGTAGATGGGACAGTAGATGGGACAATGAATGTGACAGCATATTTCTATTAGATGTGAATATACACTAATGGAGGAAACTAAATCAGCATTGAGAGCCTCTTATGTGATCAGTACAAATCCAGAAGATACAGGGCATTCAAGAGTGCTATAAAGTATTGTCATTTTAATCAAGGGATTACAACTTCATTGAAGTCCCAAGAATAATGCACATGAAGCAGTTATTAAGTAATTACATAATAGCAAGTGATTAGCTTCTAGGTAGTATGACTATTTCTTGTGTTATATGAATTACCAAAAGAAGGAGGCACAAAAGTCTGGAGAAATTATGAATGCCTTCACAGAGAAGGTGAGACCTGAAGAGGTAGAGAAGATCTGGAGACGGCATACACTGTTGGTGGGACTGCCAATTGTTGCAACCACTATGGAAAGCAGTGTGGAGATTCCTTAGAAAACTTGGAATGGAACCACCACTTGTCAGTCTATACTCAAAGGACTTAAAAACAGCATACTACAGTGACATAGACACCTCAATGTTTATAGCAGCTAAACTCACAATGGCCAAACTACAGAAACAGTGTAGGTGTCCTTCAATGGATGAATGAATAAAGACAATGTGGATTATACACACTGGAATATTACACTTAGCCATAGAGAAGAATAAAATTATGGCATTTGCTGGTAAATGGATGGAACTGAAAAATATCATGCTAAGAGAAATAAGCCAATCCCCCCAAACCAAGGGCCAAATGTTCTCTCTGGTTTGTGGATGCTAACCCAAAACAAGAGAGGTTGGGGAGGGGAATAATAGACATCCATGGGATTAGACAACAGGAAACGTAGGAAAGGAAGCAGGGTGGGGAATAGGAAAGACAGTAGAATTAATCAGTCATAACTTTCCTAGCCTTGTATTTGAATACACCACCAGGGTAACTTCACATCAGGTACAACCACAGAATGGGATACTAAATAGAATAAGTTATACTCTATGTATGTATAATCTGCCAAAATACATTTGTTATTTGTGTAACTAAAAAGAAAAAAAAATGAATTTTAAAAAGGATCTGGAGAAGGCCTGGAGGAAGAGTATTTTGTATGAATTCAAGAGTATCAAAGACTCATTGATGAAGACCTCTGTAAAATGATGCCAGGTCACTGGCCTGGAAGCTGACTATGAATGGCTTTGTATGCCAGAAAGAAATCTAATGATATTGGAGGGAGAGAACCTTTGAGAAACATTTGTGGCTGTGATTAATAGAATAGAAAGAAAATGTTTAAATACTTCCCTCCTCTAACCAGGATCACTGGAGAGCCCGACAGAATTATGGGAGACCCCTGATTAACAGGAATGCAAGGGTAGAATGATAGGCAGAAGAGAAGTAGCTGTGGCCCAGAGGAGACACTGTAAGTTCTGTGGTGTCACAATCATCATCTTGGTCCTTTCTGTCACTAACCATGGGAAGTAGCTATTGGCTGATTGTGCTAAGATGGATCCTCCTCACCTCCTCCTTTTGCAAATTCCATTTAACAAACTCCCTTGCTGACACAGAGAACTGACCATAGGGAGACGGAAAAGGATGAAATCTGGCTGTGTTTCCTCAGGTGTGCTTTGTAGGAAAGGGACTGGGTTTTCTACCAGCAGAATGCTCTCCTTGCTTCTCCAGCCCTTGTGGGAAAGAACCTGTACTGTTACATCACACCATGGAGCTCTGAATTCTGGGTTCTAGAAACACCAGTTTCTCCCAGAGTCCCTCCAGCCCTTTGGATGTTGGAAACCCCTTGTGGTTAATCCCAGAAGTGATTATTCATCTCCTGTTTGGTTTGTTAGCTTTTTATTTTTAAATCACCAGTGTCATCATGTCCATATATGATATTCCTATTGTTTAAAATACATAGAAATATTCCTATTTTCTGGCTGGCTGGTGACCCATATACTACATAATCACAGGTAAAACATTCAAACATTTAAAAATCTCCCTGGTGCTGTTTTTTTTTTAAATCTTTACTATATAGAACAAGTTGATTCTAGTTGATTTCTATATGAACTAGTTGATTTTGCATTACTTTCGAAGAGAACACGTAAACTTAGAAAATTAGGTATGTAAAATACTATATGAGTTTATCAATTTGTGATCCATGTATCCATATAAAACCTTCCCATATGATATGTGGCACACTTTTGAATATTTGCAGAGTTCAAATTTTAAAAGAATTATCCAATGTTTGTAGAACTTAAATGGTAGGGATTGATCCAACATAAGTCAGCCTTTCTAAGGATCAAGACTTATAATCTGCTTGGAGGTTCACAGAGAGTAGAGGAAAGGATAAAAGAAAGATTTCTCATGAGAAAAAAAATCAAAAATGCCAAGAAATGGAAGTGTATTTAGCCCCAGAGACTAAGCATTTGGAGCAAAAAAGGTCAACAAATATAGGAAAAGAGAAGTGTCCTCCTTCCTAGCATTTGCAAACACCCACCTACAGTGTCACATCCTTCATCTGAATTTCCATCTCTTTAGTGACCAGGACCACCTTATTACCTTGTAAGTATCTACTTCATTCACATGACAGGCAATTTAGAATTTTTGTAATCATCTAAGGATTACCAGTAGAGTAGGCCTTGTTAATTCCCAATTGAATGCTCAATTTTAGGCCATAATTGGAAAGATTTCCCCTAATTTGCGGTAGTTATATTTACTAAAAGGAATGGAGGTGATCTTTGTTACTTTAGTCCTTTGTCAGGTCATTAGAGCCCACATTTGGCAGGGGCTTGAGATAATCTGTGGCAGTATGCATCTTAGATGAGAATTTTTTTGTTGAGACTCAACTGCAGAGGCAGTTGAAAGGACCTTCTTTTGTTAGTTATTTATCCTGACCAGGAATTATCAGTATTCATAATAGCATGGAAACATTTTTTTTTTGTCAATGATGAATTAGTGGAAGTTAAGTTTTGCCTCAAATTAACCAGTTTATGTTTTTAGGTGTATGATGAATTACTAAATAGTTAATGATTAAATAAACACTGAGTCACCAAAAGTGATGTTTTAAATAATTGATGATACCAAATACTATGGTACGCTTGGTACAGATACATGAAATGGCACAGCTTTGCTTTTCTTGGTTAAGAACAAAGCAAACACCTTGACTCCCATATACAAAACAACATGGGTTAGAATCCTCAAAGTCTATTGGACAGTACTAAGAAAACATTGGTATGTATCTATGTACATAGATATATACATTATAAAAATGGCCATTGACAGTCTAATGAAAAATTATTCCAATAACAAATCAATTCTGATGTGAAAAATATTCCAGGCTCTTTATGAGATACAAGGGGGAAATGATGGAACATTTCTCCTACTTTTTGCAGATAAATTGTAGATAGAATACCAAATATGAATTTTTGTTTGAGTTTTATAACAGTTTTAGAAATTAACCATTGCCTTTTAAATAGAATTAAAAAAAAACAAGTATATCATCTATTGATTTCCTGTAGTACACTGGCTTTGTAAGTGAAGGACACTAGAATCAGGAGACCTAAATTTCATCTCTGCTATTGTGTGATGATACTAACCTGCAATTTGTTTGGGTATCTATGAAATGTAGGCATTATATTTGGGTGGTAAATCTCCCAGCATATCATGATGCTAAAATCCTTCTGAATTTTGTTGCTAGATTTTGATCAGTATGTGCATTTTATTTTAATACCAAAGATGGAAATTTGGGCTGAATTATGAAATATGACACAGCACAAAGTGGTACATAATTTACTGTGAGTCAATGATATGTTTCAATATAAATAAATCCATGGCCCAAGATAGAATTTGTGTTTGCTGGAATATGTGATTGGTTTATCTCTTCAGTAATTCAAATTGCATGCTTTGTATAGTAAACAGCTTGATATAAGCAGCTAACCAATGACAAAGAATGCTTAATTAGTTGTATAATATCTGTCAAAGATTTATTTTATTTCATTACTTTTTTCCAAACTTGAATTTGAAAATTTCTACTGACATCCTATTCTTTGCAAGCATTTTTTCAAAAGCCGAAGAACTCCACCAGCATAAAATGTTTGAAAACCACTGTCCTAGAGAATTTTTAAGATCTCTTTCAGTTTTTATGTTTGATGGTACTATCTGTACCAAATACAGATAAGAAAAATTCCACTTCTGTTCAGGATTCAAAAAAGCACAAGAAAATATTGTTCCCATCCTAACAATCATAAAAAAAGGCTGGGTAAATCTACAAACTCATAGCTTTTCTTAAACCATCAGATTGCTGTGTTTCCAAAGTATATATTTGAAAGAAGAGAGTCTTACATAAAGAGAGAATGGGATAAAATAGCTGTTTTGCTTTTGGCAGAGCAAGATAAATGACTGTTTCTATGCATGTATTTAAGAAGAAATTACCTGAAATTTCTTAGACCTTAAGTGGTGAGTGTAGTGTATAAGTATTGAATAACTCTGGGTCCAAAACACAAGAGACAATTTTGCTTATTTGAAAGCTCTTATCCAGGGCCTCCGTCAAATGCTAATGAGACATATTTGGAGCTAAGAAGGTGACCAGAGAAAAGACCAGTCTGTGGCAAAGCTGTGCAGTTGATTGATTGCACCTGGAGGAAATAGACACAAAACACACCTCTTCCATTCATACATCTTCTATTAGAAACATAGCTCTTCACCAATGGGAGAGGGATATCAGAACTTCCAGCTCTGAACTCAGGCAAAGATACTCTTTCTGGGTAAAGACTAGAGGCAAAATCTTCTGCCTCTGGGAGAAGAACAGGAAATCTTGTGAGCCATGTTTCTTCTCTTTTACACAATAGAGGCATTTACACAAGGAGAGGGCTAGGAAACAATCTCTGGCCAAGGGACCAGGCAGAGCTCTGGTGCCCCTGGAAAGTTTCCACTCCCAGAGACCTTGCCTAAAGCTCATACTTGACCATGGGAACTCCCCCACCCAAAATAAACCTAGTCTGGGTTATCAAGAAAAGTATAAAACTGAGGAAAGGGCAAGAATATGGAGAGAGACCCTCTTTAGAGGCACACACTCAGGGACTGCTAAAAGCAGAGGGTGGGGTGGGGACCCTTGGCTAAAACATTCTGACACCCAAGGCCTCCCATAGATGCAAGTCCATTGCTGGAGCAACTTGAAAACTATGGTGAATTGAGGGTAAGAAGAGTAGCAACAAAACCAAAATTTAACCAGCTACTGATTTGTTTGACTCAACCTCCCAGACTATGGCTAGATAGAAAATGAGGTATGTTCATTTTCAGGAAAAATAATATTTAACTCAATCTTCTTCCTTTTTAAATACAGCATTCAATCAAAATTATGAGATATGAGGTAATAAATAGGCTAGACTTAGAGATGACTCAAATGTTAGAACTATCAGAGAGACCTTGAAATTACTATTAGTAATATGTGAAGGGATCTAGCAGGAGAACAGAATGACATACATGCATAAATGAGGAATATCAGAAAAGAAATAGAAACTACAAGATAGTAAAATGGAGTGCAAGAATAAAATACTCAATATTGGCAGAAGGAATTCTTTTCACAGGTTTATCATCAGACTGAAAAGAGCATCAACAATCATAGAACTTGAATATCATACAAAACAGATCATCCAAAATTTACAAAAAGAGAAAAAAATGAACAAAGAATAAAGCATCTGAGAGCTGTGGGACAATATCAAATAATCTAACTTGAATATATTTGGTGTCTGAGAAGCATAAGAGAGTTTTAAAGGAGGATAATAGTTTTTTCCTAAGCTAATAAAAGGCAAACTACCATTTCAAGAAACTTAGAGGAAACACAGGTGATATAAACACACACACACACACACAACCAACCAAAAAACAGTTTTAAAGATATGATATTAAAACCATTGCAAACCAACCTATAAAGAAATATTGAAGATGACCATAGAAAAGAAGATATCAAAAATCAAAAGGAACAAATCAAATATAGAATGACAGAGAACAAAACAGTGGTTACCAGGGGAGGTTGGAGAGGGAGATGTAGGTCAGACATGCAACTTAGTATATATGTAGGATAAACAAAATTTAGGGGTTTATTATAGCACATGAGTGATATTGTACTTACTATATTTGGAATTCATGCTGAATGAGTAGAATTTAGATCTTCTTGCCAATAAAACAAACAAAACAGATAACTAGGTGAGATGATGATGTTAATTTGTCTTGCTATAGTAACCTTTGTACTAATTATGTTTATGCTATGACATCATGTTATATACTTTGTATATACACAATAAATTTATTTTAAAATGAGTAAACAAAAAGAATGTAAGAATTACAGCAGATCATTTCATTGGAAACTATACTACTTGGAAGTCAGTGGAACAAAATTCTAAAATGCTGAAAGGAAAAACAAATTCTGACAATCCACAATTCTACAACTACTGAAAATATACTTCAACCATGCAGGAAAAAAATAAAAAAAAAAGATGTTCTCAAACAAAATCTAAGAGTTTTTATTGCCGGCGTAAATGTACTAAATGTGTTAATAAGAAAAGACCTTCAGAGTAAAAAGACAAGGTACCAGATGGAAATTTGGATCTATACAAAAAAATAAGGGGCACCAAAAATGGTAGAAATGAGGATAAATATCTGTTTTTACTTTTAGTCTTTGTAAAAGTTGATTAAAGTGGAAAAAAGCAACGTACTTGCTTTATAATATGTCCAAGTAAAATGCAAAATTTAATAACGATGTATAAAAATATACTTTTAAAATACTTGAAGTGGCATACTATTAACTGGTGGTAAATTGTGATAAGTTAAATATTTGTATCGTGAGGCCTGGAACAAGATCAAAAATTATGATTTCAATAGGGTAATCATAGAGTCAATTAAACCCAAAGAGGACAGGAAAAGAGGAGAAGAGAGGCATATATGGCCAAGGGAGAAAAAGAAACAATTGGCAAGATCAAAGATTTAAATCAAAATATATCAAAAGTTGTATGAACTGTAAATAGTCAAAACCCCACATAAAATGGAGAGATTGTCATATTAGATGTTGTGTATTATTGATCAAAAAATCCACTTGGTGAATACTCATATATTGGATTATTGTTCAGAAAAAAATGTTGATATCTTCAGTATCGTGGATGATTCCCCAAAATAGTATGCTAAGTAAAAGAAGCTGGAAACAAAGTTGTCATACTGTAGAATTTCTTTTACATGATAGCCTTAAAAAGACAAATACTTGGGGAGAGAGCAATGTTACCAAGGTTTGGGGATGGAGTAAAAGAAGACTGTTTACAAAGGAGCATGTAAGAAATTTGGGGGTGATGAAACATTCTACATTTCATTTTTGCAGAGGTTTCAACAAGGTAGTCATTTGTGAAAACTCACTGTATAATACATAAACTATCCCTCAATAAATTTGACTTTAAAGATCTATGATATGGATAATTATTACAAAAATAGTCATCAAAGATAAAATATTGTTAGAATGGAAGCTTATATAATTCATTTTCTATCTAGTCTGAGTAAGATTTAATGAATATCTATTGAATTTGATTTGTAAACTTGGGAGGAAAAAGAAATAGTATTCTGGATACTATAACCAAGTGCACTGTCAGTGATGAAGATAGCCTTAGTAATTTATCTTTTAGAAAAATATTTATGTAATTAATTGGGATTGTAATTGAATGATTAAAACATTCTGCCATAATCAGAATTATGATTCTGATTATGGAAGAATGTTTCTGATTATGGCAGTCAATTAGGCTTTTGTGCTTACTTTTTCTCCCTCTCAATACTCTACTGAAATGAACGTTCGGTGGGTTTTGAGATATATATATATATATATTTTTTTTTTTTTTCCTTTTTATTCACTCATTTAAAAAATTAAATGGGAAAATCTCACCAAGACCAAAAAAAAAAAAAAAAAAGTTTTAGTAAACAGTAACAACAAATGGGAACATAGATGACAAATCATAACAGAGAAGAAGAGATACAGGGAGAAAACCTGAGTAAATGGTAAATGGTGATGAAACCCTACGAGATGGATCCAGAAAGGCTTAGGTAGCACAGGTACCTCTAAGAGTGGTATGGAGATAGAAATAAAACCAGGATAATTGGTGGAATGTTCTGTATAAAAAGTCATTTTGTTGCGGGATATAGAACATAGGTTTTCAGCCAAGAGGCAGCATTTATTAGGGCAGGCACTGGACCAGCAGATTTGCATCCAAAGGCTGAGCCTGGAGC
Source organism: Marmota flaviventris (assembly GCF_047511675.1). NCBI lineage: Eukaryota > Metazoa > Chordata > Mammalia > Rodentia > Sciuridae > Marmota > Marmota flaviventris. Next base: position 22,343,941 of record NC_092513.1, on the reverse strand, counting down.
ACAGTGGGCCGTTGCCTTGTATATCCTGTTAGTTTCCTCTTTAGCCCTTGTCTGCTCTATATGGTACTATTAATTCTGATTGGATATTCCATATTAGAGAGTTGCAAAAGAGTTGCACATGCCCACATAGGTACTGAGTGTGACAGGTCACATTCTCTTTGTTCTGGGAGGGTCTTACCAGAGCTTCAGCTCTCAAATCCCCTTTCTGATCCCTCCGTGATAGGCAAATCATTTCCTACAACATATCAGAAAATGGGACATTTGCTCTGTAGATAGAGTGCACCAGGGAACTGCTAAGCACTAGAAAGGAATAAAATACTAAAAATAGAGCATGCACACTGAGCCCCAGAATGTGAAGCAGCCATTTAGTAAGGGCCATGCTCACTTTGCTCAAGAGAAGAAGAGGTTTGGGGATTGGATGGACACTCATAAGGGGTAACTGTCTAAACACAGTGTAAGGAAGTATACAGAAAAAGGTAGCAACAACACAGCATAATAGTATCAGCCTGGTGGGTGGCCTCATGACTCTTAGGCATGGTTGCAAAATTTCCTAGCCACACAGTGTTGGGAAACAGATAATCACAAAAAGACAAACTTGGGAAAGATCAGGCCATCTCAGCTGAGAAGAGCTATTGGTTCTTAACTCTTTGGACTACTGGCTCTTCTTCAGTGGTGGTTCCTCCAAGACAAGATGAATAGGACTTGGTCTGTGGTTCAGCTGTGTCATTCATTACCAGGTACTCATCACAATCCCAACAATGAGAGGCTTGTGCTTAGCTTAATGCATAATTTCCTCAGCTGAATTCTCACCTATCTTGAACATAGAGTATTGATAAATCCCTTGAGTTAGTGTTTCAAAGGGCATTCAATCCTTGGTCAAACACTCAGGCATCCTGAGGCTAGAGAAAAGGCCAGGAACCAATACTGTGAAATAATTTCTAGGGTCTTGTGCTTCTAAAGTCTTGTCAGCAGATAAATCGACTGCCCTTTGGTCCCGATTATAGTTTTAAGGATAATTAGTAGACAGCCTTTGAAAATAGAAATAGTTCCCCCCTGTTAAGCAAGGGCAGGCATTCTTATAATCCTATATAACAAAGACAACATCTGTCCCCAGAGCAGAAGTCAGGCATTCTTAAAATTATAAGAGTCTGGATTACCCAGCCTCAGGGTTCCTCTTGTGTAATTCCACGCATAGTGTGTGGGTATTCATCTGATAGGACCTCAGTAAGCCTCAGTCTGTTTAGTCCTGGAACTGCAAAAACCATGTACTGTGATATCTTTGTCATTATCTGCTGGTGATAGTGCAAGATTACTAACTCAGTTTTTCATTCTGCTACAATTTCATATTATTCATCTTGCTACTTTTTTTCAACCGATTTTTCATGCCACTCCTGGTATCATTCCTTTGAGCTTCAAGGATCCACATTTAATTTTGAAAGGATTCTTTTACTGTCTTCAAGATCCTTATTTTAGTAAATATGGCTCTTTCTTCCTTGTGTAATTTGCAAAGGTGACTCTTCTCACATCCCATATATCTTGATATTTGGGAATGGTCTTATAATTTTTTAGCTATACTTCCAAACAATGATTTTTCTATAGCTCACCAATAATACTTCTTTCTCTATAATGCAAGTCATACCTATATCATTGTATCTCTGATGTGCCTCTGGTCATTTGAAAGCACCCCAGGTTAAATCACTGAGAAATTTGGTTTGCATCTCTTTCTTACCCCTGCTAGTATCTATGGCAATCTTCATATTTATATTATTCATGTAAACCTGTCTGATACTCTGACCTTATCCATTTTTGCTCTGAGTTACTGGTCACTTCTCTGTTCCATATTGGACCTTGCTACCATGGAAAAATGCTGCATACTTGGAAACATCTAAAAATGTTACATATTGATGTCTGATGACAAAATTTTCTAGAATTTTCCCTTTTATTTTGAGTCCACCTATTCATAGACTATGCTGAGAACTCCCCTCCTATCCTGTTTTCTTCAAGTTTTATTACTCTCTCAGGATTTGACATTTTTTCTTCTTCCATTTTAATATCACAGGCCATCACGCCATTCTTTGGATAGTCTCTTCAGTGTCCTCTCAGCTACCAATCTTCCCTCCTTTAGCCTAATGACATGGTGCTAGTACAGAACAATTTAATGGCCTCATCCATGGAAATGGGAGCACCAAAAGTCTTAGACTTTTGTCCAATTGATGTAAGCACCTAGAATAGTTAAGGCTCCAAATTCACGACTCAAGAAATCCTTAGAAATTACTCAAAGACACAGATTAAAGAATGAAAGACCTAATTTCATCCCAACAATTATTAGCCTGTAGCAGGAAGAGGTCAGTATGACTCAAAGATCTTTCCTTTCAGAAAGTAAGTGATCCTCAGAGAGACTTATAAAGGAAAGTGATCCACTCTGGATTCAATATATCAATCACAGGTTTGTGATTGAGTCTCCTTGGCTTGCTCCTTGAGAAAATTGAAGCAGTTAATTGAAGGTAAGTGACATGATAAATTCCACCAGCTACAGAGTACAGATTAGAAACCTCAGTCTTGTTGAAAATTTATTGCCTAGAGCCTTAAGCCATATCTCTAAACCCGAAAATGTATTTTCTTCCCAACACCATCATATTCCTAACTTGGAAAAAGTAAACTAAGTAACCAAAGCAGTGTTTTTCAAATAGGATGTAAATCCTTGAATATTTGATCCCCAAAATGTATTTTTTTTAACTAGAAAGCCAAGGGTTGGTGAAATGAGAGATTTCAAAGTAAAGATTCATTTCTTTCACTTTTAAATATGATTCTTTGGACAAGTCATTACTTTTTGTAATCATGGGGAACAATTTTAATATGGATTATAAAGATCAAAAGAAAGCAGAAAAAGAGAGATTTGTAAACTACAAATTTTTTGAGTTATACAAATGCAAACTCCTTTTGTGCATTTAGCATACAGTTAGCATTTCACAAGGGGAAAAATTATGTATCATGGAACATACTTGAATTACTTTGACATTACAGGAGTCTAAGAAACAGTGATCTCCACTGTCACAAATGTTCTATGTGTATACAGGTATGATAAGTTATATGTAGATTCTAAAAGATAAGTTGAAGGAAATAGAAGTTTGTTTTCTTTCCTGAGATTTGTAAAAAAAAAATTTTCTATTTCATGTACTTCAAAATTTACTTTTCTTTTTCTAGTTACTTTCTTTTTTGTTTTGTTCCAATTCATCTCTTATTATTTGGGAAATATAAACATTGTGACAAAAGTACAAATATAATGTTCGCAGTTCCTTCTTCCTTGTCCCTATATGTATTTCACTAAAATTTTTAAAAGTTAAGGAAGATTAAATATTTTTCAGTCTATAGTTGATGAGATATGACTGATTTTAAATACAATATTCAAAGAAGAACTTATACTGTATATTATATGTTTTACAATTTGAGGATGAAGTGGTCAGGGGGTGATGGGGAAAGTACCATGGAGTCATTCTAGATCTAGATAGAGGAGTAGGAGCTGTCATGATGGTGGGGATTATTAAAATGAGGTCTCATGTCTTGTGAAAGTGGGGCCATGGGATTACTCTGGTTCTCTCCAACTTAAAAAAAAAAATTCTATGAATATAGTATCTGGGAGAAAAGAAAGAAAGGGGATATTCCTGTGAGTGAAACACTAAAGGAAAATTTCAAAGATGGAGAGATGACATTATACTTTCCACAATGAGGCAGATTGTGTAAGTTAAGGCGTTCCTTGAAGGCACTGTATATTGTATGTTTTACATAAGAAGGTGATTAACTATCCAATGTTCATTTCCTCTTCTTCTTTAATTACAGAATTCTTGCTTTGCTCAGTGTGTCCATGTGCCCAGTTAAAATACCTTCATCTCATATTGTTGAGGCCAGAGGTGGCCCTTTGTCCTGGTGTGGCTAAGAATGAGTGGTTGTTGCCAGGATAAGCTTCCCAGGAAACCTTTTAAAGAGAGTGACTCCGCAGTCCTGTGCCCCCATTGTTTCTCCTGGTGATGTTCTGCTTTTCCTCTTTGTTGATAGGAACAATGAGTTGGTGCTTGAGGTGAGATGACCAGCTTGGCAACACAAGGACAGATATTAACAACAAAGATGGTAGTGCAAAGCCCAGAAGGAACTTGAGTCAGAAGTAGCATAATTAACTCTCTTACCAGCCTGCACTGCCTATCTCCACATGAGACGAAAAATTAAAAACAAAATTTTTTTGTGTGTTCAAAGTCACTATAGTGGGGTTTTCTGTGGTTGCAGCTAACCCTAATGCTTATTGGAACATGTAGTTCATATTTGTTATGGTTTGGATATGAGGTGTCCCCCACATGCTCTTGTGTGTGACAATGCAAGAACATTTAGAGGAGAAATGGTTGGGTTATGAAAGCATGAACCCAATCAGGGAATGAATCCCCTGGTGGGATTAACTGAGTGGTAAACTCAAATGGGATAGAGTGTAGCTGGAGGAAGTGGATCATTGGGTGTGTGCCTTTGGGGTGTATATTTGGTATCCGGCAAGAAGAGTCTTTTACTCTACTTTCGGGTCATCATGTGAGCCACTTTCCTCCACCAAACTCTTCTGCCCTGATGTTCTCCCTCACCCTTGAGCCTTGAGGCATGGAAACCACCCAACTGTAGACTGAGACTTCTGAAAACTGAGCTCTCAAATAAATTTTTCTCCTCTACAATTGTTCTGGTTGGGTCTTTTAGTCACCATAGTGAAAAAGCTGACTAAAACAATATTATTGAGTGTTAGTAAAATGTATGATGAAAAGAGATGTTGAGTAGCTCAAATTGAAATTCAATGATGTTAAATCTGTATAGTGCTTTTGGAAGTATGGTCATTTTGATAACATTAATTCTGCCTATCCAAGAGCAAGGTAGATCTTTCTATCTTCTAAGATCTTCTTTGATTTCTTTCTATAGGGTTCTATAATTTTCATCATATAGATCTTTCACTTCTTTCATTGATTTCCAAGTATTTTATTTTATTTTCTTTTTGAGGCTATTGAAAAATGGGATAGTTTTCCTCATTTCCCTTTTGGAGGTTTTGTCATTGATATACAGTAATGCCTTTGATTTATGGGTGTTGATTTTATATCCTGCTACTTTGCTGAATTCATTTATTAGTTCTAGAAGTTTTCTGGTGGAACTTTTAGGGGCTTCCAAGCACAGAATCATATTATCAGCAAATAGTGCAAATTTGAGTTCTTCTTTTCCTACGTGTATCCTTTTAATTTCTTTAGTCTGTCTAATTGCTCTGCCAGTGTTTCAAGAACTATGTTAAATAGAAGTGGTTAAAGAGGGCATCCCTATCTTGTTTTAGTTTTTATTGGGAATGCCTTCAATTTTACAATTGGTGGATGCTATTTGTGAACATCCTTGTGATCTCTGAAACATACCTTCATGTGTATCCAAGAATTCAGGGATCTGAATGAACAAAGAACTTGATGAACTGTCGATTATCAGTCAGTTGAACTCTTGGGATAGGATCGAAAGATTTCTAAAATCAAGGTTCCTTGTCTCTGCTTTTGGTTGTTAGTCAAATTTTAAAATTTAATGAGAACTGAAGGCTACCATAGGGAACAAACAAGGAAGTACTAACATTTGCATGTATCTGGATAATATTTTTGATCTAAAAACCCCAATATTTATTCTTCCTTTTATTCAAGTGAGAATTATTGATGTAGGGTAGGGATTTGGCAGAAAGGTTAGCAGGGAGACTTTTTGATTTTAGTTTGAAAGCCTTAGTCACTGAGGGTGTTTAATGTTTATGAATGTGGACAAGATATCTTCTTGGGAAACATGGGAGAAATAGGGACACTCTTCTCAGCTATGATGAGTGTGGAGCGATGGGAAACAGGACCATGGGTCACACAGAAAAATAGAGATAGGATTGAAAGACTTCTAAGATCAACACATCCTGATTTCTAAACAGAGAAGGAATCTTGAATTTCTGCATGATTCATTCATTTAGAGGAGCCTGGTAAAGGTCCCAGGAAAAAGCTGCTGAATCAGGACAACTTATCCAACTGAAATGCTGTGATGAAGAACCTGACATGTTTCGCTGTTCTTTAAGGAACATTTGAAATGTATAGTTTCCAAAGACACAGCAAAACATGGGAAGGGAGGAGACCTCTACAAAAGACAGGGATTGCTTCTAACTATCTTGATAGGATAGAAGTTCAAATTAGAAAACTTATGCTGACTTGGAGAAAAATAGAATAATATAATTAAAGAACTTGAGATGTGGATCCTGTTTATACATTTCTGTGGTTTGAAACTTCTTACATAATTCTGAGATCAGTTTTAAATTAAAAATTAATTATATTATTATTATGTAAGGATATATGTACAAGGCATTGATCACACCACTATTTATAAAGTTGAATACTGAAAGTAACCCAGATGTACATTTATAAGTGACTGTTTGAGTCAACTAGAGTATATTCACTCAGTGAAATACTCTACATGTGTAAAAAAAAAAATCACATGCCATCATGAATTGATCTGCAGATCAATGGAAAAGTTAAGGGGAAGCAAAATGTAGTATTTTGTCACTTTTCCAAAATAATATATACACACACAAACACACAGGACCCTAAATACTTATATTTGCTTATATTCTAAATGATGAATAAATCAGAAGGTAATTTTTGAAAATGACCTATCTTAAAAAAAAAAAAGCAAGCAGGTTAAAGTGAATATGAATAACATGAGGCTTCTCTGAATATGCCTTTTATTGTTGATTTGACTTTTGGAATTATGTAAATATTTTACATAATTTAAAAGTACAATTCACTTTTTTAAGAATATATTTAAACTTATAAAAGTTAGAAAAAGAAACAGAGCTATATGCACCTATTTACGTATTCACTTGGTAGCAAACCATGCAGATAGAAACCAATTCAGGAATTTGAAAACACAGTAATTTGATTGTGTATTCCTAGTAGGATATTCCATAAGAATACATGAAAGCTGGAAAAAAAAATACTTTTCGGTAATCCTAGTGTTGGTGATAGTGATAGTTGTTAGTATTGTTATTTAAGACTGGAGCCTAAGTATTCTGGATCAAAACAAATGTCTGTTTATGCTGGTATGTTGGGTTCCAGGATTTATATATATCAACAACGTCTTCAAGTACTTTGTAACCATTCAGTATGATAAAGAACCAATTCATTTTCTTGAAAACTCATAAAGGGGGAAAAAACTAGCATTTATGTTACCTTATTTACAAACCAGACATCAGAGTAACCTATCACTGATGAGCATTCAAAATTATTCCCACCAGTAAGCAAGGAAAAAATGATGGAATAAAGATGTCACCATTTCACAATACCTAATTAAAGAACAGATTGGTCAATGATCATTCATGATTGCTGGTATAACAAAAGAGAAGCAACTAAACACTGTGTAACTCTGAATGGAAATATATAACTTTAACCTCAAAAATCCTAGCTACCCATGCCACCCTGCAAAAATGAATCCTGAATCAGAAAAATGACTCTTTAACTAAACTTAAAGGAAGTACAAGGAAAAAAATATATATTAAATGATACTTAAAAAATGACAATCAGAAAAACAATTGTGAAAAACTCTATGGGTTATATGACCTCGTTTCTTCAGTAATAAATTAAAAGGAAAAAGTTGAAGGAGGAATCCACAAAATGAAAGAAATTCAGGGAAAAATCTACAGAGCTTATTTGGATGCTGATTGGAACAAATACGCTGAAAGAAAAAAGTTGTAACAGCTTTTGGAAGAAATTTTATAGTGGATAGTTACTTTAATTAAGGAAGAAATTATTGCCATATTTTTAGGTGGAGTAATGCAGTTGAAATACTGTTTAGAAATGCAAAAGTCTTTGTATAATATACCTACATATTGAAATATTTATGGCACAGTGATGTAATGTTAAGGATCAGGTTCAAAATAATTTGCAGAGAGCCTAATTGTGGAACAGTATAGGTAAAAAAATAATTATTCCTACAAGGATACCATTGAGGTTGGATAACGGGCACATGGACATTCATTGTTAAATAGTTCTCTTCCTTCTATATTTTCAGATTTAAATTTCAAAAACATAATAAAATGCTGCAAGCTTCATTATTATATTAAAAGTTATGGCTGTTTACTTTAACATTTCTCTTCTTCACCTATATTCTGCTTTGTCTATTCACCCAGATATCCACATACTGGTGAGTTTTTATTTGTACACACTCATTTGTGAGTCAGTATGCCAAACACACACTGACATGGAACAGAGCTAGTAATGAATTCATTGGTTAGAGATTTTTTTTTAAAGTACAATCTTCTAATGTTATAGATTTTATATAATCATAAATGGAACCAAATTGATAAATTGAATGCAAATGAAATTGCAAATGCATGAATCTTAAAATAAATAAGTTTAAAATAAGATTTTGGGGGAACCTGAAATCAATTATTTCTCAAAATATTAGTATATAAGTACTAAAAACTAAAATCCAAGTTTTGATTTCAAACTAAGTTGCTACATTCACAAAAATATTATGTTCTTCATATATCCGTGAAATAATATGGGCCCCATTTGGCATAGAGATGTAGGTTATGTATGTATGAATGTGTGTATAAATATGCTTCTGTTTTCTTCTCCTTGGTCTGTGGTTATTAAAGTGGTTCTACCTAGTCCCAACCTGATAAGAAAGCCAAATGCAAATTATAGCAATGAAGTCATGTTTCAGTATTCGCTTTAAGAGAATATGCAAATGACCTAGAATGTGCCACACACATATCAAAATGAAAGCAAAAAGAGACACCTTGAAATAAGGCTGTGAACCCAGGGTGCACAGATACTAGGCTGAGAATACTTGGTGTAGGACTCACAGTCAATAATTTAATATACTACCACAGAGGTAGGAAAATGGGGGAGAAGGAGCATTATTGCTACTTTAAATGTGCTTCCTTAATGCAACCTTTTAGCACATCCAAGTGTGACTTTTCCATAAAAAGTAAATATCAAACATTTAATATTTTTGGAAAAAATCAATCTTTTGGCCGAGTCTGCATGAATCTCCTAGAACATCAGATAGAAGTTTGTGAGTAATGAAGGTAGTCATGCATATAGGTAGAGTGATCGTATATAACTATAATCTTGGTGTAATTATTAGTAACTATCCTGTTTAAATTTCAGAGTCCTACATTGGAGAGTAAATAATATATGGTCACCATTTGCCTAAGTGAACATACACACACATCAAAGAAATCATTTTGGGTTCCTTTTTCAAAGGTTTGTGTGGCACACACAGAGTTGTACAGCTCAGATTCACCTCCAAGAAAGGATATATTCTTCAGCTCTGAGGCATGTCATTAATTGACAAAGCCTAACTATCAGAGTCCTTCAGAGCTTCTCTAAAGTGAGAGGCCCTTTGTCAAAACTGAGCAAGGTGGTGATACCTGAAGCCATAGTCTTCCCAGAATGGTCCCTCAGCCATAATTTTTAAGGTGGGGTGGGTGGGGATAATGGCATAACTTTTCACATAGGATAGGACTCTGACAGGAAACCTTTGCATAAAGTTCCCCATTAGGTGAATTTGTCAGATGCACATATTTGCATCATCACTGAAAAAAGTATACTAGATTTTTTTTTTTTAACATACCAAATTCTATCTCTGGAAAGGTTAACCAGACAACCCAACCCTCAATCTGCAACACTTTCTTATTAAAAGTTGTGTTCATGCGTGAGCTAAAAGTTTAGCAACATCAAACTGGTTTCAAGATTTTAGATTGCATCAGAAGTTATGAAATGTTATTTTTTAAAAAATATTTTAATGTATGGCAAATAGCTATAGACCAGCATGAAGGCACAGTTAAGGGAGCTCCATCTCACAGAAGGAAGGCCAGTTGAAACTTGAAAACTCTCTGCTGAAGGAAAACTACCCTTGAAATGTTCCTGGGCAAACATGGCCATGATCTTTTTCTCTTTTTCCTCTCTGCTTTACTGCAAGAAAGAGAGGAAGCAAAGGCTTGAACAGGGAATTTATAAGGGCAAATATAACCTTTGGTTTGATGCACAGTAAGCTGACAGTTAAAGGTGTATCATGCTAGATAAATGTCAAAAGCCAAATAAAAGCCTTGATAATATGCTGTCCAGAGGCTACAATCCAGAACTTTCAAGCATGAGGGTTTTAATCCTTGAAAGCAAATTTTAACCCTACCTGCAACTTTCCAGGGTGACTTAAAATGTTGTGATATACTCAAACTAAGGGTTTGAGGGTAGTGGTCATGGACAGAAGAGACTAAAGAGGATACTAACCCCCAAAAGAAAAGGTACCTATTTACAACAGGATGTTGTATTTATTTAGGTCTAGGTCTTACTTAAAAATAGTAGAGTGGACAAACCTAGTAATTCTTGTCATGGATTAAATTGTGTACTCCCAGAATTTATGTTAAAAGCCTAATCTCTAATACCTTACATGGAAATGTTTCTAATTCCAAATAGGAACTTTCAAAGGAGGTCATTAGAGTGGGCCCTAATCCAGTGTGACGGGTATTAATTTTACAGAATCACACAATTTTAGGCTGTGTTGAGCCACTAGAATCACCATTATTCATCAATGCATTGTTTATTATAGCAAATCTAAATAAAACTTAAATGCTTATCAATATAGGATTGGTTAAATAAATGATGATAGATCCTTAAAATACCTAATGGAAGGAAAAAGCTTACCTACATTTGTGGACGGTATAAATTACATTCATGGTATCCATAATAAATAGGATAAAAAAGCATTCCTAGATGTTTATACCAGTTGCTAACTTCAAGTGTGCTTTGTTGAATCTCCTTTTCTTGTTCTTTAATAAATAATCTTAATAGCTCTTGAGTGGATTCTGAGATTTCCTATTGCCCTGTTTTTACTGTTAAAAATCTAAGCCTGCAAAACTAAAAATTCTAACCTTTGCCTGATTCAAAGATCATCCTTCCCTTTCAACTGCTGGTCTTAAGGTTCAAGTAATCTACTGTGGGGAGATGATGGGGCTGGTCTATAAATCCTCCCTCTCCCATGGTGCAGTACATAGTAGACAGGGTAGACTTCTCCTTTGTTCTAGTTCTCTAGCTTCACATTGTTTATACATGGGATGAGGGAAGCCTCTGGGGGAAAGTCTGTGGCCAAATATTCCACTAGAGATCATTTATTTCTGACTAGAATAAGTTATTTGTAATGTTGGTGAAACTAAGTTACTGGAAAGTGGAGGAACACACAAGCTAAAAATGATACTCTGTCCTGCCTTTCATCCTCAGGTTGTTCTCCTAGTAAACTTTTCCAGCATTTGACTTCAAAGAAGTATCTATGGCCTTAATGCACATGATTAAATTCTATAAAGAAAAATTCAACTGGGATATAAATCTTTTCCCATGTACTAGTGCCATATCACAATCTCCAAATGCTCACTCATTTTAATGTCTGAAGGATACAGTCTTCAGGTTATTGTTTTCTTTGTTGAAATTGAATCTCTTAAGAGAAAACATTTTATCCACTTGGAAATGCTAATAAGGAACTGTCAGTCAACCCTCACACCCCAAAAATATAATGATCTACTTACATTTTAGGGTCACAAAAATCTTACAAGAAGAAAAGCTCTGTGGGGTTTTGTTCATCCCAGAGGAGATAAGAAATGAGCTGAGTTGGGGTTCTGGGTTTTCAAGGGAATTGGATAATTAATTTGGGTAGATGTACTTTGAGAGGTAGGAACTCATTAAGAGCTGACAAGAGCTTAGGCACTCAACTCTAGTTGAGTTAATCTTCTCATAGGTGTGTTACTTGTTGCTGTCTGTTGGCTTTGTCAGTGATAAGGCTCCATGTAGTCCATTATTCAGACTGGAGACCAATCAAACTTTGATTTTGCCTCCTGTCGTCACCCACTGATATGATTTTGTGGGCAATTTCAAATCTGAGATGATTGAAGTCACTTTTAACTTGTTCCAGGCATGGTATACTCCAAGAGTTATTCCAACATAGGAAATTCTTGGCCTATAGTCCTCCAAAGTGTCTTAATGCCTCTCAAAGGCTTAGCAGAGGATGAAAAATATCATGAGATAAGACACAGGGGCCCACTCCCCTGCAGCTTTGCTGGGTTTACAGCATGATTAAAAAGGAAAGAGATTTCAGAAATCAAAGTCTCTTCTGCATCTATAACAGGGTCATATGAAATAAAAGAGTAATCTGAATTTCATCTATAATAGAGGTACAAGTATTGGCAGTCCCTTCCAAGAATGACTTAGATTTCCTATACTTTTGGAGACTTAAAAAGGTAATTTCCTTCTGCATCTATCATATTCCTTCATTATTTTCTTCTCACCACCTCAATCAGTAAGTTTGGTAGCTCTCACCTTTTTGGTGAACATTTTATGCTAAACTATCATTTTCCCTGTTTCTCAGGTGTGATTCTTTGACCTATAATTTTATGGTCAAAACAAGTCAACAAGTCAAACGAAGTACATTTCATGTTTTTCTTGATAATATTGTTTGTACGGTGAGATAATGCATGAAGAATCATAGAAGAGAGAATAGAAAAACAGACTAATTTCTTCCCCACAATTGTATAACTTTGCTCAATGGTTCTGGACACTGGCGAAACATTAGCAACTACTGGGGAGCTTCTCAAATATCCCCATTCCTGGTCACTTTCCTAAAAGCCTGATAAAAAGACTGGAAGCTGAAACTATCAAATATAAATGTGAACATGAGTGTGTGTGTTTAAATGTACCATATTAAATTCCAACTCTTGTTATAGCTTTCTAAAGGATTTTAAATCTCTCAAAATGCACATGACCCAAATTTTAATATATTGTATAAGGATGGATGAGGCTATCTATTGTATCATTTTTTTTCCCTCTTTGGATTCTCAAGCATGTTTTGGCAGTGCAAAAAATCTGTGACATAAGATAATTTAAAAAAAATGGAATCAGCATAAATTTAACACATGCATAGTAAAGTGATCAAAATAAAGGAGGCCTTACATAGAATTAGATGGAATTGTTCTAGTCACTTTTGTACAGTAGAAGCTTAGATGACCCCTTTCTCAATCATGAGTTCCCTGTTTATCATTCTTAATTTGGGTTATTATTGGAAGTAGGATCTAGGTCACTTAAAAGCACAGATCCAATCCTGAAATATTTCAAAGGAAAGTTAAAATCCCCACATCATGTCTAAATATTTCACGTTTTCCCTAAAATTATTTTTTTAAGAAGTGAGAAGCATAGATGGAATCGGCAGGTTGGGGGACATTCCATGTAAATGGAGCACAGGAAATGGGAGCATAAGGAGAGGAGGAGATGGGGATAAATGATGAGAGAAACTTTGCCAGAGTCCAGTGGAGAAGCCTCTGCTTAGAAAGGCAAACCTGATACTTACGGATTCAGAAATAAAAGTTGTCTACATTTCCATGACTGGCTGTTGGTTGATCCCATATTCCTCACAAAGTGAGCACTGACCTATTTAAAAATCAAATAGAAGTATCTATGCCATCATAGAGACCTAGGGAAAAAAAAAAAGACATTTTTTATAGACTGGAAATTGTTGATAGCTACATTTCAGAACAGAATCTTCATAACAACACATTCTGAGGCCCTTAAGACATTGAGTGCCATGTTTCTGGCTTGGGACAGAACCTAAGCCTACCTTGGGTACTGTCTAAGATGTCCAGCTCCAGATGGCTCTTCTCTAGAGCACTCCTGCCCTGCCTGCGAAACACATTTAAAGGCAGACTTGCAGCTTTGTCTGCAAGAGACCAGCTCTCTTCCTATCTCTGCATTTAGATTTTGCATAATCCCCTCAATAACAGAAATCACATCTTCTTTTGTGGATGGCACATAATTCTGAATGAAAGTTTTCACACAGTGAGCACTGATTATTTTACTTGTTAATTTGAGAAAATTTATGTCCTAAGTGTGCGAGCAATTAGAAAAAATGATAATGGAAAACAAGAATTTCTAAATGTAACCAAACTCAGCTCATTTGTTTTAAGCAATAAACCAGAATGAAGATTCTTCGCATTGTTGTTTAAAGACTTCTAAGTCTTCATGATCATTTGTGCTCAAATAGGATGAATGTCTCCTTTGAGGAAGAAGAAAGTTTACAGTAAGTAGTCAAGCTTGTCAAAACTCTTGGATACGTGGCAAAAATGGTAAAGTCAGGCTTATAGGTGTAAAGTTTTTGCATTAATAGCTGTTTCAAATGTCACTGAAACAAATGATTTGTGTAAGCATGATAATACTCTTTCATAAGTGAGCACCTCATTAAGACCAGCACAGCACCTCCTTAGTTGTGCTAAAAACCATTTTACCGCCTATTTTATAGGTTCATTCAAATGATTTTCAACCTTTCAGGGAAATTGTTTTGCATCAGAAAAAGAAAAAGCCTGAAACATTTCAGTGAATCATTAGCAATAGCATTCTCTATTCAAAGTATCAGACAAATTCCATATAAATAAAATGTAACCACAACCAATTTATATGTATTATATAAATATACATATAAAACACATGTAGTTTTAATTAGCTTTAAAGTAAAATTAAGCAGTTGGACTTATGAATTTTGCTTCACATGAAGGTGTCCTTGAATCCATGTTTGAGTTAGGTTCAAATACATCATGCTACCCCCATGGAATAATCTTCTTTCCCTCAACCTAAACAGACAATATGATAGAAATTTCATTCGTATTCAGCTCCTTTGTGTATCCTTTTCTTGATTCAGTGGGACAGGCTGTCCAAAAATCAACAGTACACTTGGTGGATTTTCATGTAGGGGAAGAAGTACAGTCATTGCATCCTGTCTCTTCCAAAGGCAAGGTATTCTCCTGGTACATAGATGTGGTTAAAAGGCCAGAAGAGGGAACGTCACAAAATGAAGCAGGCCAGGATGGGGAAGAATCTGATCTGAAGAATCTTCCTCTTTTATGAGTATTTTGCTTATTAGGAGCTTAGTAAATTCAGAACCAAGACATTTTCCTTCACTGAAAGGACACTCCAAGGTCAGAAAAAGAACTCACCATTGGTGCCATTAAGCTCAGACTTGATGTTCAGATTTCAGCACACAGATGCCCATCTGTCATCAATATTGGATACTATGATATCTAGTGGTTCATTTCTTTTACTTAAAAGACATCTGGATTTCCTGTTTTGTAAGAAACAGATATTCATTGAGTACAAAATTAACTAAAAATTAAATTTTGTTTAATATAATCTAGAAACTTATAAAAGAAGGAATGCCAGGTTATGATGTTGCATGTTTTGACCCCCCTTGGAACAGTCCATGGTTTGTCCAGGGCACATTTCTAGATGTCCTGCCTGTGTCCTACAGCTCGGTTATACCATGCCCTGACATGCAAATTCACTTCTCTAAGCTACAGTTTCCTCCTCTGTGACATGAGCAGAGTGTTGGTAACTATGTGAGAACTGAGGCAGACATTAAAGGAGATGATGTATGTTAAACATTAAATACTGTTCCTGGTACATACTGACCATTCAGAAAAATAGTTCTTATGAAAATTACTACTTGATATAGACCCCTCTGGTACCCATATTGCTATCCATTCTCAGTCAGTTATCTATGTCCATGCCTGTCCACCTAAAAGTTTAAGACTGCCATTTCATTCAACATTTGTAAGGAAAACTAAAAGTCATCGGTCTAAAAAGACAGTATTAAAATGGCTGAAAACTGGTGATGATAAGTCTGCTAATAAGGAGTTCTAGAATATGCCCCACTTTTTTTCCCCAGAAAATTCTCTAACTACAATATCTAATGTGTGGTTTAGTGAGGATTCCTGTGTTGATTTACACTGGTGCTCAGAATCAATTTTTTTATTCAAGCTCTGCTTCTTAACCCTTCTGAGTCACAATATCTTCATCATGAAATGAAGATAAAAATGTCTGCATTGATTATTCCCCACAGTTGTTTTAAGTTTCACATGAGGCAATGCATATATTTGCAAACTTGAAAAAGACTATGCAATACAGCATAATATTTAGGACTCACTGAAGTTAGACAAAATTGGATCAATATCCAGGGGACCCTGAAACCTTAGAACAGCATAAGGTGTTAGTGACTTAACCCTGTGTCTGGCAGGTAGTCAGAGCTCAGTTGGTCGGTAGCTACCATAACTGTATATTGGCCTTATAAAGGAAGGGCATCAGCACCAGTTATTGATTCTGATTATAGACAGTGATCTCAATAGACATTAAATCCCAGCCATAGAACACTGCAAGACAGAGCTGATGGCTAAGATCTAGAGAATTGAAAAATTTTCCAGTGAAGCAAAGACCTAAAATAACAAAAATAGTTAGGCCTAATTTATCTCTAAAATTAGTAATAAAAGAGTGTCATTTGAGCATAGGGATTTTGTTTCTGAAAGTATACAAGCACTGTTAACCATGAATCTTGAATTTCCTTTATTTCACTTTATGAAAACTTTATAATAAAGAGATATATGATTCAGTCATATATAAAATAGAGAAAATAACCTTGCAATTATAAATTAGCTGATAAATTTCATCATTTCAATCTACCAGAAGAACATTTTTTGGTCTTGAAACATTTACTGATAGCAAATGTAAATATGTCCCTTGCACATAATACAAACTTACTAATTGACTGATTGTTTTGGTTCACTTTGTCTTTGGTGAGCAAATTACAAGTAATACTTACTCTTTTATTTTTTTTAAGTGCAAGGAATATTTGGGGTAGAAAATTTGCAAAGACAGTAGAAGGAGAAAATGTAGGATGTATAAGTCAAGGGCTCTAACAGTGTGGTCCCTGAGTAGTAGGGTAAGCATCGCTGAGGAACTTAATGGAAATGCACATTTTAGACTTCTCGATGTACTCAATCAGAAATGCTATGTTTGAGTCTCAGCTATCCAGGTGATTCTGATGCAAAGTAAAGTTTGAGAAATGCAGGTATATGGAAGATGATGAAAACAGTTGGTGAAGAGACAGCTGTGGAAAGATGGTTCAGGAGGACGTTGGAGAGATAGATAAAGACTTGGTGAGTGTACGACTTGAAATTGCTAAAAGGCAAATTATTATAGTAAAAGCAACGAGAACACAACATCTTAAGCATGGTGTAAGTTGAGTGAGAACAGGATACAATGTGCATTTTGAACAAATTCTAGTTAAAGAATGTTTTTATGTAGGACAAGATGATTATATCATTAATTTATACTGCAGCTTAGAAATGCAAGAAACCATAGTTACTTTATTTACCTTAAAACTGATATGCATTCTTTGTGAAAATCTACCCTCTTTGTAACAGGAAAGTCTGATCCAATGAAGTTGGCCTATGGTCAGTTAGCTAGATTCTACCAATCTGACTCCCACAGTTTACATTCTAACTTTTGCCAGTCATTAAACCTTGCAGAATTCACATCTTTAAAATGGAAAAACATTCCTGACCAAAATATTTTAACAACATTATTAGACAATAGATATAAACATGCTTTAGACATTAAAAATGCCAGTTGTGTTATGATTATGCAAAAACAAAAATTCATTATTCTCAGAATGATTAAACAACAAATGCATTTTGATATGTCCATGTTAATGCTATTCTTTATTTTAGGGTAAAATATGAATTTTGATCAGGCTTTTACTGAATCTATAATCAAAGTCTCTTTTGATTCCCAAAAAGTAAAAATCTGACATTGTGGGTGTAGTATAAAAATATCTTTTTAAAAGATTTGAAATTTTTAAAAATAAATGCCTGACTACACTTTGAATGGAAAGTAAAATATCCATATGGCAATGTTATCAAACATTCCTACTTGTAGCAATGGACGATGGTATAATTTGGTAGACATAGTCAAATTGTTCTTTTTAAAAATAGCTTTATTTAAAATTCTAAAACCACCTTTCAGTGAACTGCCTCACATAATCAGATGAATAATGTTGGAATATAGAGTGGTGCAATGTTTATATCATCCTGCATGTTATCAGCAAGCTCAAAACAGCTGGAAGGCAAAAATTCAAAGGATTCCTGATATGGCTGAATTGGTCTCTGGAGCGGGACTAATTTTCTATAAAATTGTAAAGAGGGAAAAGTTTATATCTGATTCCTCCCTTCAAATTTCTGCTTTACTACTACCTTCCCATGACTTTCCTTGGAACTGCATCTTGAATATATGGGGACTCATGCAAATATTTTCTTCTAGATCCCTATCAATATAAATAATTTCATCTAAAAATGTAATATATATTCAAGATTAACTTGAAGCATATTATAGTTCCAGCAAGTAAGAAAATACTCAGCAAAGATAAACAATGTGATGGGAGTATTTTGAAGGGACATGTGTACCAACTGAAAGTGTTCTCAATGGCCAAAACTGGAACAATCTGAGAAACAAAATAAACATTGGATTTTTAACTCAAAGTATAAAATACATATTCATAAATCCATGATGATATAAATAAATGGTTGAATAAATAAATAAATAGATAGATAAATAAATGCAAAAGAGACGAATCAATGCAGAAAAGTTTCAAACAGTTTATGCAGGTATTCCACCTCATGGAAGTGGAATATGACTCCTCACTCCTGAAATGTAGACTGGGCATAGCAAGTTTTTTCCAAAGAATATGAGGAAAACAGACTTGTTTGTAGTGGAGAAGCTAGACAAACATTAACTCAACCAGGTGACCAAAGTCAACATCACCAATGCTAAATCAAATTGACAATATGCATTCTTGATATGATACCAAAATGGCAAACTACATCTGTGGTCTCCCTCCCCCAAAGTCACAGCCCTGCTATAATTATGAGAAAAATGTCATAAAGATACCAACTGAGGGACATTATTCAAAATACCTGGCCTAGTACTCTTCAAAATTGTTACAGATTATCAAAAACAAGGGAAGACTGGATCCTAAGGAGATATGCTACATATTATTTTGTATCTTGGATAGATCCAGTCCTAGAACAGAAAATTCATTTTAGGTGAAAGCTTATGAAATATGAATATATGGCTTTAGTTAACAATTATATATCAATATTGGTACATTTACTGTAAGAAATGTACCAAAAACGTTATGATGTCAACAATAGGGAAACTCAATGTGGGGACCTTAGCATTTTTGGTACATTTGTTACAATATGAACCAATATTGATATATAATATATATGCAATTTTCCCTAAACCCTAAAACTGCTCCAAATTTAAAAGTATGTTTAGAAAATTGCAAAATTAATGTTTAGAAACTATTTCAAAATTCAAAAGCCTTATAAGGTAAATTGATGTATTGACCATGATTTAAAACTGATATTCATAAACATTTTCTATAACATTCAAGAGTAAATAATTTAGGCTTTGTGAGCCACACAAAGTCCTGTCTCTGTCACATATTGTTCTTTCTTTGTTTTCAACCCTTTAGAAATGGAGATATCATTCCTGGCTGAAGGGGGCCATATGGAAATGAGCAGAGGCACGAGTAGGCAAAGGCCCACGATTAAAATAAAGTCAGAGGTGCTTACACATCGGTTCATAGTCTCAGTAATGTACATGCAGGTTTTTATTACTGTCGATCCTCCAGTTCTTCTAATTCGGGCACAAAAATCATCCCTTCTTAATGAACATGAAAATCTTATTCATCAGTGTTCAACTAAATGATTTTATTTGCTTCACTACAACCACTGAAGTTGAGCCTCCCTTCACCCCACACTTAATGCTCTTACTCTTTCCTTCCTAGAATGACCCCCATATTTATCTTTATCCAACACATCCTTCAAGGCCACTTTCCAGAGTTTTGGTTTGTTCTGCTTTCTAGCTTCACTGATTTATGATCGACAAGTAAAAACTGTGTATTAGGTGCAGAATATGATGTTTCAATACACCTACGTATTGTGAAATGATTTCCAAAATCCAGTTAATTAATAAATTAGCTACTTCAAATATCTGCCTTTTTGTGAGTGATGATAATGTTTGTGATCTCTCATTATTAGCTATATACATACTGCTGTACATCGGGTCTCTAAAACATATTCATCTTTTAATAGAAAATTTGTACTTTTTTAACCAACATCTGCCGCAGTCTGGCTGGGCACAATCAGGAGCCACTTGTCAAAAGAAACTAACTTTATTTTTAGAACCAAACACGCCAAACAAACAGCCTCTCAGGAAAAACCCCTCAGAGCCTCAACTGCCACCACCGGCTTTCCACAAGCCTCTCTCTCCCCCCACAAGCTTCTCCCCACCTCCCACAATCCTCCTGCTCTTGAGGCCGATTGGCTGGGTCACGTGGGCAGAGCCAAAAAAGTCCCCCAATGAGCAGCTCCGTGGTCTGAAAGGGCAGGGAAACAGTCCAATGAGCATCACCGCAGAGGAGCCAATCAGCTAGATGTTGCTGGGGCCGAGGAGCCAATCAGCTAGATGTTGCTGGGGCCGCTGTGAGCCAATCATCAGCCGGCAGCTGGATTGCTGGCAGCTGGAAGTTTGCTGGGGCCCCTTCGGCTGTGGCTCTCAACATCTCCCCCTCTCTGTTTAAACAACAAGCATGTGGCTTAGGGACCGTGCCTGTTAGGCAGTCCAATTCAACATATGGTCCTTACCCGTCATCAGATGAACTGACCTCTAGGCGTCAGCCTCCTGTCTTAGGTTGGTACCACTGCAATTGGATCATACCCGTCACTGACTACCGGTCCAGCATACAGCTATACTTGTGGATAGGCCTTTGCACCAGTGGGGGGGTGAGGTTCTTTGCCTCACCTCTGTTGGCCCCCAAATTTTAGATCATCACTAGTAGAGGAGGATGCAAAATGCCATGACATTAAGCCAATTGAGGGCTCCTTTGAAAAATTGTACCACCGGTGACATCATCAGCAAAAATACCCCAACACTACCACAAGTCGCTGCACCAACAGATAGTTCAAAATGCATACAGGTGAGCTCACAATGTGTCCAGGCAAGTTCTGCAAGCAGTTCAGTGATGGCTATTGTAGAAGGTGTAGATTGGTTTTATCTTTGACTTCACCAGCACTGGGATGAAGATAGGAATTCTGGCAATAATGGCTAAAGAAAAAATTATGTAACATTACAGAAGGCACTAAAAGAAAACAATTTTCTTAACAATTTACATTGTCTTCACCGGCACTGGGATGAAGATAGGAATTCTGGCAATAATGGCTAAAAATCTACACAGAAACTTTAATTATCTGATGTTGAGAGCCACAGCCGAAGGGGCCCCAGCAAACTTCCAGCTGCCAGCAATCCAGCTGCCGGCTGATGATTGGCTCACAGCGGCCCCAGCAACATCTAGCTGATTGGCTCCTCGGCCCCAGCAACATCTAGCTGATTGGCTCCTCTGCGGTGATGCTCATTGGACTGTTTCCTTGCCCTTTCAGAAAATAAATTAAATACAGAATCTTTAAACATCACAAAAGCTTGTAAAACTGCATTAAGCTCTACCTTTTGAGCTGATTGTTTGGGTACTAAAAATGTAAAAGTTTGATCAGGGGTAACTACTGCTGCTGTACCATTATTTGACCCATCAGTGAATATATTTGGAGCATTCATGATAGGTGTTTTTCTTGTCATTTTTGGAAAAATTACAGGATGCAATGACCAAAAAGACAATAAAGGATTAGATGGTAAGTGGTTATCAAATGAAACATTAGATTTGCACATGATTATTGCCCAAGTATTTAACTCATTAGCTAACTCATCAATTTGATTCATAGTATATGGAGTAATAATTTTATTGGGAGAAATTCCAAACACTCCCTTTGCTGCTTTTATTCCTTTGAGTATTAATTGTCCTACAGCCTCAGGATACCTAGTAAGAATAGTGTTAGGAGAATAAGATAAATGTATCCATAATAATGGACCTTCTTGCCAAAATACTCCTGTAGGAATATTTTTTGTTGGTAGTACAATAAATAATAAAGGCAAACTTATATCAATTCTATCCAAATGCATATTTTCCATATATGTTTCAATGATTTTTAATGCCTTTCTTGCTTCAGGCGTTAACATTCGGGGTGAATTTGGATCTGATGGACCTTTTAGGATATCAAATAAAGGTCCCAACTCTCCTGTTGGTATACCTAAATAAGGCCTTATCCAATTTATGTCTCCTAATAACTTTTGAAAGTCATTAAGTGATTTGAGTTGATCTACTCGTATTTGAATTTTTGGTGGACGGACCATGGTTGAGGATAATAGAACTCCTAAATAATTAATTGGAAAATTTAATTGTACTTTATCTATTGCTATCTCTAGATTATAATTTTTTAATAAGTTTGTAAGTGTGGCATAACATTCTAGCAATGTGTTTTTATCTTTGTGTGCTAATAATACATCATCCATATAGTGAAATATTTGTAGTTCAGAATTTTGATTTCTAAGTGGCTGGATTGCTTTGTTAACATAAATTTGACACATAGTTGGGCTGTTAGCCATCCCTTGAGGGAGTACTTTCCATTCATATCTCTGATCAGGACCTTCATGATTCAGTGCAGGGATAGTAAATGCAAAACGTGGACTATCCTCAGGATGAATTGGAATTGAAAAAAAACAATCTTTAATATCTATAACTAAAACATACCAGGTTTTTGGCAAAGCAGACAACTGAGGAATCCCTGATTGAGCAGGTCCCATAATAACCATCTCATTATTAATGGCTCTTAAATCTTGCAATAATCTCCATTTACCAGATTTCTTTTTGATGACAAAAATGGGAGTATTATGGGGAGATACAGAAGGTTGTATATGTCCTTCCGCTAATTGTTGTTTGACCAGGTCATGGGCTGCTTGTATCTTTTCTTTAGTCAGGGGCCACTGAGGAACCCATACTGGTCTTTCTGATTTCCAAGTAATTTTTATTGTCTCAGTGGCCCTTTCTGAAAATCCAACCCATGTCTGTCTGTTCCTTGATCTATTTGTATTGGTGCTGCTATACCTTGTTCTTGTTTTTCTAATCTTTTTCCTTTCCTAAAACCTTGTCTAGTCATAATAGTGGGTGCATTTTGGTTGATGTTATTTGTTAATGTCAAACCTAATTGATCTAGGACATCTCGTCCCCATAAATTTACGGGAAGATGATCCAATACATATGGCTGTATAGTTCCTTCACATCCTTCAGGATCCTTCCAATCTAATACCATTGCACTTCTATGGGGATTAGTCGCCACTCCTAGGCCTCGAAGCGTTTGAGTGGCTTGTTGTACTGGCCAATGTTTTGGCCATTCTTGACGAGAGATGATGCTAAGGTCTGCACCTGTATCCAGTAGCCCATTAAATTCATGTCCTTGAATATTTAGTTTTAGCATGGGGCGAGAATCTAAATTTAAAGAAAGCATAGCCCAATCTACACCTGTGGAACCTAATCCCTTGGAACCTCTTTCTACAGTACGACTGGAAAATTTATCATGTAGGCTGGGTATTATTAGTAACTGTGCTATTCTATCTCCTGGTGAAATTACTGATATACCCTTTGGAGAACTGGCTATAATTTTTATTTCACCTTCATAATCGGGATCAATTACCCCAGGACTTATCATAAGTCCTTTTAGAGTAGAAGAGCTGCGTCCCAATAATAAGCCTACTGTTCCTTTGGGAAGAGGTCCTTTCACCCCTGTGGGAATGATTTGAACTCCCATCTCTGGAGTTAGTACTGCTCTGGCGGAGGCGCAGATGTCCAACCCTGCGCTCCCTCTGGTTTGTCTGATGAGGGATCTGATGGACAATGTGTCCTGGGCACTACCCTGATGGGGTTGCTGGGTTCCTCCAGTGCTCCGTATATTTGTGGTTTTGGGCCCCGGAGCATTGGGCCCCCTTGTCCATTTTTTGGCAATGGAGCCTGATGCCTTTCTCCACGATATCGTGGATAAACACCTGGTCCTTGTTCGTTTTTTGATAATGGAGTACCCTCTATGGTGGTTTGAGAACGGCATTCATTAGCCCAATGTCTCCCTCTATGGCATCGTGGGCAAATACCTGGTATTCTACTCCTTGGATACCTAGTTTTGTTAAACCCTCCTCCAATGGGGCAATTCCTTTTAAAATGTCCTGTTTGTTCACAATTGTAGCATGTTCTTGGCCTGGCATCTAAAGCCTGTTTTACTGCAGCTGCCACAATTTGCCCTTGTTCATTAATGTCTCTGGCATCTAAAGCCTGTTTTACTGCAGCTGCCACGACTTGCTCTTGTTCATTAATGTCTCTACATAATTTAATATATGTGTTTAAATCTTCATGTTTCCATGGTCTAATGATATCTCTGCACCAACGATTCGCTTGCTCATAAGCCAGGTGTTTTAGTAATGGCATTGCTTGTTCTGTATTCCCAAAAACTCTGGTAGCTGTTTGAATAAGCCTATCTACAAATTCAGCATAAGGTTCATTAGCTCCTTGTATTACCTTAGATAATTGACCTTGTAAACCTCCATGTCCTTGTAAAGTCTTCCATGCCTTAATTGCATCTGCAGCAATTTGTGCGTATACGCCAGGATCATATGCAATTTGTTGCTGCTGATCCTCATAAGGTCCCTTTCCTAACAACATATCTAGATTTCTCTGAGGATAACCAGCTGCTGCATTTCGCCTAGCCGTCTCCTTGCAAAATTCCTCATTGGCAACCTTCCATAACAGGTATTGTCCTCCATTTAGCACAGCTTTACACATATTAGCCCAATCTGCTGGCGTCATGTTCAAGTTGTTAATGGATTCGACCAAGCTTACAGTGAAGGGTGCTTGAGGACCATAGGTTGTTACAGCCTCTTTTAGCTGCTTCACTGTTTTGAAATTTAAAACTTGGTAAAATCGCTGCCCTCCTGCCTCAAATACAGGGCATGTTAATATTTGAGATCTTGTCTCAGGATCCCAACTATCAACTGCGGGGGTTGGGGACCTCCCAGCATATGGAGGTGGCCTTGTTAGTTGGACACTTACGTCCTCTGGTGATAGAAAGGTGTTAGTAGCAGTCTCCTGTAGAGGTGGTGCTGTTGGTTGGACACTTACACCCTCTGGTGATAGAAAGGTGTTAGTAGCAATCTCCTGTTGTAACTTTCCCCCTGATGGCTTTTTCTGTTTTACACTTTCTTTCTCTGTCTGACTAACTTGAGAGGCCTTCTCTTTTACTTGAATCTTTTCCTCTGTCTGACTAACTTGAGAGACCTTCTTTTTTACTTGAATCTTTTCCTCTGTCTGACTAACTTGAGAGACCTTCTCTTTTACTTGAATCATTATGTCTTCTCCTTCCTCTACCATTGTCTGAACTGAAGGCTTTGGACTAAGCAAACAAGATACGAACGTCCACAATGGCAATGTGCCAACTGGCAGAGTCCCTGGGCTTTTCTTTTCTATTCTTTTTAAATCTTCACCATGATGGTTCCATTGTGATATATTTAACAACTCCTCCTTAAAAAGCCATGGGCTACATTTTTGTATTGTATCAACGTATGCCCTGACTGTTCTTGATTTTACTGAGATGCCTCCTTCCTCTAACAATTTACTTAACACTCTTTCAGTTTGTTTTTTACTAATTTCTGATCCCGTATTTCTACTATAATACAACCCAACAAGATGACGCCAAACAAAACCGAGACAGAATGAGATAAAAAGGGAACAACAAAAAGTCATTATAGCCTTTCTATCCTCCTGACATGTGCATCCGTCCTTTCTCCCTATCTGTTCCTCAGACGTAAATAGTTTTTCCTCAGATGTGAGCGGTTTTTCTTCCGTCTCACTCATCTCCAGGGACAGGCAACTTAAAACAAAAGTGAAACAAAATAACAAAAGAAGAATCTTAAAATGGCTACCCATCCTCTCGCCCTGCCCTCAGGGGCGAGCAGTTTCACTTACCCTCAGTCGCTCCCCGTGCGAGCCACCAAATGCCGCAGTCTGGCTGGGCACAATCAGGAGCCACTTGTCAAAAGAAACTAACTTTATTTTTAGAACCAAACACGCCAAACAAACAGCCTCTCAGGAAAAACCCCTCAGAGCCTCAACTGCCACCACCGGCTTTCCACAAGCCTCTCTCTCCCCCCACAAGCTTCTCCCCACCTCCCACAATCCTCCTGCTCTTGAGGCCGATTGGCTGGGTCACGTGGGCAGAGCCAAAAAAGTCCCCCAATGAGCAGCTCCGTGGTCTGAAAGGGCAGGGAAACAGTCCAATGAGCATCACCGCAGAGGAGCCAATCAGCTAGATGTTGCTGGGGCCGAGGAGCCAATCAGCTAGATGTTGCTGGGGCCGCTGTGAGCCAATCATCAGCCGGCAGCTGGATTGCTGGCAGCTGGAAGTTTGCTGGGGCCCCTTCGGCTGTGGCTCTCAACAAACATCTACCCATTTTCCTTACCCAAAACTCCTGACTCAGATAACTACCATTTTACTGTTTCTATGAATTTAATTTTTAAATTGCATATATAAGTGAGATCATGCGGCATATGTCTTTCTGTATCTGTCTTATTTTTCACTTGGAGTAATATTCTCTAGTTGTATCTATGTTGCAAATGGCAGCTTGCCTTCCTTGTTAAGATTGTTTAGTCATGAGAAAAAATGCCACTAATATTTCAGTATGTCACATATTTCACGCAGTGTGTGTGTGTGTGTGTGTGTGTGTGTACAGAAATACACAATACATATATTCTTTTTCTATTTTTGCTAGTCAGTTTTTATCACTGTGATCATGACACCTGATACGAACAACTTAGAGGAGGAAAAGTCTATTTGGAGTTTATAGTTTCAGAGGTCACAGTCCATGCACAGCCAACTCCGTTGTTCTAAGCCTGAGGTTAGACAGAACATCCTAGTGTAAGGCCATGCTGGAAGAAACCTGCTTAGCTCATGACAACTGAGAAGCAGAGAGAGAGAGAGAGAGGGAAAGAGAGAGGAGCCAGAGACAAGATAGAGTACTGAGAGGCACACCCCTCCAGCCATGCCCTACAGTTACCTACAGTCACCACCTAGTAGGCCATTCAAATTATTAATGCATAAATGGATAAAACCACAGATGAGGATTCATTGCTCATAATACAATCTTTTTACCTCTGGACGACACTGCTGCTCGGCCCATCATGTGAGCTTTTGGGGAACATGGCTAGATCCAAACCATAACACGACCTGCCCATCAACTGTCACTTAGGCTGTTTCCTATACTGATTGGCTGCTGTGGATAATGCTGAAATGAACAGCTGTTGTTACTGTATAGAAGTGCAGCTGGTCTTCTTAAGCTGATTTTGTTTCCTACAACTTCACTGAATTTATTGGTTCTAGTAATTTTTTGTTGGTCTTTCAGATATTCTAAACCCTTATAATATCATGGCTTTCCTGGTTCTTCAGCTTGCAGATGGCCCTTCATGGCACTTCTTATACTCTATTGTCACATGAGCCAGTTTTCATGAGAAATTTCCTCATATATTAATACAGATGTTTCTCTGGAGAATCCTGACTAGTTCAAGTTTACTCTCATTTTCTTAGCTAAAGGTTTTGTCAACTTTGTTATTCTTTTCGTAAAGTAATCTTTTTTCCTTTTTTTGTTATAATTATTAATGCCCATTATTATATAAATTCATGATTTTAATATGACATTTACATGCATGTATGAGGCTTTGATCATGTTCGTGCTCCCTTCTACCCTCTCTTACCCTGCCCCCTATTCCCTTTCCTTTCCCAAATTGTCCCTAGTTTACTTCTAGGTGACTTTTGGTTGTTTTGTTTTGTTGGTTGCCACATATGAGAGAAAACATGGGATAGTTGATTTTCTAGTTGATTTTACATCGTTTAATCTGATGTCCTCCAATTCCATCCATTTTCCTGCTACTGACATAATTTCATTCTTCTTTCTCACTAAATAATATTCCCTTGTATATATGTACCTTATTTTCTTTTTCCATTCATCTGTTGTCAGGAAAAGGAACCTCTGCTGATTCCACATCTTGGGTATTGTAAATAATGCTGCAATTAATAAAGGTGTGTAGCTGTCTATTTTATATGCTACCTCATTTCCTTCATTTGTATGCTGGCCTCATTTCCTTCTGATAGGTACCCAAATATGGAATAGCTGGATTGTTTGGTAATTCTAATTTTAGTTTGTTGGGGAATACTCATACTGTTTTCCATAATGGCTGAATTAATTTACATTACAACCAACAGTGTATAAAAGATTCCCTTTTTCTCCACATCATTGCCAGAATTTTTTTTGTTGTTGTTTGTTTGCTGTGATTGTTTTGTATTTTTAGTAGCCATTCTGAGTAAGGTGAAATAGAATCTCAATATAATTTTCATTAGCATTTTCCTGATGACTAAAGATATTGTACATTTTTTCATGTATTTATTGCTCGTTTGTACTTCTTCTTTTGAGGAGTGTTGGTGCAGATCATTTGCCATGATTTTGTTGAATTACTTACTATTCTGTTGCTTTTGAAGTCATTTACATATTCTGGAGATTAATTCCCTCTCAGATGAATACTTGGCAAATACTTTCTCTGATGCTGTAGATTATCTCTTCCCTCTCTTGATTATTTGTTGTCCAAAAGTTTTCTCTTTTTGTGTAATCCCATTCGTCAATTCTTACATTTGTTTCTTGAGCTATTAGAGTCCTGTTCTGGAAATCATTGTCTGTACCAATATCTTGAAATGTTTCCTCTATGCTGAAAGCTTCAGTTTTACATTGAGGTCCTTGGTCCATATTAGGTTAGGGTGAGGGTCATGTGTATAATTTGTCTTCCACTGTGGATATCAGTTTTTCCAGAATGCTTTGTTTGAAGAGAATGTCTTTTCTGCAATGTATTTTAAACACCTTTGTAGAGGATTGGTTCGCTCTCAATGCATGGATTTATTTCTGGGTCTTCTATTCCACTGGTCTATGTTTCCATTTTTATGGCCAATACCATGTTGTTTTTGTTACTATCCTCTGTATTTTAAAATCTGGCGTTGTAATGCCTCCAGTGGTGCTGTTTTCACTCAGGATAGATTTGGGCTACTTCGCGTTTTTCATATATGTGTACATGAGTATGTACATTTGTGTTTCCAGATGAATAGTAGAATTAATTTCCCTAGTTCTGTGGATAATATCATTGGCATTTTGAAGGGAATTGCATCACATCTGTAGATTGCTTTTGGTAGTGTTCATATTTCCAAAACATTAATTCTTTCAATCCATGATTATGGTGGGGGGAGGGTCTTTGTATTTTCTAGTGACTTATTCAATGTCTTTTTTTCAGTTTAATTTTTGCAATTTTATTTGTAGAGGTCTTTTATTTCCTTTGATATTTCTAGACATTTTTAGGCTTTTGTCAATGGTATTGATTTCCTGATTTCATTGTTAGTGAATTCATCATTACTATATAAAAATTGCTTGTTTTAATACATTTATTTTGTTTGTATACTGCTACTTTGCTGAATTTATCAGTTCTAAGACTTTTGGTGGGGTTTTTAGAATACAGAGTATATGTCATCTGCTAAAAGAGATAACTTCACTTCTTCCTTTCCTGTTTGTATCCCTTTTCTTTCTTTCTCTTGCTTGATTGCTCTGGCTAAACTGTATCTAATCCTATTGGTGAAGCATTCATCTATGTTTTTAATCTGACTTATTGAGCATTTCATTTTCAAGACTTCTGTTGGGCTCCTTTTCATCTGTATCTCTTTACTATATTGATCATTCATACCCTCATTGTCTTCCTTAATAAATAAACATTAATCTGTTTATTTCTATTTTTTAGAATTCATTGATATTCTTTAAAATAATTATTTTGAATTATTTTTCTGGCATTTCATCATCTTCTATATCTTTGGAATCAGTTTTTGGAGTGTTAGTAAACTTTAGAATGTGTCATGTTACTTTTTCATATGACTTGTGGTTTTTTGTTGAGTTTTATGCATCTGTTTGGATGGATACCTATCTGTTCCCCATTTATTGGAAAGCCTTGTTAGTAAGCTTCCTTCTCTTGATAATGAGCCCTGGGATAACAGGTTTTTGTGTAGTGTGGAGTTTATTTCCTATCGGATTTCACAGTGTGGTTTTCCTGTGACTTCTTTGGCTACAACTAGAGGGTTTTGACATAATGCATACTGTGTCAGAGCCTGAGGGACCCACTTCCATTGTAGGTCTCTCAACAGTGGGGTCCCTCCACTATTTCAGGTGGTATAGAGAGCAGAACATATGGGGTGTACTGTCTGTGGTTACTCCTCCAGTGTTGTTAGCAATGGATGGTCTGGTAGGGTATAGGAGCAACCTGTACAAGGTCTCTCATGGATATGGTGCCTACAATGATTGTGGCCACCATTTCTCTCTGCTATTGCTGTGGGGTAAATGTCCAGGAGTGGGATTATTCCTTACCTACCCAGCTATGCCTACTTGGGGCTGCATCAATTGTTGGGAGCTTTCATGTCCCTTATACTTTAAGTTAAAGTATCTGCCAATGTTCAAGTGGCATGGTTTACTCTGAGCTTGCTGAGAATGTAGTTTACTGGCAGTGCACCCACATAACACGCTTGACGTGCCAGACATGATCTCTAGCACTGCATAGAAAGAGAAATGGAAAGAACAATAACAATAGCAAAATAGATACAGGAGTCAAAACAACAACACAACAACTTCAGCACCCCAACAGAAGAGAGGTAGAAATAATATAGAGTAAACTAAAAAGCTTAAGAGATAAGAAAACAAAAGAAATAAAGTTAATAAGAATTTAAAAATAAGAAAGGAAGAAACAATGGAAAAGAGAAAAGAGAAATTTTAAAACTAGAGAATAGAAAAAAGTGGAAATTAGGAGAAAGGTCAACAGGAGGAAAGAGAAGCATATAATGAAGATGAGAAAAAGTGGAGGAAGAGGAGGAGAAAGGAATTAAAAGGAGAAAGATACACACACATATGTATGTACATATACTCATACATATGGACAGCTAAAACAAAACTAAGCATTAATAAAAAAAAAAAAAAAAAAAAAAAACAGTGTCCATTCCCTAAATGGTCAGTTGTGCCAGAAAGAGTGGTAACCTGAGCCAATTGGGGATTCTTTCCATGACTTTTTAGGGTCTGTGCCTTTCAACAGGAAACTGCTTTCCAGTTATTTCACTTCTGTCTAGAGGAGAAGAGGGCCACTGTCAGGTACCTCTAATCAACCATCGTGAACGCTCTTTTTTATTTTCATTTTTAAAATTTGTTCTAATTAGTTATAGATGACAATAGAATGTATTTTGACACATTATATACATAAATGGAGTATGACTTTCTCATTCTTCCATTTGATGTGGTATAGAATCACACCAGTTGTGTAGTCACATAGGTACTTATGGTAATAATGTCATTTCCTATCATTTTTCTAACCCCTATTTCATGTACTTCTGATTTGATCTTTGTTAGTTCTTTCCATATGCTGACTTTGGGTTTGTTTTTCTAGTTCCATGAGGTATAAATGTAGGTTTTCTATTTGAGATACTTCTCCTTAATGTAGGCATTTGTCATTATAAACTTCTCTTAGAATTGCTTTTGCTATGTCTCATAAGTTTTGATAAGTTGTATTTTTATTCCTCTTTATACAGATAGTTTTTTACTTCTTCTTTGACTTATTGTATATTCAGGAGTATGTTGTTTATTTTTCATGTATCTGTGAATTTTTCAGCTTTCATCCTGTTATTGATTTCTTATTTCATACTATTGTTGTCAAAAAAGGATGCTTGATATGATTTCAATTTTCTTAAATTTAAGGATTTATTTTGCCTAAAGTATGATCTACCCTGAGAAATGTACTGAGCATCCTTTAGAAAGAAAATATGTATTCTGCAGTTGTTGGGTGGAACATCTTGAATATGTCTATTATGTACATTTAGTGAAAAGTGTAGTTTAAGTCCAATGCTTCTCTGACCTATCTGTTGTCTAACGGGAGGGATTAAGTATTATTGTACCGCTACCAGTTTTTACCTTAAGATATGTTTGTTTCACTCTGATATTGGCTATCTATATGTTTACAATTGTTTTATTTCCCCTTTGTCATTCTGTAATTACCTTCTTTTATATATATTCTATTTCATCTGATATAAGTATAATTTCTCCTGTCTCTTTTGGTTTTCATTTCATCTTCCATCCCTTCACTTTCCACCTGTGTGTGTCCTTAAGGCCGAGTGAGTCTCTTATAGACAGTGTAGAGTTGGGTCTTGTTTTCCTAATGCATCCAGGCACTCTATGTCATTTTCTTCGAGAATTTAATCTATTTATGTTTAAAGAAATTATTGATAGGTAAGCTTTTATATTAGCATTCACATATTGTTTTCTGGCTGTTTTATGATTGTTTTGTTCCTTTACTTCTCTATGGCTCTCTTCCTTTGTGATTTGGTGGTTATCTGTATCTGTATATTTTGATTCATTTATCTTTAGCTTTTGTATATCAACTCTAGTGTTTTGCTCCCTGTATACCATGAAGCTTACATAAAATATCTTAACAGACTAAGTTGATGGTAACTTATCTTTGAATATATAGAAAAGTGCTGAAATTTTGCTCTAATTCTGAGCATTTTATATTGTGAATATGATGATTACCATGCTTTTGCAATAATTTAGCAAATTACTGTAGCTAGAGTTATTTCAATGTTATTATCTTTCAACCTAAAATTAAGTGATGTACACACCATTATTACTATTAGAGTATTTTGGATTTGACTACTTACTTTTACCAGTGACCTTTATAAGTACATGTCTTTCAGGTTGCCAATTATTGTTCCTTTGTTTCAGCTTGAAAAACTTCCTTTAGTATTTCTCAAAAGGCAGGTCTAGTCCCTCGGCTTTCCTTTGTCCAGAAAAGTCTGTCTCACCTTCATTTCTGAAAGCCAGTTTTTGGTTATATTATTCTTGGTAGGCAAGTTTTTCTTTTAATATCCCTCAGCCCCACCAATCACTTCAGTGTTCTGAGTTGGGTGAGAAAGAAGTGGGTGTATTGCGCAATGTCCATGGTGATTGGGAAAGCTAGGGAACTCACTATGCTGACATATTCCCCCATGGAAGAGATATGTGATCCAGGGGGTCTCTCTTGGCATGAGGTGTGCCACTTTGAGGGAGGGGTAATGTAGGTATAGTGAAACTCTTCTTCACATATATTTACTGTGCCTATTCTCAGAATTTTTCTTCTAGTGATGTGGTGGAACTTCTCCACTAGATTACAGGACTCCCATGTGGACAGATGACTGTCAAAATTAATGGTCTACAGAGTGCTCCTATTCCATCATGTAGCCCCTTCTTGATCATCATATCAAATGCATCATTCCTGGTTAATCTCAACTCCCTCACCATGAGACAAAGCTAGCGATGCTGTTTTTCCTCACCATGCCCTAGCCTTTTGGAAACTGTTAGCTTTTCAGTTCTCTGCTACTATTTTCTCATGATAATGCACTGTCCATTGGGCCACCCATGAACACTGGCTTCCAATGACTCTTAACAATTTTATTATTATGCTTTGTGATGATGATGTCGAATGACAGCCTTATGCATAGTATGTAGGCAAGTGTGTAATTAATTTTCTGGACATGCTACTTTTACTTTTTGGGATTTTCAAGTGTTAATGTTGAAAAATATCCCTTCCACTTATGCCATTCCTTGGACTATTTAGGCTTCTATCAATGCATCACAAGAATGTGATATCTCAATGTTGACTGCACCCCTGCCTTCCACACATTTGCACCCATGGAGAAGAGTGATGAGGGCCCTTTGTGCAGAGTGATAAGGGAATTCTATTTTGCACAAATTGTGCATCCTACATCCAACAAGTCATAAGCAAACTCAGGAAAGCACAATGTCACTACATTGAAATAGGACATAGTAAAAGGTCACCTGGTGATGAGATGCCATAGTATCAAAAGCCCTCAGAAGAGATATGTGTGATCATTTTAAGGAATCATGCATGTGGAAGAAATGGAACACCATCCTTGGTGATTGGCAACTGCCATTAGCCAAACTGGCACTGCCCCAGGAAGAAACACTTACCTCCATTCTCATCACTGCCATTTTCACTGTCTTCCAGTGCTGAGGCAGATACAACCCCATTGGAATACACAGATTGTCGTATACAGCACAAGTAACAATATCTGTGGTAAATGGTAGCCCAGAATTTCACAATTGTCTAGGATACAGAGTGAGTGAGTCACTGCAAGTCAGTGTGTTAACACCATCTTGATGCCTCAGTCTCATACAGTCACCCAAAAGAAATATGGTGTCTGCCAGCTGTGTCAGTCTGCTCACTCTTCTAGTATTAGGGCTCAAACACAGGGCTCTGGGAAGATCACGTAGTTGGGGCAACCTGATTGAGCCAATGCACACTGAGTTTGAAGGGCCAGGGCATATCTGAAGGAGAAAATTAGACTTGGGCACCTGGCTCTATTGGCACTATACCTCTAGTGTGTCCCAAGTCACTAGAGTGACAGAGAATTTTGAAAAAAACTGTCCAAAATGCAGGAGCCCCTGGTGGAAAATCTAAGGGGGAGATCTTTCCTTCTTTGGTATAAGAATGACACTGTATTTCTTCAACCCTTTCCTTGGGCCATGGGAAAAGCCATGCCCCTAGGCTGACTCCAAACTCCTTCTAAAACTATCCTTCAGATACAAAGGCATATATAAACTTTCATTAAAACCTTCCCCTCCCTCTCTTATACCTACTTGAGGGATACAAAGATATACCTACTCTGTGTCCCACTTGAAGAATACCAACATAACAATACTTCTGGACCTTTTTTTAAAAAGAGTATGTGATCAGCATTTTATTTCTTCAGGCCCTTGCTGTTGAATAACTAATTGGCAGAACTAACTCTGAGTAAGATGTTAATCCTGATAATATCTTAATTCCAGATAATGCACTTTTATTTAACAAGATCTCTTTTAATGCTTTAACACAAAATTGTAACCTCCTCTGACAAAGCTTCTTGAAACATGGAGATTCACGATTAACTGGCCACTGATCATTGCTGCTCTCCAGCTACTTACTAAGAATCATCATTTTCATTTACCCTGATGAATACATTTGAAAAACTCAACTAATACAAGCAATATTCATTGAGGATGTTTTGGGGTATCATTTACAGTTCATGTAGTCATCTTGATACTTCAACCTCTAACCTTGAGACCACTTTTCCTAAAAATATTTCAAATATATCATGTTTCTTCACCTTTACTTTTTTGATATCGCAAATCATCTGCCTTGAGTTGCTTTTATTGACTTATGTTTTTGTTGTCATGCCATAAATCTAACTTTAGGGAAAATGAGCCTAATTAAACTTGATACCATGTCTTTTCAAAGGATTTTATTCATCAAAATTCACATGTGATTGAGAACTTAGAGTAGGAAAAAAATATCAGAGTAGCTAAGAGCTCTAATTTTTCTGAATAACTGGTTCACATGTTTAAACCGATTACAGAGAGCAATATGCATGTCTTCTTCTTTGCTACTAGAAAACTCATTAAGTTTGCAGTTTGACTCCAAAGAGTCCAGTTTAACATCAAAGAGATAGTGTCTATCCTTGAAAAAAAAAAAAAAAGATCTAATATATCAGAGCTTAACATTCACCATGATGTGCTCTGAGATGACTTCAGAGTCTATTTTGTTATTGTACCTTTACTTACCTAATTCATGTTTTCTTAATTAAATTTGATTCAATCATTCTATAATGTTTACATGTTTGTAAACCA
This sequence comes from Marmota flaviventris, assembly GCF_047511675.1. NCBI lineage: Eukaryota > Metazoa > Chordata > Mammalia > Rodentia > Sciuridae > Marmota > Marmota flaviventris. The sequence continues at coordinate 22,308,296 of NC_092513.1, read as the reverse complement.
CCTTATATCCCTTTTGGAACAAGGATGATTACAAATAATTAGGAAGCTGCAAACAAAGTGCTTTTGAGAGACTTTATGTTGTGGAAAGAGAGGGATTTGGAACTATGCAGTTGTGGATCAACTGTTAGATCTGCTGCTTATGAGTTCTGTGACCTTCAGTAAGTTTCTTAACTTGATGTGGTATTTTCCAGCAGTGTCTTAGCTGCTGACTAATCCCATTGTCTTTGTTCCTAATGCCATCTTCACTTTAGTTTTGCTTTGCATGTAGTGCCTTCCAGCGTCTGTCTCTCTATTCTAGCAGAATGCAGTAAGATGTTCTCAGATAATTTTCATTTAAAGATGAATATCAGGATGAGAGAAGACCAGGCGATCCAGACAAGAGATGCATTCTCGAAGAAAACTCAGAATTAATTTCGAAATCCCTCATTGATAACCTGGCAAAGTATAAATCTTGAAACCTTTAATTCCCTATTCATAACCTGTTGATTAATTTATACTACAGATTTCATGAGTTTTAATCAGAAACATAAGACACAGTGCTTAATTTTTTGACTGTCATCAATATTTTTTCCATTAATACAAACAGGAGCATTCTTTAGCAATATGCTATGCATCAAAGAGATAGTGTCTATCCTTGCAAACAAACCAGATCTAATATATCAGAGCTTAACAAGTCTCTTCTATCTAATGAACGAATTTACAGTTTCAAAGAGTAGTAAACTTGTCAGAGGAAATTAAATGATATGTTACACCCGGAATAACTTTTGTGTCTGGCATTTGTGTTAGGTTATTACTAAGAGTTTTGGAAATTGAACACGCAGACCTTGATAATGAACCTGTCTTTGAAATTGTTGTTAGGGTTGACTCCTCTGGAGATTAAAGTGGCAGGTAGTAGAAGGTATCATGCAAACATAAATGTGATATTTTTGTTCTATTTTAAGTTCCTCATGGAAAATGTTTTTGTGATTGGTCTTTTAACAGCACTTTATTTATAATCCTATTTGCAACTTAGATTTCGCCTCAGAAGGCGAGTGAGCACACTGCTCTGGCTTTTCTGATTTCTGAAAATGTCACTGCTGTCATTTGTCAAATATGCCTGAAATCTGCCTTCTCAATAAGTGACATCTCCCACTCATTTTAGGTGAAACTTTTCATTCCATTTTTCTTTCCAAAGGAGAATTCTAAATAAAAAACACATATTTAGATTCTAATTTTTATAACAGGAATGAGAAATTAATTTCTTATATATTAGAATTACTAAGCAGCAGTTATTTCAACATAACTAGACAACATTGGGATTCTTTTAATTTTACTTTGTATGGAATATCATTTTATTGCATTTATAAAATGGATTATGTTTCTTAATACTTGAAATAATCTCATGGAGCATGAATTGCCTTCCCAGAGCACAGAGATTTCAACCCACTTTTCTGTGGATGAATCCCTTCTTTTCTTTGTATTAATCTTTGGGAAGGTTTTCCTTTTCCTCTTGCTCATCTGCTACTTGCAATCCCTGCAGTCATGTCTTGGGATTTGCAACTGACTGACCTGTCTGTCCTTTTGTCCCTGGTTTAACTTCTCCAATTCCAGGTTACATCATCTGTGAGACATGGACAGCATCTCCTCACATCATGAAGGATGTTGTGCAGATTAATTAATGTTTGCAGTACACACTGAAGACCAGGGATGCAAGCCGCTTTATAAATTCAAAATACCACTATGTTAATAGCAGGCTCAGTTATGAGAAAGCTGCTAAATACAACCTTCCCCTCTCTGGAGCTCAGTGACCTTTCTATCTATCCTTCTAATTCCATGGCATGTCCCAGAGGGGTAGTCTGTGCCTCTCCAGCCTGGATTCGCTTCTAACTTAATAAATGTTGCAAACCTGGAAAGCATGTACAGGAAAAAAGAAGGGATTTATTTATTTAAGAAATGCTTGTTCACCTGGAACATTATAGCAGCTGGATTCCTGCTGAATCAAGAATCTATTTGTTCCAGCAGGTCATCCAATGTTGTTTATCAATTTTCATTCCCACTAACAGAATTAGGCTCCCAAACCATTTCAAATCCTTTTTCTCCCCTTCATTTTGAAGGCCTTCAATTGAGGGGACACATTTAGTACGGTTATAGCCCATTACTTACCAGAAGAATGGTGGTCTCTCCTTTGTCTATGCAGAGCTGAGCTTTCTAGAGAGCATCCCCAACCCCAGATATCAACTAATGTACAAATACCGTCCATTCCATAGGGATTTTGGAATTGGCAAATTTTGAATCGGATGATTTGCAAGTTCCTGGATATTATAGGTATAAAAGGTTTCTTTTGTTGTTGTTTTTTAATGACTTTGTTATAAATTATTTTAACCTGGTGATCAAACTTGGATCCTAAATAGAAAATTTTAATTATGGTTAAAAAAAGACCTGCCTATATTTCAAAGGAAGCCATTTCTTTTTGCATTATTTTTCTAATAATGAATTTGGGATCAACTAGAGTCAAGCTGACCTTTTGACTAATTCTCCTTAGGGGCTGTGGCTTAGATGACCTAAAGCGTCATAGCTGGGCTTAGTTAGCAGTGGGACACTCTAAATCAGAGATGAACAATTTTGGTGATTTCAACAAACTGTTTTGGTGATTTTCAGAGTTTACAACCATGTGCAGAGTTTACGCATTTACAGATATTTTCTCCTGAAACCATACTTAAGTGAAATTTTAAATACAGCTGAAATCCAAGACTGCAATGAGAAGAAAAGTGTGATTATCTATGGGTTAGAGGTTTGAAAGTATTCCTAAAATGTTAAAATTAGATGATACACAGGAGCACTGGTGCACCCCTGTAATCCCAAGCTACTTGCTCTGAAGGCAGATCCAGGGAGATTGCAAGTTCAAGAGCAGCCTGAACAATTTAGCAAATGAGATCCTGTCTCAAACACAGAGCTGGGATATAGCTGGTAGAGTACTTGCTTATCATGTACCAACCCTGTGTTTAATCCCCACACCACTGGGAAAAATAAACACAAATAGACACATACACACACAAATATATATATATGTGTGTGTGTATATATATATATATATATATACACACACACATGTATATATATAAACATGTTTTGTATATATTTATTCAAATATAAATATATTCAGAATAAATAAATATATATTTATTCAAAATAAATATAGTCATATATACATATGTATATATATGAAGCAGTAATAATGAAAGAAATGGGAAGTGGTTGGAGCCACAATAAGAGATGTACTGTCCAAAACAGGTTTTGAAGATATAGAATGAAAAAAAAATAATGTAAAATACCATAATAATTTTTATACTGATTAAAAATGAAATAATTTTTAAAATATTTTGGAGGGATAAAATGTTATTAAAATTAATTTTACTTTTTAAAGCTTTTAAATTATGGATTTTTAGAAAATATAAAATTATACACAAGCCTCATTATTTGTAACTTGCATTGTACTGTTATTGGATAATCTTGCTCTTGTCTAGTGTACCAGGGACTATTGAAGATTCCCCAAGGAAGTTCTTGTGTCTCAGATGCATGATGGTAAGGAGGACAGGATGAAAAGGAGCTCCTCAGTAGGGAAGTATTCAAGGTCTGCATAAGGAAATATTGGCTATTTGCTTCCACCCCAACCCTGCAAGCACATCAGCCAGAGCCAGGTATGGGTCCTGGTATGGCTAGAAGGCAGATTAACTTTTTTTCTAAAAAAAAAAAGAAAAAAAATCATGTCAGGGTACAGAGGGGAACTGGTTTGGAAAATAGCTTTAGAATAAAGTTGTTCACAACCTGGCATTTAGAGTTTCCTAACCTAACTGCTACTTGGCAGCCATGCACCCCAAATCAAAGTTGTCAATTGACTAGACCCACTGATGTACAGAGATTCCCCGCTAGTTTTCCAGAGAAATTGTTTAGTATATAAATGAACAATCAAGGATCACTAGATATTTAAAGAAATTTGCATAATGAAGAGAAAGATCAACACAGAACAAAATAACACTGGAGGAAGTATTTAGAGATCAAAAGGAGGAAAGTAAAACAAATAAAGCAATTCTACTTAGTATCTTCAGAGAGATTTAATAAGATATGACAGCATAAAGCAAGAAGCTGGTTTTATAAAAAGAATGAATTGATCTACTATAGTCTTAAATAAGGGGGAAAATAGGTACCAGGTATACAGCACACACACACACACACACCCCATCTTTGCCACTCCCTGTGAATCCATACTGTAAGGAAAAATTAAGGAATCAATATGAAATAACTCCCAACATTATAAGTAAGTATACTTCAACATAAGTAATAATTATAGAGAAAGTTTGGAAGATAAGAGTTGAAGAAATCCTCCAGATCATAAAATTGAAAGAAAAAGAGAAAACCTAAAATGGGTCGTCCCTGGAGGAGGAGAGAGAATAGTATGAGAATAATATTTTGTGTGATATTAGAATTGTTTGGTTTTATTAATGTTAAACTTATTTATTGGTTTTCAAATTTTGGAGTTAACCTACAAGGAAATTAGAAATTGGAAAGTAGAAATTTTAACCACAAGGAGGGCAAAATCAAGATGGTCGTAATTATGACCTTGCCCTCTGTTTTCCTTCTATACAGCTATGGTAGTCTGAGGCTGTAGCAGGAGTCCCAGCTCTGGTGTGTGTGGTTCCTTCACTTTGTCTGTCTTTCTTTCACCATCTCTCTGTCTGACCATCTCTCTTTTCCTTGCTGCCTTCCTCTTTCCTCAGATTCTTTTATTCAAGTGGCAGTGAGACACAAAGCTTTTGTCCCTTTTGAGAAAGGCTAGAGTTGTTGGCCTTGACTAGCTATGTTCTGATGTAGGGACATGTGGATTGTGAGTGGCAGTCCAGTAGAGGGCATGGAGGTTTGAATTCTGGCTGACTTTCTGGTTGACCTCTTTTTAAAAAAATTTATTCTAATTAGTTATACATGACCGTAGAATGAATTTTGACACATTGTACACAAATGGAGCATAACTTCTCATTCCTCTGAGAGTCACACCAGTAGACTGATCATATATGTACATAGGGTAATAATGTCTGTCTCATTCTACCACCCTTCCCATCCTCATGGCCCCACCACTCCCCTCACTCCTCTCTGCACAATCCAAAATTCCTTCATCCTTCCCTACCTCACCCCCCACTATGGATCAGCATCCGATTATCAGAGAAAACATTCAGCTTTTGATTTTTTGGAATTGGCTTATTTCACTTAGCATGATATTCTCTAGTTCTATTCATTTACCTGAAAATGCCATCATCTTATTCTTCTTTGAGGCTGAGTAATAATATTTCATTGTGTATAATACCACATTTTCTTTATCTATTCATTTGTTGATGGGCATCTAGGTTGATTCCATAGTTTAGCTATTGTAATTTCAACTGTTCTAAACATTGATGTGGCTCTATTACTGTAGTATGGTGCTTTTAAGTCCTCTGGGTATAAACTGAGGCATAGGAGAGCTGGGTCAAATAGTGGTTCCATTCCCAGTTTTCTGAAGAATGTCCATACTGCTTTTCAGAATGGTTGCACCAATTTCCAGTCTCACCAGCAATGTATGAATAAACCTTGTTCCCCACATCCTCACCTTGTATTCTTGATAATTTCGATTCTGACTGGAGTGAAACGAAATCTTAGAGAGTAGTTTTGATTTGCATTTCTCTAATTGGTACACACGATGAAATTTTTTCATATGTTTGTTGACTGATCATATTTCTTTTACTGTGAAGTGTCTGTTCAGTTCCTTAGCCCATTTATTGATTGGGTTATTTGTTTTTTTGGTGTTAAGTTTTTGAGTTCTTTATATATTGTAGAGATTAGAGCTCTATCTGAGGTGTGCATGGTAATGATTTTTTCCCATTCTGTAGGCTCTCTCATTGTGTTATTGATTATTTCCTTTGCTGAGAAGAAGCTTTTTAGTTTGAATCCATCCCATTTACTGATTCTTAATTTTATTTCTGTGCTTTATGAGTCTTGTTTAGGAAGTCAGGTCCTAAATCAACATGATGAAGATTTGGGCCAACTTTTTCTTCTATTAGACACAGAGTCTCTATTCTAGTGCCTAAGTCTTTGATCCATTTTGAGTTGATTTTTGTGCAGGGTGAGAAATAGAGGTTTAATTTCATTTTCTTATATATGGATTTCCAGTTTCCCAGCACCATTTGTTGAATAGGCTATTTTTTTCTCCAATATATGTTTTTTCCTGTAACTGCATTTTATGTATTCACATCAAACCATGTACACCAGACTTGGGTAAAGAAATTATCCAAGGATGCCTGACTGACTCACAAAAGTTTTGTGCTAATATTTTGGATCCTAGCAAATAATCAAGACTTGCTGAGCCTTCTTGTGTCTTTGGACTTTAGATCTAATGTCATTGTTCAAAGCAAGAGTGACTGAGTCATAGTTAGATATGGATATTTTTTTTGTCCCTGATCCAATATAATCATACAATATCTTGATAATACTTCAGATTCCCTCAATGCAGTCACCCTGTTCCCAGGGTAACTCAATCTAGTGCTTCTAGACCTATTTATTGGCCTCCCAACCAGGAACTCTTTTTACCTACTCTATAAAACTCTACATGAATGGAGAGAGATATTTGTGCCTCTGTACCCATTTTAATTCCATTGAGTAAGAAATGCAGATGCCACAGAAGTTTAGAACTGAGATGATCTAATGGATGTGAAGGTGATTAGCAAATAAATTCTTTTACGATATTATCAGAGGAATCCTCATGTCTCCTCGAATCAGCATTGTGATTTTCCTTGGGAAACCTGACTGGCTGCTCAGTTCTGAATTCTAAACTGATGGCTTTTAAAAGGCCAAGTTGAAGACCATTAGTATAACAGGGAAATTGATTTTCCTCCTTTTCATGGCTTATAGAAGATTATGTATTCTAATCGCTTCATTTTGCAAATGAGGAAGATGAGGCAGAAGGAAGGTATATGCTTGCATAGGCTTCTGAGGGCAGAATTGTAACTAGAATCCCAACTGGCTTTCCATACATTTGATAACACAGATACATTTTTTTTAAAATGGCAATATTTATTCCAGGAAAAAAAGTAACAGAAAAAAATCAACATTTCCTCAAAAATCAGAAAAGAGACTACTTGTAATTTCAAAACCTGAATAAGATAAATTCTAATCTTTTCCTTCTTTTGTCACCAGATTAATTTGCCCAATTTTCTTCACAATGGAGAGAGATCCATTATTGTCCTCTCTCTGTAGGACAGTCATTTTTCCAAAGTTTCTTCTCTTTCTTAAATATAAAAGTTTCCATTGAGCACCATAACAAATTCTAAATCAAGAGTTTGCACAAAAGATTCTTTTAAATCATGTATCACCAAATGATTCTGATACAATGATCTATAGAGCATATTTTGAATAAATTTGCAGTAAACTTTGAGCTCCATAAAGTTTTAAATTTACTAAATCTTACTAATATCAGCACAGAATGATAACTACAGTACTTTTACAAGTTCAAATCTGTCATGTGGTCAGATAGGTGATAGAAAAATGGACAGAACATTTTCTCTGGGGTATATATTGTCACACACATAATAGACTCTCAATCAAAATTTATAGACAAAAGATTAGAACTAGGCTTTACTAGCAAAATACAGAGCAGTTTCTTTGCCTTTGTCTTGGGTAAGTAAAGTCTCATTTATTGCATACTTTGAAATATTGCCCCACACTGATTCTGGAATTCCTTTCATTGGTTGCTTTTCATCGATCAGGCAGGTAATCAGTTCTGAAGGTTATCACTATATTGACAGGTTGATTTTTCTAATCTCTAGGAGATATTGAGTAGAATATTAGATATTTTTCTGTTTTTCTCTTGATATCCTTAAGACAGAGATATTGTTCAGAGCCCAACACAGCATGGAAAGAGGAGAGGTGGTGATGCAAAAGAAGACTAGAATAAAAATTTCTTTCTTTTTTTTTTTTTTGGAGGGGTGTACTGGGGATTGAATTCAGGGGCACTCAACCACTGAACCATACCCCCAGCCCTATTTTTGTATTTTACCTAGAGACAGGGTCTCACTGAATTGCTTAGTGCCTCACCCTTGCTTAGTCTTTGAACTCACGATCCTCTTGCCTCAGCCTCCTGAGCCTCTGGGATTACAGGTATGTGCCACAGTGCCTGGCTAGAATATAAATTTCATTTCTTCTGTTTAGGTAAACTTGAGAATCTGTTTCCTCTTTTAAAGTATACTCTTTAAGGTAGTTCAACTTTTAGTGTTTCAACTTTACTACCCCACAAAAGTTATGCCACTAAGAAGACTTAATTTAAATTTTGAGTTTTCATCTTTGCTCAGGCAGCAATATGTGGTATGATACTCCCTTATGATGCTGGGCAACAGCAGAGAGCCATAGTTCCCAATCAACACATGATTCTGAGGATAAGCAACCAACATTCTATGGTACACTCTGTTGCTAACCTCAGATGTTTGGTAGGTTAGAAGTATTAAATGCATTTTTCACTTACAGTATTTTCAATTTATATTAGATTTATTAGTACATAACCCCATCATAAGCTAAGGAATATCTGTAATTCCATTTATCTTTTGGAGTTGGCCTAAGACGTGAGGAGATTCAGTATTTTTTAGTGATGCCCAGAGCTGTACTTGCTCAACAATTAAGAGTCTCATTCTCCTTTTTTTTCCTCTTTTTTTTTTTAATCTTACCATGTTGCCAGTGCTCCACTGAGTCATACACATGTTTGACAGATTGGATTTACGTTAACAAATCTAGAATACTTTTTTCAATCATTGATTCATTGCTCATCCATATAGAATTTGGCTTCATGGCAAACAAGTACCAAAGTACAAAATTCTAGAGGAACAGTGTTCTTAATATATTTTGGAGGCAGGGAAACTAGAAGAGATGTTGAGAATTGATCTGAGACTTATAGAAAGAAAAGAACAAAGGAATATATTAAAATTTGGGTGCTCAACTATGAAGTATCAGAATCACTTAGATTAAAATAAAGAAGAAACAGAGGGTTGGGAGGGAACAAAGCAGAATGAAAGGTTATGTCTTAGGCATATCCATGATCAGATGCCCACTGAACAACAAAGATGTATATGGTGGAAGGATATATGTATCTTAATCATAAGGGGAAGGATCAGAGCTGGACATAGATATTTGGCAAATGTGTACATATAACTATATACAAAGTTATGAATATGGTATTATGGTTTAGATATGAGGTGTGAGACAATGCAAAAAAAGCTTACAGGTGAAATGATTGTATTATGAGGGCCTTAATCTTCCAGTGCATTAATCCACTGATAGGGATTAACTGGACAGTAAGTGTAGGTAGGTAGGTAAGGTGTGGCTGGAAGAAGTAGGTCACTGGGGTGTGACTTTGGGCTTTATATTTTGTCTGTAGTGAGAAGAGCTCTCTTTGCTTCCTGGTGGCCATGTCCTGAGCTTCTTTCCTCCACCATGTTCTTCTGCCATGAAGTTCTCTGCCTCACCTTAGGCGCAGAGCTATGGAGTCAGCCATCTATTGACTGAGACCTCTGTGAGCCAAACTTTTCCTCCTCTAAATGTTCTTATCAGGTCTTTTGGTCACAGTGACAAAAAAAAAAAAAAGCTGACTAAAATATTCAACTTCCTTATGTCTGGAGAGAGTGCAGCTATAGACAAAGGAAGAGGCCTTGTGCCCAACTAGCAAACCTGATTATCCTACCAGTTGACTGTGAAGTAAAGGAGGAAGAAACAACATCAAAAGTGTAAGGCAGGTCCAGAGAGGTTGCAAGAAGACAAAGGATATCAGGATATCACAAAAATAAAGTGTTGCAAGGGGAAAATGCTCAAATGTGTGGAGAAGATGTAGAATGTGGCAGCTTAAAAAACAAGGATGACTGGCAAAAGGAGTTTAAGTTAAATGATGGAAACAGAGACCATTTGGGGCCAGTGGAGGACAGAATGGGAATGTCATTGGCTGCATGATCTTTTGTGTATGGGAAGACATCACAACAGGAACAACCATCTGAGACAGAATGATAGCCTTGTTATAACTTCAGTGATCTTTCTGAAATTGTACTTCCACTGTAGGTTAAAAGGTTGAGCCACAGGTTACAAATATTTATACCTTATATTTCCTTAAGATATGATCAACTAACCAGTTGTTTTGTCTTCTGCCTGATATAAAGGTATTGCCATGGCAACTTGGTCTGCAGGTTACAAAGACTTGGCTAGCATTTTTCACATTCTGGTGCAAATCCTTGAATTATGACGGTCCCTCTCTGGCTGGGAAGTCTAACCTTGCTATTGTCCTTACAGAAAGGAGTTGAGAATGTGAAGGGCTAGTCAATAATGAACTTCAAGTTAAGAAGAAGAGACCCAATCACATTTGAGCATTCAGGTCAGTCTTGTTTAAATTGAAAGAGAAAAGGAGATTGAATTTAAACAAATCCAAAAACCTTGAGTGAGCAAGAAATTGTCTTCAAATCTCAGTAGTTGTCATCTATGTTTTTGCATGTCTATGAGTCCAATGCATGATTGAATTTTATTACTATAAACAAGAAACACAGAGAATATATATTCATCAAGCTGGGCTGGCTATTTTGGTTTAAATTTTTCTTCTGATGAAAGTGAATAGTTTATGATTAAGGCAGAATGTAGAAATTCTTGCTTTAGATTCAAATGCTCAGTCTGTCTCCTATGTCCAGCTTGGAAAAGAAATGTATGCCACATAAGATCCCCCAGAAAAAGCTCAGGCCTCTTGTGTGTTCAGCTCTTTCTTATTTTTGATTGGCTTGGTGTTTAGAACATTCTCCTCCTGACTTTAGCATCAATCACTTAGCAGTAGCCTCATTGTTCTTCCAAAAATGTACTGTGTTGTCTTGTCTCTGGACTTTGGTCATGTTGTCACCATGGTGTGGACTGTCTTTATCTCTCCTTCTTTTGAAATGTATTGACACTTTCCTTGTGGTTTTGTACATGATTTTAAAAAATATTCCACATATATGTGAAAATGACATTTAATCTCCTGATTACAGTATTCAAGACATATAGATGTAGATACATAAATGTGTCATTCAATCTTCTGTATCCTTATGGATTTTGTTTACTTTAGGATTTCTTGAAAAACGATTATTAAATCTCCCACTAGAATGTTAACTTTGATAATTTTTCTCATAGTTATATCAACTTTTACTATACACACACACACACACAATGCTATAATGACATTTTATTAGATGCATGGAAATTTTTCATTTTAGTTTAAAATTTTAATTTAAAATTTTTAAATTTTCATTTACTGACATTTCACCCTTAGTAAATGGAACTTTGTATCAATATTGTGTAACCTTCTTTATTGTTAGTAATGTGTTTTGCCTTCAGGACAAATGCAATTGATGTTAATACAGTTGTGCTAGACTTTTTGGGTAGTGCTTGACTGCTATATATCTTTTTTTATTCTTTTCAGATGTTTCCTGTCCTTATGTTAAAGATGTTTGTGGTAATATAACCTAACTAGAGATATTAAACTTTTACATTGAGACTATTGATATATTTGGATTTATTTCTACAATCTAAAGTATAACAGTCCCTTTCTATTTGTCTTGGTTTTAAATATATCATATTTTTTACTGTTCCCCTTTCTTGTTTTATTAAAGCAAGAATCATTTATACCATAGATAAATCTCAAAGTGTCAGTAGGTGAACTCAATAGAATTTTTTTAAAAAAACCTGTTTGCTGAGTTCAAAAATAAGTGTTCCTGTTTGATGACTTACTTCCAAGGGCTGATGTGGGAATTCAACTTCCTTATGTCTTTGATTCAAGGTTATCAGAGCAGGGGGAAAGGGATGAGGGATTAGACATGAGAGAACATCATGAATCTGCTAGGAAATGGTCCATTGCTTCCACATGGCACTGACCAGAATTCAGTCCCTTGACCACATCTAATGTGATATGGGGGGTGGTGTTGAGGGGACTCACACTTAACAGACCTGTATGTCTAGAAGTATAGGATAGTGGATATTCTACCCAGTGTCCTGCCCCCCACCAACATGCCAAATCTCATCCCTTCTTTATTCCAATTCATCTTTTCTACTCATTTGGAAATTATCTAGTCTATTTTACCTTTTGTTACCCGATTTTTTTAGCATACATATGTAATTCCCAACTCTTAAACTCAATTAATATGTTCCCCCCAAATAATACCGTGACTTCAGAAGTCTTTAACTCCAGCCACATTCCATGCCCATCACTGTCCAATCAGGAAAAAGAAACCACCTGGTAATTTGAACAGGAAAGGTTTATTATAAAGAATTATTAATAGGAGATTGGAATAATAGGAATTAAATCATAAATATCAAGGGATGCAGGAATTACAGCTATAGGGAATAGCCATTGTCCTCATGTCCAAAATAAGGCCCCAAAGCAAAAGCCTCCTCCCTTCTGGGCTAATTTTATTGAAGAATCTGGACACAGAAGTCACTGGTGGGGCTTACTGGGAATCTCCCTTCTGGAGTCCTATTCATGGGGAGCTACCATGTCTCACAATTCACTGTAAGCCATCCAAAGGGCATAAGCATCCATGGAGGGGTGCTACACTTTTGAAATTCTGTAATAATTATCCAATGGGGTGATTTGGGAGGTGATCCATAGGGACCTGGCTATTGGCATGCCATAGTGAAATTATGAAGGTTCTGAGAGAGAGCTGGCTACTGACATCACAAAGCACCTCCTGCTGCAGGCATCAGGGGCTAGAGTAGCCACCCTGTGAGGAGCTAAATACCAAAGAAACTGCTCTGCTGGTGCTGAGTACGGGGGCAAGCTAAAATCTACAGAAATATGACAAGTAAGATATACAAGGACATGCAAGAGAACCCCCTTTTTTGTGTGTCCCTTGTGAATCCTCTATTGATGAGTTCTAACAGCATACCAACTGGCAAAGGGGAAGTAATTGCAAAGCACACATCAGAACAGAGTGAGTTTGAATCAGAGAAGCAAAAACTGCAGAGTGCCACTGCCGCAGTCTGGCTGGGCACAATCAGGAGCCACTTGTCAAAAGAAACTAACTTTATTTTTAGAACCACACACGCCAAACAAAACAGCCTCTCAGGAAAAATCCTCAGAGCCTCAACTGCCACCACCGGCTTTCCACAAGCCTCTCTCTCCCACACCAGCTTCTCCCCCCCTCCCACAATCCTCCTGCTCTTGAGGCCGATTGGCTGGGTCACATGGGCGGAGCCAAAAAAGTCCCCCAATGAGCAGCTCCGTGGTCTGAAAGGGCAGGGAAACAGCCCAATGAGCATCACCGCAGAGGAGCCAATCAGCTAGATGTTGCTGGGGCCGTTGTGAGCCAATCATCAGCCTGCAGCTGGAAGTTTGCTGGCAGCTGGAAGTTTGCTGGGGCCCCTTCTGCTGTGGCTCTCAACATCTCCCCCTCTTTGTTTAAACAACAAGCATGTGGCTTAGGAACCGTGCCTGCCTTAGGTTGTCCAATAGTACATATGGTCCTTAGGTTGGTACCATTGCAATTGGATCTTACCCGTCACTGACTACCGGTCCGGTCCAGTATACAGCCACACCTGTGGAGAGGTCTTTGTACCAGCGGGGGGGTGAGGTTCTTTGCCTCACCTCTGTTGGCCCCCAAATTTTAGCTGGACGATCATGACAAGCAGAAGGGAGGAAGATACACCAAGCCAATTGACGGCTCCTTTTGGAAAAATTGTACCACCAATGACATCATCAGCAAAAATACCCCAACACTACCACAAGTCGCTGCACCAACAGATAGTTCACAATGCATACAGGTGAGCTCACAATGTGTCCAGGCAAGTTCTGCAAGCAGTTCAGTGATGGTTATTGTAGAAGCTGTAGATTGGTTTTATCTTTGACTTCACCAGCACTGGGATGAAGATAGGAATTCTGGCAATAATGGCTAAAGAAAAAATTATGTAACATTACAGAAGGCACTAAAAGAAAACAATTTTCTTAACAATTTACATTGTCTTCACCGGCACTGGGATGAAGATAGGAATTCTGGCAATAATGGCTAAAGAAAAAATTATGTAACATTACAGAAGGCACTAAAAGAAAACAATTTTCTTAACAATTTACATTATCTTTAAGAGAATTATTAAATATAATGAAAAGGAAAGGTGAAAGTAAACAAACAGATCTGTTAACCTTCTTTTTTGTTTACATATTAGAACAATCCTCAACAGTTGTTTACCCAATTTAAATTAAACCATATAAATCACGTGAAAAAAAATATTTGGATCCATTTTATCATGAGCGCTCATCATATATGATATATGGACATACATACATTCAAACATATAACACAAAACACAAGTGTGCACACATAATATAATACATACAACACATAACATTATAGTAAAGGCCTTATAACTTTTTACAGGTGAAATCTCCATTGCAATGTTTAAAAACTCTATAGTCAAAAAATAGAACTGATCAGCAAAACATTAACCTAGGTCTGTATGAGCTCAAAAAACAAAATAGAACTTCATGATATGGCAAAGGGCAATAATAAAATAGATATTGAAAAAAAAAAAAAAACATCCTGGTTCTGTTGCAGATGTAAGAATAGCCAAACTGGAGTTTTGGATATCAGTTGTTATGGATTTGAGCCAAATCATCTTCTTTTTGGTCTGTAGAAATCGCTTTAGTTAATCTTTCTGGAATCCAAATCGGCTGCTGTTCTCCCTGTGGAAACACATAAACAGACCCCCGACTCCAGACAATCACTGGGTCAGGACCTTGGTTAATCTCTCTGGAATCCAAATCGGCTGCTGTTCTCTCTGTGGAAACACACAAACAGACCCCCGACTCCAGACAATTACTGGGTCAGGACCTTTCCATTGTCCTGTTAGAATATCCTTCCAAAGTACCTTGGGCTTATGCACATTTTTTGGACACATATGCCTTTCCGCAGCACTAAGTCCTGATGAATCCAAATTTAAAAAGTTTAGAGTAAAAAGGGTTATTTTAAGTTTGTCTTTGGGGAATATATACCCCTTCCCAATTCCTTCTTTTTGCTTTAATAAGTACATTTTAATAGTTTGATGAGCTCTTTCAACTATGCCTTGTCCCTGTGGATTGTATGGGATTCCTGTTATATGAGTAATGCCAAATGTTGAGCAAAATTGTTTAAAAGAGGTAGAAGTATAACCAGGGGCATTATCTGTTTTTAACTGTTTTGGAACACCCACAGTGGCAAAATTTTGTAAGCAATGAGCTATAACATCGTTAGTTTTTTCTCTGGCATGAAGGGAGCCCATCAAAAAACCAGAAGAAGTATCAACTGTAACATGCAAATATTTTAATTTTCCAAATTCTGGCAAGTGTGTGACGTCCATCTGCCAAATATGGTTAGGTATCAATCCTCTAGGATTGACTCCAAGATTAACTTGTGGTAAAAAGGTCACACAATTTTGACATTGTTTTATTATTTGTCTAGCTTGTTCCTTAGTTATTTTAAAACGCTTTTGTAAAGTATTAGCATTGACATGGAACTTTTTATGAAAATTTATAGCTTCTTCTAGTGTAGAGAAAATATGTATGTCATGTGTAGTTTTATCTGCTAAATCATTGCCCAAACTAAGGGCTCCAGGCAATCCTGTATGTGCCCTGATATGTCCTATAAAGAATGGATCTTTTCTGTCCCAGATTAGACTTTGTATAGTGGAAAGCAAAGAGAAAACAGTAGAGGAAGGGGAAATCCTACCAGCATCTTTAAGGGATACTATAGCGTTAACTATATACTGACTATTGGAAAATAAATTAAATACAGAATCTTTAAACATCACAAAAGCTTGTAGTACTGCATTAAGCTCTACCTTTTGAGCTGATTGTTTGGGTAGTAAAAATGTAAAAGTTTGATCAGGTGTAACTATTGCTGCTGTACCATTATTTGACCCATCAGTGAATATATTTGGAGCATTCATGATAGGTGTTTTTCTTGTCATTTTTGGAAAAATTACAGGATGCAATGACCAAAAAGACAATAAAGGATTAGATGGTAAGTGGTTATCAAATGAAACATTAGATTTGCACATGATTATTGCCCAAGTATTTAACTCATTAGCTAACTCATCAATTTGACTCATAGTATATGGAGTAATAATTTTATTGGGAGAAATTCCAAATACTCCCTTTGCTGCTTTTATTCCTTTGAGTATTAATTGTCCTACAGCCTCAGGATACCTAGTAAGGATAGTGTTAGGAGAATAAGATAAATGTATCCATAATAATGGACCTTCTTGCCAAAATACTCC